>NC_072395.2:422500-1837740 GCF_028885625.2 Pongo pygmaeus | reverse complement strand
CCATTTTGGATTTCTTTTAGTCAGAAATAAAGAGTACAAGGATTATCACTGGTGAGGAGTATAGAAAAATAGCGCTCACCTGTGATTCATCGGACCCCAGCCAGAGAGAAAAGGCCAAGATATGCCTGACAAAAAGGCTTGAGGACTTTCAGGTAATGTATTCCTCAAAAAGAATTGGTTCACACCTGTAATCCCAGCACTTTGGGAAGATCAAGGCGGGCAGATTATTGGAGGTCAGGAGTTGAAGACCAGCCTGACCAACACAGTGAAACTAAAAATACAAAATTTACCAAACATACTAAAAGTACAAACGTTAGCTGGGCATGAAGGTGGGTGCTTGTGATCTCAGCTACTCAGAAAGCTGAGGCAGAAGAATCTCTTGAACCCAGCAGGTGGATATCACAGTGAGCCACGATTGTACGAATGCACTCCAGCCTGGGTGACACAGCAAGACTCTGTCTCAAAAAAAAAAAAAAAAAAGAATTGGTTAAAGAATTGCTCTAATGCTGGGAATTTTACCTCATAGATAGTAAAAATATTTACAGAATAAGGCCCAGGGTGTAGTCATAAAGTGGCATTACAATTCTTTCATTCTAGATAAGAAACTAACTTAAAAAAAGAATAGAAATTCTAAGGTAAGAGACAAAACTCTGGGAGGATTTACATCTAAGGTAAAGGCTCAATCACAGGACACCAGAAGAAGATTGAGAATGCAGCTTCCTTTCTGCCCTGCATCCATTGTCAATAGACTTTCCCTGGCCTTCTCCTTTTCACATTGGTCATTTTGATTATTTTATAATTTTTTTCCCACATAGACCTGATGCAACTCCAGAGTTGGAAGAAAAAAATGACAATGTCCTAATAGTTGCTTAAAGGAGACCTCAGCAAGAGTAGCAGAAGTTGATTTTTTTTTTTTGGTAAAATCTTAGAAAGGTATCCATCCTCCTGATCTCTGCAACTGCCTTTTAAAGAAATCTCTATTTCCAAGGCTGTTGCTATGCTTCGTGAAAATACCTTCAAATTATTAATTCTGGAAGTTCGAACGGTCTATCTTCACTCTTTCTTTGGATTAATACTAAAATGAACATACGCTCTGAGAAAGATGGACTTGGGTGTCTTATCCAGCAGCCAGAAATTATGTCTGCTTTTCTCTTCTTCCTCATACATTATGCTGCCGACCCTTTAGGATTTCATAATTCAAGGAGAAATGTTAGAGTCCATATCTCATTTAAGCTTACACAAGTGAAATAAAAAGAACCACAACCACAACTCCAAGTTTGTAGTAGAACGAGATTTTAATATAAAATTCAACTCTAGCATTCACTATTTACAAAAAATAAATATTTCCCCTCCTCTCTGGATAAATGAGTTCTGGGGAAGAGCTCTCAGGGAGATGGAGAAGAGCTGTCTCTTCTTCTTCTGATTTTCAGTGGTCCCAGTAAATGTCTCACAATATTCTTTACATTGAAGCTGCAGGAAATGAACCAAAACCCCCACGTGCCTTAGTTCAGCCCTGCTGCTGAGGAAGAGGCTGTGCTTAAGCTGGTCTCAGTTTGCCTTGTCACTGACGTAGGACTCTGTACTGGACCCGGCTACTAGATGGAAGGGCTAAATAATTTTGGGGCTTCCCTCAGAATTATGGCTCACCCTCCTCCCTCATCTGCACTCTGGGCTCCAGGCACTGTGCTGAGCACTCCGTTTATTGACAGTTCCCATGTATCCCTGATATGTGAGTCATCAGCACCGCCCCACTTCACAGAGGACAAAATCAAATCGAGGGGAGGTGAGGCAATTCTCGCCACTTGCAGGACTGGCCAGTGGTGGAGCTGGGATCCCAGAGTCAGCTTTCAAGATCTCTTCACTCACATTAAGCCCGAAGCTTCACTGAGCCTTATAAAATAAGGGATACTGATTGTCCCACCTCACAGACCTCGGGTAAAACTAGGTCAGGCTCAATGTGGAGGGCACTGAGCACAGCGCAAGTTGCATGTGAGTGGAGACTGTCATTGTTTCCTAGGGCCCTGAGGTTTGGAGGTTTCCTGCCATTTAGTGACAGCTGGCTCGGGGGCATTCGGGGAGGGGCTTCCCTGCTGTTTGCTGTAACAGCCACCTGGCTCAGCCGGGACAGTTCCACAGTCATCCAGATAATTTCCCAGATGACCAGTAGTCATGTGGTGTCCTACTACCCATGGGATAAAGCCTAAACTTTTTATCATAGAAGGAATAATTTCTAGTGTCTGACAGCACAGTAGGATAACTATAGTTAGCACTAATTTTTAATATATTTTAAAATAGCTAGAAGGGATGCCTTTAAATTCTTCCAACACAAAGGAAATTTTTCAAACACAAAGAAAATAATATCCATGTTTGAGGTAATGGATATTCTAATTACCCTGAGTTGATCACTGTACATTGCATGCATGTATTAAAATATCACTTATGTACCACAAATATATAATATTATTATGTATCAACAAAGGGAAAAGTGCTAAAAGTGGCTCCCAACTAAAAAAAAAGATGTCAATTTCTAAGTCACAGAAAAAGATGCTCACTTTAAATTGTAAGTTATGTGACAGAAAATAAAGGGTTGTATAGTCACTTTTACAGTCCCAGATTATCATGCATAGAACTGTCTGGCCCCGTGTGTATGTACACACAGATATACAGCCGTGCATCTCTAGTGGGGCATATTTTTCTCCCTGAAACATTTGCCAATGTTTGGAAACCCGTCTGGCTGTCTGGTTATTTTAGTAAATTAAATGTGACTGTAATTTGGCCCAATTTAGTGACTGTAATTAGGCCCAATTGCTGCCTGCACGTATATCATCGGGGCAAGTAGTCGAAGATACAATTACAGACATGATGAAACTGGCACATGTGCCTGTACAAGTGTGGCAACGATTTGACCCTGAGGCCATGTTTGAAAATGGTTCCCAGCACTAGAAGGATTTAAAATTCTTATAATGGAAATTATAGTACTAATAGGAACCTACTTACTGATCTCTTGCTTACTGCCTGTACTCATTTAAGTGGTACAATGTTTCATCGCAGCTCTAGTTCACCAGAATGCTTCAGCACAAGTGTACTACATGAATCACTATCAGTCTGTCATGCAGGAAGACATAGGTAGTGAGGAAAAAGGTGAGAACTCCCAATAATAAAATGAGTGAGACTCTGAAAGGCGGGAAATAAGGGAGGAGACCAACCCTCATATTGTCTTATGCCCAATTTCTGCCTCCAAAGAAAGAAGAAGTAAAAACTACAAGGCAGAAATGAAATCCACAAGCAGACAGCCCAGAGCCACACCCTGGGCCTGGTAGTTAAAGGTCAACCCCTGACCTAATCGGTTATTTGCATAAAAAATTCACTGTGAAGATCCCTGTCCTGTTCAGTTCCTTTCTAATTACCAGTGTCTGCAGCCCCCAGTCACATACCCACTGCTTGCTCAATAGATCATGACCCTCTCATGCAGACCCCCTTAGAGTTTTGAGCCCTTAAAAGGGACAGGATTTCCTCACTTGGAGAGTTCGGCTCTTGGGAAAGAAGTCTTGCTGAAGCTCCCAGCTGAATAAACCCCTTCCTTCTTCAACTCAGTGTCCAAGGGGTTTCGTCTGTGGCTCTTCCTGCGACATTGGGAGAGGCCAATGCGGGGAGTGACATGGGGAAGCACAGATCTCTTAGTGCTGGCTGTGTGTTCTGAGGAGAATGTGGGGGAAATCAGAATGTGGGGGAAATCAGACCTAGGATGCTTCATATGGCTGATAGTACCGGCTTTACAGCTGCAGCAGGCTGTGACAGGGGAAGGCACGTTCCTGGCTAAGCAGCATCTGAAACTCCCATAACAGGACCAGGTCTGGTGGAGCCAACAGTGAAAATCAGAGTGAAAGTGACCTGCAAGGGAGGACATGAGAGGGAAAGCATCAAAATTGACTCCTTTGAAAAGCATAATAAAAATTTTTAAAAAAAGATTTAGAGGTGATTATAGGATGAAACAATGTTCAAAAGTTAAGGACATAGTGTGAATTAGAATAGCCCTGTTTTAGTGTCGGATGGCTTGCCAAAGGCACTATAGAAAAATTGGCCGTGTGTTTTAAGGTGGTGACTAGGGTCAGAAAACAGCCAGGACATTCAGACCTAGTCTTTATATTGACTCATGGCTAAATGAATGCAGCCCTGCCTAGTAGTTTACTGTGGAATGCTTGCAACTCATGGCAAGAGAAATCAGCTGCCCTGGCAGCTACAGAGTTAAAAGGAGACACAGAGGCTTGTAGCACCTCCCAGCCAAAAGTGAAAGTAAAATCAGCTGCCCCAGCAGCTATGGAGACAAATTAAAAGACCTCAGAAAAGGCAGAAAAACCGGTTTCGTAAGAACCACAGAAAAGAATACAGACCCCTCCTCCTTACACTCCAATCTACCCGCTTTACCAAGGTAACGGTACCTAAGGAATTAAGTTCAAATGGATACATGCTGCGAGTCTCATCCAAGAAAGTGAAAGGACAGCTAAAATCAGGCAGGCTGTCTCAGGTCTGGTTGTGCCTAAGATATGCTCATGCCTCTTAAGAGGACAGGAGGATCCCGAGATCAGGAGGCAAAGGAAAAGGCTGATCACAGGCTTAAGAAAGGCTGATTTACTAGCAGCAGCCCTTACGGGAAGAGAAGCTGGCTTTACAAGGAGGCATGGACGCGGGCGTGAAAGTAGTCACGAAAAAGGCTAGTCTGGAAGGGAGTTTGAAAGCCAGCTGAGGCTAGAGAGAGATTAATGTGCATGGTGCAAAAGGAAAGGACACTGGAAGGATAAATGTCAAAAAAAAAAAAATAAGGAAAATGATCAGGGCAATGGTAAGAAAACAAACAAAAAAACCCAAAAGAACAAAAAAAAGAAAAACAAACACAAAACAAACCAAAAAACCACACACACACACACACACACACACACACACACCAGCCAAGGGCTACTACACCCAGAAGAAACCGAAGAAACACTGCACCTGCTGTAGAAGGCAGAATTAAAAGTGTCAGAAAAAAGCTCAAATCTCCTCTAAAAGTGTCCAATATTTAAGCTTTTATATAAGCCAAGAGGAAAGATGGCTTAGTCCTGAACAAAACAGGCTGTTTGTGCACTTTCTACTCCAACCACCCGGTGTCAAGTAAGAGAGTTCTAAGAGCAACAAGGTTCTGCCACGTTTACATACCAAATTTCTTGCTCATGGTTAAGCCATTATACCAAGCCACTAAGAGGAGGAAAGAAGGAGCCCCTCCTCTAGAAGCCAAAGAGGAGAAGGATTTTAAAGGAATCAAAGAAGCCTTGACTCAGGCCCCAGGTTTAGGACTCCAGATCTAACTAACCAAGCTTTTCTTCTCGTATGTCCACAAGTGAAAGGGAGGCCATAGGGGTTCTAACTCAAGCCATAAGGTCATGGCATCGTCTGGTGGCATACTTATCCAGGCAATTAGATTCTGTGGCACTTGGATGGCCTCCTTGTTTTAAACTACTAGCTGCCACTGCCCTATTGGTGCAGGAAGCTAGTAAACTAACTTTAGAGACTGTGAATACCCTAAACCCAGTACCTTACTCCTCATTGAGTCAGTGCCAGGAGGCCCCTTTCATTGCTGTGTGGACATGGTAGATAAAGTGTTCTCAAGCCAGAGAGATTTGACAGATCAGTCCCTCGGGGACCTGAAAGTTGAATATTTTACTGATGGAAGCAGTTTCATACTAAAAGGAGCCCGCCAAGCTGTGTATGCAGTGGTGACTTTAGACTCAATAGTAGAGGTGCAGTCTTCACGTACAGAAGGTTCTGATTAGAAAGCAGAACTAATAGCTCTGACAAGAGCTCTCTGGCTAGCAAAAGGCCAAAAGACAAACATTTATACAGATTCCAAATATGCTTCTGCCACTTTGCATGTTCATAAGGTTATTTGCAAAGAAAAAAAGAAGACTTTTAGCTGCTGGAAACAAAGAAATAAAGTACAAGGAAGAAATTCTACACCTCTTAAATGCTGTGTGGCCCCCAAAATTGATGGTAGTGACGTCCTGCAAGAGGCAGCAAAAAACAAGAACACTAAGGGCTAAAAAAGATAGGAAGGCAGACAAAGAGGCAATGCAGGCTGCAATGACAACTCCACCTAAAGAAGAGGCCTTAGCTATGCCTCTCCTCTCGGAGATTCCCCTCCCGGGGATCCCAATCTATACTCCAAATAAAAGAGCTTGGCTTCCCCAGGAAAATAAGAACTACTTTGAAAGAGGATAGTACAAATTCTTCAATGGGAGGCTAGCCATATCTGAAATGGTGGCCCCCAGATTTGTAAAACAGTTCCACCACGGAACTCACATAAAAAAAATAAAAACATTATTAAGGCATCATTTTTATGTGCCATGGCTCATTGCTATTAGTCCAGCCATTTGTAAACTGTGTTTAACTTGCCCTCAGAACGATCCACGACAAGGTCCTTCTCAGCCCATGTTAGTGCAGGAAAAAAGAGCCATGCCCTGTGAAAAACTGCTTATGGACTTCACTGCATTGCCCTGAGACTGGGGCTATCAGTACAGGCTGGTGTTCATTTGTACCTTTTCAGGATAGCTCAAGGCCTTTCCCACCAGGACAGAGAAGGCACTAGATGTGACCAAGACATTAAAAGACATTATTCCCAGATTTGGACTGCCTCTAACTCTAAGATCAGAGAACGGACCAACATATATGGCTGAAATAGTTCAGGACTTAACTCGACTATTAAAAATAAAGTGGAAATAACATATAGCCTACAGGTAGCAGATCTCAGGTAAAGTGGATAGCATAAAATGGACACTCAAGCAGCTGTTGAAGAAATTTTGTCGAAAAGCTCATCTGAAGTAAGATCAGGTCTTGCCCATGGTCCTCTTCCGAGTCAGGTGCACCCCCACCAAAAAAACTGAGTATTCGCCCTCTGAGATTTTGTTCAGCTGCCCACCCTCCATAAAAGTCAGATTAAGGGTAATCTCTGTAAACTGGGAAAACTAAATTTAAGAAGGCAAATGCAGGCTTTACGTATGGCTATGAAAAAGATGCATTGTTAAGTATATTTAAAAAAGCCTATAACTCTGACAGACACAGATCACCCTTTCAAAACTAAGGACTTCGTTTAGGTTAAAAAACGGAATTCAACCACTCTAGAACCCATATAGGATAGGTCCCATATTGTAATCCTGTCTACTTCCACTGCTGTTAAAGTTGCAGGTGTCACACCTTGGATTCACCATAGCCGGCTAAAACCAGCGGCAGTAGTGAGACCTGATGACAACCTGTGGATTAGACAACAAGACCCAGATTGCCCCAGTCGAATAGCCCTATGGCAAATCTCAACCACCGGTAAAAAGGACATCTACCCTGCTCTGACCACACCGGAGGCTGGTCAGTCTACGCATGGCTGAAGCTTGAGGATCCCGCAAACTCTGCTCTAGTCACATCCCAGAAGCTCCCTAGTGTACACACAACAGAAGCTAAGAGGACAATCTCCAGATAAGTAAATGTGAATACAATTTATAACCCTAGTTATAATTCTGTCAATACTGATTGTTCTGTTGTTATGTTATTACTGCAAATACTGCAAATCTCTATGCCCAGAGGAAGGTTTGTGTGCCCATATGTTGTGTAAGCATGTTTCTATTACATACAACAATCTTGTTACCATTTCCGTTTACACTAAAAGGGGATAAATCTCCTGAAGGATGTCCACACTGTGTACACACTACCTGGGTAAAAAATACCATAGTTAAAACTCTACTGTACCATACCTACTATGAATGTACAGGAACTAAGTTAGGAATATGCACGTACAACCAGATGACCTATTCAGTCTGTGACTGAGGAAATAATCAGCTATATGTATGTTATGACCCTGGGCTCTTACCCTGTGAATTCTGGTTTGAGGTACATATTAAATCAGAGGGAGAAAAAGAAGGAAAGCTTATAGCTCAAACCAAAGAAGCCCCTCTCTTCTAAAAAGGGCCAATTTGTTCTTTGATGCCTGCCATGACACGTATGTTCATAATTCTGAAAACCAGATTGTAAGACAAGGGCATGCAATCCTTTAAATTTTACCATCTTAAAGCCAGAGCTACCTTTTTGGTCTACAGGACAGACAGCACTATTACAAGTTGATAGACAAGGAGCAGGTCTTGGAGTTCAACTACCAATTGTCAAAAACACTATAAGGACTCAAATGCATCCAACCACTCAATACCAAGTTATTCTATAAGCATTTTGATCAGCCAGTGCCTGAGCTTCCCCCATCAACCAAAAAGTTATTTGCTCAACTAGCTGAAAACACAGATGGCAGCTTAAAAATTTCTTCATGCTATGTATGTAAAGAAACTAATATGGAGAATGAGTGGCAATGGGAGGCAAAGGAATTAATGCCACAAGATAACTTCACTTTGCTTAACCCTGCCAGTGAGCCAACAGCCTCAGCCAGTGTTTAATTGTGGAAAAATCTCCATAATTGGAAAGTGCTGTATCACCCCATGGAGAAAGGCTTTCACAGAGGCAGTAGGAAAAACAACCTGCCTAGGGCAACTGTATTAACATGAGACTAAAAACTAAACTCTATGGGGAAATGCTCAGAATGACTCCTAATTACCAGATCTAAACACTTTCTCTCGATTCTCCACTCTAAGCTACACTTGGCATCAGCTAGAGGCTTCAAATGCTTGAAAGGCACCCTCTGACCTACACTGGATCTGTGGAGCATGGGCATATTGGCAACTGCCAGCAAAATGGGCAGGGGCATGTCTGTTAAAAGCAGTCAAGCCATCCTTCTTTCTAATTCCTCTAAAGCAAGGGAAATTCTTAGAATATCCAGTTTATAATAAAAATAAAAGAAGAACTAGAAAAAGCATCATAATCACAAAAGTAATAAGAATATCAAAAAAGATGTGGACATAGAAGACTAAAAAGATAATAAATGGCCTCCTGAAAGAATCATGACATACTATGGGCAAGCTACCTGGGTGCAAGACAGGTCATGAGGGTACTGCACCATAATCTATATCCTCAGCCGCATCATGAAGTTGCAGGCAGTCCTTGAAATCATAACCAATGAAACACCGAGGGCACCAGATTTATTGGCAATACAAGCAATACAAATAGGAAATGCTATATATCAAAATAGGCTGGCTTTAAATTACCTCTTATCCTCAGAAGGAGGAATATGTAGAAAATTTCATTTAACTAACTGTTGCCTAGAAAGCAATAATAATAGCCAAGAAATCAATAATAATAAATAATGGTAATAAAAATTACAGCTAGAATGCACAAGTTGACCCAGGTTCCACTTCAGACTTGATGCAGGTAGTCCCCGGATTCCTTGTTTGGAGGATGATTCTCAGCATTTGAAAAATTTGAAACCCTCATTAGTAGGTTCTTGTTTATTCTTGGCATCTGCCTCATCCTCCTTTGCCTTTTGTCTCTGTTTATTAGGAGTATTCAGTCAACTATGGAGGCAATAGTAGCCCAAAGCACTACTGCACAGTTGATGACTTTAACAAGATATCAGCCACTGCCAGAAGAAGAAAAGTCTCAGCTCCATGAAGAGGTGGCAAATAGTGCTGCTTTCTATTAACACCTCTGTTATAAAAAGCATCAATGGGGGGAATGGAACAGGAATTATAAGAAATTAAAGAGTGTGTAAGCAAAAACTCACTTGTGTGTAAGAAAACCCAACTCCTGTTGAGAAAGAGTAACAGCTGGAGTCCTTTAAAAACTAACTGCCTCTTTTTCTGTGGCTAGTGATCCTTATCTCTCCTCCCTTGCCAGGCACTGTGAAGACCCTGTTTCCCTAGCTGTGAAGCTGCAAGGTCACTAGACAGATAAATTCAAGTCACAAAACAGGTTTTTCCTTGAGAAGTAGGAAATAATGTAATGCACGTCTCAATTGAATAACTGTCTTTGTTTTTTGCTTCTGTAGTAAGATTCTCCCTGCACAAATCTCCCCCAACCCATGAAATGCTTAAAAGGTAATTTAACCCTCTGTTCAGGACTCATTCCTTTGGATGTTAATCCGACTGGACCAGTGCACCTAAATAATTAGTAAATACCCTCCTGAACCCCATCGGCCTCTCTGATTCCTTAGAATTCCACTACATACAGGCTTCTCTACTATTGACCCCCACATTCTTTTCTTTCACACAGGAAGTCCACATGTAAAATCAAGTGTGAAACTATTCTATTTGAAGTGCATTTCTGTGCCCTAGGATCCAGATAATCACTTACCTTTTAAATTCTTGCTTTTTTATGGCTCACAGTATGAAGTTACAAAAATGAGGCAAATATTCTGATACTTTCTTGATTTTACAAGGGTAGCATCGTCCTTAGATAATTACATTCTGGAAAGACCATAATGAGCAACTCTGGACCTGGTTGATTGTCATTATTGGGTCCAATACACGGCTGCATACTAAGGGACAGTGGCCATTCTGAGTTCACAGAAAAAGCCTGACATGAGAGGGGACATTTTGCTGGACATGCCACCTGGTGCATAGAGCTGAAAAATGAGACCTGCTGGTGACTTGCTTATCAACCTTAGGGTCTTGAGGGCTTTTTAAAATCAGGGCTTTAAAAGCTTGCTTCATATCCTGAGTTCAGAAAAAACAAAATTTTTTGTTTTCTATAGACTTTTTGGTTGAAAATCGCTTTTCTATGGACTTTTAAACTAATTATTTACAACACATGCCCCATGTCTAGTAATAAAGGTGTCAGCCATCTTCAAAATGTGTTTTTACTAATATTTTATTTTAAGCTCTATTAACTAAAGATATATTTATTTATAGTCACTTTGAGTCTCCCGGATAAATATGAGACTTAAATTGTTATTTCTCATAAAGTCTTGGTGGTTGCTACGTTCTACTGTTTTGCACGTAAAAAATCAAGAAACTGTTTAGTACAATATTAGAGAATATTTGTATTTAATTAGATTTTATAGTACTATTTTTATTTTTCTCTTTATTTTTTAGATATAGGTACTCATATTTCTACAAACTGACAACATAATATACTTACTTTAAAATATTACCAGAATAATTGAAGTTGATAGTTAAAAATGAAAGACAAAAATATGAGAATTGCTGAAGCCTTGTGATGGGTATGTATGATAAATGTTAGTTTATAATTCTCCCTATGTTTTCTAAGATTTTTTATTTTCATAATATCTTTTAAATATATAATTTAAGAATTTTTGGAAACTTTCACACACTGTATATTAGCCATGTTTTACAGTAATACAAGTCAAACATCTTCTCACATGTCTTATCAATAAATTTAGGAGTACAATGTTGGATTTGAGTGTTGAAATTGGTTACAAATGAGGGACAAAAGAGCAGCCTTCTAATTGGCCATACACTAAAAGTACCTGCAACTGTGGACAGGGGTGCCACTAACACACTTTATTTAACATTTTTTCTCTGAGTCATTTTTGATAAGGGATATTTTAACCCTATGATGACATCATTACAAGTTTCTAATAATCTGTGACTCAGAGTGTCTTCAATAATGTACTATTATTTAATTTACATTTCTGGCCTGGTAAATCTAACTAGGTAATTTATGTCTATTAATACATTTTACAAATGTAATTTTTTTCTTATAACTATTTGCCATGAACATTTTATCTTTGTCTTTTCCTCTTTATTTAATATGCATTGAGAAGAATAATAAATGGGTTTGGTTTTAGAGTCTGTGAGTTCGTTCTCCAAAAGTCAACAGTAGTACATTCTATTTTTGGGATGTTTCATTTGGAAACATTTTAGAGGGATATAATTTTATAACAAAACCATCAAATGTTTTAAGTGTACAATTCCAAGTTTTTAAAATATACTTACAGACAACCATAACCACAATCTAATTTTGAAATAACCTTATCACTATGGAAAAAGTAATTAATCTGTTTTGTACTTATTGATTTCATTACCCTGGTCATAGGCAATCATTAGCCTGTGTTTATATATAAGCCTTTTATTAAAAGTTATTTTAAGTGAAATCGTAAATTATCTGCTCTTTTGGGTTTGGTTTATTTTACTTACTTTAGTAATTTTGAGGTTTTTTTCCTGACATAGGCGGTATTATCACTTCATTTTCTTTGTTTGGCCAATAGTATTTTATTGTATGGACACACCACACACTATTTTTTCTGTTATTATTTGATGAATATTTTCGTTTTATCCCCTTTGGGCTATTATAAATAAACTGCTTTGATCATTTACATCTGATTCTTTGTGTAGTCATAGGTTTTCATTTCTTTTGAGTACATAACAGAGAGTAAAATGTCTGAGTCATATGGTGATACTATTTATAACATTTTGAGTAATTGCCAAATTGTTCTTTAAAGCAGTTGTTTTTTACACTCCCACATACAATGTGTGAGGCTTTCATATATTTGATATCTTTGGCAATCTTTTTTATTGCCTTTTACAGCTCTTCTAGTATTTCATTGAGCCTTTGATTTGAATTTCTCTAAACTAATAATGTCATATAGTTTAAATTTGATGACAAATTTTGCTTTTTATCTGTAGAAATATTTAATTCAAGTTCTTTGCACATTTTTCAAGTAGTCAATTGTCTATTTATTATTGATTTATAAGACTTTGTGGATTTGAGCAAGATGGCTGAACAGACAAACCAAGGTGGAACAGCTGACAGCAAGGGACCAGGATGACTGGCACACTCTCAACAGAGGGCAGGTACTGATAGTGGATGGAAGAAAGACACAAAAGCTGAGCTTAAGATTCAGAAGCTGGGAACCCTGAACAGGGCTATAGTGGAACTAATTTCTGGTCCCCCATGACTCTGAGAGAAACAGGTGAGTTTAACTGGCAAGGAGCTACCTGCTTTCCTGACTGGCCTCTGGAATCCCAGTGGCAGAGACCCTCTGGCCACCATGGAAAATGAGTTGAAAGGAAGAGCTGCTTAGAAAAGTGATAGGAGCAGCACACCAGCCAGTGCAGAGCCAAGAGGGTTTATTGTGGGAACATCTGTAGTGAAGTATGTCCAGGGATGCTCATACCCATAAACTTAACTTGCTCCCATAAGAGACGTTAGCCCTAGGGGAAATTTTGGACAAAAAGTCTGCAGGGTGGTGGCCCATCAGATGGGGCTGTTTTGACTTGAGCATGCGTTGGTGTGATGGCCTCTCCTGTGGCCCCAGTTTGGCCATGCATGCTTGCAGTGCAGCCTTGAGTGCCCTGGGGTCCTGCGGCATAGATCCTGAACTGGCAGATCATGTCTGACCAGTAGACAGCTCCAGGGGGGTGACCCCATCCGGGCCCCAGCCTGCCTGCTGCCTTTCCTCACTGCAACTTCCGCCCAAGGCCCATTGTCTCCCCACATATCACTATGCTGGTGTGTGTGTGTGTGAGTGTGTACATGCATGGAAGGATCTTGGTTTCCCTGCCCTGTCAGTGCACATGTGTATATGCATTCTGCCCTGGCACTTCCATTGGTAGGAGTGTACTCCAGGCCTCCACCCCTGCTATACCACCATTGCAGACAGAGTCTTGGGGGAAACAAAGCCCACCAGCCCCACCACACCAGCACCCTTCCCCTTTGCCAACACTGCCATTTGAGTACAACTAAGCACACAAAACAGCATACTCTCTTCAGCCCTGAGCAGCCACTGTTGCCTGCATGAATACAGGCAAAACCACTTGAGTGAGCCAAGCTTATAACATAATTAAACCCCTAAGGTCATCAAGCAGAATAAAAGGAAAAATCCAAAAGTTGACACCTTCAAAGATTAAATAAATATCACCCCAGAAAGATAAGAAAGAACAAGCATAAAAACTCTGATAACTCAAAAAGTCAGAGTTCCTCTTTTCCTCCAAATGGCCACAATACCTCCCCGGTAAGGTTATAAACCAGTACAAGATGGCTAAAACTACAGAAATTGAATTCAGAATATGAATAGAAATAAAGATCATTAAAATGCAGAAGTACCTTGGAACTCGATTGAAAAACTTTAAGAATCATAATAAAATGATACAGGAGCTGACAGACAAAATAGCCAGTATTAAGAGCATAACTAACCTGAGAGAGCTAAAAAATCACACTAAATTTTTTATAACAAATTCACAACTATTAATGGTAGAATAGACAAAGCTAAGGAAGAATCTCAGAGTTTGAAGACTGTTTATGTGAAGTAAGACATTCAGACAAAAATAAAAAAGAATAATAAAACCCCCAAGCCTCTGAGAAATGTAAACTTATGTAAAGAGACCAAATGTATGACCCACTGGTGTTCATGAAAGAGATGGGGAGAATGGAAGCAATTTGAAAAACATATTTTAGGATATCATTCATGAGAACTTCCCCAACCTGGGGAATGCTGGCTAGAAAGGCCAGCATTCAAATTCAGGAAATGCAGAGAACTATAGTAAGATACTTCACAATACAATAATCACCAAAACACATAGTTACCAGATTCTTCAAGCCTGAAATAAAAGAAAAAATGTCAAAGACAGTGAGAGAAGAAAGGGAGGTCAACCACAAAGGAAAGATCATCAGTGTAAAAGTACACCTCTCAGCAGAAATCCTACAAGCCAGAAGAGACCAATACCATTATTTAACATCCTTGAAGAAAGTAAATTCCAATCAAGAATCTCATATTTGGCCAAACTAAGCTTCATAAGTGAAGGAGAAATAAAGTTCTTTTTAAACAGGCAAATGCTGAGGAAATTCATTATTACAAGACATGCCTTACAAGAGCTCCTAAAGGAAGAACTAAATATAGGTGAAAAAAAAATTATTAGCCACCAAAAAAACACATTGAAGTATACAGACAAGTGACACACAAACAAGTCTTCATAATAACCAGCTACCATTATAATGACAGCATCAAATGTACACATGTCAATACTGACTATGAATGTAAATGGGCTGAATGTTCCAATTAAAAGGCATAGAGTGGGAAACTGGATAAAGAACAAAGAACCAATGATATGCTGTCATCAACACACATTTCACATGCAATGACTTTCATAGGCTCAAAACGAAGGGATTAAAAATCTACCAAGCAAATGGAAAACAGAAGAAAGAATGGGTTGCAACCCTAATTTTAGACAAAACAGACTTTAAAACAACAAAGATTTAAAAAGGCAAAAAAGGCATTACAAAATGCTAAAGGGTTAAATTCAACAAGAATATATGTATTCTTATTTAAATATATACATTTTAAATATACACACACCCAACTCAGGAGCACCCAAATTCATAAAACAAATTCTTAGAGGTCTTTAAAAAGACTTAGATTCCTACAAAATTATAGTGAGAGACTTCAACAACCCATTTACAATATTAGATTATTAAGGCAGAAAATTAATAAGATATTCAAGATCTGAATGCAGCACTGGATCAAATGGATGTAATAGACACCTTCAGAACTCTCCACCAAAAACATCAACATACACATTCTCATTGCCACATGGCACATACTCTAAAATCAACCACATGACATAAAACTGTCCTCAGCAAATATAAAAGAATTCAAATTATGACAACCACTCTCCCAGACCAGAGTACAATAAAATTGGAGGTAAAAGTTGAGAAAACTAAGACTCAATACTGTATGATTACATAAAAATTAAATAACTCACTCCTGAACGACTTCTGTGTGAATAATGAAATTAAGGCATCAATCAAAAAGTTATTTGAAACTAATGAGAACAAAGACACAACCTACCAGAATTCCGGAGACACAACTAACTCAGTGTTGAGAAAAAAACTGATGGTGCTAAACACCCACCACAAAATGTAATAAAGATCTCAATTTAACCACTGAACATCACAACTAAAAGATCTAGAGAATGAAGAGCTATCTAACTCCAAAGCTAGAAGAAGACAGAAATAACCAAAATCAGAGACAAACTGAGATTAGGACACACACAAAAAACTAAAAGATTAATGAATCCAGGAGTAGGATTTGTTTTAAAGGTGGACTACTAGCTAGAATAATATAGAGGAAAAGAGAGAAGGTCCAAATGAAGACAATCAGAAACAACAAAGGGCATATTACCAATGACTCCTCAGAAATACAAATAAACATCAGAGAATATTATGAACACATTTATGCAAAAAAACTAGAACACCTAGAACAAATAGATAAATTCCTGGACAGGTACATCTTTCCAAGACTGAACCAGGAAGAAATTGAATCCCTGAACAGACCAATAATATGCTCCAAAATTGAATCAGTTATAAATAGACTACCAACTTTAAAAAGCCCAGGAAAAGATGAATTCCCAGCCAAATTCCATCAGATATGCAAAGAAGCATTTGGTACCATTCCTACTGAAACTCCCAAAAATTTGAGGAGGAGCATCTTCTTCCTCATTCATCCTATGAGGCCAGCAGCCTTCTGATACCAAAACCTGGAAGAAAAGCAAAAGAAAGAAAAATTTCATATCTTTGATGAACATTGATGCAAAAATTCTCCATAAAATACTGGCAAACGAAATCCAGCAGCACACCAAAAAGCCTATCCACCACAATCAAGTAAGCTTTTTCCCTGGGATGCAAGGTTGGTTCAACATATGGAAATTAATAAATGTGATCCATAACACAAACAGAACTAAAGACAAAAACCTCATGATTATCCTAATAGATTCAGAAAGAGCTTTTATTAAAATTCAAAACTCCTTTATGTTAAAACTCTCCATATACTAGGTATTGAGGAAACATGCCTTGAAATAATAAAAGCCTCCTATGACAAACCCACAGTTAACGTTATACTGAATGGGTGAAACTGGAAGCGTTTTCCTTGGAAACTGGCACAAGACAAAGATGCCATCTCTTACCATCCCTGTTCAGCATAGTATTGAAAGTCCTGGCCAGAGTAATCAGACAAGAGAAAATAATAAAAGGCATTCAAATAAGAAAAGAGGAAGTCAAACTACCCATTTGCCGATTTTATTAGTCAGTGTTCTGTGTTTATGGATTGGAAGAATCAATATTAAAATGTCCATGCTACAGATTCAATGAAATTTCTGTAAAAATACCATTGACATTCCTCACATAAATAGATAGAACAGCTCTAAAAAAGTCTTAAATTTCTGTAAATCACAAAAGACCTAGAATAGCCAAAGCTATCCTGAGCAAAAAGAATAAAACTGGAGGAATCCCATTACATAACATACATTATTACCTTACATATATTACATAAAATTATACTACTGATCTATAGTAACCAAAACAGCATAGTACTGGCATAAAAACAGACACACAGAAAATTGGAGCAGAATAGAGAACTCAGAACCAAAACCATCCACCTACAGTTAACTCATTTTTTACATAGGCACCAAGAAAATACATTAAGAATAAAAAATCAGTCTCTTCAATAAACAGTGCTGGTAAATCTGGATATCTATATGCAGAAGAATAAAACTAGACCTCTATCTTTTGCCACGTGCAAAAATTAAATCAAAATGGATTAAATATGTAAATGTAAAACCGCACACTATAAAACTTCTGAAAGAAAACTTTGGGGAAACTCTAAGAAACCTGGGATTAAACAAAGATTTCTTGAGTAATATCTCACAAGCACAGGCAATCAAAGCAAAATGGAAAATTGTTATCACACCAAGTTATAAAATTTTGCACAGCACAGAAAGGAATCAACAAAGTGAATAAACAACCCACGGAATGAAAGAAAATATTTTCAAACTACCTATCTGAAAATGGATTTGTTACAAAACATAGAAGAAGCTCAAATAACTCTATAGAAAATAAAATCGAATAATCCTATTTTTAAAAATAGGCAAAATATGTAAACAGACATTACTCCAATAAAGACACACAAATGGCAAATAGGTATATGAAAAGATGATCAACATCATGAATCATCAGAGAAATGCAAATCAAAATTACAATGAGCTATTACCTCACCCCAGTTAAAGTGGGTTTTATCTAAAAGGCAATAACAAACACTGACAAGCATGTGGAGAAGAGGGAACCCTCATATGCTGTTGGTGGGAATGTAAGTTGGTGGAGCCACTATGGAGAACAGCTTGAAGGTTCCTCAGAAAACTAAAAATAGAGGTACTATACAATCCAGCAATTTCACTGTTAGGTAGATACCCAAATGAGAGAAAAATCTGTGTATCAATATGATAACTGTACTCCTCTGTTTATTGCAACACTATTCACAATAGCCAAGATTTGGAAGAACATAGGTGTTTATCAACAGATGAATAAACAAAAAAGTGGTACATATACAAAGTGTAGTACTGTTCAGCCATAAAAATGAATGAGATTCTGTCATTTGTAACAAAGTGGGTTAAACTGAAGGTCATTATATTAAGTGAAATAAGCCAGGTATAGAAAGACAAACTTCACATGTTCTTACTTATTTGTTAAAGCTACAAATGAAACAAAATAATTAATGGAGATAAAGAGTAGAATGATGGTCACCAGAGGCTGAGAGAAGTAGTAGAAGGTTGGGGGTGGGGAGGTGGGGAGGTGGGAATGGTTAATGGGTACAAACATGTAGTTAGAAAGAATGAATCAGTTCTAGCATTTGACAGCACAAGGTGACTCTAGTTAATATAATTTAAGTGTACATTTTAAAATAACAGAAATTGTATAAGTTGGTTATTTGAAATCCAAAAGTAAATACTTGAGTTGATGAATACCCCATTAACTCCGATGTCATTATTACACATTGTATGCCTGTATCAAAATATTCCATATACTTCATAAATGTATACATCTACGATGCACTCAGAAAAACCAAAAATTAAAAAATTAGGATATACTTTAACACAAAAAATACTATTACTAGAGATGAAGATAGATTATAATTACAAGGATAAATTCATGAGGAAAATAAATTAACATATATGAATGTAACAAAAGTTCACAGAAATACATGAAGCTAAACTGACAGAAATAAAGGCAGAAATAGTTGCAACAATAGTTGCAACAATAATAATTGCAAGATTTACTTCCCTACTTACACTATTGGGTAGAAGAGCTAGACATAAGAGAAACAAGGAAATAGAAGACATGAATAACATAAACCAAATAAAACTAGAGACATATGCAGAACTCTTCACCCCAAATCAGAATATATATTCTTCCCAAATGCACATAGAACATTCTCTAGAATGGAGAATATGCCGCATCATAAAACAAACATCAATAAAATTGAAAGATCAAAATAATGAAATGAATGTTTTCTAATCACAAAGGAGAAAATTAGAGACCAAAAAAGCAATAAAATTGGGAAATGCAAACGTGTACATTAAATGACACACTCCTAAATAATTAATGAAAAAAAATTTGCAAATAGTGTCAGAAAATATTTTAAGATAAATAGAAATTTAGACAAAACATAATAAAATTTATGAGACTTAGTGAAAATTGAGCTCTGAGGGAAACAGCAGAATTACTTTATAAAAAACAAAGAAATCTTAAATTAATAGCTTAGTGCTTATTGAAGCATTTAATGAAAATGAACTACCCAGTTCACCAGAGGCAAATACTATCAGTGGGGTCAAAAGTTAGTCATGCTGACAATCGTAGGAGGAAATACTTGGTAACAAGACACTGAGAATTAGGATTGTGATAGTACTCCTTGGAATCTAGAAAAAAATGGGGATGCTCTAGGCTAGACAGATTCTCAGGAAAAACACTAAAACCCTAAGCTCCCACCTGTTTGTCTTTTAATCTCTGCATGAGCAGAAAGTATAGGCAAAAGCAGAGTTAGGACTTTATGGCACACATACAGATTCCAGATGAAAGGATCAGAAGATTCATATTTTGAGAGGGCTAAAATATCTAAAGTCTTGCTGTCCTATTAAAGTTTAGTGAAACTATATTACAGATTCACATTGCTCACTTCTTCCAGTAATCCAGTAATCTAGTAAAGCTTGATTTTGCCATTTGAATCCTCTGATAAATGAAGTCAGCCTCTATCTTGAGGTGCTTTTTGGGATGTTGGAGTTATGGCCACCATGACATTGCTATTGGTTACACTACTTTGTAAGTCAACAATGAGCTTGCCACAGAGCTGTGTAACTGAATTCTGACCCATGTGGGATGTCGTTAGCTTGATCTTTCTGTTTTGAGATGGGTCGATTTGAACTCTATGAAACACCTCAGGAGGCCACTTGGTAATTAGAAATAACATATTCTAGAAGGAAATTAGACTAAAATACAAACCGCACTAAAGTAAAAATTAAAATTCATATTTGGTAGAAATTTTATGCCACCCTCCACTATCTCAAGCAAATTTTCTGACTCTGTGGGACTCCAATTTACTGAATATTTTCTAAATATCTGTTCCTGGTTCACTAATGGGCCAGGGAAGATGACACCTCCTGGTGTTCACTGGGCTGGTGTAGATGTTTGATCTCATTGTCAGTCAATGAAGAACCTGATTCAGGAGTGATTACTTCACTCAACTGTCAGAACTGAGAGTTCTGTGTTATTGCCACATTCTACGTGTTTAGGCTTCCACATTGAAAATGATTAACTGTCTAATTAAGAACATCTTCTTTGGGTTTGCAAACTGAAATTTATCTTAGTTGCTGATCAAACTGTCAGGCCATTCATTTAGAAGTTCACAATTAGGGCTATGTCTCCAAAAAGGTGAACCACTATCAAGCCTAAATCCATGTCTACTGCAGAGGTCATCGCTGCATGCCAGGTTGGTGGTTCTTGGTGAAAGTTGATCTACGTGTCCCATGATTGGGGAAGTACCAGACCATTTCCGGCAGAATAACTGCCTTAGACTTTTGACCCATTACTTGAAGTATTGGTCACTAGTGTTGACACCTTCAGCATAAAGATCAGCTGACTCCAGCCACATTATGTGTTATTTGAAGCTAATCCATGTCATCTTTTAGGTATTTGAGACCACTTAAATTCTCTCTCTCTCTCTCTCTTTTTTTTTTTTTTTTTTTTTGCTTTTATCACCAAATCTATTAAGATGAGCCAATAGTCTCATTTTAACTTATTTTCCTCATCTGGGTCCACAGCTCTTGGTTAGCTAATGTGTTGATTAAATGGTTTATTAGTCACCTTCTTTGGTCCCAGAAGAGATTATCTCCCGTTGACTGCCTCTAAGATATAGATAACATTGTTATTGAGTAAAAGGAGCTCACTTCTTGAAGTGCTAGAAGCCAGTACTATGGCACCAGGTTTTTAAGAGAAAGCAATTTTATATTGAAACGTGACTCTCAAGCTCAAATCTGTCTCTCTGTGTTGGCTTTATGGTAATAATATTATTTAAAAGGACTTATGGGGTGAATTCTGAGATTAGTCTGTGATTAGTGGAAGGAAAGGGAAAGTGGAAAGTTCTCAGGCAAGAGGACTGATCTCTTGTTGCCTCCTCATGGATCTCATGTGCAAACTGAAGGGGAGTTGTGATGAAACACGTAGTGAAAATTCAGGCTATGACCTCAGCAAGGTCATTCTGCGGAAACACCATTTGGCCATATTGATTCCACCAATTTAAGCCAGTTTGTTTATTTCATAAGTAGAGGAAGTTTCAGTGTTTTAGCAAGTTGAGTTTTTTTTTTTCTCTTGTCTGTTATTCTGCAAGCTCAAGAGTTTCTGTTAGATACTGGTGTTCTTTTAACTCTGCAGAAGACTTGCAAAATGATTGCGGCTATAGGAATCTATTTTCCAAATTTGAGGATCCACACTGACATTCCTGGGCAAGATGTGTTTTCTCCTAACTGCAACCTCCAGGCAACCTGGTTTGTATGATTTCTGAGTAGCAGTCCAGCCAAAAACGGGGTTATGGAACTCCAATTTATTTCTGATTATGTTGTATATAAACATTCTTCTCTCTATTACAACTGACTCTACTACATAAAATGTCTACAATAAAATAGGAGGGAATCAGATAAAGGTACAATTATAAGTATTGGAATGGATCATATTAATTCTGAGGATGTAGAAGAGGAGCAACAACCTGAAACCTGGGGAGTGAACTTTCTACTTAGACCTCAGGAGCTATGGGAAATGGATAGGCATGAATAACCTTTTTTCTTTCAGAGTTACCCCTGGCACACTCCAGAAAAGAGTCTGGCAATAATTTTGGGATAGGATAAGAGTAGGATTAGTTAGACCAGATGGAAGGGCAAAGACTAGGTTTATTTTTTCCATTTCATCCCTCATATCACCCTTAAGAATCCTCTGGGCTAGGCACGGGGGTTCAAACCTGTAATCCCAGCACTTTGGGTGACCAAGGCCGGTGGATAATGAGGTCAGGAGATAGAGACCATCTGGCCAACATGGTGGAACCCAGTCTGTACTAAAGATACAAAAATTAGCCAGTCGTGGTGGCAAATGCCTGTAGTCCCAGCTACTTGGGAGGCTGAGGCAGGAGAATTGCTTCAACCTGAGAGGCCAAGGTTGCTGTGAGCTGAGATCATGCCACTGCACTCCATCTTGGATGACAGAGGAAGACTCCATCTCAAAAAAAAAAAAAAAAAAGAATCCTTTGGAATTATCCCATTTCTCTGCAATGTAGTAATGAAATTCTAGTGAGGAGCATGCATTCTCAGTGCCCAGGTGTCTGAGGCCACAGTTAAGTTGCTTCAGGGGAAAAAAAAACACAAAAGCAAAAACAAAAACAAGAAACCCTATTGCTTTGTTTTTTTCTAAAAAGATTAAATGCCCCATGGTTTAGATTAAGCTGGATCTACAAAACATTGAGTTCATCTTTTATTTTCTCTGTGAGCAGAGGCTCCTCCTTCTGTTTTTCTACCATCTAGAGATGAATCTATATTTGTCAATATTGACATAAATCAGAGACATAGATCACATAAGAACCCGAGACAAGCCTTCAAGATTGTCTGACTCTTGCTCGTTTCTCTTCTCAATTATGATGTCAGAGAAAAATACCTGAGATGAAGTCTCTCAGGAATAGTTAGAATATTCCACTTCTAGAGAAGATGGTGAGGCAGGGCAAGACTCACAGTGAGAATAAAAGCTTCTTCTCAGTCTTTCAGTGTATTTGTTTCTGGTAGATGAATCCAGAAAAGATTCCAGAGCCAGGGAAGATCTATTTGAGAAGGTAGAATCACTGTAGATCAGAGTACCATGTCACATGTTTATTAGTCACCTTCTTTGGTCAAATTCTCAGTGCTAAGCCTCTGATAGGGCTTCAGAGTAATGTATGCCTGTGGAAACCTCTAATTCCATTTGAAAGATGAAGATCTGGCTCTGGAAGAAGTCTCCTATCTGACAGAACATCATGCTTCTGTGGGTGTGAGATTCTGTGCCTTTCCTCAGCAGACACCACTGACTCAATAATTGTTTAAGAATCATGCATAAATAGGCCTTCTTTATCATGAATTTCTTAAATAATAAAACAGAGAAAACCTATTTATCGACGTTCAAACGGAGTAAAAGCGTAAGAAACTTCACACAGAAATTTTTATAGAAGGAAACTTGGGCTCTGTCCATCCCCAGAAATCTCAAAATTCTGGCACAATCTGTTATAATTAACCTTATCAGAGCTTGATTTTTTTTTGCTATATATATTTACCTTTAATTGGACCTTAAATTTGTTATGCGTTTTAAATTTTTTTTTTGATAGAATCTTGCTCTGTCGCCCAGGCTGGAGTGCAGTGGTGTGATCTCAGCTCACTGCAAGCTCCACCTCCTGGGTTCACACCTTTTTCCTTGCTCAGCCTCCCGAGTAGCTGGGACTACAGGCGCCTGCCACCACACCTGGCAAATTTTTTGTATTTTTAGTAGGGACGGGGTTTCACCTTATTAGGCAGGACGGTCTCGATCTCCTGACTTTGTGATCCACCATCCTTGACCTCCCAAAGTGCTGGGATTACAGGCTTGAGCCATCATGCCTGGTCAAGGATAAAACATTTTTTATCCTTTGTGGTAGAAACATCAAATTGCCACATCCCAAGTATTAATAGAACTCTCCAGTGCAATTGTTATTGCTTATTAACTTTTCGCTGTGGTCTGGATACTTGTGTTCCTCACTCTCCACATTCATATTTAAAAACTTCATCCACTTGTGGATTCAGTGTGATACTATTAGTTATAGGACCTTTGAGAAAGTTATTAACTCAGGAGGGCTGCATGCTAACGAAAAAATAATAGTGCCCATGTGAAGGAGGTTGAAAGGAATATTCTTGCCCCTTCTGCCATGTGAAGACATAACCAGAAGGTGCCACTTGTGAGGAAGAGAACCTCACAAGAAAGAGCCTCAGAAAGTTGTTATACAGCAGAACATCTTTCTCTCCTGAGAGATTCTGCCTAACAGAGCTGTATAGTGGACTCTCTTTAGAATGTGAGTTTTTGCTTACCAGAGTCCTTAGTACTGCTAGGGCCTTTCACCAAAGAAATGGGGTCACTTCTTGAAGGTATCATTCTTCTTTCAATAAGACCTACCTTGCTTCAATAAGACCTACTCAAAGGCTTTTCTGCACTGCCGACTGCTCGCCATTCTCTCCCAAGTCATCTGATTACTTGCGCACAATTATGCAATTACAGCACCTCCTGCACCAGTCCCTGAGGAAATGGAATGCAGCCAGAGCCACGGGTTTGAGGATACAAGCTGAGTTAAGGTCTTTATGTTTAATGTATTAATTCTGTGATCCCAAGTATGTCATTGTGCCTCTCAGGGGCTCCATGGTCTCACATCCTGCACAGTGGGGATTATGGTGGCATCCAGCTCCAAGGGATCTCATAAGATGTGTACAAAATGATACCCATGACTCTTGGGGGTTGATACTAAACACAGCTACTGTGTAAACTTAGAGAAAGAAACTACAAGCGGTGGGACATAGCTTGAATACCTCTCAAACATGCTTGGGTTTTATAACTTGAATCTTAAGAAAGTCATGTCCCCTCTTGAATTTATTTTTCAAAATCCATCATGAAAACATTGAAATTGAATAAAATTTAGATGTTGTTATTCTTTGGCCAGAACAACAACAATAACCACAACACACATTGTAATACCTTCTCATTTTATTTAGAATCAGTCCCATATGTCTCATCTTGGCATAAGTAGTGAATAGCCTTCATGATGACACATAATAATTTTTATTTCCAACTCTACCTACCCATGTGTAAACAGTAAGTGGTTAGTGACTCACTTCATGTCAGTAGAATACATTTGAAAATAGGGAATGTCACTTCCAATATTTAATTATGAAAAGATTGTCACTTGCCTCTTACTTTCTCTCTCTTGTGTTATTGTTTCCTTCCCTTTTTCCTGTCTTTCTCTCTGTCGCATACTTTGCTCTGGAGAAGCGAGCTTCAATGTTTTGAGCTTTCCTTTTTACAGGCTTGTGTGACAGAGAATGGAGAGAGTGCCCTGACCAAAGACAGAAGGAAACTAAGACCTCAGACCTAACAATAATGCCACAACTAACCAGATTGAGCTCAGAAGTGCATCCTTCGCAGTCAAGCTTCAGTTGAGACACAGCTTCAGTCTCATGAGTGAGAGGTGACAGCATGCTGGCAGCCCTCACAGCCCTCGCTCACTCTTGGCACATCCTTGGCCTTGACGCCCACTCTGGCTGTCCTTGAGGAGCACTTCAGCCCACGGCTGCACTGTGGGCGCCCCTTTCTGGGCTGGTCAAGGCTGGAGCCTGCTCCCTCAGCTTGTGGAGAGATGTGAAGGGAGATGCCCGGGCGGGAACTGGGGCTGCGCGCGGTGTTTGCGGGCCAGCGTGAGTTCCGGGTGGGTGTGGGCTCGGAAGGCCCTGCACTCAAAGCGGCCAGCTGGCCCAGCCAGCCCCAGGCAGTGACGGACTTAGCACCTGGGCCAGCAGCTGCTGTGCTCGACTTCTCACCGGGTCTTAGCTGCCTCCCCGCCAGGCAGGGCTCGGGACCTGCAGCCCGCCATGCCTGAGCCTCCCCCCCCCATCATGGGCTTCTGTGCACCCCAGCCTCCCTGACGAACTCCACCCCCTGCTCCATGGCACCCAGTCCCATCGACAATCCAAGTGCTGAGGAGTGCGGGCACACAGCGTGTGACTGGCAGGCAGCTCCACCTGCGGCCCTGGTGTGGGATCCACTGGGTGAAGCAAGCTGGGCTCCTGAGCCTGGTGGGGACTTGGATAACCTTTATGTCTAGCTAAGGGAATGTAAATACACCAATCGACACACTATATCTAGCTCAAGGTTTGTAAACACACCAATCAGCACCATGTGCCTGGCTCAGGGTTTGTAAATACACCAATTGACACTCTGTATCTAGCTAATCTTGTGGGGACGTGGTGAACTTTTGTGTCTAGCTCAGGGATTGTAAATGCACCATTCGGCACCCTGCCAAAATGGACCAATCAGCTCTCTGTAAAACAGACCAATTGGCTCTCTGTAAAATGGACTAATGAGAAGGATGTGGGTGGGGCTAGATAAGAGAATAAAAGCAGGCTGCCTGAGCCAGCAGTCGCAACCCTCTCGGGTCGCCTTCCACACTGTGGAAGCTTTGTTCTTTTCCTCTTTGCAATAAATCCTGCTGCTGCTCACTCTTCGGGTCCACACTGCCTTTATGAGCTGTAACACTCACCACAAATGTCTGCAGCTTCACTCCTGAGCCAGCAAGACCACGAACCCACCAGAAGGAAAAAACTTCAAACACATCCGAACATCAGAAGGAAAAAACTCCAGGCATGCCGCCTTTAAGAACTGTAACACTCACCATGAGGGTCCGCGGCTTCATTCTTGAAGTCAGTGAGACCAAGAACCCACCAATTCTGGACACATGAGGACATTGTGGCAGACCCATTCAACTAAGCTGTGTCAGTATTTGTGGGCAACAGAAAACATGACATAATGCATATTTGGAATTTTAAGCCACTACAGATTGAACTAATGAGTAGAATTATTTTTTCTAATTTTATTTACAGATTGCTCCTAGTTAGTGTAGAAAAGTACAATTTAATATTGTGCATTTATCTTGTATCTTGTGACTTGCTGAACTAATTTATTAGTTCCAGTTGATTTTTGTAAACTCTTTAAAAATTCTTGCATATAAGTTGATGCCATTTACAATAAAAGAACTTACTTTATAAATTTAGAATTGTTTTATTTGTTTTTGTTATATAATTTCTCTGCCTAACACCTTTAGTTCAATTTAGTAGAGTAGCAAAAGTAGCCATGCTTATCTGTTTCCCAGACTGTGAGGGAAAGCGCCTAGTGTTTCATTAGCAAGTGTAATATTGGTGGGAAATTATTATGAATCCTTTTTAGTAGTTCTAGTAAGTTTTTTCTTCCTAGTATTTAAGGATTTCATAATGAATCAGTGTTGTTTGTATCACAAGCTTTTCTGTGTCTATTGAAAGGATCATTTTATGTTCTTCAGTTTATCAATGTTGTGTATTAAATTTTTGGTTTTTAGATATTAAGCCATTTCATTTGTAAAAAGATTGTACTTGGCCATGATGTATAATTACTTTTATGTGTTTCTGTATTTAATTTACTGGTACTTTTTGAGAATTATGTGTCTTTATTTATCAGCCGTATGTATCCATATTATTCCTAACACACGATGGGTTTGTCTGGCTTTGGTATAGTAATATTGGCCTTATAAAGTAATTAGGGGTTGTTTATCTCTTATCTACGTATGGTGTGTATTTGTAAAGGATTGGTGTTTTTATTAAATGTTTTGTATAATTTAACAGTTAAAATATTTGACTCTGATTTTTCTTTGTGGTAAGATTTTAAAAATAATTTACTCTTTTATTATAGGGCTCATATCTTCCACTTCTTGAGCTTCATTTGTTAAATTGGGCTTATCAGGTTATTTACTTCTAATTTGTAACAATCCATATTTCCAAATCTAGGCAGCTGGCATGCCTGTTATGTGGGATAATGTAGCTTTGTGAAAGTTTTATGTATTGTGCGGGATAATGTAGCTTTGTGACAATCAATAAATACCCAAGTTTTTCCTCTGCTTAAAGATTGAGACTATAATTTTTATACTTCATACTTGCATGTATTGCCTGAGTCAAAAAAGCTATTACATCTAAAAGAAAACAATGAAGCATACCATTTGACATGAAGTTTTATCAAAATGGCACATTAGACTACCCCCTCTTTTTCACAAATATTTAGAAAAGAAAAGAATAAATTTAAATAACATTACAAAATAACTTAGTAAATAAAGAATAGTATAACGAATAAAAGTTTAATGAATCAGGGTGATTAGTACTTAGTCGCTCCTACAATGTTTTAGAAACTATTCTAAGTCATTTACCCACATATACTTAATAGCTAAGAGTCTAAAACATATAATACAGAAATTTGTTAATAATGACAAATTGAAATATTTGCAATTATATTAAATGACATTAAGACCATCAGAAATCAAATGTTTAACATACAGTAACTAAGTAAACACAAGGAATGATAAATAACTTTATTAGAAATTTGACTACCAGTAAGAGAGAAAAATTAATAAAATTTTTCAGCAGTGAAGCAAAGATACACATTGTATGACAGAGGGGGAAAATAAATGACAAGGCTTTAGGCCTAGCAATATCATTCACTTTGTGAGAGCAGAAATTCAACAGGTCTTATCTTCTAGGACACTAAAATGACAGTAGAAATTCTAAATTGTACTCAACAAGTAATATTTAGCCATACACAAATTTTGTTCCTTTAAATTAATTTATAAAATAAACAGAAGATTCCACAAATTATTTTTGTGAGGTCAAGGACATACTCAAAGGAAGCACAGTGACTAGAGTCAAAAGACTTGAAATAAGATAAGTCATTCTATCAACTTAATGTTTTACAAAAACAGTAGTTCTCTTTGTATCTAGGTCAGTTCTGTTCACTGTAGTTAAGTATATATTTTGAAAAAGGCACATAAAACAAAATTTTAAGTATCAAAAGAACTATCCTTTACAAGTGACTATTACTACATATTTGAGAGAGATGTTTTGAATGAAGAAACGGAATATCTCATAGGATGTGGTTGTATGCTGCCCAATGCCTATGAAATATTCCACTCTTGTGTACACTGTGGATATTTGTGCTTTCAGAAGAAAAGGCTACATATTTTTAAATATTTTAGTGTAGACAAGTAAAAGTTCTCAAGAAGTTACAGGAACCATAAAAATGTTGAATACAGTTTAAAAATATATAAGCACTTGATGAAAGCTAAAGTAAATCAACAGAATAAGCCAGAGAAATAATCAAACTGAAAAAAAGTGGTCCCTTCCGATACTGATTGATCACAGGGATGTCAAGTCTGTGTGCTGTCCACCTTCCTTCAAGGGAAAATGGAAGAAGCACAGAAATAACATGACTACAGACATCTCAAATGTGATATTTCCCAAATATTGGAACCAAGTTAAAAACTGAAGAACACAAGGAAATAAAAACACACTTCTGAAGAAAAACTAGGCCACCATTTTCCATATTAAAATAGCATATTTGAATCACAGCCCGGTAGAATGTAAAGAATAAAAAAAAGACAATGTATAGGTTAACCACTAAATTAAACACAGATAAAAAGATTAGTAAACCTGAATATTGAATAGAATGAATATAAACAAATATAGTAAAAAGAGATGACATTTTATAAGATAAGTTTAACAAGATAAAGGCTGGGATGAAACGCTAAACATGTCAATTATTTTATTAGAACAAAAAGTATGAATGAGGCAGAGCAAATAAGGTCAGCCAGATCCGAGACTTGGGAAAAGAAAATCATTCCCTCCATGGAAGCACCCGCAAGTGTACTTTGCAGAGGGCCCAGATCAGAGAGGAATGAGAAGTGATTGCCATTCTTGCAATCAGTGTTATGCGTTTTCTTGCAGCCCAGGTTTATATAACTGTTCTAAGTCCAGTAAATTGTCTATAGCTGCACAGCTATTAAGAGGCTGAGACGGCAGTCAGGACCAAATCTGCTAAATGTCCATAAACTACACTACCTCATGGAAGTTCTCTGGATCTTGAAGACTCTGGAGAGTGACACTTCTGCAAATAGACGCATAATTTATTTGAGATTCTTATCCATCTGTTATTATCCTTTACCATTAGGAATAATCTCCTCTGAAAAATGCTTCTGAACCACCTTGCAAGGTCTTTTAATAGTTTGGGAAATTGGGGCAGGGCATGGTGGCTCACGCCTGTAATCCCAGGACTTTGGGAGGCTGGGACGAGTGAATCATGAGGTCAGGAGATCAAGACCATCCTGGCTAACACAGTGAAACCCGTCTCTACTAAAAATACAAAAAATTAGTCTGGCGTGGTGGCAGGTGCCTGTAGTCTCAGCTACTCGGGAGGCTGAGGCAGGAGAATGACGTGAACACGGAACGTGGGGCTTGCAGTGAGCCAAGATCACACCACTGCACTCCATCCTGGGCAACAGAGCAAGACTCTGTTTCAAAAAAAAAAAAAAATAGTTTGGGAAAATGGCTGAGGGCTGAGGTTCAAATTCAAGACAAAACATTATGTTATTTATTTTATATCATAGAAGAAATTTGAAAACACATAGAATGCATTCCACTATTCATAATTTTTTTTTTAGTATTTCCAGGCTATTTATGTTTTTGACATAGATTAAGTTGAATTATTGTGCCAGAGACAATCTCGTCTCTAAAAGCAAGTGACATAAAAATAGATCTGCAAAGAGACATTTTCTCCTGCTGCAATTTAACTAAACAGTTCAAGTGAATTCAGTAAGATAAATCTGTTTTTTAAGACTCCAAATCCAGCACTAGCAATGGGTCAAATCCCTGCAACAGACATGAAAATCACAAACAGCTAATGCGTTCCTCATTCTGAAATTCTCGCTGCCAGCACGGCAGTCTGAAGTTGACCTGGGACAATTGAGCTCGGTGTGGGGGAGTGGAGTCCACCATTACTGAGGCTTTAGTACAGTTTTCCCCTGACAGTGCCAACGAGGCTGGGAGGTCTGGGTTGGGTGCAGCTAAGTGGCTGTGGCAGACTGCTTCTTTAGACTCCTCCTCACTGGGCAGGGCATATTTGAAGGAAAGGTAACAGCCCTAGTCAGAGACTTACACACAAAACCTCCAGGGCGCCTGTGGGTGCGGCTTCAGTGGATTTCATCATTCCTACCTGTCGACTCTGAAGAAAGCAGCTGATCTTGACTAGAGGGATTCTGCCAGCACAGTGCACCAGCTCTGCTAAGAGACAGACTGTCTTCTCAAGTGAGTTCCCCGTGACTCCTGACTGGGAGAAACCTCCTAACAGGGGTTGACAGACACCTCACAAAAGAGCTCCAGCTGGCATTGGGCGGGCTTCCTCCTGGGATGAAGCTTCCAGAGGAAGGAGAAGGCAGCAATCTTTGCTGTTCTGCAGCCTTCACTGGTGATACCCAGGAGAACAGGGTCTGGATTGGAACTCCAGCAAACTGAACTGGACCTGCAGAAGAACCTTACTGTTAGAAGAAAATCTAACAAACAGAAAGCAACAACATCAACATCAACAGAAAGGACCCCCCCCCAAAAAAAATCCCATCCAAAGGTCATCAGCCTCAAAGATTGAAGGTAGATAAATCCATGAAGATGAGGAAAAAAGAGCCCAAAAATGCCAAAAATTCCGGAAACCAGAATGCCTCTGCTTCTCCAAATGATCACAGCACCTCTCCAGCAATGGCAAAAAACTGGATGGAGAATGAGATTGAAGAATTGACAGAAGTATTCTTCGGAAGGTGGGTAGTAACGAACTCCTCTGAGCTAAAGAAGCATGTTCTAACCCAATGCAAACAAGCGAAGAATCTTGATAAAAGCTTACAGGAACTGCTAACTAGAATAACCAGCTGAGAGAGAAACATAAATGGCCTGATGGAACTAAATAAAGTCTTTAAGATATATGGGAATATGTGAAAAGGCCAAACCTACTATTGATTGGTATACCTCAAAGTGATGGGGAGAATGGAACCAAGCTACAAAACAAACTTCAGGATATTATCCAGGAGAACTTCATCAACCTCGCAAGACAGGCCAACTTTCAAATTCAGGAAATACAGAGAACATCACTAAGATACTCCTCGAGAGAGCAACTCCAAGAGATAAAATGGCCAGACTCTCCAAGGTTGAAATGAAGGAAATAATGTTAAGGACAGACAGAGAGAGAGGTCAGGTTACCTACAAATGGAGGCCCATCAGACTAACAGCAGATCTCTCTGCAGAAACCCTACAAGCCAGAAGAGAGTGGGGGCCAATATTCAACATTCTTAAATAAAAGAATTTTCAACCCAGAATTTCATATCCAGCCAAACTAATCTTCAAAAGCAAAGGGGAAATAAAATCCTTCACAGACAAGCAAATGCTGAGGGATTATGTCACCACCAGGCATGCCTTACAAAAGCTGCTGAAGGAAGCACTAAATATGGAAAGGAAAATCTGGTACACCACTGCAAAAACACAACAAAATATAAAGACCAATCGATACTACGAAAAAACTGCATCAACGAATGTGCAAAATAACCAGCTAGCATCATGATGACAGGATCAAATTCACACATAACAATATTAACCGTAAATGTAAATGGGCTAAATACCTCAATTAAGAGACACAGACTGGCAAATTGGTTAAACAGTCCAGAACTTTTGGTGTGCTGTATTCAGGAGAACCATCTCACATGCAAAGACATACACAGGCTCAAAATAAAGGGAAGGAGAAATGGCAAATGGACAGCAAAAAAAGCAAAAAAAAAAAAAAAAAAGCAAGGTTTCAATCCTAGTTTCTTATAAAACAGACTTTAAACCAAGATGAAAAAAGACAAAGAAGGGCATTACATAAAGGTAAAGTGATCAATGCAACAAGAAGAGCTAACTATCCTAAATATATACCTACCCAATAGAGGAGCATGGAGATTCATAAATCAAGTTCTTGGAAACCTATAAAGAGACATAGACCCCCACACAGTAATACTAGGAGGCTTTAACCCCACACTGCCAATATTAGACAGATCAGTGACACAGAAAATTAACAAGGATATTCAGGATTTGAAATCAGCTCTGGACCAAGCGGACCTAATAGACAACTGCAGAACTCTCCACCCCAGAGAAACAGAATATACATTCTTCTCCGTGCCACATTGCAGATATTCTAAAATTGACCACATAATTGGAAGTAAAACACTCCTTAACAAATGCAGAAGAATCGAAATCATAACAAACTGTCTCTCAGACCACAGTGCAGTAAAATCAGAACTCAGGATTAAGAAACTCACTCAAAACCACATAAATACTAAGAAATTGAACAACCTGCTCCTGAATGACTGCTGAGTAAATGACAAAATTAAGGTAGAATTTAAGTTTTATGAAACCAATGAGAACAAAGGGATAATATACCAGAATCTCTGGGACACAGCTAAAGGAGTTTTAAGAGGGGATATGCTAGCACTAAATGCCCACAACAGAAAGCTGGAATGATCTAAAATCAACACCCTAACATCACAATTAAAGTAACTAGAGAATCAAGAGGAAACAAACTCAAAAACTAGCTGAAGAAAAGAAGCAACTAATATCAGAGCAGAACTGAAGGAGATAGAGACACGAAAAACTGTTCAAAATCAATGACTCCAGAAGCTGGATTTTTGAAAAGATTAACAAAATAGATGGACCACTAGCTAGACTAATAAAGAAGAAAATAGAGAAGAATCAAATAGACACATTAAAAAATGATAAATGGGATATCACCACTGATTCCACAGAAATAAAAACTACCATGAGAGACTACTATAAACACCTCTACACAAATAAACTAGAAAATATAGAAGAAGTGGATAAATTTCTGGACACATACACTTTCCCAAGACTAAACCAGGAAGAAGTTGAATCCCTGAATAGACCAAAGACAAGTTCTGAAATTGAGGCAGTAATTAATAGCGTACCAATAAAAAAACACTCTGAACCAGATGGATTCACAGCCGAATTCTAGCAGAAGTGTAAATAGCAGCTGGTACCATTCCTTCTTAAACTATTCCAAGCAATTGCAAAGGAGGGACTCCTCCCTAATTCATTTTATGAGGTCAGCATCATTCTGATACTAAAACCTGGCAAAGACATAACCAAAACAAAATTTTCAGGCCAATATCCCTGATGAAAATCTATGTAAAAATCCTCAATAAAATACTGGCAAACCGAATCCAGCAGCACATCGAAAATGTTATCCACCAGGATCATGTCGGCTTCATCCCTGGGATTCAAGGCTAGTTCAACCTATGCAAATCAATAAATGTAATCCATCACATAAACAGAACCAATGACGGAAGCCACAGGATTGTCTCAACAGATGCAGAAAAGGCCTTTGATAAAATTTAATATCCCTTTATGTGAAAACCTCTAAATAAACTACGTATTGATGCAACAAATCTCAAAATAATGAAAGCTGTTTATGACAAACCCCTAGCCAATATCATACTTACTAGGCAAATGCTGGAAACTTTCCCTTTAAAAACCAGCACAAGACAAGGATGCCCTCTCTCAGCACTCCTATTCAACATAGTATTGGAAGTTCTGGCCAGGGTATTCAGGGAAGAGAAATAAATAAAGTGTATGCAAATAGGAAGAGAGGAAGTCATACTGGTACCAAAACAGATATATAGACCGATGGAACAGAATAGAGACCTCAGATTGCAGGGATATGGAAGAAGCTGGAAGCCATCATTATCAGCAAACTAACATAGGAACAGAAAACCAAACACCATATGTTCTCACTCATAAGTGAAAGTTGAACAATGAAAACACGTGGACACAGGGAGGGGAACATCACACATCGGGGCCTGTCAGGGGGGTGGAAGGCAAGGTGAAGGGGAGCATTAGGACAAGTACCCAATATATTTGGGGCTTAAAACCTAGCTGACAGTTTGATAGGTGCAGCAAACCACCATGGCAATGTAAACCTACGTAACAAACCTGCACACTCTGCACATGTATCCCAGAACTTAAAGTATAAATAAACAAATAAATCTCCAGCAAGGAAGGAAACCAAAGAACAGGTTAGAGTCTTGCTATTCACATTTGAGTACAGAGACTCAGTCCCCAATTCTCTTCTTTTTATCCTGCCAGCTATTGCCTGAATATGAACATAACAGACACACAAGAGTTCCAACTCCTGACAATCTGCTTCTGCCCAAGAAGAGTGCCCTCCCTTTTCTCCATCCTGCAACTCATGGTACTAAGAAGTGGCATGGGGCTGTCCAGATGAGATGACGAGAGAGGCCTGGCCTGAATGGACCTGTCCTGGGCTGCCCTGTTTTATCTGTAGGTGCACCTCGCCAATGGCCAGGGGTATCAGGGATGAGGGCTGAGTTGATATCTGTGTTATCAGATAAGACTTTTACATTGAGCCTTTGTAAGGCTAGAACTCAGAAATGTCAGGGCACAATGAAAGGACATCTCAATCTCTTGAGCATCTCTCATCAACAGAGGTGGATACAGAGCTGTGTCAAGAATGTGTGTTCCTGGTTTCTTAACTGCTGTGGGGTTCTGTCACCAGGAAAGTGTGTTAAACTCTTCAAGGTTCCATCCACTGGGCCCTTTCTTTCTATAGGACCTACCCAAAGGCCCCACTATGCTACTAATTGCTCAGTCTCCTCTTCGATGTCAACTCTTTATTTGTACACAATTATGCAAACACAACTTCCCCTTAATTCCCTGGAAAGACCTAAATGCAGCCTGGGTTCCAGGATATAAGAGACAGCTGGAACGTAACCTTGTTTTTCTTACCATCTCTGGGACTCGATAAAAGTCACTGTGTATTTGAGGCTTCCCCGGCCTCCTAGCGTGCACAGTGGGGATAATGTTATCTACTTCCTAGGGAATGTATCAGGTGTATATAAGATAAAATGTAAAAATAGTGGTGTGGTTTCACCTGTAAATAATGCGCACACTTAGAGATGGAAGCATTAGGATAATAGGTTGGAGGTAGCATGGGCCACAATTCAAGTAGGCCCGGGGTCTAGCAGTGTGATCTTGAGAAACTCACTTCTCCACTGGGCTTCAGTTTCATTCTGCTGCAAAACGAGGTTGAAATTAAATGTAGATATCATCCTCTGGCATTGATGTGGTTTAGCTGTGTGTCCCCACCCAAACCTCATTTTGTATTATGACCCCCTGCTGTTAAGGGTGAAACCTGAGGGGATTTGACTGTATTATGGTGACGGGTTTTCCTCATGCTGTTCTTGAGATAGTTAGTGAGTTCTCACGAGATCTGATGGTTTCATAAGTACCTGGTATATCCCCTGCTCTCACTCACTTCACTTGTGGGTCACCATAACTGGAAGTTTTCTGAGCCTCCCCCACCCAATCTTGTGGAACTGTGAGTCAATTAAACCTCTTTTCTTCATAAATTACCCTGTCTCAGATATTCCATCATTGCAGTATGAGAATGGACTAATACAGGCATTAAACTTTCTAGGGCCTTCTTATTATGTACAGAATTATATCCATGTGCTTTATCTCACCTGTGTTGGGGAAAGCCTTCACAAACTTTCCCAGCACTAGGTGGTTAATGACTCAGTTTGTTATTGAAAAAAATGGCCTACAGCTTGATGCCAGTAGTATGGCACTTGGGTTTTGAGAAAAATGGCATTTTGTTGTAAGTTGGCCAACAGGAGATAGAAGCCCAGCTCAAATCGGTTTTCTTATACAGGCTTTAAGGTGTTGATTAAAAAATGCTTAAGAAGTGAGGTCTAGATTAGGAGGGGATTGCTGGAAGGAAAGTAGTAATATGCAAAGTCATGAGACATGCACAGTCATCTCCTCTTGCTTCCTCACAGGTTACATGAATATTCAGGGAGAGTTAGTACAAAATATGCATTGGAAATTTGGGCTCTAACATCAGCAAACTCATTCTCCATGGACTTCAGTTGGACATACTGATTCCAGCCTATTTCAGCAAACTTTTTAAAATCTTATAAGCAGAGGAAATTTAAGTGTTTTAACAAGCTGTTTCTTATCTTTCATTCTAAATATCCAATTTTTAAAGTCTTTTTTTTTTTTTTTAACAGTTTGGAGGCAGAAATTCAGCTTCTGTCGAATGGAATACAGAATAGTGTATGACTTTTGTATTAGTTCAGGCTGCTATACCAAAGAACCATGAACTAGACTGCTTGTAGACAACAGGATTTAATTTCTCACACTTCTAGAGGTTGGAAATTTGAGATCAGCGTATCTGCGTGGTTGAGCTCTGGTGATGACTCTTCTGAATTTCTGACTGCACACATCAAATTTTATTCTCATTTGGTAGAAGGAGACAGACTTCCCTCTGGGTTTTCTTGTGTAAAGCCAGTAATCTCAATCATGACGGCCCCTACCTCAGGAGTTAATTACAACCTATCTCCTTATAGCATTACACTGGGGGTTACAATTTTAATACAAATTATTGTAACTCTCAAGATTTTTTTTTAAAGCTGTCATTATTCCTCCTACTGGGTTTTTCCTGTTTGCTTCCTCAGTCTTTCCCTTTCTTTCTGTCTCTTTTTGTGTGAACCTGTTTGCCTAATTCTGTCTCTCAATTGTATTCCTCAAACGCAGGAAGCAAGCTCCAATGCTATGAGATGCTCTAGGTACAGACGCACATAACAAAGAACTGAGGGAGTGCTCAGGCCAGTAGACAGAAGTAAAGTCATGCTCTCAGTCTACACTTAACCCTGCCAATTTTCACAAGCATGAGCTTAAAGGCTGATGCTTTCTCGGTCCACCTTCTGTTGGGACCACAGCCCCAATCTCATAAGAGACCTGAAGGCAGAGGCAGCAAACTAAACTGTGTCCAGATTCTGGTCGACACAAATTGTGAGAAAGTATATACTATTGAAATGTGTTAAGTTTTAGGGCAATGTTGTCAGAAAGGAGCAGATATGTAGCCTCATATCCCAAGCCCCAGGAATCTCCATGCCTCTGCTTACCTCTTCCTCAGGCTGTGTGTACCAAATTGGTCCGTTTCTAATCTCTGCCAAACTCACACCTGTAAGACTCTTCAACAAGGGTGGCTTCTTGCTGACACATTCTTGTGCAGAGATGCCTCCCTGTTGTCATTCTCATCATGGATTAAAGATCACCTCAGTGAGGTCTCTGGGTCCCCCTATGCAATGACTTTGCAGCTCTTCTTCTCAACATTCTACTTTATATAATAGTCCTTACTCTTTTCTTTCATATATACTTGCTTTAGTGCTTTTGTCGAGCTGTCTTCAGACTGTTCTGTCCTCGGAGGGGCATGCAGGCATGATGTAACCATTTTCTGTGCCACATGTTGGGCCCACCAAGGTAGCCGGCAAAGGGTAAGTGCAAGGGAATAAAGATTGGCTAAGTGGGCATTGTGGAAATCGTTGATAATAACACGAGGTGTGTGACTCTTACCTGCTCCAGCTGCTTCACCAAAGCTCAATAGGCACCAGAAACACAGCAGGCTGTAACCACCTCAAGGCCATCACTAAGACTGCGGCCCCAGGCAGGAACATTATGGAACAAATCAGGTACCATTGTTTTGTGTCCTCAAGACACTGACTGTTTAGAGTTCCAGGGGACAAAGTAGCAGAATGTGAAGGCTCCAAGAGCAATGAGTGACCTTGGAATCCTCCATTGCCCTGTCTTTTCCTCCGCCATTTGTGGTGTGCTATCTACTCATGAGGCACCTTCCCCTTATCCAGGGAAATTATTTAATACGACTTTCAAATGAGGAGCTCAAAAACCCAACAGGAACTGGCATTTTCCCGTGACTTCAGATTCAGGGTCCAGTGCTCTGGCACATTTAGCTCTATCCCATCTTTATCTACCCAAAATGCCTCTGGAGTGGCCATGCCTCTCTCTGATTTGAAGGGCCTCCAGGGAGTAGAAGCATTTTTCAGAGTCTCAGAGCAAAGGGTCTTAATTCACCAATGAAGAACCAAGGATGGCCGACACTTATGAGTATGTGAAACAATCGAGGTTACCCACTTCGAGCACCCCTAGTTATGAGGAAGAAAACAGTCTTTTCTGTAGCCATTGTCTACATTAGGCTGAGGTGGAGCATAGCTCATTTTACTTCCAGCTCTCCACAGAGGTGGATGCAGAACACCAGTCTTGTCCTCTTGAAACCGACCTGAAGAGGACCCCAGGTGAAGAACAACCCTGGATCTGCTCATTCTCTGTGTCCCTGGATATGTATCTAGGGAAGCGGATGCCCTTGCCTTATGGCAGATCTGCCCGCCTAGCTAATCATTTGTAATACTTGGCCTTTAATGCTTTGAATGAATTTATTTTACACCTAATTTGTTGAGAGTTTTTATCATAAGGTGATGTTACCCTTTGGGAAAAAGATTTCTTCGTCTATTTAAATGTTATGCGTGATCCTGGGTCTGTCGTTCTGATCAGAAGCTGAGAGGTGCATCCATTCCTAGAGGAGAGCATGAGAACATCAGATCTCAAGTTCTGTGAACATGACCTGTTTATGATGTCCACTCTGAGTGTCTGATTCCCTAAAGTAAATTGTAGCCCAGGAACTGTCATCTGCTGTCTTCACTGAATTATGCCAAGTGTCTGGAAAAGTGCATTTTATATATGTGATGAATAAATAAGCCCTAAATACAACCTCTTTAGCTATGTCTGAGTGTGCCTGGTGCCCCTTTCTCACAGGATCTCTATGTTTCAAAGACAAAGTCCAGCTAACAGGAAGCTCAAGTGCCCTTTACAAATGTAAGAACAGGTTTGTTTTCTATATGCTTTTCCAACGGTAGAGGGACATGAGTGATTGTGACATGAAAGACCTTCTGAGGTGAAAGAAGAGAAAAAAGAGAAAAAAGTAATAAATAAGAACAATCAGAGGATGCCCCAGCAGCCTTTCCACAAAACCAAGCATTAGGGATCCACTTTTCATGTTTTATGCCATTCATTTCCCACAAAACCCGTATAAGGTTGTGGGGGAAAGTTAAATATTAAATTTCAATTCAATTGAACATGGGCAAAAGCAATGGTCACTAAGTCCTAGAACAGGTTACATGAGCCCCTTGAAGCATTCGTCCAGGACTGTTTTGGAGAAATATCTATTTCAATCTATTCCTATATGTTAGTTACTGAAAAACAACAGACAATTGCAAAAACAAGTTAACTTTTTCATGTTCCTTGAGCCCAGTTGTGAAGAGCCCTCCTGGCTGGGCCTCATGCCAAACAACTCATTACAAAAAGAGCTAGGGCTGTAGGCCACGCCGAAATTTCATAAGACCTCTTCTTGTCTGTACACGGACGGGTGACCTACTCTGGAGTCGAGGCTATTGCTTCCCGGTCTGGTAATGAATCCTCTGCAGTCTGGTGAACGTAAATATGTATATATGATTCCCTTCTCCCCTTCCCATTGCAATTTGCTTATTATAGCTGCACTGCCATTTACGTGAGATAAAGCTTGTTTACCCTTAAAGGTTTTTTTGTGTGTGTTTTCTTCTCCCCTTGCACGTCTCTCATACAGAACAGAGGTTCATTTTACAAGTCTCTATAGAGATGCAAATTGAGGCTGATAAAGATGCACTGGTATCCTAAGACACAGTTAGTAGCTGGCAGAGTCACCACTGTGCCTTGGAGAAGACGTAGGCTCTACTACTAGACAGCTGGTCCAGGAACTATACAGTGGTGGGGAAGTCCTGGTAAAAGTTGAGAAAAATGATAAAGAAGAAGAGAGTTTGACCATGGAAGGCTGCTGTCAGGGAGTTCATCAGCTTATCCATTGTGCCTGGTTTGGCGCATTGGCATCATTCACACCTCTAGGTTCAGAATAGGCTCATTTCCTCCTGGGGAGGGGACAAGACCTTTCATGGCAAGACCATGAAACACCAGAGGCTTGGGATGTGGAGCTCAGACCAGGAAATCTCCATCCTTCAGAGACTTGGGCATGTGGAAGACATGGGTGTTTATGGTGAAAAAGGTTTTAGGCCTCTGATATTAAATTTAATGTGGAGGTAGAGATTAATTAATCCATGAATACATTCAAGGCCTTCACGATATCATATCAGCCATAAGACAACAGCACCCACTTGTATTAATAATCTTTATGAAGAGCATTATCCGAGAGAATTCTCAAAAAAAATTCTCAGTCTACAAAAGAGAAAACAAGGCTTTGTGATGTCAAATGGCTGCTCAGAAAAACACAAGTAAGAATGAGAATCTTCCACAGTGAGGGTTGCATGAAATTCCCTTTAAGCTACCTGAGGCTCTATGTCTGTCCCTGATATGGAGGAAAGGGCATGGGGAAGCCTCACTTTCTTTCTATTTTAGAGACAGGGCACAGGACAAGATACCCTAAGACAACTCTTTTGACTTAAAGCAACTTAACTGGGTCTTTTGAAACCTTAAAAGGAGTCTTGAGAAACAACTACAGCAACCCCACACCTGGCAAAAGTTTCAGTGCTCAGGGACTCCAAGGTGAGAAAAACCCCTCAGAGGGCCAAGGAATTGAGCAGGTTAACTGAGGGAACAGAAAACCCAAATAGGTATAAACCAACTGAAAGGTAACTCAAATATATCAGTTGAAAAACTGAAATAGAAAAATAATTTTTTGCCACATAGATAGCAGATTGACAAAAAAATTAAAAGAATGTTAACATCCAAGGGGGTCTGGATACATAAAAGCAGATAAATTCAGAAATTACTATTTGCAGTATACCTTTCACAACCCTTTTGGAATATATTCCAGCTTTACCTATTAAAACTTTACACTTTCCTACTCTTTCACTGAGTAATCATTTTCCTGGTAGAGTATAATCTACAAGGGATTAATAAATGTTGTGAGCTAGATTGCATTCCCTTCTTAAAAATTATATGTTCATGTCCTAACACCTAGTGCCTCAGAACGTGACTATATTTGAACATATAGCCTCTGCAAATGTAGGTAAGTTTAAGTGAATCAATTGGGGGGCATCCTAATTCCAGATGACTGGAGCCCTTATTAGAAGAGACGGGAAGGATGGAAAAGCAGAAGAGAAGATCTTGTGAACACAGAGATAGAAGATGATCATCTACAAGCCAAAGATGGAGACCTCAGAGAAACCACCCAGCCAGTAGCTTGAGGTTGGATTTCTAACTTCCAGAATTGTGAGAAATTCAATTTCTGTTGTTAAAGAACTTCAGCCTGTGGTACTGTATTATGGAAGTCATAGCAAACCATTACAGCCTATTATGACACAGATAAGATGTTCCGTGTAGCGGTCGGGCGCATGTGGCTTACACCTGTAATCCCAGCAATTTGGGAGGCCGAGGCGAGTGGATCACGAGGTCAGGAGATCGAGACCATCCTAGCAACACGGTGAAACTCTGTCTCTACTAAAAAATAAACACGCACACACACACAAAATTAGCTGGGCATGGTGACAGGCTCCTGTAGTCCCAGCTACTCAGGAGGCTGAAGCAGGAGAATGGCGTGAACCCAGGAGGCAGAGTGCAGTGAGCCGAGACTGCGCCACTGCACTCCAACCTGGGCAACAGAGCGAGACTCCGTCTCAAAAAAAGAAAAAAAATGTATTCCCAGTAGCATGGCTGAAATGGAAATAGAATTTATTATGTCGGTCTCCACCAGTATTAAAACGCTAAATTACTGAGGGAAAGGCCCCACTTATGGAATCTTATGAAGACATATGAAGGCGCAGCTCCTGTCCTGATGGAGATATAGAGGTGGGCCCTGTGAGACCCATGTACAGAGTCACCTAAGACCCTTTTGCATAACTCCCACTTTTTGGGTAAAACCTCTCTCTAGTAAGACTGTGAAATTATAAGACTTAGACAAGGTCTGGCAAGGCAGCGAAGCTGCCTGCTACAGGAAATATCTGAGGTGGGTAGATATAACAATAAAAATAATAGCAACATGAAAAGATACTCACAACCTAATGTAAAGTAAAACCAACACAAAAGTGTTTCTTTTGACATTCCTGCAAACTTATGACCGGTGACTGTGCATCTAAGTTGCCATTATGGATTAATGGAGGCCAGATTCCTCTAGGAAGGAACTGTGGGTCCTTAATTGAGAAAGCCCTAAAACAGTTTCTGGGGAATCCTCACATTTGGGTCAGGGTCCTGGGCTTCCCTGGTCTTTTCCATTTGGAGAGCTCTCTGTGCCCAACTTGCCTCCAGACCAGCACGGGCCATGGTTGTCGGCATGGTGCGCCTGCCTTTTGTTCAATGAGATGGAGTAGTTGCACTCATCAAACAGCTCCTCAGGGATCTCCTGCATAGAGTTCTGCAAAGAGAGTGCCTGGAAGACTGGCCAAGCGGCATCAATGGCATCCTGGCTTTCCCCACAGGGGAAATTCCAGTTAGAAAATCTACTCCCCGGATCAGGCACATAGGCGCATTTGTGTAGACCTCCAGCCAGGGAGAAAACAATATGACAGCTTGAAGCCTTAGAATAAACGTCTGAACAGACAAAGGTGACACCCAGCACTCATGTTCCCCTCCTGCCATCAGTAACCTGCGGTATAAATTTGACAGGCTTTTAGCCTCCCAAAACCTGGAAGTCTGCTCCTGTCAAGAATGGACCCATTATCTCTTTCTTTCCCACAAGACATGGTGATGAGGAGGGGTGTGTGGCTGTCGCGATGATATCAAAGGTGAGGCCTGGCCTGGGTAGGCCTGCCATGGGTGGCCTTGTGTTATCTATGGGTAACCCCTTCCATATGGCCAGAAGAGCCAGCGGTGAGGAATGAGCAATGTCTCCATCATAAAAAAAGGCTCTCAGTTCAAGCCTTCCTGAGATGAGAGCCTCAGAAATTCAAGATATAGCAGGAGAACATCTTGCTGCCTTCAGAGTCTCCTTAGTAAATACAAGGCTGTCTCTAGAACGAGGGATCCAGGTTACCAGTGTTCTAAACTTTCTTTGAGTCTGTAACTAAGGAAGTGAGGTCACTTCGAGATTCCATCACTTGGTCTCCTGTGAGGGAAATGCACGAGGGGAAAAGAAAAGGCACCCACAATAGTTTTAAGGATAAAGAGCCTTTATCCCAAGTGTAAGGCAATACAGACATGAAAAGCAAATAATATAATAAGCAAATTGCAATGGGAAGGAGAGAAAGAAAATATATATATATGTACATATGTATATAAATATACATATATGTATATAAATATATTTGTATATAAATATACATATGTATATAAATATGTTTGTATATAAATATACATATATATGTATATTTACACTCACCAGACTATGGAGGACTCATTACCAGACTGGGAAGCAACAACCTGGGATCCAGAGTCGGCCATGTGTCCATGTACAGATGAAGAGAGGGCTCATGAAACTTCGGCACAGTCTGGGACCCTAACTCTTTTTGTAATGAGTTGTTTGGCATGAGGTGCAGTTAAAGGTGCCCTTCACAACTGGGCTCAAGGAACACAAAAGATCAACTTGTTTTTGCAATTGTCTGTTGTTTTTTCAATCATTAATGTATAGGAATGGATTGAAAGATTTCTCTGAAACAGCGCTGGATGAACACCTCAAGGGGCTCATGCAAACTGTTCCAGGACTTGGTGACCATTGTTTGTGCCCATGTTCAATTGAGTTCATATTAAATATTTAACTTTTCCTCCACATTAGATTCCCAATTCTCAGAACCATGTCCACCGCCACAGGGCCTGGCTGGAAATATTGTCACTCATAGAGTTTAGAGGATGGAATGTTGGTCAGTGGTGATGCTGAGGTGTTGAGTGAAGACAGCTGGGACAGTCCCTCCAGGCTGAGGGAGGAGTTGGCCTCTCTTGTGGGGTCCTTGGCATGTCATTGCCCCTTTGGGCATCTGTTTTCTTATGTGGAAAATGTAGGAATGATGAGCCTGTTGGGCAGGCCACACAAGGCGATGACGGGGCTCAGGGAGAAAGAGAATCTGAGGGTGCTTGTGTCTGGCTCATCCTGAGAGGGATGATGGTGACAGCAATCATGACAGCCACATGAAACCGAGGTGTTAAGAGGCCTTGTGAGGTAGTTAGTTCCCACCACACTTTCCAGTTGAGGAAACAGCTCAGGGAAACCCGACTGCATGCCCAAAATGACACATCCAAGGAGTGTTCGACCTGAGAGTGAGTCTAGAGTCAGAGCTCACTGGAGGTGGTCAGAGCATTGGACAAGCTGATTCAGGCCACTTATCCGTGTCCAAGGTTAGTGTGGCTGAGGCATAACTGAAAGAAGCATATTTTCATTGACTTTGTCCCTCATCCTAGCAGGTGGAGACCTACAAGTTGTCTGCCCTGTAGTGGAGCCCCAGAGAGCCCAGATGAGGCTGTGACAGCAAAAGGTGAATGTGCCTGTGGTGGGGAAGGAGGGTTTCAGAGAACAGAACTTATTTCTCCCAGCTGGAGACCTCCGAATCAAAAATGCAGAGGGCCTTTCTACTCCAGCCCTTTCCTCCTGTGGCTGCACTGCCTAAAACACCTTCATTAGACAGACCAGAGCAAGGCCTGGGAGAGCTGGGCTCCATTTGGCTTTTAAAACAGGTGGAGCCAGGGACCGCATGACCGTGTGGATTGTTAAAATCCCACCAAGGATGTAATTACGGTGAGGTTGGTGGCTATAGAGGCCAGCTAATGGGAAGACATAGAGAATTGGGAAAAGGCAGCTGAGGGTTCTCAGCTACTCCAAGTGGGTAACCTAGGTAGAGGGGGCCAGGAGGCAGGGGTTTATAAGATTTCAGGGGACAGGACTTGGGTGGGCACCTGAGAGCAGGTGCTCCTCACCACTACCATTCTGATGGTGCAGGTGTCGTGCCCTCTCCGGGGACTTTCCTCACTGACCTGGTGATGCTGGACATTGCCATGAAGAAGTGTGTGGATGTGAGTGAGCCTGGAGCAGACAGGTCAGAGACCAGGATCCTGATGCCTGGGAAAAGAGAGTCTTGAACTGAGCTCCTAGATCTTAGTCCTTGCCAAAATGTCTTGCGAGGGCCTCACAGCCCTCCCCACCCCGTAAACAGGATATTTTACTCATGAGTGATGGAGGCTCCACAGCAGCCATCAGCCCCGCTCCCTGAGTGGTGAGGCTGCCGATCTGCAAGGCCTCTTTTGTGCACATTCCCTGGCCCTGGCGGCTCTGGTGGTGGTGAAGCTTGGGAAGCGCTGGAAATGGGGGCTACTCATGGACCAGCGGACATTTCTGATGGTCTTTGGCTTTCTGTCTTCCAGAGAACTGTGATCAAAACCCAGAAAAACAGAAAGGTGAGCAGTAGCTGAAGTCCTCACTTTGCGGGAGGGTAGAGGTGGAAATCAGAAATCAGCCTGGGCAGGACATTCCCTGGTCCCGTCTTCCGCATCTAAGATTTATTGAAAGGGAGTAATACACAGAGAAGGAGGAGACCTATCCTAATGCAGGGTGCAGTCAGGGGAGTGGAGTTGATGACAAGTTCCTAGAGGAAGTGCCATTTACATTCAACTCTGAGAACAAGTTAGGGCTGCATGTTATTGGAGGAGAGGTGACAGCCCCTTAAAAGAAACACCCCAGAGACCAGCCCTGCTCCCTTCTTCTTTTATAAGGCCCCTACAAAGTCTTTCACCCAGGCCCTGTCAGCATTCTGTGTTTCCCTCTGTCTCCAGAAGATTAAAGTCCTGCAGGAGATGCAGGGGTTCCAGATAGCTGGAAAAAATCATCAACTTCAGACTCTAGAGGAATTTCTGGCTTGGTTCCAAGCCTGGAGCAGCACAATCAGAATAAAAGGCAAAGACCTAGCAGATGAGCAGAGGGTAGGAGGGGAGCCTTTCTGCTGCCAGCCTCACACAGCCTTTGGCCATAGTTCCCTGGCTGGCATCAGGTCCTGTTGCACCTGGTCTCCAGCTGCTGGGGAGGAACTTGGGGACCTGAGGTGTGGCTTCTGGAACCTCACAGCTGTCACTCTTCTCTGAAGCTGCCATCCATGAAGAACAGGCTGTGATAAAATCTCAGAGCCATTAAGTGCCTGTTGTTGTAATTGCTTTCCTGGCTCATTGAAGTTTGTACTAAGCATGGGCTCTGGAAGTTAGGCAGCTCGAATAGTGTCCCAGCCACACCATTGACCAGCCCTGCGACTGGAGCAGAAAGCTCATTGCTCTGGGACTTGAGGCATCACGTCGTAAATTTAATGAACCCAATCCCCTTTTCACGGTTACCTACCTCTCTCTATAATCACCATGACCTGATCTCTGCTAGCATTTTTCTTTAAATGGATAAACATACGTTATATAGTATATATTATTCTTTCTCATGATTTTTTTGCTATATTGTATGTTTCCACTCATATGAGATATTTAGAGCATTTAACTTCATAGAAACACAAAGTAGAAGAGTAGTTCCCAGGGACTACACAAAGGGCAATGGGAGGGGAATGTTGTTTACTGGGTACAGAGTTTCAGTTTTAAAATATTGAAAAAAAGTTCCTTATGAACGTGGACAATGGTTGCAAAACAATGTGAATGTATTTAATTTCTTTAAACGGCACACAAAAAAATTACTAAAATGGTTAATTTTATGTATTTTTATATTTTACTAAAATGTAAAAAGTACTTTCTAAAATGAACAGACTATAGCTATTTGCAACTGGTGGGTGAATATCACAAATGTAATGTTGCATAAAAGAAAGTAGACGTGCCAGCTTGGACAACATGGTGAAACCCTGTCTCTACCAAAAATACAAAACAATTAGCCGGGCATGGGGGTGCAAGGCTGCAGTCCCAGTGACTCAAAAGGCTGAAGTGGAAGGATATCTTAAGCCTGGTAGGCAGAGGTTGCAGTGAGATCATGCCACTGCACACCAACCTGGGGAAAAGAAAGAAAGAAAAAAGAAGAGACAAAGAAAGAAAGAAGGAAGGAAAGAAAGAAAGAAGATAGAAGACAGAAAAGGAAAGAAAGAAAATAGGTGTACAAGTATACATACTATATAATTTTATTCATATAAAATACTACAATCAAATAAATCTGAGGTTCTGACTTCCACTAACTGTGGAGTAGCTTGTTGAACTCCCACAAATAACAATGATGAAACTTGAATAAAATATATTATTATAGAAAAACGCCTATGCGTAATACATATATGATATGTGTGTTTAACAGCTGAATGAAGATTTCAGCTATGCTCACTGTAGCGGAGATAAGCATTGGTTTGACACTAGCCCAATGAACCCTGTTTATAAAACAAGTCTTCAAGGTAAAACAACAAAATCCAGAGTTTCTATTCTATAATTATCATTTATAGTTTCTAGTACAGAATTTTAAAATTCATAAGACATGTAAAGAAACGTGAAAATGTAATCCATATACAATATCAAAAGCAGGCAGTAGAAGCTATCCCAGGATGTTGCAATCAGCAGACAAGAATTTGAAGGCAGTTTTTATGAATATGTTCATGGGGAAAAAAGAAAATATTCTCTTCATAAACAAACAGATGTGGAACTTCAGCAGAGAAATGAACTTATATATAAAAAAACTAATAGATAAGGAAATGAAAAAAATCTTTTGAGTTTATCCACAGATTTAAAACAGAAGACAAAACAATAGAAATTATCCAGTCTGGAAAAAAAAAAGTACAAAAAGTTTAAAGGAAATGAACAGAGCTCTCGAGACCTGTGGAATGACTGAGTCTGAGGAGACCGGAGAGACAAAAAAAATTAAACAGGGAACAAAAGTAAATCAACAACTTATAGCGTAATACTTCCAAAAACTGTCCAAATACCTAAATATTTATATCCGAAAGGTCAACAAATACAAAACAAAGTACAAATAAAACCACACTAAGGCCATATCGTGGTTTATGAAACAAGCAAGGCAGGGCTTTTGCTTGACTTGCTATGATTTCTAACTGCTACTATTTATGGATACTATGGAAATAAATAGTAAATAGAATGGAAGATAAGTTATTCTCAGAGTTTTTTCTTTTTTTTTTTTTTTTGCAAAGATGACTGTTATTAAAGGTAGATGACTTTCCAGCATGTCGAAAGGTGCGTGGCAGTGGAGGGGTGAGGAGAAGGGTCGGGGCTGAGGGGGGGGGGCCTGCAATGGTCTGGGCGCACCCAGCTTCCCGAGAGCAAGCGTTATGGCAAAGTTGGGCAGGCTGTCGTAGGCTCCCGGGCTCTGTCTTGTCAGAGAGAAATCAAACTTCAGGCACAAATAGTCGTGCAACTGGCACGTGGGGAGACTGTGTCACAATTACAAGTGAGACCACCTGCCCTGGCCACGTTGTCTCCTCGCAGGCAGGAGAAGTTTGGGAACAGATAGGCTCCCCTCAGCAGGGCGGAATTGCACTGGAGACATGGAGGGGCGGAGGAGGAGATGAAATTTTCCCAGGAGGAGATGAAATTTTCCCCGTAGTGTTGGAACTGTAGTCTCAGATACACTCCCAGGCTTTCGGTCGGGGCAGTCGGACTATAATCCCAGCATGCGCTGGGCTTAGGGGCGGTGCCCAGCCCTGGAGGTAGGGTCAACAGGGTGGGTCCCTCGCAAGGCATCCTGGGAGTCATAGTCCTTAAATGGTTTCCAGCAGGTTGATCGCAAGGCTACCGAACTACAATCCCAGCATGCACCGGGATTGGGGCGGTGTGTAACGCTGGAGGGAAGGACAGAGAGGCGCGTCCCTGGCCAGGCATGCTGGGAGTTATGGTCTCTTAACGGTTTCCAGCGATTGGCCCCCGGTCTGCGGACTACAATCCCAGCAGGCACCAGGCTTTGAGGCGGTGTGTAGCACTGGAGGGAAGGATAGGGAGGTGCGTCCTTAGCCAGGCGTGCTGGGAGTTATGGTCTCTTAACAGTTTCCAGTCCATTGGTCTCAGGGTTACCTGACTACAATCCCAGCATGCGTTGGGCTTGGGGGCGCTGCGCAGCCCTAGAGGAAAGATCGGGACGGCGGGTACCTCGCACGGCATCCTGGGAGTAATAGTACTTTAAGTATTTCCAGCCCGTTGGTCGCGGGACTAACGGACTACAATCCCAGCATGCGCTGGGTTTGGGGATGGTGTGTAGTGCGGAAGCGAAGGATAGGGAGGCGCGTCCCTAGCTAGGAGTGCTGGGAGTTATGGTTTCTTAACGGTTTCCAGCCCATTGATCGCCGACCTGCGAACTACAATCCCAGCATGCGCTGTCTGTCCTCCCCCGTGGTGCGCAGCCCTGGAGGGAGGGACAGGGCGGTGTGGACCTCGTCCTTTCCGAAGCGATGCCACATGCTGATTCTGTGCCACCCCCTCGTCAAGGGAGTCCGGAGAAGGACTTGAGGGGCAGGTTTAGGCTGGGCGGTGAGGACGGTGTGACGCTGCAAAGTGCACCTCCCTTCCGCAAATCGGTGGGGTCTGGTCCTCATTGCACAGCCCGCTGCACATCTCGGTGTCCTCTCACATATACACCCACGGGGGGTTGCCATAGCATCGCGCCTTTTCCAGCCCAGGGAGACGCCTGCTGTGCTAACCTCTATGTGAACTGAGACATCCACCTGCTGCGTGGCCCACTCGTGCGCAACTTCAGAGCTCTCAGGGGGTGATGCGGGCTGTGGCTCCTTCGTGAAAATGTCACCCTCTACAGCGCCTTTCTTGTGATATAGAAGTTGACGCGTGAGAGAGGGTATTTATTGGGTTACCCGGGATCTGCTAACAGGAGAAGAGAAAACCACAATTCCCAGGCATAAGAATCTACCTAAAGATGATGGTTTAGGTATTTTACAGTTGAAATCACCAGCCTCACCTCAACTGAGTCCTGACTGATGAGTGTCTCAAAAACACAGTTGGTGACCTGATCCCTCGGGAACAGGTGGTGCTCCAGCTTTGTGGGGATGACTTTCAAGGTGCAGAGCACTTGGGCATAATTTGAAGTCATTCATGTTTTACATCTCTGCTTTGGATGGAAAGTTGATCACCCACAGCCGTTGGGGATGTACCTTAATATGCTGGGGCTTATCCGTTCAATTTTTCTGTCTAGACAATGAAAACCCAGAAGTTCCACTTGCATGTAGCCTCTTAATAATCGACGTCCCTAAGTTCCTTATGTCCTCAGGATGGTTCCTTTTGTTCTCAGATGTTACCAACTTTCATGATGCATCTAATCTGTACAAACCTGTGTATTACTCTATGTGAAAAGAATACTTTGTTCAAATTACATGTTCTTATAATTTTCACTTGTGATTAATGAGTATGGGACACTATTAAAAAAACCTGAAAAACCTTATCATAGCAATTGAATCATGTTACTGTACTTTATGAGGAATTAACCCCTTCAGGATTAATTACACATGGGTTCATCAGCACATTTGTAAAGAAAGAAAGAAAAACTGTATAGCCTTTATGAAATTGGAAAAATAAAGAATTATATATAGGGAGACCACAGCACAATACTAGGGCCCTTCTCTTATTTTAAATAGACTGTATGGGGTCGAATGCCTGCATTCCTAACCTATCCTGCAGTATTCTCATCCTACTCTTCACTGTGTATTTAGGTGGAGGTTTCTGAATTCACTTGTCCACAGCGTTAGTGGGGATGTTGTAACGTGAGGGTATCCATCACCTATCATCTTAATAATTAATGAAGAGAAGAGCCTTGAGATCCGTGTTCAGATGCACTGCTGCTGAGTATGTGCCTGCAAAGACTCTGCCCACAGCGATGGTCTCAGAAAGTTGAACCTGATGCCACCACAGCTGCTGTTCACAGATCTAGATGCTCCTTGTGATTTGAATCTCCTGCTTAAATTTGTGGTTGTGAACCTGCTATGCTCACCCCATTTATGGTAGTACTCTTTGTGTTGCCTTTTCTATTCCATTTGTTTCCTGGGAACTCACTGTGTAACTGCAATTCAGAGAATATGTACGGATTCCACCCCCCACTACCTAAGTCACTGTACACTTGTCCCATTTGTGTCATGTTGTCAGACTCCACACTCTTCCTCTCTAATGGAATTTGTGGAAGAATAGTTACCTGTAGATCTCCTCAGTGTAATGTGGCTGGGATTGATTATGCAGCTGGGCATTTTGTCCTTGGCATCATTGACTTTATTCAAAATACCTTTCCCACATTTTGAAGTTTGATACTACTTTGTTAATGTGAACACTTGCCATAGCAGGCTCTATTCAATATCTTTGTGAATTTAACTGTCAAAACAACTTATGAAGTAGGCACATGATCCCCATTTTACAGGTGAGGAAACTAATGTTACAAGATTTTGAGTAATTTTATTAACTTTACACAACTTTCTGGTACATTTTTAACTTAATTTAGATCTCTGCCTCCACAGTGTGTGGGCTTACCTCCTTTTCTATTTTGTGCCTCTCTTCTAGCATCTGCAAGGGTACATGTTTTATTTTTAGTACATCTTCTACTTGATGGTAGGAAACTTGACAAACAGGTCCTTAGTGGGAGAGAAAACTCACTGGCATTTGTCCTTCTCTGTGCTCCTTCTTACCCTGGCAGGTGTGAGAGTTATCAAGTAAGATGGAGCAGTGGTAGATCCTGACCAATCCTCACTTGGAATATTGGTTATTATAAAAAAATAGTCCTCTCACTTTTTACAAGTGTAATGTCTTTGCCTTAAAGTTTTGTCTGGGCTTTCTCTTACAGATTCCTGCGAATGAAGTGCAAATATTGATGAAGATAATATTACTGCCTTGCTGTCAAACTGTGACAGTCGCCTTTTTATGTATCTCCAATTATAAATGCAATACATACTGTAAAAAGAAAGAATACATCATAAATATCTTTATAAAGTAAAAGTGTCGGCTGGTGGCCGGGAGCAGTGACTCATGCCTGTAATCTCAGCACTTTGTGAGGCCGAGGTGTGTGAATCATGAGGTCAGGAATTTCAGACCAGCCTAGCTGACATGGTGGAACCCAGTCTCTACTAAAAAATACAAAAATTAACTGGTCTCCGTGGTGGGTGTCTGTAATCCCAGCTACCCACAAGGCTGAGGCAGGAGAGTCACTTGAACCCAGGAGGAGAATGGTGCTGTGAGCCAAGATCGTGCCCTGCACTCTAGCCTGGGCAACAGAGTGAGACTCCATCTCAAAAACAAAACAAAACAAAAACCTTGGTTGGCCTAGTGACTCAATCCCAGCACTTTGGGAGCCCAAGGCAGGTGAATTGCTTGAGCCCAGAAGCTCAAGACCAGTGTGGGCAACTGGTAAAATCCTCTCTCTACAAAACTACAAAAATTAACCAGTTGTGGTGATGTACACCTGTATTCCCAACTACTAGGGAGGCTGAGGTGGGAGGATTGTTTGAGCCTGGGAGGCCAAGTTTGCAGTGAGCTGTAATCACACCACTGCGCTTCCATGTGGGCAACAAAGTGAGACCTTGACTCAAAATATAGAAACGTAATAAACTGAAAGTCCCCTTTATTCCCTTCTCCTCAAACTCACTTTTTTTTTTATTTGAAAAAACTGTTAAGAGGTTGTTTTTTATTTTTCTAGCTAAGTTGTATAAATTTCTTTCTTTTTTTTTTTTTTTTTTTGAGACAGAGTCTCTCTCTCTCACCCAGGCTGGAGTGGAGTGGCAAGATCTCTGCTCACTGCAAGCTCTGCCTCCCAGTTTCACGCCATTCTCCTGCCTCAGCCTCCAGAGTAGCTGGGACTAGAGGTGCCCGCCACCATGCCCGGCTAATTTTTTGTATTTTTAGTAGAGACAGGGTTTCACCGTGTTAGACAGGATGGTCTTGGTCTCGATATCCAGCCCCCTGATCTGCCCACTTCGTCTTCCCAGAGTGCTGGGATTACAGGTGTGAGCCACCGCGCCCGGCCTGTTCTATAAATTTCTAAGTGATACACATAAAGTTTATTTTAAAAATTACATCATACTACATTTTTAAAAATTTACTCTTTCTCCAGCTGTATTCTATCTATCTATCTATCTGTCTATCTATCTATCTATTTATGACAAGGCCTTGCTCTGTCACCCAGACTGGAGTTCAGTAGCTGAATTAGGGCTCACAGCAGACTCAAACTCTCAGGATCAAATGATTTTCTAACTTCAGCTTCTGAAGTAGCTGGGAGTACAGGTGCATGCCATTACTCCTGGCTAATTGTTAGTTTTTTTTTTTTTTTAAACAGGGTCTCACTGTGTCACCTAGGCTAGAAGGTGATGCACAATCACAGCTCCCTCTAGCCTTGACCACTCAGGCTCAGGCAGTTCTCCTGCCTCAGCCTCCTGAGTAGCTGGGACCACAAATGTGTATTAGCACACTTGGCTGTTTATTAGTATTATTATTTGTAGAGACAGGGTCTCCCTATGCTGCCCAGACATGTTGTGAACTCTTGCACTTAAGCAATCTGCTACCTCCGCCTCCCAAAGTGCTGGAATTACAGGTGTGCATGAACACAACTTACCCAGCCTTTTTACTTTGTGTAAGAATAGCATCAGTATATTAAAAATATGATGGAAATTATTTATGGTGTCTTTTCAATTCTTATGCAATAAAATTCTCTTATTAGAGCCTTTTATTAATGGTTATAGTGTATTTTCTGTAGAATGTTACTGTCATACACGACATGCCAATGATTCAAGATACCCGAACTTCATGAATGCACCGTGACAGTAGAATATTTCATTTATCTAAAAAATATTTTTATAAACGATATAGCAAGTTTACATGCAGCGTAGCCTGGTGTGGCGGCAGGTGCTTGTAATCTCATTGAAGGCTGAGGCAGGAGAATGGTTTGAACTCAGGAGGTGGAGGTTGAAATGAGCCGACATCTCACCAGTGCACTTCAGCCTGAGTGACAGAGCGAGACTGTGCCTCAAAAAAATAAAAAAAAAATCTTCGCATGCAAGATTTTATGAGTAAATATTTTTCTTATTTTTCTTTACAACTCCATATTACTGTCTTGATTATTTAGAATAGGTTCCAGGGCAGCAGTTGATTTTATTTTGGGTTTTACGCATGTATTATAATTTTGGATGTTATAATTTCCAACTCTGCCTGTACACTTCAAGTCAATGTGGATTTTTAAAAATATTTTAATAGTACAAACTATTCACAGATTCAACTTCTTAATGTTAAAAGCAACGGCAGCTCCTGGTTTAAAAAGGGGACAGTGGAAGCATCAGGCCATTTTATTTAAAATCGCATTAGATATTTCAGATGGATGATAGTTGAGATCATTAAATCCCATTTCTGCTTCCAAGATTTCCACAAAATAGCACATTCAATCCTCAGTCTTAAGCAATCATGACAGAGATTCCAAATTGGCTCTCAATGTCAAGGTAAACCCATTTCTGCTTCTAAGATTTCCACAAAATAGCACATTAAATCCTCAATCCTAAGCAATCACGACAGAGATTCCAAATTGGCTCTCGATGTCAAGGTAAACCCATTTCTGCTTCTAAGATTTCCACAAAATAGCACATTAAATCCTCAGTCCTAAGCAATCACGACAGAGATTCCAAATTGGCTCTCAATGTCAAGGTAAAACCATTTCTGCTTCTAAGATTTCCACAAAATAGCACATTAAATCCTCAGTCCTAAGCAATCACGACAGAGATTCCAAATTGGCTCTCAATGTCAAGGTAAACAGCGCACTTTCTTCTCTTGCAATACGTAAAAGGTACATAGTTTGATACACAAGGGAGCATAGCAGTCAGACTCTTACAAGATAGTGCTGTAGAAATAACTTCCATGTTTCCATCTGCCATGTGTATCCTCACCCTTGTCTCCCATGCAGTAACACTATCAGTATCCTCACCTGTCCTTTCTACTTTCTTTGAAAGAGGATGCTGATTTCAGCTAATACATGACAGAGGCATTTCAAATCAGAAAGGAGTTTCTTGAGATATATGTGATTTTAGTTTTAAGTAGAATTTCCTGAAGAGTTTTAGTTACAATACCATGTTCAAGAGGATGGTGGTGAAACTCATAGTAAACATTTGGCAAAACATAGGTTATGGGGTAGCCATCTCCTAGAAACACTTCATTGGGGTTTATATATGAAATGTGAAATATCGTAGGTTTAATCCTGGCACAGAACCAAAAGTGAGTGCATTGCACTTGAACAGCTGACCAATCCCCAGCACAGGTCCATATCAAGAAACGGAGAAGAAAGAATCCATTTAAACCCAGAAACGTCTCCATTTGCCCAAATTGAAAACCAAATTTCACTTAGGAAACTAATGTTGGGTTTAGTTAAAATATAAATCGGTAATACGTTTTCAAAATTAAATTATATATGTGTTTGTTTGTCTGTATAAATATGTCCCCAACTTTGCTCATGGCCTATCTTCCATACTTTTTGGCTGATTTTCAGTGGTTAGCTTATCTTGTGTGGATGAATAGTCAATGAAATAGTCTTAATTTTACAAAGTGTTTATTTATAAATCTATACTTCCTTTGTGTGAGAGAAAATCTTTTGTGAACAAAATTTAACTTTTGGAAAGCTTTATAACTCCATATTTTTTCTTTTAAAAATTGTGATTGTGGTAGAAACACATAAAGTAAAATTTACCATCTTTATTCTTTTTAAGTATATATTTGGTTAGTGTTAAGTACATTCACATAGTTATGCAAAAGATCTGTAGTATTTCTATGTCTTGCAAAACTAAAATTAAATGTCTTTTAAGACAACTGCTCATTTCACCATCTCTTCAGTCCTTGACAAACACCATTCTAACTTTTTTTTCCTATGAGTTTTTCTACTTAGGATACCTGGTTATGAATGGAATCATAGACTGTCACTTTGTTCCTGTCTTATATCAGTTAACATGATATTCTGAAGAATTATCACATAATATGACTTTTTAAAGACTGAATAATATTCCACTTTGTGTATGTGCCACTTGTTATTAATCTGTTCATTGGTCAAGGGACATCTGGGTTGTTTCTGCCTTTTGGCTTGTGTTAGTAATGCTGCAATAAATTTGGGTGTGCAAATATCCCTCCCAGATCATGTGTTGTATATTTTAAATACACAGCCAGAATGGGGTTTGCTGGATTATATAATAATCTCATTTTAATTTTTTTGAAGAGCTTTCGTACCATTTTAAAAACAGGTTTGAGGTGATAGATTATTGTGACTTTGCTTTGCATTTTTCTAGAAGAGAGATGTGGAGTATCCTTTTAAATGCTTAGTCATTTCTATGTCTTCTTTGGAGAAAGGTCATTTCAAACATTTGCCTTTCTAAATCAAGTTATTAACATTTTTTGCTGTTGAGTTTTAGGAGTTTGTATATTTTGAAAATTAACACCGACCAAATATATGATTAGAAAGTATTTTTACTCTTTTTTCTTATATGTATGTATGTATGCACATATATAACCCTATACAAGGCAGGGTCTTGCTATGTTTTCATGGGTAGTCTCCAACTTTTGGCCTCAACAGATCATTCTGCCTTGGCCTCCTAAAGTTCTAGAATTACAGGCATGGGCCACCATGCCCAGCTTTCACCCACTTATTAGGTGACATTTGTATGCCACTAAATGTTTTATTTGATGTGTAGAATAGTTGAAGCTTAAAGTAGTCCCTTTTTTTGTCGTTGTTCTTTTCCTTGTTGCTTATGAATTTGATGTCAAACTTAAGGAAAGAGTTTTAAGACTTATATCATAAACTTTTCACCTATGTTTACTTCTAACAATTTTATTAGTTTTTATGTTAAGTATTGAATCCATTAAAAAAACTTTTCTTTTTATAGATGATACAAAGGAAGCATCCAACTTTATTTTTTTCTCTGTAAATATTCAATTTTGAAAATTCTTTGTTAAAGATATCCTTATTTTTGTATTGTGTAGTCATGGAAATCTTATGGAAGATTATTTTATCATGTATGCAAGGGTTTATTTCTGGGATTTCTATTCTGTTTCATCATCTATGTATCTGTTTTTGTGGCAATACCATATTGTTTTTGTTTTTGTAGCTTTGTATCATGATTTTAAATCAGAAAATGTAATAACTCTTTGTCCTTTTTAAAGGGTGTTTGGCTAGTCACACTTCCTAAACAACTTTTAGAATTATACTCAAATATTCTGCAAAAAAACCATACCATTGGGATTTTGACAAAAATTACATTACATTTTTATATCATGATGAGTAGTACTGAAAAAATTCTTTTTTTTTTTTTTTTTTTTTGGAGATGGAGTTTTAGTGAGTCACTCAGGCTGAAGGGCAGGGGTGTGAGCTGTGTTCACTGCAGGCTCCGCATCCCAGGTTCAAGCAATTCTCCAGTGTCAGCCACCAGAGTACCTGGGATTACAGTCATGCACCATCACGTCTAGCTAACTTTTGTATTTTTAGTAGACATAGGGTTTTGCCATATTCACCAGGCTAGTCTCAAACTTCTGATCTCAAGTGATCCACCCACTTTGGCCTCCCAAAGTCCTGGGATTACAGGCATGAGCCACGCGCCGGCTGTGACATCTTAACAATATTAAATCACCTGACACTTGAGCAAGACTACATGAAAGATTTTGCTTAATTTCCTCCTATTTACGTATTTGCCACATTTTCTTGCTTTTGAATTCTAGTTTCATTTACATTGTATGACTTCAGTTTTCTTAAATTTAGTAAGACATGTATCCTAACAGAATATACCATGTGTGATTGAGAATATTGCAGATTCTGCTCCTTTCAATTGGAGAGTTCTGTAAATGCTGGTTAGGTCTATAACGTTCAGGTTTGGCTTTCTTACTGTTATTACATCTGACTATTCTAGTCATTATTGAAAGTGGAGTCTTGAAGTCCACCATTGTTGTGTTGCTATATGTTTCTTGCTTGACTTCTGTCAATATTTGTTTTACATATTTGAAAGACGAGAATCAGTTGAACCTGGGAGGAAGAGGTTGAAGTGAGCTGATCACGAGATCGTGCTACTGCCCTCCAGCACGGGGACAGAAACTGTGTCTCCAAAAAAAAAAAAAAAAGAAAGAAAGATATCAGTGCTACTTATAGTAATATAAAATTTTAATGTAATTTTTGTCAAAATCCCAATGGTATATTTTTGCAGATTTTTCAATTTATATATATATGATTTATAAATTATTGTTATAGATTCCTTGAAAATTAATCCATTTCACCATTACTTAATACCAATCTGTCTCGGCCGGGCGCAGTGGCTCACGCCTGTAGTCCCAGCACTTTGGGAGGCCGAGGCGGGTGAATCTTGATGTCCAGAGATCGAGACCATCCTGGCCAACAAGGTGAAACCCCATCCCTACTAAAAAGTTCAAAAGTGAGCTGGGTGTGGTGGCGCGTGCCTGTAGTCCAGCTACTCGGGGAGTTGAGGCAGGAGAATCGCTTGAATCACGGAGGCGGAGGTTGTAGTGAGCCGAGATCGTGCCACTGCACTCCAGCCTGGTGACAGAATGAGACTCTGTCTCCAAAAACAAAAACAAAAACAAAAATATAATACCAATCTGTCTCTTGTTCACATTTTTGATTTAAAATATATTTTCTTTAATATAATTATGACCATGGCCCTCCAAATGTAGCTACTCTTTGCATAAAATATATTTTCTTTATACTGTTACTTTCAACTTATTTGAGTCCTTAGAGCTGAACTGACTCTTGTAGAGAACACATTGCTGGATCTTCTTTGTTCTTAATCCATTAAATTATTTATTAATTTTCTTTAAGGTATTTAACTTTTTATATTTGAAGTAATTACTGCAGTTAATGAAGTTACTTTATTATTTGTAATTGTCTTCTGTGTTTCTTGTAGATGTATTATTTATCATTTTTTCTCTTACTGCTTTATTTTTGTTTGTTGATTTTGTAGTGACATGATTCAATTTCTTTCTCATTTGTTTTTGCTTACATTCTACAGGTTTTTCTGGTAATCATCTTGAGAAATAAAGACTTCATAAATCATCTTAATGTTATGACAGTATATAACAACTATATTTCAACTGAATGCAAAGTTGTACCTCTTCATACCCCCACTGTGTTATTAACATCAGATATTATCTTTTCTTATTGTCTATGAACACATATTTATGGAGATTTTTGCTTCATTTTTTAAATTCCATAGCAATATTTTGAAAGTTTTGTGCACCATCATTATGACAGTAGTGATTTCTTTACCTGTTTATATATTTACCTTTAATGGAGTGTTTTCTATTTTCAAGTGCTTTTATGATGCTGTGCAGCATCATTTCATTTTTGGATGTGATGGAGTTTCTTTAACCTTTCCTTTAGGACTGTTCTAGTGGTTAGTAACAGACTCAACTTTTATTTATTTTGGAAAGGCTTAGTTTTTTTATTTCTGAAGTGATATTATTCCAGTTTAAGTTTTTTGTTTGGAAGTATTACTTCTTGTTTAATTACCTTGTCATCTGGGGATTTCTCAGCTACTTTTTAAAAATAATCTATTACTTTTCTACTATATTGTTTTTCTAAGACTCCTTTTATAAATACAATGGTCCACTTGATGGTGTGCAGTAGGTCCCATATTTTTTTCTCCATTCTATTTAAAAAATTTGTTTTCATCACTCAATATTTATAACTACAATGTCATCAACTCTGTAATTTTTCTGCTTTATTACCCTCCCTTTGTGACTGTTGATTAAATTTTTAATATAGTTTTTATGTTCTTCAGATTCACGATTGTTGTTGGTTTTTAAAAATCTTTTTATTGATATCTCATTTTCTTTATGTATCACTTCTAATATTCTTTTCTTGTCTATGTTCTGTTTTTGTTCATTAAGCAGTTTCTTCTAATTACATTTTATTGAAAACTGCACTGAATGCTAAATGTCTATCTTTACAATAAACAACTACAGTAACGGTAACTCGCACTACACTAAAACAAAACGTACTTCTGATACCCATCATTTTTCTGTTTGGGACCATTTAAAAATTTTTCTTTTGTTACAAAAGTGGGAATGTGCCTAATCAAAGGACCAAAATAGGCCATGTATTTAAACAAAAAGACAATGATTCACAAAAGACTATGAATAGAACATGTAACTAGTTCATGCAAATCTAATAGAATTTGTTAAAATCAGTCACATCCAATACATCTGAAGTATTCTTGTATAAAACACAACGTGAAGAAAAGAAGACTTTATTAGTGTTTAAGAAAGTGGGTTTGTTCATAGATCATCTGGCAAGTTACCATTAAAAGTGTTTCCTGTGACATAAGGAAATGCAATATTATTTTTCTTGAACCCTTTTAGTGCAAGACTTTCCACTCAATAAAATAGCAGAGGATCTGAAACTGAGAAAATATACTTGATTACAAAGAGCTTGTGAAACTTAATACTTTTTTTTGTTTTTGCATTATCGGAGGCTTTTACTGAACTTACAACCAATTTGCCCCCTCAGTATGCAGTTTACATGTGAGGGATGCTTCTCTGTACAGGAGCCGGTACTGTCTTCAATCCTATGCGTACGGATGTCTAACACAGGCAAACAGTTTACTCCACATTTTGTAGTAATAAAATCTTCCTATTATCAAAAAGCGGTAACCAGTCCCTGTAGACTGAAGGGACTCAAGTCACAGGATGGGGATTTCCTTCTCATGGTTTTTATTTTGATGTCTGAAGTCTTGATGCAGCATTCTGAGCAGGGTGTTCTGGACCTGTTGTGCCCAAGGGACTGATAAAGGAAAAAGGTCTATTTATTCTTTGTGATTTGACGCACAGATGAAAAACCTAACACACAATAACGGAAGTTGGTCGTTAATAAATCACACCCTAGTCTTTCAGAGCTTCCGTAAGCAGACGACATCTTCAGTTTTCTAGCTCTTGTAGTTTTAACACTGCAATATCAATGATACATATGTCCAGAATCAGCTAAAAAGAGCGTCACATTCTTTTTCTCTTAGTTTATCTATTTTTCACTGTCTCTTGTTCCCGAGTGTATCTGAATGATTACCTTCCGGCATTATCTGTTATTTCTCGTTGGCGTGCTTTCGATTGTCTCCGTGTTTGAGGGCTAGTTGGGTGGCTGTAGCAGGCAGTTTGAGGAGTGCAGATGAGATTGGGCGCATCTTTCAAGGGACCCTGAGCAAAGCTAAAGGGGTGCGACTCATTCACGTCGAAGGCTGCCCCTCGTATCCTGCCCTCCTTGAGGGCCTGTGCTGAGGCTTTCTCATCCACCAGGCCACCACGGGCTGTGTTCACAAGGAATGCTCCCTGCCTCATCTGCTTTATGGTGAAGTCATTGATGAGGTGGTGTTTATGTTCGTTGAGACTGCAGTGCAAGGAGACGCAGTCGCTCTGATACAGCAAATTCTGCATGGTGTAGACCCTCTGCACGCCCAGGGACTGCGCGATCCCATCCTGCAAGTAGGGGTAATAAAATATGAAGCTGAATCCAAAGTCTGTGGCTGTGGCTGTGGCTGGAACTGCAAAAGCCTGCTGCGTACGACCCTAGCCGATGAGGCCCAGCGTCTTCCCACGAATGAGGGCCACTCCCGAGGCCACCTCGCAGGTCTGCTCCATGCTCTGAACTCGCTTGCCTACCCACAGTGCCTGGAACAGCCATGTGTTCCTCCGGTACATGTTGAGGATGTGGCAGATGGTGGAGTCGGCTGTATCTTCCATGGCTGCGGACGGGATGTTTCACATAGCAATTCCGAGCTCACCAGCAGCCTTGATGTACACGTTGTCATAGCCACAGCCCACCTGCACGATCACTCTCAAAGCCTTGAAATTTGCCAGATCCTCCCTGTTGAGGTGATGGTGTGGTACGTCATGGCCCCCACGGCTCCGTTTAGAACTTTCTCGTCGATCTCCTGCGTGGACTGCATCACAGAAGGCCACGGTGGCCAGGTCCTTCCGCATGGGCATGTCCACAGTGCAGTCATGGCCGACCAGCAATGCCGCCAGTGAGTGGGGGCTTAGGGGGTCTTTCATGGTCTGGCGGCGAATCCTTCACTATTCTGTCCAGTCGCTGTCTCTTGACTTAGCGCTTATCCACAAGGGCCATTCTTTACAGAACTTTGCAACTCTCAGATCAAAAGGCAAAGCAGTCCTCTAAGACCTTAGGGGAACTCGCAGGAGTCTGTGTGCATGATGCCACTAAGAACCCAATATAAATTTGTCCACAAGCTCTATAGTTCACACGATGGGCTGTCCTTCTTTTTAAGAGAATATAGCTTCATTGGTTCAAAACCATTTAAGGTGATGAAACCCATTTGCTTGCAACTCAGCCACCACCGATCAGTCAATCAACGAATCTCACCACGACCCCAGGTCTGGAGCTCCTGGAGTCCGCGACCGCTGGGGGTGGAGGCGGCTTCGGCCTGGTGCAGCCAGGTCCTTGCTCCTGCTCTGAGCCTTGGGCGTGGGTTGGGGGTCCACCGGGTGTCCCACATGGTGTCGAGTCTCCTCCCTTGCAGGGACCCTGCGGACCGGAGGAGTGTCCATGTCATTAAGGAGCTTTGATAATTATATTGATTTTTTAAATTATATAATGCGAAAACAACAACAACAACAAAGAGTAAACCTACAAATTTTGACCTTTAAAAGTCAACAAAGATTTTTAAAAGTCAATATTTGTAGGTTTATTTTATTTCTTCAATTGGAACATGTTTTCATCCTTTTCTGTATGCCCTGCAACCTTTTGATGAGATTCAGAAATTTATAAAACAACTGTGTAATGTAGTATGTACTAACGTTCTTACTACAAGATAATACAACAATCAGTGAGGCTGTACATCCTGGTGTTTCATTAACAGGTCTTCAATGTGTCTTCTCTGGCTTTGTGTGTGTATTTTTAAGGTAAAGATATTTTTCCCATTGTTTTCCAGACACTGTAGCCCTTTGCTTCCGCAGTTGATTGCAGTGTTTGTTTCTCTGAGGCTATAATAAGCATGCAACTTCTCTTCTCACCAGTCATAAATTGTCATTCTCATTACTCTGCCATTTCCTTTAGCACTCCCTGTTGGGGGAGACAGAATCTAGCCATCAGCAGTAGCCCAAAAAGCCAAACGTTTGAACATATGTTCCACTGTTCTCTTTCTATACTGAGGAAGATACTAAAAGTTGGACGTTTTCTCTTGAGCCCAATTGCTGTTCTGGGAAAGAAGAAGGGATGTGGTGAATATAAGCCAGACCTGGTTGCCTTGTACAGCAAGCTTTTCCAACCTGCCTTGTTTTGTTTTTGTTATGGCTCTGTTTTGTTTTTGGTTTTTAGCAGTCTGCAGCAATGGTTTTTAGGTTCTGTCTCTAGTGATAAGCGGCAAAGGGGGATGAGGAAAGGGCCTTTCTGGCTTAACCAGAAACAGAAACTAAGAACTCATGGCTGTAGTCTCCCTTGGATGCCCCATTCTACAGTAAAGGAAATACCTTTGGAATGTAAAAAGAGAGAGAATAATAGGCATCATCCCAATAGGCAAGAATGAACAAATAACAAAGAAGAGAGGTGCAAAGGCCAAGGAGAAAACCTTAAAAATGTGGTGTTGGAAGTTATGCTTCAAAGAAATTGGTTCTGGAAAATTCTAGATTTACTTCTTTTGCTGCCACAGAGGGAAATTTCCTACCCTATGCTTATTATGGTCTTAAATCTTCTAAGGCTTCTCCTGCTCCTCCAGTAACATTCCAGGGCATTCACAGTGAAAGCCAAAGTTCTTCTCTTCTTTCTGTTATTCCCTTGAAGGCCTTGTGGTCTGAGTGCTTTTCCATTGTTTTGGGATCTGGGGAAACCTGCACATTTTGTGAGACTTCTATGTTAAGCTGTTTTGTAAAAATCTGTGCCTCATGTCAGAAGTTTGTGAGAGTAAAACTGCAGACATTGGGGTTTGGTTCACATATTTCAGAAACACCTAGGACAAATGTTTCTGCTTCAGAATTTTCAGTCCTATGATTTCAAAAGTGATCCTGCAAAAAAACTGGAAAAAAAATTTATCAGAGCCCAAAGCAGCTAAGCACATATGATAAAGTTGAATCTTCTATTTCACTTTATTCTTTTTTTCATTTCTGGTAATGTACCTCAAAAAGTTTTCTTTTCCTTAGTAGAAACCAACTTAGAAATGTAAACTCTCTATGCCAAACATCTCACATGTGAAATAGTTTATTGTAGCTACTCATCCCAAAGAATTTTTAAAGATGTTAATGCCATAGAAAAACTTAGAAAATTGCCAGGAATAGAACAAATTCTTAATTGTTACATTATTTCTTTATGAGTTATTTTATTAAATAATCTTATATAAAGCTTAGTGGGACCGTGATCTGTACGTTTTCCCTGCCTTGTTTTTATGTATGTTAAATCAGCCTATAATTTTAGCTTCAGGGGTTTCAGAATAGCACACTTGAATTTATGTGTTATATAAAAAGTTAATTTGATAGTATGCACATCACATTAAGAAAAGTTTTAGTTTGTGTCTAAGTTCACGGCATAGAAAAATTTATCATTAGTGTTTCCATTTACTTTCCTCAACATTTATCTGAATGATAGTATAATTTATTTCTAATTGCTTATTATATTGTAGTGTTCCACAGCATATTTTACAATATTCATGTTGTTCCCGTATTTAAAAATGTAAGGCTTTTCTTTGCTTTTAAAAAAATAAATTATAGGCCAGTGCGGTGGCTCATGCTTGTAATCCCAGCACTTTAAGAGATTGAGATGGGTGGATCACGAGGTCAGGAGTTCAAGACCAGCCTGGCCAACATGGTGAAATCCCGTCTCTACTAAAAATACAAAAGATATAGCCAGCCAGGCGCGGTGGCTAAAGCCTGGAATTCCAGCACTTTGGGAGGCCGAGGTGGGTGGATCAGGAGGTCAGAAGATCAAGACCTTCCTGGCTAACATAGTGAAACCCCATCTCTAACAAAAATACAAAAAAAATTATCCGGGCGTGGTGGTGGGCCCCTGTAGTCCTAGCTACTTGGGAGGCTGAGGCAGGAGAATGGCGTGAACCCGGGATGTGGAGGTTGCAGTGAGCCGAAGTCTCAACACTACCCTCCAGCCTGGGTGACAGAGCGAGACTGCGTCTCAAAAAATTAAATAAAAAAATAAATTATAGCCTTTCCATTTGTATAAAAAGAGGAGTAATATATTAAGAACATAATAAAAAGTGTCTCTAGTATCATTGAAATCTTTATTAAAATTTTCTTCTAAATGCTCTTTATGGGAGATTATAATGTATAATTGTGCAATTTTGTTACTCTAACCATAAGCTAATAATTCAAAATCTGCTCTTTACGGTGCCCAGTTATCGTTGAACATGCTAGTTATCTAGAAAGGGTCTTCTTCAGTTCTATGTTTGTTTATTCAGTATTTCACAAGTTAATGTTTATTTAATTTTATTTTCTAATATTTTATATTCTTTTATTTCCTTGTTAGAAAGGCTGCCTTACATCATTTAATTGTGTTTTTAGATTCTGCCTATATATTATAATTTTGTATGATTATATTCAACTGTGTACAGTTTCAAGGAGTGTAGAAAATAAGTCAAATATGAATCAACTATGTCTATTGCTGATATAATTCTCTGTTCATTTGCCTGCATAAACATTACTCATACTTTATGACTGGTGTATTTGTTTTATTACTTGGTGGTCAATTTTTTTTTAATCCTCTCTTGGTGAGTAGTTGTGGAAATTGTCCTAATTTACACTTCTATGTATTAATTAATGTATATTACTTTTTTGTGAAGAAAACACTTCTGTGATTTGAAGGTAATTTTTTTTTTGACCTCTGAACTTTTTACTGGCCTCCTGCTCCCCAAAGGGACCTTGCTTCTGCTGGCTCAGCACCACAAAACGTCTGTGTTGTTGGTCTCAGACAACACTTTGCCGTCCACTATCAGGCGAGGGCTTTTTTTTTGGATGGCTTGAAGGTATTTACTGCTGTCCAGAGCATCGAGGAGATTCAAGTCCTCCCCATCTTCTAGCAGGCAGCAGTAGGTGACAATCTCAGCCTCCAGCTCGACCTTGATGTTCCACAGGTCCTCGTATTCTTGGGCCTGGTGTCCCTCTTCCCGTGTTTGGGCCAGCTCTGACTCCAGGTGCAGCAGGATCGTGTTAAGCTGCTCCATCTGCATCTACCTCCCTCAGGCTGCTCTCCAAGCTGGCCTTCAGATATCTCACTGAGTCCAGGTGTATATCCAAGGACTGGACTGTAGATCTCAGCTCCCTGAGCATCCTCTCAGCAGCTCCGATCTCAGCGGACTGCTTGTTGACTACTGCGGTGCTCTCCTCAGTCTGCTGGCACCAGTACTTGTCCAGCTCCTCTCAGTTGTTCTCAGCCATCTCGTCATATTGGGCCCGGATGCCTGCCATGATCTTGCCAAGGTCCTGAGACTTGGGGACATCTACCTCCATGGTCAATCAAAAGCTGGAAATCAGGGATTTTAGACCTTTAACTTCCTCCTCATGGTTCTTCATGAAGAGCAGCTCTTCCTTGAGGGCCTCCATCTCTGTCTCCAGCAGAGGCTGAGTGACACTGGTGTTATCAGTGATGTCCCTCTCCACAAACAGGAATATGGCCTGCTCTGTCTTACACTTTAAAGTCATCAGCAGCAAAAAAATCGTTGTCAGTCTGCAGGATGATGCAGGCACTGTCTGCAGAATTGGCAAAGATTTTTTTATTAGTCTAGTTGTCTGTCTTTTTGCCAGTAACAAACGATTTTGATTACTGTAAATTTCTAACATGTTTTGAAATCAGGAATTGTAATGCTTCCAACTCTTTTTATGTGGTCCGCTGAAATTCCGTATACTCTGGGGAGTGACATTCTCTGTTTCTGTCAAAAATAATATTAAGAATTTCATAGGAATTGTATTAAATCTGTAGCTCACTTTGGGCGTTATAAACACATTGAAAATATTAAATTTTCTAACTCTTGAACAAAAGCATGTTGAAGACTAAATTGTTTAATTTTCAGGTATTTGTGAATTTTATGAATTTTCTTCTGTTATTGATTTCTAGTTTTCATCCATTTTGGTGAGAAATTATAGTCTGTCACTTTAATTTCTATTATAATTTAAGTTCTAGGGTACATGTGCAGAACGTACAGGTTTGTTACTTAGGTATACATGTGCCATGTTGGTTTGCTGCACCCATCAACTCATCATTTACATTAAGTGTTTCTCCTAATTCTATCCCTTTCATAGCCCCCCACCCCCAAACAGGCACTAGCATTTTATGTTCCCTGCCCTGTGTCCATGTGTTCTCATTGTTCAACTCCCACCTATGAGTGAAAACATGCAGTGTTTGTTTTTCTGGCCTTGTGATAGTTTGCTGAGAATGATGGTTTCCAGCTTCATCCATGTCCCTGTAAATGACATGAACTCATCCTTTTATAAGGCTGCATAGTATTCCATGGTGTATATGTGCCACAATTTCTTAATCCAGTCTATCATTGATGGACATTTGAGTTGGTTCCAAGACTTTGCTATTGTGAACAGTGCTACAATAAACATACTTGTGCATGTGTCTTTATAGTAGCATGATTTATAATCCTTTGGATGTATACCCAGTAATGGGTTTGCTGGGTCAAATGGTATTTCTGGTTGTAGATACTTGAGGAATTGCCACACTGTCTTCCACAGTGGTTGAACTAATTTACACTCCCATCCACTGTGTAAAAGCGTTTTTATTTTTCCACACCCTCTCTAGCATCTGTTGTTTCCTTTTCCTGACATTTTAATGATCCTCATTCTAACTGGCCTAAGATGGTATCTCATTGTGATTTTCATTTGCATTTCTCTCATTACCAGTGACGATGAGCAATTTTTTATGTCTGTTGGTAACGTAAATGTCTTTTTTTGAGAGATGTCTGTTCTTATCCTTTGCCCACTTTTTGATGGGATTGCTCGTTTTTTTCTTGTAAATTTGTTTAAGTTCTTTGTAGATTCTGGATGTGAGTCCTTTGTCAGATGGGTAGATTGCAAAATTTTTCTCCCATTCTGTAGGTTGCCTGTTCACTCTCATGATAGTTTCGTTTGCTGTGTAGAAGCTTTTAAGTTTAATTAGATTTCATTTGTCTATCTTGGCTTTTGTTGTCATTGTCTTTGGTGTTTTAGTCATGAAGTCTTTGCCCATGCCTAAGTCCTGAATGGTATTGCCTAGGTTTTCTTTTAGGTTTTTATGGTTTTAGGTCTTACATTTAAGTCTTCAATCCATCTTGAGTCAATTTTTGTATAGGGTGTAAGGAAGAAATCCCACTTCAGTTTTCTACATATGGCTCGCCATTTTTTCCAGCAACATTTATTACATACAGAATCCTTTCCCCATTGCTTGTTTTTGTCACATTTGTCAAAGATCCAATCGTTGTAGATGTGTGGTGGTATTTCTGTGGTCTCTGTTTTTTTTCCATTGGTCTATATATCTGTTTTGGTACCAGTACCATGTTGTTTTGGTTACTGTAGACCTGTAGTATAGATTGAAGTCAGGTAGCATGATACCTCCAGCTTTTCTCTTTTTGCTTAGGATTTTCTTGCCAATGCAGACTGTTTTTTAGTTCCATATGAAATTCAAAGTAGTTTTTTCCAATTCTGTGAAGAAAGTCAGTGGTAGCTTTATGGGGATAGCATTGAATCTATAAGTTATCTTGGGCTCTATGGCCATTTTCATGATATTGATTCTTCCTTTCCAGGAGCATGGAATGTTCTTCCATTTGTTTGTGTCCGCTTTTATTTCATCGAGCAGTGGTTTGTTGTTCTCCTTGAAGAGATCCTTCACAACCCTTGTAAGTTGGATTCTTAGGTATTTTATTCTCTTTGTAGCAATTGTTGAGTGGGAGTTCACTCATGATTCGGCTCTCTGTTTGTCTGTTATTGGTGTATAGAAATACTTGTGATTTTTGCACATTATTTTGTATCCTGAGACTTTGCTGAATTTGCTTATCAGCTTAAGGAGATTTTGGGCTGAGACAATGGGGTTCTCTAAATATACAATCATGTCATCTGCAAACAGAGACAATTTGGCTTCCTCTTTTTCCTAATCGAATATCCTTTGTTTGTTTCTCTTGCCTGATGGCTCTGGCCAGAATTTCCAACACTATGTTGAGTGGGAGTGGTGAGAGAGGGCATCCTTGTCTTGTGCTGGTTGTCAAAGGGAATGGTGCAGGTTATGCCCATTCTGCATGATATTGGCTGTGGGAGTGGTGAGAGAGGGCATCCTTGTCTTGTGCTGGTTGTCAAAGGGAATGGTGCAGGTTATGCCCATTCTGCATGATATTGGCTGTGGGAGTGGTGAGAGAGGGCATCGTTGTCTGTGCTGGTTGTCAAAGGGAATGCTTGCAGGTTATGCCCATTCTGCATGATATTGGCTGTGGGAGTGGTGAGAGAGGGCATCGTTGTCTTGTGCTGGTTGTCAAAGGGAATGGTGCAGGTTTTGCCCATTCTGCATGATATTGGCTGTGGGTTTGTCATAAATAGCTCTTATTATTTTCAGATATGTTCCATCAATACCTAGTTTATTTACAGTTTTTATCATGAAAGGCTGTCGAGTTTTGTTGAAGGCCTTTTCTGCATCTATTGAGATAGTCATGAGATTTTTGTCGTTGGTTCTGTTTATGTGATGAATTATGGTTATTGATTTGAATATGTTGAACCAGCGTTGCATCCCAGGGATGAAGTCGACTTGATCGTGGTGGATAAGCTTTTTGATGGGCTGCTGGATTTGGTTTGCCAGCATTTTATGGAGGATGTTTGCATCCATGTTCATCAAGGATTTTTTTTTGCTGTGCCTCTGCCAGGCTTTGTTATCAGGATGATGCTGTCCTCATAAAATGAGTTAGGGAAGAGTCCCTCTTTTTCTATTGATTCGAATAGTTTCAGAAGGGATGGTACCAGCTCCTCTTTGTACCTCTGGTACAATTCGATTGTGAATTCGTCTGGTCCTGGACTTTTTTTGGTTGGTAAGCTATTAATTATTGCCTCAATTTCAGAACATGCCATTGGTCTATTCAGACATTCAACTTCTTCCTTGTTTAGTCTTGAGGGTGTGTATGTTTCCAGGAATTTATCAATTTCTTCTAGGTTTTCCAGTTTATTTCCGTAGAGGTGTTTATAGTATTCCCTGATGGTAGTTTGTATTTCTGCGGGTTTGGTGTTGATATCCCCTTTGTCCTTTTTATTGCATCTATTTGATTATTCTCTCTTTTCTTCTTTATTAGTCTTACTAGCGGTCTATCTATTTTGTTAATCTTTTCAAAAAACCAGCTCCTGGGTTGATTGATTTTTTGAAGGGTTTTCTGTAACATTAAACTTTTTTTAATTCTGTTAAAATTTTTTTTTGCCTAATATTTTTTAGGACAATGTTTTATGAGCTTTTGACAAGACTGTGAGTTTTGCTGTTGTGTAGAGTGGTCTCTATGAATCTGTTACATCTAACTGCTTTACAGTATTTTCATGTCCTCTGTTTTCTTTTTAATATTCTATCTGGCTTTATTATTAATTACAGAACTGGTGTATTAAAATATTGTTCTCAGTATATTGCAGTTTTTTATGTTCTGCGAAAATATTATTGATTTATTTTAAAATTCTCATGTGAGGTGCATATATATATGTGTTTGTATACGTAATTAGATAAATACACACAAATATATAAATGTATATAATTGTCCTAGGTTTCCAGTGCATAAACCCTTTCATTATTTTGTCCTTTGTTTTCCTTGACAGTTTTAACTTAGAGTATATTTTATAAACAAAGACAGTTATTTAAAAAGTATTTTGCATAATATAATTGTGACTTTGTCTTCATTTGATTATGATTTTCATAAAATTGTTTTGATGCATGTTGCCAGTTTTAATCTGTTTGTGTTACTATATGGTATGATGGTTCATATCTCTCATCCAAGCATTTTAGGAGATTGAGGTGGGAGGTTCACTTGAGCCCAGAAATTTGAGACCAGCCTGGGAAACAAAGCAGTACCCTGTCTCTAAAATAAGTCAAACAATCAATAAATTGAGTCTCCTGTAGACAGATGTAGTTAGATTTTATTTTATTTTTTATCTCTCTACTCAATTTATGACTTTTGTTTGAGAAGATTAGTTTGTGAGTGGCTACATAATTTCCTGCATTTGAAGGAATTATTTTTGACACTTTGTGGAGTAAAAGTTAAATATTTAATTTCAACTCAATTGAACATGGACTCAAACAATTGTCACCAAGTCCCGGAACAGGTTGTGTGAGCCCCTTGAAGACTTCATCCAGCTCTGTTTCAGATAAATCTCTATTTCAATTTATTCTTATATGTTAGTTATTGAAAAACAATAGACAATCAAAAAACAAGTTGTCCTTTTTGTGTGCCTTGATCCCAGTCTTGAAGGGCCCTCCTGACTGGACTTCATGCCAAATAAGTCATTACAAAAAGAGATAGGGTTCCAGACTGTGCCAAAGCTTCATGAGATCCCTCGTCATCTGTGCACGGACGAGTGGCCAATCTGGAGCCCAGGCTGTTGCTTCCCAGTCTGGTGGCGAATCCTCCATAGTCTGCTGGGTGTAAATATATATATATCTCTTTTCTCTTCTCCCCGTCCCATTGCAACTTGCTTATATATTTGCTTATTATATCTGCATTGCCATTTAAGTGGGATAAAGTTTGTTTACCCCTAAAGCTATTGTGTGTGTGTGTGTGTTTTCTTCTCCCCTTGCGTGTTTCCCACACAGTACATTTTTGCTGTCACGAACAGGATTCAAAAGCGAAAGCGTGCAATTTTTTTGGCAGCAGGAACCAGACAGGGAGCTCAGGAACTTCCTGTGTATTCTGATGGAAACTCCTCCAGTTCTTCCTCTTGGTCATTGACTGGTCCAAGGGACCTGGCCTTTGTGAAAATTGGGAATCTATATTAGTGCATTTTGAATGATTCTCTGTGCGTGAGGTGCTGCAGGGAATTCCAGTTGGTAATTGGGTTGCTGAGGGAATTTCCCAGCATTGATGGTGCTTGCTTACTGCTTATAAGTTAAAATGTCAATATAGGGACTTGTTGCTACAAGAGAAACGTAAGCTGGAAAAGGAAAATTTTAATGTGACTTCCAGACTGGCCCTGGCCCCATGCCAGGCCTATGTCTTGACTGATCAGGCTCAAAACTGTCAGCCTATTGCTGAAAAAGCAGCTGCCCGAGTGGCCCAGTCAGGGTAAAACTGAAGAAGTAGTCAGTTTTCAGGGCTTGGAGAGGGTAAAAACCCAAATCCCATCTCAAGGATGGGAAGTTAACTCTAGTAAAATTCAATGGACTGAGCAAACTGTAAAATCCCATGGCATCCTATGGAATGCAGGGAAACAGTCCATTTTACCAAAGCCTAAGGCTAAAATACTAGAATTTGCCGCCCTACCACTGAAAAGGAGGTCCAAAATTTTATTGGCTTGTTTGGATTCTGGAGACATCATATTCCCCACTTGGGTAACATATTACATCCTCTGCATTCAGTCACTAGAAAACACTATGAATTTCACTGGAAAGAGAAAGACAGCCTGGCTTCTCAACAAGCCAAACAAGCAGAGCAACTGGCCCTGGATTTATGGCCTTATAGGATGGGTCAACAGAGCTGCAAGTAACTGTCCTAGATCAACATGCTAATTGGAGCCTTAGGTAGAAACAAGATGGGAAGAAGATACCTTTGGAGTTTTAGACCCAGAAGCTTCCAGAGGCTGGCAAATCTTATACTCTCTTTGAGAAGCAGCTGTTGGCCTGCTACTGGGCTTTACAGGAAACAGAACACCTTTGTTTTAATCATGATATTTTTATGAGGCCCCAAATTCCTATTATGGCTTGGGTCATGAGCTCCCTCAAACCTCATTGGATAGGGTACACTCAAGAAAGTAAATATAAATGGTACACACAAGACCAGGCTAAATCGGAACCAAAACGTATATCATTTTTAAATGAGGACGTGCAAAACTTGCTAGCTCAGCAAACCACTGAGCAAGTCCTGCAGATAGCGAATGAAACCTCCACTGTCCAGTGGGGCAAATCCTTTAAAGAACTAAGCCCAGAGGATCAGAAACACACTTGGTTACTGATGGTTCCACCAAATACATTGATGGGACTCGATGCTGGGAGGCTGTGGCTTATAATCCTGTTAAAAACTTAAGCATTTCTGATGAAGGGCGGGGTGTGAGCAGCCAGCTGGCTGAACTAGAAGCCATCCTCCGAGCTATTCAGGGGGAGGCCAGAAGGATTTGTTGCTTGTATACCGACTGTTAGCAGAAAATGGTCTTACTACCTAGTTGCCTGAATGGCAGTGAAACAAATGGTGAATTACGAATAAAGGGTTTTGGAGAAAACAACACTAGGAAGATACCTGAATCCTGATGCACACTACTATTATTGCTGTTTTCCATATTGATGCTCATGCATCTCTGCTTTCTCTTGACACACTAAACAGCAGGCAGATCAACAAGCCAAAATTTCCAACATAAATGCAAACTTGAATGTGGGTGAATGTATTACAACACGTTCAAGCCTGGCAATGAGACACATTATAATTTATGGTGGTATAATTGATAATGATTATCGGGAAGAATTAAAGTTCACTTTACACAATATCACTCCAGATTTTTTTGTTGCAAGACTGCAGATTTGAGTTGCTCAATTGTCAGTGGTACCTGGTACCTTGTTAACAATTAACCCCTGAGGAAATCTCTGCCCCAACAGAGGCTACATACGGAACTGGGAAATTCAGATCCACTGGTATAGGTAGCTTAAATCCTGGAGCCAAAATCTGGATACAGCGTCCATCAGATCCCTCCCCTAAGGCTGGTGACCTTGTAGCTATGGGAGCAGAAAATAAAGGGGGTAGTACAATTTCCTAAAAATGAAAAACAATATCATGTTACCTTCATTTTTGTTGTTACAGAGAATAACCTGTCTGCTAGTAATCAGTACCTGGCTCATCATGTCTGAGGCCGAGTATGAGTTCATCAATTGGGCAGCAACCACTGCAACAGAAGCCAACTGCAGTCAATGCTGGCTATGCATCAAATTGCCAGAGGCCGCAGGAAATGGACTACCTTGGAGAATTGTCCTTGCCAATATTTCTGAATGGCTCTGTCACTACCAATGGGGCCAAAACAACAATACTTGCAATCCAACCTGGACTTCCTTTGCCACTTTAATGACATCTTAATACACTATAATTATAGTATAACCATTGTTGTCCCCTGGGGTGCCCTCTGGGTATGCAGACCTTATGAGTGGCTGCACCTGTCCCCATATTGGATGGGGAGATTCACATGGGTGTGCCATTAATTCCATTCACCATCCGGGATAATATTCCCCTCCCCGGTAATCTAGATGCTTACAAAGATAGCTGGTTATGAACGTGCCAGACTCCCTGGGGGTGAAGCCTATCACAGTATTCTCGCTTGCCCCGTTACAATCCTGCTTCAGCATCAAATTCAAATCTGAAGTCTACATGTAGAAAAGCTCTTAAGACAGCAGCACTGCACTTCTGTTGTTATTAAAAGAATTTGCTCAGCTGCCTACTGTTGTGTTGCAAAATCGAATGACATTAGGTATGCTTGCAGGAGCCCAAGGAGGACTTCGAACCTTGCTGCATACAGAATGTTGTGTGTGTATCCCTGACGATTCTCACAGTATTACTCTCCTTGCCCAAGACATGCAAGAACAAGTAAAACAGGTAGAATCTAACCGTTGGGACCCCATCATGGACTGGCTGTCAAACTGACATTGGCGTTGGCCATGGTGGGTGTGGTTTCTATTAATTGTGCCTTTAATTCTCCTCTGCTTTATCTGTAATCTATACCAGTTGTGCCTTCCCCGTATATCTGTAAAAATATTTTCCTATGATTCAGTGTCAAATTGAGCCTGAATGAGGTGGAAAAGTTAAATATTAAATTTGAACTCAATGAACATGGACAGAAAAAATGGTCACTCAGTCCTGGAACAGGTTGTGTGAACCCCTTGTGGAATACATCCAGCACTGTTTCTGAGAAATAGTTATTGCAAAACAACAGACAATCTCAAAAACAAGTTGACCTTTTCGTTTTCCTTGAGTCCAGTCACAATGTGCCCTTGTGAGTGGGCCTCATGTCGAACAAATCCTTACAAAAAAAGCTAGGGTCCCACACTGCGCTGAAGCTTAATGAGACCTCTCTTTGTCTGTGCACGGATGGGTGGCTGACTCTGGAGCCCAGGCTGATAATTTTCTATAGGCAAAGCCCAGGGAACAGAGGAGAGTCACATCAAATAGTTGATGAGTCAAGAGATATGTCACAGTGGCTCCTGTATGCAGGGTCCAGAGAGGAAACTCACATTGTTTTAGTGCTGAGCCCAGCAATATGTTACAACGTTTTCTGAGCCCAGTAATATGTTACAATGTCTTCTGAGGGAAGAACCAAAGCAAAAAACTAATGTCACTTTGGTGTTAAGCCCAGTGATATGTCACAATTTCCATTGCAGGAAGAACCTAGGCGGAAGAGAATAGTTACAACAGCTAGCTGTTGCCCCTATTGATATGTCACAACCCCCACTTGAGCAGGAATCAGTCAGCAGAAGCAAGTCGCATCACCTGAGTGATGGGTGCAGAGATATGACACAATGTCCCCTGTAAGCAGAACCCAGGCAGGAGAGCTGCATAACCTGGGTGTTGGACCCAGCAATATAGCATATTTGGTAAGGCCCTGGCAGATAAATTAAAAAACATGGGTGCAGCACCAAGTGTATGTTATAATGTCCCCTGCGAGCAGCACCAAGGCAGGAGAGGAGACTCACATCACTTGGTTGCTAGGACAAGTGATCTGTTACAATCTTCTTAGTAGGCAGGGTGCAGGCACTTTTTCTAGGTGATGAATGCAGAGAGATGTCACAAGGCCCCCTGTGAACAGGGCTCAGGCAGCAGTCATCAATTCCCTAGGTATTATGCCCAGCAGTATGTCACAACATCCGAAATATGCAGGGCCCAGGCAAAAGAGGAGAGTCACATCATATGGGTGCTTATCCCAGTGATTTGTCACAATCTCTCTTTTTGAGAGGACCCGGGCATAGGTGCTGGGTTCAATAATGTCACAATTTTATCTATGGGCTGGGCTAGGCAGAAGAGTCAAGTCACTCAGGAGCTGGGCCGAGATATATTTCACTGTTACACCTCCAGGAAAGTCCAGGGTTGAGACTGACAATCCTGCACATGTTCCATATCTAGGTGTGAGAGCAAACACATTCTGTATGTTGGATCTAAGTGTACAAGTCACAGTCTCAGTGGTGCACTGGATCTGTGCATGGCAGCTTCAGTCTTTCCCGAGGACTGTGGCCCCTTAATGGAGTCACAGCCTCTCGTGTTTACTGAATGTTGGTTTTAGAGTCACTAACTCAAACATGGATCCTATCCACTTATGAGAGTCAGTTCTTCAACTTTCAACTGCCTCCCGGTGTGAGATTTGGAACCTCAACAGTGGGCTGTGTTCATGTGAAAATATGACAATTTTTACTCTTGGCTCAGTAAGCATGTGAGTGTCACAATCTTACCTTTGTTCTGGGCCCTGTCAGGACACTTTCTTCACCACATGAAGCCTTTATAGAGTATGCATGAATGTAACAATCCTCTCTGAAACCTTAAGCAGGCACGGACCCCTCCTTGTACTTTAGCTTTAAGCCCTGGTATGACAGTCAACATCTTTCTAATTGGCAGGGTCCAAATAAGAATTCTTAACTGCGTATGAGCTGTGTTTAAAAATAAGTCACCATCCCACCTGTGGCTGAGTGTTCACATATGAAAGTCACAATCCCAACTGTGGACTGTGTCTACATGCATAATTCAGGACCTCAAGAGTGGGCTCTCTCCACCTGTGATAGAGACCATCCTGAATATTGGTGGAGTGTGCATCTGAGAAGCATAATCTCACCAGTGTGCTGAGCACTGTGGTGACAATTTCTCTACCATAGTTTACACAATATGCATGGCAGTGGTAATCCTCTGTGTGACATATCAATGGGTCTTGCACACAGGTAATGTGAGTCTCCTCTCCTGCCTTGGAATGCTCACAGGAGGCATTGGGACATACCACTGAACCTGATATTCAGGTTATGTCACTGTCTTTCCTGTGCAGGGCATGGTGGCATATCCCTGCGCCAGCCGCCAGATGATGTGACTCTATCTTCTGACTAGTCTCTGCCTACAGGGTGAATTGTGACTTATCACCAGGCGCAGCATTTAGCTAATGTGACTCTTCCCTTTTTTCAGGTTCTGCCCACGGGGGAGATTGTGACTTATCGATGGGAAAACACCAAAATGATTTTCCTCTTTTGTCTTGGCTCTGTCCTCAGAAGGCATTGGGACATATTGCTGAACCAGCACCAATGTAATGTCAGTGTCCTACCTGAACCCTGCCCACAGGGAGCATAGTGACATATCTCTGAGCCCGTGAACTATTTGATCTGTCTTCATTCTCTTACCTGGGCTTTGACCACGAGAAAGACTGTGACGTATTTCTTGGTCCAGTGCTTAGGTGATGTGATTCTCCTCTCCAGCCTGAGATATGCCCACAGGAGTAACAGTGACACCTCTGGGCCTAGCCCACAGGTGATAGGACACTTATCCCTGGTTTCTGTGCAAGGGAGTCATTGTGATGTACCTCTGAGACCATTATTAGAATGATGTGACTCTCCCGTTCTTACTGGGACCTGTCCACAGTGGGGATGATGACATATTCCTTAGGCCAGCACATATGTGATGTGACTCCCTTCTCATGCCTGTGCCTTGCCCCCTGGAGTAATTGTGAAATACAGCTGGGCCCCTCTCCTAGTTTATGCAACATATCCCTGTGGTAACACTCTTTGTACCATTTAAGGGCTTTATATAATATAAGAGAGAGGGGTATTCCTTTAAGAACTTCATACAAAGGGAAGACTTAGGACCTACCCGTTTTCCAAAGCCTCACTATGAAAAACAGCTTTTCTCTTAGTGGCAGGTTTGATGTATGAGAGTCATTACACCTGTGAGCTGTCCAAGATATATGTTTCAATCTCTCCTGTGGGTAGGGCGTGAGCGGGAGTGTCACATCACCTGGATGCTTGGCCAGAGATCTGTCAATATCTTCCCTGATGGCAGGGACCAAGTAGGAGAGTCACATACCTAAGGCTGGGCCAGGGATATGTAACAACGTTTTCTGAGGTCAGAGGCTAGTAAGGGAGTCCCATCACTTGTGTGCTGACCGGGGATAAGTTGCAACAATCCCCTCCTGAAATCAGAGTATATGCAGCAGAGTCAAATCACGTGAATATTGGGCTCAGTGATATGTCACCACACTCCCTATGGGAAAGGCCATGGCAGGAGAGACACTTCACCTGATTGCTGATTACTAGGCCCAGTGATATGTCAGAATCTTTCCTGTGGGCAAGCTGCAGGCAGAAAGGAGAGTCACATCATCTGGTGTTGGAAGCAGAAATATGCTACAAGGCTTACTGTGGGCTGAGTTCAGGCAGGAGCCTCTAATCTCCTAGGTGTTAAGTTCAGTGATATGTTACAATGCTCCCTGTGGGCAGCACCAAGGCAAGAGAATAGAGCGACATCACCTACGTTCTAGGTCCAATGATATGTCCCAATTTTATTTGTGAGCTGGGCTTAAACAGAAGAGTCTAATCACTCAGGTGCTGGACAAATGTGTATGTTTGTCACAATGACACCTGCAGGAAGGTCCAGATATGGGATTAATCCCGCATGTATTCTGGTTTTAGGCATGCGAGTGAACACGTTCTGTATGTTTGATCTAAGTACACAAGTCGCTATCTCAACAATGGGCTAAATTTGTGCATGGCAGCCCCATTTTCTGTTTCAGACTTTGTCTCCTAATTGAAATCACAGCTTCCCAGGTGTGCTGACTCATGATCTGAGAGTCATCAACACACCTGTGACTCTCAGCTATGAAAGTCAATTTTTCAACTTGTGAAACTGCCTTTGGGTGTGGGATTCAGAGCCTCAAAAGTGAAATATGATCATGTGAAAGAACGACAATCTTTAATGTTGGCTGGGTGTGCATCCCGATGTCATTACATTACTGTGTGCTGAGCCCTATTAGGACTTTCTGTGTTGCCCCTGAGGGTTTTGTATGTTATGCATGACAGTCTCAATTCTTTCTGAGATTTTCATGCTGGTGTGGACCCATGATCAAACCTGTGGCCTTAAGACTACATATGAGTCAACATCTTTACAATTGGTGGGGTCCAGATAAGAGAACCATCAACTTTCTATGCTCTGGGTTAATAACGAAGTTCCCATTCCAACCCTGGACAGATGATTACATATGAGAGTCGCAATTCCAACTATAAACTGCATTCATGTGTGAAATTCAGGACCTCACCAGTGGGTTCTGTTTATATGTGAGAGTGAAAATCATAATGGTCAGGAGGGTGCAGGGTGCGCATATGAGAAACAAATTTCACCTGTGTGCTGGGCCCTGTGATGAGACTCTGTACCACCTGAGGGCTTTCTGTAATATGTGAGAGAGTGGATGATCTTAGCGAGGAGACCCAGGGTTTTTTTTTCATTTCCCTAAGTGTAGCTAGGAGAAGCAGTGTCTCTCCTATTGGCTGGTTTGACATATGAAAGTCATCATTGCACCTGTGTGCTGTGTTCCAAGATATATGTCACAATTACACCTGCATATAGAAAGAGAGCAGGAGAGTAAAATCAGTTGGACGCTGGGCCAAGGATATGTCGCTTCCCTGAGAACAGGGACCAGGCAACCGTCGCACTACCTGAATGCTCAGGTATGGGTATGTTGCAATCCACTCCTCAAATTAGGACCCAAGTAGCAGAGTCACATCACCTGCGTGCTGGATCTAGCAATATGTCACAATCCTCTCTGTGGTCAGGATGCAGGCAGAAGAGTCACATCTTCTTGGCGATGAATGCAGAAATATGTCACAAGTTTCACTGTGTGTAGGGTAGAGGAATAAACCTTTTATTCCCTAAGTGTTGGGCCCAGTGATATGTCACAATACCCAAAATATGCAAACCCAGGCAAAAGAGAACAGTCACATCACCTTGGTGGTAGGGTCAGTGATATGTCACAATCCCCTCTTTTGGAAGGACACAGATAAGAGTGGAGAGTCACATCACCTAGGCAATTAATAGAAAGGTATGTCATAATACTCCTGTTGGCAAGACCTACACAGAAGAGTCACATCACCTATGTGTTCAACCCAGATATATGTTACCCTACACCATGTATGCAGGGCCCAGGCAAGAGAAAAGGCCACATCACCTCGGTTCTGGGCCCAGCAATATATCACAATTTCCCCTAAGAGGAGGTAACAGACAGGAGAGTCACATCACCTAGGTCAGAGGAGCAGAGCTATATGGTAATGCCCTGGGTGTGTGGGCCCAAAAATAGTGGAGAGTTACATCGCCTGAAGACTATACCCAGCTATCAGTCACAATGACCACTGTGGGCAGCACCCAAGCATGAGAAGAAAGTACCATCATGTAGGTGCTGTGCCAGGCTGTATTTCACAATCTCCACTATGGATAGGTTTCAGGGAGAAGAGGAGCATTACATCATCTAGTTGATGAGTCTAGAGATATGTCCAAATGACCCCTCTGGAGAGACCAAGATGCAGAATCACATGATCTGTGTGCTGGGCCTAGCAATAAGTCGCTCTCCCTTCTGTAAACATGGCCAAGGCAGAAGACGAGGGTCACATCTTTAAGGTGATGAACGCGGAAATATTTCACAAGGCTCCCTGTAGGCAAGACCCGGGCAGGAGATTCCCTTCCCTCAGTTGCTGAGACCAGGAATATATCACAATGTGGGGCTCAAGCAAAAAACAAAAGAAACATCACCTATTTTCTGGGCTCAGAATTATGTCACACTCTCTCCTGTGGGCAAAGGCTTTGTTAAAAAGAGGAGTCTTGTCACACACTTGATGGTCTCAGAGATATGTCCCAATGCCATATGTTACAAATTGCTGTAGGCAGGGTTCAGGCAGGAGACTCACTTTTGTGTTGGGCCCAATAATGTGTCACAGTGCTTTCTGCTTGCAGGGCAAAGTCAATAGAGTAAAGTCATCTAGGAGTTGGACTCAACACTGTATCACAATCTCCTTCCAAACAAATCCTAAAACACAAAAGAAGAGTAAGATGAGCTAGATGCTGGGCACAGTGATATGTCACAATCCCTTCTTTAAGCAGGGACTAGGCAGGAGAAGAAAATCACACCACAAGGGTGATGGGTACATAGATATTTCAGAATGTCCCCTTAGGCAAAGCTCAGGAAGGAGAGGTAGATCATCTAGGTTTCGGATGCAACAATATGTCAAAATGGCCATTGTGGACAGGGCACCGGCAGAAGAGACACATAACCTGGATGTGGGACCCAGCAATACATCACAACGCCCCAGTGTGTAGCACTAATGCAAGACAGAAAACTTACATTACCTAAGTGTAAGGCCAAGTGATATGTCCCAATGTCCCCTGTGGGCAGCACCAAGGCAGGAGATAGCAGTCACAACACCTAAATGCTGGCTTCAGCAGAATCCCATCTGTGAGCTGGACACAGGAAACAGAGCTAAAACACTCGAGAGCTGGGCAGAGATGTATGTCACAATCCCCCCTGCAGAAAGCGACAGGGATGAGATGAACAACTCCACACATGTCCAGATTCCAGGTATGGCAATTTGTATGTTGGACCTAAGTACACCAGTCCCAATCTCAACAGTGAACTGGATTCATAAATGAGTCTTCTCTGGCTGAGAAGAACTTCTCCCCTTAGGAGAGTTACAGTCTCACAGATGTAATGAATTTTGTTTTGAGAGTCGCCCACCTACCTGTGGACAAGATGCATATATGAGAGTCGATTGTCTCTTTATTTCTTCTTTCTTTCTTTTTTTCTTTCTTTTTCTTTCTTCTTTCTTTCTCTTTCCTTTCCTTCCTTTTCTTTCTTTTCTTTTCTTTTCCTTTCTTTTCTTTCTTTCTTCCTTTCTTTCTTTGTTTCTTTCTTTCCCTTTCTTCTTTCTTTCTCTTTCCTTTCCTTTCTTTCTCTTCCTTCCTTCCTTTCTTTCTTTCTTTCTTCTTTCTTTCTTCCTTTCTTTCTTTCTTTCTTTCTTTCTTTCTTTCTTTCTTTCTTTCTTTCTTTCTTTCTTTCTTTCTTTCTTTCTTTCTTTCTTTCTTTCTTTCATTTCTTTTGGTCCCTTGAGATGGAGTCTCACTCTATCGCCAGGCTGGAGTGCAGTGTGGCGATCTCGGCTCTCAGCAACCTCTGCCTTCTGAGCTCAAGCGACTCTCCTGCCTCAGCTTCCCGAGTAGATGTGATTACAGGTACATGCCCCCACGCTCAGCTAATTTTTTTATTTTTAGTAGAGATGGGGTGGCCAGGCGCAGTGTCCCAAGGCTGTAATCCCAGCACTTTGGGAGGTCGAGGTGGGTGGATCACCTGAGATCAGGAGTTTGAGAACAGCCTAATCAATATGGTGAAACCCCGTCTCCACTAAAAACACAAAAATGAGCTGGGCATGGTGGCTTGAGCCTGTAGTCCCTGCTACTCGGGAAGCTGAGACAAGAGAATTGTTTGAACCTGGGAGGCGGAGGTTGCAGTAAGCCTAGATGGTGCCACTGCACTCCACTCTGGGTGACAGAGCAAGACTCTGTCTCAAAATAATAATAATCATCATCATCATCGTCATCATAAATAGTAGAGAGACGCGGTTTCACCATGTTGGCCAGGATGATCTTGATCTCCTGATCTCGTGATCTGCCCCCGTCGGCCTCCCAAAGTGCTGCGATTACAAGTGTGAGCCACTGCGCCCTGCAATTGCGCTCATTTTTGAGGATGGTAACTTTTATTGTCACCAGAGTGTGCATGAGTTTTAGAATCTCACCTGTTTGCTGGGCCCTGTTACGACACTATGTACCTCCTTTGGGCCTTGTACAGTATGCATTAAACATAATCCACTCTGAGTTCTTCATGCTGATAGAAACTATGATCATATCTGTGGTCATAAGCCCAGGTATGAGAGTCAACATCTCTCCAGCTGGCTGGATCCAGATAAAAGGATCTTTACTTGGCTGTAAACTGGGTTCAGAAATAAGGCGCTATCCAAACTGTGACTGGATGTTCACATATGATAGTTACAATTCCAACTGTGGACTGCATTCAGGTAAGAGATTTAGGACCTCCACTATCACCTCTGTTCCCGTGTAAGAATGACAATTCTGATGATTGGTGGGTGTGCACACAGAGAACACAATCTCACCTGTGTTCTGGGCCCTGTGATGACACTGTACCATCTGAGTGCTTTACCTGATATGCAAGAGTGCTTATTTTCTCTGATCTTCATAGTAAGAGAAGACCCATAATTTTGCAAGTTTTTTAAGCCTGGCTATGAGAGAAAGTATCTCTCCTATTGGTTGGTTTAAGGTATGAATGTCATCATCACCCTATGTGCTAGGCCAAAATATATGTGACAACTTCACATTTGGGTAGTCAGCAAGCAGGAGAGTCTCATCACCTGGGTCTGTGTCAGGGATATGTCACAGTCTCCCCTGAGAACAGGGACAAGCTAAGAGAGTCACATCCCTAGGTGTTCTGCCAGGGATGTGTTCTTTCTCCCTCCTGAAAGCATGACACATGCAGCAGAGTCACCTCACCTGGCTACTGGGCCCAGTGATATGTCACAATTTTCCCTGTGAACAAGGCATAGGCAGGAGGAACACATAACCTGTTTGCTGGGCCCAGAAATATACTACAATTTTTCTTGTGAGCAGGGCTCAGGCAGAAATGTAGGGGATCACATTTTCTAGGTGATAAATGCAGAGCTATGTCACAAGGCACCCAGTAGCCAGGGCCTTGGCAGAAGCTTCCTATTTTCTAGGCCATTGGCCCAGTGATACTTCACAATAGCTAAATTATGCAGGGGCCAATGCAAAGAGGAGAGTTGCATCACCTAAGTGATGAACAAAAAGACACGTCATAATATCCAGGTGGAAATAGCCCATGCAGGTGCGTCACATTACCTAGGTGTTGGACTCAGTAATATGTCACAATACACAATATATGCAGGGCCCAGCCAAGAGGGAAAAGTGAAATCGCTCAGGTGCTGGGCCCAGTAATACATTGTAATCTCTCTGGTCAGATCCCTAGCAGTAGAAGAAACTCACATCACCTCGGTGCTGAGGTCAGCCATATGTCACAATACCCCTGAGAAATGAGCCCAGGCAAACAGTCACTACATTTAGGTGAGAGGCCCATAGATATTTTGCAATTCCTCCTGTGGGTGGGGCTCAGTAAAATGACAGTCACATTACCTAGAGTCTGTCCGCAGCGATTTGTAAGAATCCCAGCTGTGAACAGGCACCAGGCAGGAGAAGGGAGTCCCATCACCTGGGTGACCAGTGCAGAGGTATGTCACAATGCCCCCTGTAGGCAAAGCCTAGACAAGAGTTATATCACCTGAGTGTTGCACCCAGCAATATGTCACAATGGCTCGTGTGGGCAAAGCACAGGACAGAGTCACATAACAAAGTGCCAGGACCAGTGAAAGTTAAGGATACCCATTATGGGCAGTGGCAAGACAGGAGAATAGAGGCATATTAATTAGCTGCTGGATTCAAGGATATATCACAATCTCACCTGTGGGCTACACCCAGGCAAAAATGTGAAATCACTCAGGTGCTGCCTAGAGGTGTGCGTCAGATTCACACCTGCAAGAAGGTCCATGGATGAGATTAACAATCCCACATAAGTGCCGATTCTGAGTATGAGAGTGAATGCCTCCTGTATGCTGCGTCTATGTGCATAAGTCACTATCTCAATGGAGGAATGGATTTTTTCCATGAGAGCCTTAATCCCTTTTGAAAACTGAGTTATCTTAGTGGAGTCACAGCCTCACAAGTGTTTTGGATCTTGATCAGGGAGTCACAAACCCACTTGTGGACAATATCCACTTATGAGAGCCAATTTTCCAACTTTTGTCTACCTCCAGGTGTGAGTTTCAGAACCTCAATTATGGTCCATGTTCGTGTGGGAGAATGACAATTTTGACTGATGGCTGGGCTCAGGCAGGAGCCTTTCATCCCGCAGGTGTTGAGACAAAGGATATGACACAACGCCTAAAATATGCTGGATGCAGGTGAAAGAGGAGACTCATATTACCTGGTTGCTACATCTCGTTATATGTTACCACCTCCCTTTTTGGCAGGGCTAAGGAAAATGAGGAGAGTCAGAGCTCAAGAAATGTCATAATGTCCCTGTGGGTAGGGCCTATGCATGAGAGTTGCATCACCTAGTCATTGAACCCAGCCATATATTATAATACACAATGCATACAAGGCCCAGGCAGGAAAGGAGAGTAATATCACATAGGTACTGGGTACAGCAATGTCTCATACTACCTCCTGAGGGAAGGCTCCAGGCAACAGGGTAACATTACCTAAGTGAAGTGCCCAGAGAGATGTTTCAATGCCCCTGGTGGGTAGGATTTTGAAAAAGGAGAAGTTACAGAACCTAGGGGCTAGGCCTAGCTATGTGTCACATTCATCTCCAAGACAGAGCCCAGACATGAGAAAAAAGTCACATGATATAGGGCATATATTATGTCACAATCCTTACTGTGAGCAGGCCCTAGGAAGAAATAGAGAGTCACATAGTCTAGATGATGGGACCAGAGGCATTTGGCAATGACTCCTGTATGTAGGGACCAGAAAGAAGAATCACTTAACTATGGGCTGTGCCCAGTTATAAGTCACACTTCCTTCTGTGGGCATGACCCAGGCGGGAGAAGTCACATCATCCCAGTGCTAGACCCAGAGATATGTCACAATGTCTCTTATGGGCAACGCTCATGTAACAGAGGAGAGTCATATGAAATAGGTGATGGACCCAGAGGTATTTCCCAATGCCTTCTGTGAACTCGATCCAGGCAGAAGATTCACATCAACATCAACTTGGTGCTAAGCCCGGCAATATGTCACAATCCCTTCTCTGTAAAGGGACCAGGCAGGAGAAGAGAATCACTTTACCTGGCTGAAGAGCACAGAGATATATCATAATGCCCCTGTAAGTCAGGGCCCAGGCAGGGAAGTTACATCGCCTGAGTAGTGGACCCAGCAATATAACACAGTGTCCTATATGGGCAGTGCACAAGCCGGAGAGTCACATAACCTGGGTGTGAGGCCAAGCTATATATAACAACGCTTCCTTTGGGCAGCCCCAAGGCAGAAGTGGAGACTCACATCACCTGGGTGCAAGGTCTAGCGATATGTCAAAATGTTCACTGTGGGCAGTGCCAAGGAAGGAGAACAGAGTTACATCCTCAATGTGCTGGATCCAGCAATATGTTAATATTCCGTCTGTGGGCTGGGTCCATGCGAGACTTTCAAGTCTCTCAGGTGATAAGCACTGGCAAATTTCACAATGAAAGTTGCAGAATGGTCCAGGAATTAGATTAACAATCCCACAACTCTCTCAGTTGTAGGCATGACATTCAACACCTCCTATATGTTGGGTCTAAGCCCACGAATCACCATCCCAACACCAGACTGGATTTGTGCATGAGAGCCTCAATTCCTCTGCAGACTGGCCTGTGTTCCTGTGAGAGGATGACAATAGTTACTGTTGGCTGGGTGGGCATATGAGTGTCACAATCTCACCTGTGTGCTCGGCCCAGTTAGCACTTTCTGTGTACTACCCAATGGCCCTATACAGTATGAATGAGACTTGTAATCAACTTTGACACCTTTCTAATGGTAGGGACCCATGATCGTACTTGTAGCATTAAGCCCAGCTATGAGAGTCAACATCATTACAATTAACTAGGTCGGGATAGGAGAGTCCTCCCTTGCCTATGAGCTGAGTTTAGAAATGAGCCACCATTTCAACTCTGGTTGGATGTTTATATATGAACACGGGCCTAGCACCAAGGTGATGTGAGTCTTTGGCCTAGACACTTCAAGCAGGAGGCAATGTGACATATCTCTGGGCCTATCAACTATTTGATGTGACCTTCCTTTTATACCTGAGATTTCCCCATAAAAGAGATGTGACATATGTCTAGACCTAGCACCTAGGTGATGTGACTCTCTTTTATTGACTGAGCCCTGTGTATTTTGGGTATTCTAACATATCCCTGGACCTAACATCTGGAAGACAGCATGGGCCCTTTCTAAAGAGTTTCTTGTGACAAATTTCTACATTAATCACCCTGGAGATTTGACTCTTCTCTCTTACCTGAGCTTTGCTCATAAGAGAGATTGCTAAGTACCTCTGCAGCAAGTACCTAAATGCTGTGACTCTTCTTTCTTGCCTGGGTCATGCCCACAGATGAAAGGGTGGCTTATCGCTGTGTCCAGCACACCGGTTATGTGATTATGCTGCCTGATCTCTTCTCACAGGAACCATTGTGACATATCCCTGGGCCCAGAAACTATTTAATACGACTCTCCTCAATGACCTTAACTTTGTGCATGGGATAAATTGTGACATATCTCTGGATCCAGCACCTAGGTGATGCGATTCTCCTTTTCTGCATGGGCTATGATTACAAGAAGCAGGCTGACTTATTGCTGTGTTGACAGCTGATGTGATACCTCTGTTCTTGTCTTCTTAGTTTTTAAGAATTTAAACAAGAGACACAAAGAAAAAAAGTACAGCATAATTTATTGGAAAAGAAAATATTTGAAAGTTAAGTGCAGAATACAGTACACCCTGAGAGAGATGTTCCAGGGCGGGCTGCTCATAACAGTGAGACAGCGTGGATTGTCACTGGAGAAACCCCCTTATGGGAGTTTTACATTATTATTAATAAGGAGGAGGGAAGAGGACCTGCTAAAAAACATGTTCTGAGTGGTATTCTCATTGCACATGCGCAGTAACTGTACATGCTTGTTCATATATTGCATGTCTCGTTAGCATCTTAGATCTCCACCCAGGAGGGTATTTCTGTTTGTTTGTTTGTTTGAGACAGAGTCTCGCCGTGTTGCCCAAGCTGGGGTGCAATGGTGTGATCTCTGCTCAATGGAACCTCCGCCTCCTGAGTTCAAGCCATACTCGTGCCTCGGCCTCCTGAGTATCTGGGATTACAGGCATGCATCACCATACCTTGCTAATTTTTGTATTTTTAGTTGAGACAGTGTTTCACTATGTTGGCCAGTCTAGTCTTGAGCTTCTGGTTTGAAGTGATCTATCTTCCTCAGCCTCCCAAAGTGCTGAGATTAGAGGTATGAGCCACCGTGCCTGGCTAGGGGGTGTATTTTTTGCCATTAAAATAAGCAAAAGTTGTTTGAGGACAAGTAAAATCAAAATGCACATGCTCTCTAGAACAGAAAGTCCTTAATGAAGATAGCTTTGCTCGAATAAGCCCAGTTCCAATGCGAATGCTAAGGCTTATTGTGTTGGCTCCAGAGTCACCAAGGTTTCTCTATCCCGAGATCATGGTCATTTTCTGGACTATCTATTCTGCCTCAATTTCCCCCTAAGAGATTTTAGGGCAATAATCATATTGGAGTTTGAGTGGTTAGGCCAGTTTTTCTGGAGCTTTTTTCTGCTGAGTGGGTGTTACTTCTGCCTAGCCTGGGCCTTAAAGTTTCTTCCTGTGTGATCTAACCATGTGTAAACCATGTCGTTCATGGAGCCAGTGGGCAAGATGTTGGCAGCCAAAAGTTGAAAGCCTTGCAAAACCATCATGCAAACATGGAGCTGCCGCAAGCAAGAGAGCAAGAAATCAGTTAACAGTTTAAACAAAATTGGAAGAAAAGTAGAAGCTGAAAGTATAATAATGACTGGTACTATTAAAGAGAGCAAGGCAGGCAATGGACATTGCTTTCATGTTCCCATGGAAGTTCCTAGAGATTCAATTTTGTCTGCCTGGGTGATGATATTATTAATATTTTCTTGGACTAAACCAGGCTGATTGATCTCAAAAACAGCATTCTTCTTTTAGATATAAACATGTTCCTCTTTGCCCGGCTGGGAGAAGATCCCAGGCTCTTTGGTTTTGTCGGACTACAGTGGCCATGGAGTCCAGACGTTGTTGAGTCTATTGAGGCCCTCTACTGCTTGTTGAGGACCCATTGAGGTGTTCTGAGATAGTTTATACTGGATTCTCAAGGCTCCACCTTATGGTGACATTTGTGCTGCAAAATATTCTGCATTAAAATGGTGAAAGCAACAAACGTTTTAAGTCTTTTCTGTTTTTTGCCAATATGCAAAAGTTTTGTACAGCTAAGTTGGCAGCAGTCATTCGGTCAATTTATGGATGGTGAAGTTGAATGGTGGTCAAAGTTAGAGCCTGGAAGCCTTCGGTAAATGCACTGAAGTTGTCTGAGAGCCATCAGAGCTGCTGCTTACATTAGATTAGATGATTTATTGAGAAGAGAACGAGCATTCTGATGGTCCTCTCTCCATTTGGGACTTTCTGTAAGGAGACCAAATTATCTGGCCCTGCATGGTGTGAAGCTCCACTGTGAGTAACTACAGATGGGCTGGTCTATATTGTACCTGGCAAAGGCCGATAGAGGAGCATAAGGATGAGATGAAACAAGCTTAGATTCTACAGAAGACTCTGATAGTGTGGGGACGCTGGGGAGTCTAAAGGAGTTGTAGGCCTCTGAGGGCCCCTATCTGGAGCTGGTATTGCGCTGTGGGGTCTGGGGTCCCTTCACCTTAAAACAGATGATCTTCTAATGGTTCTGAGGGGCTTTGTGGCTTACTAGGCTTTAGCCCACAGGTGCTGCATAGAGCTGGGTTTTGTTGTCAGGCCAGAAAGCCTTGAACATAGGATACTTCAGACCATTTTCCCTGATTTCCACAGAAAAGATCTGGCTGTAGGGGGGTGTTAAAGTTCACAGTCTCATTCTCCAGCCATGTTTTGTGAGCTAATCTGTATGCGGCTAAATAGTGTTACAAAAGAAGATAATTTTTTTTTTTGCTTCATCTAGCCAAAAGCTGTTTCAATTTTATACATCCCAGGTGTGTTTCAATGTCAGTGGAGGAAGTGATTCCCACGGTGCCGAGAGAATCCTGCAACGACAGAACATGTACTAAAGTCAAGGGGGCGACGGGCATCACCATGGGCCAAGTGGAACCACCAAGATTTCCAGTGCATCCCCTCGAAACCCCATTAAATGAAGGTCTAGGAGGTCATAGGCATTTGCTATACACGGTCTTATCTCTCACCAGCGCTGGACATCTCCAGCCCTGCCGAGATGACCCCCACTGCTGGCTGGGGGGCAGATGTCTGGCTGACAAGCCTTTCCCTAATTCATTGGTTTACAATTTATGATGCCCAATTATAACACCTGCAATGTTCAGATTCAAACCCTATGACTGGGCATCTACATGACTGTGCATCTTTTGTTCAGCAAAGAAAGCCAGTTGAAGAACAATTTCAAGGAGCTAGGAAATGCATAAAGCCTGAAGGGACAGGGTTTCCCCAGAACTTTAGTGAAACAGAGCTGGAACAACAAGCGATAGTTAACCAGGCAGTCTGGAAGTGCCATAATATTCACCGCAAGTAAAGGGAAAGTGAAATTAATGAAGTGGACAAACATGTCTCCGGGCCATGACACCAGAAACGTTGATGGTTGATGTAATACCTTGGTTCTTATTTTCTTAGTTTAAAAGAATTTAAACAAGAAAAACGCAGCAAAAGAAGTACAGCATAGAGTAATTTATTGCACACACAAAAAAGAAGAGAATACTTTGAAAATTAAGTGCAGAATAGACGGTACATTCTGAGAAAGACATTCCAAGGCAGCCTGCTCATAAGAGCGAGAGAGCATTAATTGTTACTGGAGAAACCCTCCTTCTGGGAGTTTTACATGATTATTCATAAGAAGGTGGAAAGAAGTGTTATAGCAGGCATGTTTTGAGTGGTCTTCTGGGTGCATATGTGCAGTAGCTGTACATATTTGTGCATACGTTGCATGTCTCATTAGCGTCTTAAGTCTCCACCCAGGAACGTGTTTTTATTATTAAAATGAGCAAAAGTTCAGTTTGAGGATAGATAAAATAAAAATGCACATGCTCTCTAGAAGTAAAAGTCCCTACAGAAGATAGCGGGTTTCAAACGACCCCAAGTGCTCCACATATTAAATGTCTCTCCAACAAAGCTGGAACTCTATCTGTTCCTGGCGGATCAGGTCCCATTTTTGTTTCTGAGACACTGGCAAGTCAGGCGTGACTTCAGATGAGACCGATGATTTCATGTGTAAAATGCCTAAATAGTCAGCAGCTTCAGGTTGCATTTTGGAGCTTGTCCACTTAAATGGGTTGATGAAAATGGCTCACAATACTCACGCCTCGGAAATGGGGTTTTCTCTTTTGCTCTTAGCAGATTTTGTGCCACCCAATAATTTACCTTCCTGATGCCTCTACTTTCACATTCGTGAAAAAGGCGCCATTGAGAGTGACATTTCCAGGAAGCCACAGACCTTGTCACCCCTGCAGAGTTCTGAAGCTGTCCATAAGCAGGCCACGTGGAAGATTTCTCTCAAAAGCTGTTGAGCATGAGCTCTGGCTAGAGAAAAAAGAGAGCTGTGGCACAATGGACAGTGTCTCAGACATCAGGACAGTTTCCAAAGAAGTTTAGGAAAGAAGGCAGCGCCCTGGGCTGCAGAAGGCGCAATGCTCTGGAAAGAACCCTGGATACAGCTGAAAGAGGAACCTGAGAAGTATAGGGCCAATCGGTTGAGGACAACCCTCCCGATTTGGGCAAAGGTAAGGTGCCTACGTAGGGTAATACCCTCCGCAATGCTCAGCGCAGACCTGTCCTCCAGGTCCACCTCTGTACTCATTTTCCTTGGCAAAGAGTCGGCATAGCATAAGAACTCAGCAGTGCTCTGGACACTGGGAAGTCCACAGAGCTCTGCTCCTCCCTCCAGGCCTACGCACCCTAGTTCCTGGTACATGCTAGGATTATAGTTCTGAAGCCTACCGACAAACTGGCTGAGAGCAGTTAACAGACTACAGCTCCCAGCATATTAAGTGGGGCGTGACTTCTTCCAGGACTGTGCCTCGCCCCAGAGACGGGCGCATGCTGGGATTGTAGTCCTGTAGCCCTTTGGCCAAATGGCTGGGAGTGTTTATGAGCATATATCTCCCAGCAAGCCTAGGGAGAAGCACACAGCCTCGCCTCTTTCTCCACTGACGGGACCTGTCCCTGACCCCAGTGCATACTGGGATGGTAGTCCTGCAGCCCTGTGATGAAAGTTCTGGGAGTCTTTATGAAACTACATCTCCCAGCAAGCAGAAGGAGGCGTCCACAGCCTAGCCTTTTCCTCCAGTAATGCGCACTGTCCCTGAGCCGGTTGCATCCTGGGATTGTAGTCCTGCAGCTCCGTGATGAAAGTTCTGGGAGTGTTGATGAGACTGCATCTCCCAACAAGCCCAGCGAGACGCGCACAACCCTGCCTCTTCCTCCAGTGATGCGCACTTTCCCTGAGCCCGGTCCATGCTAGGATTGTAGCGCTGCAGCCCTGCGACCAAAGGGCTGGGAGTGTTTATGAGACTGCATCTCCCAGCAAGACCACCGAGGCATGCAGAGCCTCGCCCCTTCCTCCACTGATTAGCGCATTCTCCCTGAGCCTGATGCATGATGGGATTGTAGTGCTGCAGCCCAGTGACCAAAGGGCTGGGAATGTTTATGAGAATACATCTCCCAAAAAGCATAGCGAGAACAGCACAGGTTCACCTCTCCCTACAGTGACGCGCGCTGTCCCTGAGCAGGGTGCGTGCTGGGATTGTAGTCCTGAAGCCCTGTGACCAAAGGGCTGGGAGGAATAATGAGAAACATCTCCCAGAAAGCCCAGCAAGGCGCTCACACCCCTTTCTCTTCCTCCAGTGAGGCGGAGTGCCCGGCGCCCCGTGCATGCTGAAATTGTAGTCCTACAGCGATGTGATGAAAGGGCTGGGAGTGTTTATGGGACTACCTCTCCCAGCAAGCCCAGCGAGGCGCGCACAGACCTGCCTCTTCCTCCAGTGACTAGTGCACTCTTCCTGAGCCAGAGGTATGCTGAAATTGTAGTGCTGCAGCCCTGTGACTAAAGGACTGGAGTAGTTATGAGACTGCATCTCCCAGCAAGCCCAGCGAGGCACGCACAGCTCCTCGTCTTCCACCAGTGACACACACTGTCCTTGAACACGCTGCATGCTGGGATTGTAGTCCTGCAGCCCTGTGACAAAAGGTATGACAGTCTTATAAAACAACATCTCCCAGCAAATGCAGTGAGGCGCGCACAAACTTCTCCTCGTTTTCCAGTGATGCAGGCTGTCCGTGAGCCAGTGCATGCTGGGATTGTAGTCTTATAGCACCGTAACCAAAGGTCAGGGAGAGGTCATGAGACTCTATCTCCCAGGAAGCCCAGCAAGGCGCACACTGCCCTGCCTCTTTCTCCTTAGACTAGTGCACTGTCACTGAGTTGGGTGCATGCTAAGATTGTAGTCCTGCAGCCCTATGATCAAATGGATGGGAGTGTTTATGAGAATACATCTCCCAGTATGCCCAGGAGGTGCACACAGCCCTGCCTTTTCCTCCAGTGACTAGCGCACTGTCCCTGAGCTGAGTGCATGTTGGGATTGAAGTCCTGGATCTCTGTGACCAAAGGGCTGGGAGCGTTAATGAGACTACATATCCCAAAAAAGTACAGCGAGAAGCGCAAAGCCCTCCCTCTTCCTCCAGTGACATGCGCTGTCCCTGAGCCCAGTGCATGCTGGGGCTGGAAGTGTAATCCTTCAGCCCTGTGATGAAAGGGCTGGGAGGGTTTATGAGAATACAACTCCCAGCAAGCCCGGCGAGTAGCACACAACCCCGCCTCTTCCTCCAGTGACGCACAAATTCCCTGAGCCCAATGCTGGCTGGAATTGTAGTCTTCTGCCTCTTCCTCCACTGACAGGCACGGTCTCTTAGCCAGGTGCATGCTGGGACTGGAGTCCTGCAGTCCTGTGACCAAAGGGTTGGGCATGTATATGAGAATACATATCCACCAAGCCCAGCGAGGCGTGCGTAATCCCGCCTCATCCTCCAGTTAAGCGCACTATCCTTGATCTTGGTGCATACTGGGATTGTAGTGCGGCTGCCCTGTAATGAGAAGTCTGGGTGTCTTTTTCCAATTTATCACCCTATAATAGTTCACAGTACACTTTTTTAAACATTTTATTTCTTCGAATTAGTACTAATGTCCCACTTTCATTTCTTATTTTAGTATGTAAATATGCTGTTAATTTTTTTGCGTGTGTAGCTGAAAGTTTACCAATTGTTAATTTTTTGAAGAACTGAGAATGAAATTTTGGTTTTTTGGAATTCTGTTGTTTGTATAACCTGTATTGCATTTATCTCTGCTAAAATCTTCAATATTTTCTTCTTTCTCTTTGCTTTGCATCTAATTTGGTCTTATTTGTCTAATTTACTAGGTGATAAAGTGATTATTCATTTGAAATCTTTGTTCTTTTTAAATGTATTTTAGCTGCAAACTTTTCATCTTAGCACTGTTTTTGCTGTTTCCCATAACTTTTGATGTTTTGTTTACTTTTCTCTTCCTCTGTAAGTATGTTCCTACTTCCTCTGTGATTTCTTCCTTTACTTATTGGTTGCTTAAGGTTATGTTGTTTATACAGTTTTGTAAACTTTCTAGCGTTTCTTCTGTTATGGATTTAATTTGAGATCTACTATACAGCCCATCCTGGAGAATTCCCCATGTGCATTTGAGAAGAGTGTGTACTCTCTTTTGTTGGATGGAGTATAATGTATATATCTGTTAGATCAATTTGGTTCATTGAGTTAGTCAAGTCCTCTATGTCCTAATTTATCATCTATCTCATTTTTCTATTCATTACTCAGAGTGGAGTATTAACATCTTCAACTATTATTTTAGAACTGCCTATTTGTCCTTTTAATTGTGTTAACTTATGCTTTCTATATCTAAATGTTTTATTATTAGGTGTGGGTTTAAACTATTTCTATCCTCCTGCCAAATGAACATTCTATGACTATATGATGTCTTATTGTCTCTTGTAACTTTTTAAGTCTATTTTGTCTGCTATTAATATAGTCATCCCTAGTCTCTTTTTCATACTATTGGTATAAAATAATTATTTTCTTCCTTTCTTTATAACCCTCAATTCCTGTGGAAAGCTAACAGCTGCATTACTTAATTTAAAAAGCAGAGAAATCTTAAATAAATAGCTTAATGTTTGTAAAAGCATTTAAATGGAAATGAACTACACAGTCCACCAGGAACAAAGGATATGAGTTGGGTTTTAGAATAATCATGCCAAAAAGCTCTAGGAGGAAAAGCTGCTGGGAATTAGGACGGTGTTAATGGTCTTCGGGATCAAGAAGGAAATGGGGGAAATGGGGATGCTCAGGGTCAGGAACATGCTTAGGAAAAGACCCAGAAAACCCTAAGCTCTCACCTCTGTATTTTAAAGTCTGCACAATTAGAAAGTAGAGGGGCAAGGAGAGTTGTAACTTTATGCTGATTGGTAAAGCCATCTCCAACACACATACATAGACCCCAGATGAAAAAATCAGGTATTTATTTTTAGTGAGGGTTAAAAAAATCTGGAGTCTTACTATCCAATTAAGGTTTAGTGAAAATATTCAGGGAGATTTGCGTTGATCAATTCATCCTGAGGTCAAGAAAATCTTGATTTTGACATTTGGAGCCTCCAGTAAAGGACTAGCCTCCACCTAGATGTGTTCTTTGGGCTTTTGGACTCAGTGACACACTACCGGTTACACTGATTTGAAAGTCAGCTAAGAGCTTGCTGCAGAACTCCTGCCAAACTCAGTTTCACCCATAGAGGGCTAGAGCATCCCCAGCTGGTAGAAATTTTGTGCCTCCTTCAATCCTCTGAAGCAAAGCTGCTGTTTCTGTGGGGCCCCCAATTTACTGAGAATTTCCTATATGACTGGTCCTGATTCATAGATGAGTCAGGGAAGGTGAAACCTCATGATGTTCACTGGGCTGCTGTGGCTGTTTAAGCTGTGCTGGCCATACAGAACCTGAAATGAATGGTTGCTCCTCTCAAAGGTCAGAACTCAGGCTTTGGAGTAATTGCACATATTATATCTGTTTGGTTGTCTACAATGGAAACTGTAGACTGTCTGAATGTCTTTTGGGCTGCAAACCGGAAACAATCTCAGATGCTGATCTAACTGGGTCACTCATCTAGAAGTCCATGGTAAGTGTTTGTTTTCTAAAGAGTGACCACAATCAAGCTGCAGATTGAGCCTAAATCTGTGTCTAACGCAGAGTCTAATACTGCAAGCCAGACTTGGGGTTGCTGGTGAAAGTTGACCTATTTGTCTCATGGTTGAACAATTCCTAGACCATACCTAACAGAATAACCAGAAGTGGACTTTTGGCCCACTTCTTGAGATATCAGTCACCAATGTTGACATCTTCAGCATAATAGTCATCTGACTCCAGCCATACCATGTGTCCCTTGAAGCTAATCTGTGCCATCATTTAGGCTTTTGAGACCAATTGAGCTCTGACTTCGTGGCATTTTTCACCACATGTACTAAAACAAGCCAATTCTATGAAGTTCCCTCCTTTTCCACACATGTTGGTTAGATAATTTGTTGATTAGGTATGGTTTATTATCTCTTCCTGATTGCCTCCAAGATAAGGATGAAATGGTTGGGGGATCTAGGAATCTATTTCACAAACTTGGAATTTCATCCTAATAATTCCTGGGTGAAATGTCTTTCTTTCCCATAACTGCAATTCTAGGCCAGCCTGGCTTGTGTACCCTCTGAGTTGCATCCCAGCCTAGTAGCAGTTATGGGACTCCAACTTAGTTCTGGTTAAGTTTTATGTAAATATTCTTGTCTCTATTTTACCTGGCTCTACTAGATAAAATGTCTAGAAAAAAGTAGAGGGCGACTAGAATAAAGGTGAGATTATAGGTACCGGAATGAGACACACTGATTCTGTGGAGGTAGAGGGAGAAAAACAACCTGGAACCTGGGGAATGAACAACTCAGACCTCGGAAGCTATGGGAAATGGTGGGATATTAACAAATTTTTTTCTTTCTAAATAACCCCTGGTGCAACCCACAAAAGAGTCTGGAAATACTATTGGTTAGATCACACGGTAAGGCAGAGGCTGTGGATTCAGCTCCTTTTTGTCCCCACATTACCCTTAAGAATCCTTTGAGACTATTCTATCTCTCTGTGATGTAGGCATGGAACTCTAGTGGGCAGTGTGCACTCTCGGTGCCAAAGGTTCAACGCCACAGTTTTTCAGATGATGGACAACCATTGCTTTTTCCTGAAGAGGGTTAGTACCCTGTGGCTGCGCTTAAGAGGGACTCTAGACAGCATTGATTGCATTTTCTTCTTCCTCTATGAACTGGGATTTCTCCTTCTGTTTTTCTACCACCTAGAGATGAATCTGCATTTGTCAATATTTAGGTAAATCAGAGACATAAATCAGGTAAGGAACCCTGGACACAGCTTCTTCCATAGCTGGACTCTTGCCTATTTCCCTTCGCACTTTATGAGATCAATTATATTGGCACAGGGAGATACACTTAGATAGTTCTCTCAGGAGCAATTAGAGAAGGATACTTCTAGAGAAGCTGGTAGGACAGGGCAGGAGGGCCAATGAGGATCAAAGCTTATGTACAAATTTTTGAGCCTAGTTGTGTGTGGCCAACGAATCCAGGAAAGAGCCCAGATCCCTGGAAGTGATTGTTAAGAGAGGATCCATTAGATTAGAACGCTAGGGTGGGTGTTCATCCGTCACCTTCTGAGTCGGATTTTCAGGGTTAAGACTGTGGTAGGGCTGCAGAGAATTGCTTGCCTGGGAAAGCCTCTGATCAAGTGCAACATAGGTGGCTCCGGCACAGGGAGAAGTCCTCTATTTGAGGAACATTATACTTGTGTGGATGTGTCTGTGCTTTTCCTCAGCAGAGCCCCACTGACTGAATGATTGTTTGAGAATTACGAGTAAAGAGCCCTATATTACTTTGAATTTAGTAAATATTGGAACAGAAACAAACATTTTTATCTACTTTCAAATTGAATAACAGCATGAGCAACTTCCAGGGAAATGTCACAGGAGGAAACTCCGGGGCCTTGCTCATCCCCGGAAAACTTGAACATCGTGATGCAACCTATAGGGTTAACCTTATCAACACTTAGTTTTTTGCCAAATAGATTTATCTTTATAAAAAAATATTTTCATTGGACCTTTATTTTGATATATGCCATGAAGAATAAATCATTTATTTCCTTTGTGATAAGAACATCACATTTTTACACCTCATGTATAAATGATGCCATCCCCCATGTAGTTTTTATTGCTATGGCCTGAATGTTTATGTCCCCTTCCAAATTCATATGTGGATAATTTTAGGCATGAGGCCTTTGCGGAAGTGGTGAAGCCAAGAGTTCTTCATCTTCATGAATGGAATCAGTGCTCTTTCAAAGGAGGTTGAAGGGAATGCCGTTGTCCCGTGTGCAAGATGGTACCATCTATGGGGAACAAGGCTCTCACCATATACTAAATTTGCTGCTGCCTTGATCTTGCACTTTCCAGCCTCTATAACTGGGAAAAATACATTTCTGTTGTTTATCCTGTATCCTGTCTAAGGTATTTTGTTATAGCAGCCAGGAAGCACTGTGATACTTTCTTAGGCACTTTGGTCTATTTCTGAATTTTTAGTTTCAGTGACCTATGAGTTTTTTAATCAATCAAGGTTTTTCACACTGCTTGCCAGTCTTGTTTTTTTTTTTTTTTTTAGAGTTCTCTTGTTTATTCTTATTTGTGTTTTTATCTATATAATATTTTATAGTAATGTGTACTTGCAATATTTAATGTTATAAATATAGGAAAAAAATTGAATTTATAAATAACTTTAAGGACAATTGATGTTGATAATATTGAGTTTTTCTGCCTAAGAATATGATACAAACTGTCTATTTGCTTATGTCTACATTCACATATTTCATAAACTTTCTATGTTTTTTCTCATATTCTGTACATATTTTTGTAATATTTATTCCTAGTTTATTTTATTCTGCTAAAAAGTAATTTGAGACACAATGAAATTGTAAAGTGTTTATTTGAGTAAGAGCAATTGAAAAATTATAAAATATCAGACAGAAAGATATTCAGTGATTCATTGACAGTGTAAGAAGCAAGTATATATTGGAAAAATGTAGAAACAAAGAAATCATTTGATTGGTGGTAGCACAACTTTTTAAATTGTTTTTTGTTTGTCTGTTTACCTTGTTGAACAGTTTCTATTTATATAAGGTCGTTGGCTGCACCGGATTGGTTGACCTTCATTTCTGTTTTTTGAATAGGCAGCTACAAGAAATAATTTAAGTTTTGCTTATATTTGCAAATCAAGGAAGGTTGAGATCATTTATGAGACCTAACTAATTTTGTCTGCTCAGAGATTATTGAGACATGATCTCCATTTTAATTTTCTTTAACAAATTTTTCGTACTTTTACTTTCTATTCAAACTGTAACTTATAAATTATTATTGTTGTACATATGTAGGCCCATGTTGTGTATGCTTTGAAGACCTGTCCTCCGTTCAAACTCATTTGTATTATGTTATTATTAAATTTGCCCCGTTTATTGGAATTATAAACTGCAATCCCCCAACTACAAGAGGTATGAGCTCTGAGGACATAAGAATAAAGATGAATCAGAAGTGAAAACAGTTCTCCAACCCGCACATGCAGTAAAAAACAAATTTCACATGGATAAAATGAGTAATTACCTAAAATTTAAAATATCCTGTAAACATTAATGTTTATCTCATTACTATGTAATATGGAAATTACAAGACAAAAAAATCCAAAGACTTATTGTTTAAATATAAATGAAGCTTTTTATATGATGAAACAGTCCATAATTTAAATGTAAAAAGCCAATAGGAAATATATGAAATAAAATAAAATTATATGTAAAAGTGACAATGCCTATATTAGATTTAATACTATCTTACAATAAAATAAGTTGAAACCTACAAAATGGAAGAAAGTTTAAAATTAGGGAGATATTATCAGCCAGGTGAAGAGTAAATACATATGTCAGTAAGCATTTAATGTATTTTGTCTTAGATTTTATATGAAATAATAAAAAGTAAGCAAACCAATAGCAAGGTAATTTCACCCTGATTGATTCAAAATGAAAAAAGATTAATAATTCTCCATTAGAAGTTGGATTTATGGATTGGCCTCATGCTGCATTCAAGGCACTTTGGCCAGGACCCAACACTCATTGCCAAGAGTCAGCAGGCTAGAAGTTTGCTTTTAAGATGTTTCCCGGCCTGCGACCAAGACACTTTGTCCTTACTACTTCTTCAACTCTGACATAGGTTTTGCTGATATAAATGCAAACCCAGCTCTATACCTACCAAGCATCTACGTGGCTAGAGCTGCAAATGGAGCATTTAGGCACTAGGCAAGAGGTCTTCCTAGGTTTCCAAACAGACTTTCTAGAATTTCCGAAAAATACTGACATTGTCTTTTTCAGACCCCATCTCCAAAAGAGAATCAGAGAGGCGGTCTGGAAGCCATTTAGAATCCCCAGCCCCCAACCTAGTAGCAATGGACTTGGATACAAAGAGGCAACCTACTGACCTCAAAGACACCTGCCCAGATTCTGGGCATTGAATTCTTGCCTCCCTAAGAAAGATCTCATCTGAGTCACATCAAAGCCCACACTCTTCTTCAACGTTCACCTTCCAGACACGTTCCAAAACAGCGCCTCAGAATTGTCTTGAGATGAAACAAAAGGTGATGAAGCTCCAGGTTTGGAATACCTGCCTCATTCCTCACTCCTGAAAAGTCTACACCTGCTGGTTAGAACTCTCACACCTTAGGAGCCCAGCCTCTCAGAGTGCATCCTCTAATAGGACCTCCTGGCCTTTTCCTCCTTGGAGGAGAGTGCCCAAGAATATGGAATACATGGCCTCCACTCTCACATGACTTGATTGACTGATGAACTGATGTCTGAGGAGGAAAAATATGTAGGGAACAGCCTGGGTCTTGTGAATCCCTGTTCCCCAGCTATGATGTCTGTGCAAATGGAGGGAGAATCCCCACGTATTACTGGGTGGTAGACAGACACTGCCTAATAAAATTAAGTAAATGTAAGGTGACTTGAAGTGGAATTTATCATATGTCATATACAAAATTTTAGTTGGTGAACTTTAAAAACAGTCACAATTTGTAAGGCATTAAAATATAATTTTAATAGGAAACTATGAAAATTATCTGCACTTGGTATGTAAATGATTGAGTTAGGGGTAACTATCTGAAGGTATTGAGGTTGATGATATCTGCTACTTAATTTCATAAGACATTTACTTGCAAATGGTTGTCATTTTTGCTCTCACTATATGAAAATTTTTTCTTGCAAAGAGCATTTCTATGAAAGAAAAACTAGAAATTTTGTCAATTTTTGTTATTAAAATGATAAAACTGGTTTGTTATTCTTAACCAAATGTTCTTACAGATAGCACATACTACCCATGGTTTGATTGTTTTTTGTGTTTTTTTTTCACCTTAGGTCAATTGCCTTTCATTTTATTCATCAAACTGTATTTACTGTAGACAGACATTGCAGTGGTCATGTGCGCCCTATGGATTTGTACTTTGTTAGAAATATGAATTCTCAGGCCGAGTATATCGGCTCATGCCTGTAATCCCAGCACTTTGGGAAGCTGAAGGGGGTGGATCACCTGAGGTGAGGAGTTCAAGCCTAGCCTGGCCAACATGGTGAAACCCCATCTCTCTACTATTTACAGTTCACATTGTGCCTTGCAATGAATATATATTTTATCCAAAAAGCCTAAAAAATAATGAAATTGGAGTGGGAATGGCTGGAAGTATAGGTGAAACAAAAATGACACATGACTAGTAGCTGTTAAAGCTTGGTGACTGGTCTGTTATACTTTTTTTGTATTGCGTATACATTTTTAATGATGTGTAATAAAACACTTGTAGAAAATGACAAAGTTTATCTGCACTTAGCTCTTAAGATCTTGGTTACCTTTGGAAAGGAGAAAGTGTCAAGGGCATGAACAAATCTGATTCTTAGATACACAAGTGTATTTATTTTGTAATAATTCATCAAGCATTCCATAAATGTTTTGTTCCTATATTGCTGTATGCATGTTATACACCAATAAAAATTTAAATAGTACATATTTTCATAACAATCCTAAATTAATATTTTAGAATAATAGTAATGTTTTGTTTTGTTTTAAAGTGGGGCATGTTCACTCAGGACATCATCAGGTGTATATTAATGTTCCAAGTTATTTATTTATGTTTTAAATTTTGGATGAGTCCCTTAGGTCTTTTAATTTTCACCTCAATACAGTAAGTAGCATGGTTTTAATTTTTTGAAATGCAGCTTTGTTTTCAGAAAGGTTCTCCCCGAAGAATGATGCTCACCCAGGCCAGGGTACACAGCACAGTGACCCGTGCACAGGATGCACTGAATACACAGGGCACTGGGTGAATCAGGAACAGGACGAGAAGCAAGCCTGGGTCTGCAAAATATACATTGTAGGAAAAGCAAGTAAAATTGGAAGGTCACAATTCAGCAGCAAACGTTTTTACATTCATTTGAGAAATCATTTCTAACAAAAGCTGCTGGTTAAAGCCACGATTTTGTGGCTTGCCTACATATTGTAATCACCTGCACAGCTTTAAACCGTATTTTTTGCAGACCCAACTCCAAGGATTCTGATTTAATTGATCGGTTACAACTTCGATTTTAGGGATTTTGAAAGTTTTCCTCCCCGCAGGTGATTCTCTTGTGGCAGGAGTAAGAAGCGCTGGATAGGGGTGAGGGATGCTTTAGCTGTGAGAGATATCCATGTACACTTCAGGATTTGCCCCATCGCATATCTGGAGTTCGGGGTCTTAGAAATCATTCTTGCTCTGTTAAAAATTAAAGGATGGCTTCAATATATAGTTAGCTGTTTGGCTACATTGCCGTAAAAGAAAATGCCTTTCCAGAGATCATTTTTTTGAGACATGGTTTTGCTCTCTCAGCCAGGCTGGAGTGCAGTGGTGTGATCACGGCTCATTTCAGCCTTGACCTCCCAGGCTCAAGTGATCCTCCCCCTCCAGCTTTCTGAGTAGCTGGGAGTGAAGGCATGCGCCACCAGGCCTGGCTAATTTTTCAATTTTTTTTTTTTTTTTGTAGAGATGGCTTTCTCTATGCTGCCTGGGCTGGTCTCAAACTGCTGGCCTCAAGTGATCCTCCTACATCAGTCTCCCTAACAGTTTGACCTACAGGCACAGGCAAGCATGCCGCTGTATTTACTAAAATGTAGCTACTAGAATATTTAAAATTCACATGTCCCTCACATATTATTTCTTAGAGAATTGCCTCCTATTTGAAATCTTAGGCTGCCTGCTCTAAAGCCTGGATGTGCCACGAAAGTAAAAAAATTGAAATTTTAAAATAATTGTCATTATATTTCTTCCACATATGAATAACACATATATATTATTCATAAATAAAAATAATCTTACACACAAATGTAAATGCAAGTATTTTACAGGCAGGGCCAGGGTCCAGTGCATGGAGGAAATCCTGCCATAAAAGGATCCAGGAAAAACCTATAATTCTTGCTTTATTCAACCCAGTGTCAAATCACATATGTCACTCATGGCCTAAGGGGGTGGGGTGGGCAACTGAACTCTATCCGATCATGGGTGCTGGAGTGGAAAGTATCTAATCAGGTGCACAGCTAGAGAAGAATGGGCAGCTTTTTGGATCTAGGGAGGCCTTGGCCTGTCTCTCCACTCAGAGCTCAGGACACTAGAGCCACCTCATCATAATCGCCTTTTTTTTAGTTGTTTTAACACTCCAAAAGAGAGCTAGTCTTCTCATGCATTTTCCAAATGTGTGGCAAGTAGATCCTCAAATCTACCACTCTGTTGCCCCAGCCTAACTCTGGCTTGCAGTCAGATTTTAAATTTCCAGTTCTTTCCTGACACTTACCAACACTAACTAACTTTGTATAACTCACAACATTATCAACTCTTCTTTATAGTACATTTTAGACACACTATTTTAAATCTTCATTTTTTCAAAGAGCAGTCTCAAAAAATATTTTTCATTTGTAAATATTTTACAGGAGATGAAAGCAGATAACAATCCCCTGACACTTCACAGTAAAAAAAAAAAAAAAAGAACACATTTGTGCCCCTGTCTTTAATATTCCCTTGACACAGACACCCCATCAGAATGTCTTTGGGTTGAGGTTTCATTTTGGAAACTTCACAGGGCAATACATCCTCAGCTATCTTGTGTTATTTTCTTGGTTTTGAGTTTTGAAACTGTTTGAGGATTCCCCAAGATGCCAACAGTGGCCATGACTCTTGAGGTGTCTAGTAAATAGCATCCCTTGTGTCATCTCCTCTCAGGGAACAGCCCAAGGTAAGCGAATGCAGCCTCTCTGTGGAGTGGTTGGATGCACTGTACCTGGAAGGAATCTCCAGGTATACCCTTGTGCTAAAAGCAAACCCCTTAGGACATTAAGATTTTCTTATCGCAACGCTTAGTGTCCATTCCTTAGAGACACACTGCAGTCCAGGCAACTGGATGCTGATACTGAGGAAAAAATGTTCTCAGATTGGTGAAGGGAGAGAAAATATTTCAAAAGACAAAGAAACCCAACCCAGTGAGGCAGTGCAAAAACCCGCAAAGTAAAATGCCCCTCACAGACACAGTGGAGCACAGCGTAGCGGCTCCTGGTGAGACGCTCATGACCCACTTCACTGAACCAGATGGGAGCAGGGAAAATATCCCAAGTCATAGAATGGCTTGACTTGACCCTTGGGTCAGATATGTCTTTGTTTCAGTTGGCATTGACACCTTCTAATTTTGTCACTTTGAAAATATTATTGTATTTATTTTAACTTCATTTTTTCATTAACTGTAAATTATGTTTAATCAGTAGAGCTTCAAATGTATGAAAACATTTATAAACACAATTAAGTTGGTGAATTTTGAATACAATTAAGTAGTAACATATTTCATTTGTTAAAAATTGTTAACTTACCAATTTCTTCAGCAGAATGAGTGTAGTACCTTTCCCAAGTCTGTTTTTTATTTGTTTGAGAGGTGATTTGAAGCAGAATCTCACAGCTTTCTCTTGGAAATACTACCAGGTGTAAAGACAGGGATAGTCTCTCTTCCACTACAGTGGTAGGAAATGAATACATATCCACAAGCAAGTGAGGTAGATTAATTGTCAAATTACATAAATTTATCACATCAGTTATTCTTTTTTTCAAAACAGAGAACTTGTGAAAGTGAATATCTCTGTTCCATATGCCGCCAGCTGGGTGTCTGAGGGTAATGCTAAGATTTAGGAGCTGAGACTTGTACCTACTGGAAGTGTTCACATATGATTAATTCTTTACTAAATGACTTGTTATGAACATAATTAAATTACATATTTATTTTCTGAAAGGGATAGATACTTTGGCTTTTCTTGATGAGTTATAAGATGTAAGCCCCTTATAATGTTTTTATTTTATTTTATTTTTTAGATGTAGTTTCACTCTTCTTGCCCAGGCTGGAGTGCAATGGCACGAACTCGGCTTACTGCAACCTCCACTTTCCGGGTTCAAGCGATTCTCCTGCCTCAGCCTCACGAGTAGCTGGGATTACAGGCATACACTACCACACCCGGCTAATTTTGTATTTTTAGTAGAGACGGGGTTTCTTCATGTTGTTCAGGCTGGTCTCAAACTCCTGACCTCATGTCATCTGCCCGCCTCGGCCTCCCAAAATGCAGGGATTACAGGCATGAGTCACCATGCCCGGCCATAATTTCCTCTCTTTTATACCTTAGATTTGAATTATTTTTGCTGGATTCTTCAAACATGAAGAATTTTTTAAATTGAAAACTAACTGAATGACTCTAACTGGTAAGTAGAGGTCTTAGACCATTGACTAAAAGTTAAGCCCACCTTGATCCTGCAAAAGGGGACCACTGAAGGCCCAGTTGATTATTCCTGGGTGTCTGCCTTGCAGGTGTCCAAGCCTGCTCACACCAACCATGGAAGGAGCCTTTGTCACTGCCAGAAGATATAGAGCCTTGGTAAGCTGGAAGTTCACAGGCAGATGCAGTTGAGGTTGAGATAGAAGAAATGTTGGGAGATTCTTTCTAGAATGGAATTATTATTGTCCTGAGACTGTTTCTAGACTTGGTCTAAGAAGTACCTAAGAAGTATTGCAACAAAGAAAAAGTGCAAATGAGTAGAACTTTGAGGATATCAAAGGTTAGGTGGAAAAGGGCTTTATTTCATAGGGAGGAGAAAACAAGTTTACAAAGAAGGTAGGAAGGGAAGCACAGGATGGAGGGTAGCAAAATCGGATCACAGATAAGGTAATGTTTCATCTTGAAGTCAGCCTGTTCTTAGGCAGGGGTATGTATAAATAAGGGTTGTAGGTTTGCTGAGGCTGTGGGTGAGTCAAAGTTCACAGGGTGGTTGGAAGAAGAGAAAGAAGCAAAATTTTTGTAACGAGTACTTTTTTTTGACCACTGAAGACTAAATTACTGAACGGTTGTTCATTTTTAAAAATAGGAATTTGCAATCTGTGTCCATATTTGTGATAGGTTAAAAAAAACAGAGGAGAGCATCCTAAAAGTCATAATGGGAAGCACGTTTCTCTTCACTCAGCTGTTCTTTGAGAATACAAAGAATGGGGGAATTTCTTTAAATATACCTATTTCCAGGATTACCTTCACCCACAACTGTTCCTTGCCCTAGACATCTCTTCCACTTGTCTGTTTCTGAGTTATATTTCTATAATAAAGTGGTAAATATAATTAGAGTTATTTGTTAATTTTTTTTTAGTAATTCTGTCAAATTATTTAACTTGAAAAGGGGTTTATGGGAGTCTCAGATTTATAGAAGGTAGCTCAGCAGTATAGGTGGGCTTCTGGGACATGTGACTGTCCTCCGCAGTGAGAGCGGTGATGTGAGACTGAACCCTGAATTTGTGGGGTCTGTACAAGCTCTAAGTTGTGTGAGAATTAAATTTTGGGGCAACAAATGGGTGTTGGAGAATCAGTGGGTTTTCAGGGAACTTTACACATTGAGGATCAAAAGCATTGTACAAAGAGAGACAATATGGGGGCCTCTGCTGGAGAGAGACTCCAGGTGTCTCAGGGAAGGTAGGCTCTGCTCTGCACACAGCCTGCTACCCCATGCACTGCCCTGTGGTTCCAGGCATCCTCCCAGGGTGAGAAGGACCAAGGACTCTGAGGGAAGAAGTTCTGAGAACAGATGACCTCTGCCCTCCTGCCAACCTGAGGCCACCACACGTTTTTCACCCACTGAACATACGCACTGAATGTTGATGTGGTCAAGCCCCTCCCAGGACAGGACTTCGGCATCAAGATTGTTGCCACGCTACCTTTCCTCATAGACTTTCCCACCAAAAACCCACACACATGCCTACAAGACCCCTGGCATATGCTCTATCTCAGACACCGTATCTGCAGGGGCAACCTGGTTTTTTCACCATCCCAGGTTTCTGTGCCACCTGATCATAATCTCATCTTCCTGTATGGACATAGAAATAAGTCAGAACAAAGTTTCACCTAGGTCAGTATCTGTAGCATGAACCAGTCCTTCCATCAACCCTGAACTGTCTCCCAATTGTGGTTTCTTAATAGCAACTTACCCTCTTTTACCTTTTAGTTCACCTCAAACCCTTTTTTTAAGTGCACACAGTGTGCCCAAGGTCACCCCTCAGTTGCCTGAATCCAGCACCTAGTAAAATCCAGATGCCCAGTAGTTCAAGACCATGGGCCTAGACCAAGTTTTTGCAGAAGGAAATACAAGTTAGAAATGAGAGGCTCTATTGTCCCATTTGAAAATAAAAAAAAATATATTTTTCTTTTCCCTTTTCTTAAACAATTTAATTTAGAAAACTTTTATTATTAATTTTTTGAGATAGAATCTTACTCTTTTACTTAGTCTGAAGTGCAATGGCATAATCATAGCTTACTATAACCTTAACCTCTTGGGTTTGAGCAGTCCTCCTGCCTCAACCTCTCAATTACCTAGGACTATAGGCATGCACCACCATGCCTGGCTAACTTTATTTATTTATTTATTTTTTTTTTTTCAAGACAGTGTCTTGCTCTGTGGGCCAGGCTAGAGTGTAGTGGCATGATCTTAACTCAATGCAGCCTCCGCCTCCCAGTTTCAAGCAATTCTCCTGCCTCAACCTTTTGAGTAGCTGGGATTACAGGCCCACACCAACATGCCTGGTTTATTTTTTATTGTTATTATTTTTAGGAGAGAAAGGGTTTCGCCATTTTGGCCAGGCTGGTCTCTAGGACCTGACCTCATTATCCACCTGCCTCCGACTCCCAAAGTGCTGGGATTACACACGTGAGCCAACATGCCCAGCCATATTTATTTTAGTTTATTTTTTTATGGTGACAGAATTTCACCATGTTGCCTGTACCGGACTCATACATTTGGCTTCAAGAGATCTTCCTGCCTTGGCCTCCACAAATGTTGGGATTACAGGCATGAACCACCTTGCCTGGCCTGGAAAACTTTTATATGTACCTTTTTTTCTCTGCTTCTTTGAAATATAAGCAAATCATTTTAACAGCTAAATAAGCCTTTTGCCATTCTTCGTGACAAAAAATTGTCTTTATCTAAGACCTGGAAACTATTGCTTTGTTTTTTAATCAGGCAAAGATTTATCTATTTTTTATTTTCAGTCTTTTGAAGTAGGCACAGCTCAGTACATGTTTTTAATCCCAGTGCTTTGGGAGGCTGAGATGAGGGAATTGCTTGGGCCCAGGAGTTTGAGACCAGCCTGGGCAGCATAATGAGATTCCTTCTTTATAAATAATTAAAATAAACTAGCAGGCCATGGTGGCACAGGAGGCTGAGGTGAGATAATCATTCGAGCCTAAGAGTTTGAGGCTGCAATGAGCCATGATCCCACCACTCTACCACTGTACTCCAGCTTGGGTGACAGAGGGAAACCCTGTCTCTAAATAAAGAAGTAAATAACAAAATGTGTTTTTCCATACATAAAAATAAGTAAATAAGCAGATAAATAAAATAGACATGGATTTGCTTAGAATAAAGCTAATTAGAAGACAACAGAAAAGTGGGCACCAAAGATGGGCTTCACCCTAGCAAATGATTCCAGCCTATTAGGACACTCACAGAATATTCCCTGCAGCATGACTGACATGACAGTAGAATGTCATCATGTCAGGCTGTACCAGCGTCAGAAGACTAAACACTGTGGGGAAGAACCTCCCTTATGGAATAGTATCAAAAGGTGAGAGCCGAGCTCCTGCCCTGATGGGCTACAGAGATGAGTTCTTCAGATAACACATTGCAGAAACATGCATAGAGTGGTTTAAACTTTTTTGTGTGTAACACTTTCTCCATTTTCCTGCGAAATCCTCGCTAGTAATTATGTTAGCTTTTAAGTTTTGAGGGTCTGGTAGGACTGAAGCTGCATGCTGCAAGAAATACCTGGGGCAGGAAACTAATACAAACTGCAGCCACAGACGTAAATACTCATGGCCTAAAGTAACGTGAAAACAATACAAAAGTCTTTACTGTTATTTGCACAAGTGTGTGAAGAGACTTTCCACATAACCAACTTGCCACTGAGACTAATGAAGGCCCGATTCCACTGGAACAAGACTATGAGTTACTCATGGGAAGGCTGTAGAACAAAGCCCAGAGAGTTTTCATATTTGAGCCCGGGTCCTGGATCTGTCCCGCTCTTCTTGGATTCTCTCTGTAGAGACCCCTATGTGGCTGTTCTCAGCACAGCCCGGTGCTGGCTGAGGTTGCTGGTTTAGTGCATCTGCTCTGTTTCCAAAAAGAGGGAGGAGCTGGCCACATCAATCCGCTCCTCATCAATCTGAATGCAGCTTGTAAAAAGTGTCTAGAAACCACGCAAAGAAAAGTCAGTGGTCTTCCTTGTTTTCACTGTATGTGACACCTCCATTAGAAATTCTGCTTTTCTCTGCACTCCAGACTGGGTGACAGAGCGAGACTTCACGAAAAAAAAAAAGAAAGAGAGAGAGAGAAGGAAAGATAGAAAGAGAAAGGAAGAAAGAAAGAAAGAAAGAAAAGAAAAGGAGAAGAAAGGAGAAAAGAAAAGAAAAATTCTGCTCTTCATATTAGGCACATAAGGAGAATCTGTATAAATCTCCATCAATGAAGGAAGGCAGAGGACAAGTTAAAGTCTTGGAATTCACATCTGAGTACACAGACTCTTTCTCCAACTCTCTTCTTTTTATTCTGCCAGCTATGGCCTGAGTATGAACATGACAGATACACGAGAGTTCCAACATCTGACAATCTACTTCAGTCCAAGAAGAGTGCCCACTCTCTTGTTACCCCTACAACTCATGGTACTAAGAAGTGGTGTGGGACTGCCCAGATGAGTTGACAAGAGAGGCCTTGCGTGGAGGGACCTGTCCTGGCCTGCCCTGTGTTATTTGTAGGTGCACCCAGACAATAGCCCGGGGCATCAGGGATGAGGACTGAGTTGACATCTGGGTTATCAGATAAGACTTTTACATTGAGTCTTTGTAAGGCAGAAACTCAGAAATTTCAGGACACAATGAAAGAATATCTCAATCTCTTGAGCATCTCTCACAAACAGAGATGGATACAGAGCTGTCTCAAGAATGTGGATTCCTGGTTTCTTAACTGCTGTTGGGTTCTGTCACTAATAAAGTGTGTTAAACTCTTCAAGGTTCCATCTACTGGGCCCCTGGTTTCTGTAAGACCTACCCAAAGGCCCCACTATGGTACTGATTGCTCAGTCTCCTCTTCCATGTCAACTCTTTATTTGTACACAATTATGCAAACACAACGTCCTCTTAATTCCCTGGAAAGAAATAAATGCAGCCTGGGTTCCAGGATAGAAGAGACAGCTGGAACATTACCTTGTTTTTCTTACCATCTCTGGGACCCAATAAAAGTCACTGTGTATTCGAGGCTTCCCCAGCCTCCTAGCATGCACAGTGGGGATGATGCTATCATCTACTTCCTAGGGAATGGATTAGGTGTATATAAGATAAGACATAAAAATAATGATGTGGTGTCCCCTGTAGATGATGCACACACTTAGAGATGGAAGCATTAGGAGAATAGGTGGGAGGTAACACGGGCCACAACTCAAACAGGACTGGGATCTGGCAGGGTGATCTTGGGAATGTCACTTCTCCACTGGGCCTCACTTTCATTCTGCTCCAGTACGAAGTTGAAATTAAATGTAGATATTGTCCTCTGGCATTCATATAGTTTAGCTGTGTGTCTCCACCCAAACCTCATTGTGTATTATAACCCCCAGGTGTTAAGGGAGAAACCTGAGGGGAGATGATTGGATTATGGGGACGGATTTTCCTCATGCTGTTCTTGTGATAGTGAGTGAGTTCTCACGAGATCCAGTGGTTTCACAAGCATCTGGTATATCCCCTGCTCTCAGTCACTTCACTTGTCAGCCACTGTAATTAGAAGGTTTCTGAGGTGCCCCCCCAATTATGTGGAACTGTGAGTCAATTAAACTTCTTTTCTTTATAAGTTACCCAGTCTCGGGTACTTCATCATAACAGTATGAGAATGGACTAATACAGGAATTCAACTTTACAGTGCTTTCTCTTTATATTTAGAATCATATCCATGTGCCTTATCACGCCTATGACAGGGGAAGTCTTCACAAAGTGTCCCAGAACTAGGTGGTTAGTGACTCAGTTTTCTATTGAATAAAATGGCCTACTGCCTGATGCCAGTAGTATGGCCCTTCGGTTTTGAGGAAAATATCATCTTGCAGGTTGGCCAACAAGGAGATAGGAGTCCAGCTCAAATTTGTTTTGTGATACTGGCTTTAAGTCAGTGATTAGAAAAGGCCTAAGAAGTGGGTTCTGTAGGGGATTGCTGGAAGGAAAGCAGGAATATGGAAAGTCATGAAACATACACAGTCATCTCTTCTTGCTTCCTCACAGGTCACATGCAAATTCAGGGAGAGTTAGTATGAAACACACAAAGGAAATTTGGGCTCTAACATCTGCAAACTGATTCTTCATGGACTTCAGTTGGCCATATTGGTTAGAACAATTTCAGCCAATGTTTAAAAATCTCATAAGCAGATGCAATTTTAGTGTTTCAACAAGCCGTTTCCTATTTTCATTCTGAAGATCTGTTTTTTAAGTCATTTTTTTTAACAGTGTAGGGGTTACAAATTCAGCTTCTGTCCAATGAAATACAGAAAAGGATTTCAATTTTGTATTACCTCAGGCTGCTATGCCAAAGAACAATAGATAGGCAGCTTATAGACAACAGGACTTAATTTCTCATACTTCCAGAGGTTCAAATTTGAGATCAGGGTGACAGCAGGGTTGAGCTCTGGTGATGACTCGCTAATGAATGTCAGACTGCACACTTCAGGTTTTATCCTCATTTTGTAGAAGGAGGGTGAGAGCCCTCTGCAGTTTCTTGTATAAAGCCAGTGATCTCTATATGAGGGTCCCACCCTCAGGGGTTAATTGCATCCTACCTCCTTATAGTATTACACCGGGGGTTACAATTTTAACACAAATATAGAAGAAAATTTATTGTAATTCTCAAGTTTTTTTTTCTGTCTTTGTTTTTGTTTGTTTGTTTTTGTTTTTGTTTTTGTTTTTGAGACACAGTTTCACTCTTGTATCCCAGGCTGGAGTGCAGTGGTGCGATCTCGGCTTATTGGAACCTTCGCCTCTCAGGTTCAAGTGATTCTCCTGCCTCAGTCTCCCAAGTAGCTGGGATTACAGGCATGTGCCACCACACCTGGCTCATTTTGTATTTTTAGAAGAGACGGTGGTTTCACCATGATGTCCAGGCTGGTTTCAAACACCTGACCTCAGGCGATCCACCAGTCTCAGCATCCCAAAGTGCTGGGATTACAGGTGTGAGCCACGGCACCCTGTCAAGATTTTTTTAAATCTCTCATTTTTCTACTACTGGGTTTTTCCTGTTTGCGCCCTCGATCTTTCTCTCTGTCTCTTTTTGTGTAAACCTTTTTGTCTAATTCTTTCTCTCTATTGTATTCCTCAAACACAGAAAGCAAGCTCCAATGTTATGAGATGCTCCATGCAGAGACCCACATAGCAAAGACCTTAGGGGGTGCTCAGACCAGTAGAGAGAAGGAACATCAGGCTCTCTGTCCACACTAAACCCTGCCAATTTTCACACGAGTCAGCTTAAAGGCTCATACTTTCCCAGTCCAGCTTCAGTTAAGACCACAGCCCCAGTCTCCTAAAAGACCTGAAGGCAGAGGTAGCCAGCTGAACTGTGTCCAGATTCTGGTCCACACAAATTATGAGATATTTTATGTCGTTGGAAAGTCCTGAGTTTTAAGGCAATGTTGTCAGAAAGGAGTAGATATCTAGCCTCATCTCCCAGGTCCTAGGATTCTCCATCCCTCTGCTTATATCTTCCTCAGGGTGTCTGCAGCCAAACTAGTTCCTTTGTAACCTCTGTCAAACTCACACCTATGAGTCTCTTCACTAAGGGTGGCTTCTCCCTGACACATGCTTGTGCAGATGCCTTCCTGTTGTCATCCTCATCATGGATTAAAAGTCACCCCAGTGAGGCCTGAGGTCCTCCCATGGAATAATTTTCCAGCTTTTCTTCCCAACAATCTACTTTATATTATAGTCCTTGCTCTTTTCTTTCACATATACTTGCTTTAGTATTTTTGTCCAGCTGTCCTCAGACGGTTTGGTCCTGGGTTGGGGGGTGCAGGCATGATGTAATAATTTTCTGTACCACATGTTGGACCCACCAGGTTAGCTGGCAAAGGGTGAGCGCAAGAGAAAACAGACTGGCTGTGGTTATATGGGGGATCTCTAATATCCCTTCATCCTTTCACCGCATGATAATTTGGAGGTCACTCATAACAACATGAGGTGTGTGACTCTTACTTGTTCCAGCTGCTCCAGTAAAGCTCAGTGGGCACCAGAAACAGCAGGCTGTAACCACCTCCAGGCCATCACTAATACTACAGCCCCATGCAGGAGCACTACGGAACAAATCAGGTACCTTGATTTTTGTGTCCTCAAGACACTGGTTCTTCAAGGTCCTAGGGGATAAAGTAGCAAGATCTGAAGGTCCCAAGTATAATGAGTGACCTAGGAATCCCGTTTTGCCCTCTCTTTGCCTCCACCTTTTCGGTTGTGCTATTTACTCATGAAGTATCCTCCACTTATCCAGTGAAATCATTTCCTACCACTTTCAAATGAGGACCTTAAGAACCCAACAGTAGCTGGGATTTTCGTGGACTTCAGCCTCGGAGTCCAATGCTCTGGCACATTTAACTCTGTCTCATCTTCATCTACACAAGAAGCCTCTCAAGTAGCCATGCGTCCCTCTGATTTGAAGGACCTGCAGAGAGTGGATGCATTTTTGCAGTCTCAGAGCAAGAATGCAGGCAGGCAGACACTTAAGAGTAGGTGAAATCTTCGAGGTCACCCACTTCAGGCACTCCTTTTTATGAGGAAGAAAACAGGCTTTCCTGTAGGCATAGTCTACATTAAGCTGAGGTGGAGCATAGCTCATTTTACTTCCAGGTGCCCTCAGAGCTGGATGCAGAACCCCAGTCTTGTCATCTTGAAACTAACATGGAGAGGTCCCCAAGTGAAAAGAACTCTGGATCTGCTCATTTTCTGTGCCCTTGAATGTGTAGCTACAGACTCTAATTTGCAAAACAAACCTGATAGGTAGGACGGAGCCAAGGCCTAGGAAGCTGGAGCCCTCCCTAATGCTCTGGAGCCTGCCTACCTCCCGAGATCTGGACCAGTCCCTGCCTCTTTTGGGACATCAATTTCCCAATTGTAATGAGAAATTAAATGTAAAACTGCATAAGCATATGCTCTGTGAGAATTTGGTGCCAGAGTCCTCAATACTGGATGATTATTGGGATGGGGTGGGTTTGGGCCCCATGGGTTCTCAGGCCTCCTGTCATACCCAGGGTTGTAGATGTAGAGCTCTGGACAGCCAGGTCTTCTTTCCTGAGCCAGCTGATTACAATACAATTGACCAAGGGCTCTCATCTTAAATATGGTTTCACAGGATAACCCACATTCAGCCACCACCTGCTCTGTGCTTCCTATATTTTGGGGAGCTGATGAAAACCCCAGAATATTGAGGGAGCCCAAGAAACTAGACTTGTGGGCCTGGAGAAAAGAAAAAAAACACTTTTCTATTTCTCCCAAACTGTAGAATCTCTTGTGAAATATTTAACTTTGATTATGTCAGAGCTTGATAATATGTTCATGTGTTAACAGATGCTTAAATTTATTTTTTCTGTGACGTGTGGGATAAGGTCTTTGCCATGTTTTAAATGAACTTCTAAAAGCTCTCTTCAGAGTGGAGACGTGAGCATCTTTGTGATATAAACTGCACAAATATGTTGCCAGTTTTATCTTTCTGTTTTTGTTAAAATGTTTTGTTTTATTCTAGTTTGGATGTCTTTTCGGGTTTTGTTTTGTGGCTATTTATTACTACAATGTAACTTCTCCTCTATTTGAATGACAGGTTTGTACATTCTCAATAAAATATTTTGGTAAAATCTTTGTAAATACTGTGTAGTCAATTTTACATTACATAAACATAAAACAGTCAAGACTATCATGATGAAAAAGAAAGACTGAGTTCTTAATAAGTAAAATACGAAACAGCTAAAGTAGAGTGTAAAGGGAAACTTATAGCACTAAATGCCCACAAGAGAAAGCAGAAAAGGTCTAAAATAGACACCGTAACATCACAATTAAAAATACTAGGGAAACAAGAGCAAACAAATTCAAAAGATAGCAGAAGACAAGATTTAAGATCAGAGTAGAACTGAAGGAGATAGAGACACAAAATCCCGTCAAAAAATCAATGAATCCAGGAGCTGGTTTTTTGAAAAGATCAAGAAAATAAGTAAACTTCTAGCCAGACTAATAAGGAAGAAGAGAAGAATCAAATACATGCTAAAAGAAATGATAAAGGGGATATAACTATTGATCCCACAGAAATAAAAAGTATCATTAAAGAATATTATAAATACCTCTTTGCAAATTAACTAGAAAATCTAGATGAAACGGATAAATTCCTGGACACGTATACCCTCTCAAGTCCAAACCAGTAAGATGTCGAATCCCTCAATAGGCCAATAACAAGTTCTAAATTTGAGACAGTAATTACAAGCCTACCGACTAAAAGAAGTCCAGGACCAGACGGATTCATGTCCGAATTCCACCAAAGGTACAATGAGGAGCTGGTACCATTCCTTCTGAAACTATTTCAAACAATAGAAAAAGGGGTACTCCTCCTTAACTCATTTTACGCGGCCAGCATCATCCTAAAACCAAAACCTGGCAAAGGCACAACAAAAAAAGAAAATTTCAGGCCCGTATCCCTGATGAACATCGACGCGAAAATCCTCAATAAAATACTGGCAAACCGAATCCAGCAGCACAACAAAAAGCTTATCCACCACGATCTAGTCAGCTTAATCCCTGGGATGCAAAGCTGATTCAACATATGCAAATCAATAAATGTAATCCATTACATAAACAGAACAAATGACAAAAACCACATGATTATCGCAACAGATGCAAAAAAGACCTTTAATAAAATTCCACACCTCTTCATGGTAAAAACTCTCAATGAATTATGTATTGATGGAACCTATCTCAACATCATGAGAGTTAATCATGACAAATGCAGAGGCAATATCATACTGAATGGGCAAAAACTGGAAGCATTCCCTTTGAAAACCTGCAAAAGAAAAGAACACCATCTCTCCCCACTCCTATTCAATATTGAATTGAAAATTCTGGCAATCAGCCAAAGAAAGAAAGAAAGAAAGCGTATTAAAATAGGAAGTCAAATTGTCTCTGTTTGCAGATGACATGATTGTATATCTAGAAAACCCCCTCATCTCAGCCCAAAATCCCCTTAAACTCATAAGCAACTTCAGCAAAGTCTCAGGATACAAAATCAATGTTCAAAAATCACAAGCATTTCTATACGCAATAATAGGCAAACAGAGAGCCAAATCATGTGTGAACTCTCATTCACAATTGCTACAAAGGGAATAAAATACCTAGGAATCCAACTTAAAAGGGATGTAATGGACCTCTTCAAGGAGAACTACACACCACTGCTGAAGGAAATGAAAGAGGACACAAACAAACGGAAAACAATCCGTGCTCATGGATAGGAAGAATCAATATTGTGAAAATTGCCATATTGCCAAAGAAATTTATAAATGCAGTGCTATCCCCATCAAGCTCCCGTTGACATTCTTTACAGAATTAGAAAAAAAAACCTACTTTAAATTTCATATGGAATCAAAAAAGATCCTGCATAGACAAGACAATCCTAAGCAAAAAGAACAAAGGTGGAGGCATCACGCTAGCTGACTTCAGACTATACTAAAAGGCCACAGTAACCAGGACAGGATGGTAGTAGTAAGAAAACACAGGATCTTACTCTATCTCCTGGGACAGAGTGCAGTGGTGAAATCACAGCTCACTTTAACCTCAAATTTCTGAAGTCAAGCAGTCATGCCATCTATGTATCCTGAGTAAATATGACCACAGTTGTGCACACTACCACTCCTGTACAGTTTCTTTAAAAAAAATTTGTACAAACGGAATGTTGCTATATTGCTTCGGGTGGTCTCAAACTCGTGGTCTCAGGCAATCCTACTGCCTCAGTCTGAATGTGCTGGCATGAGCCACCATACCTGGAATTTTTTCTCTTTTAAGAAAAAACGACTTTAAATAATTAATAGGAAAATAAAACAAAGAAAGGTATTGCATAACGATAAAGGGTTCAATTCAACAAGAAGTCTTATCTATCCTAAATGTAGATGCACCCAACTTTGGGGAACATAGAGTTATACAACAAGTACTGCTAGACCTACAATAAGACTCAAGTAGACACACAATAATAGTAGGGGAATGCAACTCCCCACTAAGTGTTTGGCAGATCATCTAGGCAGAAACTTAACGAAGAAATTCTGGAGTTTGATTTGACATTTGATCAATTCAAACTAGTAGACATTTATAGTATATGCCACACATCATCTATGGAAAGTAAATTCTTCTCATCTGCTCACAGAATATACACTAGGATTGACCACTTCCCAGCCATAAAGCAATTATCCATGCATTTTTTAAAAATTAAAATTATGCCAACCATACTGTCAGACTGTCAGACCACAATGGAGCAAAGATAAAAATCAATACCAATAAAATCTCACAAAATTACAGAATGATATTGAAATTAGACAACTTGCTCCTGAATGAATTTTGGGTAAACAACAAAATTAAGGCAGAAAATTTAAAAAACTTTGAAATAGATGAAGAGACACAATATAACAAAATGTCTGGGATGTAGGAAAAGCACTGTTAAGAGGAAAGTTGGGAGTGCTAAATACCTACATCAAGAAGTTAGAAAGATCTCAAACTAACAATTTAAAATCACACTTAGAGAAACTAGAAAAATAAAAACAAACTAACCCCAAAGCTAGCAGAATGGGAAAAATATTCACAAATTATGAACCTGACAAAATCTAATACTCAGAACCTGTAAGAAACTTAAAGAATTCACAAGCAAAAAATTACCCCATAAAAAAGTGGGCAATAACAGACACTGTTCAAAAGAATACATACAAGTGGCCAAATAACATGAAAAATGCTCATCATCACTAACCATCAAGGAAATGTAAATAAAAACCACAATAAGACACCATCGTACACCAGTTAGAATGGCTTTTGTTAAATCGTAAAATGATAATACATGTTGAAGAGGTTTTAGAGGGAAAAAAATCACTTATACACTGTTTATAGGAATACAAATTTGTTCAGCCACAGTGGAGAGCAGCTTGGAGCCTTTCCAAATAACTGAGAGTTAAACTATGATTCAACCCAGCAATTTCACCGCTGGGTATATACCCAGAAGAGAATAAATTATTCTACCAAAATAGCACATGCACTTGTTGGTTCATTACTACACTATTTATAAGAGGAAAGACATGAATCACCTTAGGTGTCTAATAATGGTAATTTCTTTTTTTTCTGAGATGAAATCTCACTCTGTTGCCCAGGCTGGAGTGCAGTGGCATGATCACAGCTCACTACAACCTCCGCCTCCCAGGTTCAAGCAATTCTCCTGCCTCAGCCACCCGAGTAGCTGGGACTATAGGCCCGTGCCACCACGCCCGGCTAACTTTTATATTTTCAGTAGAGACGGGGTTTCATTATGTTGTCCAGGATGGTCTCGATCTCCTGACCTCATGATCCACCCACATCAGCCTCCCAAAGTTCTGGGATTACAGGCGTCAGCCACCGTGTCCACCCTATTAATGGTAAATTGAATATAAAAAGTGTCACATGTACACCAATACTACTTAGCAAAAACCAAAACGAAACAAAACAAAACAAAACTTGTCCTTTGCAGCAACGTTAATACAACTAAAGGCCATTATACACAGCAAATTAATGCAGAAATGGAAAATGAAAATACTGCATGTTCTCACTTATAAATGGAAATTAACACCGGCTACAAATGGACATAAAAACAAAAATAATAGACAACCCTTAGAGGGTGGAGAGAGGGAGGGACCAAGAACTGAAAAACTGTCTACTTAGTACTATGCTTACTGCCTGGGTGATGGAATTCCTCACATTTCAAACCTCAGCATTATAAAAAATACCCATGTTAAAAACCTGTGTAGGTACCTCCTAAATCTAAAATAAATTTGAAATTCTAAAAAGAGGTCTTACTCTCTCACCCAGACAGGAATACAACACCATGATTATAGCTCAATGCAGTCTCATATTCCTGGTGAACTCAAGCAATAGTCTTACATCACCCTCAACTTCCTGAGACTACAGGAACATTCCGCCATGCATGGCTAATCTGTAGAAATATTTTTTACATACAGCTTGTCACAATATTGCCCAAGGTGGTCTCAAACTCCTGGCCTTAAGTAATTGATATTGTTTGGCTCTGTGTCCCCGACCGAATCTCACCTTGAATTGGAATAATCCCCACTTCTCCTGGAAAGGACCCAGTAGGAGATAATTGAATCATGGAGGTAGGATTTTCCCGTGTTGTTCTCATGATAGCAAATAAGTCTCATGTGATTTGATGGCTTTATAAGTGGAGGTTCCCCTGAACAAAGTCTGTTGCTTGCTTCAATAATGGTGAGACCTCCCTAATCATGTGAAACTGTGAGACCGTTAAAACGTTTTTCATGATAAATTACCTAGTCTTGTTTTTGTCCTTATTAGCAGTATAAGAATGGTTTAATACAGTAGTCCTCTTGCCTTAGCTTTCAAAGTAGCTGGAATTACATGCACATGTCACTGTGCCTGGCTAAAACACCTAGCTTAAAGATGCTCAGTCAGCTAAAGAAGAACATAGAAAACTAAACAGAAAAAGAAAACAATGCATGAAGATAATGAGATTATCAACGAAGTGATTAAAGGTACAAAATCGAAACATAAAGTGTGGAGCTGAAAAGTAAAATACCTGAATTTAGAGATTCACTAGAAGGTCCAGCAACAGGTTTGATCTAGCAGGAAAAAATCCAGCAAGCTTGATAAGAAGTCATTTGAAATTATAGGCTGTGGAGGCTAAAAATAATTTTAAAAATTAAGAGAGCCTAAGGGACTTATGGGATACCATTAAAATGGCCAATATACTTATAATGGGAATTCTAAAATAAAAAGAGAGAAAAGAGAGCAGCAAAGTTATTTCAATAAACAAACAGTGGCTGAGAACTCTCAAAATTTGAGGGAGAAAATGACCTAAAATTTAATGAAACTTTACCAATTCTAACTATATTCTTTGTTATTATAATGAAGATGCACAGAATATTTTACTTCTGCTATATATTTGACATAACAAGGCTTAAAAGTGACTGTAATCTGTGCCAATTGATTTATAATACAAAATGATATAATTTGTGACATCAAGAAAACACTTAGGGAGCCATAAAGAGGCAGGCTTTTATAGGCAATAGTAGTTATTCTTGGTAATATCTATAGTAACAACAAAGAAAATACCTATAGCACTTAGGATTTTGAGACTAGTCTGGGCAACATGGCAAAACCCTGTCTCTGTGAAAAATAACAAAAATTTGTCAGGAGTAGTGGTGCGCATCTGCAATGTTATTGAATTTGTTTAGTAGTTCTAATAGTTTTTGGTGTAGTGTTTAGAGTTTTTCACATATAAGATTAGTTTGTCCACAATCAGATTCCATTTGACTTCGTCCTTTCCAATTAGTATGAGTTTTAGTTCTTCCTCTTGCCTAACGTCCTTGCCTAGGACTTCCCGTACTATGTTGAATAAGAGGGCTGAAAGTGGGGGTGATTTGTGTTGTTCCAGATCTCAGAGAGAAAGCTTTCAGCTTTTCCTTATTCAGTATAATGTTAGCATTGCTTTGTCATAAATGGCCTTTATTGTGTTGAGGCACATAACTTCTATTCCTAATTTGTTAAGAGGTTTCATCATTATGAATATGGAATTTCATCCAACGCTTCTTCTGCATAGGCAAAAGGAACAAAAATTAAAATACTTAATGTGATGTTCAATACAGGGTGTCAAATTGATTGGAGGATGGAAAGCATTGATCCTGGGTGTGCCTGTGAGGGTGTTGAAAAACGTGATTAACATTTGAGTCAGTGGGCTGGGAAAGGGAGACCCACTTTTAATTGGGTGAGCACCATCCAATGAGCTGCCAGTGAATATAAAGCAGGCAGAAAAATGTAAAAAGGAGAGACTGGCCTTGGTTCCCAGCATACATCTTTCTCCTGTGCTGGACGCTTCCAGCCCTCAAACACCAGACTCCAAGTTCTTCAGCTTTGGGACGTGGACTGCCTCTCCTCGCTCCTCAAACTTGCACACAACCTATTGTGGGATCTTTTGATCTCTCCAGGGAAGCCCGACTAATACACCTGGAAACAAACTTAACTAAAAAGGTAAAGGATCTCTACTCTGTGAACAACAAAACATGGATAAAAAATATAAAATACTAATGAATACATGAAAAAATCCTGTGTTTATACACTGGAATAATACTGTTAATATAGCTACCCAAAGTGATCTACAGACATAACGTGATTTTTATCAAAATATCAATGACAGTTTTTCACAGAAATAGAAAAAATATTTTAAATTTGTGTGGATCCACAAAAAACTCTGAATAGACAAACAACTTTGAGCAAAATAAGCCAAGCTAAAGGCATCACTTTATCAAACTTCAAAACTTCCTATAAAGCTACAGTAACCAAAACAGCACTGTACTGGCATAAAAACAAACAAATAGACTAATGTGCCCAATAAGCCCAGATGTTAATTTATGCACCTAAAGCCAACTGATTGTCAATAAAATTGCCAAGCCCACACTTTAGGGAAAAGCTAATCTCTTCAATAAATGGTGCAGGGCCATTTAAATATTTATATTCAGAAAAATTCTACTAGACCATTGGGCCTTGCCATATATGAAAATCAACTCAAAATAAAGACTTAAATGTAATGCCATAAATTATGAAACTATTAGAGAAAAACATAAAAAAACTTTATAACATTGGACTGGGAAAGGATTATTAAAATAAGATGTCAAAACCTACGCAACAAAATCAAAAATAAGCAAACAACATTATGTCAAACTAAAATGCTTTTTCATATTAAAAAGACAACTAAAAGATTGAAGAGACAGCTTAGGCAATGAAAGAAAACGTTTTTAGGCTATACATATGACAAAAGGCTAATATTCAGAATATATAAGAAACTTTAAAATCTCAAAATAAATACACTTATAATCTAATTTTAAAAAATGCAAAAGATCTTAACAGACGTTTGTCAAAAAGAGATACAAAAATGGCTAACTGGAACATAAAAAGATGTTCTACATTACTAATCAGCAAAGAAATGCAAATCCAAACCACAATGAGGTACCACCTCACTCCCATTAAAATGGCTATAATAAAAATAAATAAATAAATAAAAAGTACTAATGAGGATATAAAAACTAGTGAATGTATACATTGTTGGTGGAATTGTAAATTAGTATGGCCATTATAGAAAATAATATGGAGGTTTCAGAAAGAAATTGAAAATAAATCTATTATATGATCCAGCAATTTTACTTTTGGCTGTATATCCAAAAGAAAGGATATCACTGTGTCAAAAAGATATTTTCATTCTCATGTTAATTACAGAACTATTTATAATAGCTTATATATGGAATCAATTCAAATGTACAGCAACAGATACATAGATAAGGAAAATGTAATTTATATACACAGTGAAATCCTATTCAGCCATAAGAAAGGATAAAATTCTGTCAGTTAAGAGAGCATGGATGAACCTTGAACATACCACGTTAAGTAAAATAAGGCACATAGAGAAACACAAGTACTTTATGATCTTATTATCTCACTCATTTGTGTAACCTGAAAAAAAGGGATGATATAAGCAAATAGTACAACGCGGGTTACCAGAGACTGAAATAGGAGGACGGGAAAAGGCTGCTTAGTGTTACAATTAGACAGGAGAAAGAAGTTTTTGTTTTTTATTACACGGTAGAATAATAATAATTAATGAAAAGGTATCGCATATTACAAAATACCTAAAAGAGACCACTTGTGGTGGCACATTCCTGCAATCCATACATTTTGGGAGACTGAGGTGGGAGAATCACTTGAAGACAGAAGTTCAAGATGAGCCTGGACAACATAGTGTGACCCTGTCTCTGTGAAAAATTAAAACATTATCCAGGCATGGTGGCAGGTTCCTGTAGTCCCAGCTAATTGGGAAGCTGAGGTTAGAAGATTGTTTGAGGTTACTTGAGCTAGGATTGCACCACTGCACTCCAGTCTGGGTGTTAGAGCAAGATCCTGTCCCTAAAAAAAGTTAATACATAAAGATAAAATAAAATAGCTAGAGAAGAAGCTTTTGAATGTTCTCACCACAAAAACAACACATGCATGAGGCAATAAATATACTAAGTACTCTGATTTTTATTGCTATACAACATACATACATAATTGTTTCCCCAAAATATGTACAATTAAATGTGTCAATTTTAAAAAATGAAGACTATAATGTAAAACCTATAGCTCTAAAATTCCTAGCACAATACAGAAGGGTGAAGCTTCATGACAAGTGGTCTTGGCAATAATTTGGGGGATGTAACATCAACGGATCAGACAACAAAAGCAAGGGAATACACATAGTACTAAATCAGTGTGAGAAAAATATCCCAAACAGGCAAAGCAGAACATGGAATAGATATATGCACAATTATGTACATTGTAGTATTACTCACAAACATACTACCTGGAAGCAAATGTACCTTTAAGGATGAGTAGATTCAACAAACAGGGCAGGTATATTCACTGGGATAGCATTCAGCCTTAAAAATAAGGAAATCTTGAAAAGTACTACAATAAGGACAAATCTTGAAAACATTCGGTAAAGTAAAACAAGACAGTCAAAAAGGAAAACCGTATAATTACACTTACATAAAATATTTAGTCAGTCAAACTCATAGAAACCAAGTGTTGTAGTCTCAGCAGTGCACTAAGATGTAACAGTATCTCGTAGTCTGAGATCACACCCAGAGTTCTTTTTTCTACCTCTAAGGAGATTAAGGAGCCTGAACACAAAGGTGAGGTTGGAGTGAAAGTTTGATAAGCAAGAAAAAAAAGCTCTTTGCCAGCAGAGATAGGTGTCTGAACGGGGTGCCCTCTATGAGGCTGGGGTCCAGGGTTTTTATGGACTGGGAAGGGAAGGGAAGGGAATGTGCATAGTTCACAGGCCGTCTTGAAAAACGTGTGGCTTAGCTTGACCCATGACTTTGGCCCGGTACCAATCAGGAGCTGAAGGGATGATTCATAGATGCTACTTAGCTTGGCCCAGGACTTATCAGAAGATAAGGTGAAATCTTGGCCAAGCAGCTTGGCCAGGGAGCAATTACGGGCTGAAGTAATTATTCATAGAGATCAGACTTACAGTTCAAATAAAGGAGAGTATCGACCGGAATGCACCAGAGCCCACTGTGCTTATGCCCACAAAAGGAGAAGAAACTTTTTCCTGGGAGTCCACTGACTGTACAAAGGGCAAAGGCGTTTCTTTTTTTCTTTCTCTGTTCTTTCTTTCTTTCATTTTTTTTTTTTTGAGATGTACTTTCTTCTATTTATTTATTTATTTACTTATTTATTTTGAGATGTAGTTTTGCTCTTGTTGCCCAGGCTGGTGTGCAATGGTGCGATCTCGGCTCCCAGCAACCTCTGCCACCTGGGTTCAAGCGATTCTCCTGCCTTAGCCTCCCAAGTAGCTAGGATTAGAGGCATGCGACAGCATGCCCGGGTAATTTTGTATTCTTAGTAGAGACGGAGTTTCTCCATGTTGGTCATGCTGGTCTCGAACTCCCGACCTCAGGTGATCCGCCCTCCTCTGCCTCCCAAATTGCTGAGAGTACAGGCATGAGCCACCGTGCCTGGACAAACAACGGCATTTCTATTCCAGTTCGGTCTTGTTCCCTTAACTAAGTGGGCTGGAGGTTTGTACAAGTTTCTATCCAAATGGGCCGGAGGTTTTTCTATCTGTGCAGCCGTGGGCAGGTCTCCAAGCACAACACCAAGTGCTAGTTCCCTTGTTGGTGTCTGCAGCTTGATTTTTTCCAGGATTCATTTTATATTATGCAGGGATGAGACACTGACCCAAGGTCCAGGGACTTTCCAGGGACCCTTCTGTTGCTACCTACCTAAAGCAAGCTAACTAACTTCTTTCACAAGTAATGAGTATTCACTTTTACTTTTGTAAGACAAAAATTATCTAAAACCTATTGCAAAACAATAGAACTATTCTTACGACTTCTAAACCATATACTTAAAATGTTAGAAATGACAATGGCATGTTTTTAACGACAATTAGAAACTTAAGACTACCTAAAAGGCACAGTTACAAAATCTTCAAACATCCCCTTCAAATAATAAAGGGTTCTCCTCACATAATTGTTTAGATTTAACTATAAGTTGATTGTGAATTTACGATTATTTCCCTGACTACTCACCAAGATGGAATAAAATAATCACTAGAAACCAAGAAAAAAGGGAAATTTATAGCACTAATGTCCACATCAAAAAGCTAGAAAGGGTTGGGCATAGTACCTCATGCCTGTAATTCCAGCACTTTGGGAGGCTGGGGCAGACAGATCACTGGAGGCCAGGTGTTCAAGACCTGCCTGGCCAACATAGCAAAACCCCATCTCTACAAAAAAATACAAAAATTAACTGAGTGTGGTGATGCACATCTGTAATCCCAGCTACTCAGGAGGCTGAGACAGCAGAAATGACTTAAAACTGAAAAGCGGAGGTTGCAGTGAGCCGAGATCATGCCACTGTACTCCAGCCTGGGCAACAGAGTGAGACTCTCCCACAAGAAAAAAAAAAAAAAAATTCCTAGACAGATCTAAAGTTAACAGACTAACATCTTGATTAAAAGAACAAGGAAACCAAGTGAAAAAGAACCTGAAAGCTAGCAGAAAACAAGAAATAACCAAGATCAGAATAGAGCTGAAGGACATAGAGACACTGAAAACTCTTCCAAAAAAAAAAAAAAAAACTCAACCAATCCAGGAGCTGTTTTATGTAAAAAATTAATAAACTAGATGGAACACTAGCTAGACAAATAAATAAGAAAAGAAAGAAGAACCAAACACAGTGAGAAATAATAAGGGAGACATCATCCCTGATCCCATGGAAATAAGAACAAACATCAGAGAACACTATAAACACCTCTATGCACATAAACCAGAAAATCTAGAAGAAATGGACAATTTATTGCAAAAAAAAAACCCTTCACAAGACTGAAACCTGAATAGATCAATAATGTGTTCTGAAATTGAGGCAGTAAAAACTAGCCTACCAAGCAAGCTGAATTTGACCAGAAGTACAAGGGGAGAGGGTACATTTTCTCCTAAAACTACCCCAAAAAAATTGAAAACAAAGATGTTCTTTCTAACTCATTCTACCAGGCCAGCATCATCCTGATACCAAAACCTAATATAGATACAAAAACAACAACAACAAAACATCATGCTAACGTCTTTGATGAACACCGTGCAAAAATTCTCAATAAAATACTGGCAAACCAAATCCAGCAGCACATTAAAAAGTGCATCCACCACAACGGAATTGGCTTGGTCCCCAGGATGCAAGGTTGGTTCAACATATGCAAATCAATAAATGTGACTCGTCACATGAAGAGAAGTAAATACAAAAACCACATGATTATCTCAATAGATGCAGAAAAAGTATGCAATAAAATTCAACATTCCTTCACATTTAAAATTCTCAATAAACTAGGAACTGAGGAAACATACCTCAAAATAATAAGCGCCATATACAACAAACCCACAGACAATATCATACTGAATGTGCAAAAGCTGGAAACACTCCCCCTGAAAACTGGCACAAGAAAATTATGTCTTCTCTCACCACTCCTATTCGACACAGTATCAGAAACCTTGGCCAGGAAAATCAGGACAGAGGAAGAAATAAAGAGTATTCTAATAGAAAGAGAGGAAGTCAAATTATCTTTGTTTGTAGATGACCTGATCCTATATCTAGAAAGCCTTATCTTCTTAGCCCCAAAGCTTCTTAAGGTGATAAGCAACAGTAGCAAAATCTCAGGGTATAAAATCAATGTGCAAAAGTAGCTAGCATTCCCGTACACAAACAACAGGCAAGCAGAGAGACAAATAATGAATGAACTTTCATTCACATTTGCTACAAAGAGAAAAAAAATACCTAGGAATACAGCTAAGAAGAAAAGTGAAGGACCTCTTCAAGGAGAACTACAAACAACTGCTTACAGAAATCAGAGTGGACACAAAACAAAAGTAGAAACATTTCATGCTCATGGAGAGGAAGAATCAGTATCATGAATATGAGCATATTGCCCTAAGTAATTTATAGATTCAATGCTATTCCCATTGAACTACTGACATTCTTCAGAGAATTAGAAAAAAAAAAAACTTTAAAAATTCATATGGAACAAAAAAAGAGCCCAAATAGCCAAGCCAACCTTAAGAAAAAAAAAAAAAAAAAGCTGAAAGCGTCACTGCCTAACTTCAAACTATACTGGTACAGTAATCAAAGCAGCATGGTACTGGTATAGAAACAGAAACATAGACAAATGAAACAAAATAGGGAGCCTAGAAATACAGCCAAAAACCTACAACAACATGATCTTTGACAAAGTCAACAAAAACAAGGAATTAGGGAAAGATCTCCCTATTCAATAAATTGTGCAAGGAGAACTGACTAGTCATATGCAGAAAATTAAAACTGGAACCCTTCCTAACACCATAGACAAAAATTAACTCAATATGGATTAAAGACTTAAATGTACAACCTAAAACTATAAAAACCTTAGAAGAAAAAATATAGATAATAGCATTCAAGATATAGGCAGGAGGAAAGATTTGATGACAAAAAGGCAAAAAGCAATAGCAACAAAAACAAAAATTGACTAATGGGGTCTAATTAAATTAACAGCTTCTGCAGACCCAAAGAAACTATCATTAGAGCAGAGAACCTAGAGAATGGGAGAAAAATTTTGCAACCTATCCATCTGACAAACGTCCAATACCCAGAATCTACGAGGGACTTGAAATTTACAAGAGAAAAACAAACAACCCCATTAAAAAGTGGTCAAAGGACATGAACAGACATATCTCAAAAGAAGACATACATGTGCCCAACAAACATGAAAAGCTCAACGTCACAGATAACTGGATAAATACACATCAAAACAACAATGAGATACCATATCACACCAATTACAATGGCTATTAATAAAAAGTAAAAAAAAAATAAAAACAGATGCTGGTGAGGTGGTGGAGAAAAGGGAACACTTTTACACTGTTGGTGAGAGTGTAAATTATTTCAAGCATTGTGGAAGAGAGTGTGGAGACTCCTCAAAGACCTAGAAGCAGAAATACCGTTTGACCCGGCAATACTATTACTGGGTATACACCCAAAGGAATAGAAATCTATTTTAAATATACATGCATGCATATGTTCATTGCAGCACTATTTACAATAGCAACGTCATGTAATCAATCTACATGCCCATCAATGATAGACTGGATAAAGAAAATGTGGTACACCTACACCATGGAACACTATAAAGCCATAAAATGTAATGAGATCATGTCCCTTGCAGGGACATGGTTGGAGTGTGAAGCCATTAAACCCAGCAAACTAATGCAGGAACTGAAAACCAAACACCACCTATTATTATTCTAACTTATTAGCGGAAGCAGATCAATTAGAACACATGGACACACTAGGAAGAACAACACGCACTGGACACCTGTTTCATGGCATGAGGGAGGGGAAGGAGAGCATCAGGAAGAATAGCTGCGGATGCTGGCCTTAGTACCTGGGTGATGAGATGATCTGTGCAGTAAAGCACAATGGCATACGTTTATATATGTAACAGACCTGCATATCCTGCACATGGACCCCTAAACTTAAAATAAAAGTTGAAAAAAAGTTTATAACATATGGACCCGTGAACTTAAAATAAAAGTTGAAAAAAAAATGCATATCTGGTGGATTCTCTATGTTAGAAACAAACTGAGGATCCTGAAGCTCCCGCTGGGAGAATAAGGGCTGGGGGCATCCTGGGGAGCCGCTGCCAAGGCTGTCCGCCGTCCCTACAGGCCGCCTCCCTTCCCGGCCAGTGATGGAAAGGAGAGGGGGAATGTGAACAGCTGTGGAACTCAGACTCTCGGGAACTGAATCAGGCCCCAGCCCATGCCCCCCATCCCAGTCCAGCCAGCGTGCCAGCCAGGTTTCCCCCACAGCCTGCCCAGCCCTCAGGATTGTTAGATGGAACAAGGCTCCATCATCACCCAGGCATGGAGGGAAGACGCCCTGGTCCTTACCAAGCAAGTCCTGGTTTCCAAAGTGCTCTCCGAAGAGGTCTCATGTTTGTCACACCTTAGAAGGCCCCTTTCTGCTCTTCTTGCACCCAGCATGTTGGCCAGTCACGTTCCCCTGCTAAGCTCTTCACACATAATTAGGAAGTCAACACCATTGCTAAGTCGGATGAGCTCCAGAGTCTCCATTATCAGTTTTATCAGATCCCAGGAACCTGCCTGCTCCCAGAGGTGACAGAGAAAAATCAAGGAAGGATCTGTGTGAGCACTGACCTGGATGAAACCCTTGTTCATAGCTCCTTGAAGGCATTCAGCAATGCTGACTGCCTAATGCCTGTAGAGATTGAGGGGATCAGACACCAGATCCATTTGCTCATGAGGCCTTATATGGATAAGATCCTGAGATGACAGGAGCAACTTCTTAAATGTGTTTTTTTCATTGCTGTCTTCATTCCAGCCTGAACAAGTATGCAGATCCTGTTGAGAGGTGACATTGTGCTGGCAGTCCTCACAGCCCTCACTCGCTCTCGGGGCCTCCTCTGCCAGGGCTCCCACTTTGGCGGCACTTGAGGAGCCCTTCAGCACGCCGCTGCAGTGTGGGAACCCCTTTCTGGGCTGGCCAAGGCCAGAGCTGGTTCCCTCAGCTTGCGAGGAGTTGTAGACGGAGAGGTGCGGGCGGGAACTGGAGCTGCGCACCGTGCTTGCGGGCCAGCGCGAGTTCCGGGTGGGCGTGGGCTCGTTGGACCCCGCGCTCGGTGTGGCCGGCCTGCCCCACCGGCCCTGGGCAGTGAGGGGCTTAGAACCTGGGCCAGCAGTTGGTGTGCTCAATTTCTCACTGGGCCTTAGTTGCCTTCCCACGGGGCAGGGCTCTGGACCTGCAGCCTGCCATGCCTGAACCTCCCCCACTCCATCGGCTCCTGTGTGACCGGAGACTCCACAACGAGCACCACCACTTCCTCCACGGCACCCAATCCCATCAACCACCCAAGGGCTGAGGAGTGCGAGCGCACGGCGCAGGACTGGCAGACAGCTCCACCTGCAGATCCGGTGCAGGATCCACTGGGTGAAGCCAGCTAGGCTCCTGAGTCTGGTGGGGATGTGGAGAACCTTTATGTCTAGCTAAGGGATTGTAAATACAGCAATCAGCACTGAGTATCTAGCTCAGGGTTTGTAAATGCACCAATTGACACTCTGTATCTAGGTATTCTGGTGGGGACAAGGAGAACCTTTGTTTCTAGCTCAGGGATTGTAAACGCACCAATCAGAGCCCTGCCAAAACAGACCACTTGGCTCTACCAATCAGCAGGATGTGGGTGGGGCCAGATAAGTGAAAAAAAGCAGGCTGCCCGAGCCAGCAGTGGCAACCCACTCGGGTCCCCTTCCACACTATGGAAGCTTTGTTCTTTTGCTCTTTGCAATAAATCTTGCTGCTGCTCATTCTTTGGGTCCACAATGCCTTTATGAGCTGTAACACTCACCGTGAAGGTCTGCGACTTCACTCCTGAAGCCAGCGAGACCACAAACCAACTGGGAGGAAAGAACAACTCCAGACGTGCCGCCTTAAGGGCTGTAACACTCACCACGAACATCTGCAACTTCATTCCTGAGCCAGCAAGACCACGAACCCATCAGAAGGAAGAAACTTTGAACACATCCGAATGTCAGAAGGAACAAACTCCGAACATGCCGCCTTTAAGAACTGTAACACTCACCATGAGGGTCTGCAGCTTCATTCTTGAAGTCAGTGAGAATAAGAAACTACCAGTTCCGAACACACTGTGATGGGTGTGCTGGACCAGTGTGGGGTGTTCTGGGGTGGCCTAGCCCATGAGTCATGTTTGTTCCACCAGGGCTGCTATGTCAAGGACCTTAGCCATCTGGGGACGGACCTGAGGAAAACTGTCATCCTGGACAACTCGCCTGCTTCTTACATCTTCCACACAGAGAATTCAGTGCCTGTGCAGGCCTGGTTTGATAACATTCCAGACAGCAGCTGCTGCACCTGATATCAATCTTTGAGGAGACGACTGGAGCAGATGGTGTCTACACTAGCCTTGGGCAGCAGTGGGCCCTTAGCCTTCCCTGCTTCCCAGCAATGGCCATCACAGTAGGGGATTTTCCCACACTGTGCCTTTATGATCAGCCTGAAAGAGTGAAGGCTGGAACACCTACCCACATGGGCCTGGAAAGAGTAAGAAATGATTGAAAAGAGCTTTAGCACAGCTTAGATGCCCAGTGGGTGAATGCCAGACCAAGGATACCCAGAGCTACCTGCCATCAAGTTGTTGGGTTCCCGAGATGTAGGTGTGAGAGAAAGAAAGAGAGCATGTATGTTTTGCCATGAACTGTGGCCCTAATATATAGTGTTTCAGTGGGGGAGAAGCTGAAGGATGAATACTTCCCAAGTTAGCTTGTCTCCTCTCCTGTCACCCTATGAGCCCCTGAGCTCCATAGGGATGAAGACTCTTGAAGGCTCCATTGCAAACCTGGTGTTTCCTCAGTGCAGCAAGGCCTATGCCAAGGAGAAAGGAAAGGTATGCCTTTGGGTGTTCCAGACACACATCTTTCTGAAATATTTCTCCAGCCAGTTGTTGCAGACAAAAGACTACATTTCTGGGTAGATGGGGACTTATGTCCAGACCAGTACCGAAGCCATCAGGTCTTGTGGCCCAAAGGCTGTGCTTACTTAAGTCCAGCCAAGTGCCTGGGATGGATCATTTCTGCATCTCCCCAAGACTCACCACTTAGCCATAGCCTCAAACCTGTGGGGAAGGAAGTTATCTCCCCACCCTGCAAGAGGACAAATAACTGATTTCTGCTCTTTTTACTCTGTTTTAAAATTCTCTTTTAAAAAAAAAGCCTATCTGAAACTAAAAAACAAACAAACAAACAAACAAAAAAGATGTCAGACTTACATAGGTGAAAACCTCACAGATATATCTATAACCAACAAACACAGCTAATTCACACATATATTAAACATCACATTGAGATAAAGTGTATCGAGCTAAAAATTATCATTCAACTCATGATATCAAGCTTTAAAAGCAAAAATACAATTAACTGATCTGAGAAAACATACCCAAGAAAAGAAACGCAATAACACGCAATTGAAAATAAGAAGAGAGATTTTAATGCATAAAATCCTGAAAAAAACATGGATTTACAATGAAAAATAACTTTTTTTTTTTTTGAGACAGAGTCTTGCTCTGTCGCCCAGGCTGGAGTGCAGTGGCGTGATCTCGGCTCTGCCCACTGGATTCATGCCATTCTCCTGCCTCAGCATCCCGAGTAGCTGGGAATACAGGCGCCCGCCACTGTGCCCAGCTAATTTTTTGTATATTTAGTAGAGACGGGGTTTCACCATATTAGTCAGGACGGTCTTGATTTCCTGACCCCGTGATCCACCCACCTCGGCCTCCGAAAGTGCTGGGAATACAGGCATGAGTGACCACACCCGGCCAAAAAATTACCCTTTAGATATCTACATCATTCAACTGCATGCACTCATGAAAAGCAGACATTCTAAGTCATTGGAAATTAATAAATTGCAGTAAAATTATACAGAAAATACATTACAATCATTAATAACAGGCTCTAATTAGAAGAATTTAATTAATAATCATTAAAAAGATAGGAGAATTTAATTATGTCCTCAATATGTTTCTGCTCTTCTTACCACAAAATATAATAAAACTCTATGACTATAATATAGTTTTCAGGAGCTAAAAAAGCCTTATGTTTCGAAATAAAAGAACAACAAAAATTTTGCAAAATACGCTGAGCATTACTGAAGTATAAAGTAAATATCTGGAATTAAAAATACCATCATTTAGATACAGACTAAAAAAAGAATATAAATGTTAATGATTCCTTTCTGCCTGCAGTAAGCTTGAAATTACACACAAAAATTTTAATAAATATGTTTCACCTACAAGAAATTTTATTAATAGCTTACATAATGTGTAAATTTCAGCAATTTATTTTAGAATTTTTGAATCTAAAAATCACCAGCTTTACATTCATTTCAGAAAGTGAAATATAAACGAGAGTAACATAAGCAAGACGACAGAATGGGTGGTTCTGCATGCACATCCCTCACAACATAATGCAGCTGCCACAGCAAACATAAGTGCATTCATGTAAGCCTTGGAATCCAGTTCAGAGTTTGTGACACCCAGCTGGAGGCAAAGACCAAGGAAGACATCTTCAGAGGGTAAGCACTTGACCAAGTGGCAAGCTTGCCAATCATGGTCCCGGCTTCAAAACAGAATACTGCCACATCTTACTGTAGACTTGCCTATAACTCATTTGACTTTGGTCCTGCCACTGCAACTATCTGTCAAAAACACAAGAGAATTCATACTCACCTGAGACAGGTGACAGGCCTGCAGAACTTGGTTCTCTCTATAGTCCCTGAATCAGGCAAAACCCACTTTCTTTACTTCTCCAGCCATGGTCTAGAAGAAATCTTCACATTGATAAGATGAAATGCTAACTACCAATATGAAAAATACTAAAGTATAAATGTCACTAAAAATGCTAAATACATACCAAAATTCAGAATACTCTAAACTGTTATCATCTTAAACCAGACTATTAAAATACAAGATGTTTTATATAAGTCTCATGATAACCACTAGGAAAAAAATTGTAACAGAAAGAGAGAAAGTAATTAAAGCATATACAAACAACAAAAATTACACATTGGATATGGTGGCTTCTGCTTATAATTCCAACACTTTGGGAGGCCAAGGTGGAAGAATCATAAGCTCCTTGGGTGTTGTGGTGTGTGTCTGTAGTCCAAGCTACTTGGGCGGCTAAGTTGGGAGGATTGCTTGATCCCAGGAGGTTGAGGCTACAGTGAGCTGTGATATGCAACTGCACTTCAGTCTGAGCAAGAAAGTATAACTTTGTCTCAACAAAAATTAACAATACCACAGGAAAGACAGAACCAGAAAAAAAAGAAGCAAATTCAAAATGGACAGAAAACTACAAATTTACAATGGTAACTGCTTACCAATCACTACCTTACAAATAAGAAGATTAAATTATCTACTAAACAGATACTGCTGTAGACTGAATGTCATCTCCAAAATTTAGGATAAAATTTAATAGCCAATGTGTTAGAATTAAGAGGTGGAACCTTTAAAAATTAATTAAGCTATAAGAACTCTGCCCTCATGAATGGACTAATGTTGTTATTATGGGAATGGGTTAATTATAACAAGAATGGATCTGTTATGCATTTTAAAAAAAGCTCTCTCTCCCTCACATCTTTGGCCAAGTTATTATCCAGCAACTAGACCTTCAACAAATACCAGTATCATGTTGTTTTGCCTTCCCAGCCTCCAGAATTATGAGTCAAACAAAATTCCATTCTTTATTACCAGTCTGTGATATTCTGTTATAGCAGCCAAAAGACACTAAAGCAGACAGAGTAGATAAATGAATCTTTTAAACCTGGTAATATGCTGCTTACAGGAGACTCAATTATGAATTAAGAGCATAGGCTAAAAGTGAAAGGATAGAAAATGATATTCCATGCAAATAATAATCAAAGGAATGCAATGGTAGTTATGCTTAAATTAGACAAAATAGACTTTCTAGCAATGTCTCTCACAAGCATGAAATGAGTTTACCATACTGTAATAATAGACGTTAATTTGTCAAGAGAATATAGCTATATATATTTATGTGCCCAAAAGGGAGGCTTCTAAATATAAAAAGCAAATATTGCCAGAACTGTAGGGAGAAGTAGAAAGAAATCCAATAACAGAAAACTTTAATTAAATGTATAGTAAAGGACAAATAGTTAATAGCATTGTAAATTGGCAAGGGAAAGCTGGTCTCATGTGTTGCATTTGAGAATGCAGCAAAGAAAATGGGACCTTAGAATTTTACTGCAAGTCTGAGTTAGGCTGAAAAACAGGTTGGTCGATTAGAGGTTCCATTTGCCATACATTAAAAAAACAGGAGAAAACCAGTCCTCTTCTGGAGTGTTCAAATAATTAAAGAGCAGAAAACTAGACTAAAGTGGCTCTAGTGCCCTGTGTTCATAGGTTAAAAAAAAAAAATCTAAAACCTAACTCAAATACATTTCCTATAAACCATTATCTTAGCCTGAAACAAAATGCGGGTTTAACCAATGACAAACATGCAATTAACCTCTGAATATGTAACTAGGAAATTTCCATCTGGATAGTTCAAATAAGGCGACTACATAACCGGAAACAATTTATGAATTTGGGTTGCTTTCTCATGCATCTTATAAAAGCCTTTCCTTTATGCCCCTCGGTTGGACCACAAATCATGGCTGGGTGCTTTCCATTTCACCAGTCACTGTTTGTTCAGATAAACTGGTTAACGTTTTAACATAGACTCCCGTTAATTTTTAACAAGAGAGACTGTGGACGCCACGGGCCGCAGCTCCTCCCACGCAAACACCCAGTCTCGGTTTTTCCCTGATGACCCACCTGGCATCCCTGAACAATCTGGGAAATACTCATGGCTGTGGGCGCAGAGCAGGGCGCTGCCCAGGGACAGGACCGGATGGGCCGGGCCGGACGTGGGGGTCCTCGCTGCTGGCCCAGCGGCCATCTTGCGGCCACAGGGGATTGAGGGCCAAGCTGCGGGAGACTGGGAGCTAACCGTGGGGAGGCCGGTCCTGCCGGTTTCGCAGGCTGCTCTCCCCTCTCAGGATGCCGAACCCCGCATACTCACCATTTCCCAGCTTCCAGGATGTCCTGGCACCTTAACTATGCGCCCCCAAGGACCTACAGGTCGCAGGGCAACAGGGGCTGTGAGAGAGTAGCCCGGGGCTCCCAAGGTGGAGGAGACGAAAGAGGAGACGGATCCCAAGCTCCTGTGCCAGCGCCAGCGAGAGACAAAGACCCCGCCAAACGCCGGAAGCCACGCCCTCCTTTCCTCTCCTCTCCCACTGCGCGCCTGATTGGGCGGTTCCCACATCAGTGTCACTGATTGGATAAAACTCCAGGACTCACCCACCCCCGCCTGACTCCTGCCCCTACCTCAACTCCCCCTCAGCGTTAGTGCATTTTTGTTAGTTTGTTTTACTTTAAGTTCTGGAATACATGTGCAGAACGTGCAGGTTTGTTACATGGTTTTATGTGTGCCATGGTGGTTTGCTGCATCTATCAACCTGCCATCTAGGTTTTAAGCCCCACATGCATTAGGGATTTGTCCTAATTTTCTCCCTCCCCTTGAGCTCAATCCCCTAACAGGCCCCAGTGTGTGATGTTTCGTTCCCGGTGTCCATGTGTTCTCATTGTTCAACTCCCACATATGAGTGAGAACATATGGTGTTTGGTTTCCTGTTCCCGTGTTAGTTTGCTGAAGATAATGGTTTCTAGCGTCATTCACGTCCCTGCAAAGGACATGAACTCATTCTTTTTATGGCGGAATATTATTTCATGGTGTATATGTCCCACATTTTCTTTTTTCCAGTCTATCAATGATGGGCATTAGGGTTGGCTCCAAGTCTTTGCTATTGTAAACAGTGCTGCAATAGACATATGAGTGCATGTGTCTTTATGCTACAATGATTTATATTCCTTTGGGTATATACCCAGTAATGAGATTGCTGGATCAAATGGTATTTCTGGTTCTAGATCCTTGAGAAATCACCACACTGTCTTCCATAATGGTTGAACTAATTTACACTCCCTCCTGTAGTGTAAAAGCGTTTCTATTTCTCCACTGCCTCACCAGCATCTGTTGTTTCCTGACTTTGTAATAACTTCCATTCCAAATGGTGTGAGATGGTATCCCATTGTGGTTTTGATTTGCATTTCTGTAATCATCAGTGATGATGAGCTTTTTTCTTTTTTCTTTTTGTGTGCTTGTGGACCACATAAATGTCTTCTTCTTCTTCCTCTTCTTCTTCTTCCTCTTCTTCTTCTTTTCTTTTTATTTATTTTATTTATTATTTTTGTTTCTAAGATGGAATCTTGCTCTGTTACCCAGGCTGGAGTGCAGTGGCAGGATCTCAACTCACTTCAACATCTGCCACCCAGGTTCAAGTGATTCTCCTTACTTAGCCTCCCAAGAAGCTGGGATTACAGGCCACCTGCCAATACACCCTGCTAATTTTTTGTGTTTTTAGTAGAGAAGCGGTTTCACCATGTTGCCCAGGCTGGTCTTGAATACCTGACCTCATGATCCACCTGTCTCCACGGCTAAAAGTGCTGGGATTACAGGCTTGATCAACCACGCCCAGCCAAATGTCTTCTTTTGAGAAAAGTCTGTTCATATTCTTTGCTCACTTTTTGATGGTATTTGTGTGTGTGTGAATTTGTTTAAGTTGCTTGTAGATTCTGCATATTAGACCTCTGACAGATGGTTAGACTGCAAAAATTTTCTCTCATTCTATAGGTTGCCTGGTCACTCTGATGATAGCTTCTTTTGCTGTGCAGAAACTCGTTAGTTTAATTATATCTCATTTGTCAATTCTACCTTTTGTTGTGACTGCTTTTGGTATTTTATTCATGAAGTCTTTGCTCATGCCTATGTCTTGAGTGGTATTGCCTAGGTTTTCTTCTAGGGTTTTTATGGTTTGGTGTTCTACATTTAAGACTTTAATCCATCTTGAGGTAATGATTGTATAAGGTGTAAGGAAGGAGTCCAGTTTCTGTTTTCTGAATGTGGCTAGCTGGTTCTTTCAGCACAATTTGTTAAGAAGGAAATCTTTCCCCATTGCTTGTTTTTGTCAGGTTTGTCAGAGATCAGATGGCTGTAGATGTGCGATGTTATTTCTGAGATCTCTGTTCTGTTCCATTGGTCTATATATCTGTTTTGGTATCAGTACTGTGCTGTTTTGGTTACTGTAGACTTGTAGTATAGTTTGAAGTCTGGTAGCAGGATGCCTCAAGCCTTGTTGTTCTTGCTTAGGATTGTTTTGGGTTGACAGGCAAACAGGCTCATATAGTTGGGGTCACATGCCCAGAGTATCAGCTAATTAAGACGTGAGCTGAGAATTGAAATGCACATGCTCCTTCCCTTACCTGGGTCTGTTGTATAATGCATCTTAGCAGGTATTTAAGGGTAGGAATTAGAACATTTGGACTTCTTTTTAACAACTTTTTAACCTGCATTTTGATAATGCAGGAAAGACCTTCATCCCATCCCTGAGCCCCTCTCTCAGAATGCTGCACCCCACTGCTGACCACATTGTGGGGTGGCCATTAGGAATCAGGTGGGGAGCAGGGGCCGGGAATAAATAATCATGAAGTATATTGCTCAAATTTGCCCATCTTAGAAAGTCTCCTCAACAATTCTGTGTGAAGTGATTATTCCAGGGCAATTGTGCCCTGATGCACTGCATCTCAGTCTGACTTGTCTTTTTGAAAATCACTGGATTACTCTCATGAACGGGGATATTTCTCTTTCTATTTGAAAATGGCCAACTGTCCTCTGCAGGTGTCCTGATTTGCTAGTTTAGACCCTGAAGGTAGCGGTGAGAAAATATTTGGACCACATCAGAATACCTATTCTCAGCTGCAGGATATATTGAAATTTCTTAATAATATCTAACAATTTTCTCAATAACCATTATATTTAACATTGATAGCTTGGAGGGCGGGGAAGGACACAGATGACACAATCTTGAAAGTTTAATTTGTTTATAAGGGTTTTTTTTGTTCTTGTTTAGTTTTGCTTAGTTTTTGGATACAAGGTCTTGCTCTGGTGCCCAGACTGGAGGGCAGTGGCATAATCATAGGTCATAATTTGGTTGTAACGGTTCTTTAAAACATATTTTTGCTGAGAGTGGTAGCTCCCACCTGGAATCTAAACAGTTTGGGTGGCCAAGGTGGTATAATCTCCTGATCCCAGGAGTTGAAGACGAGTCTGGGCAACATAAGTAGGCTCAGTCTCTAGAAAAAAATTTAAAAATTGTCTGGGTGTAGCTTTGCATGCCAGTAGTCCCAGCTACTTGAGAGGCTACGGTGAAAGCATCACTGGAGCCTAAGAGTTTGAGGCTGCTATGACCCATGATTCAGCCACTGCACTGAAAGAGTGAGACACGTGTGTGCGTGTGTGTGCGGATGTGTGTGTATACAAAATTTGTATGTGAAAAAAATTCAAGCACGTGAGAAAAGTGAAAGCCCATGTTGGGAGATGTGCAGAAATGTGAGTATGTCTCCAACAACTCAGTGAGACTTGGTTTTCCATCTTGAAAAATTGCCCATCCACACTGAAACCACAGCCTAACAAATGCCCGTTCTCACACTACACCTGCTGGGATACCAGTATGTAGCCTTTTGAAAGAAATAAAATCTTTCACCTAAGAGAAGGACAAGAGAAAAGGAGGGTTTCACATCTTAAGCCTTCATTTTCTTTATGAATCAACAGCCACTTGTCATTTGAGTTGTCCAAAGGCGAGTGACAGCACTAATACACTTAATGAATCAATCAGGAAAAATGGGCCTCTCAGATGAGGAGGAGGCATAATGGTGACAATACCCAATCCATTCTCTGGTTTGCATGGTGCTCGCATCTCAAGAAGTGGTGTTAACCATGTGAACCATGTTCACTGGACAAGACCAGAGGAAAGATTACTCAGCACAACACAACTATGAGGCTGCAAATCAAACTGGTAGTGGGAGCATGCATGAGGCTTCAGTGGCCGACACTGGTGGCTACCCTTGCATGTCACTTAAAACTTAGAGGTGAAGGACCATTTTTTTCCCATTTGGCTCAGAGAAACTAATAAACATTAAAATTGAGATTTGTTTTTCTTTTCAAGATTTCTAAGACATAGAGGACTCTCTAACACTCCAAAAGACATTCAGCTATTCATGCAGCTGAGGACCTGCCTGCTCGGTAGAGGGATGGCAAAGCAGCAGCCACTAGCTTTAGTAACTTTAAGCTCCTCCTCTCATAGGGAGAGGCCACCCCCCCACACACAACCCCCCTAACTTCATAGGCTCTGGCTGTCAAGTGCACCTTGGGGATTGTCTTCCTCCCAACTCACTATCTCTCCAAGACAGTCCAGCTCAATCTAACAGCTACTCTAGGATGGCGAGTTGTACACTCTCTTCCATTCTCCCAGCACAGTGTGACTTCTGGAGAGTGCTCCCCCATCTTCTTACCTCAACTGATGTGAAAAGAGCCGGTTCCCGGGCAGTTAGATGTTCAGTGACATAAGAGTACCAGCATGCACAAGGCCTGGCCCCACAGCGTGGCACCTCTCCCCTACCAGGCCTTCACGCCGGCCTTTTCTCTTCTTTCACCAATGTCAGGTGATGGTCACCTGTGCCACACTCTCATGAGCTTGGTAAGTAGCAGGGGTGTAAACCCCAACAGATTTCCTGTGACTCTACCTTCTTACCTCCCACTCAAGTGACATTATAAGCATAATTTTACACTTGATCTAATTTATGCATAACTTTTTTATAACATTCCTGACAACAGCCTTCACAACCAAATGAGTCTGGGTTACAGAACACACGGGTGAGGCTGGGGTAGCAGGTTTCACTTACTTTATTCCAATGTGAAATGAAGATTGATGATTTAAAACCAAAACAAAGTTGTTTATCAGCTGTGGGGTTGCTACACTTGCTAGCTCATGCTCACTTCCTTTGAAACAAGTTATCTGCACAGACCATATTCGTAAGTAGCTCTTCGCAAAACCCCAGACAGAAGTCCCAGTCAGACACAGCTCCCTCAGGCTCACAGGGCGGCAACCTCCTCCTCCATGTTGGGCTCTGACAGCAGGCAAGGGAAGGAGAACAGGCAGCAGGGGGCAAGAAAGGTCCGGGACTGTAGGGATCCCCAAATGCCCCAGAGCTATTCTTTGTAGAAGGGCGCACTCACATCTCACTCTTTCAGTGCAGTGGCTGAATCATGGGTCACTGCAGCCTCAAACTCTTAGGCTCCAGTGATGCTTTCCCCTCAGCCTCTGAAGTAGCTGTGCGGCAAAAAGCTTCCTATTTTTTGACTTGAAACCTGGACTTTAAGCCAGGTTGGGTCTGGGAATAGTGGCAGCAAAAGCAGCAGCCAAATATACACACTCTAGATGTCTACACTCATGGACACACGCATATTCCACACTTGCTGGAGCACGAGAGGCCTAAGAGGCACCTGTTTGCCAGCTGCTAACTGATGTCCACACACCCCATTCACGTGTCTTCATTTAGGTCTCTGCATCGTATATTCTCTCAGTCAGTGCAAACACATCTTCTGGGGGGCATCATTAATTGCAGCACCAGCCCCACTTGTTCGGGAGGGAGCCAGGAGAAATCTGGTCAGCTCCTAATCTCCCAGGACATAGGTGATGTCCCCTTTTCAGGACTTACATCCAGCAGCGCCATCTCGGGATGGGTTTTTCAAACACAAGCAGCATGAGGTAGCAAGCATGTTGTGACAGGCTCAGGGCCATGGGCAGCCGGCTGCTGGAGAAGCAGGACAGGGCAGGCACATCTGCGGGTGGCACCATGACAAGCCAAGGCAGCCACAGCCTCTACCCCCAACAGCCCCAGCCCAGATGGCATTCAAATCTTCCCGGATAGTATTTGGGTACCCAATGCCCATCAGTCGCGGGCTCATTAGCACGGCCTTGTTGGTTACTCAGGGACAAAGGAGAGGGGGTGAGGGATGTAGATCCAGGGTGGGCGCCGCCTCACGGCCAGAGTCCACCTGACTGCAGGCCAGCAAGCAAGCCCAAGCAGCTCAGCTCTAGTCATCTCTGGTGGCACTTTCTATGTATACTTTACACAAAGGTAGAAAAAGAGGTCAACATTCGCTGTTGTGACATGAAAGTCTACGCTCCATTAAGACCTTAAAATGCTATTGTCTTAAGCCCTCTTTAATAAAATTTATACAAATAAACACACACAAGCTGAAACTACTATAAATGAAGTATTAGGATTTTTTAAACCCATAAACAGACACGAAAACAGTCACTGTTTGATTGCAGAGAAAGTGAGATTCTAAAGCAGCTGACCACAAAACAGCCCCGCCATATCCCAGGCAGGCCAGGCAGTCTCAACACTACGATGCCACGTGATGGTCACAGAGGACGACAGCTCCCATAAGTATTCTAAGGCACTGTGTTAGCTTCTCACTCACAGTCTCAGAATACCCTGTGAGGGGAGGCCCCACCTGAATAGAGCACAGGAGTTTCCTGAGTTCTTCCCAGAAAATGGTCATCAAAGTGTGGAGCAGAGGAAGCCCAGACAGAACAAGTGAGTCCCTAGGGTATCCTTAACCTCCCTCAGCTCCTACACATGGGTCCCTCAGGGAAAGTGAGCAGCCTCCTAACTCCCTTGATAGGGTCCCAGTCCTGCAGGTCTGGACTCTCTCATTTTATGCTACCATAGGGGGTGACAATGCAAACACAGGCACCCTTATTTGCCATCCCTCAATGCCAGGCCAGGCCCAGAGCCCTTTGCTGACACAGACCAGGGGATGCTCAAGGCCCACCTCCACACAGTCACCTGTAGTGTACTGAGATGAACAAGGGGGTGCAAGTAGACACAAATCCCCATGGGCATGGCCTCAGACATGTTCCACTGGCTCAGGGCCTCACTGATGAGCTCACAGCCCTCCTTCAGGAATCCTGCAGATCACACCCTCAAGGAGCAGTGCTCAGATGAGCAGGTAGGCCCCACATCCTCCACCCCATGATGCTCTGTTCCACTTTGCAGGCTTCTGCATTGGCCAGTCCCCACTGCTTTCTGGTGAGATGTCCGAGTTGAAGTGAATGTTGAAGGCCACATAGCTGATGGAGCTCACTGCCTTGCCCATGTTGTACATCACCTCCTGGCTCCAAGGGTCAGCTGTGGAGACACAGCTTGATGGGAGGTAGCCCCACTCCACCATCAGTGGTGCTGTGTTGCCCTGATCTGCACCTTCCAGGTCCTTGCTGAGATGTCTGCATGTTTCTCTAAGGGACTGGGTCACGAGGCACCCCTGGCAAGGACCAGCTGGCAGAACAGACTGGACACTCTCCCTCAGCCTCCCCAGCAGCCCCGCCTGTGCTGTCATCTGTGCTGATGATCTCCGTGGTAAGATTATGGGAAATTTTTTAAAGCATCGTTTCCCCGTTCACTTCCCTATCTTAATAACAGCACTGATAACTTTTAAGCCCTAACAAGCTGAAACTGCAAAACACATGATCTTCTGACTTAGAAGGGCCATGTTAGGGCAGGGTGTGCCCTGTTAAGAGCCCCATGGTTGTTAGTGGAAGCGGGGAGCTGGATGGGCCTGGCCCCACAGCCTAGTGAAAAGTAGGACCCTCTCCTTCCAGAACATGAAAGTCTCAGAGGTTGGAAAAAGGTGCTTGGGTGGCTTGCCAAGAAGCAGAAGGCTAGAAGGCCTGGAAGGAATCCCAACAGCCTTCAAGGTGCCTGAGAGGGCTGGGCTCATTCCAGCTTTCTCTGGTTTCATCCTGTTAGCAAGAAAACCTGCTCACAGATGGCAGGCGGGCCTGAGGCTGCCAGTCCCGCATCAGGGGCTATAGGCAAATTTCATGTGTCTCTTTCTTGGAGCAGCTGCTCAGGTGGGTTCTTGCAAAGCAGTTCCCTTATTATCCACAGGTCCTTGTTCCAGCCTCATGTCTGCAGAGGGACTAGGGAGGGAGACAAGGGCTCAGCCTGGGCCCCGAAACCTGCTCTGAGATATCTGTTTTGTTACTTCCTCACAGATAGCCTCAAACTTCCAAATGAACAGACCCAGCATGGAGCTTCCAGGAGAGTGCACAGAATTCTGTCTAGTACCCAGATGGAAGGGGTTCCCAGTGACGGCAGGGCCAGGCTGCATGCACCTCTCCAGGAATGTTCCCCCCATGGTCCAACTTCAAGGTGTACATCCTCTGTGTGCATGCAGTCCATGGCAGGCTCTGCCTGGGGAACCGTCCAGCTGCACACCTGCAATGTGTTGATGACCCTCTTGAATGGGTGGTTGTGGGCCCCATGACAGGCAGCAGAGAGGGAGATGCTCAGCCCACCAAGCCCAGAGTCCTACCACAGGCTTCTGTGAAGCCTCCACCTGCTCTAGGTTCTTGCCCTGAGAGGCTGCCCTGAAGTCAAACAGAAGCAGGTGGGCCTCTCTTCCACGGCTGTTCTCTCCCCCACTGGCAGCTCCCTATAGGGGGACTCAGATGGTGGCGACAGGTTCCTCAGGCAGAAGGACTGGGGTTTAGGCTGACCGATTCATTCCATACCCCCACGTGACATGACAGAAGGCAGGGGATATGGGACAAAGGCATTGCCTTTTCTTCTGGCATGAGGAATGGCTTAGGAATCAGGGTCTGGTGGGGCTGGAGTTGAGCGATAGGCTGTGGGCCACAAGGAGTGCTCGAACACTAAGTGTTCTGGTTATCTGTCCACAGACCCAGAACAAGTGGCATCCCAGGAGCCTGGGAGGGGCTGGCAGAGACTTACTGTTCCCAGCAAAAGCCCCATGTGGATGCAGTAATGCTGCCTGCTGGTCCTTGGCTGTAATTACAAACAGGTACGTGAGGTCCCCTTGCACCCTGCAGCTCTCAGAGAGTTTGTTCCAGCTGCTCATGGTAGGCACTTTTAGTCACTAAACGTGCTTCAAAAATGGTCAACCTTGATTAAGCCAGGCGTCTTGCTGTGAGACTCTCCACCCAACTGAGGACCCTCTTCCGTGTTCCCCCTGGCAGTTTCACCTTCTAGTTCTGGTTCTGGAGACACGATGGCCCCTCTTGGACTCCCGGGAGAATGTGATCAGGTGACACATAGTCGACAGGGCCCATTTCCAAGCCATTCTTCCATTTCCCACCGTTTGAGGGGCCGAGGCTGGTGATCAGCACAGGGCCACCCAGGGCCAGCTGTCTGCAGCTAAATGTCATGCTGATCTGGATGTCTCAGGGCCACAACCCTCCAGGTGAGATGGCCTGGTCCTCAGCACCTGGCCTCCATGCTCCTTTTTCCTCTGTTCAATCCTGGCCCCAATGCCTCCTGCAACTCTCAGGTCACCATTGGCCAAGATGCTCAGGAAGAGCAAGCAGCTGCAGTCAACCCTGCTGAAGGTGGCATATGGGTCCAGGCTCTTGAGCTCATCTTGGACATGGCACATGTAGATGCAGGCTTTGAGCAGTGTGTGTAGCTGTTTCTGGAAGGAGGGGAAAAGGATTTTTCAGGGTCCTATGCCTTAGAACGACCCATCTAGCAAAGAAAGTAGTTTGCAAGGTGCTTTCATGTGTGATTTTAATTTTCAGCTTTGGGCTTTCATTTTCAAATTCCACAATAAAACATAAGGTAGGGTTCTGATTTCAACACACACACACATTCTCTCTCTCTCCCTGTCTCTTAGAATCTTCCAGTGCATTCACACTGAAAGCCAAAGTCCTCCCAGGATCTTGTGAGAACCTAAATGATCTGAATAGTTTGTCATTGCTTTTGGGGATCTGGGAAAATCTCTGCACATTTATGGAGACCGCTGTTAGGTCATTTTTAATAAATCTGTTGGGTTTCAATTCAGAAGTGTGTGACGGGAGTTGTGGAGGAATTGGCATTTGGTTTAGAAATTCCAGGAACACCAGAGACAGATTATATTTGTTTTCTGCTTCATAATATCGAGTCTTATGAAGGCTAAAACCTAATTCTACAAAAAAATTAAACTGAAAATCTTTATAGACAAAAATTATCTTATTAAATAGGAAAATCTAATTATTTTATTTTAAAATTTTCTTTTTCTTATAGGACCTAACCATAGAAATTTAAACTCTGTATGCCAACAGCCTCTACTGTAGGATGGCTTATTGTAAGTACTCATTTTACAGATTTCTTACAAAAACTTTTTCCTTAAGGGAAAGTAGAATATTGTTCGACATATATTGAATTCCCAATTATTACCTTATTTCTCACTTATTATTTTATGATTCTGTCTTCTTTAATATGAAGATTACTATGACTGTGTTTTCCCTTTCTGAATTATCATGCATCACATTTGTCTGTAATTTCAGTTTCAGAAGTTCTAAAATAGCATGCTCAAATGAATATATTAGGTATAAATTATATAATTAATAATTTATTAAAATATTTGGCTTGTATGTTTAACAGACTCTAGGCACAATGTTACTATTAGCATTTTCTTCCAGTTTTCCCAACTTTTATTTGACTAATAGTACAATTTATTTCCAATTTTTATTTTACATATCGATGTTTTATATTGTATTTACAATATTTATATTGTTGCCATATATAAAAATGTAAGACTTTTCTAATAAAGGCTAGATTACAGCTTTACCGTTTTGTGTAAGAAAAGCAGCAATGCATCAAGTAGCATAATATAAAACTTTCTCTAGTATTAACTAAAGGCTTAATCCTTAAAACTTTCTAAACACAGCTCTTTGTAATAATTATAATGTGTTTTCTCTGAATTGTTGTTGCCCTAACTGTATACAAATAATTCAAAATTTATACTTTTCATGGATTCACACGAAGAGTTGAAAATTGTAGTTACCTAGGATTATTTTTCAGTTGGACCCTATGTTCATTCAGGATTTTATGGATTAAAGTTTTCCTTAATTATGTTTTATAATTTTATGTTTCTGTATTTTTTAGAGTAGGCTGTCTCACATCTGTTAACTGTGTTTTTAGTTTCTACCTGTTTATTACGATTTTGAATTACATTATTCAAATAAGAATTCTGGGGGTTAATATTTCTTTTAACGTTGTTTTGCAATTTTACATTTCTGTGTTTCATGTTTTAGGGTAGGGCACATTACATCAGTTTATTGTTTTTAGTTTTAATTTATACAATGTAATTTTGTATGACAATATTCAACTCTGTACACCTTAAGACAGTGTGGGGCAAAAGTCAAATATGAACCATCCCTATGTCTTTTGTTAATATAATGATTTAAGTGTTTGTTTGCTTGTATAAATATTGCACCTATTTTGTTTATGACTGGTATATTTTCTTCTTATTTGATGGCCAAGAATTGATTCTGTCTAAGTGAGTAATCGTGGAAATTGTCTTAATTTCAACAACTACTGTTTATATTATCTTAGTGTGAAAGAAAGATTTATGCGATTGGAAGATAATTTTTCAAAAACTTTGTAACCCTGTCTCTTCGGGTGTCTCTTTTTTTTTTTTCTTTTTTTGAGAGACTCTCACCCTGTCGCCAAAGTGCAGTGGCAAAATCTTGGATCACTGCAACCTCTGCCTCCCAGGTTAAAGCAATTCTCCTGCTGCTGCCTCTTGAGTAGCTGGCATTAAAGGTGTGCACCACCACGCCTGGCTAATTTTTGTATTTTTCATAGAGCTGGGGTTTCACCATGTTGGCCAGGCTGGTCTTGAACACATGGCCTCAAGTAATCTGTATGCCTCAGCCTCCCAGAGTGCTGGGATTACAGGCATGAGCCATCACTCTTGGCCCTTGGGTGTCATTTTTAATTTCGATTGTGGAAAAAATACATAACATAAAATTTAGAATCTTTAACATTTTATCTTATCCAGTTCAGTCATATTAAGTGTATTTACATTGTTATGCAACATATTTGTAAAACTTTTTTCTTTTGCAAAACTAAAACTCAGTACACATGAAATGACAGCTACTCATTTTCCTTAGCACCTGGCTCCTGATAAAAATCGTTCCATTTTCTGTTTCTAAGTTTCAATACTTTAGATATTACATATAAGTAGAATCATAGAGCATCTGTTTTATTGTGACTAATTTTACGTAGCATCATGTTCTCAAGATTTCTCTTTATTGTGGATGTTAGAAGATTTTCTGCCTTTAAAAGCTGAGTAATAGTCCATTACTTTTATATTACAAATTGTATTTATTTATTTATTCTATCAGGAAAGTTTGTGTTGCTTTCACTTATTGGCCTCTGTGAATAATGCTGCAATGAATATGGGTGTGCAAATAACTATTTGCTCATATGTGCGAGGTTTACATCTGTGCTATCTTCTGTTTTATTGGAAAAAGTGTCCGTCTTTATGCCAGAAACAAACTGTTTTCATTACTGTTGCTTTGTAATGTGCTTTGAAATCAAAAAAGGTGAGGTCACTAACGTTGTTTTTTTAAAACATTTTTGGGCTTTTTATGTTTGCTTGAGATTCCATATAATTTGTTGGTTCCTTTTTCTATTTCTAAAAACAAAATTGTTAATTTAAAAAGGATTGCATTGAATCTGTAACTCGCTTTAGCCATCATGAGCACTCTTCATAATATTAAGTCTTACAACCCTTAAACATGAGCATGCTCAAAAGAGAGCTAATTTCCACATATATGTTGCTGTTTTTGTTTTCTTCTGTTATTGATTTCTAGTTTTATTCCATTTTGATCAGAAATAATAGTCACTGAAAGGCTAAACCACTCTGGGAAGTGACCTCCATTACAGAACACTACAAAGACATGTGAGGGAACCGCTTCAGCCCTGATGGGCTACAGGGATGAGTTCTCTGGGATGACACATTGCAGACAAATGCAGGGAACAATATAATCCCCTTTCCATGTTAGCTCTTCCCTATTTTTGTAGAGTATTAGTGATAGTGGTGGCTTTTAAGTCTTGGAGAAGGTCTGGCAGTACTGTGAAGCTGCCTGCTACAGATGACACCGGGGTGAATAATTAAATCTATACAAACTGTAGTAACATGAATAAATACAGCCTAGTGTAAAGTAAAATCAACACAAAGGCCTCCTCTGCTATTTCTACAAGAATGTAGAAAGGGACTCTATTCTTAACCCAGTTGCCATTGGGACTAGTTAAGGCTAGATTTTGGGGTGGAGATCTCTGGGTCACTCATGGAAACCCCCTACAAGAGAGCCCAGAGAAATTCCATATTTGGGTCTGGATCCTGGGCCCATCCTGGTTTTGTCAGGCCCCTCTCTGTAGAGACCCCCATGTGCCTGCTCTCACCGTAACTCACTGTATGCCACGCTTGGGGGTGTGGTTGAACCTGCCAGTTGTCCAAGGTTTTCGGGGTGTTGAACCCATCAAATATCTGCTTACTGATTTTAATGCAGCTCTACAAAGTGTGTTCCCAGCAGCAAAGCCGGAAAAAAAAAAAAAAAGAAAGAAAAAAGAAAAAAAAAAGAATTTAATTGTCTGCTTTGTTTTTACCACCAGGTGACATCTCCATTAGAAATTCTGTTTCCTAGATCAGGAACATAGGAGTATCCACATAGACCCCCAGCCAATGAGGAAACCAGACGACAGCTTAAGGCCTTGGAATTCACATCTGAGTAGACATACTTGGTCCGCAACGCTCAACTTTTTATTCCACCAGTCATGACCTGGGTATGAACATGACAGACCCACCAGGGTTCCAATGCCTTACAACCTGTCCCTGTGAGGAAGAACCCCCTCCTTTCCTGCTCCCCCTGCAACACATGGTAACGGTAGGCAGGGTCGTGTTGCCCAGATTAGATGACAAGGGTGGCCTGGCATGGACGGACCTGCCCTGGGCCACTCTGTGTTACCTGTGTGTGCCTCTTGTCGAATGGCCAGTGGTACCAAGGATGTGGGCTGAGCCAATATGTATATTGTCAGAAAAGTCTCTCACTTTGAGCATTTCTCAGGCAACAGCTTAGGAATATAGCACACAATGAGAATACAGTGCTCTCTCAAGCATCTCCCATGAAATTAGCGAGATACAGGGCTGCTCTAGAATATGGGTGTCTGGTTCCAAAAGTTCTAAATTCTTTTAGGTTCCTTCACAAGGGAAGTCTGTTAACTTCTTCAAGGTTTTATTCCTTGAGCCCTTTTCCTCCATAAATCTATGTGAAGGCCCTGCTGGGCTGCTGATTTCTCACCCTCCTCTCCCATGTCAACTCTTTACCTGTAAACAGTTATGCAAACACAATTATGTCCCTTACTCCCCCAAAAAGATTTAAATGCAGCCAGGGCCCCATGTTTGAGAGAACAGAGTTGGGTTAAAATCTTTTCCTTTTCATTTCTGTGACCATATAAAAATCACTGTATGCTTTAGGTCTCCCTAGCCCTGAAGTATGCATAATGGGATTATGCTAGCATCAACTTCCAGAAACAGTCATTGGTGATATATGAGATAGAATGAATAAAACTCGATTGGATGCAGTGGCTCTTGCCTGTAATCTTAGAAGATTGGTAGACCAAGACGGGTAGAATACTTAAGGCCAGGGGTTTGAAGCCAGCCATGACCAGCATGGCAAAAACCCTTCTCTACTAAAAATGCAAAAATTAGCCAGATGTGTTGATGCATGCTTGTAATCCCAGCCACACAGAAGGCTGAGGAGTAAGAATCACTTGGGCCCAGGAAGCAGAGATTACATTGAGTCATGATCGTGCCACTGCACTCCAGCCTGGGTGACAGAGTGAGACTCTGTCTCAAAAATATATAAATATATCAAGTATGTATGTATATATTTATATTTATACATTATATATAACTATATATAAAAAATAAACTTATACATGTATATCTTTATATATAAAAGATACATATTTTACATATCTTTGTATTTAAAAGATACATATTTTATATATCTTTATACATAAAAGATATAAATTTTATATATATGGCATTATTTTTCCATTCTGCAGGAGAAGAGGTTGAAATTAAAAGAAAATCTGATACTGTAGTCTGGCATTAAATATTCCAGTGCTGTTCATTATATTTAGAATCATGTATATGCCTCATCTCAGCCTATGTGGTGGGCGCCCCCAACTAAGTCTCACAACAGCACTAAGTTGTGAGTGACTCTGTTATGTAAAAACGCAGCTCACCGCTCAGTGCCCCAGAAGTCGGTACTATAACACCGGGTTTCCAACAAAGAGATGGGATTCCAGCTCACGTCTCTTTCCCTGTGCTTACTTAAAGGTAGTAATATTCTCAGAAAGGTTTAGGAGGTGGGTTCTGGATTAGTAGGGAATTGCTGAAAGAAAAAATGTATGGAAAGTCATTGGGCATGAACAGTCATCTTTTCCTGCAACACACAGGTCACATGTGCAAATTTGCGGAGAGTTAGTGTAAAACATATGATGGAAATTTGGGCTCTGACGTCAGTGAGCTGATTTCACACAGACTGCAGTTGACCATATTGGTTCTGACCAATTTTAGCCAGTTTTTAGAAGTCTCATAAATGGAATAAATTTCAGTCTTTCAACAAGTTTCATCTTTTCTTATCTGTCATTCTGAAAGCTGAAGAATTTCTGCTAGTCACTGGTTTAACTCTTTGGCGACCTGGTTCTAGTTTCTGTCAAAGAGAATACAACAAATGTGATAGGTTATCACTTCTGACTTAGTTCAGACTTCTATACCAAAAAACATAGACTAGGCAACTTATAAACAAAAGACTTTAGTTCCGGAGGCTAGAAATTTGAGATTGGGCTTCCAGCATGGTTAGGGTCTGGTAAGGACTCACTTCTGAGTTTCAACCTCCGGACTTCAGGTTGTATTCTCATTTAGCAGAGAGAGGTAGAGACAGCCTTCTGTGGTTTCTTTTACAAAGCTAGTAATCTCTATCATGAGGGCCTCATGCTTAGGACTTAATTACCTCTGACCTGCTAAGGCCATTACGCTGGGGATTAAGGTTCTGGAATGTGAATATGGTGGGGAATCACATAGTCTATTGCAACTTCCAAAGTTATATTTCTAAAACAGCTATTATTTTCCTCCTACTTGCTCTGTCCTGTGCTTCCTCTCTCAATCTCTCTGTCTCCCTTTCTCTCTTTTTCTGTGCATATGTCTGTCTATCTCTTTCATCTTCCATCTCTCTATTATATTCCTCAAGATGAAGAAGCGACCTCCAGTGTCCTAAGATGCTCTAGGCACAGACCCACATGATAGAGAACTGAGGAGATTCCCAGGCCAATCAAGAGTAAGAAACTTGGGCTCTCAGTTGACACTGAATCGTGCCAATTTCCCTGAGGCAGATTGAAGGCTGATCTCTCCCCAAATCCAGCTTCAGTTGAAATCACAGCCCTAGCCTCGTAAGAGACCTTGAGGCAGAGGCACCCAACTAAGCTATATCGAGATTCTGCTTCACAAAAACTGTGAGATAGTATTTGTTGTCAAAACGTGCTAAAATTCAGGGCAATGTTGTCAGAGAGGGGCAAATGACCAACCTCCTCTTTCAGGCCCCAGGATCCTCCCGCCCCTCTCTTCCTGTCTTTCTCAGGCTGCCTGCAGCCACACTTGTCCCGTTACAACCTCCACTGCTGAACTCACATGTGCGTGTGAGTCTCTTCACAAAGAGTGGCTTTTCCCTGACACACTTTCCACACCTGCGCAGGACTGGCTCTCTGTTGTCATTCTAGTCACAGCATAATGTCACCTCAGCGAGACATTCATGTCCCCTCCACGCAACCTCTCCCCAGCCCTCCCTCCCAACATTCTACTTTATTTCCATTATAAAATGTTCTTTCCTTTCGCATGTACTTGCTTTAGTGTTTTTGTCCAGCAGTCCTCAGACTGTGAGCTCCCCGCGGAGATGCAGGGATAACATAATCATTTTTGGTGCCACATGGTGAACCTACCAAGGTAGCTGCCAGAGGGTGGGTGCTAGGGGAAGAGTCGCTGAGTAAAATAACATGGAAAATCACAAAGCCCTTCTTCCTGCTTTCGGCCACCCAATAATTTGGAGATCAAGAATGACAACAGGAGGTGCAGGACCCCAAAGTGACTCTCCCCCTGGCTCCAGCTGCTTCAGTAAAGCCCAGCGGGCACAAGAAACACGGGGTCTGCCGCCACCTAGAGGCCTCCACTGGCACTGTAGTCCCAGACTGAAGCATCACAAAACAGGTAGCTGCATTGGGGGATTCTCAAGGCAGTGGCTCTTCAGGGACCCCTGGGGAAAAGGAGCAGTATCTGAAGGTTCCAAGGGCCATAAAAGTGACCTCGGAAGCCTCCCTTGATTCCTATTTTCCTCAGCCTCTTTGGGTGTGCTGTGCACTCATTAAAAACTTTAACAGCATTTGGACACATTATTTTCTTCCACTTCTGAATGAGGACCTCAAGGACACCCCAAAAATCTAGTATTTTTCCTGGGCCCCACACTCCAGAGCCCAGTGCATTGTCACATTCTGCTTTATTCCAAGTCCTCATCTGCCTAAGTCTCTAGGCCTCTCTCTTCTCTGAAGGACCTCTAGAAACTGAAAAGCCTCTTTCCAGAGTCTCAAAGCACACTGAGTTACCAATGAAGAGCCAAGGGCAGCAGACCCTTCTGAGTATCTTGAATCCTTGGTATTATTCCTTTCGAGTATGCCTATTTATGAGGGAGAAAATGAAGGCTTTCTTTCCCGTAGCCCCTCTTTGTATCACAAGGGGTGGTGGGGGGAGGGCAGAGCTCATTTTATTTCCAGGTGCCCACAGAGGTGGGAGTCACAACCCCAGTCCTGTCCTTTTCAAACAGCTGGGGAGTTACCAAGGCCCGGCAGAACCCAGGGAACCTGGAGGATCCTTCATCCCATGCTGTCAGCTCCTGGATATGTAGCTGGGGGAGTGGATGCCTCTGCCTCATGGCAAAGCTGCCTCTACTATTTCTTTCCCTTTTGTCACTTATCTGGTTTCCTCTTCCCTAACCTCACTTTAGAAGCTCCACTTTAGATGTCCACTTTAGAAGACTGTGTGCGTTTGTTTGTGTGGTGTGTTTGTGTGTGCATGCCTCAACGTGAGAATATGGAAGAGTAGAAAGCCCAGGTAGAAATTCCAGCACAGGGTTTTCCAGGACTTAGGGGCTCTCATTTCCAAAGAAAACCTGATGGGTGAGGTGCATGCAAGGCCTAGAAAGCTGGCTCCTTCCCTAATACTCTGTGCTCTGCCCAATTTCTGGGATCTGGACCAGTCTTTGCCTTTTTTGGGGACTCAGTCTTCCTGTTGTAAAATGAAGAGTTGGTCACAAAACTGTATAAGCACATGTTCAGTGAAGACAGGGTGTCATGCTCAATACCAGATAGAATATTGGGATGGGGAGAGTTTGGGCAGACGTAGGTGTCCTCGAGTGCTCAGGCCTCTGGACAGGGCCAATGCAGGCGAACATAAAGCACGACACAGCCAGGTTTTCTTTCCAAGGCTACGGGATGAAACTGCACCACAGGCTCTACCCTTGAGGCTGGTCCCGCAAGATTTTCCCGCCTTCAAACAGCAACAGTTTGATGAATTTCATGTCCTGAGAAGCCTATGTCCATCCCCATTACAGTTAGGGGTACAGGATACTAGACTTGTAAAATAATGTCCTTTGACTTTCTTTTCTTTTCTTTCCTTTTCTTTTCTGTTCTGTTCTTTTCTTTCTTTTCTTTGTTTTAACTGAGTGGATATTTCTTCTTTCTGTTTTGTTTGTTTTTTAACTAATTTTTTAAGAGGTCTTTACAGGTCAGCTGTGGTGCCTCACGCCTGTAATTTCAACACTTTGAGAGGCTGAGGCGGGTGGATCATTTGAGGTCAGGAGTTCAAAACCAGCCTGGCAAAACTGGTGAAACCCCTTCTCTAATAGAATTAGAAAAAAATTAGCCAGGAATGGTGGCACATGCCTGTAGTCCAGCTACTCAGAAAGTTGAGACAGAGTAATTGCTGAAACTTGGGAGGCGGAGGTTGCAGTGAGCCGAGAGTACACGACTGCACTCCAGACTGGGTGACACACTGAGTCTCTGTAAAAAAAAAAGAGAGAGAGGGAGAGAGAGAGCGCTCTTTATGGAAATGTGAGCCCCTTTGAAATTTCATGAGTTGGAAATATTTATTCCAATTTTGGAATTTCTTTTCTTATTGTGGTGTTCTCTTTAAATTTGTTTGGATGTTATTAGTGTTCTGTTTTGCTTTGTTTCTATGTAACTTCTCCCCAAATTGATTTATAGATTTCTCTATTCACAATACAGTATTTTGGCAGAGATCTTGTGGAAACAGTCTAATCAGTTTAAAAAATTTAAATAAATATAAAAAATCAAAGAACTGTAGAAACTGTCCTGAAGAATGACAAATATTCAGACTTAGATTAAAGCTATAGCAATAAAAACTATGGATGGTAGTAATGCAAAAATAGGCACACAGAAATCTAGAAAAACTCGAGAGTCCAACTCAGACTCACACATTTGGACAATTTGTATATTACAAAAGAGTCACAGAAGAGCAGTTGAGAGAAGACAGTCATCTCGGTAAATAGCCCTGGGTCAACTGGTTATTTATGTGAGAAACAAATACTCTTATCCTATATTATCAACAAATTTCAATGATAAGTGGATTTTAAACTTTAAGGTGAAAGTTGAACACAATATTTCTAGTAGATGACATAGATAAATATGTTCATGACTTTGGCACAGGCCAAGATTTCTTGGGACACAAAATGCATTAATTATCACGACAAAAGTATGACAAATTGGACTTTATTAGAATTAAAACCTTGTCTTCATAAAAAAAAAAACCTTCAGGAGAGCTGAAAGGGAAGAACAAAGTGAAAATCAACATTTGTCTTATATTTATGTGGCAAAAGCCTTTTATCCAGATTATTTAACTAAATCCCATCAATTGATAAACAAAGATGCAATACGTTGAACAAAATTGGCAAACATGTGACTAGGAGTTCCACATACAGAACCGAAGGGTCAACAAGTAAATCAACATATCCACATCCTTATACATCAGAGCAATGCATATTAAAACTACAATTTAATAACACTATGCAATAATTAACATTTTTTAAAACTGACAAAGTTAAGTACTAGTGATGATGCCACGCAACTGGAACTTTCTTATACCATTCTGTTTGTAAACTGTTATAACCGCGTTCAAAACCTCTTGAGTAGTATCTCCTTACATACACGATGTACGTAAGCACACTCTAGGACCCAGCAACTCTGCTACTAGGTATATACACCCAATAGAAATGCCAGCATATTTTCCAATGCAGAAAAGTGCTCGAAGCAGCATTATTTGGTAATTTTCCAAACTGTAAAAAAATTAAATGTGCATCGATAATAAAATAAATAAATAACACAAATACATTTTCCTTTATAAGGGGACATTATAAAGATATAAAATTAATTGGAGACATTAAAATATACAAAAATCTAACAAACACCATTTAATTAGATTTAAAAGTCCTATCCAGAGCAATCAGCCAATAGAAAAGAAAAAGGCATACAAATAGAAAAAAAAAATTGAATTCTCTTTCTCCATTGGCAATATGAGCCACTACATAGAGAATGCTAAAGCCTTTCCAAGACTGCTTTCGGAGAAAGCTTTAAAAGCCTCCTGAAATGGATAAGCAAGTAAAGTTTTAGGACACAAAACCAATGTACAAAAATCAGTAACGTTTCTATGCACCAACAACTTTGAATTCTTGAACTTCTTCTGGTTGTATTGCATTTTCAATTTCTTCCCTCAGTTAACTATATATTTTTTCTTTTTTCAGCTAAACTAATTTATTCTTCTATATAATTTCACCTTGTTAATAAACCCCAGGCCAAAAAGTGAGAATAAAGTATTTGTCTGCATCCTGTTTCCTCATTTTGAAAACTAGTCCAGATGAAACCTATACTTGTTCTAGGGAGTTGACATAGACAGCATTTATTTCCATTCTCAGCAGGGATGCCAGCCAGAAAGAGGGAGTTCTGCATTTTCACTTTGGTTAGACAGGACTCTGGATAGTTGTATGGGAAAAGATGTAAACTCTAAGGGAGCCAAATAGGACATTGCAAAGATTTATGCGTTGAATCCGGGAGCAATTATTGTGTTAAATTTTGTGCGAAACACTGCGCAAAGAGCAATTAAAGTGAAAATTATTAAGGCATTAGCTTTACCTTGGGAAACTCACAGTAGTCAGATTCTCTGAACCTCAGAACTTAACAACAACCTAGTAAAATCTTGTTCAGAGTGAAAAGAGGGTGGGGGCAGGAAGGTAAGTTTGAAAATTATGCTGGGTGAATGAGATAATTACCCCTAGTAAGGCAGTGGAAGTATGGATGGCCTTGGGATGGGTGAAGACAAAAGAATCTCAGCAGAGGGTGCAGATAAAAAAGGACAGAAACCCAGGAGCCTTATGCAGGAAGAGGAATGAGTTTGCTGGACTGGGGAGAATGATAGTAAAAAGCAGAGGATAATAGGCACCTGTGGTCATCTAGGGACAATAGGGTGGATTAGTTGGGGCTTACAGAATCAGTGAGGAACTTTTGAACAGTAGGATAGGTAAAGAAGAGCTATATTTTGGAATAATTATGTAGCAATGGTGGTTAGGAGCAATAGAAACTCAAAGTATTACATAAATATGTTTTTTTCTTATTCTCCCACACAAGACTTTCGACTTTCCTCTTAAACAGAGAAAGGAGTGGTTTGCTATGATGTTTTTAAATTCTCAGAGGCAAGCATTACTCTTTGCTGCCTTTTAGTAAAGGTTAGTTTTAAACAAAGAAGATTGAATGGATTTTCTGGCTCATAATGGTTCAGTGCAACATCTCATACCTTCTAGTAGTTTTCAGTATAACTGAAATAACTGAGTGTCAATACTCCATGGAGGGGTTCTCTGCTTGCTAAGGCTTCCTCCTCTGGGCTAGGCCTTCTACACCATGGTTGTCCTGCTGTGGCTGGAGCTGGAATTTGGATTGACCTCTGTGGGTCTTCCTAGCACACAATAGGGGCCCCATTAGCATGGCCAGAATCAAGCTCCTTCCTCTCGTCATTTATTTCTCCATTTATCCCTTGTTGGGAATGGAGAGTCCTGCCACTGAGTTCAGCTCAGGGTTGAAGTTCAAATCTCAGCTGATACTTGGTAGATGTTGACTTTTTTGGGAAGAACTTGGGAGAATAAAACATTATAAAGGCCCTGGCCAGGCGTGGTGACCCAAGCCTGTATTCCTGGCATATTTATTGGCTGAGGAGAAACAATTGATTGAGGCCAGGAATTTGCTACCAGCCTTGTCAACATAGTGAGACCGCATTTATACAAAAAAATTTGAAGCATTAAAAAAATTTAGCCAGGTGTGATAGTTCCAAACTGTAGTCTCAGCTATGCTGGAGATTGAGGCAGAAGATCACTTGAACCTGGAGTTCTAGGCTGCAGGGAGCTATGATCATGCCACTGCACTCCAACCAGGGCAACCATGCAAGATGTTTCAAAAAGAAAATCTTTTATTATTCTTCACCCCTATAATCTCTCCAGAACTTATGCACTATGTAGCAGAAAGAATCAAACTCCGCAAGAGTTTTGTTCTTGCTTATGATTTGGTTTTCTGCTGCTTGGCTGCCCCCTCATGTCCCCATTTTGTATAAAATAAGAACCCCCAAGTGAAGTGGAATTTCTCCCCAGCAGAGGGTCTCACCAAGGCCCCAGGACTGGCACTTTAGGTGGAGGCTTGCCTTTCAAACTCTGAATAATAATTGACACTAAAATTGACAAGTTTTCCAGACACCAGCTTCCTGAAAGGAGCATCCAGTCAGAAGACAAGATGAGGTCAGTAGCGAAGGTGACCCAGGTTGAATGGGGAAGTCCATCAGCACATCTGAAGAATGAGCGAAGGGAGGGTTTCCCTGATGTTCACTCCTTCTGCCCTCCATAATTTCCTCTACTTTTCCCAGACTTCCCTCTGACATCCTCTAAACTTTCTATCTTCCCAGGGCTTTCTTGCTAGGGAGTCTAATGAAGTAAAAGCTTTAAAATTGCTTTGATTTTAAAAATAATTTTATTGATTCTTAAAATGTACTGGCACAAAAGAATAATATCATTTCTTAAAATGTTTAAAAAGTAAATTAAGTGTAAGCTTACATTTAATTAACTTATTTGATTCCTAATTAAAATACAACAAAAATTTTTTTGAAACAAGATCTTGCTCGGTCACCCAGACTGGAGTGCGGTGGTGAGGTCTTGGTATATTGCAACTCCACCCCCTAGGTTCAAGCGATTCTCATGCATCAGCCTCCCAAGTAGCTGGGACTACAAGCACACACCACCAAGTGGCTAATTTTTGTGTTTTTAGTAGATATGAGGTTTTGCCATGGTGCCCATACTGGTCGCAAACTCCTGGTCTCAAGTGATTCAACCGCGTCGGCCTCCCAAAGTGCTGGGATTACAGGTTTGAGTCACCACACGTGACCTTAAATTTTTTAAAAATTATAGGTAAATTTAAATTACTCAGAAATAGTCAGAATTAACCGTTGAATACCCTGAATCTTTTTCTCCTTCATAAGCCTTTCTAATCTTTCTATTCAAATTTAGGATTTGATTCGGTTCTAGTGTTTTAAAACCTGCTTCTTTCCTTCAAAGACATGCAGACCATCTCACAGGCCAATGGACATCACGGACATTCTGATTTTAGTGGCTGACTGGTTGTTTGTCTATGACCTCCCATAATGTACTTAAGTAACACCCTCTTGATGATGGGGTTAAGTTGTTGAAAATATCTTGTCTTTTCTGAAGCACTACGTGGAAAATATTAGATTTTGAAAGAAACACATAGACCCATACCACACCCTTCCTTTGAAATTCTCCACTGCTTATTTAAAGAGACGTTTATTCCTGACTAACGTCCTACATTACACTCTCTGTAGAACTTTTGGAAACTATAAAAGTACAAGAGAATCAATAAAGCACTTTAATTTCTCACAGGATCCTGATTCCTATAAGAAACACCTCAATTCCTATAATTCAGCATATTTCCTCTCAGTCATTTTTCTACACATTTTTAATTTTGAGCTCTAATGTATAAGTTTGGTTATACTTTTTAATGTATGCCTTCAATTAATATGTTTAATGTTATATCATCTCATAAGCACTTCTCCATGTCATAAAAAAATTTGTGTACATCCCATTTTTAATACATATCTGTAGCTCCAAAGAAGAGGCATACGTTGTTTACTCTTCTAATCCCCTATTTTTGGAAAATTTTGTTTTTCCAATTCTTTGAGATAATAAACTGGCTAGGGTTAGTATTTTGGTCTCCATTTAAATTTTGTAAGAGTTGCCTTTCTATAAGTGGCTATGTGACTGTTACAAGGGTAAGATCCCTCCTGCAGAAATGTGCCATGGGTTTGAAGCCTCCTTGCAAAGTGCCTTCCTTGTGGCAGGTCCCCATGTTTCTTTCTAAAATCAGCACAGTCTGTCTGGGCGTGCTTGGAATTCTGCAGCTGTGACCCCTCTAGAATCTTCCTTGAATTCAGGTGCAACTAATCTCCTCCATGGTGGACACCAGGAAGTAGGCTGTAGAGCATTCCGTGACCCTGAAGAATGACACGATGTTCTTGATGAAGAGGGTGGAAATTCCTGAAGGAAAAATAATGTTTTCTCAACAGCAGAAGTAGATAACGAGTCTATTCAATGACTGGGTCATGGAAAACCCTGTTCTCTAGAGGTTGATGCTGCATTCCAGGCAAACCCACACCCTCGGTGTATGCCAGAGGCGTCAGAAACACAAAGGAGCTCACACAAGAGTGCCAGTTAGCTATGAATCCTCAAGGTCTTCCACTGGAACAGAAGATAATAACTTACTCTGAAGAATTGTTTGCATCTCCCTGCCCATCCCCTAGCTACTGAGTGCAATTGTGCAACTCAATTGCATGCAAGTATAAATATAGCTACAACTATGAAAAGAGCTGAGATTCTAAACCACAAATACAGACAACTACGAATATAGATGAGATGAAAAACTGTAAGCCTTCTTAAGGGTGTACAACATGTAATAATGGCACCCACTAGCTCATGTTTAGATACCAAGGAAATAATAGCAGAAATGTTTTATGTTCACATTCAGAACAAGACCTATTATCATTCATCATCAGTTAATTTAGTCCTATTTTACTCATATTTGTTTTACTCTATCTTGTAAGCACAGATGCTTCTCTGCTAAAATTAGGGAAATAATTAGTCCACTGATAGTGTCTCAAATTTACGTAGGTCATTCTATCAGAAGCCTTTATATAAGAGTACTTGGCGCAGTTATTTCTGTGCGTTTCTGAGACATTCTTTTTATGTTGAAGACAAAGCCCTGTGGCATTTAACTGATTTGCAAGCACTTTTAGAAAAACAGCGGAGTACAACCAAAGGTATATACTAATGAAAAATAAGCCATGCTTTCAGGGATGTAGTTAGTTGGTACACTAAAATGTTCTTTTATATAATGCAAACAGCATTAACACTTTAAAAAATAGAATTATATTATGCACAGTGAAGGCACTGGAAATTTTTCTACAAACTTTAAATAATTTCTGGATTATTTATGTTAATAAAAATTATGTAAAAAATTTAACCTAGGGGAAGTTAAGCATACTTCTGATTATTTAATATAACAAGATGCAAAATAGGCAAATTTCCATTTATGATAGTAGGATATAAAGAGTTTGTTCTGATACAAATATCAAACATAAAGTGTAAGTAAGAAATAGAAAAAAAATGACCTGTGTATGTTGATAATTTATATGTGTGTATATTACTATGCAAAATTATTTACTTTTAGTAACTTAGATTATGTAAATATGTAATATATTTTAGGCAGCAGCAAATATTAACACATTTTTTAATGTGCAGCTTAGATAAGAGTTGATGATTAAAATTTATTAATATTAGCAACTTACAACCAACGTTATGCAGAAAGAAATTCTAAAAATAATTTTGTATTAACTTTGAAAATTTTAAACCGTTTTCTACAGAAGTTTTTAAATTACAGATAATAAAATAGACAGTTTATAAAAATGAAAATGCTACTGAGAAATAGTTGGATATTGATTCATTATTTTTTCTGAATATTAGTATTTGGAGCTTCACTGTTAATAATTCCAATAGGCTACACAAATTTTCTCTTCAGTAAAATGGCAAAATAGAAGTCACTCTATTCCTAAATATATGATGCAAATTTATTACCATTTTTTCTATATAAATGCCACAAAATTTAGGCCAATAAAATCAGAATTTCTTCCATGAAATTTCAAGGGCTGAGCTGAGCTGGGAAGAGCTTAACTGCTTAATATCAGAGTTTTAAATTAAAGCAAAAGGCCCACATCAAAGTAATAGTTAAGCCTTTTTGTCTTCCTTTCTGTGATTGTGGTAAGCAACAGGCAACATCACATGAAGAACCGACTCCTCATTGTTCCATTTTTTCCTCATGGAGAAGCACCAGGAAAGGGTCAGATGGATCAGAGCAAACATGGGGCACTGTCTCACTGCTGTGGTGACCCCTCATTAAAAACAGGCCTGCAATTTTGTGAAAAAGGGGGCAGGAGAGCGAGAGGCGAAAGTATGAGCAAGATTAAAAAGTAAAAAGTATTGAGTATTAATAGGAATGTATAAAAAGTATTATCAAAGTTCCATTTCTTCTCCAGAAACAGGGATCTGAGCAAAGGTTTCTGAAGAAGGCCTTGACCAAAAGCCCCTGAGGAAGGTGCCCCTGAATCTAGATGCCTGGATTGGGAATGAAAACTACATGTGAGCCTCAGTGGCCAAGATGGCCGGTATTGTTTATTTCAACCCCTCAGAGACTGCAAAGCATTGACATTTATATGCTTCTCCTAAATGCACATGTCAGCAGCAGTGTGACAACCAATGCTTTCAGAGATATAATGTAGGCATCAGAATTTCTGCCAAAAGTTTAAATAATCTTATCTTTTCAACCTCAAATAACCGTATATGCTGAGAACCTTCAAAGGCATGTACCGCCACAAATAATTTTTCAGGAAAGAAAGAAGCACAACTGTAGAATAAAAATTAGACTGGAAGTTGATGCTACCTGTGGGAATTGCTAATAATGAAAGAACAGCTTGTTAGAATTCAACATGTCTGATTGGTGAATATAATGTCACAGCAGAAGAGATGCAGGAGTATTTGGATCTGACTATGCTATCTAAAGCTAGAATCCTTACGTTTTCAAAAGTTTAGAAAAATAAGTTACAGTAGTTAGTGGAGGTGGTATTTCTTTTCTTTGGTTGACTTGGAAATTAACACCAATCCTCATATTAGTTTCTGGTTCATATGTACATCTTGTGTTTTAATCAGGACAATTTAGGTAAATAAATTTAATCTTTTTCAGGTGTCTGTAAAGGGAGCATTATTAACATTACATATAACTTTTCACTGGAATAAAATACCTCGACCCAGAATCTTCAATGGTCCCATCAATTGAGGTCAGTCCTTTATAATAAAATGAAGTCTACTATTCTTTCTGAAATATACGAAGTTAAAGACATCAAGACCAAAGTTATTCAGAAACAAAATTATAATAAAAACATGGCTGTACCATTAGATCTTAATAAATCCCAAAATTGTATATATAGTATAGAAATAATATAAGTAGTTATAATGTTTACATATATTAGGGGAAACGTATAAAAGTAAGATCAAAATAAGTTACATTATCAAAATAATTAGGTAAAAATTTTAAATGTAAAGGATAGAATACATAGACAAATTACATAAATGAAAAAAGAAATTACGAATTAGAAGATAGGATGAAGTGAATATTTAGAAGTCCCAATAGGGATAAAACAAATAAACAATATGAAAAATTAAAATACATAAAAATCTAGAGTAAGTCGTATTGTTTAAATACAAGTTTAAATAAAAGGGAATGAATGTCGAACGGGAATAAAATATATAATTATTAAAATAATTAATTATAATAGCTTGAAGGCATACTGATCAAAAGAAAAACAATAGCTAAAAGCACAATACCAAAATAGAGAAAATCACGTAAAGGAATCTAAGATAATATTCAAATTAATTATAAAGCAATGAAAAGAAACATATTTCTCAATATGTGAATAAGATCAAGAATCCAATAGCTTATGGTCCTCAAAGATCTGAGGGAAAAACTTGCATTTAAAATTTTCTGAAAACTTAGTTTATGAAGAAAAATACTCTTCCTGAGAACCAACATTGAGCTAAAATAAATGTGCAAACATCTAAATAGACCTAAACCATATTAACACTGTGTCAAATTATACACAATGTGTGATATATCCATGTGAAGCATATTTATGGAAGAAGAAAAGAAAATGTTATCCCAAGGGTTATACTAAAGAGTAAATTTGGTAATAAATGAGGAACTTATTTTATATCAGTATAATATGTATTTAAGAGATTTCTGTCACTAAATTCTTAAATATTGAGTGCAAATCCTATATACTGTTTGAACAATACTATTATTTTCTCAGCAAAGGTCAGCACTGAAAGACTGACTCCTGCATAGCCACTGACCACAGCTTCTGGAACAACAAAAGCATTGAATCATTAATCCTGAATGTGTCCAATGAGCATGAGATGAGAAAATCTACCCAGTTCATGACCACAAAGTTACTGATGCCCTTGTCACAGGACCTGGGGCTGCAACCAAAAAGCATGCAAAAATCCAGAAGACAGGAAGGAAGATGTTATAGGTTCCAAAGCTATGGAATAAAAAGGAATTTTATGGCATTATTATTTGAATATGTGCTCTTCGTCAGAAAAATAAACGTATATCTGGAAAACAAACGAGGAACAAACAAAGTCTCTTCTTAGGATATCTCTGTGATTAGGTCAACCACGACCACCACTCTCCTCAGTGTTGACTATCATGTTTACTTCAATCAAAAAGTCCTGAGTCATTCCTAGCAACCCCATGGGCATCATCCCGCCAGCCTTCTCTTTCCTTCACTTCCCATAAGCATCAAATCTGCAATGATGCCATTGAAGATCCCTCTTTTTGTGATTTTATTATCTTCACACTTCCTGAACAATTATAAGTGCCATACCACTCTCCTCAGTGTTGACTATCATGGTTACCTCAATCAAAAAGTCCTGGGTCATCCGTAGCAAACCCATGGACACCATCCTGCCAGCCTGCTCTTTCCTTCACTTCCCATAAGCATCAAATCTGCAATGATGCCATTGAAGCCCCCTCTTTTTGTGATTTTATTATCTTCACACTTTCTGAACAATTATAAGTGCCAAGTGTCCCAGAAGTTGTTAATTTGTATATCTTGTCTTAAATTCCACAAGATTATGGACAATGACTAATGAACATTTTATCTGCATACCTGGTACACTGTTAGGTTAATGTTTTTCAAAAAGATGAATGACTGGAGATAAGCAGGCAATCCATTCGTCAGATTTTTTCACTCCGCTAATTAATATGAGGTGGGGAGAAGCTATAATGTGTAACTGACCAAACTTTCTTCATCAAACTTTTTAATAAGAGCAGTCATCTATTGATGAGGATAAAGCACACCTGACCTAAACACATCCCGAAAGACCACACCTCCCAGTAGTGTTGCTGTGAGGATTAAGTTTCAACATAAATTTTTAAGGGAAACAAAAACAAGAAAACCATACCTCATGTGCCAAATTTATTTTTTTCTTCCACACAAAATACAATCATTCTATCTACTAGTTCTATAATTCTTAGCTCATTCCAGAACCGATATTAAAATCTAAGTTCAAAGTCTTGTGCAAACCTCATATGGATGAAATTCAAGGTGTAATTATTTCAAATGGAAATTTTTATTTAGCTGTGAATCCATGAAATCTAACACGTTACATGTTCTTGAAAAACAACGGTGGGAAAGGCAAAGGACAGACATTGCTCTTTCAAAGGGAGAAAAAGGCAAGAAAAAATGAATAACAGGTCCCAAGTGTGTTGTTAAAAAAAAAACAACAACAAGGTAGGCCATGCACGGTGTCTCATACCTGTAATGCCTGCACTTTGGGAGCAAAGGCAGGTGGATCACTTCTGGTCAAGAGTTCAAGACCAGCCTGGCAATATAGTGAAACCCGGTCTTCACAAAAAAAAAATTAGGCAATCATGGTGGCACGCACATTTGGTCCCAGTTACTTGGGAGGCTGAAGCAAGAAAATCACTGTAGCCTGGGGGGGCAGAGGTTGCAATGAGCTGAGATCACACCACTGCACTCTAGCCGGGGCAACAGAGTTAGAATCCATCTCAAAATACGTAAATAAATTTTTAAAATGGACAAAAACTGCTCAAATTTGAAAAAGGAAATGGACAAAAAAACTCACGAGGTTTAATAGACTTTGACTAGCATAAATTTAAAGAAAACCAAAGTAAGACACAATATAAAACTGTTAAATATCTCATAGAAAACATTTCAAAAGTTTCAACAGAAAAAAGAATAAACACATTCAATTTAGTCCTACTAATACTATCAAGAGATGTGTTTAAAGATATTTTGCAGTTCAGAATGTGGGATGATATACTAAAGTATAAAAAAAAAGAAAAATTACCAACCAAGAACATTATATATGGCAAAACTCTCATTGAAACATGAAGGTGAAATTAAGATTTTTTTTCAGATAAACTAAAGCTAAAGGAGTTTATGACCCCTAGGTTTGTTCTTCAAGAAATGCCAGAAAGTCCCTTAAGATTAAAAAATGAGAGTACCAAAAAATATACAAAACTATAAAGACCTGTTGTAAGGTAAACATATACAGAAATATAGTATCCTGTATAATTGTGATGTTGGTAAGAAATTTTGATTCCTTTACAGAATTTGACAGAGAATATACAAAAATATTATATGTGTATGTTAAATACACCATAAAAAAGGACTAAGTTGTGACATCAAGAGCAAAGTGTGTGTTGGGAAAGACAGTCACATAAAACAACGGATTTTTTATATGCTACTGGAGATAATATCACATTAAAAGTGATTGTTATGACTTTGAGACGTTTCATTTAATCTGTATATCAGCCACAAAAATAATACATATAGAATATACAGAAAAGAAAAAGAAATAGAAACATATTAGCACAAAAATTAATTAGATGAAAAGGAAGACAGCAAGAAAGAAAATAAATAAATAGAAGAACTACAAAAGAAACACAATACAATTAACAAAATGGCAATAGTAACTCCTTAACTGCAAATAATAACCTTATATGTAACAATGTTAATCTCTCCAGTAACAGACACAAGGTCACTGAAAAAATAAAAATAGAAAATCAAATAAATTCTGTTTATAAGAGGCTCACATTTTATTTAAGGATAAACATGGACTGAAAGTGCAGGGATGGAAAATTATATTCTATATCGTGACCAAATCATCCTAAATAGCAACCAGAATAGAACAAAGTTGGTCACATTTACATTAGATGATTAGACTTTAAGCAAAAAACTGTCATAAAGACAAACAAGGACATTATATAATAAAAGTAAATCTCCAAGAAAATATCGTAATTAAAATATGCACATGTATCAGCAACTATTCCAAACATATAACACAAATAATGACAGAATTAAAAGGAGAAATAGGCTGAGTACAGTGGCTCATGCCTGCTTGTAATCCCTGCATTTTGGCGGGGGCTGAGGCAGGAGGATAACTTGAGCCCAGGAATTGAGATTAACCTGGGCAAGATAGCAAAACTTTGTCTGTATATTAAAAAAAAATTATAAACAAAAATAAAGGGAGAAATACACACAACCACCAAAATGATAGGAGACTTTAAAATAATGGAGAGGACAATCTGGCAGGCCAACATGAAGACAGAGGATTGAGCAAGCAGTGATTCAACCAAATCCAATACACATATAGAAACGATCTTCTCAACAACAGACTGCACGTGCTTCTGGTGCGCACGTGGAACATTCTTGAGACTATATCACAAATTGGACCACAATTCAAGAAAATTAAATTCATGCAAAGTATCATTTGCCAACAAAATGGAACGGAACTAGAAATGAATACCAGAAGAAAAATTTAAAAATTTGCAAATACATAAAATTCAAGTAACATGCTCCTAAACATTATGGGTTAAAGAAGAAATCATAGTGAAAATTTCAACATAACTGGAGACAAAAAGCATCACGAAATTATTGAATGCATGTAAAGCTTGTATTCAATTGTAGTAGTAAATGTGTACATTTAAAAAAGTCTATCTAAATCAACTACTAAATGTAACCAAACATAATTAAAGAATAAAAATTTCAGCAGTTAAAATAATAACAATTAAAAACCATAGACAAATCAATTAAAGTTTGGTTTTATTGAAAAGATTAAGAAGACTGACAAACAGATTAAAAGAAAAAAAGAAGGTATCTCAAATAATTAAATTCGAAATAAAAGAGGAGCTATTACTACTGATGCCACAAAAGTAGGAAAAGAAGAGATTATAAAAGCTTAACTCCAAGTATATGCCAAAAAATGTGATAAGCTAAAAGGAATAGACAAACCTCTAGAAATACAGATTATACTAAAAATAAACCATAAAAAAATCTGAACAGGCATATAACTAGTAACAACAACCTCCCCTCAAAAAGCCCAGGCCCGTCTCACTTCATTCAATAATATTTTTCAAAATGTTAAAGCAGGGTTAACACCAACCATTCTTAAACTACTTCAGAAAAATGAAAAAGAGAAAATAATTTCCAACATATTTTATGATCCCAGCATTAACACAACACCAAACCCCACAAAGACACTAAAATATAACCACAACTCAATTTTCCTGATGACTATTGACGTAAAAATTCTCCTCGGAACATTAGAACACCAAATTCAATAACACATTGCAAGGGTTACACACCATGACAAAGAGGCAGTTATCTCTCCAATATAAGTATTGTTCAACACATGTAAATCAATTATTTATTATTTATTTTTTATTATACTTTAAGTTCTAGGGTACAATTGGACAACGTGCAGGTTTGTTACATAGGTATACATGTGCCATGTTGTTTTGCTGCACCCATCAACTCGTCATTTATTTTAGATATTTCTCCTACTGCTATCTCTCCTCCAGCCCCCCAGCCCCTGACGGGCCCCGCTGTGTGATGTTCCCCACCCTGTGTCCAAGTATTCTCATTGTTCGGTTCCAACCTATGAGTGAGAATATGTGGTATTTGGTTTTCTGTCCTTGAGATAGTTTGCTGAGAATGATGGTTTCCAGCTTCATCTATGTCCGTGCAAAGGACTTAAACTCATCTTTTTTTATGGCTGCATAGTATTCCACGCTGTATATGTGCCTCATTTTCTTAATGCAGTCTATCATTGATGGACATTTGGGTTGGTTCCAAGTCTTTGCTATTGTGACTAGTGCTGCAATAAACATACGTTTGCATGTGTCTTTATAGTGGCATGATTTATAATCCTTTGGGTATATACCCAGTAATGGGATGGCTGAGTCAAATGACATTTCTAGTTCTAGATTCTAGAGCAACGGCCACACTGTCTTCCACAATGGTGGAACTAATTTGCAATCCCACCAACAATGTAAATTCCTTCCTATTGTTCCACATCCTCTCTAGCATCTGTTGTTTCCTGACTTTCAAATAATCGCCATTCTAACTGGTGTTAGATGGTATCTCACTGTGGTTTTGATTTGCATTTCCCTGATGACCAGTGATGACGAGCAGTTTTCATTTGTCTGTTGGCTGCATAGATGTCTTCTTTTCAGAAGTGTCTGTCAATTTCCTTTGCCCACTTTTTGATGGCATTGTTTTTTTCTTGTAAATTTGTTTGAGTTTTTTGTAGATTGTGGCTATTAGCCCTTTGTCAGATGGATAGATTGCAAACAATTTTCTGCCATTCTGTAGATTGGCTGTTCACGCTGATGGTAGTTTCTTTTGCTGTGCAGAAACGCTTTAGTTTAAATAGATCCGATTTCTCTATTTTGACTTTTGTTGCCATTGCTTTTGGTGTTTTAGTCATGAAGTCTTTACCCATGCCTATGTCCTGAAAGGTATTGCCTAGGATTTCTTCTAGGGTTTTTACGGTTTTAGGCCTAAAATTTAAATCTTTAATCCACCTTGAATTAATTTGTGTATAAGGTGTAAGGAAGGGATCCTGTTTCAGCTTTATACATGTGGCTAGCCGGTTTTCCAAGCACCATTTATTAAATAGGGAATCCTTTCTCCATTGCTTATTTTTGTCAGGTTTGTCAAAGATCAGATGGCTGTAGACGTCTGGTGTTATTTCTGAGGGCTCTGTTCTGTTCCATTGGTCTATATATCTGTTTTGATACCAGTACCATGCTGTTCGGTTACTATGGCCTTGTAGTACAGATTGCAGTCAGGTAGCATGATGCTTCCAGCTTTGTTCTTTTTGCTTAGGATTGTCTTGGCAATACTGGCTCTTTTTTTGTTCCATATGAACTTTAAAGTAGATTGTTGCAATTCTGTGTAGAAAGTCATTGGTGACTTCATGGGGATGGTGTTGAATGTGTAAATTACCTAGGGTAGTATGACCATTCTCACAATATTGATTCTTCCTATCCATGAACATGGAATGTTCTTCCATTTGTTTGTGTCCTCTTTTATTTCATTGAGCACTGGTTTGTAGTTTTTCTTGAAGAGGTCCTTCACATTCCTTGTCAGTTTTATTCCTAGGTATTTTATTCTCTTTGTAGCAATTGTGAATGGCAGTTCACTTATGATTTGGCTCTCTGTTTTTCTGTTATTGGTGTATAGAAATGCTTTTGATTTTTGCACGTTGATTTCATATCCTGAGACTTTGCTAAAGTTGCTTATCAACTTAAGGAGATTTTGGACTGAGACAATGAGCTTTTCTAAATATACATCAGGTCATCGGCAAACAGAGAAAACTTGACTTCCTCTTTTCCTAATGGTATACCTTTTTTTCTCTTGCCTGATTGCCCTGGCCAGAACTTCCAACACTATGTTGAATAGGAGAGGTGAGAGAGGGCATTCTTGTCTTGTGCCGGTTTTCAAAGAGAATGCTTCCAGTTTTTACCAATTTAGTATATTGGCTGTGGGTTTTTCATACATAGCTCTTATTATTTTGAGATACATTTAAACAATACATAGTTTATTGAGAGTTTTTAGCATGAAAGACTGTTGAATTTTTTCAAAGGCCTTTTCCACATCTATGGAGATAATCAAGTGGTTTTTGTTGTCGGTTCTGTTTATGTGATGGATTATGTTTATTGATTTGTGTATGTTGAACCAGCTTTGCATTCCAGGGATGAAGCCTACTTGATCGTGGTGGATAAGCTTTTTGTTGTGCTGCTAGATTCTGTTTGCCAGTATTTTACTGAGGATTTTCACATCCATGTTTATCAGGGAGTTTGGTCTAAAATTATTTTTTTGTTGTGTCCCTCCCAGGCTTTGGCATCAGGATGATACTGGCCCCATAAAATGTTAGGGATGATTTCCTCTTTTTCTATTGATTGGAATAGTTTCAAAAGGAATGGTACTAGCTCCTTTTTGTACCTCTGGTAGGATTCGGGTGTGAAACTGACTCTACACAGTGCTTTAAGTGTTTCCCAGAGATTCTGGTATTTTGTGTCTTTGTTCTCATTGGTTTCAAAGAACATCTTTATTTTTGTCTTCAATTCCTTATTTACCCAGTAGTCATTCAAGAGAAGGTTGCTCAGTTTCCCTGTATTTGTGCTGTTTTGAGTGAGTTGATTAATCCTGAGTTCTAATTTGATTGCACTGTGATCTGAGGGATAGTTTGTTTTGATATCTGTTATTTTAGATTTGCTGAGGAGTGCTTTGCCTCCAATTATGTGGTCAATTTTAGAATAAGTGTGATGTGTTGCTGAAAAGAATGTATATTCTGTTGATACGGGGTGGAGAGTTCTCTAGAAGTCTATTAGGTCTGCTTGGTGCAGAGCTGAGTTCAAGTCACGCATATCCTTGTTAACCTGTCTCATTGATCTGTGTAATATTGACAGTGGGGTTTTAAAGTCTCCCATTATTATTGTGTGGGAGTGTAAGTCTGTTTGTAGGTATCTAAGGACTTACTTTATGAATCTGGGTGCTACTGTATTGGGTGCATATATTTTTAGGGTAGTTAGCTCTTCTTGTTGAATTGATCCCTTTGCTATTATGTAATGGCCTTTTTTGTCTCTTTTGATCTTTGTTGGTTTAAAGCCTGTTTTATCAGAGACTAGGATTGCAACCCCTGCTTTGTTTGTTTGTTTTCCATTTGCTGGGTAGATCTTCCTCCATCGCATGATTTTGAGCCAATGTGTGTCTCTGCACGTGAGATGCATCTCCTGAATACAGCACAGTGATAGGCCTTGACTCTCTATCCAAATTGCCAGTCTGTGTCTTTTAATTGGGACATTTAGCCCATTTACATTTAAGGTTAACATTGTTATGTGTGAATTTGATCCTGTCATTATGAAGTTAGCTGGTTATTTTGCTCGTTAGTTGATACAGTTTCTTCCTAGCATCGATGGTGTTTACAGTTTGACATTTTTGCAGTGGTTGGTACTGGTTGTTCCTTTGCATGTTTTGTACTACCTTCAGGAGCTCTTGTAAGGCAGGCCTGGTGGTGACAATATCTTTTAGCATTTGCTTGTCTGTAAAGGATCTTATTTCTCCTTCACCTATGAAGCATAGTTTGGCTGGATGTGAAACTCTGGGCTGAAAATTGTTTTCTTTAAGAATGTTGAATCTTGGTCCCCACCCTCTTCTGGCTTGTAGGTTTTCTGCTGAGAGATCTGCTGTTAGTCTGATGAGCTTGCCCTTGCCGGTAACCCGACTTTTCTTTCTGGCTGCCCTTAATATTTTTTCCTTCATTTCAACCTTGGTGATTTTGATAATTATGTGTCTTAGAGTTGCCCTTCTTGAGGAGTATCTTTGTGATATTCTCTGTATTTCCCGAATTTGAATATTGGCCTGCCTTTCTGTATTCGGGAAGTTCTCCTGCATAATATCCTGAAGAGTGTTTTCCAACTTGGGTTCTATTCTCCACGTCACACTTAAGTACACCAAACAAAGGTAGATTTGTTCTTTTCACATAGTCTCATATGTCTTGGAGGCTTTGTTCATTTCTTTTCACTCTTTTTACTCTAAACTTGTCTTCTCATTTTATTTTATTAATTTGATCTTCAATCACTGGTATCTTTTCTTCTAGTGGATTGAATCAGCTATTGAAACTTGTGCATGTGTCACAAAGTTCTCGTGCCTTGGTTATCAGCTCCGTCAGGTCTTTTAAGGTATTCTCTACACTGTTTATTATAGTTAGCCATTCGTTTAACCTTTTTTCAAGGTTTTTAGCTTCCTTGAGATAGGTTCGGACATGCTCCTTTAGATCAGTGAAGTTTGTTATTACCGACCTTCTGAAGCCTCTTTCTGTCAACTCGTTAAAGTCATTCTCTGCCCAGGATTGTTGCATTGCTGGTGAGGATCTGCAATCCTTCGGAGGAAAAGAGGTGCTCCGGTTTTTAGGATTTTCCGCTTTTCTGCACTGGTTTCTTCCAATCTTTGTGGTTTTATCTACCTTTAGTCTTTGTTGTTGGTAACCTACAGATGGGGTTTTGGTGTGGATGTCCTTTTTGTTTATGTTGATGGTATTTTCTTCTGTTTGTTAGTTTTCTTTACAACAGTCAGGTCCCTCAGCTGCAGGTCTGCTGGAGTTTGCTGGAGGTCCATTCCAGACGCTGTTTGTATGGGTATCACTAGAGGAGGCTGTGGATCAGCAAATATTTCAGAACAGCAAATATTACTGCCTGATCGTTCCCCTGGAAGCTTTGTCAAAGAGGGGCTCCTGCCTGCATGAAGTGTCTGTTGGCCCTTACTAGGAGATGTCTCTCAGTTAGGCTATATGGGGTTCAGGGACCCACTTGAGGAGGCCATAGGTCCATTTTCAGAGCTCAAACTCCATACCATGAGAACCACTGTTCTCTTCAGAGCTGTCAGATGAGAGGTTTAAGTCTGCAGAAGTTTCTGCTGCCTTTTATTCAGCTATGCCCTGCCAACAGAGGTGGAGTTTATACATGCAGTAGGCCTTGCTGAGCTGTGGGTGGCTCCAACCATCTCAAGTTTCCTAGCCACTTTGTTTACCTACTCAAACCTCAATAATGGCAGATGCACCTCCACCTGCCCAGCTGCAGCCTTGCAGGTTGATCTCAGACTGCTGCGCTAACAGTGAGCAAGGCACTATAGGTGTGGGACCCGCCAAACCAGGCAAAGGAGAGTATTTCCTGGTCTGCCGGTTGCTAAGACTCTGGGAAAAGTGCAGAATTTTGGTGAGAGTGTCCTGGTTTTCCAGGTACAGTCTGTCATTCCTTCTCTTGGCTAGGAAAGGAAAATCCACCGACCTCTTGCACTTCCTGGGTGAGGTGATGTCCTGTTCTGCTTCAGCTCACCCTCTGTGGGATGCACCCACAGTCCAACCAGTCCCAATGAGATGAATCAGGTACCTCAGTTGGAAATGCAGAAATCAACCATCTTCTGCATTAATTACACTGGGATCTGCAGACCAGATCTCTCTCTATATGGCCACCTTGGAACGGGAGTTTAAGTCAATCAATTTAATATACCACATTAACAGACTAACAGATATAAAACACACAATCATCTCAAATAATGCAGAAAAGTCAACTGACAAAATTAAGCATCTTTTCAAGATTAAAAATAGTTCAATAAACTAGAAATAAAAGGAAACTGCTTTAACATAATAAGACATGTAAAAACTCATCACCAACTGGGTGCAGCACCTCATGCCTATAGTCCCAGCAAAAAAACACTCATCACTAACATTATACTGAAATCTGAAGTGCGGAAAGTTTATCCTCTAAGATTAATAAGGAAGCAAGATATTCACTTTTGATGCATCTATTCAAAAATAGCAGTGAAAGTCCTGGAAAAAGCAACTAGGCAATGACAAAATGAAAACATCCACATTCTAAAGGAAGAAGTAAAATTACCTGTATCTTATGATATGATGTTATATATAAAAAACCCTGAATGCTGAACACAACACCTGTTACAACTAATACTTGAATTTAGCAAAATTGCAGAACACAAAATTAAGTGTGTTTCTCTTCACTACAATGCACAATTTAAGTTTTTAAAATTCCACTGAAAATAGCATTAAAAAGAATGTACTTTGGAATAAACAAGCAAAGAGATATAAGACTAGTATAATAGACATTAAAAGATGTTGCTGAAGAAAATCACAACCATTTCGGAAGATATTCTATATTTATAGATTAGAAAATTGATATCCCATATGCATATATTAGAAGAAAAATTCTTGTCTATGCTAATGAAAGTAATAACAGATTAAATGCAATAGCTATATAAATCACAATAATATTTATTTGCAGAAATAAAAAATTCTAAAACATATGGAATCTCAAACCTGAAAATAGGCAATTAAACTTGCAGCAGAATGTCAAGTGGGGAGCCGTCACAATTTTTAAATCAAAAACTAGTGGCAGTGCTGTTGAACTCTTTTTAAATGTGGTATTTTGAGGCCAGGTTCTATGGCTTACACATGTAACCTCAGCATTTTGTAAGGCTGAGGTAGGAGGATTGCTTGAGCCCAGGAGTTCAAAACACACTGGGCATCATAGTGAGAACCTCCATCTCTACAAAAAATAAAAAATAAAAATAAAAATTAGCTAGGCATGGTGACATGAACTTGTAGTCTCAGCTATTCCAGAGGCTGAGGTGAGAGGATTGTTTAAGCCTAGGAGATCAGGCTGCAGTGAGCGATGGTGGCACCAGTGCACCGCAGCCTGGATGACAAAGAACCTGTCTCAAAAAATGAAAAGGAGAAAACCAGAAAAGAAATGTATTAAATCAAGACAAGCACACATAGTAAATAATAGAGACCACCCCTCTCCACAAAAGCCTTGTATATGCCGTCAAAATGATCTTCAAAAAGAGTGTAAAGGCCAAACTGTGCAGAAGGAATAGCCTCCTTTAACAAACAATGGTGGGAAGACTTGGTATCAACACGTAAAATACAGAGATCAGAATTGTAGTTTATACTATATTTTTTAAAAAACTCAAAATGGATTAAAGACCTAAATGTAAGGCTGAAAGCTGTAAAACTCCTACACAAAAATACAGAGGAAAAAATCCAACATTATGCCGTTGAATTTGGCAATGGGTTCTTGACTGCCAGCAGCCCCACATCCCTGGAGCATCCATCCGCTCACCGCTGCCTGGTGCTGGGTCCTTCCACACCTGCGGCGCTGCTTTGTTCGGGGCTCTGAGGGGCACCAGCCGGGACACCACGCCGAGCACAGGGCACAGGCCGGGCGTTCTCGGGCTATTCGCGGACAGGCTGGCCCCATGCCCGCCTCAGGCGCCGGAGAGAGGACGGCCTGATCTGAGTGTGCGGAAGGAGGAAGAAACTTGTCTCCTGAGCCAGCAGGAACAAGGAGGTGGATGCGGGACACAGGCACACAGGGGTGGATGCCATAAAAATATATGGCAGATATTTCTAAACATGGCCGCAATTTGAATACTTACAATATTTAAAAACTCCAAAGATTGTTATGTTGACCCTGCACCAAAATTTGTCATTCCAATGACTACAAGAATTTTTAAGACTCTGAGGTCCTGCACCTCCTGTTGTCATTCTTGATCTCCACATTATTGGGTGGCCAAAAGCAGGAAGAAGGGCTTTGTGATTTTCCATGTTATTTTACTCAGCGACTCTTTCCCTAGCACCCACCCTCTGGCAGCTACCTTGGTAGGTTCACCATGTGGCACCAAAAATGATTATGTCATCCCTGCCTCCCCGCGGGGAGCTCACAGTCTGAGGACTGCTGGATAAAAACACTAAAGCAAGTACATGCGAAAGGAAAGAACATTTTATAATGGAAATAAAGTAGAATGTTGTGAGGGAGGGCTGGGGAGAGGTTGCGTGGAGGGGACATGAATGTCTCGCCGAGGTGACATTATGCTGTGACTAGAATGACAACAGAGAGCCAGTCCTGCGCAGATGTGGAAAGTGTGACAGGGAAAAGTCACTCTTTGTGAAGAGACTCTAAGGCACAAGTGAGTTCAGCAGAGGAGGTTATAACGGGACAAGTGTGGTTGCAGGCAGCCTGACAAAGACAGGAAGAGAGAGGCGGGAGGATCCTGGGGCCTGAAAGAGGAGGTTAGTCATTTGCCCCTCTCTGACAACATTGCCTTGAATTTTAGCACATTTTGACAACAAATACTATCTCACAGTTTTTGTGAAGCAGAATCTCGATATAGCTTTGTTGGGTGCCTCTGCCTCAAGGTCTCTTACGAGGCTGGGGATGTGATTTCAACTGAAGCTGGATTTGGGGAGAGATCAGCCTCCAATCTGCCTCATGAAAATTGGCACGATTCAGTGTCAACTGAGAGCCCAAGTTTCTTACTCTCGATTGGCCTGAGAATCTCCTCAGTTCTCTATCATGTGGGTCTGTGCCTAGAGCATCTTAGGACACTGGAGATCGTTTCCTCATCTTGAGGAATATAATAGAGAGATGGAAGATGAAAGAGATAGACAGACATATGCACAGAAAAAGAGAGAAAGGGAGACAGAGAGATTGAGAGAGGAAGCACAGGACAGAGCAAGTAGGAGGAAGATAGTAGCAGTTTTAGAAATATAACTTTGGAAGTTGCAATAGACTATGTGATTCCCCACCATATTCACATTCCAGAACCTTAATCCCCAGTGTAATGGCCTTAGCAGGTCAGAGGTAATTAAGTCCTAAGCATGAGGCCCTCATGATAGAGATTACTAGCTTTGTAAAAGAAACCACAGAAGGCTGTCTCTCCCTCTCTCTGCTAAATGAGAATGCAACCTGAAGTCTGGAGGTTGAAACTCAGAAGAGAGTCCTTACCAGACCCCAACCATGCTGGAAGCCGAATCTCAAATTTCTAGCCTCCGGAACTAAAGTCTTTTGTTTATAAGTTGCCTAGTCTATGTTTTTTGGTATAGAAGCCTGAACTAAGTCAGAAGTGATAACCTATCACATTTGTTGTATTCTGTTTGACAGAAACTAGAACCAGGTCCCCAAATAGTTAAACCAGTGACTAGGAGAAATTACTTCAGTTTGCAGAATGACAGATAAGAAAAGATACAACTTGTTGAAAGACTGAAATTTATTCCACTTATGAGACTTCTAAAAACTGGCTAAAATTGGTCAGAACCAATCTGGTCAACTGGAGTCTGTGTGAAATCAGCTCACTGATGTCAGAGCCCAAATTTCCATCATATGTTTTACACTAACTCTCCCCAAATTTGCACATGTGACCTGTGTGTAGCTGGAAAAGATGACTGTTCATGCCCAATGACTTTCCATATATTTTTCCTTTCAGCAATTCCCTACTAATCCAGAAACCACCTCCTAAACCTTTCTGAGAATATTACTACCTTTAAGTAAGCGCAGGGAAACAGACTTGAGCTGGAATCTCATCTCTTTGTTGGAAACCCGGTGTTATAGTACCGGCTTCTGAGGCACTGAGCAGTGAGCTGCGTTTTTACAGAACAGAGTCACTCACAACTTAGTGTGTTGGGGGCGCCCACCACATAGGCTGAGATGAGGCATACAGATATGATTCTAAATATAATGGACAGCACTGGAATATTTAATGCCAGAAGACATTATTTGATTTTCTTTTGATTTCAACTTCTTCTGCTGTAGAATGGAAAAATAAGGCTATATATATAAAATATATATCTTTTATATATAAAGATATATATGTATAAGTTTATATATTATATATAGTTATATATAATATATAAATATAAATATATATATACATTATATTTATATATTTTTTTTGAGACAGAGTCTTGCTCTGTCACCCAGGCTGGATTGCAGTGGCACGATCATGACTCAATGTAATCTCTGCTTCCCGGGCACAAGTGATTCTTACACCTCAGCCTCCTGAGTGCCTGGGATTACAGGCATGCATCAACACATCTGGCTAATTTTTGCATTTTTAGTACAGAAGGGTTTTTGCCATGCTGGTCATGGCTGATTTCAAACCCCTGGCCTTAAGTGTTCCACCCGCCTTGGTCTACCAATCTGCTAAGATTACAGGTAAGAGCCACTGCTTCCAACCGAGTTTTATTCATTCTATCTCACATATCGCCAGTGACTGTTTCTGGAAGTTGATGCTAGCATAATCCCATTATGCATACTTTAGGGCTGGGGAGACCTAAGGCACACAGTGATTTTTATATGGTCACAGAAATGAAAAGGAAAAGAAGATTTTGACGCAACTCTGTTCTCTCAAACCTGGGTCCCTGGCTGCATTTAAGTCTTTTTGGGGGAGTAAGGGACATAATTGTGTTTGCATAACTGTTTACAGTTAAAGAGTTGACATGGGAGAGGAGGGTGAGCAATCAGCAGCCCAGCAGGGCCTTCACATAGATTTATGGAGGAAAAGGGCTCAGGGGATACAACCTTGAAGAAGTTAACAGACTTCCCTTGTGACGGAACCTAACAGAATTTAGAACTTTGGGAACCAGACAACTATATTCTAGAGCAGCCCTGTATCTCGCTAATTTCATGGGAGATGCTAGAGAGAGCACTGTATTCTCATTGTGTGCTATATTCCTAAGCTCTTGCCTGAGAAAGGCTCAAAGTGAGAGTCTTTTCTGACAATATACGTATTGGCTCAGCCAACATCCTTGGTACCACTGGCCATTCGACAAGAGGCACACACAGGTAACACAGAGTGGCCCAGGGCAGGTCCGTCCATGCCAGGCCACCCTTGTCATCTAATCTGGGCAACACGACCCTGCCTACCGTTACCATGTGTTGCAGGGGGAGCAGGAAAGGAGGGGCTCTTCCTCACAGGGGCAGGTTGTAAGGCATTGGAACCCTGGTGGGTCTGTCATGTTCATACCCAAGTCACGGCTGTTGGAATTAAAAGTTGAGTGTTGCGGACCAATTGTGTCTACTCAGATGTGAATCCCAAGGCCTTGAGCTGTCATCTGGTTTCCTCATTGGCTAGGGGTCTATGTGGACACGCCTATGTTCCTGATCTAGGAAACAGAATTTCTGATGGAGATGTCACCTGGTGGTAAAAACAAAGCAGACAATTAACTACTTTTTTTTTCTTTTTCTTTTTTTTTTTTTTTCCGGCTTTGCTGCTGGGAACACACTTTTTAGAGCTGCATAAAAATCAGTGAGCAGATATTTGATGGGTTCAACTCCCCCATAACCTCGGACAACTGGCAGGTTCACCACACCCCCAAGCATGGCATACAGTGAGTTACGGTGAGAGCAGGCACATGGGAGTCTCTACAGAGAGGGGCCTGACAAAACCAGGATGGGCCCAGGATCCAGACCCAAATATGGAATTTCTCTGGGCTCTCCTGTAGGGGGTTTCCATGAGTGACCCAAAGATCTCCCCCCCAAATGTCTAGCCTTAACTAGTCCCAATGGCAACTGGGTTAAGAGTAAAGTCCCTTTCTACATTCTTTTAGAAATAGCAGAGGAGGCCTTTGTGTTGATTTTACTTTACACTAGGCTGTATTTATTCATGTTACTACAGTTTGTATAGTTTTAATTATTCACCCCTGGTGTCATCTGTAGCAGGCAGCTTCATGGTACTGTCAGACATTCTCCAAGACTTAAAAGCCACCACTATCACTAATACTCTACAAAAATAAGGAAGAGCTTACATGAAAAGGGGATTATATTGTTCCCTGCATTTGTCTGCAATGTGTCATCCCAGAGAATTCATCGCTGTAGCCCATCAGGGCAGAAGCGGTGCCCTCACATATCTTTGTAATGTTCTGTAATGGAGGTCACTTCCCAGAGTGGTTTAGCCTTTCAGTGGCTATTATTTCTGATCAAAATGGAATAAAACTAGAAATCAATAACAGAAGAAAACAAAAACAGCAACATATATATGGAAATTAACTCACTTTTGAGCACGCTCATGTTTAAGGGTTGTAAGACTTAATATTATGAAGAATGTTCATGATGCCTAAAGCGAGTTACAGATTCAATGCAATCCCTTTTAAATTAAATTTTTTTTTTTTTTAGAAATAGAAAAAGGAACCAACAAATTATATGGAATCTCAAGCGAACTTAAAGAGCCCAAAAATGTTTAAAAAAAACAACAATGTTAGTGACCTCACCTTTTTTGATTTCAAAGCACATTACAAAGCAACAGTAATGAAAACAGTTTGTTTCTGGCATAAAGACAGACACTTTTTCCAATAAAACAGAAGATAGCACAGACGTCAACCTGGCACATATGAGCAAATAGTTATTTGCACACCCATATTCATTGCAACATTATTCACAGAGGCAAATAGGTGAAAGCAACACAAACTTTCCTGATAGAATAAATAAATAAATACAATTTGTAATATAAAAGTAATGGACTATTACTCAGCTTTTAAAGGCAGAAAATCTTGTACCATCCACAATAAAGAGAAATCTTGAGAACATGATGCTACATAAAATTAGTCACAATAAAACACATGCTCTATGATTCTACTTATATGTAACGTCTAAAGTATTGAAACTTAGAAACAGAAAATAGAATGGTTTTTATCAGGAGCTAGGTGGTAAGGAAAATGGGTAGTTGTCATTTCATGTGTACTGAGTTTTAGTTTTGTAAAAGAAAAAAGTTTTACAAATATGTTGCATAACAATGTAAATACACTTAACATGATTGAACTAGATAAGGAAAAATGTTAAAGATTCTAAATTTTATGTTATGTATTTTTTCCACAATCTAAATTAAAAACGACACTCAAGGGCCAAGAGTGATGGCTCATGGCTGTAATCCCAGCACTCTGGGAGGCTGGGGCATACAGATTACTTGAGGCCATGAGTTCAAGACCAGCCTGGCCAACATGGTGAAGCCTCAGCTCTATGAAAAATACAAAAATTAGCCAGGTGTGGCGGTGCACAGCTTTAATGCCAGCCACTCAAGAGGTGGCAGCAGGAGAATTGCTTTAACCTGGGAGTTGGAGGTTGCAGTGATCCAAGATTGTGCCACTGCACTTTGGCGACAGGGTAAAAATCTGTCAAAAGCTGAAAAAAAAAAAAAAAAGAGACACCCGAAGAGTCAGAGTTACAAAGTTTTTGAAAAATTATCTTCCAATCGCATAAATCTTTCTTTCACACTAAGATAATATAAACAATAGATGTTGAAATTAAGACAACTTCCATGATTACTCACTTATACAGAATCAATTATTGGCCATCAAACAAGAAGAAAATATACAAGTCATAAACAAAATAGGGGCCATATTTATACAAGCAAACAAACACTTAAATCATTATATTAACAAAAGACATATGGATGGTTAATATTTGACTTTTGCACCACACTGTCTTAAGGTGTACAGAGTTGAATATTGTCATACAAAATTACATTATATAAATTAAAACTAAAAATAATAAACTGATGTAAGGTGCCCTACCCTAAAACATGAAACACAGAAATGTAAAATTGCAAAACAAAGTTAAAAGAAACATTGACCCCCAAATTCTTATTTGAATAATGTAATTCAAAATCATAATAAACAGGTAGAAACTAAAAACACAATTAACTGATGTGAGACAGCCTACTCTAAGAAATGCAGAAACATAAAATTAAAAAACCTAATTAAGGAAAACTTTAATCCATAAAATCCTGAATGAACATAGTGTCCAACTGAAAAAGAATCCTACGTAACTACAATTTTCAACTCTTCCTGTGAATCCATGAAAACAATAAATTTTGAATTATTTGGATACAGTTGGGGCAACAACAATTCAGAGAAAACACATAATTATTACAAAGAGCTGTGATGCAAAAGTTTTAAGGAATAAGCCTTTAAGTAATACCAGAGAAAATTTTATATTATGCTACTTGATGCATTGTTGCTTTTCTTACACAAAACGATAAGGCTGTAATCTAGCCTTTAATAGAAAAGTCTTACATTTTTATATATGGTAAAAATATAAATATTGTAAATACAATATAAAACATTGATATATAAAATAAAAATTGGAAATAAATTGTACTATCAGTCAAATAAAAGTTGGGAAACCTGGAAGAAAATGCTAATAGTAACATAGTGCCTAGAGTCAGTTAAACATAAAGCTAAATATATTAATAAATTATTAATTATATAATTCATACATAATATATTCATTTGAATATATTAGCAATATATTGAATATATATTCAATATATAGCAATATATTGAATATATATGCTATCTTAGAACTTTTCAAACTGAAATTACAGACTAATGTGACACATGATAATTCAGAAAGTGAACACACAGTCATAGTAATCTTCATATTAAAGAAGACAGAATCATAAAATTATAAGTGAGAAATAAGGTAATAATTGGGAATTCAATATATGTCGAACAGTATTATAATTTCCCTTAAGGGAAAAGTTTTTGTAAGAAATCTGTAAAATGAGTACATACAGTAAGCCATCCTACAATAGAGGCTGTTGGCATACAGAGTTCAAATTTCTATGATTAGGTCCTACCAAGAAAAAGAAAATTTTTAAATAAAATAATTAGATTTTCCTTTTTAATAAGATAATTTTTGCCTATAAAGTTTTTCAGTCTAATTTTTTTGTAGAATTAGGTTTTAGCCTTCATAAGACTTGATGTTATGAAGCTGAAAACAAGTATCATCTGTCTCTGGTGTTCCTGGAATTTCTAAACCAAATGCCAATTCCGCCACAACTCCCTTCACACACTTCTGAATTGAAACCCAACAGATTTATAAAAAATGACATAACAGCGGTCTCCAGAAATGTGCAGAGATTTTCCCAGATCCCCAAAAGCAATGACAAACTATTCAGATCATTTAGATTCTCACAAGATTTTGGGAGGACTTTGGCTTTCAGAGTGAATGCACTGGAAGTTTCTAAGAGAGAGGGAGAGAGAGAAAATGTGTGTGTGTGTTGAAATCAGAACCCCACCTTATGTGTTTATTGTGGAATTTGAAAATGAAAGCCTAAAGCTCAAAATTAAAATCACACATGATAGCACCTTACAAACTATTTTCTGTGCTAGATGGGTCATTCTAAGGCGTAGGACCCTGGAAAATCCTTTTCCCCTACTTCCGGAAAGAGCGACACACACTGCTCAAGGCCTGCAGCTACATGTACCACGTCCAAGATCAGCTCAAGAGCCTGGACCCATATGCCACCTTCAGCAGGTTTGAGTGCAGCTGCTTGTTCTTCCTGAGCATCTTCGCCAATGGTGACCTGAAAGTTGCGGGAGGCATTGGGGCCAGGATTGAACAGAGGAAAAAGGAGCATGGAAGCCAGGTGCTGAGGACCAGACCATCTCACCTGGAGGTTCCTGGCCCTGAGACATCCAGACCAGCATGACATTTAGCTGCAGACAGCTGGCCCTGGGTGGCCCTGTGCTGATCACCGGTCTCGGCCCCTCAAACAGTGGGAAATGGAAGAATGGCATGGAAATGGGCCCTGTCGACTGTGTGTCACCTGAGCACATTCTCCCGGGAGTCCAAGAGGGGCCATCGTGTCTCCAGAACCAGAATTGTAAGGTGAAACTGCCAGGGGGAAAAAGAAAAAGGTCCTCAGTTGGGTGGAGGATCTCACAGCAAGACGCCTGGCTTAGTCAAGCTTGGCCATTTTTGAAGCACGTTCAGTGACTAAAAGTGCCTACCATGAGCAGCTGGAACCCACTCTCTGAGAGCTGCAAGATGCATGGGGACCTCACGTACCTGTTTGTAATTACAGCCAACAAGCAGGCAGCATTACTGCATCCACATGGGGCTTTTGCTGGGAACAGTAAGTCTCTGCCAGCCCCTCCCAGGCTCCTGGGATGCCACCTGTTCTGGGTCTGTGGGCAGGTAACCAGGACACTTACTCAGTGTTCGACCACTCCTTGTGGCCCACAGCCTATCGCTCAACTCCAGCCCCACCAGACCCTGCTTCCTAAGCCATTCTTCATGCCAGAAGAAAAGGCAATGCCTTTGTCCCACATCCCCTGCCTTGTGTCATGTCACGTGGGGGTATGGAATGAATCGGTCAGCCTAAACTCCAGTCCTTCTGCCTGAGGAATCTGTCGCCGCCATCTGAGTCCCCCTCTAGGGAGCTGTCAGTGGGGGAGAGAGCAGCCCTGGAGAGAGGCTCACCTGCTTCTGTTTGACTTCAGGGCAGCCTCTCAGGGCAAGAACCTAGAGCAGGTGGAGGCTTCACAGTAGACTGTGGCAGGGCTCTGGGCTTTGTGGGCTGAGCATCTCCCTCTCTGCTGCCTGCCATGGGGCCCACAACCACCCATTCAAGAGGGTCATCAACACATTGCAGGTGTGCAGCTGGACGGTTCCCCAGGCAGAGCCTTCCATGGACTGCATGCACACAGAGGATGGACACCTTGAAGTTGGACCATGAGGTGAACATTCCTGAAGAGATACATGCAGCCTGGCCCTGCCCTGACTTGGAACCCCCTTCCATCTGGGTACTAGACAGAATTCTGTGCACTTTCCTGGAGCCTCCATGCTGGTCTGTTCATTTGGAAGTTTGAGGCTATCTGTGAGGAAGTAACAAAAGAGATATCTCAGAGCAGGTTGTGGGACCCAGGCTGAGCCCTTGTCTCCCTCCCTAGTCCCTCTGCAGACACCTGGATGGAACAAGGACCTGTGGATAAGGGAATTGCTTTGCAAGAACCGGCCTGAGCAGCTGCTTCAAGAAAGAGCCACATTAAATGTGCCTATAGCCCCTGATGAGGGAATGGCAACCTCAGGCCCGCCTGCCATCTGCGAGCAGGTTTTCTTGCTAACAGGATGAAAGCAAAGAAAGCTGGAATGAACCCATCCCTCTCAGGCATCTTGAAGTCTGTTGGGGTTCATTCCAGGCCTTCTAGCCTTCTGCTTCTTGGCAGCCCACCCAAGCACCTTTTCCTGGCCTCTGAGACTTTCATATTCTGGAAAGAGAGAGTCCTACTTTTCACTAGGCTATGAGGCCAGGCCAATCCAGCTCCCCACTTCCACTAACAACCATGGGGCTCTCACCTGGGCACACACTGCCCTAACATGGCCCTTCTAAGGCAGAAGATCATATGTCTTGCAGTTTCAGCTTGCTAGGGCTTAAAACTTATCAGTGCTGTTATTAAGATAGGGAAGTGAACGGGGAAATGATGCTTTAAAAAATTTCCCATAATCTTACCACGGAGATCATCACACAGATGACAGCACTGGCGGGGCTGCTGGGGAGGCTGAGGAAGTTTCCAGCCTGTTCTGCCAGCTGGTCCTTACCAAGGGTGCCTCGTGACCCAGTCCCTTAGAGAAGCATGCCGACGCCTCAGCAAGGACCTGGGAGGTGCAGATCAGGGCAACACAGCACCACTGATGGTGGAGTGGGGCTACCTCCCATCAAGCTGTGTCTCCACAGCTGACCCTTGGAGCCAGGAGGTGATGTACAACATGGGCAAGGCAGGGAGCTCCATCAGCTGTGTGGCCTTCAACATTCACTTCAACTCGGACATCTCACCAGAAAGCAGTGCGGACTGGCCAATGCAGAAGCCTGCAAAGTGGAACAGAGCATCATGGGGTGGAGGATGTGGGACCTGCCTGCTCATCTGAGCACTGCTCCCTGAGGGTGTGATCTGCAGGATTCCTGAAGGAGGGCTGTGAGCTCATCAGCGAGGCCCTGAGCCTGTGGAACATGACTGAGGCCATGCCCATGGGGATTTGTGTCTACTTGCACCTGCTTGCTCATCTCAGTACACTACAGGTGACTGTGCGGAGGTGAGCCTTGAGCATCCCCTGTGCTGTGTCATCAAAGGGCTCTGGGCCTGGCCTGGCATTGAGAGATGGCAAATAAGGGGGCCTGTGTTTGCATTGTCACCCCCTATGGTAGCACAAAATGAGAGAGTCCAGACCTGCAGGACTGGAACCCTATCAAGGGGGTTAGGAGGCTGCTCACTTTCCCTCAGGCACCCATGTGGAGGAGCTGAGGGAGGTTAAGGAGACCCTAGGGACTCACTTGTTCTGTGTGAGCTTCCCCTGCTCCAGCGTTTGATGACCGTTTTCTGGGAAGAACTCAGGAAACTCCTGTGCTGTAGTGAGGCGGGGCCTCCCCTCACAGGGTATTGTGAGACTGTGAGTGAGAAGCTAACACAGTGCCTTAGAATACTCATGGGAGCTGTCATCCTCTGTGGCCATCACGTGGCATTGTAGTGTTGAGACTGCCTGGCCTGCCTGGGATATGGCGGAGCTGTTTTGTGGTCAGCTGCTTTAGAATCTCACTTTCTCTGCAATCAAACAGTGACTGTTTTCGTGTCTGTTTATGGGTTTAAAAAATCCTAATATTTCATTTATAGTAGTTTCAGCTTGTATGTGTTTATTTGTATAAATTTTATTAAAGAGGGCTTAAGAAAATAGCATTTTAAGGTCTTAATGGGTTATAGACTTTCATGTCACAACAGTGAATGTTGACCTCTTTTTCTCCCTTTGTGTAAAGTATACATAGAAAGTGCAGCCAGAGGTGACTAGAGCTGAGCTGCTTGGGCTTGCTTGCTGGCCTGCAATCAGGTGGACTCTGGCCGTGAGGCAGTGCCCACCCTGGATCTGCATCTCCCAACACCTCTTCTTAGTCCCCGAGTAACCAACAAGGCCGTGCTAATGAGCCCGCGAGTGATGGGCATCGGGTACCCAAATACTACCCGGGAAGATTTGAATGCCATCTGCGCTGGGGCTGTTAGGGGTAGAGGCTGTGGCTGCCTTGGCTTTTCGTGGTGCCACCCGCAGATGTGCCTGCCCTGTGCTGCTTCTCCAGCAGCCGGCTGCCCATGGCCCTGAGCCTGTCACAACATGCTTGCTACCTCATGCTGCTTGTGTTTGAAAAACCCATCCCGAGATGGCGCTGCTGGATGTAAGTCCTGAAAAGAGGGCATCACCTTTGTCCTGGGGGATTAGGAGCTGACCAGATTTCTCCTGACTCCCTCCTTGTACAAGAGGGGCTGGTGCTGCAATTCATGATGCCCCCCAGAAGATGTGTTTGCGCTGGCTGAGCGAATATATGATGCAGAGACCTAAATGAAGACACGTGAATGGGGTGTGTGGACATCAGTTTGCAGCTGGCAAACAGGTGCCTCTCAGGCCTCTCGTGCTCCAGCAAGTGTAGAATATGCTGTCTACAGATATTCTACAGTGTAGAATATGCTGTCTAGATGTCTACACTAGACATCTAGAGTGTGTATATTTGGCTGCTGCTTTTGCTGCCACTATTTCCAGGCTCAATCTGGCTTAAAGTCCAGGTTTTAAGTCAAAAAATAGGAGGCTTTTTGCCACACAGCTACTTGAGAGGCTGAGGTGAAAGCATCACTGGAGCCTAAGAGTTTGAGGCTGCAGTGACCCATGATTCAGCCACTGCACTGAAAGAGTGAGACGTGAGTGCGCCCTTCTACAGAGAATAGCTCTGGGGCATTTGGGGTTCCCTACAGTCCCGGGCCTTCCCTGTCCCCTGCTGCCTGTGCTCCTTCCCTTGCCTGCTGTCAGAGCCCAAAATGGAGGAGGAGGAGGTTGCCGCCCTGTGAGCCTGAGGGAGCTGTGTCTGACTGGAACTTCTGTCTGGGGTTTTGCGAAGAGCTACTTATGAATATGATCTGTCCAGTACCTTGTTTCAAAGGAAGTGAGCATGAGCTAGCAAGTGTAGCAACCCCACAGCTGATAAACAACTTTTTTTGGTTTTAAATAATCAATCTTCATTTCACATTGGAATAAAGTAAGTGAAACCTGCTACCCCAGCTTCACCCATGTGTTCTGTAACCCAGACTCATTTGGTTGTGAGGGCTGTTGTCAGAAATGTTATAAAAAAGTTATGCATAAATTAGATCAAATGTAAAATTATGCTTATAATGTCACTTGAGTGCGAGGTAAGAGGGTAGAGTCACAGGAAATCTGTTGGGGTTTACACCCCTGCTACTTAACAAGCTCATGAGAGTGTGGCACAGGTGACCATCACCTGACATTGGTGACAGAAGAGAAAAGGCCGGCGTGAAGGGCAGGTAGGGGAGAGGTGCCACACTGTGGGGCCAGGCCCTGCTCATGCTGGGCCTCTTATGTCACTGAACATCTAATTGCCCGGGAACCGGCTCTTTTCACATCAGTTGAGGTAAGAAGATGGGGGAGCACTCTCCAGAAGTCACAATGTGCTAGGAGAATGGAAGAGAGTCTTCAACTCGCCATCCTAGGGTAGGTTTTAGATTGAGCTGGACTGTCTTGGAGAGATAGTGAGATGGGAGGAAGACAGTCCCCCAGGTGCACCTGACAGCCAGAGCCTATGAAGTTAGGGGGTTGTGTGGGAGTGGCCTGTCCCTATGAGACGAGGAGCTTAAACCTACTAAAGGTGGTAGCTGCTGCTCTGCCATCCCTCTAAAGAGCAGGCAGGTCTTCAGCTGCATGAATAGCTGAATGTCTTTTGGAGTGTTAGAGAGTCCTCTATGTCTTAGAAATTTTGAAAAGAAAACAAATCTCAATTTTAATGTTTATTAGTTTCTCTGAGCCAATTGGGAGAAAAAGGTCCTTCACCTCGAAGGTTTAAGTGACACCCAAGGGTAGCCACCAGCGTCTCGGCCACTGAAGCCTCATGCATGCTCCCACTACCAGTTTGATTTGCGGCCTCATAGTTGTGTTGTACTAATCTTTCCTCTGGCCTTGTCCATTGAACACGGTTCACATGGCTAAAACCACCTCTTGAGGTGCGAGCACCATGCAAACCTGAGAATGGATTGGTTTTTTTTTTTTACCATTGTGCCTCCTCCTCATCTGAGAGGCCCATTTTTCCTGGTTGATTCATTAAGCGTATTAGTGCTGTCAGTCGCCTTTGGACAACTCAAATGACAAGTTGCTGTAGATTCATAAAGAAAATGAAGGCTTTAGATGTGAAACCGTCATTTTCTCTTGTCCTTCTCTTAGGTGAAAGATTTTATTTCTTTCAAAAGGCTACATATTGGTATCCCAGCAGGCATAGTGTGAGAACGGGCATTTGTTACGCTATGGTTTCAGTGTGGATGGGCAATTCTTCAAGATGGAAAACCAAGTCTCACTGAGTTGCTGAAGCCATACTCACATTTCTCCACATCCTCCAACATGGGCTTTAATTTTTCTCCCGTGCTTGAATTTTTTTCATACAAATTTTTTATACACACACCCACACACACACGCAGTGGCTGAATCATGGGTCATTGCAGCCTCAAACTCTTAGGCTCCAGTGATGCTTTCACCTCAGCCTCTCAAGTAGCTGGGACTACAGGCATGCAAAGCTACACCCAGCCAATTTTTAAATTTTTTTCTGGAGACTGAGCCCACTTATGTTGCCCAGACTCGTCTTGAACTCCTGGGATCAGGCGATAATTCCACCTTAGCCACCCAAACTGTTTAGATTACAGGTGTGAGCTACCACTCTCAGCAAAAATATATTTTAAAGAACCGTTACAACCAAATTATGAGTTATGATTATGACACTGCCCTCCAGCCTGGGCACCAGAGCAACACCTTGTATCCAAAAACTAAACAAGAACCAAAAAAACCTAATAAACAAATTAAACTTTCAAGATTGTGTTATCTGTGTCCTTCCCTGCCCTCCAAGCTATCAATGTTAAATATAATGGTTATTGAGAAAATGGTTAGATATTATTAAGAAATTTCTATATATCCTGCAGCTGAGGATAGGTATTCTGATGTGGCCCAAATATTTTCTCACCGCTACCTTCAGGGTCTAAACTAGCAAATCAGGACACCTGCAGAGGACAGTTGGCCGTTTTCAAATAGAAAGAGAAATATCCCCGTTCATGAGAGTAATCCAGTGATTTTCAAAAAGACAAGTCAGACTGAGATGCAGTGCATCAGGGCACAATTACCCTGGAATAATCAGTTCACACAGAATGGTGGAGGAGACTTTCTAAGATGAGCAAATTTGGGCAACATAATTCATGCGTATTTTTTCCTGGCCCCCGCTCCCCGCCTGATTCCTAATGGCCACCCCACAATGTGGTCAGCAGTGGGGTTCAGGGTTCTGAGAGAGGGGCTCAGGGATGGGATGAAGGTCTTTCCTGCATTATCAAAATGCAGGTTAAAAAGTAGCTAAAAAGAAGTCCAAATGTTCTAATTCCTACCCTTAAATAGCTGCTAAGTTGCATTATACAACAGACCCAGGTAAGGGAAGGAGCATGTGCATTTCAATTCTCAGCTCACATCTTAATTAGCTGTGATACTCTGGGCATGTGACCCCAACTATACGAGCCTGTTTGCCTGTCAACCCAAAATAATCCTAAGCAAAAACAACAAGGCTTGAGGCATCCTGCTGCCAGACTTCAAACTATACTACAAGGCTACAGTAACCAAAACAGCACAGTACTGATACCAAAACAGATATATAGACCAATGGAACAGAACAGAGATCTCAGAAATAACATCGCGCATCTACAGCCATCTGATCTCCGACAAACCTGACAAAAATAAGCAATGGGGAAAGATTTCCTACTTAACAAATTGTGCTGAAAGAACTGGCTAGCCACATTCAGAAAACAGAAACTGGACTCCTTCCTTACACCTTATACAAACATTACATCAAGATGGATTAAAGTCTTAAATGTAAAACACCAAACCATAAAAACCCTAGAAGAAAACCTAGGCAAAACCATTCAAGACATAGGCATGAGCAAAAATTTCATGAATAAATACCAAAAGCAATCGCTAAATTGCAAAAGCTAAAATTGACAAATGAGATATAATTAAACTAACGAGCTTCTGCACAGCAAAAGAAGCTATCATCAGAGTGACCAGGCAACCTACAGAATGAGAGAAAATTTTTGCAATCTAACCATGTGTCAGAGGTCTAATATGCAGAATCTACAAGCAACTTAAACAAATTGACACACACACAAATACCATCAAAAAGTGAGTAAAGAATATGCACAGACTCTTCTCAAAAGAAGACATTTTGCTGGGCGTGGTTGATGAAGCCTGTAATCCCAGCACTTTCAGCCGTGGAGACAGGTGGATCATGAAGTCAGGTGTTCAAGACCAGCCTGGGCAACATGGTGAAACCGCATCTCTACTAAAAACACAAAAAATTAGCGGGGTGTATTGGCAGGTGGCCTGTAATCCCAGCTCCTCGGGAGGCTAAGGCGGGAGAATCACTTGAACCTGGGTGGCAGATGTTGCAGTGAGCCAAGATCCTGCCACTGCACTCCAGCCTGGGAAACAGAGCAAGATTCCGTCTTAAAAACAATAATAATAAATAAAATAAATAAAAAGAAAAGAAGAAGAAGAGGAAGAAGAAGAAGAAGACATTTATGTGGTCCACAAACACACAAAAAGAAAAAATGAGAAAAGCTCATCATCACTGATGATTACAGAAATGCAAATCAAAACCACAATGGGATAACATCTCACACCATTTGGAATGGAAGTTATTAAAAAGTCAGGAAACAACAGATGCTGGTGAGGCAGTGGAGAAATAGAAATGCTTTTACACTGCAGGAGGGAGTGTAAATTAGTTGAACCATTATGGAAGACAGTGTGGTGATTCCTCAAGGATCTAGAACCAGAAATACAATTTGACTCAGCAATCTCATTACTGGGTATATACCCAAAGGAATATAAATCATTGTAGCATAAAGACACATGCACTCATATGTCTGTTGCAGCACTGTTTACAATAGCAAAGACTTGGAGCCAACCCTAATGCCCATCATTGATAGACTGGAAAAAGAAACTGTGGCACATATACACCATGAAGTAATATTCAGCCATAAAAAGAATGAGTTCATGTCGTTTGTAGAGATGTGAATGATGCTGGAAACCATTATCTTTGCAACCTAACACAGGAACATGAAACCAAACACCATATGTTCTCAGTCATATGTGGGAGTTGAACAATGAGAACACATGGACACCGGGAACGAAACATCACACACTGGGGCCTGTTAGGGGATTGAGGTCAAGAGGAGTGAGAAAATTAGGACAAATCCCTAATGCATGTGGGGCTTAAAACCTAGATGGCAGATTGATAGATGCAGCAAACCACCATGGCACACGTAAAACTATGTAACAAACCTGGACGTTCTGCACATGTATTCCAGAAGTTAAAGTAAAACAAACTAACAAAAATGCGCTAACGCTGAGGGGGAGTTGAGGTAGGGGCAGGAGTCAGGCGGGGGTGGGTGAGTCCTGGAGTTTTATCCAATCAGTGACACTGATGTGGGAACCGCCCAATCAGGCGCGCAGAAGGAGCGGAGAGGAAAGGAGGGCGTGGCTTCCGGCGTTTGGCGGGGTCTTTGTCTCTCGCTGGCGCTGGCACAGGAGCTTGGGATCCGTCTCCTCTTTCGTCTCCTCCACCTTCGGAGCCCCGGGCTACTCTCTCACAGCCCCTGTTGCACTGTGATCTGTAGGTCCTTGGGGACGCATAGTTAAGGTGCCAGGACATCCTGGAAGCTGGGAAATGGTGAGTATGCGGGATTCGGCATCCCGAGAGGGGAGAGCAGGCTGTGAAGTAGGCAGGACCGGCCTCCCCACGGTTAGCTCCGAGCCTCCCGCAGCTTGGCCCTCAGTCCCCTGTGGCTGCAAGATGGCCGCTGGGCCAGCAGCGAGGACCCCCACGTCCCGCCCGGCCCATTCGGTCCTGTCCCTGGGCAGCGCCCTGCTCTGCGCCCACAGCCCTGAGTATTTCCCAGATTGTTCAGGGATGCCAGGTGGGTCATCAGGGAAAAACCGAGACTGGGTGTTTGCGTGGGAGGAGCTGCGGCCCGTGGCGTCCACAGTCTCCCTTGTTAAAAATTAGCGGGAGTCTATGTTAAAACGTTAACCAGTTTATCTGAACAAACAGTGACTGGTGAAATGGAAAGCACCCAGAAATGATTTGTGGTCCACCCGAGGGGCATAAAGGAAAGGCTTTTATAAGATGCATGAGAAAGCAACCCAAATTCACAAATTGTTTCCAGTTATGTAGTCTCCTTATTTGAACTATCCAGATGGAAATTTCCTAGTTACATATTCAGAGGTTAATTGCATGTTTGTCATTGGTTAAATCTGCATTTTGTTTCAGGCTAAGATAATGGTTTATAGGAAATGTATTTGAGTTAGGTTTTAGAATTTTTTTTTTTTTTTAACCTATGAACACAGGGCACTACAGCCACTTTAGTCTAGTTTTCTGCTCTTTAATTATTTTAACACTTCAGAGGAGGACTGGTTTTCTCCTGTGTTTTTTTAATGTATGGCAAATGGAGCCTCTAATCGACCACCCTGTTTTTCAGCCTAACTCAGACTTGCAGTAAAATTATAAGGTCCCACTTTCTTTGCTGCATTCTCAAATGCAACACATGAGACCAGCTTTCCCTTGCCAATTTACAATGCTATTAACTATTTGTCCTTTACTATACATTTCATTAAAGCTTTCTATTATTGGATTTCTTTCTACTTCTCCCTACAGTTCTGGCAATATTTGCTTTTTATATTTAGAAGCCTCCCTTTTGGGCACATAAATATATATAGCTATATTCTCTTGACAAATTAACCTCTATTATTATTGTATGGTAAACTCATTTCATGCTTGTGAGAGACATTGCTAGAAAGTCTATTTTGTCTAATTTAAGCATAACTACCATTGCACTCCTTTGGTTATTATTTGCATGTAATATCATTTTCTATCCTTTCACTTTTAGCCTATGCTCTTAATTCATAATTGAGTCTCCTGTAAGCAGCATATTACCAGGTTTAAAAGATTCATTTATCTACTCTGTCTGCTTTAGTCTCTTTTGGCTGCTATAACAGAATATCACAGACTGGTAATAAAGAATAGAATTTTATTTGACTCATAATTCTGGAGGCTGGGAAGGCAAAACAACATGATACTGGTATCTGTTGAAGGTCTAGTTGCTGGATAATAACATGGCCAAAGATGTGAGGGAGAGAGAGCCTTTTTTTAAATATATAACAGATCCATTCTTGCTATATTTAGCCCATTCCCATAATAAGAACATTAATCCATTCATGAAGGCAGAGTTCTTATAGCTTAATTAATTTTTAAAGGTTCCACCTCTTAATTCTAACATATTGGCTATTAAATTTTATCCTAAATTTTGGAGATGACATTCAGTCTACAGCAGTATCTGTTTAGTAGATAATTTAATATTTTTATTTGTAAGGTAGTGATAGGTAAGCAGTTACCATTGTAAATTTGTGGTTTTCTGTCCATTTTAAATTTGCTTCCTTTTTTTCTGGTTCTGTCTTTCCTGTGGTATTGTTAATTTTTGTTGAGACAAAGTTATGCTTTCTTGCTCAGACTGAAGTGCAGTTGCATATCACAGCTCACTGTAGCCTCAATCTCCTGAAATCAAGCAATCCTCCCACCTTAGCCGCCCAAGTAGATTGGACTAGAGACACACACCACAACACCCAAGGAGCTTATGATTCTTCCACCTTGGCCTCCCAAAGTGTTGGAATTATAAGCAGGAGCCACCATATCCAATGTGTAATTTTTATTGTTTGTATATGCTTTAATTACTTTCTGTTTTTTTACTACAGTTTTTTCCTAGTGGTTATCATGAGACTTATATAAAACATCTTGTATTTTAATAATCTGGTTTAAGATGATAACAATTTAGAGTATTCTGAATTTCGGTATGTATTTACCATTTTTAGTGACATTTATACTTTAGTATTTTTCATATTGGTAGTTAGCATTTCATCTTATCAATGTGAAGATTTCTTCTAGACCATGGCTGGAGAAGTAAAGAAGGTGGGTTTTGCCTGATTCAGGGACTATAGAGAGAACCAAGTTCTACAGGCCTGTCACCTGTCTCAGGTGAGTATGAATTCTCGTGTTTTTGGCAGATAGTTGCAGTGGCAGGACCAAAGTCAAACAAGTTATAGGCAAGTCTACAGTAAGATGTGGCAGTATTCGGTTTTGAAGCCAGGACCATGATTGGCAAGCTTGCCACTTGGTCAAGTGCTTACCCTCTGAAGATGTGTTTCTTGGTCTTTGCCTCCAGCTGGGTGTCACATACTCTGAACTGGATTCCAAGGCTTTCATGAAAGCACTTATGTTTGCTGTGGCAGCTGCATTATGTTGTGGGGGATGTGCACGCAGAACCACCCATTCTGTCATGCTGCTTATGTTACTCTCGTTTATATTTCACTTTTTGAAATGAATGTCAAGCTGGTGATTTTTAGATTCAAAAATTCTAAAATAAATTGCTCAAATTTACACATTATGTAAGCTATTAATAAAATTTCTTGTAGGTGCAACATATTTATTAAAATTTTTGGTTGTAATTTCAAGCTCACTGCAGGCAGAAAGGAATCATTAACATTTATATTCTTTTTTTTAGTCTGTATCTACATGATGGTATATTTTCATTCCAGATATTTACTTTATACTTCAGTAATGCTCAGCGTATTTTGCAAAATTTTTGTTGTTCTTTTATTTTGAAACATAAGGCTTTTTTAGCTCCTGAAAGCTATATTATAGTCATATAGTTTTATTATATTTTGTGGTAAGAAGAGCAGAAATATATTGAGGACATAATTAAATTCTCCTATCTTTTTAATGATTATTAATTAAATTCATCTCTTTAGAGCCTGTTATTAATGATTGTAATGTATTTTCTGTATAATTTTACTGCAATTTATTAAATTCCAATGACTTAGAATGTCTGCTTTTCATGAGTGCACGCAGTTGAATGCTGTAGATATCTGAAGAGTCATTTTTTGGCCGGGTGTGATCACTCATGCCTGTATTCCCAGCACTTTGGGAGGCAGAGGCGGGTGGATCACGAGGTCAGGAGATCAAGACCATCCTGACTAACATGGTGAAACCCCGTCTCTACTAAATACACAAAAAATTAGCTGGGCATAGTGGCGGGCACCTGTATTCCCAGCTACTCGGGAGGCTGAGGCGCGAGAATGGCGTGAACCCATTGGGCAGAGCCAAGATCACGCCACTGCACTCCAGCCTGGGCGACAAAGCAAGACCCTGACTCAAAAAAAAAAAAAAAAAAAATTTTTTTTCTATTAAATCTACGATGTATTCAGGATTTTGTGTATTAAAATCTCTTTTCTTATTATCAATTGCGTGTTATTGCGTTTCTTTTCTTGGGTATGTTTTGTCAGATCAGTTAATTGTATTCTTGCTTTTAAAGCTTGATATCATGAGTTGAATGATAATTTTTAGCTCAGTACACTTTATCTCAAAGTGATGTTTAATATATGTGTGAATTAGCTGTGTTTGTTGCTTATAGATATATCTGTGTGTTTTTCACCTATGTAAGTCTGACATCTTTTTTCCTTGTTTGTTTTTTTTTTTTTCATTTTCAGATAGGCTTTTTTTTAAAGAGAATTTTAAAACAGAGTCAAAAGAACCAAAATCAGTTATTTCTCCTCTTGCAGAGTGGGGAGATAACTTCCTTCCCCACAGGTTTGAGGCTATGGCTAAGTGGTGAGTCTTGGGGAGATGCAGAAAAGATCCATCCCAGGCACTTGGCTGGACTTAAGTAAGCACAGCCTTTGGGCCACAAGACCTGATGGCTTGGGTACTGGTCTGGACATAAGTCCCCATCTTCCCAGAAATGTAGTCTTTTGTCTGCAACAACTGGCTGGAGAAATATTTCAGAAAGATATGTGTCTGGAGCACCCAAAGGCATACCTTTCCTTTCTCCTTGGCATAGGCCTTGCAGCACTGAGGAAACACCAGGTTTACAATGGAGCCTTCAAGAGTCTTCATCCCTATGGAACTCAGGGGCTCATAGGGTGACAGGAGAGGAGACAAGCTAACTTGGGAAGTATTCGTCCTTCAGCTTCTCCCCCACTGAAACACTATATATTGGGGCCACAGTTCATGGCAAAACATACATGCTCTCTTTCTTTCTCTCACACCTACATCTCGGAAACCCAACAACTTGATGGCAGGTAGCTCTGGGTATCTTTGGTCTGGCATTCACTCACTGGGCATCTAAGCTGTCCTAAAGCTCTTTTCAATCATTTCTTACTCTTTCCAGGCCCATGTGGGTAGGTGTTCCAGCCTTCACTCTTTCAGGCTGATCATAAAGGCACAGTGTGGGAAAATCCCCTACTGTGGTGGCCATTGCTGGGAAGCAGGGAAGGCTAAGGGCCCACTGCTGCCCAAGTCTGGTGTAGACACCATCTGCTCCACTCGTCTCCTCAAAGATTGATATCAGGTGCAGCAGCTGCTGTCTGGAATGTTATCAAACCAGGACTGCACAGGCACTGCATTCTCTGTGTGGAAGATGTAAGAAGCAGGCGAGTTGTCCAGGATGAGAGTTTTCCTCAGGTCCGTGCCCAGATGGCTGAGTTCCTTGATATAGCAGCCCTGGTGGAACAAACACGACTCATGGGCTAGGCAACCCCAGAACACCCCACACTGGTCCAGCACACCCTTCACACTGTGTTTGGAATTGGTGGGTTCTTGTTCTCACTGACTTCAAGAATGAAGCTGCAGACCCTCACGATGAGTGTTACAGTTCTTAAAGGGGGCATGTCTGGAGTTTGTTCCTTCTGACATTCGGATGTGTTCAGAGTTTCCTCCTTCTGGTGGGTTTGTGGTCTCGCTGGCTCAGGAATGAAGCTGCAGATGTTCGTGGTGAGTGTTACAGCTCTTAAGGTGGCGCGTCTGGAGTTGCTCATTCCTCCCAGTGGGTTTGTGGTCTCGCTGGCTTCAGGAGTGAAGTTGCAGACCTTCACGGTGAGTGTTACAGTTCATAAAGGCATTGTGGACCCAAAGAGTGAGCAGCAGCAAGATTTATTGCAAAGAGCAAAAGAACAAAGCTTCCACAATGTGGAAGGGGACTCGAGTGGGTTGCCACTGCTGGCTCGGGCAGCCTGCTTTTATTCCCTTATCTGGCCCCACCCACATCCTGCTGATTGGTAGAGCCAAGTGGTCTGTTTTAGCAGGCCGTTGATTGGTGTGTTTACAATCCCTGAGCTAGATAAAGGTTCTCCATGTCCCCACCAGAGTACCTAGATACAGATTGTTGATTGGTTCATTCACAAACCCTGAGCTAGAAACAGGGTGCTGATTGGTGTGTTTACAAACCTTGAGCTAGATACACAGTGCTGATTGTTGTATTTACAATCCCTTAGCTAGACATAAAGTTTCTCCACGTCCCCACCAGACTCAGGAGCCTAGCTGGCTTCACCCACTGGATCCTGCACCGGGTCTGCAGGTGGAGCTGCCTGCCAGTCCTGCGCCGTGTGCCTGCACTCCTCAGCCCTTGGGTGGTTGATGGGATTGGGTGCTGTGGAGCAGGGTGTGGGGCTTGTCGGGGAGGCTCCGGTCGCACAGGAGCCGAAGGAGGTGGGGGGACAGTCAGGCATGGCGGGCTGCAGGTCCAGAGCCCTGCCCCGTGGGAAGGCATCTAAGGCCCAGTGAGAAATTGAGCACACCAACTGCTGGCCCAGGTTCTAAGCCCCTCACTGCCTAGGGCCGGTGAGGCAGGCCGGCCACTCTGAGTGCGGGGTCCACCGAGCCCACACCCACCCGGAACTCGCGCTGGCCCACAAGCACTGGGCGCAGCCACGGTTCCCGCCCGCACCTCTCCGTCCACAACTCCTCGCAAACTGAGGGAGCCAGCTCTGGCCTTGGCCAGCCCAGAAAGGGGTTCCCACACTGCAGCAGTGTGCTGAAGGGCTCCTCAAGTGCCGCCAAAGTGGGAGCCCTGGCAGAGGAGGCCCTGAGAGCGAGCGAGGGCTATGAGGACTGCCAGCACACTGTCACCTCTTAACAGGATCTGCATACTTGTTCAGGCTGGAATGAATACAGCAATGAAAAAAACACATTTAAGCAGTTCCTCCTGTCATCTCAGGAACTCATCCATATAAGGCCTCATGAGCAAATGGATCTGGTGCCTGGTCTCCTCAATCTCTACAGGCATTAGGCAGTCAGCATTGCTGAATGCCTTCAAGGAGCTAGGCACAAGGGTTTCATCCAAGTCAGTGCCCATACAGATCCTTCCTTGATTTTTCTCTGTCTTCCCTCCATGCCTGGGTGATGATGGAGACTTGTTCCATCTAACAATCCTGAGGGCTGGGCTGACTGGGTGGGAAGACTGGTGGGCACGCTGGCTGGACTGGGTTGGGGGTCATGGCCAGGGGCCTGATTCAGTTCCCGAGAGTCTGACTTCCACAGCTGTTCACATACCTATTCTTCTTTCCATCACTGGCCGGGAAGGGAGGCGGCCTGTAGGGATGGTGGACGGCCTTGGCAGCGGCTCCCCAGGGTGCCCCCAGCCCCGATTCTCCCAGCGGGAGCTTCAGGATCCTCAGTTTGTTTCTAACATAGAGAATCCACCAGATACGCATTTTTTTTCAACTTTTATTTTAAGTTCAGGGGTCCATATGTGATAAACATTTTTTTAAACTTTTATTTTAACTTTAGGGGTCCATGTGCAGGATATGCAGGTCTTTTACATAGATAAACGTGTGCCATTGTGCTTTACTGCACAGATCATCTCATCACCCAGATACTAAGGCCAGCATCCGCAGCTATTCTTCCTGATGCTCTCCTTCCCCTCCCCCATGCCATGAAACAGGTGTCCAGTGTGTCTTGTTCTTCCTAGTGTGTCCATGTGTTCTAATTGATCTGCTTCCCCTAGTAAGTTAGAATAATAATAGGTGGTGTTTGGTTTTCAGTTCCTGCATTAGTTTGCTGGGATTAATGGCTTCACACTCCAACCATGTCCCTGCAAGGGACATCATCTCATTACATTTTATGGCTTTATAGTGTTCCATGGTGTAGGTGTACCACATTTTCTTTATCCAGTCTATCATTGATGGGCATGTAGATTGATTATATGACGTTGCTATTGTAAATAGTGCTGCAGTGAACATATGCATACATGTATATTTAAAATAGATTTCTATTCCTTTGGGTGTATACCCAGTAATAGCATTGCTGGGTCAAACGGTATTTCTGCTTCTAGGTCTTTGAGGAGTCTCCCCAATCTCTTCCACAATGCTTGAAATAATTTACCCTCTCACCAACAGTGTAAAAGTGTTTCCTTTTCTCCACAACCTCACCAGCATGTGTTTTTATTTTTTTTTACTTTTTATTAATAGCCATGTAATTGGTGTGATATGGTATCTCATTGTTGTTTTGATGTGTATTTATCCAGTTATCAGTGATGTTGAGCTTTTCATGTTTGTTGAGCACATGTATGTCTTCTTTTGAGATATGTCTGTTCATGTCCTTTGACCACTTTTTAATGGGGTTGTTTGTTTTTCTCTTGTAAATTTCAAGTCCCTCGTAGATTCTGGGTATTGGACGTTTGTCAGATGGATAGGTTGCAAAATTTTTCTCCCATTCTCTAGGTTCTCTGCTCTGATGAGAGTTTCTTTGGCTCTGCGGAAGCTGTTAATTTAATTAGACCCCATTAGTCAATTTTTGTTTTTGTTGCTATTGCTTTTGGCCTTTTTGTCATCAAATCTTTCCTCCTGCCTATATCTTGAATGGTATTATCTAGATTTTTTCTTCTAAGGTTTTTATAGTTTTAGGTTGTACATTTAAGTCTTTATTCCATATTGAGTTAATTTTTGTCTATGGTGTTAGGAAGGGTTCCAGTTTTAATTTTCTGCATATGACTAGCCAGTTCTCCTAGCACAATTTATTGAATAGGGAGATCTTTCCCTAATTCCTTGTTTTTATTGACTTTGTCAAAGATCAGGTTGTTGTAGGTTTTTGGCTTTATTTCTAGGCTCTGTATTTTGTTTCATTTGTCTATGTGTCTGTTTCTATACCAGTACCATGCTGTTTTGGTTACTGTACTCTTCTAGTATAGTTTGAAGTTAGGCAGTGACGCTTTCAGTTTTTTTTTTTTTTTTTTTTCCTTAAGGTTGGCTTGGCTGTTTTGGCTCTTTTTTGGTTCCCTATGAATTTTAAAAGTTTTTTTTTCTAATTCTCTGAAGAATGTCAGTAGTCCAATGGGAATAGCATTGAATCTATAAATTACTTAGGTCAATGCACTCATATTCATGATACTTATTCTTCCTCTCCATGAGCATGAAATGTTTCTACATTTGTTTTGTGTCCACTCTGATTTCTGTAAGCAGTTGTTTGTAGTTCTCCTTGAAGAAGTCCTTCACTTTCCTTCTTAGCTGTATTCCTCGGTATTTTTTTCTCTTTGTAGCAAACGTGAATGAAAGTTCATTCATTATTTGTCTCCCTTCTTGCCTGTTGTTTGTGTATGGGAATGCTAGCTACTTTTGCACATTGATTTTATATCCTGAGATTTTGCTACTGTTGCTTATCACCTTAAGAAACTTTGGGGCTAAGAAGATGAGGCTTTCTAGATATATGATCAGGTCATCTGCAAACAAAGATAATTTGACTTCCTCTCTTTCTATTAGAATACTCTTTATTTCTTCCTCTGTCCTGATTTTCCTGGCCAAGGTTTCCGATACTGTGTCGAATGAGAGTGGTGAGAGAAGACATACTTTTCTTGTGCCAGTTTTCAGGGGGAATGTTTCCAGCTTTTGCACATTCAGTATGATATTGTCTGTGGGTTTGTTGTATATGGCGCTTATTATTTTGAGGTATGTTTCTTCAGTTCCTAGTTTATTGAGAATTTTAAACGTGAAGGAATGTTGAATTTTATTGCATAATTTTTCTGCATCTATTGAGATAATCATGTGGTTTTTCTATTTAGTTCTCTTTATGTGACGTGTCACATTCATTGATTTGCATATGTTGAACCAACCTTGCATCCTGGGGACAAAGCCAATTCCATTGTGTTGGATGCACTTTTTAACGTGCTGCTGGATTTGGTTTGCAAGTATTTTATTGAGAATTTTTGCACAGTGTTCATCAAAGCCGTTAGCATGATGTTTTGTTGTTGTTGATGTTGTATCTATATTAGGATTTGGTATCATGATGATGCTGGTCTAATAGAATGAGTTAGAGAGAACGTCTTTGTCTTCAATTTTTTTTTGGTAGTTTTAGGAGAAAAGGTACCATGTCCTCTTTGTACCTCTGGTCAAATTCAGCTTGCTTGGTAGGCTAGTTTTTACTGCCTCAATTTCAGAACACATTATTGATCTATTCAGGGTTCAGTCTTGTGGAGGGTTTTTTTTGCAATAAATTGTCCATTTCTTCTAGATTTTCTGGTTTATGTGCATAGAGGTGTTTACAGTATTCTCTTTTGGTTGTTCTTAATTCCATGGGATCAGTGATGATGTCTGCCTTGTTATTTCTCATTGTGTTTGGTTCTTTCTTTTCTTATTTGTCTAGCTAGTGTTCCATCTAGTTTATAAATTTTTTTCATAAAAACAGCTCCTGGATTGGTTGAGTTTATTTTTTTTGGAAGAGTTTTCAGTGTCTCTATCTCCTTCAGCTCTATTCTCATCTTGGTTATTTCTTGTTTTCTGCTAGCTTTCAGTTTCTTTTTCACTTGGTCTTCTTGTTCTTTTAATCAAGATGTTAGTCTGTTAACTTTAGATCTTTCTAGGAATTTTTTTTTTTTTTTTCTTGTGGGAGAGTCTCACTCTGTTGCCCAGGCTGGAGTACAGTGGCATGATCTCGGCTCACTGCAACCTCCACTTCTCAGTTTTAAGTCATTTCTGCTGTCTCAGCCTCCTGAGTAGCTGGGATTAGAGATGTGCATCATCACACTCAGTTAATTTTTGTATTTTTTTGCAGAGATGGGGTTTTGCTGTGTTGGCCAGGCAGGTCTTGAACAGCTGGCCTCGAGTGATCTGTCTGCCCCAGCCTCCCAAAGTGCTGGAATTACAGGCATGAGGTACCATGCCCGGCCCTTTCTAGCTTTCTGATGTGGACATTACTTCTATAAATTTCCCTCTTTTCTTGGTTTCTAGTGATTATTTTATTCTATCTTGGTGAGTAGTCAGGGAAAAATAATCGTAAATTCACAATCAACTTGTAGTTAAATCTAAACAATTATGTGGGAAGAACCTTTATTATTTGAAGGGGATGTTTGAAGATTTTGTAACTGTGCCTTTTAGGTAGTCTTAAGTTTCTAATTGTCGTTAAAATCATGCCATTGTCACTTTCTAACATTTTAAGTATATGGTTTAGAAGTGGTAAGTATAGTTCTATTGTTTTGCAGTAGGTTTTAGATAATTTTTGTCTTACAAAAGTAAAAGTGAATACTCATTACTTGTGAAAGAAATTAGTTAGCTTGCTTTATGTAGGTAGCAACAGAAGGGTCCCTGGAAAGTCCCTGGACCTTGGGTCAGTGTCTCATCCCTGCATAATATAAAATGAATCCTGGAAAAAATCAAGCTGCAGACACCAACAAGGGAACTAGCACTTGGTGTTGTGCATGGAGACCTGCCCATGGCTGCACAGATAGAAAAACCTCTGGCCCATTTGGATAGAAACTTGTAGAAACCTCCAGCCCACTTAGTTAAGGGAACAAGACCGAACTGGCATAGAAATGCCTTTGTTTGTCCAGGCACGTTGGCTCATGCCTGTAATCCCAGCAATTTGGGAGGCAGAGGCGGGCGGATCACCTGAGGTCGGGAGTTCGAGACCAGCGTGACCAACATGGAGAAACTCCGTCTCTACTAAGAATACAAAATTAGCCGGGCATGCTGTCGCATGCCTGTAATCCCAGCTACTTGGGAAGCTGAGGCAGGAGAATCTCTTGAACCCAGATGGCGGAAGTTGCTGTGAGCCGAGATCGCACCATTGCACTCCAGCCTGGGCAACAAGAGCAAAACTACATCTCAAAATAAATAAATAAATAAATAAATAAGAAGAAGAAAGTAAGTCTCAAAAAGAAAAAAAAAATGAAAGAAAGAACAGAAAAAGAAAAAAAGAAACGCCTTTGCCCTTTGTACAGTCAGTGGGCTCCCAGGAAATAAGCACAGTGTTCTCATGTGCATTCCCGTCGATACTCTCCTTTATTTGAACTGTAAGTCTGATCTCTACGAATAATTACTTCAGCCCCTAATTGCTCCCGGGCCAAGCTGCTTGGCCAATCTTTCACCTTATCTTCTGATAAGTCCTGGGCCAAGCTAAGTAGCATCTGTGAATCATCCCTTCAGCTCCTGATTAGTACCGGGCCAAAGTCATGGACCAAGCTGAGCCACACGTTTTTCAAGACAGCCTGTGAACTAGGCACATTCCCTTCCCTTCCCTTCCAAGTCCATAAAAACCCTGGACCCCAGCCTCATAGAGGGCACCCCGTTCAGACGCCTATCTCTGCTGGCAAAGAGCTTTTTTCTCTTGCTTATCAAACTTTCACTCCAACCTCACCTTTGTGTTCACTCTCCTTAATCTCCTTAGAGGTAGAAAAAAGAACTCTGGGTGTGATCTCAGACTAGAGATACTGTTACATCTTGGTTCACTGCTGAGACTACAACACTTAGTTTCTATGAGTTTGACTGACTAAATATTTTATATAAGTGTAATTATATGGTTTTCCTTTTTGACTGTCTTGTTTTATTTTACCAAATGTTTTCAAGATTTGTCCTTATTGTAGTACTTTTCAAGATTTCCTTATTTTTAAGGCTGAATGCTATCCCAGTGAATATACGTGCCTTGTTTGTTGAATCTACTCATCCTTAAAGGTACATTTGCTTCCAGGTAGTATGTTTGTGAGTAATACTACAATGTACATAATTGTGCATATATCTATTCCATGTTCTGCTTTGCCTCTTTGGGATATTTTTCTCACACTGATTTAGTACCATGTGTATTCCCTTGCTTTTGTTGTCTGATCCGTTGATGTTACATCCCCCAAATTATTGCCAAGACCAATTGTCATGAAGCTTCACCCTTCTGTATTGTGCTAGGAATTTTACAGCTATAGGTTTTACATTATAGTCTTCATTTCTTAAAATTGACACATGTAATAGTACATATTTTGGGGAAGCAATTATGTATATATGTTGTATACCAATAAAAATCAGAGTACTTAGTATATTTATTGCCTCATGCTTGTGTTATTTTTGTGGTGAGAACATTCAAAAGCTTCTTCTCTAGCTATTTCATTTTATCTTTATGTATTAACTTTTTTTAGGGACAGGATATTGCTCTAACACCCAGACTGGAGTGCAGTGGTGCAATCCTAGCTCACAGTAACCTCAAACAATCTTCTAACCTCAGCTTCCCAATTAGCTGAGACCACAGGAACCTGCCACCATGCCTGGATAATGTTTTAATTTTTCATAGAGACAGGGTCACACTATGTTGTCCAGGCTCATCTTGAACTTCTGTGTTCAAGTGATTGTCCCACCTCAGTCTCCCAAAATGTATGGATTGCAGGAATGTGCCACAACTGGTCTCTTTCAGCTATTTTGTAATATGCGATACCTTTTCATTAATTATTATTATTCTACTGTGTAATAAAAAACAAAACCTTGTTTCTCCTGTCTAATTGTAACACAATACTTGTTAAGCAGCCTTTTCCCATCCTCCTATTTCAGTCCTCCTATTCAGTACAACCCGCGTTGTACTGTTTGCTTATATCAACCCTTTTTTTCAGGTTACACAAATGAGTGAGATAATAAGATCATAAAGCACTTGTGTTTCTCTCTGTGGCTTATTTTACTTAACATGCTATGCTCAAGGTTCATCCATGCTCTCTTAACTGACAGAATTTTATCCCTTCTTATGGCTGAATAGGATTTCACTGTGTATATAAATTACATTTTTCTTATCCATTTATCTGTTGCTGTACATTTGAATTGATTCCATATGTAAGCTATTATAAATAGTTCTGTAATTAACATGAGCATGCAAATACCTTTTCGACACAGTGATAGCCTTTCTTTTGGATATACAGCCAGGAGTAAAATTGCTGGATCATATAATAGATTTATTTTCAATTTCTTTCTGAAACCTCCATACTATTTTCTATAATGGCCATACTAATTTACAATTCCACCAACAATGCATACATTCACTAGTTTTTATATACTCATTAGTACTTTTTATTTATTTATTTATTTATTTTTATTATAGCCATTCTAATGGGAGTGAGGTGGTACCTCATTGCGGTTTGGATTTGCATTTCCTTGGTGATTAGTAATGTAGAACATCTTTTTATGTTCCAGTTAGCCATTTTTGTATCTTTTTTTGACAAACGTCTGTTAAGATCTTTTGCATTTTTTAAATTAGATTATAAGTGTATTTATTTTGAGATTTTAAAGTCTCTTTTCTCTCTTTTTATTTTAGAATTCCCATTATAAGTATATTGGCCATTTTAATGGTATCCCATAAGTCCCTTAGGCTCTCTTAATTTTTAAAATTATTTTTAGCCTCCACAGCCTATAATTTCAAATGACTTCTTATCAAGCATGATGGATTTTTTCCTGCTAGATCAAACCTATTGCTGGACCTTCTAGTGAATCTCTAAATTCAGGTATTTTACTTTTCAGCTCTACAATTTATGTTTCTATTTTGTACTTTTAATCACTTCGTTGGTAATCTCATTATCTTCATGCATTGTTTTATTTTTCTGTTTAGTTTTCTATGTTCTTCTTTAGCTGACTGAGCATCTTTAAGCTAGGTGTTTTAGCCAGGCACAGTGACATGTGCATGTAATTCCAGCTACTTTGAAAGCTAAGGCAAGGGGACTACTGTATTAAACCATTCTCATGCTGCTAATAAGGACAAAAACAAGACTAGGTAATTTATCATGAAAAAAGGTTTAATGGTCTCCAGTTTCACATGGTTAGGTAGGTCTCACCATTATTGAAAGAACAGCACGGGAAAATCCCACCCCCATGATTCAATTACCTCCTACTGGGTCCCTCCCAGGACATGTGGGGATTATTACAATTCAAGGTGAGATTTGGTCGGGGACACAGAGCCAAACAATATCAATTACTTAAGGCCAGGAGTTTGAGACCACCCTGGGCAATATTGTGAGAAGCTGTATGTAAAAAATATTTCTACAGATTAGTCATGCATGGCGGAATGTTCCTGTAGTCTCAGAAAGTTGAAGGCTGATGTAAGACTATTGCTTGAGTTCCCCAGGAATATGAGACTGCATTGAGCTATAATCATGGTATTGTATTCCTGTCTGGGTGAGAGAGTAAGACCTCTTTTTAGAATTTCAAATTTATTTTAGATTTAGGAGGTACCTACACAGGTTTTTTACATGGGTATTTTTTATAATGCTGAGGTTTGAAATGTGAGGAATTCCATCACCCAGGCAGTGAACATAGTACTAAGTATACAGTTTTTCAGTTCTTGGTTCCTCCCTCTCTCCACCCTCTAAGAGTTGTCTATTATTTTTATTTTTATGTCCATTTGTACCCGGTGTTAATTTCCATTTATAAGTGAGAACATGCAGTATTTTCGTTTTCCATTTCTGCATTCATTTGCTGTGTATAATGGCCTTTAGTTCTATTAACGTTGCTGCAAAGTACAAGTTTTTTTTTGTTTGTTTTTTGTTTTTTTTTTTTTTGCTAAGTAGTATTGGTGTACATGTGACACTTTTTATATTCAATTTACCATTAATAGGCTGGACACGGTGGCTGACGCCTGTAATCCCAGCACTTTGGGAGGCTGATGTGGGTGGATCATGAGGTCAGGAGATCGAGATCATCCTGGACAACATAATGAAACCCCGTCTCTACTGAAAATATAAAAGTTAGCCGGGCGTGGTGGCATGCGCCTTTAGTCCCAGCTACTTGGGTGGCTGAGGCAGGAGAATTGCTTGAACCTGGGAGACGAAGGTTGTAGAGAGCTGTGATCGTGCCACTGCACTCCAGCTTGGGCAACAGAGTGAGATTTCATCTCAAAAAAAAAAAAAAATTACCATTAATAGGCACCTAGGTTGAATCTTGTCTTTCCTCTTATAGATAGTGTAGTGATGAACCAACAACTGCATGTGCTATTTTGGTAGAAGAATTTATTCTCTTCTGGGTATATACCCAGCGGTGAAATTGCTGGGTTGAATCACAGTTTAACTCTCAGTTATTTGGAAAGGCTCCAAGCTGCTCTCCACAGTGGCTGAACTAATTTGTATCCCTATAAACAGTGTATAAGTGATATTTTTCCCTCTAAAACCTCTTCAACATCTATTATCATTTTACGTTTGAACAAAATCCATTCTAACTGGTGTACGATGGTGTCGTATTGTGGTTTTTATTTACATTTCCTTGATGGTTAGTGATGATGAGCATTTTTCATGTTATTTGGCCACTTGTATGTATTCTTTTGAACAGTGTCTGTTATTGCCCACTTTTTTATGGGGTAATTTTTTGCTTGTGAATTCTTTAAGTTTCTTATAGGTTCTGAGTATTAGATTTTGTCAGGTTCATAGTTTGTGAATATTTTTCCCGTTCTGCTAGCTCTGGGGTTAGTTTGATTTTAGTTTTCTAGTTTCTCTAAGTGTGATTTTAAATTGTTAGTTTGAGATCTTTCTAACTTCTTGATGTAGGTATTTAGCACTCTCAACTTTCCTCTTAACAGTGCTTTTCCTACATCCCAGACATTTTGTTATATTGTGTCTCTTCATCTATTTCAAAATTTTTTTAATTTTCTGCCTCAATTTTCTTGTTTACCCAAAATTCATTCAGGAGCAAGTTGTTTAATTTCAGTATCATTCTGTGATTTTGTGAGACTTTCTTGGCATTGATTTTTGTCTTTGTTCCATTGTGGCCTGACAGTATGGTTGGTATAATTTTAATTTTTAAAAAATGTATGGATAATTGCTTTATGGCTAGGAAGTGGTCAATCCTAGCTTATATTCTGTGAGCAGATGAGAAGAATTTACTTTCCATAGATGATGTGTGGCGTATACTCTAAATGTCTATTAGTTTCAATTGATCATGTGTCAAATCAAACTCCAGAATTTCTTCGTTAAGTTTCTGCCTAGATAATCTGTCAAACACTTAGTGGGGAGTTGCATTCCCCTACTATTATTGTGTGTCTACTTGAGTCTTATTGTAGGTCTAGCAGTACTTGTCGTATAACTCTATGTTCCCCAAAGTTGGGTGCATCTACATTTAGGATAAATAAGACTTCTTGTTGAATAGAACTCTTTATCGTTATGCAATACTTTTCTTTGTTTTATTTTACTATGAATTATTTAAAGTCCTTTTTTCTTAAAAGAGAAAAAATTCCAGGTATGGTGGCTCATGCCAGCACTTTCAGACTGAGGCAGTAGGATTGCTTGAGACCACGAGTTTGAGACAAGCCGAGGCAATAGGATTGCCTGAGGCCACGAGTTTGAGACCAGCCGAGGCAATATAGCAACATTCTGTTTGTACAAGTTTTTTTTAAAGAAACTATACAGGAGTGGTTGTGTGCACAACTGTGGTCATATTTACTCAGGATACATAGGTGGCATGACTGCTTGACTTCAGAAATTTGAGGATACAGTGAGCTGTGATTGCACCACTGCACTCTTTCCCAGGAGATAGAGTAAGATCCTGTGTTTTGTCACTAGTACCATCCTGTCTTGGCTACTGTGGCCTTTTAGTATAGTTTGAAGACAGCTAGCATGATGCCTCCATCTTTGTTCTTTTTACTTAGGGTTGTCTTGTCTACGCAGGATCTTTTTTGATTCCATATGAAATTTAAAGTAGTTTTTTTTTTCTAATTCTGTAAAGAAAGTCAACAGCAGCTTGATGGGGATAGCACTGAATTTATAAATTTCTTTGTGCAATATGGCCATTTTCACAATATTGATTCTTCCTATCCATGAGCACGGATTGTTTTCCATTTGTTTGTGTCCTCTTTCATTTCCTTGAGCAGTGGTTTGTAGTTCTCCTTGAAGAAGTCCGTTACATCCCTTTTAAGTTGGATTCCTAGGTATTTTATTCCCTTTGTAGCAACTGCGAATGAGAGTTCACACATGATTTGGCTCTCTGTTTGCCTATTATTGCGTATAGGAATGCTTGTGATTTTTGAACATTGATTTTGTATCCTGAGACTTTGCTGAAGTTGCTTATCAGTTTAAGGAGATTTTGGGCTGAGATGATGGGGTTTTCTAGATATACAATCCTGTCATCTGCAAACAGAGACAATTTGACTTCCTATTTGAATATGCTTTATTTCTTTCTTTCTTTGGCTGCTTGCCAGAAGTTTCAGTACTATATTGAATAGGAGTGGGGAGAGCAGGTGTTCTTGTCTTGTGCAGGTTTTCAAAGGGAATGCTTCCAGTTTTTGCCCATTCAGTATGATATTGGCTCTGCATTTGTCATGAATAACTCTTATTATGTTGAGATACGTTCCATCAATACATAATTCATTGAGAGTTTTTACCATGACGAGGTGTGGAATTTTATTGAAGGTCTTTTTTGCATCTATTGCGATAATCATGAGGTTTTTGTCATTTGTTCTGTTTATGTAATGGATTACATTTATTGATTTGCATATGTTCAATCAGCTTTGCATCCCAGGGATTAAGCTGACTAGATCGTGGTGGATAACCTTTTTGATGTGCTGCTGGATTCGGTTTGTCAGTATTTTATTGAGGATTTTCGCGTCGGTGTTCATTAGGGATACGGGCCTGAAATTTTCTTTTTTTGTTGCGCCTTTGCCAGGTTTTGGTTTCAGGATGATGCTGGCCATATAAAATGAGTGAGGGAGGAGTACCCCTTTTTCTATTGTTTGAAATAGTTTCAGAAGGAATGGTACCAACTCCTCCTTGTACCTTTTGTGGAATTCGGGTGTGAATCCGTCTGGTCCTGGACTTCTTTTGGTTGGTAGGCTAGTAATTACTGTCTCAAATTTAGAACTTGTTATTGGCCTATTCAGGGATTCGACTTCTTACTGGTTTGGACTTCAGAGGGTATATGTGTCCAGGAATTTATCCATTTCGTCTAGATTTTCTAGTTAATTTGCAAAGAGGTATTTATAATATTCTTTAATGATACTTTTTATTTCTGTGAGATCAATGGTTATATCCCCTTTATCATGTATTTGATTATTCTCTTCTTCCTTATTAGTCTGGCTAGAAGTTTATTTATTTTCTTGATCTTTTCAAAAAACCAGCTCCTGGATTCATTGATTTTTTTGATGGGCTTTTTGTGTCTCTATCTCCTTCAGTTCTGCTCTGATCTTAAATCTTGTCTTCTGCTATCTTTTGAATTTGTTTGCTCTTGTTTCCCTAGTATTTTTAATTGTGATGTTATGGTGTCTATTTTAGACCTTGTCTGCTTTCTCTTGTGGGCATTTAGTGCTATAAGTTTCCCTTTACACACTACTTTAGCTGTGTCATATTTTATTTTTAAGCCCTCAGTCTTTCTTTTTCATCATAATAGTCTTGACTGTTTTGTGTTTCTGTAATGTAAAATTGACTACACAGTATTTACAAAGATTTTACCAAAATATTTTATTGAGAATGTACAAACCTGTCAGTCAATTAGAGGAGAAATTACATTGTACTAATAAATAGCCACAAAACAAAACCCCAAAAGACATCCAAACCAGAATAAAACAAAACATTTTAACAAAAACAAAAATAACAAACTGGCAACAAATTTGTGCAGTTTATATCACAAAGATGCTCATATTTCCACTCTGAAGAGAGCTTTAAGAAGTTCATTTAAAACATGGCAAATACATTATACCACACTTCACAGAAAAAATAAATTTAAGCAGCTGTTTAACCATGAACATATTATCAAGGTCAGATATAATCAAAATTAAATATTTCACAAAAGATTCTACAGTATGGGAGAAACAGAAAAGCGTTTTTTTTCTTTTCTCCAAGCCCACAAGTCTAGTTTCTAGGGCTCCCTCAGTATTCTGGGGGTTTTCATCAACTCCCCAAAATATAGGAAGCACAGAGCAGGTGGTGGCTGAATGTGGGTTATCCTGTGAAACCATATTTAAGATGAGAGCCCTTGGTCCATTGTATTGTAATCAGCTGGCTCAGGAAAGAAGACCTGGCTGTCCAGAGCTCTACACTTACTGCACTGGGTATGACAGGAGGCCTGAGAACCCATGGGGCCCAAACCCACCCCATCCCAATATATCATCCAGTATTGAGGACTCTGACACCAAATTCTCACAGAGCATATGCTTATGCAGTTTTACATTTAATTTCTCATTACAGTTGGGAAATTGAGGTCCCAAAAGGGGCAGGGACTTGTCCAGATCTCGGGAGGTAGGCAGGCTCCAGAGCATTAGGGAGGGCTCCAGCTTCCTAGGCCTTGGCTCCGTCCCACCTATCAGGTTTGTTTTGGAAATTAGAGTCTGTAGCTACACATTCAAGGGCAAAGAAAATGAGCAGATCCAGGGTTCTTTTCACATGGGGACCTCTCCATGTCAGTTTCAAGATGACAGGACTGGGGTTCTGCATCCAGCTCTGAGGGCACCTGGAAGTAAAATGAGCTATGCTCCACCTCAGCCTAATGTAGACAATGCCTACGGGAAAACCTGTTTTCTTCCTCATAAAAAGGAGTGCCTGAAGTGGGTGACCTCGATGATTTCACATACTCTTAAGTGTCTGCCTGCCTGCATTCTTGCTCTGAGATTGCAAAAATGCATCCACTCTCAGCAGGTCCTTCAAATCAGACGCATGGCCACTTGAGAGGCTTCTTGGGTAGATGAAGATGAGACAGAGTTAAATGTGCCAGAGCATTGGACTCCGAGGCTGAAGTCCACGAAATTCCCAGCTACTGTTGGATTCTTAAGGTCCTCATTTGAAAGTGGTAGAAAATGATTTCACTGGATAAGGGGAGGATACTTCATGAGTAAATAGCACAACCGAAAAGGTGGAGGCAAAGAGAGGGCAAAAGGGGATTCCTAGGTCACTCATTATACTTGGGACCTTCAGATCCTGCTACTTTATCCCCTAGGACCTTGAAGAACCAGTGTCTTGAGGACAGAAAAGTCAATGTACCTGATTTGTTCCGTAGTGCTCCTTCATGGGGCTGTAGTGTTAGTGATGGCCTGGAGGTGGTTACAGCCTGCTGTTTCTGGTGCCCACTGAGCTTTGCTGGAGCAGCTGGAACAAGTAAGAGTCACACACCTCATGTTGTTATGAGTGATCTCCACATTATCATGTGGTGAAAAGAGGAAGAGATATTAGAGATCCCCCATATAACCACAGCCAGTCTGTTTTCCCTTGCACTCACCCTTTGCCAGCTAACCGGTCCAACATGTGGTACAGAAAATTATTACATCATGCCTGCACCCCCCAACCCAGGACCAAACAGTCTGAGGACAGCTGGACAAAAGCACTAAAGCAAGTATATGTGAAAGAAAAGAGCAAGCACTATAATATAAAGTAGATTGTTGAGAAGAAAAGCTGGAAAATTATTGCATGGGAGGACCTCAGGCCTCACTGGGGTGACTTTTAATCCATGATGAGGATGACAACAGGAAGGCATCTGCACAAGCATGTGTCAGGGAGAAGCCACCCTTAGTGAAGAGACTCAGGTGTGAGTTTGACAGAGGTTACAAATTAACTAGTTTGGCTGCAGACAGCCTGAGGAAGATATAAGCAGAGGAATGGGGAATCCTAGGACCTGGGAGATGAGGTTAGATATCTGCTCCTTTCTGACAACATTGCCCTAAAACTCGGGACTTTTCAACGACATATAATATCTCATAATTTGTGTGGACCAGAATCTGGACACAGTTCAGCTGGCTACCTCTGCCTTCAGGTCTTTTATGAGACTGGGGCTGTGGTCTTAACTGAAGCTGGACTGGGAATGTATAAGCCTTTAAGCTGACTCATGTGAAAATTGGCAGGGTTTAGTGTGGACAGAGAGCCTGACTTTCCTTCTCTCTACTGGTCTGAGCACCCCCTAAGGTCTTTGTTATGTGGGTCTCTACATGGAGCATCTCATAACATTGGAGCTTGCTTTCTGTGTTTGAGGAATACAATAGAGACAGAGAATTAGACAAAAAGGTTTACACAAAAAGAGACAGAGAGAAAGATCGAGGGCGCAAACAGGAAAAACCCAGTAGGAGAAAAATGAGGGCTTTAAAAAAATCTTGACAGCGTGCCGTGGCTCACACCTGTAATCCCAGCACTTTGGGATGCTGAGACGGGCGGATCGCCTGAGGTCAGCTGTTTGAAACCAGCCTGGACAACATGGTGAAACCACCGTCTCTTCTAAAAATACAAAATGAGCGAGGTGTGGTGGCACATGCCTGTAATCCCAGCTACTTGGGAGACTGAGGCAGGAGAATCACTTGAACCTGAGAGGAGAAGATTCCAATAAGCCGAGATTGCACCACTGCACTCCAGCCTGGGATACAAGAGGGAAACAGTGTCTCAAAAACAAAAACAAATACAAAAAAAAAAGAAAAAAAGACTTGAGAGTTACAATAATTTTTCTTCTATATTTGTGTTAAAATTGTAACCCCCGGTGTAATGCTATAAGGAGGTAGGATGTAATTAACCCCTGAGGGTGGGACCCTCATATAGAGATTACTGGCTTTATACAAGAAACTGCAGAGGGCTCTCATCCTCCTTCTACAAAATGAGGATAAAACCTGAAGTGTGCGGCCTGAAATTCAGAAGCGAGACATCACCAGAGCTCAACCATGCTGACACCCTGATCTCAAATTTGAACCTCTGGAAGTATGAGAAATTAAGTCCTGTTGTCTATAAGCTGCCTATCTATGGTTCTTTGGCATAGCATCCTGAACTAATACAAAAGTGAAATCCTTTTCTGTAATTCATTGGACAGAAGATGAATTTGTGCTCCCTACACTGTTAAAAAAAATGACTTAAAAAACGGATCTTCAGAATGAAAGATAGGAAAAGGCTTGTTGAAACACTAACATTGTATCTGCTTATGAGATTTTTAAACATTGGCTGAAATTGTTGGAACCAATATGGCCAACAGAAGTCCATGAAGAATCAGTTTGCAGATGTTAGACCCCAAATTTCCGTTGTGTGTTTCATACTAACTCTCCCTGAATTTGCATGTGACCTGTGAGGAAGCAAGAAGAGATGACTGTGTATGTCTCATGACTTTCCAAATTCCTGCTTTCCTTCCAGCAATCCCCTACAGAACCCGCTTCTTAGGCCTTTTCTAATCACTGCCTTAAAGCCAGTATCACAAAACAAATTTGAGCTGGACTCCTATCTCCTTGTTGGCCAACCTACAAGATGATATTTTCCTCAAACCCGAAGGGCCATACTACTGGCGTCAGGCAGTAGGCCATTTTATTCGATAAAAAACTGAGTCACTAACCATCTAGTACTGGGAGACTTTGTGAAGACTTCCCCTGTCATTGGCGTGATAAGGCACATAGATATGATTCTAAATATAAAGAGAAAGCACTGTAAAGTTGAATTCCTGTATTAGTCCATTCTCATACTGCAATGATGAAGTACCTGAGACTGGGTAACATAAAAAAGAATTTAATTGACTCACTGTTCCACACAATTGGGGGGGGCACCTCAGAAACCTTCCAATTACAGTGGCTGACAAGTGAAGTGAGTGAGAGCAGGGGATATACCAGATGCTTATGAAACTATCAGATCTCGTGGGAACTCACTATCACAAGAACAGCACGAGGAAAACCCGTCCCCATAATCCAATCAACTCCCCTCAGGTTTTTCCCTTAACACCTGGGGGTTATAATACACAATGAGGTTTGGGTGGGGACAAGCAGCTAAACCATATGAATACCAGAGGACAATATCTACATTTAATTTCAACTTCATACTGGAGCAGAATGAAAGTGAGGCCCAGTGGAGGAGTGACATTCCCAGGATCACCCTGCCAGACCCCAAGCCTGTTTGAGTTGTGGCCCATGTTACCTCCCACCTATTCTCCTAATGCTTCCATCTCTACGTGGGTGCATCATCTACAGGTGACATCACCTCATTATTTTTATGTCTTATCTTATATACACCTAATACATTGCATACGAAGTAGATGTTAGCATCATCCCCACTGTGCATGCTAGGAGGCTGGGGAAGCCTCGAATACACAGTGACTTTTATTGGGTCCCAGAGATGGTAAGGTAAACAAGGTTATTTTCCCGCTATGTCTTCTATCCTTGAACCCAGGCTGCATTTAGTTCTTTCCAGGGAATTAAGGGGAAGTTGTGTTTGCCTAATTGTGGACAAATAAAGAGTTGACATGGAAGAGGAGACTGAGCCATCAGTAGCACAGTGGGGCCTTTGGGTAGGTCTTACAGAAACAAGGGGCCCAGTAGATGGAATCTTGAAGAGTTTAACACACTTTCTTGGTGACAGAACCCAACAGCAGTTAAGAAACCAGGAATCCCCATTCTTGAGACAGCTCTGTATCCACCTCTGGTGGTGAGAGATGCTCAAGAGTGTGAGATGTTCTTTCACTGTGCCCTGAAATTTCTGAGTTTTGGCCTTACAAAGGCTCAAGGTAAAAGTCTTATCTGATAGCACGGATGTCAAGTCAGCCTTCATCCCTCATGCCCCTGGCTATTGGCCGGGTGCACCTACAAATAAGACAGGGCAGCCCAAGACAGGCCCCTCCACACCAGGCCTCTCTTGTCAACTCATCTGGGCAGTCCCACACCACTTCTTGGTACCATGAGCTGTAGGGGGAACAAGAGGGCGCGCACTCTTCTTGGACTGAAGCAGATTGTCAGGTGTTGGAACCCTTGTGTATCTGTCGTGTTCATACCCAGGCCATAGCTGGCAGAATAAATAGAAGAGCGTTGGAGAACGAGTCTGTGTACTCAGATGTGAATTCCAAGACTTTAACTTGTCCTCTGGTTTCCTTCCTTGATGGAGATTTATACAGATTCTCCTTAAGTGCCTAATCTGAAGAGCAGAATTTCTTTTCTTTTCTTTTCTTTTCTTTCCTTTTCTTTTTTCTTTCCTTTTCTTTTCTTTCCTTTTCTTTTCTCCTTTCTTCTCTTCTCTTTTTCTTTCTTTCTTTCTCTTTCTTTCTTTCTTCTTTCTTTCTTTCTCTTTCTTTCTTTCTCTTTCTTTCTTTCCTTCTCTCTCTCACTCTTTCTTTTGATGAATTCTCCTTCTGTCACCCTGGCTGGAGTGTAGAGAAAAGCAGAATTTCTAATGGAGGTGTCACATACGGTGAAAACAAGGCAGACCACTGACTTTTCTTTGCGTTGTTTCTAGGCACTTTTTACAAAGATGCATTCAGATTGATGAGGAGCTGTTTGATGTGACCAACTCCTCCCTTTCTTTGGAAAAAGATCAGGTGCACTAAACCAACAACCACAGCCAGCACCGGGCTGTGCTGAGAGAAGCCACATAGGAGTCTCTACAGACAGAAACCCGAGAAGACCGGGACAGACCCAGGACCCAGACTCAAATATGAAAAATTTCTGGGCTTTGTCCTATGGCCTTCCCATGAGTAACTCATAGTCTTGTTTCAGTGGAATCTGGCCTTCATCAGTCTCAGTGGCAATTGGTTATGTGGAAAGTTTCTGTTCACACACTTGTGTGAATAACAGTAAAGACTTTTGTGTTGTTTTCATTTTACATTAGGCCATGAGTATTTACGCCTGTGGCTGCAGTTTGTGTTAGTTTCCTGCCCCAGGTATCTCCTGCAGAATGCAGCTTCAGTCCTACCAGACTCTCAAAACTCAAAAGCTAACAGTATTACTAGGGAGGATTTCGCAGGAAAATGGAGAAAGTGTTACACACAACAAAGGTTAAACTACTCTATGCATGTTTCTGCAATGTATTATCTCAAGAACTCATGTCTGTAGCCCATCAGGGCAGGAGCTGGGCTCTCACCTTTTGATAATATTCTATAAGGGAGGTTCTTCCCCACAGCGTTTAGTCTTCCGATGCTGGTGCAGCCTGACATGATGACATTCTACTTTCATGTCCGTCATGCTGCAGGGAATAGTCTGTGAGTGTCCTAATAGGCTGGAATCATTTGCTAGGGTGAAGCCCATCTTTGGTGCTCACTTTTCTGTTATCTTATAGTTAGCTTTATTCTAAGCAAATCCATGTCTATTTTATTTATCTGTTTACTTATTTATTTTTATGTATGGAAAAACACATTTTTTAATATACTTATTTATTTAGAGACAAGGTCTCCCTCTGTCGCCCAAGCTGGAGCATAGTGGTAGAGTGGTGTGATCATGGCTCATTGAAGCCTCCAACTCTTAGGCTGTAGTGATTCTCTCACCTGAGCCTCCTGTGCCACCATGGCCTGCTAGTTTATTTTAATTATTTATAAAGGAGGAATCTCATTATGCTGCCCAGGCTGGTCTCAAACTCCTTGGCCCAAGCAATTCCCTCATCTCAGCCTCCCAAAGCACTGAGATTAAAAACATGAGCCACTGTACTGAGCTGTGCCTACTTCAAAAGACAGAAAATAAAAAAATAGATAAATCTTTGCCAAATTAAAAAATAAAACAATAGTTTCCAGGTCTTAGATAAAGACAATTCTGTGTCACGAAGAATGGCAAAAGGCTTATTTAGCTGTTAAAATGATTTGCTTATATTTCAAAAAGCAGAGAAAAAAAGGTACATATAAAAGTTTACCAGGCCAGACAAGGTGGTTCATGCCTGTAATCCCAACATTTGGGGAGGCCAAGGCAGGAGGATCTCTTGAAGCCAAATATTTGAGTCCAGTGCAGGCAATATGGTGAAATTCTGTCACCATAAAAAAATAAAATAAAATAAATATGGCTGGGCATGTTGGCTCACGTTTGTAATCCCAGCACTTTGGGAGTCGGAGGCAGGTGGATAATGAGGTCAGGGGTTAGAGACCAGCCTGGCCAAAATGGTGAAACCTTTTCTCTCCTAAAAATAATAACAATAAAAAGTAAACCAGGCATGGTGGTTTGCACCTGTAATCCCAGCTACTCAAAAGGTTGAGGCAGGAGAATTGCTTGAACCCGGGAGGCGGAAGTTGCATTGAGCTAAGATCATGCCACTACACTCTAGCCTGGCCCACAGAGCAAGACACTGTCTTGGAAAAAAAAACAAAAATAAATAAAGTTAGCCAGGCATGGTGGTGCATGCCTATAGTCCTAGGTAATTAAGAGGTTGACGCAGGAGGACTGCTCAAACCCAAAAGTTTAAGGTTATAGTGAGCTATGATTATGCCATTGCACTTTAGACTAAGTAAAAGAGTAAGATTCTGTCTCAAAAAATTAATAATAAAAGTTTTCTAAATTACATTGTTTAAGAAAAGGGAAAAGGAAAAACTATATTGTTTTTATTTTCAAATGGGAGAATAGAGCCTCTCATTTCTAACTTGTATTTCCTTCTGCAGAAAGTTGGTCTAGGTCCATGGTCTTGAACTATTGGACATCTGAATTTTAGTACGTGCTGGATTCAGGCAACTGAAGGGTGGCCTTGGGCACACTCTGTGCATATAAAAAAAAGGTTTGAGGTGAACTAGAAGGTAAAAGAGGGGAAAGTGCTATTAAGAACCCACAATTGGGAGACAGTACAGGGTTGGTGGAAGGACTGGTTCATGGTACAGATCCTGACCCAGGTGAAACTTTGTTCTGACTTATTTCTATGTTCATGCAGGAAGGTGAGATTGTGATCAGGTGGCACAGAGACCTGGGATGGTGAAAAAACCAGGTTGCCACTGCAGATACGGTGTCTGAGGTAGAGCATATGCCAGGGGTCTTGTAGGCACGTGTGTGGGTTTTTGGTGGGAAAGTCTATGAGGAAAGGTAGCGTGGTAACAATCTTGATGCCGAAGACCTGTCCTGGGAGGGGCTTGACCACATCAACACGTAGTGCGTATGTTCGGTGGGTGAAAAACATGTGGTGGCCTCAGGTTGGCAGGAGGGAAGAGGGCATCTGTTCTCAGAAATTCTTCCCTCAAAGTCCTTGGTCCTTCTCACCCTGGGAGGATGCCTTTAACCACAGGGCAGTGCATGGTGTAGCAGGCTGTGTGCAGAGCAGAGCCTACCTTCCCCGAGACACCTGGAGTCTCTCTCCAGCAGAGGCCCCCACATTGTCTTTCTTCTTACAACACTTTTGATCCTGAAGGTGTAAAGTTCCCTGAAAACCCACTGATTCTCCAACACCCATTTGTTGCCCCAAAATTTAATTCTGACACAACTTAGAGTTCACACAGACCCCACAAATTCAGGGCTCAGTCTCACATCACTGCTCTCACTGCAGAGGACAGTCACATGTCCCGGAAGCCCATCTATATTTCTGAGCTACCTCCTATAAATCTGAGACTCCCATAAACCCCTTTTCAAGATAAATAATTTGACAGAATTACTTAAAAAATCAACAAATAACTATAATTATATTTACCACTTTATTATAAAAATATAACTCAGAAACAGCCAAATGGAAGAGATGTCTAGGGCAAGGAACAGTTGTGTGTGAAGGTAATCCTGGAAATAGCTATATTCAAAGAAATTCCCCCATTCTTTGTCTTCTCAAAGAAGAGCTTTGTGAACAGAAACGTGCTTCCCATTATGACTTTGGGGATGCTCCCCGCTGTTTTTTTTAAACTCTCATGAAGATGGACACAGATTGCAAATTCCTATTTTTAAAAATGAACAATCATTCAGTAATTTAGTCTTCAGTGGTCAAAACAAAGTACTCGTTACAAAAATTTTGCTTGTTTCTCTTCTTCCAACCAGCCCATGAACTTTGACTCACCCACAGCCTCAGCAAACCTACAACCCTTATTTATACATACCCTTCCTAAGAACAGGCTGACTTTAAGGTGAAACATTACCTTATCTGGGATCAGATTTTGCTACCGTCCATCCTGTGCTTCCCTTCCTACCTTCTTTGTAAACTTGTTTTCTCCTCCCTATGAAATAAAGCCCTTTTCCACCTAACCTTTGAGATCCTCAAAGATCTAATCATTTGTAGTTTTTCTTTGTTGCAATGCTTCTTAGGTATCTTCTTAGGCCAAGTCTAGAAACAGTCTTAGGACAATAACAATTCCATTCTAGAAAGAATCTCCCAACATTTCTTCTATCTCAATCTCAACTGCATCTGCCTGTGAACTTCCAGCTTACCAAGGCTCTATATCTTCTGGCAGTGACAAAGGCTCCTTCCATGGTTGGTGTGAGCAGGCTTGGACACCTGCAGGACAGACACCCAGGAATAATCAACTGGGCCTTAAGTGGTCCCCTTTTGCTGGATCAAGGTGGGCCTTAGCTTTTAGTCAATGGTCTAAGACCTCTACTTACCAGTTAGAGTCATTCAGTTAGTTTTCAATTTGAAAAATACTTCATGTTTGAAGAATCCAGCAAAAATTATTCAAATCTAAGGTATAAATGAGAGGAAATTATGGCCGGGCATGGTGACTCATGCCTGTAATCCCTGCATTTTGGGAGGCCGAGGCGGGCCAATGACATGAGGTCAGGAGTTTGAGACCAGCCTGAATAACATGAAGAAACCCCGTCTCTACTAAAAATACAAAATTAGCCGGGTGTGGTGGTGTATGCCTGTAATCCCAGCTACTCGTGAGGCCGAGGCAGGAGAATCGCTTGAACCCGGGAAGTGGAGGTTGCAGTGAGCCGAGGTCGTGCCATTGCACTCCAGCCTGGGCAACAAGAGTGAAACTACATGTAAAAAATAAAATAAAATATAAAAGAACATTATAAGGGGCTTACATCTTATAACTCATCAAGAAAAGCCAAAGTGTCTATCTCTTTCAGAAAATAAACACGTAATTTAATTATGTTCATAACAAATCATTTGGATAAACAATTAATCATATGTGAACACTTCCAGGGGGTGTGAAGTCTCAGCTCCTAAAACTTAGCATCACCCTCAGACACCAAGATGGCAACATATGGAACAGAGATATTCACTTGCACAAGTTCTCTGTTTTGAAAAAAAGAATAACTGATGGGATAAATTTATGTAATTTGACAATTAATCTACCTCACTTGCTTGTGGATATGTATTCATTTCCTACCACTGTAGTGGAAGAGAGACTATCCCTGTCTTTACACCCGGTAGCATTTCCAACAGTAAGCTGTGAGATTCTGCTTGAAATCACCTCTCAAACAAATAAAAAACAGACCTGGGAAATGTGCTACACTCATTCTGCTGAAGAAATCGGTAAGTAATAATTTTTAGCAAATGAAATATATTACTACTTAATTGTATTCAAAATCCACCAACTTAATGTTTTTATAAATATTTTCATACCTTTGAAGCTCCACTGACAAAACATAATTTACAGTTAATGAAAAAGTGAAGTGAAAATAAATACAATAATATTTTCAAAGTGACAAAATTAGAAGGTGACAATGCCAATTGAAACACAGACATATCTGACCCAAGGGTCAAGTCAAGCCATTCTATGACTTGGGATATTTTCCCTGCTCCTATCTTGTTTAGTGAAGTGGGTCATGAGCGTCCCACCAGGAGCCGCTACGCTGTGCTCCACTGTGTCTGTGAGGGGCATTTTACTTTGCGGGTTTTTGCACTGCCTCACTGGGTTGGGTTTCTTTGTCTTTTGAAATATTTTCTCTCCCTTCACCAATCTGAGAATATTTTTTCCTCAGTATCAGGATTCAGTTGCCTGGACTGCAATGTGTCTCTAAGGAATGGAAACTAAGCGTTGGGGTAAGAAAATCTTAATGTCCTAAGGGGTTTGCTTTTAGCACAAGGGTATACCTGGAGATTCCTTCCAGGTACAGTGCATCCAACCACTCCACAGAGAGACTGCATTCCCATACCTTGGGCTGTTCCCTGAGAGGAGATGACACAAGGGATGCTATTTACTAGACACTTTAAGAGTCATGGCCACTGTTGGCATCTTGGGGAGTCCTCAAACAGTTTTGAAACTCAAAACCAAAAAATAACAAGATGGCTGAGGATGTATTGCACTGTGAAGTTTCCGAAATGAAACCTGAACCCAAAGACATTCTGATAGGGTGTCTGTGCCAAGGTAAGATTAAAGAAAGGGGCACAAAGGTTTTCTTTTTTTTCTTTTTCTTTTTTTTTTTTCTTTCACTGTGGAGCGTCAGGGATTATTATCTGCTTCCGTCTCCTGTAAAATGTCTACAATTGAAAAATATTTTTTTAAGTGTCATCGACTGCTTTTTGAAAAAATGGAGAATTAAACTCGTGTGTCTAAAATGTACAATAAAGAACAGTTGATAATGTTGTGAGTTACACAATTTAGTTAATGTTGGTGAGTGTCAGGAAAGAACTGGAAATTTAAAATGTGACTGCAAGCCAGAGATAGGCTGGGGTAACACGGTTGTAGATTTGAGGCCCTGTTTGCCACACATTTGGAAAATGCATGAGAAAACTAATCCTCTTTTGGAGTATTAAAACAACTAAAAAAACAGGCCATTGCATTGAGGTGGCTCTAGTGTCCTGAAGTTCTTACTGGGGAGACAGGGAAAGACCTCCCTAGATCCAAAAAGCTGCCCATTCTTCTCCTGCTGTGCACCTGATTAGATACTTTCCACTCCAGCACCCATGATTGGATAGAGTTCAATTCCCCATCCCGCCCCCTCAGGCCATGAATGACATATGTGATTTGACATTGGCTTTAATAAAGCAAGAATTATAGGTTTTTCCTGGATCCTTTTCTGGCAGGACTTCCTCCATGCACTGGACACTGGCCCTGCCTGTAAAATACTTGCATTTACATTTGTGTGTAAGATTATTTTTATTTATGAATAATATATATGTGTTATTCATACATGGAAACAATATAATGACAATTATTTTAAAATTTCAGATTTTTTACTTTCCTGGCACATCCAGGCTTTAGAGCAGATAGCCTGAGATTTCAAAAATGAGGCAATTCTCTAGGAAATAATATGTGAGGCACTTGTGAATTTTAAGTATTCTAGTAGCTACATTTTAGTAAATACACCAGGCATGCTTCCCTGTGCTTGTAGGTCGAACTGTGAGGGAGTCTGATGTAGGAGGATCACTTGAGGCCAGCAGTTTGAGACCAGCTCAGGCAACATAGAGAAAGCCATCTCTACAAAAAAAAAAAGAAAAAAATGGAAAAATTAGCCAGTTATGGTGGTGCATGCCTTCGGTCCCAGCTACTGAGAAGGCTGGAGCTGGAGGATCGCTTGAGCCTGGGAGGTCAAGGCTGCAATGAGCCGTGATCACCACTGCACTCCAGCCTCACTGACAGAGCAAAACCCTGTCTCAAAAAACTGATCTCTGGAAAGGCATTTTCATTTTCTTCAATGTAGCAAAACAGCTAAGTATGTATTGAAGCCATCCTTTAATTTTTAACAGGGCAAGGATGTTTTCTAAAACCGCGAACTCCTGATTTGCGATGTGGCAAATCCTGAAGTGTACATGGATATCTCTCACAGCTAAAGTATCCCTCACCCCTACCCAGTGCTTCTTACCCCTGGCGCGAGAGAATCACCTGCGGGGAGAAAAACTTTCGAAATCCCTTAAACCCAAGTTGTAACCGATCAATTAAATCAGAATCCTTGCAGTTGGATCTGAAAAAAATACGGTTTAAAGTTGTGCAGGTGATTACAATGTGTAGGAACGCCACAAAACCATGGGTTTAACCAGCAACCTTTGTTAGAAATGATTTCTCAAATGAATGTAAAAACGTTTGCTGCTGAATTGTGACCTTTCAATTTTACTTGCTTTTCCTACAAAGTATATTTTGCAGACCCAGGCAGTGCTGCTTGTTCTGTTCTTGATTCACCGAGTGCCGTGTGTGCTCAGTGCAATCCTGTGCACTGGTCACTGTGCTGTGTGCCCTGGCCTGGGTGAGCATCATTCTTCGGGGAGAACCTTGCTGAAAACAAAGCTGCATTCCAAAAAGTTAAAACCATGCTACTTACTGTGTTGAGGTTAAAATTAAAAGACCTAAGGGACTCATCCAAAAGTTAAAACATAAATAAATAACTTGGAACATTACTATACACCTGATGATATCTTGAGTGAACGTGCCCCACTTTAAAACAAAACAAAACATTACTATTATTCTAAAATATTAATTTAGGATTGTTATGCAAATATGTACAATTTAAATTTTTATTGATGTATAACATGCATACCGCAATATAGGCACAAAACGTTTATGGAATGCTTGATGAGTTATTACAAAATAAATACACTTGTGTATCTAAGAATCAGATTTGTTCATGCCCTTGACACTTTCTCCTTCCAAAAGGTAACCAAGACCTTGAGAGATAAATGCAGATAAACTTTGTCATTTTGTACAAGTGTTTTATTACAGAACATTAAAAACGTATACACGATACAAAAAAAGTATAACAGACCAGTCACCCAGCTTTAAGAGCTACTAGTCATGTGTCATTTTTGTGTCACTTATACTTCCAGCCATTCCCCCACCAATTTCATTTTTTTTAGGCTTTTTGGATAAAATGTATATTCATTGCAAGGTACAATGTGAACTGTAAATAGTAGAGAGATGGGGTTTCAACATGTTGGCCAGGCTGACCTTGAACTCCTCACCTCAGGTGATCCAACCTCCGGTGATCCAACCGCTTCAGCTTCCCAAAGTGCTGGGATTACAGGCATGAGCCAATATACTCTGCCTGAGAATTCATATTTCTAACGAAGTACAAATCCATAGGTCACATGACAACTGCAATATCTATCTACAGTAGATACAGTTTGATGAATAAAATGAAAGGCAATTGACCTAAGGTGAAAAAAAAAAAAACAAAAAGCAATCAAAGCATGGGTATTACGTGCTATCTGTTGGAGCATTTGGTTAAGAATAACAAACATACCAATTTTATCGTTTTAATAACCAAAATTGTCAAAATTTCTAGTTCTTCTTTCATAGAAATGCTCTCTGCAAGAAAAAATTTTCATATAGTGAGGGCAAAAATGAGAACCATTTGCAAGTAAATGTCTTATGAAATTAAGTAGCAGATACCAACCTCATGACCTTCAGATAGTCAACCCAAACTCAATCATTTACATAGCAAGTGCAGATAATTTTCATAGCTTCCTATTAAAATTATATTTGAATGCTCTTACAAATTGTGACTGTTTTCACATAAAGTTCACTAACTAGTATTTTGTATATGACTTATGATAAATTCCACTTCAAGTCACCTTACATTTACTTAATTTTATTAGGCAGTGTCTGTCTACCACCCAGTAATACGTGGGGATTCTCCCTCCATTTGCCCATACATCATAGCTGGGGAAACAGGGATTCACAAGACCCAGGCTGTTCCCTACATATTTTTCCTCCTCAGACATCAGTTCATCAGTCAGTCAAGTCATGTGAGAGTGGAGGCCATGTATTCCATATTCTTGGGCACTCTCTTCCAAGGAGGAAAAGGCCAGGAGGTCCTGTTAGAGGATGCATTCTGAGAGGCCGGGCTCCCTAAGGTGTGAGAGTTCTAACCAGCAGGTGTAGACTTTTCAGGAGTGAGGAATGAGGCAGGTATTCCAAACCTGGAGCTTCATCACCTTTTGTTTCATCTCAAGACAACTCTGAGGGGCTGTTTTGGAACGTGTCTGGAAGGTGAACGTTGAAGAAGAGTGTGGGCTTTGATGTGACTCAGATGAGATCTTTCATGGGGAGGCAGGAATTTAATGCCCAGAATCTGGGCTGGTGTCTTTGAGATCGGTGGGTTGCCTTTTTGTATCCAAGTCCATTGTTACTAGTTTGGAGGCTGGAGATTCTAAATGGCTTCCAGACCGCCTCTCTGATTCTCTTTTGGAGATGGGGTCTGAAAAAGACAATGTCAGTATTTTTGGGAAATTCTGGAAAGTCTGTTTGGAAACCTGCGAAGACCTCTTGCCTAGTGCCTAAATGCTCAATCTGCACCCCTAGCCACGTAGATGTTTGGTAGGTATAGAGCTGGGTTTGCATTTATATCAGCAAAACCTATGGCAGAGTTGAAGAAGTAATCAGGACAAAGTGCCTTGGTCGCATGCGAGAGAACATCTTAAAAGCAAACTTCTAGCCTGCTGACTCTTGGCAATGAGTGTTGGGTCCTGGCCAAAGTGCCTTGAATGCAGCATGAAGTCAATCCATAAATCCAACTTCTAATGGAGAAATGTTAATATTTTTTCAGTTTGAATCAATCAGGGTGAAATTACCATGCTATTGGTTTGTTTACTTTTTATTATTTCATATAAAATCTAAGACAAAATACATTAAACGCTTATTGACATATGTATTTATTCTTCACCTGGCTCATAACATTTGCCTAATTTTAAACTTTCTTCTATTATGTAGGTTTCAACTTATTTTATTGTAAGATATTTTTAAATCTAATACAGGCATTGTCACCTTTACATGTAATTTCATTTTATTTCATATATTTCCTATTCGCTTTCTATATTTAAATTATGGACTGTTTCATCATATAAAAAGCGTCATTTCTGTTTTAAAAATAATTCTTTGGGTTTTTTTGGTCTTGTAATTTCCATATTACATAGTAATGAGATAAATATTAATGTTTCCAGGGTATTTAAATTTTAGATAATTACTCATTTTATCCATGTGAAATTTGTTTTTACTGCATGTGCGGGTTGGAGAACTGTTTTCTCTTCTGATTCGTCTTTACTGTGATCTCCTCAGAACTCATACCTCTCGTAGTTGGGGGATTGCAGTTTAGAATTCCAATAAATGGGGCAAATTCAACAATAACATAATGCAAATGAGTTTGAAAGGAGGACATGTCTTCAAAGCATACACAAATGGGCCTACATATGTACAACAATAATTTATAAGTTACAGTTTGGATGGAAAGTAAAAGTACGGAAAATTTGTTAAAGTAAATTAAAATGGAGATCATGTCTCAATAATCTCTGAGCAGACAAAATTAGTTAGGTCTCATAAGTGATCTCGACCTGCTTGATTTGCAAATAAAAGCAAAACTTAAATTATTTCTTGTAGCTGCATATTTAAAAAAGAGAAATGAAGCTCAACAAATCAGGAGTAGCCAACAACCTTATATAAATAGAAACTGTCCAACAAGGTAAACAGACAAACAGAAAACAATAAAAAAAGTTGTGCTACCACCAATTAAATGATTTATTTGTTTCTACATTTTTCCAATAAATACTTGCTTCTTACACAGTCAGTGAAGCACTAAATATCTTTTGGTCTGATATTTTATAATTTATCAATTGGTCTTTCTCAAATAAACATTTTACAATTTCATTGTGTCTCAAATTACTTTTTAGCAGAATAAAATAAACTGGAATAAATATTACAATAATATGTACACAATAGGAGAAAAAACAAAGTTTATGAAATATATGAAAGTAGACATAAGCAAAGAGACAGTTTGTATCGTATTCTTAGGCAGAAAAACTCAATATTGTCAACATCAATTGTCCTTAAGGTTATTTATAAATTCAATTTTGTTCCTATACAGATACCATTAAATATTGGAAGTACACGTTACTATAAAATATTATATAGATGAAAACGCAAATAAGAATAGACAAGAAAACTCTGAGAAAAAATTAAAACAAGACTGGCAAGCCCTTTGAAAAATCTTGATTGATTAAAAAACTCATAGGTCACTGAAACTAAACATTCAGAAATAGACCAAAGTGCCTAAGAAAGTGTCATAGGGCATCCAGGCTGCTATAACAAAGTTCCTTAGACTGGGTATAGGACAAACAACAGAAATGTATTTTTCACAGTTATAGAGGCTGGAAATGCAAGATCAAGGCAGCAGCAAATTTAGTATATGGTGAGAGCTCTGTTCCCCATAGATGGTACCATCTTGCAAACGGAACAAGGGCATTCCCTTCAACTTCCTTTGAAAGAGCACTGATTCCATTCATGAAGATGAAGAACTCTTGGCTTCACCACTTCCCCAAGGCCACATGCCTAAAATTATCCACATATGAATTTGAATGGCAACATAAACATTCAGGCCATAGCAACAAAACTACATGGAGGATGGCATCATTAATACTTGAGGTGTAAAAATGTGATGTTCTTATCACAAAGGAAATAAATGATTTATTCTTCATGACATATAACAAAATAAAGGTCCAAAGAAATGTTTTTTTATAAAGAAAAATCTATATGCTAAAAAACTAAGTGTTCATAAGTTTAACCCTACAGGTTGCATCACGATGTTCAAGGTTTCCGGGGATGAGCAAGGCCCCGGAATTTCCTCATGTGACATTTTCGTGGAAGTTGCTCATGCTGTTATTCAGTTTGAAAGTAGGTAATATTGTTTGTTTCTATTCCAATGTTTACTAAATTCAAAATAATATAGAGCTCTTTACGCATAATTCTCAAAGAATCATTCAGTCAAAGGTGCTTTGCTGAGGAAGAGCACAGATATATCCACACACGTATGATGTTTCTCAAATAGAGGACTTCTCCCTGTGCTGGAGCCACCTATGTTGCACATGATCAACGGCTTTCCCAGGCGAGCATTTCTCTGCAGCCCTACCACAGACTTAACCATGAAAATCTGACTCAGAAGGTGACGGATGAACACCCACTCTCGCGTTCTAATCTAATGGATCCTCTCCTAATAATCCCTTCCAGGGATCTGGGATCTTTCCTGGATTCATCTGCCACACACATCTAGGCTCAAAAATTTGGACAGAAGCTTTTACCCTCACTGGTCCTCCTGCCCTGTCCTACCAGCTTCTCTAGAAGTATGCTTCTCTAATGGCTCCTGAGAGACCCCATCGAAGGGTATCTCTCCCTGTGCCAATATAATTGATATCATAAAGTGAGAAGAGAAATAGGTGAGTCCACCTATGCTAGAAGCTGTGTCTAGGGTTGCTTACATGATTTATGTCTCTAATTTACCTAAATATTGACAAATATAGATTCATCTCTAGGTAGTAGAAAAACAGAAGGAGAAATCCCAGTTCATAGAGGAAGAAGAAAATGCAATCAATGCTGTCTAGAGTCCCGCTTAAGCTCAGCCACAGGGTACTAAGTCTCTTCAGGAAAAAGCAATGGTTGTCCATCATCTGAAAAACTATGGCCTTGAACCATGGGCACTGAGAGTGCACACTGCCTACTACAGTTTCATGCCTACATCACAGAGAGATAGAGTAGTCTCAAAGGATTCTTAAGAGTAATGTGGAGGGCAAAAAGGAGCTGAATTCACAGCCTCTGCCTTACCGTCTGGTCTAATAGTATTTCAGACTCTTTGGTGGGCTGCACCAGGGGTTATTCAGAAAGAAAAACAAGTTGTTGATGTCCCACCATTCCCCGTAGCTTCCGAGGTCTAAGTTGTTCATTCCCCAGGTTACAGGTTGTTGTTCTCCCTCTACCTCCACAGAATCAGTGTGTCTCATTCCGGTACCTATAATCTCACCTTTATTCTAGTCGCCCTCTACTTTTTTCTAGACATTTTATCTAGTAGAGCCAGGTAAAATAGAGACAAGAATATTTACATAAAACTTAACTAGAACTAAGTTGGAGTCCTATAACTGCTACTAGGCTGGGATGCAACTCAGAGGGTACACAAGCCAGGCTGGCCTAGAATTGCAGTTATGGGAAAGAAAGAAATTTCTCCCAGGAATTATTAGCATGAAATTCCAAGTTTGTGAAATGGATTCTTAGATCCCCCAACCATTTCATCCTTATCTTGGAGGCAATCAGGAAGAGATAATCCCCTTATAGAGAAAAGCATACCTAATCAACAAATTAACCAACATGTGTGGAACAGGAGGGAACATCATAGAGTTGGCCCGTTTTAGTAGATGTGGTGATAAATGCCAAAATTCAGAGCTCAATTGGTCTCAAAAGCCTAAAAGGTGGCACAGATTAGCTTCAAGAGACACATGGTATGGCTGGAATCAGAAGACTATTATGCTGAAGATGTCAACAGTGGTGACTGATATCTCAAGAAGTGGGCTAAAAGTCCACTTCTGGTTATTCTGCTATTTATGGTCTAGGAATTGTTCAATCATGAGACAAATAGGTCAACTTTCTCCAGCAACCCCAAATCTGGCCTGCAGTATTAGACTCTGCGTTAGACACAGATTTAGGTTGAATCTGCAGCTTGATTGTTGTTACTCTCTAGAAAACAAACACTTACCATGGACTTCTAGATGAGTGACCCAGTTAGATCAGCATCTGGGATTGTTTCTGGCTTGCAGCCCAAAAGATATTCAGACAGTCTACAGTTTCCATTGTAGATAACCAAACAGATAGAATATGGGCATTTACCCCAAAGCCTGAGTTCTGACCTTTGAGAGGAGCAACCTTAAATTTCAGGTTCTGTATGGCTGGCACAGGTAAAACAGACATAGCAGCCCAGTGGACATCATGAGATTTCAGCTTTCCTGACTCATCTATGAACGAGGACCAGTCATATAAGAAATACTCAGTAAATTGGGGGCCCCACAGAGACAGCAGCTTTGTTTCAGAGGATAGAAGGAGGCACAAAATTTCAACTAGTTGGGGATTCCCTAGCCCTCTATAGGTCAAATTTAGTTTGTCAGGAGTTCTTTAGCAAACTCTTAGCTGACTTTCAAATCAGTGTAACCAGTAGTAGTGTCAAGATGTCTCTGAGTCCAAAAGGCCAAAGAACACCTCTAGGTGGAGGCTAATCCTTTACTGGAGGCCCCAAATGTCAAAATCAAGATTTTCTTGACCTCAGAATGAATTGATCAATGCAAATCTCCCCAAATATTTTCACTGAACCTTAATTGGAAAGTAAGACTCCAGATTTTTTAACCTTCACTAAAAATAAATATCTGATTTTTTTTCACCTGGGATCTATGTATGTGTGTTGGAGCATGCCTTTACCAATGAGCATGAAGTTACAACTCTCCTTGCGCCTCTACTTTCTACTTGTGCAGAGTTTAAAATACAGAGGTGAGAGCTTAGGGTTTTCTGGGTCTTTTGCTAAGCATGCACCTGACCCCAAGAATCCCCATTTCCCCATTTCCTTCTTGGTCCCAAAGACCATTATCACAGTCCTAATTCCCAGCAGCTCTTCCTCCTATAGCTTTTTGGCATGATTATCCTTAGATCCAACTGATATCCTTTGTTCCTGGTGGACTGGGTAGTTCATTTCCATTTAAATGCTTTTACAAACATTAAGCTATTGATTTAAGATTTCTCTGCTCTTTAAATTAAGTAATGCTGCTGTTGGCTTTCCACAGGACTTCAGGGTTATAAAAAAAAGGAAGAAAAAATTATTTTATACCAATAATATGAAAAAGAGACTGGGGATGACCATATTAATAGCAGACAAAATAGACTTAAAAAGTTACAAGAGACAATAAGACATCATATAGTCATAGAATGTCCATTTGGCAGGAGGATAGAAATAGTTTAAACCCATACCTAATAATAAAACATTTAGATATAGAAAGCATAAGTTGACAGAATTAAAGGGACAAATAGGCGGTTCTAAAATAATAGTTGAAGATGTTAATACTCCACTCTGAGTAATGAATAGAAAAATGAGATAGATCATAAATTAGGAAATAGAGGACTTGACTAACTCAATGAACCAAATTGATCTAACAGATATATACAATATACTCCATCCAACAAAAGAGAGTACACACTCTTCTCAAATGCACATGGGGAATTCTCCAGGATGGGCTGTATAGTAGATCTCAAATTAAATCAATAACAGACAAAACACTAGAAAGTTTACAAAATTGTATAAATTAAACAACATACCCTTAAACAACCAATAAGTAAAGGAAGAAATCACAGAGGAAGTAGGAACATACTTACAGAGGAAGAAAAATGAAAACAAAACTTATCAAAAGTTATGGGAAACAGCAAAAACAGTGCTAAGATGAAAAGTTTGCAGCTAAAATACATTTAAAAAGAGCAAAGATTTCAAATAAATAATAACTTTATCACCTAGTAAATTAGACATATAAGATCAAATTAGATGCATAGCAAAGAGAAAGAGAAAGTATTAAAGATTTTAGCAGAGATAAATGCAATACAGGTTATACAAACAACAGAATTCCAAAAAGCCAAAAGTTCATTCTCATTTCCTCAAAAAATTAACAATTGGCAAACGTTCAGCTACACACAAAAAAAATTAACAGCATATTCACATACTAAAATGAGAAATGAAAGTGGGACATTACTACTAATTTGAAGAAATAAAATGTTCATAAATGTGTACTGTGAACTATGATAGGATGATAAATTGGAAAACCTAGATAAAGTAGGCAGATTCCTAGGTATACAAGACTTGATTACAACGAAATACAGAATCTGAATAGATAGAAAACTACTAAGGATATGGAATCAGTAATTAAAAACCTCTTCATGAAGAAAAGCCCTTGTTTTGTTGGCTTCACTAGTGATTTAGATCAAGCATTTATAGAATAAAAATCCTTTCCAAAGTCTACCAAAAGCCTGAAGAGAGCAGTTCCAAACTTATTCCATGATGCCAGCATTAGCTCATGTCAAAGCCAGAAAAAGAGACTACAAAAACCCGTAGACTAATATCCCTTATGAACACGGATGCAAAACTACTCAGCAACATCCTATCTAAATACATTCAGCAGTATACTAGCAAGATTACAACCCATGACCAAGGGGAATTTATTATTGGAATGTAAGGAAGTTTTAGCATATGTCTGGTTTCAGTGCAGTGGTGTTTACAACTAATTGATCACAACCAGTATAGATTTCTTTATTCTTTTTCCAGTCTCACTGGTTCACTTAGCTAGCCTTTCTTAACAAATGATTTAGTATAAGAAAATTAATCAATGCACGTCACATTAACAAAATTTTTAGAAAACATTATCTCATTAATACAGAAAATGCATTTTACAAAATTCAAAATATTTCATAATAAAAACATAATAAATGACGAATAAAATAAAACCATCTTTGTAAAATTCACATATAAAAACCCACAGCAAATAACATGTTCTAGAGGAAAAGACCAAAATTCTTTCATCTAATCTCAGAAGACAGACAGAATGTCTGCTCTTGCCAGCCACATTTATTCAAAACAGTATTAGAAGTTTCATTCAGAGAAATTAAAAAAGACAACGAAATAAACTGCATCAAAGTGTGTACAGATGTACAGAAAATATATTCTTGTATGGAGAAAATCTTAAAGATTCCACACAAAAAATATTAAAACTAATAAATTCAGCAGAGTAGTAGCATACAAAATCAACATAGAAAAATAAACTGTATTTTATGTAGTAATATGAATAATCTGAGAAGAAAACTATGAAAACAACTCAATTTACAATAGCATCAAAAGAATAAAATACTTAGGAAGTAACCAAGAAGTAAAATGCCAATTATTTTGTGTAGATATTAAAAAATCAATTTTTAAGTTTATGAGGAATCTCAAGGGATTGCAAAAATAATTTTGAAAAAAAATACCAAAGTTAGAGAAGTCACACTTAATGATTTCAAAACTTACTAAAAAATTCCAAAATAGCATGCTACAAATAGACTAATGGAGTAATATAGAAAGCCAATATAAGTAAACCCTCATATATATGGTCAAATGATTTTTATGGGAAATGAATTGCCTTTACAACAATTAGTGCAGGGGAAATTTGGTACCCACATGTAAAAGAGTGAAGCTGGGCCCTTAACTTATACCATAAGAAATAATTAACTAACTGGATCAAAACCCTAAACGTAAGAGCTAAAACTACAGAATTCTTAGTATAAAATGTAGGTAAAACATGTCATAACACTGGATTTGGCAGTAATTTTTTTTTTTAACAGGACACCAAAAACGCAAGAAACAAAAGAAAAATAGATAAATAGGACTCTATCCAGAATATACAAAGAACAATTCAGCAATAATAAAACAAACTACTTGTTTAAAGTATGGTCAAAATACTTAAACAGACATTTCTCTAAAAATTATGTGAAATGGCTAATATATAGTCCATGAAAAGGTGCTCAACAAAATTAATCATTAGTAAAATGCAAATATAACCCCAAATGATATATCACTTAATATGCATCAGCATAGCTAGTACCAAAAGAAAAGAAAACAGAAAATCACAAGTGTTGGTGAGGATGTGGAGCAATTAGAATCCTTGTACACTGTTGGTGGAAATGTAAAATGCTGCAGCTGCTGTAAAATAGCAGCATAGTAACTAAAAAATTTACACATAAACTCACCATATAAACCCGCAATTTCACAACTGGGTATGTAGCAAAAGATGTGAAAGCAAAGACACAAAATAATACATGTACACCTAGGTTCATAGCAGCATTACTCACATCACCCAAAAGGTTTTTGAATTACCCGTGTTGTTTGAATTATCATCAATATATAAAATGTGATTTATACATACATTGGAATATTATTCAGTTATGTAAAATAAGGAAATTCTGACACATGGTACGTCATGCATGAACCTTAAGGACATTGTGCAAACTGACATGAGCCAGTCATAAAAGGACAAATACTGTATCATTCCACTTATGAGATACTTAGAGTAGTTAAATTCTAGAAACCCAAGTAGAAGAGTGGTTCCTAGGAGCTGAAGGAGGAGTAACTGGGAGTTTTTATTTAATGTGTATTGAATTTTGGTTTTGGAAGTTGAAAGAAGGTCCCTATGAATGGGAATAATAGATGCAAAGCAATGTGAGTGCGGTTAATTTTTCTCAGCTGCACACTTAAAGTAGCTAAAATGGTTAATTTTATGTATACTTTGCCAAAATGTAAAAAATATTTTTTAAATAAACAAACTATAGTTATCTGCAATAGCATGAATTAATATCATAAATATAAAGTTGCATAGAAGAAAGTACATGTAAATGTGTACATATTATATAATTTCACTTATATAAAATCCAAAAAGTGAACACAACTGAGGTTCTGACTTCCAGTAATAATGAAGTAAACTAGTTCGTTGAATAACTATTTCACAGATGAGTATAATAAAGCTTAATAAAATACTATATTTTGCTATATAGAAACGCACACTGTTTAGAAGAACCGAATGAAGATTTTAGCTATGCCACTGTAGAAGAGATAAGGATTGGGGTTTGAATCTATTCAAATTAACTCCCTCTTAACATAATAATTTTCAAAGAAATGCAACACAATCCAGAGTCCCTGTAGTTCCTGTCACACAATTTAAAAATTCATGAGATGTGTGAAGAAGCATGAAAATGTAATCGATTCACAAGATAAAAAGCAGACAATAGAACCTATTCTCAAGAAGTGCAAGATGCTGTAATCAGTAGATAAGATTTTTAAGAAGGTGTGGTAAGTATGTTCATGGGGGTAAAGGAAAAGAGTCTCATGACAAGTAAACAGATGTGTAACTGTGCATTCCCAGGCCTTTGGTCACAGGACTGGGGGCCTAAGGAAGGAAATTAAAGAAAAATAAAATTAAAAAGAAAGATAAATAAGTTTTCTTGTATTAGGCTGACTTGTCCCAGAGGCAGCAATAGGCTCAGCCCAGACCCAGGAAAATTCTTGATAATATTATCTAATGTGCTCTGGAGACGCTCCCAGCTCTTCCCCAACACAGGGAAAAGAAAAACAAATTTCCTTTGTTTCATGGAAATAGTTTATAGATTCTTGTTCTCTGTATCTAGTGACTTCAAGTATTCTGTTTTATCAAAGAAGTACAATGAAAGTCATGAGAAGCCTGAGTAGGCTGAACTACAGCTGTTTGGGCACCATAGTGAGGGTTATAGGATAAGCCCATGCCCAGGGAAACCTAGATAACGGACATGTGGGTTGTTTGACAACGGTCATGTGTAATCCTATCTTTGTCCTGTCTCTGTATTCCTGCTTTCATGCCACTGTAATCTTGCTTCAAGCTAGCCCACCCCCTTTTGTGAAGTGTGTCTAAAAGTCAGGTGCTGTCTTTGTTCCAGGCCCAGTCTTTTCGACGTGAATCACCTGGTCCTGAGTGCACTCAATAAAGATTCTCCTGTTTCAACCCGAGGTCTCTCTCGTCCTCCTGAATCCCCCAACAGGACAATTCCACCATGCACCAGGTTCACGGGACAGTGCACAGCACTGAAGGAAAAGTGGGGCTGGAGGGGGGTGCACGGCTGTGAGCCCCTCTTGGGCTTGTTAGGAGATGTAGTCTTATAAAGACTCCCAGCCCCTTGGTCACAGGGCTGCAGCACCACAATCCCAGGATACAACGGAATCAGGGACAGTGTGTATCGCTAGAGGAAGAGGTACAGCTGTGCATGACTAGCTGGGCTTGCTGGAAAATGTAATCTCATGAACACTCCTTAGTGAACAGTGCGCGTTACTGGAGGAAAAGGCGGGGCTGTGCAGGCCTTGCTTTGCTTGCTGAGAGATGCGGTCTCATAAACACTCCCAGCCTTTGGTCACAGGGCTGCAGGACTACATTCCCATCATGCACCACGATCAAGGATTAGTGGGTGTATCTGGATGAAGAGGTAAAGCTTTGTGCTCCTCCTTTGGCTTGCTGGGAGATGTAGTTTCATAAAGTCACCCAGACCTTTCATTACAGGGCTGCAAAACTACTATCCCGGTATGCACCAAATTCAAGGATAGTGCACGTTACTGGAGGATGAGGCGGTATTGTGCACGGCTCGCTGGGCTTGGTGGGATATGTATTCTCATAAACACTCCTAACCCTTTGGTCACAGGGCTGCAGGACTACAATCCCAGCCAGAACAGGGCTCAAGGAAATTGCGCGTCCCTGGAGGAAGAGGAGGGGTTGTTTGCTACTCGCTGGGCTTGCTGGGAGATGTATTCTCATAAACCCTCCCAGCCCTTTCATCACACGGCTGAAGGACTACACTTGCAGCCCCAGCATGCACTGGGTTCAGGGACTGCGCACGTCACAGGAGGAAGAGGGAGGGCTGTGCGCTTCTCGCTATACTTTTTTGGGAGATGTAGTCTTATTAACAATCCTAGCCCTTTGGTCATAGAGCGCCAGGACTGCAATCCCAGCATGCACCCAGCTCAGGGACAGTGCGCTAGTCACTGCAGGAAGAGGCAGGGCTGTGTGTACATTCTTGGAGTAGTGGGAGATGTATTCTCATAAACACGTCCAGCCCTTTGCTCACAGGGCTGCTGAACTACATTCCTAGCATGCACCCAGCTCCGTGACAGTGCGATAGTCTAAGTAAAAAGAGGCATGGCAGTGTGCGCCTTACTGGGCTTCCTGGGAGATGTAGTCCCATGGCCTCTCCCTGCCTTTTGGTCACAGTGCTATAAGACTACAATCCCAATATGCTTGGGGCTCACGGACAGTCCGAGTGACTGGAGAAGGAGGGGAAGGTTGTGCGCACCTCGCTGCGCTTGTTTGGAGATGTTGTTTCATAAAGACTCTCAGACCTTCTTTCACAGGGCTACAGGACTACAATCCCAGAATGCACCGGGATCAAAAACAGTATGCGTCACTGGGAAAAGATGCGGGGCTGGGTGCATCTCCCAAAGTTTGCTGGGAGATGTAGTCCCATGGCCTCTCCCTGCCCTTTACTCACAGTGCTATAAGACTACAATCCCAGCATGCTTGGGGCTCACCGACATTCCTCTTCACTTGAGAACTAGGGGAAGGTTGTGCGCACCTCACTGCGCTTGCTGGGAGATGTAGTTTCATAAAGACTCTCAGACCTTTTGTCAGAGGGCTGCAGGACTACAATCCCAGTATATATCGGGATCAAAAACAGTATGCGTCACTGGGAAATGCTGTGGGGCTGTGTGCGTCTCCCTACGTTTTCTGGGAGATGTAGTCTCATAAACACTCTTGGCCCTTTGATCACAGGGCTGCGGAACTACAATCCCAGCATGCAGCGAGTTCAGGGACCGTGTGCGTCACTGGAGAAAGACGTGGAGCTGTGCATGCCTCTCTGGGCTTGCTGGGAGATGCAGTCTCATAACCACTGCAGTCCTTTGGCCACAGGGATGCAGCACTACAATTTCAACATACGTCGGGCTCAGGGAGAGTGAGCAAGTCAATGGCGGAAGAGTCAGGTCTGTGCGCACCTCGCTGGGCTTGCTGGGTGAGGTAGTCTCATAAACACTCCCAGCCCTTTCATCACATCGCTATAGGACTACAATCCCAGCATGCATGGGGCTCAGGGAGCGTGCGCTAATCAGTGGAGGAAGGGGCAAGCCTCTGCAAGCCTCTCTGGGCTTGGTGGGAGATGCAGTCTCATAAACACTCACAGCCCGCTGGTCACAGGGCTGCAGCGCCACAATCGTAGCATGTACCGGGGTCAGGGAAAGTTGGCGTCACTGGAGAAAGAAGCAGGGTTGTGCGCGCCTCGCTGGGCTTGGTATGAGATGTAGTCTCATAAACACTCGCAGACCTTTAATCACCGGGCTGCAGGACTACAATCCCAGCATGCACCCGGCTCAGGGACAGTACGCATTACTGGAGGAAAAGGCTAGGCTGTGGATGCCTCCTTTTGCTTCCTGGGAGATGTAGTTTCATAAAGACTCCCAGAAATTTCGTCACAGGGCTGCAGGACTACCATCCAAGTATGCACTGGGGTCAGGGACAGTGCGCGTCAGTGGAAAAAGAGGCGGGGCTGTGTGCGTCTTCCTAGGCTTGCTGGGAGATATATGCTCATAAACATTCCCAGCCCTTTGGTCAAAGGGCTACAGGACTACAATCCCAGCATGCACCAGTCTCCGGGGTGAGGCATAGCCCTGGAAGAAGGGGCAAAGTGGTAGACGCACCACCTAATATGCTGAGAGCTGTAGTCCGTTCACTGCTCTCAGCCTGTTTGTCGGTAGGCTTCAGAACTATAATTCCAGCATGTACCAGGATCCGGGGTGCATAGCCCTGGAGGGAGGGAGGGACAGTGCGCTGTGGACTTCCCAGTGTCCAAAGCACTGCTGAGTTCTTATGCTATGCCAACTTTTTGCCACGGAGAGTGAGTACAGAGGTGGACCTGGAGGACAGGTCTGGGCTGAGCGTTGAGGTGGGTGTTACCCTACGAAGATACCTTACCTTTGCCCAAATTGGGGGGATTGTCCTCAACCGATTGGCCCTATGCTTCTCAGGTTCCTCTTCCAGAGCATTGCACCCTCTGCAGCCCAGGGCTCTGCCTTCTTTCCTAAACTGCTGTGGAAACTGTCCTGATGTCTGAGACAGCGTCCATTGTGCCACAGCCCTCTTTTTTCTCTAGCCAGAGCGCGTGCTCAATCGCTTTTTAGAGAAATCTTCCACCTGGCCTGCTTTTGAACAGCTTCAGAGCTCTGCAGGGGCGGACAAGGGCTGTGTCTTCCTGGAAACGTCACTCTCAATGGTGCCTTTTTCACGAATGTGAAAGTCGAGGCATCAGGAAGGTTAATTATTGGTTTGCACAAAATCTGCTAAGAGCAAAGGAGAAAACCCCATTTCCAAGGCGTGAGTCTTGTGAGCCATTTTCATCAACCAAGTTAAGTGGAGAAGCTTCAAAATACGACTTGAAGCTGCTATTTAGGCATTTTACACTTAAAATCATCAGTCTCATCTCAAGTCAGGCCTGACTTGTCAGTGTCTCAGAGACACAAATGGGACCGGATCCCTCAGGAACAGATAGTGTTCCAGCTTCATGGGGGCCGCTTTTAAGTTGTGGAGCACTTGGGGTCTTTGAAACCCACTATCTTCAGTAGGGACTTTTACTTCTAGAGATCATGGGCATTTTGATTTTATCTGTCCTCAAGCTGAACCTTTTCTCATTTTAATAGTAAAAACACATTCCTGGGTGCAATGTCATTGCATGCTATGAGACATGCAATATATGCACAAATATGTACAGCTACTGCACATGTGCACCCAGAAGACCACTCAAAACATGCTTACTATAACGCTTCTTTCCACCTTCTTATGAATAATCATGTAAAACTCCCAGAAGGAGGTTTTCTCCAGCAACAATTAATGCTATCTCACTCTTATGAGCAGGCTGCCCTGGAATCTCTTTCTCAGACTGTACCGTCTATTCTGCAGTTAATTTTCAACGTATTGTTTTCTCTTTTGTGTGCAATAAATTACTCTGTGCTGTACTTCTTTTGCTGTGTGCTTCTTGTTTAAATTCTTTTAAGCTAAGAAGATAAGAACCAAGGTATTACATCAGCCACCAACATTTCTGTTGCCTTGGTCCAGAGAGAGCTTTGTACGCTTCATTAATTTCAGTTTCCCTTTACTTGCAGTGAATACTATGGCACTTCCAGACTACCTGGTTAAGTATCGCTGGTTGTTCCAGTGCGGTTTCACTAAACTTCTGGGGGAAACCTGTTTAAATCACCTACATTCTCTAGAGAGAGAATATATGTCCACTCCCCTTTTGGCTGCTGCCTCTGTACTATCCATAAATAACACTAACCACATGGGTTGCTCTTAACATTTCATATTAGGGCTACTTTGCTGCTTAGTTTCACATCTTTCTGGCCACACTTCAGACTCAGCTTAGCGTTTGCTGTCCCTTCGGCAATACTCGATCACCACCTAGTGGCTGTTGTAATTTATTTTCTGGTCAGGTTTTCTGTTTACAATTTTCTTTTGTTTTGTTTTGAGTGGAATATTAAGATAACCCTGTCCCTTCAGGCTTTATGCGTTTCCCAGCTCCTTGAAATTGTTCTTCAACAGGTTTTCTTTGCTGAACAAAAGACGCACAGTCATGTAGATGTCCGGTCGTGGGGTTTGAATCGGAGTATTGCAGGTGTTATAATTGGGCATCATAAATGGCAAACCAGTAAATTAGGGAAAGGCTTGTCAGCCAGACGTCTGCCCACCAGCCAGCAGTGGGGGTCATCTCGGTAGGGCTGGGATGTCCAGCACTGGTGAGAGATAGGACGGTGTATGGCAAATGACTATGACCTCCTAGAGCTTCTGTTAATGGAGTCTTGAGGGGAAGCGCCGGACACTTTGGTGGTTCCACTTTTCCCGTTGTGATGCCCATGGCCTCCCGGACTTAGTACATGTTCTGACGTTGCAAGAGTCTCTCGGCACCATGGGAGCCGCTTCCTCTACTGCCATTGAAACACCCCTGGGATGTATATTTAAAAATTGAAACAGCTTTTGGTAGATGAACCAAAAAAACCTTATCTTCTTTTGTAATACTATTTAACCTGGATACAGAATAGCTGACAAAACATAGCTGGAGAATGAGACTGTGAACTTTAACCCCTCCTACAGCTAGACCTTTTCTGTAGAAATCAGGGAAAATTGTCTGAAATATCCTATGTGCAAACATTTGTGGCCTGACAACAAAACCCAGCTCTATGCAGCACCTGTGGGCTAAAGTCTAGTAAGCCACAAAGCTCCTCAGAAGCATTAGAAAATCATCTCTTATTAAGGGGAAGGGACCCGAGACCGCACAGCCCAACACCAGCTCCAGATAGGGGCCCTCATGGGCCCACACCTCCTTTAGAATCCCCAGCATCCCCCACACTATCAGAGTTTTCTGTAGAATCTAAGCTTGTTTCACCTCCTCCTTATGCTCCTCTCTATCGGCCTTTGCCAGGTACAATAGAGACCAGCCCAACTGTAGCTTTTCTCAGTGGAGCTTCACACCATGCAGGGCCAGAGAAATTGCTCCCCTTACAGAAAGTCTCAAATGGAGAGAGGACCATCAGACTGCTTGTTCTCTCAATAAATGATCTAATCCAATGGAAGCAACAGCTCTGATGGCTCTCAGACAACTTCAGCGCATTTACTGAAGCCTCCCATGCTCTAACTTTGACCACCATTCAACTTCACCATTCCTAAATGGAACCAATGACTGCTGCCAACTTAGCTGCACAAAACTTTTGCTTATTGGGAAAAAATAGAAAAGACTTAAAACTTTTGTTGCTTTCACCATTTTAATGCAGAATACTTTTGCAGCACAAATGTCACCATAAGGTGGAGACCCTGGAATCCAGTATAAACTATCTCAGAAAACCTCTATGTGTCCCCAACAAGCAGCAGAGGGCCTCAACAGACTTAACAACGTCTGGCCTCCATGGCCACTGTAGTCCGACAAAAACAAAGAGGCTACCATCTTCTCCCAGCCAGGCAAAGTGGAGCGTGTTTATATCTAAAAGAAGAATGCTGTTTTTGAGATCAATCAGTCTGGTTTAGTCAAAGAAAATATTAATAATATCATCACCCAGGCAGACAAAATTGAATCTCTAGGAACATCCATGGGAACATGAAAGGGATGTCCATTGCCTGCCTTGCTCTCTTTAATAGTATCAGTCATTATTATACTTTCAGCTTTTACTTTTGTTCCAATTTTGTTTAAAATGTTAACTGATTTCTTGCTCTCTTGCTTGTGGCAGCTCCATGTTTGCATGATAGTTTTGCAAGGCTTTCAACCTTTGGCTGCCAAAATCTTGCCCACTGGCTCCATGAACGATGTTGTTTACACCCGGTCAGATCACACAGGAAGAAACTTTAAGGCCCAGGCTAGGCAGAAGTAACAACCACTCAGCAGGAAACAGCTCCAGAAAAAAATGGCCTAACCCCTCAACTTCCAATATGAAGATTGCCCTAAAATATCTTAGGGGGAAATTGAGGCCGAATAGATAGTCAAGAAAATGACCATGATCTCGGGATAGAGAAACTGTGGTGACTGTACAGCCAACACAGTAAGCCTTAGCATTCGCATTGTAATTGGGCTTATTCGAGCAAAGCTATCCTCATTAAGGTCTTTCTGTTCTAGAAAGCATGTGCGTTTAGAATTTACCTGTCCTCAAACTTAACTTTTGCTTATTTTAATAACAAAAAATACACCCCCTAGCCAGGCACGGTGGCTTATACCTGTACTCCCAGCACTATGGGAGGCTGAGGAAGATGGATCACTTCAAACCAGAAGCTCGAGGCTAGACTGGCCAACATTGTGAAACAGCGTCTCAACTAAAAATACAAAAATTAGCCAGATATGGTGGTGCATGCGTGTAATCCCAGCTACTCAGGAGGCTGAGGCACAAGCATGGCTTGAACTCAGGAGGTGGGGGTTGGAGTGAGCAGGGATCACACCACTACACTCCAACCTGGGCAACACGGCGAGACTCTGTCTCAAACAAACAAAAATACACTCCTGGGTGGAGATCTAAGATGCTAACGAGACATGCAACATATGAACAAGCATGTACAGTTACTGCGCATGAGCACCCAGAACACCACTCAGAACATGCTTAGTAGCAACTCCTCTTCCTTCCTCCTTATTAATAATAATGTAAAACTCCCATAAGGGTGTTTCTCCAGTGACATTCCACGCTGTCTCACACTTATGAGAAGCCCACCCTGGAATATCTCTCAGAATGTACTGTATTCTGCCCTTAACTTTCAAATATTTTCTTTTCCAATAAATTATGCTGTACTTTTTTTCTTCGTGTCTCTTGTTTAAATTCTTAAAAACTAAGAAGACAAGAACAGAGGTATCACATCAGCTGTCAACACAGCAATAAGTCAGCCTCCTTCTTGTAAGCATAGCCCATGCAGAAAAGGAGAATCGCATCACCTAGGTGCTGGATCCAGAGATATATGACAATTTATCCCATGAACAATGTTAAGGTCATTGAGTAGAGTCATATTAAATAGTTTCTGGGCCCAGGGATATGTCACAATGGCTCCTGTGAGAAGTGATCAGGCAGCATAATCACATAACCGATGTGCTAGACACAGCGATAAGCCACCCTTTCATCTGTGGGCATGACCCAGGTAAGGAAGAAGAGTCATAGCATTTAGGTTCTTGCTGCAGAGTTACTTAACAATCTCTCTTATGAGCAAAGCTCAGGTAAGAGAGAAGAGTCAAATCTCCAAGGTGATTCATGTAGAAGTTTGTCACAAGAAACTTTTTAGGCAGGGCCCATGCTGGATCTTCTTATCTTCCAGATGTTAGGTCCAGGGATACGTCAGAATACCCAAAATACACAGGGCTCAGTCAATAAAGGAGAGTCACATCACCCAGGTGCTGGGTCTAGACATATGTCACATCTCTTTTATGGGGAAAGCTCAGGTATAAAAGGAAGGTCACATCAAATAGTTGATAGGCCCAGAGATATGTCACATTGCCTCCTGCTTGAAGTGTCTAGGCCAAAGACTCACATCACCTTGCTGCTAGGCCCGTGTTCATATATAAACATCCAACCAGAGTTGAAATGGTGGCTCATTTCTAAACTCAGCTCATAGGCAAGGGAGGACTCTCCTATCCTGACCTAGTTAATTGTAATGATGTTGACTCTCATACCTGGGCTTAATGCTACAAGTACGATCATGGGTCCCTACCATTAGGAAGTTCTCAAAGTTGATTACAACTCTCATTCATACTGTATAGGGCCATTGGGTAGTACACAGAGCGTGCTAACTGGGCCGAGCACACAGGTGAGATTGTGACACTCATATGCACACCCAGCCAACAGTAACTATTATCATCCTCTCACAGGAACACAGGTCAGTCTGCAGAGGAATTGAGGCTCTCATGCACAAATCCAGCCTGGTTTTGAGATAGTTATTCGTGGGCTTAGACCCAACATATAGGAGGTGTTGAATGTCATGCTTACAACTGAGACAGTTGTGGGATTTTTAATCTAATTCCTGGACCATTTTGCGGCTTTCATTGTGAAATTTGCCAGTGCCTAGCACCTGAATGACTTGACGGTCTCGCATGGACCCAGCCCACAGATGGGATATTAACATATTTCTCGATCCAGCATATTGAGGTTGTAACTCTGTTCTCCTTCCTTGGCACTGCCCACAATGAGCATTTTGACATATCGCTAGACCTTGCACCCAGGTGATGTGAGTCTCCTCTTCTGCCTTGGCGCTGCCCACAGGAAGCGTGGTTATATATAGCTAGGCCTCACTCCCAGGTTATGTGACTCTCTGGCTTGTGCACTGCCCATATGGGACACTGTGTTATATTGCTGGGTCCACTACTCAGGCGATGTAACTCCCCTGCCTGGGCCCTGCCTTACAGGGGCATTGTGATATATCTCTGTGCTCATCAGCCAGGTAATGTGATTCTCTTCTCCTGCCTGGTCCCTTTACACAGAAGGGATTGTGACATGTTGCTGGGCTTAGCACCAACTTGATGTTGATGTGAATCTTCTGCCTGGATCGAGTTTACAGAAAGCATTGTGAAATACCTCTGGGTGCATCACCTATTTGATGTGAGTCTCCTCTCTTACTTGAGTGTTGCCCATAAGAGACATTGTGACATATCTCTGGGTCTAGCACCGGGATGATGTGACTCTTCTTCCTGCCTGGGTCATGCCCACAGAAGGAAGTGGGACTTATAACTGGGCATAGCACACGGGTGATGTGATTCTTCTCCCTGGTCCCTACGTACAGGAGTCATTGTCAAATACCTCTGGGCCCATTGTCTAGAGTATGTGACTCTCTACTTCTTCCTAGGGCCTGCTCACAGTGAGGAATGTGACATATTACTTTGCCCAGTATCTACATGATGTGACTTTTCTCTCATGTCTAGGCTCCGTCTTGGAGATGAATGTGACACATAGTTAGGCCTAGCCCCTAGGTTCTGTAACTTCTTTTTCAAAATCCTACCCACCAGGGGCATTGAAACATCTCTCTGGGCACTTCACTTAGGTAATGTTACCCTGTTGCCTGGAATCTCCCCTCAGGAGGTAGTATGAGATATTGCTGGACACAGTACCTATGTGATATTACTCTCCTTTCTTGCCTGGGCCTTGTATACATTGTGTATTATAATATATGGCTGGGTTCAATGACTAGGTGATGCAACTCTCATGCATAGGCTGTACCCACAGGGACATTATGACATTTCTTTAGCTCTGACTCTCCTCTTTTTCCTTAGCCTTGCCAAAAAGGGAGGTGGTAACATATAACGGGACCTAGCAACCAGCTAATATGAGTCTCCTCTTTCACCTGCACCCAGCATATTTTAGGCGTTGTGGCATATCCTTTGTCTCAACACCTGCAGGATGAAAGGCTCCTGCCTGAGCCCAGCCATCAGTCAAAATTGTCATTCTCCCACACGAACATGGACCATAATTGAAGTTCTGAAACTCACACCCAGAGGGAGTCAAAAGTTGGAAAATTGGCTCTCATAAGTGGATATTGTCCAAAAGTGGGTTTGTGACTCACTGACCAAGATCCAAAACACTTGTGAGGTTGTGACTCCACTAAGATAACTCAGTTTTCAAAAGGGATTAAGGCTCTCATGGAAAAAATCCATTCCTCCATTGAGATAGTGACTTATGCACATAGACGCAACATACAGGAGGCGTTCACTCTCATACACAGAACCGGCACTTATGTGGGATTGTTAGTCTCATCCATGGACCTTCTTGCAGGTGTGATTCTGACGTACACCTCTAGGCAGCACCTGAGTGATTTCACATTTTTGCCTGGGTGTAGCCCACAGATGAGATTGTGATCTATCCCTGAATCCAGCAGCTAATTAATATGCTTCTATTCTCCTGTCTTGGCGCTGCCCATAGTGGGTATCCTGACCTATCACTGGTCCTGGCACTTTGTTATGTGACTCTGTCCTGTGCTTTGCCCACATGAGCCATTGTGACATATTGCTGGGTCCAACACCCAGGTGATGTAACTCTTGTCTAGGCTTTGCCTACAGGGGGCATTATGACATATCTCTGCACTGATCACCCAGGTGATGGGACTCTTTTGTCCTGCCTGGTGCCTGTTCACAGCTGGCATTCTTACAAATCGCTGGGGACAGACTCTAAGTAATGTGACTGTCTTTTTACTGAGCACCACCCACAGGAGGCATTGCAAAATATCTATGGGCCTCTCACTTAAATGATGAGACTCTTTGCCTGGGCTCATTTCTCAGGTGTATTGTGGCATATGGCTGACCTCAGCACCGAGGTGATGTGAGTTTCTTCTACTGCTAGCGATCTGACCAAAGAGAGATTACAATGTATCACCTGGCCCAGCACCTGGGTGATTTGACCCTTCCCTCTTGGCTGGGCCCTGCATATATTGAGTATTGTGACATAACACTGGGTCCAAAGCCTAGGTAATGTGACTCAACTGCACGGGCCATTTCCACATGGGTATTATGACATATCTTTTTGTTCATTACTTAAGTGATGCAACTCTCTTCTTTGCCTTGTGCCCTGCATAATTTAGCTATTGTGATGTATCACTGGGCCAATCACATAGACAATAGGAAGCTTCTGCCAAGGCCATGACTACTGGGGGCCTTGTGACATAGCTCTGCATTTATCACCTAGAAAATGTGATCCCCTCCATTTCTGCCTGAGCCCTGCTCACAAGAAAAATTGTAGCATATTTCTGGGCCCAGCAAACAGGTTATGTGTTTCTCCTGCCTGTGCCTTGTTCACAGGGAAAATTGTGACATATCCTTGGGCCCGGAAGCCAGGTGAGGTGACGCTGATGCATGTGTCGTGCTTTCAGGAGGGAGCAAGAACTTATCCCTGGCAGAACACCTAGGGATGTGACTCTCTTGCCTTGTCCCTGTCCTCAGGGGAGACTGTGACATATCCCTGACACAGACCCAGATGGGGAGGCTCTCGTGCTTGCTGACTACCCAAATGTGAATTTGTCACATATATTTTGGCCTAGCACGTAGGTGTGATGATGACATTCATACCTTAAACCAATCAATAGGAAAGATACTTTCTCGCATAGCCAGGCTTAACAAAACGTGCAAAATTATGGGTCTTCTCTTACTCTGAAGGTCAGAGAAAATAAGCACTCTTGCATATCACGTAAAGCACTCAGATGGTACAGTGTCATCACAGGGCCCAGAACACAGGTGAGATTGTGTTCTCTGTGTGCACATCCACCAATCATCAGAATTGTCATTCTTACACAGGAACAGAGGTGATTGCGGAGGTCCTAAATCTCATACCTGAATGCAGTCCACAGTTGGAATTGTAACTATCATATGTGAACATCCAGTCACAGTTGGGATAGTTACTTATTTCTGAACCCAGTTTACAGCCAAGTAAAGATCCTCTTATCTGGATCCAGCCAGCTGGAGAGATGTTGACTCTCATACCTGGGCTTATGGCCAAAGGTATGATCATAGTTTCTATCAGCATGAAGACCTCAGAGTGGATTATGTTTAATGCATACTGTACAAGGCCCACAGGAGGTAAATAGTGTCTTAAGAGGGCCCAGCAAAGAGGTGAAATTGTAACACTCATGCACACTCTGGTGACAATAAAAGTTACCATCCTCAAAAATGGGCACAACCGGCTGGGCTCGGTGGCTCACGCCTGTAATCACAGCACTTTGGGAGGCTGAGGCGGGTGGATCACGATGTCAGGAGATCAAGACCCTCCTGGCCAACATGGTGAAACCCTGTCTCTCTATTATTTATTTATTATTATTATTTTGAGACAGAGTCTTGCTCTGTCACCCAGACTGGAGTGCAGTGGCACCATCTAGGCTTACTGCAACCTCTGCCTCCCAGGTTCAAACAATTCTCTTGTCTCAGCTTCCCGAGTAGCTGATACTACAGTCTCATGCCACCATGACCAGCTAATTTTTATATTTTTGGTAGAGATGGGGTTTCACCATAATGATTAGACTGGTGTCAAACTCCTGACCTCAATTGATCCACCCACCTCGACCTCCCAAATTTCTGAGATTACCGGTATGAGACGCTGCGCCTGGCCACCTCGTTCTCTACTAAAAATGCAAAAATTAGCTGGGTGTGGTGGCATGTACCTGTAATCCCAGCTACTCAGGAAGCTGAGGCAGGAGAGTCGCTTGAACCCAGGAGGCAGAGGTTGCAGAGAGCCGAGATCGTCCCACTGCACTCCAGCCTGGCGATAGAGTGAGACGCCATCTCAAGGGAGAAAAAAAAGACAGCAAAGAAGAAAAGAAAGAAAGAAGGAAAAGAAAGAGAAAGAAAGGAAGAAAGGAAGAAAGAAAGAAAGAAAGGAAGAAAGGAAGAAAGAAAGAAAGAAAGAAAGAAAGAAAGAAAGAAAGAAAGAAAGAAAGAAAGAAAGAAAAAGAAAAAAAAGAAAATTGACTCTCATATAATGATCTTTTCCACAGGTAGGTGGGTGACTCTCAGAACAAAATTCATTACATTTGTGAGACTGTAACTCTCCTAAGAGGACACAGTCAGCCAGAGAAGATTCATTTATGAATCCAGTTCACTGTTGAGATTGGGACTGGTGTACTTAGGCCTAACATACAAATTCTCATACCTGGAATCTGGACATATGTGGAGTTGTTCATCTCATCCCTGTCACTTTCTACGGGGGGATTGTGACATACATCTTTGCCCAGCTCCCGAGTATTTTAGCTCTGTTTCCTGTGCCCAGCTCACAGATGGGATTCTGACATATCACTGAAGCCAGCACCCAGGTGATGTGACTTTTATCTCCTGCCTTGGTGCTACCCACAGGGGACATTGGGACATATCACTTGGCCTTGCACCCAGGTAATGTAAGTTTTCTGTCTTGCATTAGTGCTACTCACAGGGGCTTTGTGATGTGTTGCTGGGTCCCACATCCAGGTTATGTGATTCATCTGCCGGTGTCCTGTCCACAATGGCCATTTTGACATATTGTTGCATCCGAAACCTAGATGATCTACCTCTCCTTCCTGAGCTTTGCCTAAGGGGACATTGTGAAATATCTATGTGCCCATCACCCATGTGGTGTGATTTTCTTCTCCTGCCTAGTCCCTGCTTAAAGAAGGGATTGTGCCATATCACTGTGCCCAGCACCTAGCTCATGTTACTCTACTTTTGTGTTTTAGGATTTGTTTGGAAGGAGATTGTGATACATTGTTGGGTCCAACTCCTAGATGACATTACTCTGTTGACTTTGCCCTGCAAGCAGAAAGCACTGTGACACATTATTGGGCCCAACACCAAACTGAGTCTCCTGCCTGAACCCTGCCTACAGCAATTTGTAACATATGGCATTGGGACATATCTCTGAGCCCATCAAGTATTTGACAAGACTCTACTTTTTTAACAAAGGCTTTGCCCATAGGAGAGAGTGTGACATAATTTTAAGCCCAGAAAATAGGTGATGTTTCTTTTGTTTTTTGCTTGAGCCCCACATTGTGCTGTATTTCCGGTCCCAACAACTGAGGAAAGGGAATCTCCTGCCTGGGTCTTGCCTACAGGGAGCCTTGTGAAATATTTCCGCGTTCATCACCTTAAAGATGTGACCCTCAACTTCTGCCTTGGCCATGTTTACAGAAGCGAGAGTGATTTATTGCTAGGCCCAGCACACAAATCATGTGATTCTGCATCCTGGTCTCTTCAGAGGGGTCATTTTGATGTATCTCTAGACTCATCAACTAGATGGTGTGATGCTCCTCTTCTCCCTGAAATCTATCCATAGTGGAGATTGTGAAATACAGCCTGGCACAGCACCTACATGATGGTACTCTTCTCATGCCTGGGTACTGCCCACAGGGGTCATTGTGACTTATAGCTGGGTGCAGTCTTCAGGTGATGTAACTCTCCTCTATTTTTGGGCCCACACACCCAGGGCATTACCGTATAGCTCTGCTCCTCTGACCTAGGTGATGTGACTCTCCTGTCTTTTACCTCCTCTTAGAGGGTATTGTGATATATTGCTGGGCCCAGAAACGAGGTGATGTGGCCTTTTCTCTTGCCTGGGTCCTTCATACATGGTGTATGATAACATATATCTGGGTTGAACACATAGGTGATGTGATTCTTCTGCATAGGTCTTGCCAACAGGGGTATTATGACATACCTTTCTATTCATTGCCTAGGTGATGTGACTCTCCACTCTTATCTGGGCCCTTCCAAAAGAGGGGATTGTGACATATCACTGACCCTACCACCAAGGTGATGTGACTGTTCTCTTTTGCCTGGGTTTGCACATTTTGGGTATTTTGACATATCCCTGGGCCCAACACTTAGGGGATAAAAGGTTTTTTCCTCTACCTTATGCACAGAGAAACTTGTGACGTATTTCTGCATTCATCACCAAGAAGATGTGACTCTTCTACCTGCATCCTGACCACAGAGAGGATTGTGACGTATTGCTATATCCAGCACCCAGATGATGTGACTCTGCTGCCTGGGTCCTAATTTAAGGATTGGATTGCAACATACCCATGCCTGAGCATTCAGATAATGTGACTCTGTTGCCTGGTCCCTTTTCTCAGGGAAAGGACATATCCCTGACCCAACGTCCAACTGATTTTACTCTCCTGCTCTCTTTCTATATGCAGGTGTAATTGTGACATATATCTTGGAGCATAACTCACAGGTGCAATAATGACTTTCATATGTCAAACCAGCCAATAGGAGAGATCCTGCTTCTCCTACTTACACTTAGGGAAATGAAAAAAAAAAAACAAACCCTGGTTCTCCTCGTTAAGATCATCCACTCTCTCACGTAAATCCCTCAGGTGGTACAGAGTCTCATCACAGGGCCCAGCACACAGGTGAAATTTTTTTCTCCTCTTCACCCCCTGCACCCTCCTGACCATTATGATTTTCACCCTCACATATAAACAGAATCCACTGGTGAGGTCCTGAATTTCACACATGAATGCAGTTTATAGTTGGAATTGTGGCTCTCATATGTAAAGATCTGGCCACAGTTGGAATGAGAACTTCGATATAAACCCAGCGCATAGAAAAGTGATGATTATCTTATCTGGACCCCGCAAATTGTAAAGATGTTGACTCATATGTAGTCTTAAGGCCACAGGTTTGACCATGGGTCCACACCAGCATGAAAATCTCAGAAAGAATTGAGACTGTCATGCATACCATATAAAACCCTCAGGTGCAACACAGAAAGTCCTAATAGTGCTCAGCACACAGTAATATAATGGCATTGGGATGCACACCCAGCCACCATTAAAGATTGTCGTTCTTTCACATGATCATATTTCACTTTTGAGGCTCTGAATGACATACTCTAAGGCAGTTTCAAAAGTTGAAAAATTGAGCATTTTTTCCTGTGTCTTTTGTCTGCATAAATGTCTTCTTTTGAGCACTGTCTGGTCATATCCTTGGCCCACTTGTTGGTGGGGTTGTTTGCTTTTTTCTTGTAAATTTGTTTGAGTTCTTTGTAGATTCTGGATATTAGCCTTTCGTCAGATGAGTAGATTGCAAAAATTTTCTCCCATTCTGTAGGTTGTCTGTTCACTCTGATGGTAGTTTCTTTTGCTGTGCAGAAGCTCTTTAGTTTAATTAGATCCCATTTGTCAATTGCAGCTTTTGTTGGCATTGCTTTTGGTGTTTTAGACATGAAGTCCTTGCCCATGCCTGTGTCCTGAATGGTATCGCCTAGGTTTTCTTCTAGGGTTTTTATGGTTTTAGGTCTAACATTTAAGTTTTTAATCCATGTTGAATTAATTTTTGTATAAGGTGTAAGGAAGGGATCCAGTTTCAGCTTTCTACATATGGCTAGCCAGTTTTCCCAGCATCATTTATTAAAAAGGGAATCCTTTCCCCATTTCTTGTCTTTGTCAGGTTTGTCAAAGATCAGATAGTTGCCGATGTGTGGCATTATTTCTGAGGTCTCTGTTCTGTTCCATTGGTCTATATCTCTGATTTGGTACCAGTACCATGCTGTGCTGCTAAAAAGACACATGCACACATATGTTTATTGCGGCACTGTTCACAATAGCAAAGACTTGGAACCAACCTAAATGTCCAACAATGATAAACTGGATTAAGAAAATGTGGTACATATACACCATGAAATACTACGCAGCCATAAAAAAAGATGAGTTCATGTCCTTTGTAGGGACATGGATGAAGATGGAAACCATCATTCTCAGCAAACTATCGCAAGGACAAACAACCAAACACCGCATGTTCTCACTCCTAGGTGGGAATTGAACAATGAGAACACTCGGACATAGGAAGGGGAACGTCACACACCGAGGCCTGTTTTGGGATGGGGGAGGGGGAAGGGATAGCATTAGGAGATATGCCTAACGTAAATGAGGAGATAATGGGAGCAACACACCAACATGGCACATGTATACAAATGTAACAAACCTACACATTGTGCACATGTACCCTAAAACTTAAAGTAAAATAAAAAAAGTTGAAAAACTGACTCATGTGTGAGAGTCACAGATGTGTTGATGACTCTCAGATCATGAGTCAGCACACCTGAGAATCTGTGATTTCAATTAGGGGAGAAAGTCTGCAAGAGAAAATGGGGCTGCCATGCACAAATTTAGTCCACTATTGAGATAGTGACTTGTGTACTTAGATCAAACATACAGAAGGTGATCACTCTCATGACTAAAACCAGAATATGTGTGGGATTAATCTCACCTCTGGAACGTCCTGCAGGTGTCATTGTGACAAACATACACATTTGTCCAGCACCTGAGTGATTAGACTCTTCTGTTTAAGCCCAGCTCACAAATAAAATGCGGACATATCATTGGACCTAGAATGTAGGTGATGTGACTCTATTCTCTCGCCTTTGTGCTGCCCACAGGGAGCATTGTAACATATCACTGAACTTAACACCTAGGAGATTGGGGGCTCCTGCCTGAACCCTGCCCACAGGGACACTTGTAGCATATTTCTGCCTCCATCACCAGATGATGTGACTCTCCTTTCTCCCTTCACCTTGCCCAAAGGAAAGATTGTGACATATCACTGGGCCTAGTAATCAGTAACCAGGTGATGTGTCTCTCCTGCCATGGCCTTACCCACAGGGAGTGTGGTGATATATCACTAAGCCCAATATTCAGGTGATTTGACTCTGCTGCGTGTACTCTGATTTCAGGAGGGGATTGTAACATATCCCTGGTAAGCACACAAGTGATGGGACTCCCTTCCTAGCCTCCAACCTCATAAAAGATTGTTACATATCCCTGGCCCAGCCTTAGGTATGTGACTCTCCTACCTGGTTCCTGCCATCAGGGAAGATATTGACAGATCTCTGGTGAAGCATCCAGGTGATGTGACTCTCCAGCTCACTCCCTACCCAGAGGAGAGATTGAAACATATATCTTGGCCAGCTCACAGGTGTAATAATGACTCTCATACCTCAAACCTGCCACTAAGAGAAATGCTGTTTTTCCTAGTGAGGCTTTGGAAAATGGGTAGGTCTTAAGTCTTCTCTTTGTATGAAGGTCTTAGAGGAATACCACTTTCTCTTATATTATATAAAGCCCTTGAAAGGTACAAACAGTATTATCACAGGGATATGCTGCATAACCTAGGGGAGGGGCCCAGTTATATGTCACAATTAGCCCGGGGGCAAGGCACAGGCATGAGAAGGGAGTCCCATCACATGTGTGCTGACCTAAGGGATATATCATCATCCCCACTGTGGACAGATCTCAGTAAGATCAGGAGAGTCACATCATTCTAATAATGGTCTCAGAAATACATCACAATGACTCCCCTGGACGGAAACAAGGAATAAGAGTCACATCACCTGAGGGCTAGGCCCAGAGATGTCACTCTTACTTCTGTGGGCATGTCTCAGGCTGGAGAGGAGAATCACATCACCTAAGCACTGGACAAAGAAATGCGTCACAAACTTTCTGATGGGCAAAGCCCAGGTAAGAGAATAGAGCCATATCAAATAGTTCATGGGCTCAGAGATATGTCACTATGCTCCCTGTGGGCAGGGTTCAGGTAGGACACTCACATTACATTGGTGTTCGTTCAGCAATATGTCCCAATGCCTTCTAAGGACAGAGCCAAGACAAAAGAGTAAAATCATTTTGGTTTTTTACCCATAGATATGTCACAATCTCCCTCCGTGGGCAGAACCTGAAAAAAGGGAAGAGTCACATTAGCTAAATGCTGTGCCTAGCGATAAGTCACAATTCAGCCTGTAAGCAGGGACTAGACAGAAGATAGAGTCACATCATCTGGTGACTGGTGCAGAGATATGCCACCATGCCTTGCACAGGAAAGACAGTCACATAACCTGAATATTAGGTTCACTGTTATGTCCCAATGCCTCCTGTGAGCATTCCAAGGCAGGAGAGGAGGCTCACATTACCTGTGTGCAAGACCCAGTGATATGTCACACAGAGGAGTACAACTGGCTTGCATATTGTGTAAACAATGTGCATATGGTAGACAAATTGTCACCACAGGACTCAGCAGACTGGTGACATTATGCTTCTCAGATGCACACCCCACCAATATTCAGGATGGTCTCTATCACAAGTGGAGAGAGCCCACTCTTGAGGTCCTGAATTACACATGCCGACACAGTCCACAATTGGGATTGTGACTTTTATATGTGAACACCCAGCCACAGGTGGGATGGTGACTCATTTTTAAACACAGCTCATAGGCAGTTAAGAACTCTTATTTGGACGAAGGCAATTAGAAAGATGTTGACTGTCATACCAGGGCTTAAACTAAAGGTACAAGGAGGGGGCCGTGCCTGCTTAGGGTTTCAGAGAGGATTGTTACATTCATGCATACTCTATAAAGGCTTCATGTGGTGAAGAGAGTGTCCTGACAGGACCCAGAAAAAGGTGAGATTGTGACACTCATATCTGCTCTGAGCCAAGAGTAAAAATTGTCATCTTTTCACATGAACACGGCCCACTGTTGAGGTTCTGAATCTCACACCAAGAGGCAGTTGAAAATTGAACAACTGACTCTCATAAGTGGATGGGATCCATGTTTGAGTTAGTGACTCTAAAACCAGCATTCAGTAAACACATGAGGCTGTGACTCGATTATGGGGCCACAGTCCTCAGGAAAGACTGAAGCTGCCGTGCACAGATCCATTGCACCACTGAGACTATGACTTGAACACTTAGGTCCAACATACAGAATGTGTTTGCTCTCACACGTAGATATGGGACATGTGCAGGATTGTCAGTCTCAACTCTGGACTTTCCTGGAAGTGTAACTGTGAAATGTATCTCGACCCAGGTCCTGAGTGATTTGAGTCTTCTGCCTAGCCCAGCCCATAGATATAATTGTGACATTATTGAACCTAGCACTTATGTGAGGTGCCTTTGTTCTCTTGCCTTGGCATTGCCCTTAGGGCTCATGGTGACATATCTCTTGGTCTTACACACAGTTAATGTGAGTCTCCTCTTTTGCCCTGGCCCTGCCTACAAGGGATATTGTGACATATCCCTGGGCCCCACACTCAGGTCATGTGACTTTCCTGCCTGGAGCTTGTAACATGGGACATTGTGACATATTGTTGGGTCCAACACTTAGGTCATGAAAGTCTACGGTGTGGGCCCTGGCTATAAAAGACATTGAAATATATCTCTGTGCTCATCACCCAGGTGTTGTGACTCTCTTCTCCTGCCTGGTCCCTGCTTACAGGAAGACTTTTGGTATGTTGCTGGGCTCAACTCTTACCTGACGTGTCTCCTTTCTTCTTTCTAGATTCTTCCATCAGAGAAGATTGTGACATATCACTGGGCTTCTCGCATAGGTGATTTGACTCTCCTACCTGGGCCCTCCTTTTAAAAAGTGATGTGTCTCTCCTCTACTGCTTTGTCTCTGCTTTAGGGTGGATTACTATGTATCAGTGGAACCAACACCTAGAAGATGTGACGCTCCTCTCCTACCTGGGTCCTGCATACCTTGTGTATTGTGACATATGGCTGGATCCAACACTTAGAACTTTGCTGAATAGACATTGCCCTCAGGAGTATTATGACACACCTTTTCATTCATCACTTGGGTTATGTGACCCTCCTCTTCAGCCTGGGTCCTGTCAAAAGGAGAGATTGTGACAAATCACTGGGACAAGCACCCACATGATGTGACTCTCCTCTTTTGCCTGGGATACTGTGACATACTGCTGGGCATAATACCTAGGGAATTGATGGCTACTGCCTGAGCCCTGTTCTCAGGGGGCCTTGTGACATCTCTCTGCATTCATCACCTAGAAAAAGTGCCTGCGCCCTGCCTACTAAGAAGAATGTAACAGGTCACTTGTCCTAGCAACCAAGTGATGTGAGTCTCCTCTCCTGCCTTGGTGCTGCTCGCAGGGGACATTATAACATATCACTTGGTGCTGCACCCATGTTTTGTAATTTTTCTGCCAGAGCCCTACAAAATATGCTATATTGCTGGGTTCAACGCCCACGTTATGCAGCTCTCCTGCCTGGGCTCTGCTACAGGGGACATTGTGACATATCTCTGCACCCATCACTCAGGTGATGTGACTTTCTTCTGCTGACTGATTCCTGCTCAAGTGGGGATTGTGACATATCAATGGAGGCAGCACCTAGCTGATGTAACTATTCTCTTCTGCCTAGGTTCTTCCTGCAGTGGAAATTGTGACATATCACGGGGCTTAACACCAAAGTGACATTAGTTTTTTCCCTTTTTTCTTCCCTCAGAAGACATTGTAACATATTGCTGGGCTCAGCACCAAAACGATGTTAGTTTCCTCTCTGGAACCTGCACACAGCAGTCCCTATGACATATCTCTTGACTCATCAACTATTTGATGTGACTCTTCTTTGTTCCCTGGGCTTTGCCTATAGGAAAGCATCAGCCTGGTCTCCAGAGTCAGCCACCCATCCGTGCACAGACAAGGAGAGGTATCATTAAGCTTCAGCGCAGTGTGGGACCCTAGCTTTTTTTGTAACGATTTGTTCGGCATGAAGCCCACTCACGAGGGCATTTCAAGACTGGACTCAAGGAAAACGAAAAGGTCAACTTGTTTTGGCGACTATCTGTTGTTTTTCAATAACTGTTTGTCAGAAACAGTGATGGATGAATTCCACAAGGGGCTCATACAACCTGTTCCAGGACTTAGTGACCATTGTTTCTGTCCATGTTCATTGATTTCAAATTTAATATTTAACTTTTCCTCCTCATTCAGTTTCAATTTGACACTTAATTGTAGAAAAAATATTTTTACAGATATACTTGGAAGGCACAAGTGGTATAGATTACAGACACACGGTAAGTAGAGGAGAATTAAAACCACAATTAATGAAAACCTCACCTACCATGGCCAACGCCAATGCCAGTTTGACAGCCAGTAAATGATGGGGTCCTGACGGTTAGATTCTAACTGTTTTACTTGTCCTTGCATGTCTTGGGCAAGGAGAGTAATATTGGGAGAACTGTCAGGGATACACACACAACATTCAGTATGCAGGAAGTTTCAAAGCCCTCCTTGGGCTTCTGCAAGCATACCTAATGCCATTCAATTTTGCAACACAACAGTACGTAGCTGAGAAAATTCTTCTGATAACAACAGAAGTCCAGTGCTGCTATCATTAAGAGCTTTTTCTACATGTAGGCTTAATATTTTAATTTATTCCTGAAGCAGGATTGTACCCGGGGCAGCAGAAGAATACTGTGATAGGGTACCACCACCAGGGATTCTGGCACGTTCATAACCAGCTATGTTTGTAAGCATCTAGATTACTGGAGACGGGAATATTATCCCAGATGGCGAATGGAATTAATGGCACCCTCAAGTGAGTCTCCCCATCCAATATGGGGACAGGTAAGGCCACCCATAGGATCTGCATACCCAGAGGGCCCCCCAGGAGACAACAATGGTTTTACTATAACTATAGTGTATTAAGATGTTATTAAAGTAGCAAAGGAAGTCCAGGTTGGATTGCAAGTGTTGTTTTGGCCCCACTGGTAATGACAGAGCCATTCGGAAATGTTGGCAAGGACAATTCTCCAAGGTAGTCCATTTCCTGTGGCCTCTGGCAATTTGATGCATAGCCAGCATTGACTGCAGTTGGCTTCTGTTGCAGCGGTTGCTGCCCAGTTGATGAACTCATACTCGGCCTCAGACATGATTACCCCGGTACTGATTACTAGCAGACAGCTTATTCTCTGTAACAACAAAAATGAAGGGGAACATGATTTTTTTTTCATTTTTAGGAAATTGTACTACCCCTTTATTTTCTGCTCCCATAGCTAAAATGTCACCAGCCTTAGGGGCGGGATCTGATGGAGGCTGTATCCATATTTTGGCTCCAGGATTTAACCTACCTATACCAGTGGATCTGAATTTCCCAGTTCTGTACATAACCTCTGTTCAGGCAGAGATTTCCTCAGGGTTTAATAGTTAACAAGGTACCAGCTACCACTGAAAATTGAGCAACCCACATCTGCAGTCTTGTAACAAAAGAATCTGGAGTGATATTGTGTAAAGTGAACTTTAACTCTTCCCGATAATCACTATCAATTATACCACCATACATTTTAATGTGTCTCATTGCCAGGCTTGAACGTGTTGTAATCCATTCACCCACATTCCAGTTTGCATTTATGATGGAAACTTTTGCCTGTTGATCTTCCTGCTGATTTGTCTGTCGAGAGAAAGCAGAGATGCATGAGCATCAATATGGAAAACAGCAATAATGGTAGTGTGTGCCAGGATTCAGACATCTTCCTATTATTGTTTTCTCCAAACCTCTTTATTTGCAATTCACCATTTGTTTCATTGCCATTCGGGCAACTAGGTAGTAAGACCATTTTCTGCTCACCAAGAGTCGGTATACAAGTAGAAAATCCCTCTGGCCTCCTCCTGAATAGCTCGGAGGACGGCTTCTAGTTCAGCCAGCTGGCTGCTCACACCCCTCCCTTCATCAGAAATGCTGATGTTTTTAACAGGATTATAAGCCACGGCCTCCCAGCATCGGGTCCCATCAATGTCTTTAGTGGAACCATCAGTAAACCAAGCGTGTTTCTGATCCTCTGGGCTTAGTTCTTTAAAGGATTTGCACCATTGGGCAGGGGAGGTTTCCTTCCCTATCTGCAGGACTTACTCGGTGGTTTCCTGAGTTGGCAAGTTTTGCACATCCTGATGTAAAAATGATACCCTTTTTTAATTCCAGCTTAGCCTGGTCTTGTAAGTACCATTTCCATTTTATGATGCTACTTTCTTGAGTGTACCCTATCCAATGGGTTTTGAGGGAGCTCATTACCCAAGTCATGATAGGAATTTGGGGCCTCATAAAAACATCATGATTAAAACAAAGTTGATCTGCTTCCTGTAAAGCCCAGTAGCAGACCAACAGCTGCTTCTCAAAGGGAGTATAAGCTTTGTCAGCCTCTGACAGCCTCTGGGTTTAAAACTCCAAAGGTACCCTCTTCCCATCTTTTTTCTACCTAAGGCTTCAATTAGCATGTTGATCTAGGACAGTTACTTGCAGTTCTATTGACCCATCCGGTAAGGGCCATAGATCCAGGGCCAGTTGCTCCTCTTGTTTGGCTTGTTGAAAAGCCATGCTCTCTTTCTCTCTCCAGTGAAATTCATAGCAGTTTCTAGTGACTGCCTGCAGAGGTCGCAAAATGTTACCCATGGGCGGAATAAGATGTCTCCAGAATCCAAACAAGCCAATAAATTTTTAGACCCCCTTTTCAGTGGTAGGGCCGCAAATTCTAGTATTTTAACCTTAACCTTTAGTAAAATGGACTGTTTCCCTGCATTCCATAGGATGCCAAGGAAAGTTACAGTTTGTGCATGTCCTTGAATTTTACTAGAGTTAACTTCCCGTCCTTGAGATAGGATTTGAGTTTTTACCCTCTCCAAGCCCTGAAAACTGACTAGTTCTTCAGTTTTACCCTGACTGGGCCACTCAGCTGCTTTTTTCAGCAATAGGCTGATAGCTCTGAGCCTGTTCAGTCAAGACATAGACCTGGCATTGGGCCAGAGCCAGTCTGGAAGTCAGATTAGAATTTTTCTTTTCCGGCATAAATTTCTCTTGTAGCAACCAGTCCCTATATTGACACATTAACTTATAAGCAGGAAGCAAGCACCATCCATACCACGAAATTCCCTCAGCATCCCATTTACCAACTGGGATTTCCTGCAGCACCTCTCACACAGCCAATGATTCAAAATGCACTAATTTAGATTCCTAATTTTCACAAAGGCCAGCTCCCTTGGACCAGTCAATGGCCAAGGGAAAAAACTGGGGGAGTTTCCATCCGAATATATGGGAAGACCCTGAGCTCCCAGTCTGGTTCCTGCAGCCAAAAAATGGCTTGTTTTTGCTTTCTAAACCTGTTCGTGTTGCCAAAAATGTTCTGTGCGGGAAACACACAACGAGAGAAGAAAAAAAAACACACACACACAATAGCTTTACGATTTAACAAAATTTATTCCACTTAAATGACAATGCAGATATAATAAGCAAATATATAATAAGCAACTTGCAATGGGACGGGGAGAAGGGAAAAGAGATATATATATTTACACCCACCACACTATGGAGGATTCACCACCAGACTGGGAAGCAACAGCCTGGGCTCCAGATTGGCCACTCGTCCATGCACAGATGAGGAGGGATCTCATGAAGCTTTGGCGCAGTCTGGAACCCTAGCTCTTTCTGTAATGAGTTATTTGGCATGAAGTCCAGTCAGGAAGGTGCTTCATGACTGGGCTCAAGGAACACAAAAAGGTCAACTTGTTTTTTGTGATTGTCTATTGTTTTTCAATAACTAACATATAGGAATAAATTGAAATAGAGAGTTATCTGAAACAGCGCTGGATGGAGGCCTCAGGGGGCTCAAACAACCTGTTCTGGGACTTGGTGAACATTGTTTGAGACCATGTTCAATAGAGTTCAAATTTAATATTTAACTGTTACTCCACAAAGTGTCCGAAGTAATTCCTTCAAATGTAGGATATTATGTAACTACTCACAAAGTAAATTTCTCAACCAAAAGTCATAAATTGAGTACAGAGATTAAAAAGAAAGTACTTCTAACTACATCTGTCTAAAGGACACTCAAATTATTTATTTATTTATTTATTTATTTATTTATTTATTTATTTATTTGTTTGTTTGTTTTAGAGACATGGTATTGCTTTGTTTCCCAGGCTGGTCTCAAACTCCTGGACTCAACTGATCCTCCCACCTCAATCTCCTAAAATGCTAAGATGACAGATATGAGCCATCATACTATATAGTAACAAAAACAGACTAAAAGTGGTGAGATGAATCAAAACAATTTTGTGCAAATCATAACCAAATGAAGACAGACTATGTCACAATTATATTATGCAAAATACTTTTTAAATAACGGTCTTAGTTTATTAAATGTACTATAAATTAAAACTGTCAAAGAAAACAAAAGAGAAAATAATAAAAGGGTTTATTCACTGGAAACCTATGACAATTATACACATTTATATAATTGTGTGTATATACCTAATTATGTATACACACACACATATATGCACCTCACATGAGGATTTTAAAATAAATCAATAATATCTTAACAGAACACAAGCAAAAACAGCAATATACAGAGAACAATATTTTAATACACCAATTCTGTAATTAATAATAAAGCCAGATAGAATATTAAAAAGAAAACACGGGACATGAAGGTACTCTAAAGCAGTTAGATGTATGAGATGCATAGAGACCACTCTACACAAAAACAAAACTCACAGTCTTGTCAAAAGCTCATAAAACATTTTCCTAAAAATAAACATTAGGCAAAAAAATTTTAACAGTATTTTTAAAGAATTGAATGTTACAGATAACCCTTCAAAAAATCAGTGAATCCAGGAGCTGGTTTTTTGAAAAGATTAACAAATAGACCTCTAGTAAGACTAATAAAGAAGAAAAGAGAGAAGAATCAAATAGACACCATAAAAAATGACAAAGGGAATATCACCACTGAACCCCCAGAAATGCAAACTAACGTCAGAGAATATTATAAACACCTCTACGCAAATAAACTGGAAAATCCAGAAGAAATGGATAAATTCCTGGAAACATACACCTCCCCACCAAGACTAAATGAGGAAGAAGTTGAATCTCGGAATAGACCAATAACAAGCTCCGAAATTGAGACAATAATCAATAGCTTACCAACCAAAAAAAGTCCAGGAGCAGAAGAATTCACAGCAAAATTCTACCATAGGTACAAAGAGGAGCTGGTACCACCCCTTCTGAAACTAATCGAATCAATAGAAAAGAGGGAGTCTTTCCTAATTCATTTTATGAGGCCAGCATCATCCTGATACCAAAGCCTGGCAGAGGCACAACAACAACAAAAAAGAGAATTTTAGGACAATATCACTGATGAATATCGATGCAAACATCCTCAATAAAATGCTGGCATACCAAATCCAGCAGCATATCAAAAAGCTTATCCACCGGCTTCATCCCTGGGACTCAAGTCTGGTTCAACATACGCAAATCAATAAACATAATTCATCACAGAAACAGAACCAACCGTATAAACCACACCACTGTCTCAATAGATGCAGAAAAGGCCTTCGACAAAATTCAACAGGCTTTCATGATAAAAACTCTAAATAAATAGGTATTGATGGAAAGTATCTCAAAATAATAAGAGCTGTTTATGACAAATCCACAGCCAATATCATGCAGAATCGGCAAACACTGGAAGCATTCCCTTTGAAAACCAGCACAAGACAAGGATGTCCTCTCTCACCACTCCCACTCGACATAGTATCAGAAGATCTGGCCAGGGCCATCAAGCAAGAGAAAGAAATAATGGATATTCAACTAGGGAAAAGAGGAAGCCAAATTGTGTCTGTTTGCAGATGACATGATTGTATATTTAGAAAACCCCATCGTCTCAACCCAAAATCTCCTTAAACTGATAAGCAAATTCAGCAAAGTCTCAGGATACAAAATAATGTGAAAATTCACAAGCATTCCTATACAACAAAAACAGACAAACAGAGAGCCAAATCATGAGTGAACTCCCACTCAAGATTGCTACAAAGAGAATAAAATATCTAGGAATCCAACTTACAAGGGATGTGAAGGACCTCTTCAAGGAGAACTACAAACCACTGCTCAATGAAATAAAAGCAGACACAAACAAATGGAAGAGTATTCCATGCTCATGGAAAAGAAGAATCAATATCGTGAAAATGGCCATACAGCCCAAGAAAACTTACAGATTCAATGCTATCCCCATCAAGCTACCACTGACTTTCTTCACAGAATTGGAAAAAACTACTTTGAAGTTCATATGGAACCAAAAAACAGCCTGCATAGGCCAGACAATCCTAAGCAAAAAGAGAAAAGCTGGACGCATCACGCTACCTGATTTCAATCTATACTACAAGTCTACAGTAACAAAAACAACATGGTACTGGTATCAAAACAGATATATAGACCAAAGGAACAGGACAGAGGCCTCAGAAATAACACCACACATCTACAACCATCTTATCTTTGACAAACGTGATAAAAACAGGCAATGGGGAAAGGATTCCTTATTTAATAAATGTTGCTGGAAAAAATGGCTAGCCATATGCAGAAAACTGAAACTGGATTAATTCCTTACACCATATACAAAAATTGACTCAAGGTGGATTAAAGACTTAAATGTAAGACCTAAAACCATGAAAAGCCTAAAAGAAAACCTAGGCAATACCATTCAGGACATAGGCATGGGCAAAGACTTCACGAGTAAAACATCAAAAACAATGGCAACAAAAGCCAAAATTAACAAATGAAACTTAATTAAACTCAAGAATTTCTGCACAGCAGCGAAACTATCATCAGAGTGAACAGGCAACCTACAGAATGGGAGAAAATGTTTGCAATCTACCCATCTGACAAAGAACTCATATCTGGAATCTACAAAGAACTTAAACAAATTTACAAGAAAAAAAAAAAAGAACAATCCCATCAAAAAGTGGGCAAATGATATGAACAGACACTTCTCAAAAGAAGACATTTATGTAACCAACAGACATATGAAAAATTGCTCATCATCACTGGTAATCAGAGAAATGCAAATGAAAACCACAATGAGATACCATCTTACGTCAGTTAGAATGGGAATCATTAAAATGTCAGGAAAGAACAGATGCTGGAGAGGATGTGGAAAAATAGAAACGCTTTTACACCGTGGGTGGGGGTGTAAATTAGTTCAACCACTGTGGAAGACAGTGTGGCAATTCCTCAAGTATCTACAACCAGAAATACCATTTGACCCAGCAATCTCATTACTGGGTATATATTCAAAGGATTATAAATCATGCTACTATAAAGACACATGCACACGTATGTTTATCGTGGCACTGTTCACAATGGCAAAGTCTTGGAACCAACCCAAATATCCATCAACGATAGACTGGATTAAGAAATTGTGGAGTATATACACCATGGAATACTATGCAGCCTTTAAAAAAGGATGAGTTCACGTTTTTACAGGGACATGGATGAAGCTGGAAACCATCATTCTTAGCAAATTGTCACAAGGATAGAAAACCAAACACTACATGTTCTCACTCATAGGTAGGAGATGAACATTGAGAATACATGGACACAGGGCAGCGAACATCAAACACTAGTGCCTGTTTGTTGGTTTGGGGTTATTGAAGGGATAGCATTAGGAGAAACACTTAATGTAAATGATGAGTTGATGGGTGCAGCAAACCAACATGGCACATGTATACCTATGTAACAAACCTGTACTTTCTTTACATGTACCCTAGCACTTAAAGTATAATAAAAAATTGAAGGTTACAGACTATAATTTCTGACCAAAATGGATTAAAGCTAAAAATCAATAACAGAAGAAAATTCATAAAATTCACAAATACATGAAAATTAAACAATTTACTCTTCAACATGCTTTTGTTCAAGAGTTAGAAAACTTAATATTTTGAACTTGTCTATTATCCACAAAGTGACCTCCAGATTGAATACAATCCCTATGAAATTCTTAAGATTATTTTTGACAGAAACAGAGAATGTGACTTCCCAAAGTATACGGAATTTCAGGGGACCACATAAAAAGAGTTGGAAGCATTACAATTACTGATTTCAAAACATGTTAAAAATCTACAGTAATCAAAATCGTTTGTTACTGTCAGAAAGTCAGAGAACTAGGCTAATAAAAAGATCTTTGCCAATTCTGCAGACAGTGCCCGCATCGTCCTGCAGACTGACAATGATCATTTTGCTTCTGATAACCTTAAAGTGTGAGGCAGAGCTGGGCATGTGCCAGTCTGTGGAGAGCGACATCACTGATAACACCAGTGTCACTCAGTCTCTGCTGGAATCAGAGATCGAGGCCCTCAAGGAAGAGCTGCTCTTCATGAAGAACCATGAGGAGGAAGTTAAAGGTCTACAAGGCCTGATTTCCAGCTCTTGGTTGACCATGGAGGTAGATGTCCCCAAGTCTCAGGACCTTAGCAAGATCGTGGCAGGCATCCAGGCCCAATATGAGGAGATGGCTGAGAGAAACTGAGAGGAGCTGGACAAGTACTGGTGCCAGCAGACTGAGGAGAGCACCACAGTATTCACCATGCAGTCCACTGAGATCAGAGGTGCTGAGAGGATGATCAGGGAGCTGAGAGGTACAGTCGAGTCATTGGATATTGATCTGGACTCGATGGGAAATCTGAAGGCCACCTTGGAGAGCAGCCTGAGGGAGGTAGATGCAAATGGAGCAGATCAACAGGATCTTGCTGCACCTGGAGTCAGAGCTGGCACAAACCCGGGAAGAGAGGAACCAGGCCCAGGAGCACAAAGCCCTGTGGAACATCAAGGTCAAACTGGAGACTGAGATTGCCACCTACTGCCGCCTGCTATAAGACGGGGAGGACTTCACCCTTGGTGATGCTCTGGACAGCAACAAATACCTGAAAACCATCCAAAAGAACGCCCCCGCAGGATAGTGGACGGCAAAGTGTTGTCTGAGACCAACAACGCTGACGTTTTGAGATGCTGAGCCAGCAGAAGCAAGGTCCCTTTGGGGAGAAGGAGGCCAATAAAAAGTTCAGAGGTCAAAAAAAAAAAATTACCTGCAAATCACAGAAGTGTTTCCTTCACACAAAAGTAATATAGATTCATTAATTCATAGAAGTGGAAATTAGGACAATTTCCACAACTACTCACCCAGAGACGATTAAAAAATTAGTTGACCACCAACTCATAAAACAAATACACAAGTCATAAATAAAGTATGAGTAATGTTTATACAGGCAAATGAATAGAGAATTATGTTGGCAATAGGCATATGGTTGATCAATATTTGACTTATTTTCTACACTCCTTGAAAGTGTATACAGTTGAATATAGTCATACAAAATTATAATACATAGGCAGAATCTAAAAACACAATTAAATGATATAAGGCAGCCTATGTTAACAAGGAAATACAGGAATATAAAATATTAGAAAACAATATTAAATAAACATTAACCTGTGAAATACTGAATAAACAAAGCACACAACTGAAGAAGACTCTTTGTAGATAGCTACAATGTTCAACCAAAACTGGGCACCTATAAAGAGCAGATTTTGAATTATTAGCATGTGGTTAGAGTAACAAAATTGCACAAAAAATGCATTATAATCTCCCATAAAGAGCATTTAGAAGAAAGTTTTAATAAAGATTTCAATGATATTAGAAACATTTTTTATTATGTTCTTTATATATTACTCCTCATTTTATACAAATGGAAAGGCTATAATTTATTTTCTTCTATTTTATTTTTTGAGACAGAGTCTCTCTCTGTCACCCAGGCTGGAGTGTAGTGGTGAGCCCTTGGCTCACTACAACCTCCACCTCCCAGTTTCATGCCATTCTCCTGCCTCAGCCTCCCGAGTAGCTGGGACCACAGGCACCCATCACCACGCCCGGCTAATTTTTTTGTATTTTTAGAAGAAAAGGGGTTTCACCATGTTGGCCAGGATGGTCTTGATCTCCTGACCTTGTGATCCGACCGTCTCGGCCTCCCAACGTGCTGGGATTACAGGTGTGAGCCTCCGCGCCCGGCCGGCTACATTTTTTGTATTTTTAGTAGAGAAGGGATTTCACCATGTTGGCCAGGCTGGTCTTGAACACCTGACCTCGTGATCCACCCACCTCAGCCTCTTAAAATGCTGGGATTACAGGCGTGAGCCACTGCACTGGCTTATAATTTATTTTTTTAAAAACAAAGAAAAGACTTACATTTTTAAATACGGGAACAACATGAATATTGTAAAATGTGCTGTGGAACACCACAATACAATAAGCAAATAGAAATAAATTATACTATCATTCAGATAAATGTTGAGGAAAGTAAATGGAAACACTAATGATAAGTTTTTCTATGCAGTGAATTTAGACACAAACTAAAACTTTTCTTAATGTGATGTGCATACTATCTAATTCACTTTCTATATAACACATAAATTCAAGTGTGCTATTCTGAAACTCCTGAAGCTAAAATTATAGGCTAATTTGGCATACATAAAAATAAGACAGGGAAAACGTACAGATCACAGTCCCACTAAGCTTTGTATAAGATTAATTAATAAAATAATTCATTAAGAAATAATGTAACAATTAAGAATTTATTCTATTCTTGGCAAGTTTCTAAGTTTTTTTTATGGCACTAAGGTCTTTAAAAATTCTTTGAAATGAGTGGTTACAATAAACTATTCCACAAGTGAGGCGCTTCGCATAGAGAGTTCACATTTCTAAGTTAGTTTCTACTAAAGAAAAGAAAACTTTTTGACCTACATTACCAGAGACGAAAAAAAGAATAAAGTGAAATAGAAGATTCAACTTTATCATATGTGCTGAAGTGCTTTGGGCTCTGATAAATTTTTTTTCCGATATTTTTACACGATCACATTTGAAATCACAGGACTGAAAATCATGAAGCAGAAGCATGTGTCCTTGGTGTTTCTGAAATATGTGAATCAAAACCCAAGGTCTGCACTTTTACTCTCACAAACTTCTGACGTGAGGCACAGATTTTACAAAACAGCTGTAAATAAAAGTCTCGCAAAATGTGCAGATTTCCTCAGATCCCAAAAAACAATGGAAAAGCACTCAGACCACAAGGCCTTCATGGGAATAACAGAAAGAAGAGGAGAACTTTGGCTCTCGCTGTGAATGCCCTGGAATATTAGTGGAGGAACAGGAGAAGCCTTAGAAGATTTAGGAGCATAATCAGCATAAGGTAGGAAATTTCCATCTGTAGCAGCAAAAGAAGTAAATCTAGGATTTTCCAGAACCAATTTCTTTGAAGCAGAACTTCCAACACCACATTTTTAAGGTTTTCTCCTTGGCCTTTTCACCTCTCATCTTTGTTATTTGTTCATTCTTTCCTATTGGGGTGATGCCTATTATTCTCTCTCTTTTTACATTCCAAAGATATTTCCTTTACTGTGGAACAGGGGCGTCCAAGGGAGACCACAGCCATGAGTTCTTAGTTTCTGTTTCTGGTTGAGCCAGCAAGGCCCTTTCTTCATCCCCCTTTTCTGCTTATCACTAGAGACAGAACCTGAAAACCATGGTTGCAGGCTTCTAAAAGCCTAAAATAAAACACAGCCATAAAAAGAACAGTACAAGTCGGGTTGGAAAAGCTTGCTGTACAAGGCAACCAGGTCTGGCTTACATTCACCACATCCTTTCTTCTTTCCCAGAAATTGGGCTCAAGAGAAAACGTCCAACTTTTAGTATCTCCCTCAGTATACGATGAGAATAGTGGAACATATGTTCAAAGGTTTGGCTTTTGGGGCTACCTCTGGTGACTAGATTCTGTCTCCCCCAACAGGGAGTGCTAAAGGAAATGGCAGAGTAATAAGAATGACAACTTATGACTGCTGAGAAAAGAAGCTGAATGCTTATCACAGCCTCAGAGAAACAAACACTGCAATCAACTGCAGAAGCAAAGGACTACCGTGTCTGGAAAATAAGGGGAAAAATATCTTTACCTTAAAAATACACACACAAGGCCAGAGAAAACACATCGAAGACCCTGTTAATGAAGCACCAGAATATTCAGCCTCACTGACTGCTGTATTATCTTGTAGTAAGAAACTTTTTACATACTACGTTACACAGTTGTTTTATAAATTTCTGAATCTCATCAAAAGATTGCAGGGCATACAGAGAAGGCAGAAAACAGAGAAAACATGTCCCAATTAAAGAAATAAAATAAACCTACAAATATTGACCTTTAAAAATCTTTGTTGATCTTGAAAGATCAAAATCTGTAGGTTTATTCTTTTGTTGTTGTTGTTTTTGTTTTTGCATTATATAGTTTAAAAATCAAAATAATTATCAAGGCCGCTTAATGAGACGGGCACTCCTCTGGTCCGCGGGGCACCGGGAAAGGAGGAGCCTGGAGACCATGCCGGACACATTGGTGGCCCCAGGCTCAGACCAGGAGCAAGGACCAGGATGCACCGGGCCGAAACCGCCTCCACTTCCAGCGTTCGCGGATTCCAGGAGCTCCAGACCTGGGGTCGTGGTGAGATTCTTTGATTGATTGTGTGATGGTGGCTGAGTTGCAAGCAAACAGGTTTCATCACTTAAATTGCTTTGAACCAATGAACCTGTATTCCCTTACAAAGATGGACAGCCCATCGTGTGTACTATAGATTTTCTGAACAAATTTATATTGGATTCATAGTGGTGTCATGCACGCAGACGCCTCCGAGTTCCCCTAAGTTCTTAGAGGACTGCTTTGACTTTTGATCTGAGAATTGCAAAGTTCCCTAAAGAATGACATTTGTGGATAAGCGCAAACTTAAGAGACAGCGATTGGACAGAATTTGTGTAGGAATTCGCCTCCACGTCATGAAAGGCCCCCTGCAACCCCGCCCTGTGGTGGCGCTGCTGGACGGCCGCGACTGCATTGTGGACATGCCCATCCTGAAGGACCTGGCCACCGTGGCCTTCTGTGACGTGCAGTCCACGCAGGAGATCCACGAGAAGGTTCTAAACGGAGCCGTGGGCGCCATGATGTACCACACCAAAACCCTCACCAGGGAGGACCTGGCAAATTTCAAGGCCCTGAGAGTGATCGTGCGGGTGGGCAGTGGCTACGACAACGTAAACATCAAGGCTGCTGGCGAGCTCAGAATTGCTGTGTGCAACATCCCGCCCGCAGCCGTGGAAGAGACAGCCTACTCCACTATCTGCCGCATCCTCAACATGCACCAGAGGAACACATGGCTGGAACAGGCACTGTTGGAAGGCAAGCGGGTTCAGAGCGGGGAGCAGATCTGCAACGTGGCCTCGGGAGTGGCCCGCATTCGTGGGGAGACGCTGGGCCTCATCGGCTACGGTCGCACCCAGCAGGCTTTTGCAGTTCCAGCCACCGCCTTTGGATTCAGCGTCATATTTTATTACCCCTAATTGCAGGATGGAATCGAGCTGTTCCTGGGCGTGCAGAGGGTCTACACCATGCAGGATTTGCTGTATCAGAGCGACTGCGTCTCCTTGCCCTGCAGTCTCAGCGAACATAAACACCACCTCATCAATGACTTTACCAGAAAGCAGATGAGGCAGGGAGCATTCCTTGTGAACACAGCCCGTGGAGGCCTGGTGGATGAGAAAGCCTTAGCACAGGCCCTCAAGGAGGGCAAGATACGAGAGGCAGCCCTCGACGTGAATGAGTCATAGCCCTTTAGCTTGGCTCAGGGTCCATTGAAGATGTCCCGAATATCATCTGCACTCCTCACACTGCCTGCTACAGCAAGCAGGCGTCACTGGAGATGAAGGAGGCAGCTGCCACCGAGATCCGCTGAGCCATCACAGGTCGCATCCCAGGAAGCTTAAGAAACTGTGAACAAGGAATTCTTTGTCACATCTGTGCTTTGGTCAGTAACAGACCAGCAAGCAATTCATCCAGTCATCGTCGGCGTGGCTCCAGGAGGACTTCCTGCATCCATGGAAGGGATCATCCCTGGATGCATCCCAGTGACTCACAAGCTCCCGAGAGTGGCACATACTTCCCAAGCGCCCTCTCCCAACCAGCCCACAATCACGGGGACAATCGAGAGCACCCCAACGAGAAATAGTAGAGAATGCCGGAGGGTAATCATTCTGATACACTTGGGAACAAGGACAGTGAAAAATAGATGAACTAACAGAAAAAGAATGTGGCGCTCTTTTTATCTGATTCTGGACATATACATCATTGATGTTGCAGTGTTAAAACTACAAGAGTTAGAAAACTGAAGATGTCGTCTGCTTACGGATGCTCTGAAAGAATAGGGTGTGATTTATTAACCATCAACTTCGGTTATTGTGTGTTAAGTTATTCATCTGTGAGTCAAATCACAAAGAATAAATAGAACTTTTTCCTTTATCAGTCCCTTGGGCACAGCAGGACCGGAACACCCTGCTCAGAATGTTGCATCAAGACTTCCAACATCAAAATAAAAACCATGAGGAGGAAATCCACATCTTGTGACTTGAGTCCCTTCAGTCTACAGGGACTGGTTACTGCTTTTTGCTAATAGGAAGATCACATTACTAGAAAATGTGGAGTAAACTGTTTGCCTGTGTTAGACATCTGCACGCATAGGATTGAAGACAGTACCGGATCCTGTACAGAGAAACGTCTGTCACATCTGAACTGCATACTGAGAGGGCAAGTTGGTTGTAAGTTCAGTAAAAGCCTCCGATAATGCAAAAAAAATAAAAAATAAAGCAGTATTAAATATCACAAGCTGTTTGTAATAAAATATATTTTCTCAGTTTCAGATGCTCTGCTATTTTATTGAGTGGAAAGTCTTGCACTAAAAAGGTTCAAGAAAAATAATATTGCATTTCCTTATGTCACAGGAAACAGTTTTAATGGTAACTTGTCAGATTTTCTATGAAAAAACCCACTTTTTAAGACACTGATAAAATCTTCTTTTCTTCAAGTATTTTATACAAGAACACTTCAGATGTAATGGATGTGACTGATTTTAACAAATCCTATTAGATTTACATCAATTAGTTACATGTTCTATTCATAGTCTTTTGTGAATCACTGCCTTTTTGTTTAAAAAGATGGCCTGTTTTGAGCCTTTCATTAGGTACATTCCTGTTTTTGTGACAAAAGAAAAACTTTAAAATTGTCCCAAACAGAAAAATAATGCCTATCAGAAGTATGCTTTGTTTTAGTGCGAGTTACCATTACTGTAGATGTTCATTGTAAAGATGGACATTTAGCATTCAGTGCAGTTTTCAATAAAATGTAATTAGAAAAAAACTGCTTAATGAACACAAACAGAACATAGACAACAAAATAATATTAGAAGAAGTGATACCTAAAGAAAATGAGATATCAATAAAAAGATTTTTAGAAACCAACAAAAATTGTGAATCTGAGGAACACAACAACTATATTAAAATTTCAATCAACAGTCACAAAAGCAGACTAATAAAGCAGAAAAAATCACACAATTGATGACATTGTAGTTGTAAATATTGAGCCATGAAAACAAATATTTTAAATAGAATAGAGAAAAAATATGGGACGTACTTCACACCATCAAGTGGACCATTGTATTTATAAAAGGAGTCTAAGAAAAACAATATAGGAGAAAAGTAATAAAGAGGTTACTTTTAAAAAGTAGCTGAGAAATCCCCAGATGACAAGATAATTAAAGAAGAAGAAATACTGCCAAACAAAATCCTTCAACTGGAATAATTTCACTTCAGAAATAAAAAAAAAAAAAAGCCTTTCCAAAATAAATAAAAGCTGAGTGTGTTACTAACCACTAGAACAGTCCTAAAGGAAATGTTAAAGAAAGTCTATCACATCCGAAAATGAAATGATGCTGCCCAACATCATAAAAGCACATGAAAATAGAAAAACCTCTATTAAAGATAAATATATAAACAGGTATAAAAATCTCTATTATCAAAACGATGGTGCAAAAAACTTTCAAAATATTGCCATGGAGTTTAAAAAATGTAGCACAAATCTGCATAAATGTGTGTTCATAGATAATAAGAAAAGATAATATGTGATATTAATAACACAGGGGGGTATGAAAAGGTACAACTTTGCATTCAGTTGAAATATAGTTGTTATATATTGTCATAACTTTAAGATGATTTATATAGTCTTTATTTCTCAAGATGATTACCAAAAAAACCTGTAGAATGTATACAAAAACAAATGAGAAAGAAATTGAATCACGTCACTACAAAATCAACAAACAAAAATAAAGCAGTAAGAGAAAAAATGATAAACAACACATCTACAAGAAACACAGAAGACAATTACAAATAATAATAGTAACTTCATTAACTGCAGTAATTGCTTCAAATATAAAAATTAAATAACTTAAAGGAAATGAATCAATAATTTAATGGATTAAGAACAAAGAAGATCTAGCAATGTGCTCTCTACAGGAGTCACTTTAGCTCTAAGGACGCAAATGACTTGAAAGTAACAGTATAAAGAAAATATATATTATACAAAAAGTAGCTACAATTGGAGCGTCATGGTAATAATTATATTAAACAAAATATATCTTAAGTCAAGTGTTAACGAGACAGATTGGTAATCTGTAACGGTGAGATGTGTTAACTTGAAAGGAATCTATAACAATAATTTATAAATCATACAAATATAATTTGAAAAATCTGCAAGTATATACCATTGGGATTTTCACAAAAAATACATTAAATTTTTATATTACTGTAGATAACACTGACGTCTCTCCTTTTTTTTTGGAGACAGAGTTTCTGTCTCCCAGGATGGAGGGCAGTGGCACGATCTTGCGATAGGCTCACTACAACCTCGTCCTCCCAGGTTCAACTGATTCTCGTCTTTCAAATATGTAAAACAAATATTGACAGAAGTCAAGCAAGAAATATGTAGCAACACAACAATTGTAGACTTCAAGACTCCACTTTCAATAATGACTAGAATAGTCAGATGTAATATCAGGAAGAAAGCCAAACCTGAACATTATAGACCTAACCAGCATTTACAGAACTCTGCAATCAAAAGCAGCAAAATATGCAATATTCTCAATCACACATGGTGCATTCTGTTAGGATATATGTCTTATTAAATTTAAGAAAACTGAAGTCATATAATGTAAATAAACTAGAAATCAAAAGCAAGAAAATTTGGCAAATACGTAAATAAGAGGAAATTACACAAAATCTTACATATAGTCTTGCTTAAGTGTGAGGTGATTTAATATTAAGATGTCAGGGCCGGTGCGTGACTCATACCTGTAATCCCAGGAATTTGAGAGGCCAAAGTGGGTGGATCACTTGAGATCAGAAGTTTGAGACTAGCCCGGCCAACATGGCAAAACCCTATCTCTATCAAAAATACAAAAGTTAGCTATAAGTGATGGTGCATGACTGCAATCCCAGCTACTCTGGTGGCTGAGACTGGAGAATTGCTTGAACCTGGGATGCGGAGCCTGCAGTGAGCACAGCTCACACCACTGCCCTTCAGCCTAAGTGACTCATTAAAACTCCATCTCCAAAAAAAAAAAAAAAAAAAAAAAGAGGTTATCAGTACTACTCATGATGATATAAAAATGTAATGTAATTTTCATCAAAATCCCAATGGTATATATTTTTGCAGAACTTTTGTGTATAATTCTAAACGTTGTTTAGGAAATGTGACTAGCCAAACACCCTTTAAAAAGGACAAAGAGTTATTATATTTTCTGATTAAAAATCATGATACAAAGCTATAAAAATAAAAACAATATGGTATTGCCACAAAAACAGATACATAGATGATGAAACAGAATAGAGATCCCAGAAATAAACCGTTGCATATGTGATAAAATAGTCTTCCATAAACTTTCCATGACCACACAAAAGAAAAATAAAAATCTCTTTAACAAAGAATTTCCAAAATTGAATATTGACAGAGAAAAAAATAAAGTTGAATGCTTCCTTTGTATCATATACAAAAAGAAAAGTTTTTTTTAATGGATTCAATACTTAAACATAAAAATTAATAAAATTCTTAGAAGTAAACATAGGGGAAATGCTTATGACATAAGTCTTAAAACTTTGCTTAAGTATGACATCAAATTCATAAGAAACAAGAAAAGAACAAAGAAAGGGACTACATTAAGCTTCAAGTATTTTACACATCAAAGAAAACATTTAGTGACATACAAATGTCACCTAATAAGTGGGTGAAACCTGGGCATGGTGGCTCATGCCTATAATTCTAGATCTTTAGGAGGCCAAGGAAGAACGACCACTTGAGGCCAAAAGTTTGAGAGTGGCCATGAAAACATACCAAGACCCTGTCTTGTATAGGGTTATATACGTGCATACATACATACAACAGAAAAGAGTAAAAATATTTTCTATTCACATATTTGGTAGATGGTAATTTTCAAAATATATAAACTCCTAAAACTCAACAACAAAAAAAGTTAATAACTTGATTTAGAATGGTAAATGTTTGAAATGACTTTCTCCAAAGAAGATATAGAAATGACTAGGCATTTAAAAGGATACTCGACATCACTCTTCTAGAAAAATGCAAAGCAAAATCACAATAATCTATCATCTCAAAGTGATTTTTAAAATAGTATGAAAGCTCTCCAAAAAAATTAAAATGAGATTATTATATAATCCAGCAAACTCCCTTCTAGCTATATATTTAAAATATACAACACATGATCCGGGAAAGATATTTGCACATCCAAATTTATTGCAGCATTATTAACACAAGCCAAAAGGCAGAAACAACCGAGATGTCCCTTGAACAATGAACAGATTAATAACAAGTGGCACATACGTAAAGTGGAACATTATTCAGTCTTTAAAAAGACACATTATATGATAATTATTGAGAATATCATGTTAATTGAAATAAGCCAGCAACAAAGTGACAGTGTATGATTCCCTTCATAATCAGGTACCTTAAGTAGACAAACTCATAGGAAAAAAAGTTAGAATGGCATTTATGAAGGGCTGAAGAGATGGTAAAATGGGCAATTGTCTTAAAAGGCATTTAATTTTAGTTTTGCAAGACATAGAAGTTCTACGGGTCTTTTGCATAACTATGTGAATGTACTTAACACTAATGAAATATACACTTAAAAAGAATTAAGACGGTAAATTTTACATTATGAGTTTTTACCACAATTACAATTTTTAAAAGAAAAAATATGGAGTTATGAAGCTTTACAAAAATTAAATTTGGTTCACAAAAGATTTTCTCTCACACAAAGGAAGTACAGATTTATAATTAAACACATGGTGAAATTAAGACGATTTCAATGACTATTCATCCATACAATATAAGAAAACCATTGAAAATCAGCCAAAAAATACAGAAGATGAGCCATGAGCAAAGTTGGGGACATATTTATAGAGACAAACAAACGCACATATAATTTAATTTTGAAAACATATGACCGACTTATATTTAATTAATCCCAACATTAGTTTCCTGAGTGAAATTTGGTTTTCAATTTGGGCAAATGAAGACCTTTCTGGGGTTAAATGGATTCTTTCTTCTCCGTTTCTTGATATGGACCTGTGCTGGGGACTGGTCAGCTGTTCAAGGGCAGTGCACTTGGTTTTGTTTCTGTGCCAGGATTAAACCTATATTTCACGTTTCATATATAAACCCCTATGAAGTGCTTCTAGCAGATGGCTGCCCCATAACCTATGTTTTGCCAAGTGTTTACTATGAGTTTCACTACCATCCTCTTGAACGTGGTATTGTAACTAAAACTCTTCAGGAAATTCTACTTAAAACTAAAACCACGTATATCTCAAGAAACTCCTTTGTGATTTGAAATGCATCTGTCACGTGTTGTCTGCAATCAGCATCCTCTTTTAAAGAAAGTAGAAAGGACAGATGAGGAAACTGATAGTGTTACTGCATGGGAGACAGAGGTGAGAATACACATGGTGGACTTCAGGTTGTATTCTCATTTAGCAGAGAGAGGGAGAGACAGCCATCTGCAGTTTCTTTTACAAAGCCAGTAATCTCTATCATGAGGGCCTCATTCTTAGGACCTAATTACCTCTGAACTCTTAAGGCCATCACACTGGGCATTAAGGTTCTGGAATGTGAATGGGGGAGGAAATCACATAGTCTGTTGCAACTTCCAAAGTTACATTTTTTAAAAAAATATTATTTTTCTCCTACTTGCTCTGTCTTGTGCTTCCTCTCTCAATCTCTCTGTCTCCCTTTCTCTCTTTTTCTGTGCACATGTCTGCCTATCTCTTTCATTTTTCATCTCTCTATTGTAATCCTCAAGAGGAGGAAGCGATCTCCAGTGTCCTAAGATGCTCTAGGTACAGACCCACATGATAGAGAACTGAGGAGATGCCCAGACCAATGGAGAGGAAGGAACTCGGGCTCTCGGTTCACGCTGAATCGTGCCAATTTCCATGAGGCAGAGTGGAGGCTGATCTTCCCCAATATCCAGCTTCAGTTGAAATCAGAGCCCCACCCAAGTAAGAGACCTTGAGGCAGTGACACCAAACTAAGCTATGTCGAGATTCTGGTTCACAAAAATTGTGAGATAGTATTTGTTGTCAAAATGTGCTAAAATTCAGGGCCATGTTGTCAGAGAAGAGCAAATGACTAACCTCCTCTTTCAGGCCCCAGGATCTTCCCTCCACTCTGTTCCTTTCTTTCTCAGGCTGCCTGCAGCCACACTGGTCCCTTCCTAACCTCCTCTGCCGAACTCACCTGTGCCTGTGAGTCTCTTCACAAAGAGTGGCTTTTTCCTGACACACTTTCCACACCTGCGCAGGACTGGCTCTCTTTTTCCATTCTGGTCACAACATAATGTCACCTCAGCGAGGCATTCATGTCCCCTCCAGGCAACCTCTCCCCAACCCTCCCTCCCAACATTCTACTTTATTTCCATTATAAAATGCTCTTTTATTTTGCATGTACTTGCTTTAGTGTTTTTGTCCTGCAGTCCTTAGACTGTGAGCTCCCCGCGGAGATGCAGGGATAACCTAATCATTTTTGGTATCACGTGGTGAACCTACCAAGGTAGCTGCCAGAGGGTGAGTGCTAGGGAAAGAGTCGCTGAGTAAAATAACATGGAAAATCACAAAGCCCTTCTTCCTGCTTTTGGCCACCCAATAATTTGGAGATCATGAATGATAACAGGAGGTGCAGGACCTCAGCGTGACTCTGCCTCTGGCTCCAGCTGCTCCAGTAAAGCCCAGCGGGCACAAGAAACACGGAGTCTGCCGCCACCTAGAGGCTATCACTAGCACTGTAGCCCCAGGGTGAAGCATCACAAAACAGGTACCTGTATTGGGGGATTCTCAAGGCAGTGGCTCTTCAGAGACCCCTGGGAAAAAGTAGCAGTATTTGAAGGCTCCAAGGGCCATAAAAGTGACCTAGGAAGCCTCCCTTGATTCCTATTTTCCTCAGCCTCTTTGGATGTGCTGTGTACTCATTAAACATTTTAACAGCATTCAGAGACAATATTTTCTTCCACTTCCGAATGAAGACCTCAAGGACACCCCAAAAACTAGTATTTTTTCCTCGGCCCCACACTCCAGAGCCCAGTGAATTGTCACATTCTGCTTTATTCCAAGTCCTCATCTGTCCAAGTCTCTAGGCCTCTCTCTTCTCTGAAGGACCTCTAGAAACTGAAAAGCCTCTTCTTAGAGTCTCAAAGCGCAGTGAGTTACCAATGAAAAGCCAAGGCGAAGAGACACTTATGAGTATCTGAAATCCTTGATATTATTCCCTTCAAGTACCCCTATTTATGAGGGAGAAAACGGATTCTTTCTTTCACGTAGCCTGTCTTTATATCACACGGGGTGGTGGGGGGAGGGCAGAGCTCATTTTAGTTCCAGGAGCCCACAGAGGTGGGAGTCACAACCCCAGTCCTGTCCTCTCGAAACAGCTGGGGAGGTCCCCAGGCCCGGCAGAACCCAGGGAACCTGGAGGATCCTTCAGCCCATGCTGTCAGCTCCTGGAAATGTAGATGGGGAGAGGATGCCTCTATCTCATGGCAAAGCTGTCTGTACTATTTCTTCCCCTTTTGTCACTTCTCTGGTTTCCTCTTCCCTAACCTCACCTCCATGATCTCCACCTTAGAAGCGTGCGTGTGTGTGTGTGGTGTTTGTGTGTGCGTGTGTGTGTGGTGTGTGTGTGTGGTGTTTGTGTGTGCATGCCTGCACACCTATGTGAGAAGTGGAATAGTAGAATTCCCAGGTAGAAACTAGAGCACAGGATTTGCCAGGACTTAGGGGCGCTAATTTCCAAAGCAAATCTGATGGGTGGGATGCATGCAAAGCCTAGGAAGCTGGCTCCCTCCATAATACTCTGTGTTCTGCCCAATTTCTGCGATCTGGACCAGTCTTTGGCTTTTTTGGGCCTCAGTCTTCCTGTTGTAAAATAAGGAGTTGAACACAAAACTGTATAAGCACATGTTCAGTGACGACATGTTGTCATGTTCAATACCAGATACAATATTGGGATGGGGTGAGTTTGGGCAGACTTAGGTGTCCATAGGTGCTCAGGGCTCTGGAAATGGCCAATGCAGGTAAGCATAGAGCATGGTGCAGCCAGATTTTTTTTATGTAGGGCTAGGGGATGAAACAATGCACCACGGGCTCTGCTCTTGAGGCTGGTCCCACAAGAATTTATCACGTTCAACCAGCAACTGTTTGATGCATTTCATGTCCTGTGAAGCCCATGTCCATCCCCATTACAGTGAGGGGCACAGGGTACTAGACCTGTAAAATAACATCTTTTGCCTTTTTTTCTTTTTCTTTTTAACTGCATAGATATTTCTATTTTCTCTTTTTCTGTTTTGTTTGTTTTTTAACTAATTTTTAAGACATCTTTACAGGTCGGCTGTGGTTCTTCAGACCTTTAATTGCAGCATTTCGAGAGGCGGAGGCAGGTGAATCATTTGAGGTCAGGATTTCAAGACCAACCTGGCCAGCATGGTGAAACTCCGTCTCCACTAAAAACACACACAAAAAAATTAGCCAGACATGGTGGCCCATGTCTGTACTCCCAGCTACTCAGGAGGCTGAGGTAGAAGAATTGCTGAAACTTGGGAGATGGAGATTGCAGTGAGCTGAGATTGCACCACAGCACTACAGACTGGGTGACAGAGCGACACTCTGTTAAAACAAAAAAAAAGAAGATAGAGATCTTTGTACAGTGTATGTGTGAGCCCCTTTGTAATTTCATGGGTTGCAAATATTTATTCCAATTTTGGAACTTCTTTTCTTATTGTGGGGTTCTCCTTAAGTTTGGTTTGGAGGTTATTAGTGTTTTGTTTTGCTTTGTTCTATGTACCTTCTCTCCAAATTGATTTATAGATTTGTATTTTCACAATACAATATTTTGGCAAAAATCTTGTGGAAGCTGTCTAATCAATTTAAAAATTTTACATACATATAAAAAATCAGAGAACTGTAAAAACTGTCCTGAAGAATAACAAAGTTTGTGAGCTTACAATGGCATATATTCAGACTTAGATTAAAGCTATAGTAATAAAAGCTATGTATGTTAGTAATGCCAAAATAGGCACAAAGAAAACTAGAAAAACTCGAGAGTCCAACACAGACCCACACAATTGGATATTTTGTATATTACAAAAGAGGCACAGAAGAGCAGTGGAGAGAAGACAGTCTTCTCGGTAAATAGCCTTGGGTCAACTGGTTATTTATGTGAGAAAGAAATACTATCTTACATCATTAACAAATTTCAATGATAAGTTGATTTTAAATTTTAAGGTGAAGTTGAAAACAATATTTCTAGTAGATGACATCGATAAATATGTTCATGACCTTGGCACAGACCAAGATTTCTTAGGACACAAAGTGCATTAACCATCAAGACAAAAATATTATAAATTGGATCTTATTAGAATTAAAACCTTCTCTTCATAGAAATTAAACCTTCAGGAGAGTAGAAAAGAAAGAACAGAGTGGAAGTCAACATTTGCCATATATTTATGTGGCAAAAGCCTTATATCTAGGTTATTTAACTAAATACGATCAATTAATAAACAAAGATGCAATACATTGAACAAAATTGTCAAACATGTGACTAGGAGTTCCACATACAGAACCGAAGGGCCAACAAGCAGATAAACATATCCGCATCCTTATGCATCAGAGCAATGCATACTACAAATACAATTTAATACCACTATGCAATAGTTAACATTTTTGAAAACTGATAAAATTAAATACTAGTGATGATGTCAAGCAACTGGAAGTTTCTTATACTGTTCTGTGTGTAAACTGTTATAACCATATTCAAAAACTCCTGGGTAGTATCTCCTAACTTACATGATGTACTTAACCACACTCTAGGACCCAGCAACTCCACTATTAGGTATAATAGAAATGCCAGCATAGTTTGCAATGCAGAAAAGTGCTCGAAGCAGCATTATTTGGTACTTTTCCAAACTGAAAGCAAATCAAATGTGCATCAATAATAAAACAACTAAATAAAACAGCTACGTATTCCTTTATAAGGGTACATTATTCAGATATAAAATTAATTACAGACATATTAAAATGTACAAAAATCGCTCAAAGACAATTTAATTAGATTTAAAAATCCTACCCGAGCAATCAGATAATAGAAAAAAGAGGCATCCAAATAGAAAAAAAAATTGATTCCTCTCTCTCTATTTGCAATATGAGTCTCTATGTAGCGAATGCTAAAGCCTCTCCAAAACTCCTTTTGGAGAAAACTTGAAAAGCCTCCTGGAATGGATAAGCAAGTAAAGTTTTAGGACACAAAACCAATGTCCAAAAATCAGTGGCATTTCTATGCACAAATAACATGGAGTTCCTGAACATTTTCTATATTTATTGCATTCTCAATTTCTCAGTTACCTATTTTTTCTTGTTTTTTCAGCTAAACTAATTTATTCTTCTGTATAATTTCACCTTCTTAATAAACCCCAGGGCTAAAAAGTGAGAATAAAATACTTGTATGTTTCTTGTTCCCTCATTTTGAAAACTTGTCTGGATGAAACCGATACTGTCCTAGGGAGGATTTATTGTGTTAAATTATGTGCAAAACACTGCACAAAGAGCAATTAAAGTGAAAATTATTAAGGCATTACCTTTACTTCGGGAAACTCACACTAGTCAGATTCTCTGAACCCCAAAACTTAACAACAACCTACTAAAAGCTTGTTCAGAGTGGAGAGAGGGTGGGGGCAGGAAGGTAAGTTTAAAAATCAGGCTGGGTGGATGAGATAATTACCCCTCGTAATGCACTGGAAGTATGGATGGGTTTCGGATGGGTGAAGACAAAATAATCTCAGCAGAGGGTGCAGATAAAAAAGGGCAGAAACCCAGAAGGCTTATGCAGGAAGAGGAATGAGATTGCTGGACTGAGGAGAGTGACAGTAAAAAGCAGTTGTACAAAAATCGGTAGCATTTCTATGCACCAATAACATTGAATTCCTGAATATCTTCTATTTTTATTGCATTTTCAATTTCTTCCCTCAGTTACCTTTTTTTGTTTTTTTTCATTTAAACTAATTTATTCTTCTGTATAATTTCACCTTGTTAATAAACCCAAGGGCCAAAGAGTGAGAATAAAGTACTTGTGTGCATGCTGTTTCCTCATTTTGAAAACTAGTCTAGATGAAACCGATACTGTCCTAGAGAGTTGGCATAGACAGCATTTATTTCCATTCTCAGCAGGGATGTCTGCCAGAAAGAGGGAGTTTCTGAGAAGCAGCCAGGTGCCCCATACATATGGGGAATTCTCAGCAATGTTAGGTAACCATCACGAGCATTTTCATTCTGGTTAGACGGGACTCTGGATGGTTGTATGGGAAAAGAGTCAAACTCTAAGGGAGTGAAATACGACATTGCAAAGCTTTATACATTTACCCGGGGAGGATTTAGTGTGTTAAATTATGTGCAAAACACTGCACAAAAGGCAATTAAAGTGAAAATTATTAAGGCATTATCTTTACTTCGGGAAACTCACACTATCAGATTCTCTGAACCACAAAACTTAACAAGAACCAAGTAAAAGCTTGTTCAGAGTGGAGAGAGGGTGGGGGCAGGAAGGTAAGTTTAAATATCAGGCTGGGTGGATGAGATAATTACCCCAGTAATGCACTAGAATTATGGATGGGTTTCGGATGGGTGAAGACAAAATAATCTCAGCAGAGAGTGCAGATAAAAAAGGGCAGATACCCAGGAGGTTTATGCAGGAAGGTTTATGCAGAAATGAGTTTGCTGGACTGGGGAGAGTGACAGTAAAAAGCAGAGGATAATAGGCCTCTGTGGTCTTCAGGGACTATGGGGTGGATTAGTTGGAGGTTACAGTATCGGTGAGGCACTTTTGAACAGTAGGGTGTGTAAATAAGATAAATATTTTGGAATAATTATGTAGCAAGGTGGTTAAGAGCAATAGAAACTCAAAGTATTACATAAATATGCTTTTTTCTTATTATCCCACAGAAGCCTTTAGCTTTTCCTCTTAAACTGAGAAAGGAGTGGTTTTCTAAGACGTTTTTAAATTCCCACAGGGAATCTTTACTCTGTGCTGCCTTTTAGTAAAGGTTTGTTTTAACCAAATCAAAGAAGTTTGAATACATTTTCTTGCACACAATGGTTTAGTGCAACCTCTCATACCTTCTACTAGTTTTCAGAACATTTAATGTGATGCTCCTGAGAACCCAAAAGTATTCCCTTGTGCAGAATAAACCAGCATTGATGGAAATAATTGGCTGAGTGTCAATACTCCATGGAGGGGTGCTCCGCTTGCTAAGGCTCCCTCCTCTGTGCTATGAAGTATTCCCTTGGGCAGAATAAACCAGCATTGATGGAAATAACTGGCTGAGTGTCAATACTCCATGGAGGGGTGCTCCGCTTGCTAAGGCTCCCTCCTCTGTGCTATGCCTTCTACATCATGGTTGTCCGCTGCAGCTGGAGCTTGGAAGGAGCTCTGTGGGTCTTGTCAGCACACAATAGGTACCCAGTTAGCATGGCCAGAATCAAGCTGCTCCCTCTCACCATTTCTTTCTCCATTTGACCCTTGTTGGGAATGGAGAATTTTGCAACTGATTTCACCTCAGGATTGAAGTTCAAATCTCAGCTGATACTTGGTGCATGTTGACTTTTCTGAGAAGAATTTGGGAGAATAAAACATTAAAAAGGGCCTGGCCAGAGACGGTGGCTCATACCTGTATTCCTGGTATATTGATAGGCTGAGAAGATAGGATTGCTTGAGGCGAGGAATTTGATACCAGCCTTGTCAACATAGTGAAGACCCCATTTATACAAAAAACTTTAAACATTAAAAAAGTTTGGCCAGGTTTGATGGTTCCCAACTGTAGTCCCAGCTGTGTGGGAGTTTGAGGCAGAGGATAACTTGAGCCCAGGGATTCTAGGCTGCAGTGAGCTATGATCATGCTACTGCACTCCAACTTGGACAACCATGCAAGATATTTCAAAAATAAAATCTTTTATTATTCTTCACTCCTATAATCTCTCTAGAACTTGCGCACTATGTGACAGAAAGAAACAAACTCCCCCAAGAGTTTGGTTCTTGCTTAAGATTTGGTTTACTGCTGCTTGACTGCTCCCTCTTGTCCTCATTTTGTATAAAATAAGAACCCCCACATCAAGTGGAGGTTCTCTTCAGCAAAGTGTCTCATCAAGGCCCCAGGACTGGCACTTTAGGTGGAGGCTTGCTTTTCAACCTCTGAATAATAAAAGACACTAAAATTGAGAAAAGATTTCTAGACACCAGCTTCTTGAAAGGAGCATTCAGTCAGAAGACAAGATGTGGTCATTGGCAAACGTGACCCAGGCTGAGTGGGGAAGTCCACCAACACATCTGAAGACTGACCTAGGGGAGGGTTTCCCTGATGTTCACCCCTTCTGCCCTCCATACATTCCTCTACTTTTCCCAAACTTCCCTCTACATTCTCCAAATTTTCTAACCTCCCCTGGCTTTCTTGCCAGGGAGTCTAATGAAATAACAGCTTTAAAATTAATTGGATTTTAAAAATAATTTTATTGATTCTTATAAGGAACTGACACAAAATTAGAATATCAATTCTTGAAATGTTTAAAAAGTAAATCGAGTGTAAGTTGACAATTAACTTATTTGATTCCTAATTAAAATAATTTTTTTTTGAAACAAGGTCTTGCTCTGTCACCTAGGCTGGAGTGCAGTGGTGAGATCTTGGGTTATTGCAACCTCTACCTCCTAGGGTCAAGCGATTCTCATGCGTCAGCATCCGAAATAGCTGGGACTACAAGTAGACACCACCAACTAGGTAATTTTTGGGGTTTTGGTGGATACGGGGTTTTGCCATGGTGCCCATAGTGCTGTCAAACTCCTGGTCTCAAGTGATTCACCCCCCTCGGCCTCCCAAAGTGCTGGAATTACAGGTATGAGTCACCGCACCTGGACTTAAAATTTAAAAAATTAAAGGTAATTTTAAATTACTCAGAAATAGCCAGAATTAACCACTGAATACTCTGAATCTTTTTCTCATGCATAAGCCTTTCTAATCTTTCTATTTAAACTTAGCATTTGACTCGGTTCTGGTGTTTTAAAACCTGCTTTTTTCCTTCAAGGAAATGCAGATCATCTCACAGGCCAATAGACATCACGGACTTTCTGATGTTTAGTGGCTGCCTGGTTGTTTATCTATGACTGTCCATAATGTACTTAAGTAACACCCTCTTGATGATGGGGTTAAGTTGTTGAAATTGCCTTCTCCTTTCTGAAGCACTATGTGGAAAAAATTAGATCTTAAAAGAAACACACAGACCCATACCGCACCCTTCCTTTGAACTTCACTACTGCTTATTTAAAGAGATGCTTATTCCTGACTACGGTCCTACATTACACTCTCTGTAGAACATTTGGAAACTATAAGAGTACAAGAGAATCAATAAGGCAATTCAATTTCTCACAGGATCCTGATTCCTATAAGAAACACCTCAATTCTTATAATTCGGCATATTTCCTCTCAGTCATTTTTCTGCACATTTTAAATTTTAAGCTCTAATGTATAAGTTTGGTTATACCTTTTAATGTATGCCTTTAATTAATATGTTTAATGGTATATCTTCTCATAAGCACTTCTCCATATCATAAAAAAATTATTTATATATCCCATTTTTAATACATATATGTAGCTCCAAGGAAGATGCATACCTTGTTTACTCTTCTAATCCCCTATTATTGGAAAATTTTGTTTTTCCAATTCTTTGAGATAATAAACTGGTTAAAGTTAGTATTTTGGTCCTCATTTAAATTTTCTAAGTGTTGCCTTTCTGTAACTGGCTAAGTGACTGTTACAAGAAGAGCCCTCCTGTAGGGGTGTGCCCTACGTTTGAGGCCTCCCTGCAAAATGCCTCCCTTGTGGCAGGTCCCCATGTGTCTTTCTAACATCAGCACTGTCACACTGAGGGTGCTTGGAATTCTGCAACTGTAACCCCTCTCGGATCTTCCTTGAATTCAGGTGCAACTCATCTCCTCCATTGTGGATACCAGAAAGCAGGCTGTAGAGCATTCTGTGACCCTGAAGAATGACACGATGTCCTTGATAAAGAAGGTGGAAGTTCCTGAAGAAGAAACAATATTTTCTCAACAGCAGAAGTAGATGAAGAGTCTATTCAATGACTGGGTCATGGAAAACCCTGTTTTCTACAGGTAGATGCTGGCTTCCAGGCAAACCCACACCCTATGTGTATGACAGAGGCCTCAGAAACACAAAGGATCTCATGAAAGATGAGTGCCAGGTTTCAATGAAGCCTCAAGAACTTCCACTGGAACAGAAGGTAATAACACTCTGGAATTGTGTGCATCTCCTTGCCCATCCCCTGACTACTGACTACAACTATGCAACTCAATTGTATGCAACTACAAATATAGCTATAATTATGAAAAGCGCTGAGATTGTAAATCACAAATACGGAAAACTATGAATATAGATAAGAACAAAAACCACAAGCCTTCTAAAGGCTGTATAACATGTAACAGCAGCTCTCATTAACTCATGTTTAGATATCAAGGAAATAATAGCAGGAATGTTTTATGTTCACATTCCAAACAAAATCTATTATCATCCATCATCAGTTCATTTATTCCTGTTTTACTAATATTTGTTTTACTCTATCTTGTAAGCACATATGCTTCTGTGCTAGAATTAGAGAAATAACTTAGTCCAGTGATAGTGTCTCAAAGTTATATAGGTCAATCTATCAAGGCCTGTTTATAAGACTACTTGGCGCAGTTATTTCTGTGGGTCTCTGAGACATTCTTATTTGGTTGAAGACAAAGCCTTGTGGCCTGGAACTGATTTGCAAGCACTTCTAGGAAAACAAAAGTAAGCTATGCCTACAGGAATGTAGTTAGTCGATACCACTAAAATGTTGTTTTATATCATGCAAACAGCACTAACATTTTGACAAATAGAATTATATTATGTACAGTGAGGGCACTGGAAATTTTTTAAAAACTTTAAATATTTTCTGGATTATTTATGTGAATAACAATTATGTAAAAAATTTGACCTAGGGGAAGCTAAGCATATGTCTGATTATTTAAAGTAACAAAATGCAAAATAGGCAAATATCCATTTATGATAGTAGGACATAAACCCTTTGTTCTGATACAAATATCAAACAGAAAATGTAAGTAAGAAATAGAAAAAATTGACCTGTGTATGTTCATTATTTATATGTGTGTATGTTACTCTGCAAAATTATGTAATTTTTAGTAACTTAGATTATGTAAATATGTATTATATTTTAGGCAGCAGCAAATATTAACACAGTTTTTAATGTGCAGCTTAGATAATAGTTGCTGATTACAATTTATTAATATTAGCTACTTACAAGTAACGGTTATGCAAACAGAAATTCTAAAATTAATTTTGTATTAACTTTGAAAATTTTAAACAATTTTCTACAGAAGTTTTTAAATTACAAACTATAAAATAGAAAGTTTATAAAAAAAGAAATGCTATGAGAAACTGTTGGATTTTGATTCCTTAATTTTTCTAAATATTAGTACTTCGAGCTTCACCGTTAATAGTTCCAATAGGCTACACAAATTTTCTCCTCAGTAAAATGGCAAAACATAAGGCATTCAAATTTTAAATATATGATGCAATTTTATTACCATTTTTTCTATATAAAAGACACAAAATTTAGACCAATAAAAACAGAATTTCTTCCTTGAAATTTCAATAGCTGAGCTGAACTGGGAAGAGCTAAACTGCTTGATATCAGAGTTGGAAATTAAAGCAAGAGGCCCACATCAAAGTAAGAGTTAAGCCTTTTTGTCTTCCTATCTGTGATTGTGGCAAGCAACAGGCAACATCACATGAAGCACCGACTCCTCATTGTTCCATTTTTTCCTCATGGAGAAGCACCAGGAAAGGGTCAGATGGATCAGCGCAAACATGGGGCACTGTCTCACTGCCGAGGTGGCCCCTCATTAAAAACAGGCCTGCAATGTTGTGAAAAAGGGGGCAGGAGGGCGTAGAGGAGAATGCATGAGCAAGAGTAAAAAGCATGGGGTATTCATAAGAATGTATAAAAATTATTATCAAATTTCCATTTCTTCCCCAGAAACAGGGATCTGAACAGAAGTTTCTGAAGAAGGCCTCCACCAAAAGCCCCTCAGGAAGGTGCCCCTGAATCTAAGTGCCGGGACTGGGAATGAAAATCTACATGTGAGCCTCAGTGGCCAAGATGGCCGGTATTGTTTATTTCAAACCCTCAGAGACTGCAAAGCACTGACTTTTATATACTTCTCCTAAACGCACATGTCAGCAGGAGTGTGACAACCAATGATTTCAAAGATATAACGTCGGTATCAGAATTTCTGTCAAAAATTTAGATAATCTTATCTTTCTAACCTGAAATAACCATATATGATGAGAATCTTCAAAGGCATCTACCTCCACAAATAATTTTTCAGGAAAGAATAAAGAAGCACAGCTGTAGAATAAAAATTAGACTAGAAGTTGATGCTACCTTTTGGAATTGCTAATAAGGGAAGCACAGGTTGTTAGAATTGAACATGTCTGATTGGTGCATATAATGTCACAGCAGCATAGATTCATGAGTATTTGGATCTGACTATGCTATCTAAAATAAGAATCCTTACATTTTCAAAAGTTTAGAAAAAATAGGTTAGAGTAGTTAGCGGAGGTGATGTTTCTCCTCTTTGGTTGATTTGGGAATTAACACCAATCCTCACATTAGTTTCTGGTTAATATGTACACCCTGTGTTTTAACCGGGACAATTTAGATAAATACATTGACTTAATCATTTCAGTTGTCTGCAAAGGGAGCATTGTTCACATTACAGATATCTTTTCAGTGGAATAAAATACCTCGACACAGAATCTTCAATGACCCCATTATTTGAGGTTGGTCATTTATAATAAAATGAAATCTACTATTCTTTTTCAGATATACAAAGCAAAAGTAATCAAGATGAAAGTTATTCAGTAACAAAATACTAATCAAAACACGGCTGTACCTTTAGATCTTAATAAATCTCAAAATTGTATATATAGTGTGGAAGTAATATAAGTAGTTATAATGATTAAATATAGTAGAGGAAAAGTTTAAAAGTAAGAAAATAATAAAGTATATTATGAAAATAATTAGGTAAAAATTTTAAATGTAAAAAAATTTTCATCGTAAACCATAGAATAAATAGAAAAATTACATAAATGAAAAAAGGAATTATGAATTAGAAGGTAGGATGAAGTGAATATTTAGGAGTCCCAATAGGGATAAACAAATAAACAATATGAAAAATTTAAAATACATAAAAATTGAGAATAAGTCATGTAGTTTAAGTCCCAGTTTAAATAAATAAAATGGAGTGAATGTCAAATAGGGAATAAAAAATATAATTATTAAAATAATTAATTATAATTGCTTAAAGGCATACCTATTAAAAGAAAAATAATAGTTAAAAACGTAATACCAAAATAGAGAATATCACATAAAGCCATCTAAGATAAAATTCAAATTAATTATAAAGCAATGAAAACAAACCTATTGCTCAATGTGTGAATAAGATCAAGAATCCAGTAGATTATGGTCTTCAAAGTTCTGAGGGAAAAACATGTAAATTTATAATTACATATGTTTCAAAAGTTGTTTTCAGGATTGAAGAAAAATGTGCCTTAATACACAAAGGCAATGTAAACTGAGTATATTTACCTCAGTAAAATGCATGTAAAATTTCCTGAAAATTTAGTTTATGAAGAAAAATACTCTTCCTGAGAACAAACATTGAGATAAAATAAACATGCAAACATCTAAATAAATCAAAACAATTTTTTTTTATTATTATTATACTTTAGGTTTTATGGTATATGTGCGCAATGTGTGGGTTAGTTACATATGTATACATGTGCCATGCTGGTGCACTGTACCCACTAACTCATCATCTAGCATTAGGTATATCTCCCAGTGCTATCCCTCCCCCCTCCCCCCACCCAACAACAGACCCCAAAGTGTGACGTTCCCCTTCCTGTGTCCAGGTGTTCTCATTGTTCAATTCCCACCTATGAGTGAGAATATGCGGTGTTTGGTTTTTTGTTCTTGTGATAGTTTACTGAGAATGATGATTTCCAATTTCATCCATGTCCCTACAAAGGACGTGAACTCATCATTTTTTATGGCTGCATAGTATTCCATGGTGTATATGTGCCACATTTTTTTAATCCAGTCTATCATTGTTGGACATTTGGGTTGGTTCCAAGTCTTTACTATTGTGAATAATGCCAAAATAAACATACGTGTGCATGTGTCTTTATAGCAGCATGACTTATAGTCCTTTGGGTATATACCCAGTAATGGGATGGCTGGGTCAAATGGAATTTCTAGTTCTAGATCCCTGAGGAATCGCCACACTGACTTCCACAAGGGTTGAACTAGTTTACATTCCCACCAACAGTATGAAAGTGTTCCTATTTCTCCACATCCTCTCCAGCACCTGTTGTTTCCTGAGTTTTTAATGATTGCCATTCTCAGTGGTGTGAGATGGTATCTCATTGTGGTTTTGATTTACATTTCTCTGATGGCCAGTGATGGTGAGCATTTTTTCATGTGTTTTTTGGCTGCATAAATGTCTTCTTTTGAGAAGTGTCTGTTCATGTCCTTCACCCACTTTTTGATGGGGTTGTTTGTTTTTTTCTTGTAAATTTGTTGGAGTTCATTGTAGATTCTGGATATTAGCCCTTTGTCAGATGAGTAGGTTGCAAAAATTATTTCCCATTTTGTAGGTTGCCTGTTCACTCTGATGGTAGTTTCTTTTGCTGTGCAGAAGCTCTTTAGTTTAATCAGATCCCATTTGTCAATTTTGGCTTCTGTTGCCTTTGCTTTTGGTGTTTTAGAGATGAAGTCCTTGCCCATGCCTATGTCCTGAATGGTAATGCCTAGGTTTTCTTCTAGGGTTTTTATGGTTTTAGGTCTAACATTTAAGTCTTTAATCCATCTTGAATTGATTTTTGTATAAGGCGTAAGGAAGGGATCCAGTTTCAGCTTTCTACATATGGCTAGCCAGTTTTCCCAGCACCATTTATTAAGTAGGGAATCCTTTCCCTATTTCTTGTTTTTCTCAGGTTTGTCAAAGATCAGATAGTTGTAGACATGTGGCATTATTTCTGATGGCTCTGTTCTGTTCCATTGATCTATATCTCTGTTTTGGTACCAGTACCATGCTGTTTTGGTTACTGTAGCCTTGTAGTATAGTTTGAAGTCAGGTAGCGGGATGCCTCCAGCTTTGTTCTTTTGGCTTAGGGTTGACTTGGTGATGCAGGCTTTTTTTTTGGTTCTACATGAAATTTAAAGTAGATTTTTCCAATTCTGTGAGGAAAGTCATTGGTAGCTTGATGGGGATGGCATTGAATCTTGGGCAGTATGGCCATTTTCACGATATTGATTCTTCCTACCCATGAGCATGGAATGTTCTTCCATTTGTTTGTATCCTCTTTTATTTCCTTGAGCAGTGTTTTGTAGTTCTCCTTGAAGAGGTCCTTCACATCCCTTGTAAGTTGGATTCCTAGGTATTTTATTCTCTTTGAAGCAATTGTGAATGGGAGTTCACTCATGATTTGGCTCCCTGTTTGTCTGTTATTGGTGTAAAAGAGAAAAACCACATGATTATCTCAATAGATGCAGAAATGTCCTTTGACAAAATTCAACAATGCTTCATGCTAAAAACTCAATAAATTAGGTATTGATGGGACTTATCTCAAAATAATAAGAGCTATCTATGACAAACCCACAGCCAATATCATAATGAATGGGCAAAAACTGAAGCATTCCCTTTGAAAACTGGCACAAGACAGGGATGCCCTCTCTCACCACTCCTATTCAACATAGTGTTGGAAGTTCTGGCCAGGGCAATTAGGCAGGAGAAGGAAATAAAGTGTATTCAATTAGGAAAAGAGGAAGTCAAATTGTCCCTGTTTACAGATGACATGATTGTATATCTACAAAACCCCATTGTCTCAGCCCAAAATCTCCTTAAGCTGATAAGCGACTTCAGCAATGTCTCAGGATACAAAACCAATGTACAAAGATCAAAATAATGTTAACACTGTGTCAAATTATACACAATGTGTGATATATCGATATGAAGCACATTTATGGAAGAATAAAAGAAAATGTTATCCCAAGCGTTATATTAATTAAAAGAGTAAATTTGGTAAAAGAGGAGTAAATAAGAAAAATAATTCTTGCCCAGGTTACATTTGATTTAGCTTTAGTAGGGTAGAGCCAGTCACTACTAATACAGAAGTTGGTAATCCATGAGAGGAAGAAAACACATAGTGTATAACTAAAATGAGTGAGTTTGAAATTCACCAACCAATAGGTTCTGGGATTAATGGCAATGGCTTGTAGTATGTTCAAAGAGCAGGTGGTGCATGGGAAGAAGCTGCTCATTATCATGTTAAGATAGACAGCAGGCTTCTATTTGAGGCCACTCTAGAGAACATCTTCCCAATCTTTGTCTGTAGAGAACAAGTTTGTCATGGTAGGAGCATCACTATGTAGATGAAGGCCTAGTTACTGATGCTCATGTCATAGTACCTGCGCCTGCAACCCAAAAAACAGGAAAAATCCAGAAGACAGGAAGGAACATGACAGAGATTCCAATTCTATGGAATAAAAAGCACTTTTATAGCACTAATATTTGAAGATGTGCCCTTTATCAGAAAAGTAAATGCATATCTGGAAAAACAAACAGGACAGCAAACAAAGTCTCTTCTTAGAAAATCTCTGTGATTATGTCAACCAAGACCACCACTCTCCTCAGTGCTGACCATCATGGTTACCTCAATCAAAAAGTCCTGAGTCATCCCTAGCAACCCTATGTGAACCATCCCCCCAGCCTGCTCTTTCCTTCACTTCCCATAAACATCAAACATGCAGTGATGCCACTGAAGCCCCCTCTTTTTGTACTTTTATTATCTTCACATTTCCTGAACAGTTGTAAGTGTCATGTGTCCTGGAAGTTTTTAGTTTATTGTTATATCTTCTCTTAAATTACACAAGATCATGGACAATGACTTATGAGCATTTGTATCTGCACACTTGTTACAGTGTTAGGTTAAGTTTTATAAAAATGTGAATGACTGGAGATAAGCAGACAATCCATTGGTCAGTTTTTTTCACTCTACGAATTAATGCGAGGTGGAGAGAAGTTAAAATGTGTAATTGGCCAAGCTTTCTTCATCAAACGTTTTAATAAGAGCAGTAATCTATTTATGAGGATAGAGCACTGCTGACCTAAACACATCCCGAAAAACCACACCTCCCAATACTGCTGCTTTGGGGATTAATTTTCAACATAAAGTTTTAAGGGAAACAAAAACATGAAAACTATGCCTTATGTCCCAAATTTATTTTTAATTCCACACAAAATACAATCATTCCATCTACTAGATTCTATAATTCTAAACTCACTCCAGAATCAACTTTAAAATCTGACTTCAAAGTCTTGTCCAAACCTCATATGGGTGAAAGTCAAGGTATAATTCATTCTAATGCAATTTTTTCTTTAGCTGTGGATCTATGAAATCTAACATGTTGTGTGTTTTTGAAATACAACGGTGGGAAAGGCAAAGGACAGACATTGCTGTTTCAAAAGGGAGAAATAGGCAAGAAGCAATAAATAACAGGTCCCAAATGTGTTATTAAAAATACAAAAGGCAAGCCATGCACGATGTCTCATACCTGTAATCCCAGCAGTTCGGGAGGCCAAGGCAGGTGAATCACTTGAGATCAAGAGTTCAAGATCCACCTGGCAATATAGTGAAATCCCTTCCCTACTAAAAAAAAAAAATACAAAATTTAGCCAAGCCTGATGGCACTCACCTTTGGTCCCAGCTACTTGGGAGGCAGAGGCAAGAGAATCACTCTAGCCCGGGTGGCAGAGGTTGCAATGAGCTGAGATCACACCACTGCACTCTAGTCTGGGCAACAGAGTGAGAATCCATCTCAAAATAAATAAATAAACAAACAAAATTAATGGACAAAAACTGCTCAAATTTGAAAAAAGAAATGGACAAACACACTCAAGATCTTTAGTGGACTTTGACCAGCATAAATTTAAAGAAAACCAAAATGAGACACAATATAAAACTGTTAAATATCTCAAAGAAAAAACTTCAAAAATTTCAAGAGAAAGAAAATTAAACACATACAATTTAGGCCCACTAATTCTATTAACAGATGTCTTTAAAGATATTTTGCAGTTCAGAGTGTGGGATGATATATTCAAGTTAAAAAAAAAGAGAGAAAAATTACCAACCAAGGACATTATATATGGCAAAACTCTCATTGAAACATGAAGGTGAAATTAAGATTTTTTCAGATAAACTGAAGCTGAAGGAGTTTATGACCACTAGGTTTGTTCTTCAAGAAATGCTGGAAAGTCCTTTGAGATTAAAAAATGAGAATACTAAAAAAGCCATACAATACTATAAAGCTCTGTTGTAAAGCAAATATATAGAGAAATATAGCATCCTGTATTATTGTGATGTTGGTAAGTAATTTTAATTCCCTTATAGAATTTGACAAAAAATGTACAAAAATATTTTATGTGTATGTTAAAGAATACATCATAAAAAAGGCCTAATTTGTGACATCAAGAACAACGTGTGTGTTGGCAAAGACAGTCACGTAAAAGACTGGAGTTTTTATATGCTGCTGGAGATAGATAACATCAGATTAAAGTAGATTGTTATAACTTTGAGGAGTTTCATGTAATCTGCATAGTATTCACAAAGATAATACATGTAGAGTGTAGACAAAAGAAAAAGAAATAAAAACATATTAGTACAAAAATTAATTAGACAAAAAGGGAGACAGCAAGAAATAAAGTAAATAAATAAAAGAACTACAAAAGAAACACAATACAATTAACAAAATGGCGGTAGTAACTCCTTAACTGCAAATAATAACCTTATAGGTAACAATGTTAAATTCTCCAATAACAGACACAAGGTCACTGAAAGATTAAAAATATAAAATCAAATAAATTCTGTTTATAAACTGTTTATAAAACTAAAAATATAAAATCAAATAAATTCTGTTTATTTAAGCATAAACATGGATTGAAAATGCAGGGATGGAAAATTATATTCTATATGGTAACAAAATCATCCTAAATAGCAACCAAAATAGAAAAAAGTTGGTCACATTTACATTAGATGATTAGACTTTAAGCAAAAAACTGTCATAAAGACAAACAAGGACACTATATAATAAAAATAAATCTCCAAGAAGATATCATAATTAGAATATGCACATGTATCAGCAACTATTCCAAACACATAATACAAATAATGAAAGAATTAAAAGGAGAAATAGGCTGAGTACAGTGGCTCACGCCTGCTTGTAATCCCTACATCTTGGCGGGGGCTGAGGCAGGAGGATGGTTTGAGCCCAGGAGTTGAGACTAACCTGGGCAAGATAGCAACACTTCGTCTGTGTAAAAAACGAAATTATAAATAAAAATAAAGGGAGGAATAGAGACCACCCCCAAAATGATAGGAGACTTTAATAACGGAGAGGACAACCTGGCAGACCAAATGAACACAGAGGATTGAGCAAGGAGTGATTCAACCAAATCCAACAGACTTTTAGAAACGGTCTTCTCAACAACAAAATGCACATGCTTCTGGTGCACACATGGAACATTCTTGAGACTATATCACAAATCAGACCACAAAGAAATCAATTCGAGAAAATTAAAATCATACGAAGTATCATTTACAATTAAAATGGAATGGAACTAGAAGTGAATACCAGAAGAAAAAATTAAAAATTTGCAAATACATAAAAATCAAGTAACATGCTCCTAAACAACATTATGGGTTAAAGAAGAAATCACAGTGAAAATTTCAACATAACTGGAGAGAAAGCATAACAAAATTATTGAATACATCTGAAGCTTGTATTCAATTGTAGTAGTAAATATGTACATTTAAAAAAATCTATCTAAATCAACCAGTAAATGTAACCAAACATAAGTAAAGAATAAAAATTTCAGTATTTATAAATAAACAACAATTAAAAGCCATAGAAAAATCAATTAAAGTTTGGATTAATTGACAAGATTAAGAAAACTGACAGTTAGATTAAAAAAAAAAAAGAAGATATCTCAAATAATTAAATTCAGAAATAAAAGAGGAGCTATTACTACTGATGCCATAAAAGTAGGAAAAGATTATAAAAGTTTAATTCCAAGTATATGCCAAAAAATATGATAGGCTAAGAGAAATAGACAAATGTCTGGAAATATAGATTATACTAAAAATAAACCATAAAAAAATCTGAATAGGCATATAAGTAGTAACAACAACCTCCCCTCAAAAAGCCCAGGCCCAGATCACTTCATTAAATTTTTTTTTTTTCAAAATGTTAAAGCAGGGTTAACGCCAACCCTTCTTAAACTACTTCAGAAAAATGAAAAAGAGAAAACAATTTCCAACTTATTTTATGAGGCCAGCATTAACACAACACCGAACCCCACAAAGACACTAAGGAAAAAAAAATACAACTACAAATCAATTTTCCTGTTGACTATTGATGTAAAAATTCTCCTCGGAACCTTAGAACACCAAATTCAATGACATATTGCAAGGATTATACACCATGACGAAGAAGGAGTTGTCTCTCCAATGTAAGTATTGCTCAACACATGTAAATCAATCTATTTTTTTTTATTATACTTTAAGTTCTAGGGTACATGTGGAAAACGTGCAGGTTTGTTACATAGGTTTACAGGTGCCATGTTGTTTTGCTGCACCCATCAACTCATCATTTACTGCTATCTCCTACTGCTATGTCTCCTCTAGCCCTCCAGCCCCTGACAGGCCCCATTGTGTGATGTTACCTGCCTTGTGTCCAAGTGTTCTCATTGGTAAATTCCCAGCTATGAGTGAGAACATGTGGTGTTTGGTTATGTGTCCTTGTGATAGTTTGCGGAAAATGATGGTTTCCGGCTTCATCCAAGTCCCCGCAAAGGACAAAAACTCATCCGTTTTTATGGCCGCATACTAGTCCATGGTATATACTTGCTGCATTTTCTTAATCAGTTCTATCATTGATGGACATTTGGGTTGGTTCCAAGTCTTTGCTATTCTGAATAGTGCTGCAGTAAACATACGTGTGCGTGTGTCTTTATAGTGGCATGATTTATAATCCTTTGAGTATATACCCAGTAATGGGATCGCTGGGTCAGATGGTATTTCTATTTCTAGATCCTGGAGGAATGGCCACACTGTCTTCCACAATGGTGGAACTAATTTACAATCACACCAACAGTGTAAAAGCCTTCCTATTTTTCCACATCCTCTCCAGTATCTGTTGTTTCCTGACTTTCAAATAATCGCCATTCTAACTGGCGTGAGATTATATCTCATTGTGGTTTTGTTTTGCATTTCTCTGATGACCAGTGATGATGAGCATTTTCTCATCTGTCTGTTGGCTGCATAGATGTCTTATTTTGAGAAATGTCTGTCCATATCCTTTGCCCGCTTTTTGATGGTGTTTTTTTCTTGTAAATTTGTTTAAGTTTTTTGTAGATTCTGGATATTAGCCCTTTGTCAGATGGATAGATTGCCAACAATTTTCTCCCATTCTGTAGGTTGTCTGTTCACGCTGTTGGTAGTTTCTCTTGCTGTGCAGAAGCGCTTTAGTTTAATTAGATCTGATTTGTCTATTCTGGCTTTTGTTGCCATTGCTTTTTGTGTTTTAGTCATGAAAACTTTGCCCATGCCTATTTCCTGAATGGTGTAGCTTAGAATTTCTTCTACGGTTTTTATGGTTTTAGGACTAACATTTAAATCTTTAATCCTTCTTGAATTAATTTGTGTATAAGGTTTAAGAAAGGGATGCAGTTTCAGCTTTCTATCTATGGCCAGCCACTTTTCCCAGCACCATTTATTAAATAGGGAATCCTTTCTCCATTGCTTGTTTTTGTCAGGTTTGTCAAAGATCAGATGGTTGTAGATGTGTGGTGTTATTTCTGAGGCCTCTGTTCTGTTCCATTTTTCTATAGATCTGTTTTGATATCAGTACCATGCTATTTGGTTACTGTAGCCTTGTAGTATAGATTGAAGTCAGGTAGTGTGATGCCTCCAGCTTTGTTCTTTTTGCTTAGATTTTCTTGGTGAAATGGGCTCTTTTTTGATGCCATATGAACTTTAAAGTGGTATTTTCTAATTCTGTGAAGAAAGTCATTGGTAGCTTGATGGGGATGCCATTGAATCTGTAAATTACCTAGGGCTGTATGACCATTTTCACTATATTGCTTCTTCCTATCCATGAACATGGAATGTCCTTCCGTTTCTTTGTGTCCTCTTTTATTTCGTTGAGCAGTGATTTGTAGTTTTCCTTGAAGAGGTCCTTCACATCCCTTGTAAGATGTATTCCGGGGTATTTTATTCTCTTTGTAGCAATTGTAAATGGGAGTTCACTCATGATTTGGCTCTCTGTTTGTCTGTTATTGGTGTATAGAAATACTTGTGGGTTTTGCATATTGATTTCTTATCCTGAGACTTTGCTAAAGTTTCTCATTGGCTTAAGGAGATTTTGGGCTGAGATGATGAGGTTTTCTAAATATACAATCATGTCATCTGCAAATAGAGATTATTTGACTTCCTAATTGAATACATTTGTTTCTTTCTCTTGCCTGATTGCTCTGGCCAGAATTTCCAACACTATTTTGAATAGGAGAGGTAAGAGAAGGCATTCTTGCCTGGTGTCAGTTTTGAAAGGGAATGGTTCCAGTTTTACTGATTTAGTATGATATTGGCTGTGGGTTTGTCATAAATAGCTGTTATTATTTTGAGATACATTTCATGAATATGTAGTTTATTGAGAGTTTTCATCAGGAAAGACTGTGAATTTTGTCAAAGGCCTTTTCTATATCTATGGAGATAGTCATGTGGTTTTTGTCATTGATTCTGTTTATGTGATGGATTACATTATTAATTAGTGTATGTTGCACCAGCCTTGTATTCCAGGGATGAAGACTACTTGATCGTGGTGGAGAAGCTTTTTGATGTGCTGCTGGATTCAATTTGCCAGTATTTTATTGAGGATTTTCACATCGATGTTCATGAAAGATATTGGCCTACAGTTCTCTTTTTTTGTTTTGTCTCTGCAAGGGTTTGGTATCAGGATGATACTGGTCCCATAAAATGAATTAGGGAGAATTTCATCTTTTTCTAATGACTGGAATAGTTTCAGAAGGAATGGTATGGTACCAGCTCCTTTTTGTACCTCTGGTAGGATTCAGTCTTGAATCCATCTGGTCCTGGATATTTTTTGTTGATATGCTATTAATTATTGCCTCAATTTCAGAGCCTGTTATTGGTCTATTCAGAGATTCAACTTCTTCCTGGTTTAATCTTGGGAGGGTGTATGTGTCCATGAATTTATTCATTTCTTCTAGACTTTCTAGTTTATTTGCATACACGAGTTTATAGTATTATCTGATGGTAGTTTCTATTTCTATGAGATCTGTGATGATATACCATTTAACATTTTTTATTGTGTCTATTTGATTCTTGTCTTTTTTCTTCTTTATTAGTCTTTCTAGTGGTCTACCAATTTTGTTGATCTTCTCAAAAAATCAGCTCCTAAATTCATGATTTTTTAAGGGTTTTTTTGAGTCTCTATCTCCTTTAGTTCTGCTCTTATCTTTCTTGACTTTTGCTTGCTTTTGAGTTTGTTTGCCCTTGTTTCTCTAGTTCTTTTAATTGTGATGTGGAGCTGACGATTTTAGGTCTTTCCTCCTTTCTCCTGCGGGCATTTAGTGCTATAAATTTCCCTCTACACACTGCTTTAGATGTGTCCCAGGGATTCTGGTGTTTTTTGTCATTGTTCTCACTGGTTTCAAGGAACATCTTTATTTTTGCCTTCATTTCGTTATTTACCCAGTAGCCATTCAGGAGCAGGTTGTTCTGTTTCCATGTATTTGTACCGTTTTGAGTGAGTTTCTTAATCCTAAGTTCTAATTGGATTACACTGTGATCTGAGAGAGAGTTTGTTGTGATATCTGTTCTTTTACATTTGATGAGGAGGGCTTACTTCCAATTATGTGATCAGTTTTCGAATAAGTGCGAAGTGGTGCTGAGAAGAATGTTTATTCTGTTGATATTGGGTGGAGAGTTCTGTAGATTTCTATTAGGTCCGCTTGGTGCAGAGCTGAGTTCAAGTCCTGGATATCCTTTTTAACCTTCTCTCTTGTTGATCTGTCTAATATTGACAGTGGAGTGTTAAAGTCTCCCATTATTATTGTGTGGGAGTCTAAGTCTCTGTGTAGGTATCTAAGGACTTACTTTATGAATCTGGGTGCTCCTGTGTTGAGTGCATATATATTTAGGGTAGTTAGCTCTTCTTGCGGAATTGATCCTTTTACCATTATTTAATAGCCTTCTTTGTGTCTTTTGATCTTTGTTGGTTTAAATTCTGTTTTATCAGAGACTAGGATTGCAACCCCTCCTTTTCTTTAATTTTTAATTTGTTTTGCTTTCCATTTGCTTGGTCGATCTTCCTCCATCCCTTTATTTTGAGCCTATGTGTGTCTCTGCATGTGAGATGGGTCTCCTGAATACAGCACACTGATGGGTCTTGACCCTTTATCCAATTTGACAGCCTATGTCTTTTTATTAAGGCATTTAGCCCATTTACATTTAAGGTCAATATTGTTATGTGTGAATTTGATCCTGTAATTTTTATGTTAGCTCACTGTTTTTCCCATTAATTGATGCAGCTTCTTCATTGTATCGATGGTATTTACAATTTGGCATATTTTTTGCAGAGGCTGGTACCAGTAGTTCCTTTCCATGATTAGTGCTTCCTTCAGGAGCTCTTTTAAAGCAGGCCAGGTGGTGTCAAAATCTCTCAGAACTTGCTTGTCTGTAAAGGATTTTATTTCTCCTCCACTTATGAAGCTTAGTTTAGCTGGATGTGAAATTCTGGGCTGAAAATTCTTTTCTTTAAGAATGTTGAATATTGACCCCCACTCTCTTCTGGCTTCTAGGGCTTCTGCTGAGAGATCTGCTGTTAGTCTGATGGGTTTCCCCTTGTGGGTAACCCGAACTTTCTCTCTGGCTGCCCTTAACATTTTTTCCTTCATTTCAACCCTGGTGAATCTGACAATTAGTGTCTTGGGGTTGCTCTTATCCAGAAGTATCTTTGTGGTGTTCTCTGTATTTCCTGAATTTGAATGTTGGCCTGCCTTGCTACATTGGGAAAATTCTCCTGACTAATATCCTAAGGAGTGTTTTCCATTCTCTCTGTCACATTTAGGTACATCGAGCAAACATAGATTTGGTCTTTTCACATAGTCCCATTTTTCCTGGAGGCTTTGTTCGTTTCTTTTCACTCTTTTTACTCTAAACTTGTCTTCTCACATTATTTTATTAATTTGATCTTCAATCACTGATATCTTTTCTTCCACTGGATTGAAACAGCTATTGAAGTTGTACATGTGTCACAAAGTTCTTGTGCCATGGTTATCAGCTCCATAAAGTCATTTAAGGTATTCTCTACACTGCTTATTCTAATTAGCCATTGTCTGACTTTTTTCAAGGTTTTTAGCTTCCTTACGATGTGTTTGAACATGCTTCTTTAGCTCAGAGAAGTTTGTTATTACCAGCCTTCTGAAGTCTCCTTCTGTCAACTCATCAAAGTCATTCTCCCTCCAGCTTTGTTCCATTGCTGGTGAGGAGCTGCAATCCTTTGGAGGAAAAGAGGTGGTCTGGTTTTTAGGATTTTCAGCTTTTCTGCTCTGGTTTCTTCCCATCTTTGTGGTTTTATCTAGCTTTGGTCTTTGATGTTGGTAACCTATAGATGGGGTTTTGGTGTGGATGTCCTTTTTGTTTATGCTGCTGCTATTCCTTTGTGTTTGTTGGTTTTCCTTCTAACAGTCAGGTCCCTCAGCTGCAGGTCTGTTGGATTTTGCTGGAGGTCCACTCCATACACTGTTTGCTTGAGTATCAACAGAGAAGGCTGCAGGACAGCAAATATTGCTGCTTGATCCTTCCCTGGAGGCTTCGTTGAAGAGGGTCGCTCACCTGTATGAGGTGTCTGTTGGCCCTTACTAGGAGGTGTCTCCTAGCTAGGCTACATGGGGTTCAGGGACCCACTTGAGGAGTCAGTATGTCCATTCTCAGAGCTCAAGCACCATGCCAGGAGAACCACTGCTCTCTTCAGTGCTGTCAGATGGGATGCTTAAGTCTGCAGAAGTTTCTGCTGCCTTTTATTCAGCTATGCCCTGCCCACAGAGGTGGAATTTATAAAGGCAGTAGGCCTTGCTGAGCTGTGAGTGGCTCTACTCTGTTCAAGCTTCCTGGCCACTTTATTTACCTACTCAAGCCTCAAAAATTGCGGATTCAGCTCCACATGCTCAGCTGCAGCGTGAAGGTTAATCTCAGACTGCTGTACTAGCAGTGAGCAAGGCTCTATGGGTGTGGGACCCAATGAACCAGGCACAGGAGAGAATCTCCTGGTCTGCCAGGTGCTAAGACTGTGTGAAAAGTGCAGTATTTGGGTAAGAGTGTCCTGTTTTTCCAGGTGCTGTCTGTCATGCCTTCCCTTGGCTAGGAAAGGAATATCCCCCAAATCCCTTGCACTTCCTGGGTGAGTTGATGCCCTGCCCTGCTTCAGTTCACCCTCCATGGGATGAACTCACTGTCCAACCAGTCCCAATGAGATGAATCATGTACCTCAGTTGGAAATGCAGAAATCACCCATCTTGTATTGATCGCACTGGGAGCTGCAGACCAGAGCTCTTTCTATTTGGCCATATTGGAATGAGAGTTTAAATCAATCAATTTAATATATCATATTAACAGAGTAAAGATGTAAACAACACAATCATCTCAAATAATGGAGAAATGTCAATTGACAATATTAATCATTTTTTCAAGATAAAAAACACTCAATAAACTACAAATAAAAAGAAACTAACATAACAAAAGATATGTAAATAACTCATCACCAACTGAGTTCAACAGCTCATGCCTATAGTCCCAACAGTTTGGTTGGCTCAGGTGGGTGGATGATTTTAGGTCAGGAGTTCCAGACCAGCCTGACCAACATGGTGAATCCCTGTCTCTGCAAAAAATGTTAACATTAGCTGGACGTTGTGGTGTGTGCCTGCAGTCCCAGCTATCAGGGAGGCTGAGGCATGAGAATAGCTTGAACTCGGGAGGTGGAGGTTGCAGTGAGCCCAGATTATGCCACTGCACTCCAGCCTGGGTGACGGAGCAAGATTCTAGCTCAAAAAAACAAAACAAAAAAAACCCCCCCAAAAAAAACAATCATCACTAATATTATACTGAATTCTGAAGTGTGGAAAGTTTATCCTCTAAGATTAATAATAAGGCAAGATATTCACTGTTGCCACATATATTCAAAAATAGCAGTGAAGGTCCTGGCAAAACAACTAGGCAATGAAAAAAAGAAAAGATCCACATTCTAAAGGAAGAAGTAAAATTTCCTGTTACTTATGATATAATGTTATTTACAAAAAATCCTAAATGCTGAAAACAATACCTGTTGGAACTAATAGTTGCATTTAGCAAAATTGCAGAATACAAAACTAAGTGAGTTTCTCTTCATTACAGTGTAAAATCCAAGTTTTTTAAATTCCATTGAAAATAGCATTAAGAAGAATATACTTTGGAATAAACAAGCAAAGAGATGTAAGACTAGTATACTAGAAGTTGCAAGATGTTGCTGAAGAAAAGTCACAAACAATGGGGAAGATATTCTATATTTATAGATTAGACAATTGAAAAGATATCCCATATTCATAAATTATAAAACAATGATCTTGTCTATACTAATGAATTCAACAACAGATTAAATGCAATAGCTATATAAATCATAACAATATTTACTTGCAGAAATACAAAATTCTAAAACATATGAAATCTCAAGACTGAAAATAGCCAATTAAACTTGTAAAAGAATGTCAAGTGTGGAGCCCTCACAATTTTTAAATCAAAAACTAATTGCAGTGCTGTTGAACTCTTTTCAAATGTGGTATTTTGAGGCCAGGTTCTATGGCTTATACGTGTAACCTCAGCACTTTTTGAGGCCGAGGTAGGAGGATTGCTTGAACCCAGGAGATCAAACCACACTGGGCATCATAGTGAGAACCCCCATTGCTACAAAAAAAATGAAAATTAAAATTAACCTGGCAATGTGACATGAACCTGTAGTCTCAGCTATTCCAGAGGCTGAGGTGAGAGGATTGCTTAAGCCTGGGAGAGCAAGGCTGCAGTTAGCCATGGTCGCACCGGTGCACCCCAGCCTGGATGACAGAGAACCTGTCTCAAAAAGTAAAAAGGAGAAAATCTAAAAAGAAATGTATTAAATCAAGACATGTAGACATAGTAAATAATAGAGACACCCCTCTCCATATAAGCCTTGTATATATGGTCAAAATGATCTTCAGCAAAGGTGCAAAGGCCAACTTATGGGGAGGAATAGCCCCCTTTAACAAAAAACGGTATGAAGACTTGCTATCAATATGTAAAATACAGAAGTCAGAATTGTAGTTTATATTATATTTTTAAAAAAACTCAAAATGTGTAAGTCTGAAAGCCTTACACAAAAATATAAGGGAAAAATATTCAAAATTATGCCATGGAATTTGGCAATGGGTTCTTGAATGCCACCAGGCCGACATCCCTGGAGCATCCATCCGCTCACTGCTTCCTGGTGCTGGGTCCTTCCACACCTGTCGCACCTGTGCTCTGAGGGGCACGAGCCAGGACACCACTCCGAGCACAGGGCACAGGCCGGGCGTTCGCGGGCTATTGGAGGGCAGGCTGTCCCCATGACCGCCTCAGGCGCCGGAGGGAGGACAGCCTGATCCGAGTCTGCGGAAGGAGGAAGAAGCTCGTGTCCTGAGCCAGCAGGAACCCAGAGGAAGATGCGGGACACAGCGACACAGGGGTGGATGCCATAAAAATATACGGCATATATTTTGAAACATGAGCGCAATTTGAATAATTAGAATATCTAAAAACTCTAAAGATTGTTATGCTGAAACTGCACCAAAATTCATCATTCCAGTGACTACAGGGAATTTTTAATAGTTGTTATTTTTATAATAAAATTAAACTGTAATGAAATAACTGACTTTCAAACTTCAGCAAGAGGACAAATATTCAGCCAGGGGTATCAGTTCCCGGTTTCTGCTCCGGGTTCTCTCTGGTCTCCCACAGCCCCTCCTGCATCACCCAGGTCTAAGGAGCCACCTGGCCTGGCCTGCGTCCCCTCATCCCTCCCCTTCCCCACTCAGCTCCTGAAGCCCCCTCCTGGGGCAGGGTGGCGAACCATCCAGACCGCGAAGCTCCCTCACCCAGGGCAGCACAGCTCCGCCCCTCTCCGCACCTGCCCAGCTCCTGGCAAAGGAGTCGCCTGGGCCTGGCCCGCTGCCCGACCCCCAATGCCTGCGCTGTGCCTGCAAAGGCGACGCTGACAACAAGAGGTGCCAGATTCCGCGGCGCAACCCGCCCAGAGTGCAGGGTCCCACTCACCTGGGAGCGGGGCCACGTCCCTCCCGGTAGGCGATGGAAATAAGATTGTTTCCCTTTTTATTTTACTTAAAACTGGTAGAATATTACATTATGAAGTACCCATGACTCTGTCAGTAAATTTGAGCAAACGTTTATTAGTTTTTTCAGTTTAAGTAGTTCTTATGTTTCTATTATTAAGGTGAAATTTAACTTCTATCTGAAATCAGTAAGATGCAGAGAGATTTTAATGACAAGTGAATATTTTTTTTCTCAGGGGGAACTGAATTATGAATTGAATGAATGAATTATGAATTAAATGAATGAATTCATTACCGAGGTAGAGAGGACACTAACCAATCGGTAGTTTTAATCAATCTGTATTCCCTCCCTCCTCCCTCTTTGTTTTTTATTTGTTTGTTTGTTTGTTTGTTTTTGAGACAGAGTTTTGCTCCGTCGCCCAGGCTGGAGTGATGTGACGCAATCTTGGCTCACAACAACCTCCGCCCCCCGGGTTCAAGTGACTGTCCGCCTCAGACCCGCAAGTAGCTGGGATTACAGGCTCCAGCCACCATGCCCAGTTAATTTTTGTGTTTTCATTAGAGGTGGGGTTTCACCACGTAGGCCAGCCTGGTCTCAAACCCCTGACCTCGGGTGATCCGCTCACCTTGGCCTCCCAAAGTGTTGGGATTACAGGCGTGAGCCACCAGTCCCGGCCCCTCCCGCCCCTCTGTATTATGACCATCTGTACCTAGCATTTAGCTCCCACTTATGAGACAGAACATGCGGTATTTTGGGTTTTTTTTGCTTTTGCATAAGTTTGCTGGAAACAATGCATCCATGTTGTTTCAAATGGCATAATTTTGAGTTTTTTATGGCTGTATAGTATTCCATGAGTCTTTATCCAGATCACGACTGCTGGACGCCTGGGTTAAGTCTATGTCTTTGTGATTGTGAATACTGCTGTGATAGAAATATGGCTACATGTGTCTTTTTGGTAGGATATTTATTTTCTTTCGGGTATATACCCAATAATGGGGTTACTGGGTTGAATGGTAGTTCAACTCTCAGTTCTTTAAGAAATCCCCAACCTGCTTTCCACAGTGGCTGAACTAATTTACATTCCTTCAGAAAGTGTATAAGTGTTCTCTATTCTCTAAATCTTCACCGATATGTGTTTTTCTTTTGACTTTTTAAAAAAAAAGCCATTCTGACTGGTGTGAAATGGTATTTCATTTCGGTTTTGATTTGCATTTATTTAATAAATAATGATGATGAGCACTTTTACATATGTTTGTTGGTTGCTTGTGTGTACGTCTTCTTTTGAGAAGTGTCTGTTCATGTCCTGTTGCCCACTTTTTAATGGAGTTACTTGCTGCTTGCTTGTTGATTTGTTAAGTTCCTTATAGGTTCTGAATAATAAACCTCTGTTAGATGCGTAGTTTGTGAATATTTTCTTTCATTCTATGGGTTATCTCTTTACTACCTTGATAGTTTCTCTTGTTGTGGAACAGTTTCTCAGTTTAATTAAATCCCACTTGTAATTTTTGTTTTAGTTGCAATTGCTTTTGAGGACTTAGCCATAAATTATTTGCCAAGGCCATTATCAAGAAAAGTATTTCCTAGGTGTTTTATAGCTTGAGATTTTACATTTAACTCTTTAATCCATCTTAAGTTAATTTTTGTATTTGGTGAAATGTGGGGGTCTAGTTTTATTCTTCTGCATATGACTAGCCAGTTATCCCCACATTATTTATTAAACAAAACGTCTTTTTCCCATTGCTTGCTTTTATCAACTTTGTTAATGATGTGATGGTGGCAGGCATGTGGACTTAGTTTCTAGTACTCTAGTCTGTTCCATTGGTCTATGTGTCTGTTTTTCTACCAGTACCATGTTGTTTTGATTACTATAGTCTTCTAGGATAGTTTGAAGTAATGTAATATGATGTCTCTATCCTTAGTATTGCTTTGGCTTGGCTATTCAGACTCTTTTTAGGTTCCATATAAATTTTAGATGTTTTCTATTTTGTGAAAAATGACATTAGTAGTTGGATAGGAAAAGCATTGAATCTGTAAATCGCTTTGAGCAGTATACCCATCTACAAGCAGATGATACTCCAGTATATGTTCTGTGGTTGATGAGTGAAGTGTATTGTAATTCCAAATGGTCAAGCATTGAATTTAAATGCAGAATTTCTTTATTAGTTTTGTGCATCAATGATCACTCTAACACTGTCATTGGGGTGTGTTCCAATCTGTGTGCTCCAATGTTGGCTGCATTTCTATTTAGAATATATATATTGCATATATATTTAGAATATATTAAAATATATTTTACTTACTGGTACTTCACTCACTTTTATTAGTTGGATGCCATCATGGGGGCAGTTTGTCTCCATTCTCCTTCCCTGGATCTGGTGTCTCCTACATGATTCTGGTGGATTCCTATTCTTCTTCTTAAATTAAAGCTCAGAGAGTTGACATTTATGCACTATTGTGCTATGTCCATGTGGCTGAAGCATGCTTAAAGTCTCTAATCCATCACCTTGAAAAAAAAATTTAATCTGAGTTTAGAAAAGGAAAATTGTATGTTTTATTAAGTGGTTGTTATTCTCGAGCTAAAAGATTAATCTCATAAATACACACATTTATCTTCAGTGCCAGAACCAAATAATTAATAGATGCCACCAACACGTATCAGCACAGTCATATTGTTTGTGTTTTACTGTCATTTTGGATACAAGAATAGTAAGAAAAAAATTGACTTTAAGACACAATGGTATCCACATTATAAGAATTGTAGTAGTTGGCTCAAAAACTGGTGTCTTTCTCCAATGGATCCCTGGAGGTAGTTGGAGATAATCTTGGACAGAAGAACACCAGGGTTCCCATGGACTGGAGTTGAGAGATAACAAAAGATACAGTTAAATTTGAGCTTCAGATAAATAATAGATAAAATTTAGTGTATTTACATTTAAAGTATTGCATACACATATTGCATGCAAGTATGCAGATATCATAATAGAAAATTATTACTTTTTTCACAATCTTGAACTTAAGTATATCTATATGACTATTTGCTGAATCTTGTAGCTCCACCATGAAAATAATCATGGGTCTTGGAAAATATGATATGTACCTGGAGAAGTCATATAGAATTAAAATTTATAGAATTCATATAGTTTGGTCAGAGTGTAAAAGAGTGTAATCAGCTCCTAACAAATACATTCGAAATGTGAAATCTGAATACAAACGTCAGCACTCACTTTAAGAAGTGACAATTAAGCTAGAGTGAATCCCCTGACCACTCTCAGAAGACACATAATGCATTCGAGACCAGCCTGGCCAACATGCAGAACCATGTCTCTACTAAAAATATAAAAATTAGCCAGGTATGGTGGTTTGCACCTGCAATCCCAGGTGCTTGAGAGGCTGAGGCAGTAGAATCACTTGAACACCAGAGGCAGAGGTTACAGTGAGCTGAGATCACACCATTGCACTCCAGCCTGGGCAACAAGAGCAAGACTCCGTCTCAAAAAAAAAAAAAAAAAAAAGTAGAGGACAGATAATGCATATCAATGTGATCATTATTATGCTTCACTTTAGGCTATTCTCCATAGAATAAGTTCCAAAGTATGTGATCATCATGGATAATGGTGGAGAAGATGACATAATTAATGAATCTTTATGTTGTAGGTTATCTCTTAGGTATTAAATCTATGTTGGATAAAGAACATCTGAAGTGAGATTGCTATGATTTTGAAGATAATATCAAATTATTTTCTGCAAGTTGCATTTGGTCACTGTGAGACAACTTACTGATGCGTGGAAAAATGCCAACCACCATGATTTACATATAATTTACATTACAAAATTTTAGAAGAGAAACCAAACTCTTTGAGGGATTTTAAAGAGGATTATTTTGAGCTTATATGAATGACTGTGGCCCAGGGAATCGCAGGTTTAAGGAGTCCTGACAAACTGCATGCAAAGCAGTTGAATTACAGTTGATTTTCCATTTTAGAGAGGGAGAAATTAGAGGGGAATACATAAATCAATACACAGAAGGTATACTTTTATTTGACCCAAAAAAGATTCTTTGAAAGATCAAGCCTTTTACTATATTGACTGAGCAAAATATGGAAGACTAATTATTAAAATTATAAATGAAAGCTGAGCCATTACTACCAACTTTACAGAAATACAAAAGGATTACAGGAGTATACTGTGAACAACTTTCTAACAACAAATTAGGTGCCCTGGATGAAATGGAAGAATCGCTAGAAAGACACAAACTACCAAAGTGGCTCAAGAAGAAAGAGAAAATCTGAATAGACCTATAACCTAGGAGATTGAATTCGTACTTGAAAGCGATTAACAAAGAAACATTTATGACCAAATAGCTGCATTAACTGCTGAGTCAACCTAACATTTAAAGAAGAATTAATACCATTTCTTCTCAAACTCTTCTGACAAAATATATGAAGAAGGAATACTTGCTAATTCATTTTTTGATAAAAGCATTATCCTTATACCAAAGTCAAAGAGAGCACAAAAGAGAGAACTACAACACTATATCCCTTATGAATATATAAGCAAAAATCTCAGCAAAATACTAGCAATACTAGCAAAATACTAGCAGCAATATTGTATAATCAAAGGATTGTAAACTATCACCCTGTGAGATTTATCCCCAAAATGCAAGGGTAGCTCAACAAAAAAAAATCAATCAGTGTAATACACTGTCACAATAAAATGAATAAGCACGTGATTATTTCAATTGATGCAGAGAAAATGTTGATGAAATACAACACCTTTCTATAATAAAAATACTCAATAAACTAGGCATAGAAGGGAACTTCTGCAACATGACAATGGGATGTATAAAAAACCAACAGTTAATATCATGATCAATGATGAAACACTGAAAGCTGTTTTCCTAACATCTAGAACAAGACAAGGATGCTGTATTTGCCACTTGTATTCAACGCAGCACTGGCAGTTCTAGCCAGAGCAATTAGGCAAGACAAAGAAATAAAAAGCATCTAAATTAGAAATAAAAAATAGGAGTAAAATTATATCTACACATGATCATATGTGTATAAAGCTCCAAACAAAACACAAAACCATTTATAACTAATAAAAGAGGCAGGATCCAAAACAAACATAGGCAAAGGAGCTATATTTCTGTATAGTTGTAAAGAACTATGAAAACATTTTTAAAAATTCCATTTATAATAGCATCAAAGAATAAGTTATTCAGGCATAAATCTAACCAGGATGGTATACACAAAACTTTGCTGAAAAAAACTAAAGAGAGTGGAAATAACTGGAAAGACATTCTGCGTTCATGGGTTGTAAGACAATATTGTTAAGATGACAATACCATCTAAAGTAATCTACAGATTCAATGCAGTACCATCAAAATTCCAAAGGCATTTTTGCAGAAACAGAGAAACTTATTCTAAAATCATGCAAAAACTCAAAGGATCTGACAGACAAAACAGTCTTGAAAAAGAATATTGGAAAACTCACATTTTTCAGTTTCACAGCCTACTACAAATCTACAGTAGTTAAGAGAGTGTGGTACTGGCATAAGACCAATAAACTTTTAGACCAATAGAATAGAACAGATTTGAGATCCTACAAATTAGTGCTCACATATACGGTCAATGACTGTTCAACAAGGTGGCCAAGTCTAGTCAAGGGAGGAAAGAACAGTCTCTTCAACAGCTGGATGTCAGTGCACAAGAGAGAAGTTAGACCCCTACCTTGCAGTATACACAAAAATTAATTTTAAATTAATAAAAGACTTAAATTTAAGGACTAAAAATATGTAACTCTTAGAAGAAAACACAAGGTAAACCTTTATGACCTCTGAGTTTTAAGTGTATTTTGAAATATGACAGAAAAGCACAGATAACAAAATAAAATACATGTAAATTAGATTTAATCAAAATCTAATTTTGATCGCCAGCGCGCCCAGCCTGAGGGCCCCCACGCCGTGCCTCCCGCCCACTCCTCCACCTGAGGGAGATCGGGGCCGCTGGCACGGGCACTCGGCAGTCACCCCATGCGGAGTTGAGCGGCGGGTTCTCAGTACTCGCTCCTGTGCAGTCGCTGCCGCCGGGCAAAATGCCTGGTTTGGCCACAGCCCCTGGGACACCTGGCCCTGGTTCTGCGATGCTGGGAGCGCGAGGGGGCTCGGGGGTTGTCAGGCAGCCTGCTGCCTGCACACAGAGAGCGACTGCAGCTTGGGCGCCCAGGCGGCGGGGAATGGTCTGGGTGGCCTCTGGAATGCGTGCGCGCCAGGCCTGAGGACCCCCCTGGTGGTGCCACCTGCCCCGCTGCTGGGCGCCTCCCTGCGCCTGCGCCGGCGCTGGGCCTTTGCGGGGGCGGAGCTGCGTTCTCCTCAGCACAGACCTGGAGAGCATCGTGAGGGCGGAGCTGAGTTCTCTGCACAGACTTCGGAGATACAGCGAAGGAGGAGCAGTGTTCTCTTCAGCACAGATCTGGGCGGGCGAGCGTGGGGCACCGCGAGGGCGGAGCTGCTTTCTGCTCAGCACAGACCTGAAGAGCATCGTGAGGGCGGAGCGGAGTTCTCTGCACAGACTTCGGAGATACAGCGAAGGAGGAGCAGTGTTCTCCTCAGCACAGACCCGGACAGGCGGGCCGGGGGCACCGCGAGGGCGGAGCTGCTTTCTGCTCAGCACAGACCTTGGGGGCACTGCCTCGCTTTGGGACAACTCGGGGACGCATCGACGGTGAATAAAATCCTTCCTGTTTGTAGCCCTGAATAATCAGCGTCAGAGACCAGTTAGAAGGGTTCAGTATGGAAAATGGGAAACCAAAAGCCCCTCTGAATCCTGCCCACCGAGATTCTCCCCAGCCAAGGCGAGGCGGCCGCAGTGCGAGATCCACACCGCCGCCTCGGAAGACAAATGCAGCATTCCTAATGCAGACATGACACCCAAAATATGACACCCCTATTCCTCATGTAACAAGCACCTGTAATGCTAATGCACTGCCTCAATACAAAAATATTAATATAAGATCCGCAATCCCCTCGCTGCCGTGCAGTCCTAAGACAGCAATCATAATAATCAACATTGACATAGTCAATACAAACGTAGTAAAGAACCTAGGGTTAAGGTTGGTGCTAGGGTTAGGGGTTAGGGGTTAAGTTTAGGGTTAGGGGTTGGAGATAGGGGTTGGGGTCAGAGTTAGGGGTTAGGAGTCAACGTTTAGAGTTAAGCGTTAAGAGAGGTTAGGGGTTAGGGATTAGGAGTTAGGGTTGGGTTAGGGTGAGGGTAAGGGTTGTGGTTAGGGGTTAGGGTTAAGGATTAGGGTTAGGGGTTAGGGTTAGGGTCAGGGATTCGGGGTCATGGTTAGGGGTCAGGGTCAGGGGTCAGGGTCAGGGGTCCCAATCTGTGGGTTGGCTCTTTACTCTGCTGACTGTTCCCTTTGCCATGCAAGAGCTCTTTAGTTTTATTAAGTCCCAGCTATTTATCTTTGCTTTTATTACATTTGCATTTGGGTTCTTGGTCTTGAAATCCTTGCCTATGCCAATGTCTAGAAGGGTTTATCCCGTGTTATCTCCTAGAATTTTTATAGTTCAGGAATTAGGTTTAAGTTCTTAATCTATCTTGAGTAGATTTTTGTATAAGGTGAGAGATGAGAATCCAGTTTTATGCCCCTACATGTGGCTCGCCAATTATCCCGACATCATGTGTTGAAAATGGTGTCCTTTCCCCACTTTATGTTTTTGTTTACTTTGTCGAAGATCAGTTGGCTGATGATACTTGGGCATATGTCTAAACAAAACATGTATAGATCTGTATGCAGAAAATCGTGAAACACTAATGCAAGAAAATAAAGAACACTTAAATGAAGGGACTTGTTATATTAATGAACTGGAAAACTCAATGTGATAAAGACAGATCTACTGATTTAACATAATGTCAATGAAAATACCAGCTGAATTTTTGGTAGATATAAATAAGCCGATTCTAAAATTCATATGGAAAGGCAAAGGAACCAGAATAGCTAAAAACAATTTTGGAAAAAAAGAATAAATTTGGAGGAATCAAACTATCCTGTCTTAAGATTTACTATCAAGCTACAGTAAATATGATATCTTGGTACTGGTGAAGAGAGACACACATAGATCAATTTAGCAGAACATGGTACAAAAATAAACCCAAATAAGTAGTGTTGGGATGGTTGGTCATTCATATGTAAAGACATAAACCCCAACTTAACCATCGCATATTGTTAAAATTTTAACTCACAATGGATCACAGATTTAAGTGTAAAACCATAAAACTGCTAGAACAAGAGAAAATCTTCATGACCAGGGGCTAGGCAGACTTCTTAGATATGACATCAAAAGCACAATCCAAAAAAGATAACATTGATAAATCAGATGTCATTAAAATTAGAAATTTTGTTCTGCAAAAGACACTATTAAGAGAATGAAAAGACAAGCTGCAGGCTGAGAAGAAATATTTGCAAATCACACATCGAAAAAAGGACTTATAGCCAGAATATATAAATAGCTCTCAAAAATCAACAATAGGAAAAATATAACCCAATGTAAAACTGGGCAAAGCATGCATACAGACACTTCCGCAAAGAAGATATAAGGATGGCAAAGAAACAACAACAAAAAAGTAATATCTGCTGACCACCATTAGCCATTAGGGAAATGTAAATTAAACTCACAATGCTTAGAATGGCTAAAATAAAAAAATAAGGAAAATACTAAGTGCTGATGAAGATGTAAATAAACTGGAATTTTCTACATCATTGGTGAGAATGCAAAATGGTACAGTTACTACACTTTGGCAGTTTCTTATAAAGTTAAACATGCATTTCCCATATGACCCAGTAACCCTACTCCTGGCTTCGTATCCTACAGAAATAAGCACAAAAAAGTTACATGAATGTTTATATCAGCTCTATTCAGAAATGCCAAAAAGTGGGGGAAAATGTCTATTAACCAGTGAATAGATGAACTATGATATATCCATAAACTGGATACTTCTGTTAACCAGAAGTAAACAGAAATGAAGTATTGATACGTATAACAACTTGGATGAATGTCAAGAGCAATTTGCTGTGTAAAAGAATCCGGTCTCAAATCTGACATAAAGCGTCAGTCCATTGATATGACATTCTCAAAAAGAGAAAGCTATAGAGTTTTAGTGCTTATGGTAGTTGCCAGTAGTTACAGGTATGGTGAGGGGTAATTATGAGGGAAGACATGAGCGGAGTTTTTGGGGTGATGGAAATGTTATTTTTCTGACTACGATAGTCATTACACAAACTATGCCTGTGTTGTAATAGAATTGTACCCCAAAAATAACAAAACAGTCAATTTTACTGTAGAAACAATTTTTAAAAACCTGTTTTAAAATCCTGGAAACACAATCTCAGTTATAAGGTATGGTCTATCAATGTTGCTATCATTTCTAACAATTTGTTTCTTAGGAATTTTTTTTAGATTATCAAAACATAACCAATCATTGCTCTTCAACTCTTCAATACTCTGAAATAGTTAGTGGATTATATAACCTACCAATATTAAGTGAGACTAAGGAATATATCCAAGGGTTATTTATATTCTATTTTGATACCTAGTTACAATTCTACACTGCAAATCCTTGATGCCAGCTGTCTGTTGAGTAACTACTCTAACCATAAACACTTAACAACTTTGTACGATGTGCTGGACACATAGAGAAAAATATGACATGGTCCCAGAAATAGAAGAACTTTCAGTGTATGGATTTAGATAAAGAGAAATAAGAAACAAGGAGCTATAAAACCTAGGCAAGGCAAACTCCACACTGGAACAAAAAATTCATCACCATCCTTCTCCAAGGTACCACTCTCTTGCGTCCCCTAGCGTCCTCAAGTAATTACCATTCTGTAAGCTGCAACGAATGAAAACCTTAGAGTAGCTGCTGGCATTTCCCTTTCACGGTCTTGGATATAAGCAATTTATGATCACCAATGTTTGACAATTATGACAATCAATCAAACAATATTATTCTAAGTCAATGTTAGAGATGTGGTTTAAAATACTGAAACAAACAAAAAAAAAAGGGGCAGGGAGTTGATCAGAGACTGGCAAATGTTAACAAAGCTTGAAGCTGGGTGATGCTTCCACAGAATTATTTTAGTCATATTACATTTGGCTATGCTTATAAATTTCCATAGTAAAAACTTAAGGGTAAAATAAAAGCTATGAAGCCTATTTGGTTAAACATGGGTAAAAATCCAAAAAGAAGTCTACTGGAAGAGGAAAACATTGAATTAATATTGTTATTGTTATATCTTGTGGTTAGCATAATTAAATTTTTTCTTTTACTCTTTCTATACTTTCTTAATCTTTTACAATATGCAATCATTTATATAATCAGAATATGAACTGTAAATATTTCAAATAAAATTAAATTACAGATAACTAAAAAAAAAATCAAAAATTCAAAGCTCATTAACCTGGCTTTTACGGTCCTCTAGAAAAATCCAAACATGTCTTCTGAAGCTGACACTAAACACATCAAGAACTAAGGCAATGGATGGAAACTATCTGAATTCAAATCCCAGCTCAGGCTCTTACCACCTGGGTGACCTAAAGATAAACCACCTATGCTGTGTGACTCTTTGCTTATCTTTAAGATGAGAATGGTGGCACCCAACCCAGCCACAAAGGGCTCTTGTGAGGATTAAATATGTTAATTCATATCAAACGCTTAGAATGAACAGCACTCAATGTTTAAATACTATCTTTATTACTCATGCCCAAGTACTCCCTCATCCATTTCTGCATTTATTGAACAAATATCAGGGCATCTTCGAGCAGAATTTGCTAATGAATGAAGGAAATATCGTCTCCCCTGGGAAGAAAGGATGATAAGTACTGCTCAGGTGAGACTCCGCTGCCAAGTGCCAAAGGGTCATTCCCTCCTTCTCCCTGCAGCCTTTTTCAAGAAGTCAAGGCTAAAGAAGGAAAGGAAGATGGAAGAAATCAGAACTCCTGCATAAATTACAGTGGACTGCCCAGACAGCCCGGAGTGATCCTCTCCTAAAGAAAAATCTCTCAGTGATCAGAAAAGGGCCAGGGATACTCTCCAGCTGGAGCTCTGACCCCATCCTGGGTTCACAGAAGCTTTCAGGGAACTGAGTCCTTCTCAGAAAATTAAAAAGTGCTAAAAACAAGAGGTCCATCTTCTACCACCTGTCAGGCTCTGTTCCAAGTCTTTTTATTTAACTCTCAAAAGAACTCCATTAGATAGATACTAGCACCATTTTAAAGAAAAAGAAACATAGGCAGAGAGATTAAGATATTCGCCTTTTATTATACTGCTAGGAAATCGCAGAGCTGGCTGATGGTCAGGGGAAAGGGTTGGGGGAGTACAGAACCCAGGAGATCCCCAGTCCCTGCGATGTAGGATCCTGGACCCCTGGCTCTAAGTGGGTATGCGCTAGCTGCCCCACGTTGGAGAAGGCTAATTCAAAGAAAACAAATCCCACCCTTCACCGCAAGTGGATTCTCCTCCCCTAGAGCTACTTCCCAGTTGCTACTGGCCCCCAGCAAAGTGAACATAAGTATGGACGGAAGGAGCAGGACGCAGAGCGGGCAGGGTCATCTTTCTGGGAGGAAAGAAGGCCATGGCCTAGCGTATCTTGGGCGGAAGTGGCTCTGGCTACGGAGACCTCCTGGACTACGCTTCCCAGAATTCCCGACGGGATCAGGGAGACGGCCACAGCCTCCTAGAGCGGAAGTTACCCGACTACACGGGACTCCCTAACTACACTTCCCAGAATTCCTACGAAAACTCTCCACTTCTCTGCCTGCCTAGGATGCATTTCCTGGTTCCAAGCTGAGAGCCTGGATCATATTTCACATGTGCTGGTCCCAAAGGAATTCCTTAACTCCCCCTTCCTGGAAACGAAATGCTTCCAAAGACAGAGAGCTCCTATATATATTTCTCTGTTTTCCCCAGAGGACCGTGCATGAAAGGCGCCTTTCCTGGCGCGTGTGTCTCTGACCCTCTGGATCTTCTGGACAATTCCCAGAATTTCTTGCAGGGCAGCACTTCCCCTTAAGTCATCTCTTTCTCGTTTGGATAGTCAGTATTTGTATAGTCACTACTCTCTTTTGGTTAGCCCTCTAATTTTATACTGCTAGTCCAGCTCTACTGCCTTCTCCTTAGAGTTTGAATTTATTTTTCTTCAAACGCTACACAAACCCAAATAAACTCAACCAAAGCGGACTTTACCTACCTTCCTACCTACCAAGAAAATATCCCATAAAGGAGAGAACGGAGAAGTTTGCAATACAGGAAGAAAAAAAAAGAATTACAGAATGGAAGCGATGTGTGTGCTAAAAACGCAGGCACTTAGAGGAAATTGGGCTGATTTGTACTGGACACCAAATTTGAGGAATACAGGATCTCAACCTTTCTTTGACTGGATTGCTTTTTTATTCCATTTTGGTGTGGACGCGTCTGAAACTGATAGTGCTGCTGCTACCTACCATAATGTGTTTGTTGCAAGACCCACAAGAACGTGGATGCCAAGAATCCACAAAAAAACAGATGCAACCATTGATGAGGCCATAAGCAGAAACAGCAAGTGGTTCCCACGATTTCTCTGCTTTAATAAGGAAAATAGTAGGGCTGTACTGATACAGACAAAATGTTATTATTATGGGAAGGGATAAGTCCCTTGTAAAACCTTGAAATTTTTTTCTTCTTTGAGAAAAATCTATCACCTATTTTCACCTTGCTCTTGATATAGCAAATATTGTACGTTGTCTTACGGAGGATGATTGAGGGAGGACGGTGAATGGGTTGACTCAATCCAGAAAAGGAAGAGGAAAATAAAAAGACATAACGACCAATCTGTGAAAATGCTCAGTGGCTTAAGACACTATTAAGAGATGAGACTATTTGATTCTTTATTTAACTCCTTTCCAAGGAAATGTTTTTGAAAATCCATACGGTTTACATATTAAAGAGGATCAATCTGATAATAGGTGATTTTTTTGATAAAATGAAAGGAAAATTTGAAAATCAAAGTGACAGAATAATAATACTTTGTATACTTCCACTTCCAGTAATAAAAAAATGAGTGATTTGGAACAAACATCTAGCAGAGGAAAGGTGAGCAAACTTTTTAAATGTCAAAAGGCATCAAATGACAAGATAATTGAGAAATGCTGGGCCAAAATTCAGAAACGGTTGGGAGTGTCATGCATTTGGGGCTACTTTTCTCCTGGGGATGCTGGTCTAGTCTAGGATCTGAAAAGCCTAGAAGATCTGCAGCGCTTTTGACACGTATATGAAGCTGGGGGAACAAAAGATTCTAGCAAAAACTAAAATGCACATCTTTTCAAGCGCATATAAGATTTGTACAAATGAGTAAAATGATATGGGATTTCAAAATACTGAAATACTATGTTTTCGAATACAGTGAAATTTGGCTAGAAATCAATAAAAATACAACTAAATGATTCATGTGTGCATTTAATAAATATTGTCTCATCTCCAAACCCACCATTCTTCACTCTGCTTCATGGGGCTGGAATGGGGGAATCTGCAGCCAATCTTTCCCGACCTCCACACCCCCAATCTGGTTCTGTGTTTGGCAACTATTAGCTGAAGAGTATAGGGGTGGTGGGGGCAGGGAGATATACTATATCCTGTGCCTGCCAGCCAGCAGTACTTTTTCCTGTAGCAACTGCCTAATTTTCAGTTTTTCTAACACTTGAATACCTATTTCATCATGGCTTTTTATAAACATTATTAAACAACTTCCCAAAGACTGACCCTTAGATGTCTAAGTCCTAAAACTGCAGGGCCCTGTTTCTGAGCTCAGAGACCTCAGACCCAGCTGAACAATGGCCTCTCCTTAGGTCTGAGTTTCAGGTGAGCATGACCTTCCTCCAAGCTTCTAAATTTTAGTAATTCCTTTTTCTTCACTTTGTTTCCTCAGACCTCAGGTGGTTGCTGCTTGCTGCAGTTGCTACTTCCTGCAGTTGTTACTTCCATCATATATTAGAGTTTTTTTTTTTTTGACAGGGGGTCGCTCAGTTCCCCGGGCTGAAGTGCAGTGGTGACATCTCCTCTCACTGCAACCCCTGCATCTCGGCTCCAAGCAATTCTCCTGCCTCAGCCTCCCGTGTATCTGGGATTACAGACATGCACAACCATGCCCAACTAATTTTTGTATTATCAGTAGAGATGAGGTTTCACCATGCTGGCCAGGCTGGTCTTGAACTCCTGACCTCGTGATCCACCCACCTCAGCCTCCCAAAGTGCTGGGATTACAGGCGTGAGCCACTGCATCTGGCCTGGACTTCTTTTTCTGCTCTTTCAGAAATCTAGCTACCAACTCTACAATATGCTAATTTTTCTTTTCAAATAATTGATAAGGTTTCTATCTTCTCAGTGGATCCTAAATTATAAACGTGTTTGGAAATTAATCAAACCACTTTTAAGTAATCCATAGGTAAAAAGTATGGCATTGAAATCTGGTGTCATCAGTGAATTCTACCAAATATTTAAAGAAGAAACCATGTTAGTCTCAAAATTATTCCTGAGAATAACAAAATAGGAAGCACTTTCCAACTAACTTTATGAGGCCACTATAATAACACTGACAAAACTTGTGAGAGGCTTCATTAGAATAGAAAATGACAGGTCTGGCTGGGCACGGTGGCTCATGCCTGTAATCCCAGCACTCTGGGGGGCTAAGGCGAGCAGATCATGAGATCAGAACATCCAGACCATTTTGGCTAACACAGCGAAACCCCGTTTCTACTAAAAATACAAAAAAAAAAAAAAAAAAGCCAGGTGTGGAGGCATGCGCCTGTATTCCCAGCTACTTAGGAGGCTGAGGCAGGAGAATCGCTTGAACCTGGGAGGTGGAGATTGCAGTGAGCTGAGATCGTGCCACTGCTCTCCAGCCTGGGTGACAGAGTGAGACTCCATCTCAAGAAAAAAAAAGAAAAGAAAAAAGAAAGAAAAAGAAAATGACAGGTCTATCTCGTCATAAATATACTTTCAAAAATCATAAACAAAATGTTGCCAGTGATATATAAAAGGGTAACACATCATGACCTAGGTATCAGAAACAGAAAAAGAAAGTTTACTTAATCACCCATTTGTCATAAGAAAATTTAGGCATCTAAGCAATAGTAAAGATCTACAAAAATGGTAAAAAATATCAAAAGGAATAGTGAAGTATTGAAAACATTTCCTCTACGATGGGGAACAAGACAATGATGTCTACTCCAACCATTTCTACTAAATACCACTTTTGCTCCTTTATCCTGCAATCTTGCCAACTAATCTAATTAATTTTAATATTTTATGTGTAGATCTTTTGAATTTTATATGCATGCTCATGTTGACTTCAGATCTGCAACAAATGTGGCACTGCAGCACCATGGGAACAGGGCAAATATTCAATACATGTTGCTGTTAAATTGAGTATTGTGAAATAAAACTGAAATTGACCTATACCTCCCACTATATGAAACAATCTAAGGCTGGTGGATTGTAGAGCCCAATTTGAAAAGCATTTCTTATGACACTTAAATCTACTCAGTGTATAAACCCATAAGAAATGTGTACCAAAATACACATATAAGAATGTTCGTAGCAGGATCATTCATCACACTGACATGCTGAGAATACTCCAGATGTCTATCGATGATCGTATGGATAAATATTTTTTGTTACTTACACAAGGTAAGAGCAAGGACATTGAACAAACTTTAGCTGTACATGCAATACCATGATGACTCCCATAAATATGTTGAGCAAAATAACTAGACAAACCCAGTAGATGCAGTGGGATTCCACTTGTACGAAGTTCATTAGACATGCAAAATTCATCAGTAGGATGATTTTGGACACTTAAATAGTAAAAATATAAAGAAAAGCAAGGGAACCTTAAAACTTAGGGTAGTGGTTTCTTTTCATGGGGAAGAAAGCATCATGATGCTGTGAGAGTGGGTTGTGTGCAATTCTACCATGCTCCATTTTTGGTTGTGGGTGGTGATTATACAGCTGTTCATTTTATCTTCATACTTTCACATGTATATTTATGATTTGGACATTTTTCTGAATGTAAGTGATATTTCAATCCGTAAAAATCAATGATATATGACCAACAAACTGTGGCACATCAATACAATAGAGTATTATTCAGCCATAAAAAGAAATGAGATATGAAGTTATGAAAACACACACAATAACCTTAAATTCATATTGTTAATGGAAAGAAGCCAGTCTGTCAAAGCTACATACTGTAATTCAACTATATGATAATCTGGAAAAGGCAAAACTAAAGGTCAGTAAAGTGATCAGTGGTTGTTAGAGGTTCAGGGAGATTAATTGGTAGAGCACAGGGTATTTTTAAGCAGTGACACTATTCTGTATGATATGCTATGGTGGATAAACGACGTTATGCTTTGTCAAAACCCATGGAATGTACAACACAAAGAGTAAGCCCTAATGTCAACCACAGACTTTAGTTAATAATAATGTATCGATATTGGTTCAATAGTTGTAACAAATATGCCACACACATGCAAGATGCAAACAATAGGAGAAACTGGGCAGGGGAAAGGAGAATATACGGGAAATATTAATACTTTCTCTGCAATTTTTTCTGTAACCCTAAAAGAGCTCTTAAAATAAAGTCTATTTTAAAAAATCAATGATATATTTCAAAGGAAACTGAATATATGGCATAAAACTTTATTCAGAACTTAGAGAGAAGGGCTAAAAATAATAAGGAACTCTAAAATGAATATGAACATATTGATCAGGTGTATCTTATAAGCTAATGAGAAAAAATAAGGATTAGAGAAAGAAGCAGATTGTAATAAATAAATCATTAAGAGAGGATAAACAATTCATCCAAATGGGCAAAATCGCACATTGGAAGGAGGAGAAGAAGATGGAGGAGACGTGGGTGGAAGGCCAGGGTGTGTAGGAGGAGAAGTAGGAGGAGGAAGAGTAAGAGAAAAAGGAGGAAGAGACTCCTAGAGATGCACTTGTAGACATTGAGAAATTTTTTTTAATGGTAAGGCCGAAGACTAATGAATTGAGTCAATTTCAAAGGAATGAAAAAATAAGCTTTTCATTTTAATTATTGTCTGCAACATTAAAAGCAGTAATAAAATATAAAAATAATCTATAGGATTTTGAGATGAAAAGATTGATCCTTCTATGGTCAGAGAATGTTTTGTTCATGTCTACTATTCTTGGCATACAAGATTCAGTTGCAAATCACTTCTAAATTCTTTCTAGAAAATATTCTTCAAGACATATTACAGGCCTTTGGCAACAACACAGACAAAGCTTCCACAGACCATCTTCCTAGTTTATTTACATAGAAATACTGAATAAAATGTGAACATAAAAATATTTATTTGAATAGGGGAATGTTTGAGGGCATACATATTAAAAAGAAAAAAACAAATTTATTATTTATTTGTTCCATTATATCCCCCACTACCCACTCTCATTTCCTCTCCTGTAGAATCAGTAGCCAGGTCGATCTGTTTAATGTGTGCCTGTTGTTGGTATGTCTTTTTAGCAAAATGTGTGGAATTTCGGATGCATATATATGTCTTGTGTCATAAAACTGTTAAAATTTGTCACTCAAAACAATGTTTTTCTCAATATTTTACGAAAAAATATTTTTTTGAAACAGGGTCTTACCTTGTCACCTAGGCTAGAGTGCAATGGCATGACCACAGTTCACTGCAGCCTTGACCACCTGGGCTCAAGCCATCTTCCCACCTCAGCCTCCAAAGTAGCTGGGACTATAGGTGTGCCCAACCACACCTGGCTATTTTTTTTTTTTTTTTTTTTTTTTGCTAAGATGGGGTCCCACTATGTTGCCCACGCTGGTCTCAAACTCCTGGCCTCAAGTGATCCTCCCACCTTGGCCTCCAAATGTGCTGGCATTATAGGCAGGAGCCACTGTACTTAGCTCTGAAATTTTATGACATAAAGAAGAGTTGGAAGAATTATACAGTAGTCACTCATATATTCTCAGCTTAGATGCTATAATTAGCAACATTTATGTCTTAGTCTTCCATCTAGCTATCTTACTTATTACTTATCCATCAGAACATTAGCATTACACGACAGATTCCCTCATGACACTTACCAGTCAGTCTCTAACCCCTTCCCCCAGTGGCAACCACTGTTCCACTTTTTCACCATAAATTTTACTAATTTTAGAATATGAAATATATGGAACCATATGGTAAGAACTCTTCTGCATTACAATTCTTTGAATAGAGTGTTTTTCTGATCCATCCATGTTGATGCACATATCAGTCATTTGATCCTTTTTATTACTGAGTGATGTTCTATTGCATGAATATATGTCTTTGGAAACTTGCTTACATTTTAATTGTCTAAATATTTTTATGAATAAAGATCCTGCAGCATACTTATAAAAGTCTTTTTGTGGGAATAAATATCTATGATTAGAATTGCTTTATGTGTTTAACTGCTTAAAAATACACCAGATAATCTCCCAAAAGATTAATTTTACACTGTCTTCCAAAATATATGCAATTTCTGACTGTTTTGAATCCTAATAAGCATTTGCTGTTATTAGTATTTCTTTTTTGAGACGGAGTTTCACTCTTGTCATGCAGGCTGGAGGGCAGTGGCATGATCTTGACTCACTGCAACCTCTGCCTCCTGGATTCAAACGATCCTCCTGCCTCAGCCTCCTGAGTAGCTGGGATTACAGGCACCTGACACCATGCCTGGCTAATTTTTGTATTTTTAGTAGAGATAGGGTTTCTCCATGTTGGCCAGGCTGGTCTCGAACTCCTGACCTTGGATAATCCGCCCACCTCGGCCTCCCAAAATACTGGGATTATAACTGTGAGCCACCGCGCCTGGCCTATTATCAGTATTCTTAATATCTGCCATTCTGGTGGTTGTGTAGTTATATCTCTCTGCAGTTTTCATTTGGTTTTTCCTGACGAGCAATAATGTGACACTTCTTCACGGGCTATATTAACAATTTGTATGTCTTCCTTTGTAAAGTAACTGTTCAAATTTTGCCCACTATAATTGAGATGCTGGGCTCTTTAATATTGTATTGTACAAGTCTTTATATATCTGGGTGTCGGTCAGTCTGAAATTTGGGCAGAGTTTAATGTAGAATAAGGGGCAATTCTTTGCTTGACATCTTTTTCCTAGGATTTCTTCCCTCATTTTCCAGGTCCTGTGGTCACCTCAATCTCTGTCATCTAGATCTTCATGCCAGTGGATACTACAGAAGCATCCACAGATTCCATGAAACAGGGATCAAAACTATTCAGAAAAAAATACAAATTAGCAACACAACAATAAAAATAACACAAATAAAAATGCAATACAGTATGACAACTATATGAGAAGGTTACATGAGAATATTAAGGCCATTTTACATAACAGACTTGAGCTTCCACAGATTTTGATTTCTATAAGGGTCCCTGAATCAATTCCCCACCAATACCAAGGGACTACTGTATTCAGGATTTTTTCACCTAGTTCATGAAGGATATTCATCGGTAGTTTTCTTTCCTTATAATTTCTTTGTCTTGTTTGGTATTATCAGATTAATGCTGGCCTCATAAGACAAGCTGGGGGTGGATGGGTGTTCCCTTCTCTTTTTTCTTCTGGGTTTATTTAAAATTCACATCTTTACTCTTTAAATGTTGGAATCCACCAATGAATTAATCTCAATATTTGTTTTTTTAATGCTGCTGTTGGAAGGCTTTATCTATTAAATAAGTTTTGAAATATATATCAGGCCAGGCAGGTGCAGTGTCTCAAGCCTTTAATCCCAGCACTTTGGGAGGCCAAGGTGGGCAGAGCACTTAAGCGCAGGAGTTCAAGAACAGCCCAGGCAACATGGTAAAAACCCATCTCTACAAAAGATAGAAAAAATTAACTGCGCATATATATATATGTGTGTGTAAAAATTGTATGTACACACACACATACATACATGCAACTATCTAGGTTATCCGTTCTTTCTGAGTGAACTTTGGTAACTTATGTCTTTTGAGTAATATTCCATGTCATGTAAATTGATGAATTTATGGACAAAGAGTTGTTTGTAATGTTCCCTTAAATCCTTTTAATATCTGCAAAATCTGTAATAACGTTCCCTCCCTCCTGATTTTTGTTTTCTTCTTTTTCCCTGTGGGTGAGTCACTTGAAAGGTTTATAACCTATATTGAACTTCTCAAAGAATAAGGTTATGATTTTGTTGATTTTTAAAGGTTGTTTTTCTCTTTCCAATTTCATTGACTTATGTAGCTGCCACAAAACTTCACTCTATCCTCTCCAGGACCCAGGACCCAGCTGGGCTCAAGAATTAAATTAACATAACATGGATTAACAGGAGAACAGGAGGCAAATTTATTTAATACAAGTTTTACATGTGACCAGAGCCTTCATTACAAAATGAAGCTCCAAAGAAACATCAGTTATGTATACACTGTAGTTAACAAAGAATAGTAAGTTGTTAAGAAACAATTAGGCCGGGCCTGGTGGCTCACACTTGTAATCCCAGCACTTTGGGAGACAGAGGCAGGAGGATAGCCTGTAGCCAGGAGTTTGAGACCATCCTGGGCAACACAGTAAGACTGCATCTCTACAAAATAAAAATAACATAATTTTTTTTAAAGAAGCAACTAAATCCTGTGGAAAGGCTTGAAAGATGTTATTTTAAGGTTGTCTGTACAGAATTCTTTTGGGCTTGACTTCTCATTTTGAGGAAAAGTATATTGCTCCTTTTTTCCAGTATAAGGAGTGGATCTTCTTTCCTCCTTCCCACCCTCCCTCCTTCCTTCCTACCTTTTCCCACAAATGTGGTAGCAGAATGTGCTAATTAGTAAATATCTTCTGCCCTGAGAAGAGAGATGACACGGCAAGAAGAAGGATGCTAAGTCATACTCAGTTAAGGTTCTGCTGCTAGGAGCTGAAGAGTCATTCTTTCCTCATTCATGTGACCATCTGCAAGAAATCAGAACTGTGTCTCCCTCCTGCATGAATCACAGAGGACATCCCCATACAATAGCCTGGAGTGATTCCCACCCCAGCCCCCCACCCCCATCCCCACCACCACTTTTTTAAAAAGGGAATCCAGGAATCGTCCTGCTTCCTGTAGGGATCAGAAAGAAGGGACAAAATAGCACTGCAGGTGGAATTCCGATCCCTTCCCAGGTTCACAGAAGCTTTCAGGTAACTGAGGCTTCTCAGGGAAATTAAAAAAATTAATAAAATGAACCACACTTACCACCTTTTACTTGTGACTATCTCATTTAATTCTCCACTGAACTGCATCAGTTTGATACTTCTATTCCCCTCATGTTACATAAAAGGAATGCTAGGCACATACAGTTTGAATTACTTCCCAATTTCCCAACCCTAGAAGGTGGCAGAACTTCCTGGTCAGTCCTGGAGTAGGAAGAGAGCGCACAAAATACAATAGATCCTCAACCCACCAAGACAAAATGCTGCAAACTCGACAAAGGCTCACTCACCTGGGGCCCAACCCCATCTTCCACTGGTAGCCGCAGATGCTCTTCTTGAAGACAAGGAGGGCCACTTCCAGGCTAAATGAAACATTGCTGTCTCAGGCCTCACTCAACTTCCTGAAAGAAATGATGACATCACTTTAATGGAGCAGAAGTGACTGTAGTTACCCACAATTCCTGGATTATAACCTCAGAATTCCCAATGAGATAATCGTCACAGCCACGCCCTCCTGTAGCGGAAGCCCGGCGGCCTACACAGAGATCCAAAGTTACTGCTCCCAGAATCCTCGCAAAGACTTGGCAATGTCGTTGCCTTTCTCTGGTGGAAGGCTGGCTACTACCCTTTGAATTTGGAATGTATGTTACACAATTCTAGAGCAGAATGCAAAGTCAGCACTGTCTTCTTTGAACCAAAATGTCTCCAAAAACAGGATTCTAATTTATACTTAATATTTCCCCCAGAAGCCCAATCATTAAAGCTACCTTTCCTGGAACAGAAGTATTTTTGACGCCGTGAATCCTTTGGACCAGTTTCCAGAATCCTCTTCAGGTAGCGCTTCTCACCAGCGTTTCCCTTTTTATTTTGGATAACCGGGTTCAGTCCGAATCATTCTATCTCACTGGTCAAGCTCAGCATTCTTTTCCCTTATTCTCATTTTTTTTCTTTCACATGTGACAAAACAAATGTATTTGAACGCCCCTCCCACCCTGTCCCCCACCCATTTCCCTTTAGTAGAGAACACAATTTGAAATGAAAAGGAGGCATAAAATATAAAAGGGAAGATATGTGTGAGCTAAAAATGCAGAAGTTAGAAACTGGGCACGAATGTAAGGAACACAAGATCTCAAAACTACTTTGACTGGATTTTCTACTTTAATCTTTGTGTGTTGGATGCATCTAGAACTCTTGGCGGTGTTATCTGATATCAGCTATTCATTCCATGATAAAAGGACCCACAAGAAGGTCATGCAAAGTTTATTAAAGTATAAAGCAGAAGCAGCAAAAGCTTTTGGGTGTTCCTTGAGTTTAATTGTTCATTGTAAAAAGTGGCTCATGAAGTGAATGAAAGGAGGTGTGTTCATGTGGAGGAATTATTATAATATGAAAAGAGATAAATATATAAAAATTTAAAATTTCTTTTTGTTCAAGTTCAAATATCACATCACCCACTTCCACCCTATTCTTATTATCATAAATACAATAATAACTGTATTACATTCAAGGGAGTCGATTGAGAGTTGGACGCAAATCCAGAAAATCCAACAAATAAAAATACCCGAAGGTTCCGCTTATCACTTTTCTTCTGGACCAGAACTAAACATTTTCATACCTTTATATTATGAAAAATTTCAAACATTGATAGAAGTAAAGAGTGAAGTATTCCATCACCTCATCACCCAGATTCAGCAATTTTCAACATCTGCCACACTTCCTTTATCTATCAATATTGTCTTTCTGCCCTTTTTGTTATTGTAATTTTAAAACAAAATCATGACACTGTATTATTTTCCCCCTAAACACTTCCATGCATACCTCAAAGAATTACATTTTCTAATATAACAAAAATACAACTATCACACTGAAGAAAGTTAATAATTCCTTAGTTTTATTTTATACCGTACAAAACAAAACTTCAAAAATTTCCAGTCATCTCAAAAATACCCATTCTTTGCATGTGATTGTTTTCTCTCTTGAGTCTCTTTCAATCTGGAAGAGTATCTCCCCTTTGATCCTCTTTAAATTCATGCTTTTGGCCTATAGAAGACATCAGGTCAGTTGTCAAGTAAGATGTCCCACATTCTGGATTTTTAAAAATGTTTCATTATGCTGCCAGTTAACATTTTCTTGAATATCTCCTGTGGCTCTGGTAAACTACAATTTAGATTTAGAGAGAAGATGAGATTAAGGTTCATCGTTTTCGGCAAGAATACTTCCCCATAGGTAGGTTTATTCTGGCCTTGTTCAGTGGCATCACCTTCTCCTTAGTGCAGATCACAGCACATTCTTCAATATTACTGTTTCCTACAGCACCTAAGATACTACACCTCAATCATGCACACAAATGTCCATTACAAGAAGAACAAGGTTCAAAGACTTTGAGGGAAATGGTGAAGATTTTAAGAATCAAAATTTTTTCTCTTTCAATTGCTAATATCATCCTATCAAGCATCCATAGTCTTGCAAAGTGTGAAAGAAAAATAAATCTCAAAACTCCCAAATCACTAAGCCAGAGGGAAAAGTCAAGCTGGGAACTGTGTCAGGCAAACCTCCCATTTTATTACTTAATAAGAAAGCTATAAAGAAGAAAAAGCTACATACCTCCTTCACAATTTTTCGACAAGGAAATTCCTTGTGGGCCTGAACATCTTTATCCAAAAGCATTTCTGTTGAATTTCATGCTGGTAATGTAAATTGTTAGCTTATATTCACAGGTGTGGGATAAAGGACACACAGAACTCAAAGTCATTCCTCTGTTCACCTGAAACAAATGCATATCTGATTGCTTCCTCTTCCCTATTGTTTCTGTAATAATGCATATTCACTAAGCAACATTAAGACCTAAGTCACTATTCGTCTACCCACCTCTCACGTGTGAGTTTTGTATTCAGTAAAAGGCTAATCAGAGCCTCAAAATAATGTCACTGTTTGTCTCTTATCTACCTATGATGTAGAAGCTCCCACTCCCATTCGAGATTGTCCTGCCTTTCTGGACTTCAGCAATGTATAACTTGCACATACTGTTTGATGCCTGATTTCTCCTAAAATGTATAAAATCAAGCTGTGCCCTGACCACTTTTGGCACATGTCGTCAGGACCTCCTAAGGTTGTGTCACAGGTGAGTACTTAACCTTGGCAAACTAAATGTTCTAAATTGATTGAGACCTGTCTCAGATACTTTAGGGTTCACAAAAGTATGCTTTAGTGAACACCCATGTCCATTTGTTCTTGATTTTTAAATGAGTGTTACCATAATATAAATTCCTTGAATGGGGACCCTTGAAACTAAGAGTATGCATAGTGCATAGAGTCATATTACCAACCTTATCCCCAAACAAGTGATATGATTGACTGAGCCAATAGTATTTGGGAATCTTTTCCCCAAAAATAGATGCTATGAATTGAAATATACCCTTGCATGGCATGTTTAAAATACTTCTACCATTGCACATACCGACTTATCAAAGTTATCTGATCTCTAATCTCTGTACCTATAAAGCAATGCTTCCCAGCCAAGGTCACATACACTGAGAAAGTGTCTCACAAATAACTTTTAAGTGATAACTGATACCAAATCTGATGTTATTTAAAAACAAAAACAGAGGCAAGTCAATATTCCTCACATAATAGCATCACTGGCGCCTGAACTGAAGTTTGCTGTCTAGAGTAGGAGGCCAAAAGATGATTTTAAAGCTGCTGGGCCAGGTAATATATTTAACCTGTAGCCTTTGGGACATATGCGATTGACTGGCTCACAGAGCATCCATTCATAATCCCTTTGACCCTGCATGTCTCTTCTATAAAATCATGGGGGAAAATCAAAATACTTTCTTAATGATCCTTAAGTCTATGGTTGTCATGGGACAATATTTTGACCAATTAGATGTAAGTGTAAGTCTTCTGTTTATACTAGAAAGAAGAGAAAAGATTTGGTTGGTATTGAGGATATGAGATGAATAAGGGATATTGAAAATGCAATAGGATCAATGAATTGTAGAAATTGATGAGGTCAATATCACAGTAAACCATAGGAAGGTCTGGCAAGAGAATATGTAGACCAGAGTGTAATGCTTTAAATGGAGACTATGGAGGGATTGCAGCTATTGCTAACTTAAGGCCTATATTATGACCATGGAAATGAGTACCCCAAGTAGGATAGACAAAAAAGATGACCAGAGGCATGGAAGTCAGCATATATCTCTTAAATTGTAAAACATTTCATATATACTTAGAACTATGAGAATAATTTTTAAACACATCCCAGATGCCCAGGTTTAACAAGTGCACATTCACTCAATAGAATACAACACAATCATTAAGGATGAATTTTATGAAGAATGTGGGGAACAGCAAAATTAACTTATGGTATATTACTAACTGAAATACTAATTTAAAATTTACACATTATTTAATAAAAAGCAAATATCTACATAAGTATAAAATAAACCAATATGAAAAAGTTTACATGAGGGTGGTGCTAGTAGGATTATAGTAAATCCTAACTTAGTTCTGAACTTACTTGTAATGAGGTCCTGCCACTTAAAAAAATAAATAAAGTTCCAGACACTTTTAAAAAGTCTTGGGCTTTTTATTTTTGTAATTTTTTTTCCTCAAGAAAAAATGAATATGTTAAAATATAAAGAAAATATAACTATTTGGGGATAAAAGTGAAGGTTTTAGTATGAAAAGAAACACACTTTAGCGGAAAAGTGATGAGTATGAGAAAAAAACAAGATTCTAAAAGGGAGTTGGGCTGTCCACTGGACATAACCTTAAGGAATACGGAATCTCAGACGTGTTTTACCTCTCTTACCTCTTTATATGTGCCTGTAGTCATCTAGACCTCTGCTTATGCTATCTGGCATGGACAATTTATTTCAAGATGCCAAGAATCCACAATAATTTCCGAGGACAAATCAGTCATGAAATCAAGCACAGAAAGAGCAAGTTGTATCTGAAAAATGAAGGAAGCTGTACTGGCAGGAAATTTAGAAAATATGATATGGAAAATGGCTCCTGTCTTGAAATTTTTCGCGTTCAAATCAGGCTTGGAATTGGCTATTCCTCTGTTGCCAGTTGACCTCATATATTTAACATGAACGTATCTTTTCTACAAATCTGTTTAAGCCATGTGAATTTATTGTTATTCAGGAAGAGATGGGTAGGTTGAGATGGGAGACGGAATCCAGATAACTATAACAAGTCAACCTACAGGAAGTATGTACTTACCACTTTCCTTCTGGGCAGGAAAAAAGTTTTTTAACGAAACTTTCGATATTAACACAAAAAGGCAGAGCTTGCAGTGAGCTGAGATTGCGCCACTGCACTTCAGCCTGGGCGACAGAGGAGACTCCATCTCAAAAACAAAAAAGAAAAAGAAAAAAAAGATAATGATAACATGAAACACCAAATGCGCCTACCCTAATTTCAACACTTCCCAATATTTTGCCAAACAGGCAATATCTATGACTATTGAATTTTGTTACTGAAATATTTTAAAGCAGATCCCTGGCCTTGTCCCTTCCCAATACTACCTGTATCACTTAAAAATAATGATGTTTTAACATAACCATGAAATCGTTACCTTATGAAATAAAATTAGCAATTCTTAGTATTATCTAATATGCATCCCAATTTGAATCCTGTTTTTTTGGGGAAGAAATTCTTTTACAGCTGGTTTATTCCAGTCATTATCCGAATATTTTGATCCATTGTATTTGATTTTTATCTCACCAGGAATTCATTTACTCTAAAATTATGCCTCCACCCCGACCCTCCCACACACAGCACCACCACCACCATTTTTTATTTCCTTGAACTGTTGGGGAAACAAAAATTTCAAATTAGGTGTCTAAATTCTGGATTTGTCTATAGGCATCCCCATATTTTCTCCTCTGCTCTTTTAAATGTTCTGTAAAGTAGAAATTTGATGTAAAGTCTACATTAAATACAAGTTATTGGTTTTTGCAATACTTCATAGAATGGACTGGAAATATTGGAAACAGAAACCATATTCTCTTCAACTAAAGTCAACACAAATCCTCAGCAAGTTTCCCTCTGAAGAGAAAGACAAAAATAAATAACAGCAAATATGCAAAAAGAGACAGATTAAAATATGGAAACCATCATAACAAATCAGATTCTAGACTGAGTACAATGGCTCATACCCGTAATCTCCAGCACTTTGGGAGGCTGAGGTGGGAGGATTGCTTGAGCCAAGGAGTTTGAGACCAGCCTGGGCAATACTGTGAGACCATGTCTCTGCAAAAAATCCATTAAGGTAAGCTAGGTATTTGAGACCACTTTTATCTCAAAAAAAGTTTGAGGTGGAATTTGCCAATTCCTTAAGGTAGAAACCTGAGAAGCTGATAGTTGCATTCTAGGACCTGCCAAAGATGGGGTGGATAACCATGGTTTAAAAAATCACTTGGGGCACGGTGGCTCAAGCCTGTAATCCCAGAACTTTGGGAGGCCAAGTTGGGCAGATCACGAGGTCAGAAGATTGAGACCATGCTGGCTAACACGGTGAAACCCTGTCTCTACTAAAAATACAAAAATTAGCCGTTTGTCTTTGCACACACCTGTATTCCCAGTAACTCAGGAGACTGAGGCAGGAGAATCACTTGAACCCGGGAAGCAGAGGTTGCAGTGAGCTGAGATCGTACTACTGCACTCCAGACTGGGCTACAGAGGGAGACTCCGTCTCAAAAAAAAAAAAAAAAACACTTGGGTTTTGTGTATGGAACACCAAAGGGCTGCATCCTAGGAGTAAAGTTGAATGGGAAGTAGGTCCAACCTGGCAGGTATTCAAATCCAAATCCAAGTCAACTCAATCCCTGACCCTGTATTGCTTGTAAATCTGGCATAAATAAATAAAATCCTCTATAGAGATCCTAACCATCCAATTATTTTTTTAACTTTTTTTTTAAATAATCACAGATTCATATGAAATTGAAAAGATAGTAGAAAGAGGTCCCACGTACCCTTCACCCAGTTTCACCCAATGATTATACTGTCCTTAATTAAAATACAACATCAAAACCAGGGAATTATATTGATACCATGAATATGTGTAGTTGTATGTTATCACTTGTAGACTGATATAGCTACTACCACAATCAAGATAAATAACTATTTCATCACTGCAAAGCCCTCCTTCTTGCTACATCTTGATAGTCACACCCAGTCTCCACCCTTCCACCATTCCTGATATCTAGAAACAACTAATCTGCTTTCTATCTCTATAATTTGGTCATTTCAAGAGTGTTATACAACTAGAACCATAAAATAGATTCACATTTTTCACTTAGCATAATTATCTTAAGATCCCTCTAAGTTGCGTGTGTATCAGTAGTCCATTCATTTTTATTGCTGAGTAGTATTCCACGGTACGGATGTACCACGATTTGTTTAACATTTACCTATTAGGGAACATTTTGGTTGTTTCCAGTTTTTTGCCATTATGAATAAAGCTACTATGAACATTCATGTACAGGTTTGTGTACATTTGTTTGTGTATGTAAACTTTCATTTCTCTGGAGTACATGTCCAGGATTGAAGTTATGGGGTGGTATGGTAAGGATATGTTTAATTTTTTAAGGAACTCTAAACTGTTTTCTGGAGTGACTCTACTACTTTGCATTCCCAACAGAAACTTATGAGACTTCCAGTCTCTTTACATCCTTGCCAGAGTTTGACATTGTTGCTATTTTTAATTTTAGCTGTTCTAATAGATGTGTAGTGATATTTCATTGTGGTCTTGATTTATATTTCCCTAATGACTAATGATGTTGATGATCTTTGCATGTGCCCCTTTGTCATACGTATATCTTTTTCAGTGAAGTGTTTGTTTAAATCTTTTAGCTTAAAAAATTGAATTGTTTTCTTATTGAGTTTTGAGAGTTCTTTATATGTTCTCTATACAAGACTTTTACACATATATGATTTGCAAATAGTCTATCACTCCCTAGGTGGTCTTTTCATACCTGTGTAAGAGTTATGATTTTATTTTTTGAAAATTATTTTGTTAACAGTTTTGGGGGTCCCACAGAGATGCCAAATAGATTGATGTAACAAATCCAGGTGATGTTTGTCACCAGAAAAGTACACCTCAGTGATGGTCTTAAGCCCAGTTGCATTCTCTTGGCTCCCAGAGGTAAATACAAAGTGGCAATAGAAATGTGTTGATCCTCTGTTTTTCTCATTTTAATTTTCTTCTAATTTTGTCTTTCATTTTTGTTTTGTTTTGTGTTCACTTATGGCTGATAAATTTTCACCACTGGCAACAATAATTGGGAATTTTTTATGATCTTCTTTTTAAAGTGACTATCAGTGCTGCTCCCAATGTTCTCAACTTTTTCAGAAATTATCCTTGTCAAAAGGCTTATAGTCTTAGACAAATTTATATGATACATTTATTCAGCTGCTGCAAAATATGATTCAACTAACTCATCATCAGTAAATAACTTTTCTTGCTTAACAGATTAGCCACTCTAAAATTTACTTTGGTTATAGCCTCATTTTCATTTGTTATTTTATAAAAGTAATTCTGCTTTCATAAGATATTCCATTTTAAATTTTTTATTTATGGTCATAATTATCTGTGATTTGGAAATATTGGGATAAGGTTTTAATCTGGCAGTATTAATGTTATAAAATTTTTCTTCTTGTGCAGCTGTCATTGCATAACAAACACAAAAGTCAGCCATCTGATTCTATAACAAAATAATCTACACTTTACTATACCTTAAAAGCATAACATTCAAAATTTGATTTTCTCTTCTTGTTTTGACATGATGGATATGCAAAATAAATAAAATATCATAGTAGAGTGATACATATGGCACTCAAAAATCTGATAATTTGTAATAACTGTGTTACTGTGATTTATGCTACACTGAGTAGCAGTATGAAGTGATGAGAGCATTATATATTGTCTATATCATAAGTACACAACTGTACCAATATAACATGAAAATAGCCACAGACAATATGCAAACAAATAAGCATGACTGTTTCAACCAAAATTTATGAATGCTGAAATTTGAATTTTATATACTTATCATATGTCATAAAATATTCTTCTTTTGATTTTTTTGACTATTTAAAAATGTAGGCTGGGTGTGGTAGCTCACACCTGGAATCCCAGCACTTTGGCAGGCTGAGGAGGGCAGAATGCTTGAGCTCAGGAGTTTGAGACCAGCCTAAGCAACATGGTAAAACCCCATCGCTACAAAAATGCAAAAAATTAGCTGGACATGGTGGTGCATGCTTATAGTCCCAGCTACTCAGGAAGTTAAGATAAGAGGATTTTTTGATCCCAGGAGGTTGATGCTGCAGTGAGCCAAGATCATGCCACTACACTCCAGCCTGGGTGATGGAGTGAGACTCTGTCTCAATAAAAAATGCAAAAGCCATTATTACTTCATGGGGGTATATAAAAACAGTCAGTACACCATATTTAGCCATTAGGCCAGAATTTCCCAGCCACTGGCTTACTCCATCTTACCCAGAACCAGAATTCAAAACTGATCTATAAAGTCAACACAATATCAATCAAATTTACAGCAGGTTTTTGCAGAAACTAATATTAAGATTTACATAGAAATGCCAAAAACAGCCAACTAAAAAAACTAGAATAGTCAAAATTGTTTTGAAAAGGAAGAACATCATTAGAGGAATAACAGTATCAGATTTCAAAACTTATTCTAAAGCTCCAGTAGTCAAAACATAGCAATAGCTTAATAATATTTACATAAATCAGTGGAACAGAAGTGATTCCAGAAAATAGAGCCAAGTACATATGATCAGTTTATTTTCGGTGCAGCCACAAAAATAATACGATGGAGGACAGTTGTTTCAAACAATAGCACAGAACACCTGGATATCTATTCGAAAATTATGAACCTCAACACTTACCTCACATCATACACAAAAAGAACTCAAAATAGGTAACAGACCTAAATGAAAAGCTAAAACTACAAATATTATACAAGAAAATATAAGAGAAAATTTTCAAAACCTTGCGATAGGCAAAAAAAGATTTCATAGGTAGGCAAAATAAAGCACAAAATCTAATTTAAAAAGATAAACCAGAACTTCATCAAATTGACTTCCTCTCTTAAAGACATCATTAACAAAATGAAGAGGCAACCCAAGACTAGGAAAAATATTCATAATGTATATATCTGAGAAAGAATTGGTATCTAGGCTATATTAAGAAATCTTACAACCCAACAATAAGGAAACAAACCAACAAAAAGCAGCAAAACTTTCAAAAGTTCTTTTCCAAAGAAGATATAAAATGACCAATCAGCACATGATAAAATGACTGATAACCACATCATTACTTATCAGAGAAATGCTAATTATACAACAGTGAGATAACACTACAAATAATCCCAATGGCTAAAAATCCCAAGTGTTGGTTAGCATATAGAACAAGTGATCTTGCATTGATTGCTAATGGAAGTATAAAGTGGTATAGTCATTTTTAGAAATGGTAAAGTTAAACAGACACTTAGCATATTCACTCTTACTTGCCTTGTACCAAAAGTATAATTCTTAAAGATGTGAGATAGTGGTTTGAGAATAAACAAAAATGGGCTGGTTATGGTGGCTCATGCCTGTAATACCAACACTTTGGAATGCCGAGGTGGGTGGATCATGAGGTCAGGAGAACATCTTGGCCAACATGATGAAACCTCCTCTCTACTAAAAATACAAAAATTAGCTGGGCATGATGGTGGGCGCCTGTAATGCCAGCTACTCAGGAAGCTGAGGAAGGAGAATCACTTGAACCCAGGAAGCGGAAGTTGCAGTGAGCCAAGATCGTGCCACTGCATTCCAGCCTGGTGACAGAGCAAGACTCTATCTCAAAAAAAAGAAAAAAAAGGTCAGAGATTTCAGTAATAAACATGGAAGATAGGAGACTCTGGGAATGGATATACCTAGTGTAGTATAAATGTGACCTTTAAGATCAGTAAATAAAAAAGGGACTCGTCAATAAATGTTGAAAGCCTTGACTATCCAAATGGAAAAAATTAAAATTAGACTTGTGCCTGACACCGTTTAAAACATATTCTTCATGTTTTGAAAATAATTAGTGTCTGGGAGTATGGGAAAGTTTTCTTTTACAAAATCATTATACAAAAATTTTACAAACATATTGAAATTTTAACCACATAATTTTTTAACTAAGTTGCCCAGGCTAGAGTGCAGTGGCTATTCACAGGCATGATTGTAGCACCCAATAGCCTCAAACTCCTGCCCTCAAGTCATCCTTCTGCCTCCCCAGTAGTTGGGACTACAGGTATGTTACAGGTATGTGCCGCCCCACACAGCCCAACCACATAAAGAATTTAAGTGAACAGTAAAGTACCTCATTCTTTATGTTAATTGACAAGGACAGGCAATTCTTCATAAAAATAACCTACACTTAGCCTGTGACAGCAATTCAACTCTTAGGTATTTATCCAAGAGAAATCAAAGCATATGTCTGCAAAAACGCGAATACAAGTATATTCTTAGTAGCTTAATTCAAAATTTCCAAAACCTGGAAACAGATGTTCACCAACGTGAGAATGGGCAAACTGGTAATTTCCTGATTACTCTGAACATAAAAAGAAGATGACAAGCATAATAATATAAATGAAGTTAAAATCCTTATGTTAAATGGTGGCAGCTTCTATCGAAAACAGAATGGCAGATCCTGAAAAAATTGAAAATACAATTATCATATGATCCAGTAATTCCACTTTGAGGTATGTGTTCAAAAGAATTGAAAGCAAGGTCCTGAAGAGATATTTGTACTCCTATGTTCATAACAGCATTATTCACAGTACCCAAAAAGTGGAAGAAACCCAAGTGTACAAAGGAAGAAAATTCTGACATATTCTACAACACAAATTAACCTTAAGGACATTATGGTAAGTTAAATAAGCCAGTAACAAAAAGGCAAATACTGGGCCGGGTGTGGTGTCTCACGCCTGTAAAATCCCAGCACTTTTGGGGGCCGAGGTGGGTGGATCACAAGGTCAGGAGATCGAGACCATCCTGACTAACATGGGGAAACCCCATCTCTACTAGAAATACAAAAAATTAGCCGGGCGTGGTGGAATGTGCCTGTAGTCCCAGATACTCAGGAGGCTGAAGCAGGAAGATGGCGTGCGTGAACCCTGGAGGCGGAGCTTGTAGTGAGCCAAGATGGAACCACTGCACTCTAGCCTGGGCGACAGAGCGAGACTCCATTTCAAAAAAAAAAAAAGTCAAATACTGTATGATTCCATTTATGTGACTCAGAGAAGTCAAATGCATAGAGACACAAAGTATAGTGGTTGCCAGTGGCTGGGAGCAGGGGAAAATTGAGGGTTGCTCTTGAATGGGATAGAGTTTTAGTTTTGCAAGATAAAATGAGTTTTGGAGACTGGTCTTACAACAATGTAAATGTACTCAACACTACTAAGCTACACACTTAAAAATGGTGAAGATGGTAAATTTCATGTTATGTATATTTCACCAGTAAAAAATTGTAAAAAGCTGAAAGCATTCCAGGTAGCTCTAGTTTGCATCTAAGATTAAGAGACATTTATTTCCATCAAAAACCAAGGATCTGAAAGTAACCAATTTATGAGCTCAAAAGTTAGCCTGACAGTCTCACAGATGCTGGCACAAGACAAGAGACTCCTGGCTCTGAGACAAAGGACTTTATTAGTCACAACCACAGCAGTAGCCAGAGTGTCATTCTTTGCAATGATTTTTGGCATTCTAATCCCATAGAGTGACATGGAAGGCCAGGTGCTGCAGGCCTAGCGGGCTGCGTTGTAGGAATAGAACCCTAAGCTTAGGAAACCTGAATCTTTTATGATAGCCCATGGGAACAAAACCACTGCCCTTCACCCTAGAGGGAGACACTGTCTTCACTAGAGTGGGCAATAAACAAATCTACTGCTCTAGAGGGAGACGCTATATTTTTGTTCCCTAAAATGCATCTTTGAAAAGACAGTGGGGAACAAAGGTGACCAGTGTCTCCACTCAAAGACATGCAGAAAAAGAGAAGTAGACACTTAAGTAACCATAGTGTCTGCAGAAAAATAAAAGAAAAAAATAAGGGAAGTAGATACAGAGAATGAGTGGAGAATGAGGAATAATAACTAATGCTACATTCTAATTCAAAGCCAGTTGACTTCAGAAGAAAAAGGCCAATTCTGGGGTTACATCTCCTCTGTTAGTGGTATGCTAATAAATGTTTAATAAATGGCTCTCCAGAAAGAAAAGTATGTACATTATACAAGTTTACTATAAATTTTACTAACATAGAATGTTTTTAGAACACAATTCATAAACAATAATAAAATATGCAATATGCTTTATTATAAATTACTAATTTAGAAAACCATGTTGAATGAAAAAAAGCCAAATACAAAAGTATATTACAGTATGACTTAATTTATATAGAGTTCAAGAATAGGCAAAACCAACATATGGTGATAGAAACCAAAACAGTGATTATATCCTTTTTTGGAAAGAAACGAAGGGAAAAGGGCACAAGGGAAATTTTTGGGGTAAAGAAAATGTTTAAACTGTTGAATGGGCATTATTCACAAGGATATGTACATTTTTAAAACAAATGTCGTTAAAATCTGCACTTTATGTAAATTACACCTGAACAAAATGAGTTAAAAAAATGACAAGACAGATCAGACACCTTTGGTAGCTGTTACTATGTGCTTCTATGGGCAGTCTAGTGGAGGCACAGCCACTGATCCCAGTCTTCCAGCTGCATGTTATTTTTATTTATTACCTGCAATTTTATGAAGAACTAGTGTTAAATAGCCAGTGAACCCAGCATCAGTTATTAAAATGACTATTATTTCTCCAACATATTTCAAGGCTTATAAACTGACTCACTCTATACATGTGGATCTCTTTTTGGACTCCCTATTCTTTTCCATTGATCTATTTTTTCTCTCCTGAGCTAAAACTACACTGTATTAATTATAGAAAATTTATAATAAATGCTGATCTCTGGTAGTGTAAGTCCACAAATGTTGCTCTTCATCAAATTTTATCATCACACATAAGGGACTTCTTTTTTTTTTGAGACAGAGTCTCTCACTGTCGCCTGGGCTGGAGTGCAGTGGTGCGATCTCAGCTCATTGCAACCTCCACCTCCTGAGTTCAAGCCTCAGCCTCCTGAGTATCTGGGATTACAGGTGCCTGCCACTATGCCCAGCTAATTTTTTGTATTTTTAGTAGAGACGGAGTTTCACTATGTTGGCCAGGCTGGTCTCATCCTCCTGATCTCGTGATTCACCCACCTCGGCCTCCCAAAGTGCTGGGATTAGGACGAAGTTTTATAGGGAAAACACACAAGCTAAGGGTCTGGAAGAGAACGCACAGGACCACAATTTCTCTCACCACTTGAAGAAGCACCAGGGCCTGGGTGAAGCAGGAGATAGACCACACCTTACCCCTATGCTTTTATCCTTCTTAAAGAGCAATTGTGAAGGCATCCATGTTGGTGGGGGAACTAATTGACTATGAAGGTAATCTGGACTACTTAATTAAAGCAGACAATCTGGCTTTAGTTGTCAGATCAAATGACTAACTGATCTGACATATTGACTAAAACAGACAATCTGGCTTTAGTTGTCAGAGCTTCACAGAACTTGCATGAGAAAGCCAGGTCCTAACACCTCCCATCAGAAAGAGAAAGCCGCTGGGAAGTTGAGCTCATGTAAAGCCCTTCCCACTGAAGAATGTGGGAGTCTGAGGCTCCAGATAGTTCCTCACCTAGGCATCCCAAAGGGAACTCCCAGAATTACCTTTGGACAATTCTGGTCTTTGCACACAATTGTTATTGTGAAGGAAACATTTTGGCTACATTTTATAAAAGACACTTACATAGTGATGCTATGAATTTTCATGTGCCAATTTTGTGTGAAACCAATGTTTTGACCTGATAATTTTAAAACAGACTTAAACTGGTCACAGTTTACAGGCGAATTTGAATTTTGTAAGTAAATAACATTATTCTCTAACATAAAAATAGTACCTTCGTTTTCCTTCCAATGATTATGTCTCAACATTTTTTATCTTGTCTTAATCCCACCGCATGAATCTAGGCCAGTGTTGTGACTTGCTTTAATCTTTAGAATGCGGTGGAAGTATCATTGAGCCTGTTCTCTGATGAGGCCTTAAGAGATCACAGTTTTTGCTCTTGAAACCCTGACACTATGGGACCAACCCTAGATTGGTCTTCTGGAGGATGAGAGACCATGATGACAGAGAGAACTTCATTGTCTCATCTATGACCATCATAAAACAGCCAGGCCCAGATGAGCCATCAGCTGAATGCAGACACATGCACAAAGCCCAGTTAAGATAATCTAGCATGTCCCACACCAGAACTGCCCAGCTAAGGCCAACTGAACTTGCCAGCTCACACATCATGAGCTAAATAAATTTGTATTTAGAGCTACTCAGTTCTTGTGTGTGTTATGAGGCGGAAGCTGATAAGCATATTTAGGATAAATTATACATGAGCAGAGTCTGTTATGCTTTTATCAAATCATTGGATTTGACATGCTCATATTTATTTAGGATCTCTGCATCTACATTTGTAAATGAGATTGGCTCCCACTGATTGGGTGCTAGACTAATTTCTGCTTTTTCCATGCTACTTTGTTACAAGAGGAAAAGCAAACAATGTTATGAAGTAGGGAGACAATCCTGTTAGCATCATATATTTAAAAACCTTAATGTGATATGCAAGGGCTGCTCCTGACCAAACTGGAGGATTGCCTGGGACACCTCCACCAAGGCTGAGGGCTGAGTCTGTCATGAGGGAATGTAGCACCCATTGTAAACCCCAAAAGCTTCCTGGGATAATGTGTGTCCCAGATTTTTTCTCTAACCTACTGTCTGCGTAGGAAGACTGGAGTATGTAGTGGACATGGACAATAATATGTGGACATGTTTATAGATCTAGATCATTGTTGATGGAGCCATGTTATTCCATTATATGGGATGCCTTAATTTACTTAATTCTTACACATGAAGCTTCAGGTTGTTTACGGTCTTCTCATTGCAAAATTCTTAGAATATATTTCTTTCTGAAACCATATTTTTCCACTCATGTAATTACATCCTAAAAATACATTCTGAGGAGGATCATTGGCTCAAAGACAATGCAAATTGTACATCTGATATATATAGACAAGATCCTCTCCAGCAACTTTGTACCTGTTTTTTTCCCCACCAACTTATGTAAGAACACTCATTTCCTCATTTCTACTGACATAGAATTTTTAAAATACTTCACTCTTATCCACCTGATCAGTAAGAAAATGACACTTCAGGGTTGGTTTTATTTGCACTTGACTGGCTATTCTATTTACAAACTATAACTGGCAGGAAAATGTAATGAAGGAAAAACTAGGAATAAACCATGATCCAAATGAAGAAACCTATAAGTCAATTAAAACAAAAAAGGATATTGTTTTTGAAGAAAAAATAAAAGACATTGTGGGCTGAGTGCAGTAGCCCACACTTGTAATCCCTGCACTTTGGGAAGCTGAGGTAGGAAGATCACTTGAAACAAGAATGAGACTAACCTGGGAAATAAAGCAAGACCCCATCTCTACAAGTAAATTTTTTAAAGAAAACATTAGCTGAACATGGTGGTATATGCCTGTACTCCCAGCTACTCAGGAGGCTGAGGCAGGAGGATCACTTGAGCCCAGGAGTTCAAGGCTTCAGCAGTGAGCCATGATCAGGCCACTGCACTCCAGCCACCTGGGTGACAGAGCAATACCCTGTTTCCAAAAAAAAAAAAAAAAGAGCAAAGAGATCGCCTCTCGAATTCATCTGTTATCCCCAATTAAATGACAATTTTGGGAGGAAACTGACAGAAAGAGCACCCTTTAAAAACCCATTATTATACAAGTCTGCTGAGAAGAAGACTGCATCAGTCTGAAATGAACACTGTTGGTTTTTTACATGTTATTGCTCACTTTAGTAAATGTTAGCTTTATTCAATTAATTTTATTAAGACTAACCACAGAACACCTATTCTAGTTAATTTTTAATCGCACTTAATGTGTGAGCTGACAAATTTATTCAGCTCCCACCCTACAGAGTTTCTCTATTGTATGAGATTTCTTACGTCTGTGGGTTGTACTTTTCAGTAAAGTTTTACCACAGCTATATCATCTTGAACATTTCTTTTTGGTGTACACACCAAAGAATGAAGGTTATCACTGGAGAAGTCCCATCCATACCATTTTAGATGGTTGTACTGCCACATCAAGCCTTAAAGACTTAAAAGCTTTGAACTCTGAATTACAATGTTGCTTCTGTATGTGGACTCCAATGACAATGAAACATATTGCTATAAAATCCCTCCATGCTAGTCAGGATGGCCTAGGCAATGCTGCAGTAACAAATAAATCACTAAAAATCTCAGTGGTGAGACACAATGAATTTTTATTTCTTACTCTAAAAAGAAAGCCAACACAGATCAGATAGCGACCTTCTATCGACCCAGTCTGGAATAAGCAGCTTCCAAGGTCACCTTGGCAGGGATAGAGAAGCCTGAGGATGTTTATAAAGGCTAGACCTGAAAGTGGCTTGTATCACTTTTGCTCACACTCCATTGGCTAGAACTCAAACATGGGCACACTCTTAACTGCAAGAGTTACTGAGGAATAGAATCTTCTTATTTGCAAGGAAATGGAACCAGTGTGATTAATACAGCACTGCCTTTGCCGCATCCTTCAAATGTCACTTCTGCAGAGCTTCTTGCCTGTGCAGAGAATCTCATAGAAAACCTGAGTACTAATATTCTTTCATAGTAAGAGCATTGGTTTCATTTCCGAGCACACTTTTGAATATTCTTCATACAGAGAGTATTTTTCCGTTGGGGACTAAAAAAAATCTAGGGACTTTGGCTAAACTGAAGACCTTACCATAATCATCCCAATTAGAATTTTTTTCCTGGATACACCCTTTAATGGAAATTTTACCTCTAACTACAAACACTACCACAAACCACCCATTTGTCAAGAGTAACCTACTTTGCCATTGTAGCATACAGAAGTTCTTGAAATCCACAATACTTGCCTGGCACACCCCAGTGCTGCGGGCTGACATTGTCGATGGCAGTGTCCCTGTCTTTTGCTCCCCCAGCCCTCCCACAGGCTGAGTAAGCTTCTATTATCTGGAATACAGTGTGGCTTCTGTTTTCCTAATTTAACCCTGACTTACTACGTTTATAATGTTTCTCTCTGCTCATGTAGTCTTTGATGAGTCAGAAGGTCTTTGCCATGCTCACAATGTGTGTGCTGTATCTCATATATATGCACTCTCTGTTGGGCAAGGAGGTGTGAATTACGACTGAAGCCCTTACCACATGCCTTACACTTATAGGGTCTCTGTCCTGTGTGGACTCAGAGATGAACATAAAGATCTGAATTCCGGCTGAAGCCTTTACACACTCATCACATTTATATAATTTCTCTCTGGTGTGATCACTCTGATGGAAGTGAAAATATGAACTGTAACTAAAGCACTTGCCACACACTTCACATTTATATGGTTTTTCTCCAGTGTGAACTCTCTGATGAGTGTGAAGAACAGAGCTATAAGCAAAATCCTTTCCACAAACATTGCATTTGTATGGTTTCTCCCCTGTGTGGACTCTCTGGTGAATGTGAAGCTGTGTACTTTGGCTGAAGCCCTTTCCACACTCATCACACCTATAAGGTTTCTCCCCTGTGTGAAACCTCCAGTGGACTTGAAGAAGGGAGCTTGAACTAAAACACTTGCCACACTCACTGGATATGTAGCGCTTCTCTCCAGTGTGGACTCTCTGATGGATAAGAAGGTTGGAGTACTGTTCAAAGCCCTTCCCACACTCTTCACCATTTGTTGGGCTTTTTCCCTGTGTGTACTCCCTGATGAATAAAAAGAAGTGACGTAAATCCAAACGCTTTCCCACATAAGTCGCATTTGTAGGGCATCTCCCCTTTGTGGACTCGATGATGGTTGTGAAGGGAGGAGTTGCACCTGAAGCCCTTGCCACATTTTTTACATTTCTAGGGATTGTCTCCTGAGGGGACTTTCTGACATCTGGGAAAGTCTGAGCTCTGTTAGCAGCCTGTAGGCCATTCGTGGAATTCATAGGGAGTCTCTTCTGAGTGGGTTTTACAATGAATGATAAGATATTGGCTCTGACTTAAGTTCTTTCCATACTGGTCACATTTATAAGATTTTTCTCCTAGGTGAGTGCTGTGATGGACACGAGGATCTGTATCATTTGCAAAGGCCACCCCACAGTTATTACATGTGAAAGGCTGTGGCAAAGCATGGGCCGCATCATGTTGTTCAACTGTTGATTTCATAATCAAGTTTTTCCCACAGTTGGGGTGTCTACCAGGGTCCTCTCCTTTACATTCTTGGGACTCATGATGATCACGTGAGGTCCAATTGAGGCTGTCATCATGCCAAGCACGTCTGTACAATTTCTTTTCCACGTAAATTCCCTTATATCTTCCCTGAGATTTCTGGGGCTCGGTCATTATGTTGGCTTTCTTCCAAGATTCTGGGGTAAGAACCTGTGTGAGGCTTTGACATGCTGTGATATCTCGATTTTTGATAATGGCATTTACTACATAGTTTTTGTTTTCAGAAATCTGAAGAGACATGCCTGCCCACTCTTCACAGAGGTAAACATCTTCTAAATGAGGGGAACACTGTTCTTGAAGGTTCATGATATAATCCTGACTCACACTTAAATCCCGGATCCTTTGTTTCCAAATCTGCCAGCAATGAAGCACTTCTTGAGAAAGGTAATTTAACCCCTTTTCCTGAAGATTCAAAATGTTTTTTTAATCCCGTGTCCCATGAGAAGAAAGAGAATTTGTGAATCACCTATCCAGAGGTTTTGAGAAAATGAAATATGATGGGGTGGGAAGTTGTCCCTGGCTTCCATTGACATGTGAAACAGTTAGAGCAACAATAATTCTAACCTGTGAGCTGCCAATTAGAAATCAAGTATTGTAGGGAAATTAAGAGAAATCTTGGCCAGGTGCAGTGGCTTATGCTTGTCATAGCAACACTTTCAGAGGCTGAGGTGGGAGGGTCACTCAAGTTCAGGAGATTAAGACCAGGCTGGGCAGTACGGTGAGATCGCATCTCTACAAAAAAATTAAAAATTGTCTCGGTTTTGCCTATGATCCCAGCTACTTGGAAATCTGAGGTTGGAAGATTGCTTAATCCTGTGATGCAGAGGCTGCAGTGATCCAAGATTGTGCCACTGTATTCCAGCCTGGGCGAAACGGCAAGACCTTTCAACCCCCACACAGCAAAAAAGAATAAAAGGAAATCTTAGGAAAAATTTATGAAGGAAGAAATTCACCTCCCCGCTATAAGAGTAGTCAATAAAAAGACTTTAACAATCTTGCTACAAAAGGTATGCGAAAGGCTCCCATTTTATGTAGTATATGTGTGTATAGAAATAATACATATTGATGGAGTGTTTTTCATATGTTGGGCAGAGTAAGGGACACAAAGGGTCACAAGAGGTTTCAGAAACAAACAGGTTCTATCTCTTGATGGCTTCCCTTCCTTCACATCACTGTCATATGGAGGAGTATCATGTATGTTTGTGTACAAACTGCACAACTGTACATGGTGAGCCTTAAGGGGATGGGGATAAAAAGGCAATGGGGATTGAAATAGGGATAAACACTGTGAAACATGGTCCTGGCATTGTGCGGGGATGCATATGTAAACCACTGAGACAAGCTTTAAGAGACAGCCTTTTTATGTTACCCGAGGTTCTTTGTCTTCATGAAAAGATAGAGACCATTCAGATCCTATAATCCATTTCCTTAAGTTCTGACCTTTTAAGTTATTGTAGAATCTCAAACAGCCATGACTATGAGAATGGGGAACAGATAGTGTGGATTGTCAATGGCCTGGCACCCAGGGAAGCAAGATTGTGGTATATAACAAACCGGGGGCTGAGGCAGAAGAGGACGATCATATTTTGGGGACCCTATGATGGGTTTCAAAATGGCATGAATATCATGGTCAAGTCCCACTGGATACTGCTTCTGGTTTAAGGTCCTTTCTGGGTTGTTTTATTGAAAGTGACTTTAGTTTATAAGATAGTGTCAGGGAAAGGGAGACCATGAGCAGCCCCAAATGGGCTTTAAGCAGTGGTTTCCCAATTGTTCTGATTGTAACCCACAATAAAATCAGCACTGTGATTCAGTAGGAATAGGCACGAACATCAACACAGACTGCTCACTAAAACAGAAGTTTTATCAGCTGATACTTACATACGATGTGCAATGAACTTTGATAAATTCTTTTGTTTTCTGTTCTATTAATCTATTTTCCTTTTTAAAAATTGCTAGTTATGACACAGTAATTTGATTTCAGGACTCACCAAGAGGGTTTTATCCTGCAGTTTGAGAAACAACTGCAGGGATATGCAGATTTATGTAGAAGGTCCTGTGTTTACAGATTACACTTTGGTTTCACGAGGTTATTTATTAAAAACACAGGACCTAGGGCAAGATTAGGAGGGCTCAAATCCTAGTTATTCTTATAAGCTGTGTGATCATGGGAAAGTTATTAATTCTGTGACTCAGTTGTTTCATCCGTTGATATGGTTTGGCTGTGTCCCCACCCAAATCTCTTCTTGAATTGTAACTCCCATAATTCCCACGTGTCATGTCCCATAATTCCCACATGTCACAGCCCCCACACAGAGTCCCTACCAGGGCACTACCTAGTGGAGCTGCGAGAAGAGGGCCACTGTCCTTCAGACAACAGAATGCTAGATCCGACAGCTTGCACCGTGTGCCTGGAAAAGCCACAAACACTCAACACCAGCCCACAAAAGCAGCCGGAAGGGAGACTATACTCTGCAGAGCCACAGGGATGGAGCTGCCCAAGACCATGGAAACCTATCTCTTATATCAGCGTGACCAGGATGCAAGACATGGAGTCAAAGGAGATCACTATCGAGCTTTAAGATTTGACTGCCCCGTTGGATTTCATACTTGCATGGGGCCTGTAGCCCCTTTGTTTTGGCCAAGTTCTCCCATTTGGAACAGCTGCATTTACACAATGCCTGTACCTGCACTGTATCTAGGAAGTAAATACATTGTTTTTTTATTTTACAGGCTTATAGATGGAAGAGACTTGGCTTGTCTCAGATGAGACACTGGACTGTGGACTTTTGAGTTAATGCTGAAATGAGTTAAGACTTTGTGGGACTGTTGGGAGGCACGATTGGTTTGAAATGTAAGGACATAAGATTTGGGAGGGGCTGGGGTGGGATAATATGGTTTGGCTGTGTCCCCACTCAAATCTCATCTTGAATTGTAACTCCCACAATTCCCATGTGTCATGGGAGGAACCCGGTAGGAGGCGATTGAATTATGGGGGCGGGTCTTTCCTGTGTTATTCTCATGATAATGAATGAGTCTCATGAGATCTGATGGTTTTTAAAAGGGAGATTCTGAATGGGCGCAGTGGCTCACACCTGTAATCCCAGCACTTTGGGAGGCCAAAGTGGGTTGATCAGGAGGTCAAGAGATTGAGACAATCCTGGCCAACATGGTGAAACCCCGTCTCTACTAAAACATACAAAAATTAGCTGGGCATGGTGGCGAATGCCTGTATTCCCAGATACTGGGTTGGCTAAGGCAGGAGAATTGCTGAACTTGGTAGTTGGAGGTTGCAGTGAGCCAAGGTAGCACCACTGTACTGCAGCCTGGCTACAGAGCCAGACACACACAAAAAAGGGGGGGTGGGTAGTTTCCCTGCACAAACTCTCTTCTCTTGTCTACCACCATATGAGACGTGCCTTTCACCTTGCACCATGACTATGAGGCCTCCCCAGGAATGTGGAACTGTAAGTCCAATACATCTCTATCTTTTGTAAATTGCCCAGTCCCGTGTATGTCTTTATCAGCAGTGTGAAAACAGAGTAATACGTCCATAAAAGGGGGATAATAACAGTAACTATCTGTATTAGTCCATTCTCATGTTGCTAATAAAGACATACCCAAGACTGGGTAATTTATAAAGGAAAGAGGTTTAATTGACTCATAGTTCCATGTGGCTGTGGAGGCCTCACAATCATGGCAGAAGGTGAAGGAAGAGCAAAGGGACATCCTACATGGCGGCAGGCAAAGAGAAAGCCTGTGCAGTGGAACACCAATTTATAAAACCATCAAATCTCATGAGACGTAGTCACTCTCATAAGAACAGCACGAGAAAGACCCCTGCCCCATGATTCAGTTACCTCCTACCAGGCCCCTCCTACAACATGTGGGAATTATGGGAGCTACAATTCAAGATGAGACTTGGGTAGGGATATAGACAAACCATATCTCTATCTCATAAACTAAACTTAGGTAACACATAACTGTATATGAACCTCTGAGAAATGAAAATGAGGTTAGATATTTATCAAAAAGTAATCAAATAAGCCAACACTTAGATTACACTTACTACGTACAAGTAAGTGTTGGCTATTGTAACTGCCAACCAAACCAAAGTTCTCTCTTGGTTCCTTTAACACTGGTTTATCCAAAACATTGGATAAACATTGATTTTTCTGCAGAAGCAACCCATAGATCAAGGCTCTTGGTGATGTGTGAATTTTATAAGTCTCATTCTGAGAAATACGAGGAAAGAATGAGAGCCTACATGTGTGATTAGGGGAGGGAGTGATTACTCACTGCTTTGAATGCCCACAGGCCAGGGGTATGAGATTTGGGGAGAGCTCCCTCACAAATCCATCACAAGGGGCCAGATCCTCACACTGATCTGTAAAAACTCATTAACTGCAGGGTTCTAACCTGCACATGCATCTCTTAGGAGTTTTCTTTCCAGTGGTCAAAGTTTCTCTTTGTGATCTAACTGGAGTTTTCTATCTGGTATGAAATGACGATTTCAGGACACAGGTCCAGTGGTCTGATGCTCAGTTACTCACCCACTGAGATGAGGTTCCTGAAGTTTTCCAGCATCGCACCTTGGTACAGGTTTATCTGGGTTTTATCCAATAGAGCAAGCTCTTCCTTGGTGAAGACAACAGCCATGTCCTTGAATGTCACCCTTTCCTAAAACATCAACCACATGCCACGTCAATCATCCACGCAAATGACTGGTCTTAGTCTGTTTGGGCTGCCTTAATAAAATACCACAGTCTGATTAGGTTAAACAAAATAAACTAACTTCTTACTGTTCTGGAGTTTGGAAAGTCTAAGATCAAGTACCACCAAGATAGGTTTCATTCAGGTTTCTTCTCTTGGCTTGTAGACAGCTGTCCTCTCACTGTGTCCTTACATGGCAGAGAGAGAATGAGAGCAAGCTCTGTTGAGGCTCTCTCACAAGGACATTAATCCTATTGGACCAGGGATTCCCAAAGGACAATATTAATCAAATTATAAAATACAGCCCAGGAAATAGGCACAGATAAATCTATACTAAGGTGTTGTGCCGATACACAAGTCTAGTACTGTTCCATGATTTCATTTCTCATCACACACCAAGATTTGGTATTTTCACTTTTTCATGGCAAATTAATCTATTTTTATCATGTTAAAAGGAACTAAGAAGACAGGGTAAATAAAAGCCTGGCTCCTAGATTCAAAAAACACAATAGAGAAAAGGGAGATTTTTAGGATAATTAAGAACACTTGGATATCAACTCGGTATTAAAAAATAGTGGTATCAATGTGAAATTTCTTGAGTATGTTAGCAGTAATGTGGAAATGTAGGAAAATGCTCTTACTCTTAGGAGATACAAGCTGAAATATTTAGGGATGAATTATAATAATGCCTGAAATTTATCCCTAACTGGGTCATCAAAATACAATATAGATATGTGTGCATATACGTATATTATGCATATGTTTGTGGGTGATTGTCAACAATTGGTGAATCTAGGTGAATATTACACATTATGCTATTCTTTCATTTTCCTGATAAATTGAAATTTCTCAAAATAAAAGGATGTGGGGAATAATCTGATATTAATAACCATCTCCTAATCAAGAAACCAATTTTTACGTAAAATATTTCTATTGCTGCATATATCACACAGCTCAGAGTTAAGTATTTACAGATATGTTCTCTCAATAGACTCCGCATCTATAAATAATGCAGAGCTTTCAAACGAAAGTTGTAAGCGGTTACAAAGGACGTCACAAAGAATATTTTCCTAACAATTGTCCAATTACCCAAATCTGACAATGATTAAAATCAAAATCTAGGGGAGTCAGCACGGCTGTCCTAATAGCATCACTCTCTCAGTAACACTACTGTATACCTTCTTCTGTGGGAGGCAATAAAATCGAATTTGAGTTAATCATTCAGGAAACACAGATACCCTGAAGTCTACTTGGGGTGTTCAAATGTAGGGAGAAGGGGTTAGGGATAGAGGTTCACCCAGCCTACGCCCCATTCTCCCTTCTCTGCCTCAACTATAGAGCCTGGGAAAACAAAACACTCATTTCTCCACCACCCTTGTAGCTGGATGGATGCCTTGTAGGAAGCCTAGGCAGCTATTGTCATAGGATGCAGATACAAGGAGAGCCCCAAAATATTAAGAAACCAAATTTATCAACGAATAAACACTTGCAAAAATCTATAAATCTTTTCCTGTCTTAAGTATTCTTGTATAACCATCTATGAAGTATTCTTGTAAAACCTTGAACCTGAATCTATTCAAGCATCTGGTGCTTCCACTTACAAGAAATACTGTGGATAGATAACACATTGAAAGATAAGAAAAGGAAGCAAACAAATGCATTCCAAACATAGGAAAGAACACAGGACACCAAACTTGGTTTCTACAACAAGTCAATAGCAGGAGAGAATAAAGTAGAGGGGCAAATTTCTCTAGATTAAAAGAGATTATGAGACACAACAGCCAACTATATGATAGTATAGACCTTGGTAAGATCCCATTTGAACAAACCAAGGGTTAAAAAATTTTTGAGATAATCAGGGAAATTTGGTTATTGTCTGGGTATTAGATAATACCAAATAATTATTGATTATCTCATTAGTCAATATTTTAGGAAATATATACTGAAATACATAGAGAATGTGGTAAATTAGATTGCTGTTTAGAAATATCCTCTTCTATACTCACTAATCCCACTAAAGGACCAGAGTGTGTTTTCTTACCCCTTTAGTTTTTACTTGGCAATGTAACTTACTCTGGCTATCAAAATGAAGCAGAAGTGAGAATGTGCCAGTTCTAACCTGGGCCTTGACAGATCTCACGCGTTCACTTGCTGTCTTGTTCCTCTGTCTTCACTATGAGGGCACACCCAAGCTAACCAAAACCAGCAGAGTGCTACCAAATATTCATGGCATCGGCTTTAGGTCCAGGCCGTAACCATTGAGGACACTGTTATAGGAGGTTGGAAAAATGGTGACCTGGATGTAGTGGTGAACATTTGGTAAACTGTTGTTGTAATTTAGAAGATAGAAAATTTACCTAATGAATCTTGGACTTGGGCAAGATGGTTTCCAGGCAGAAGGATAAAAGTGTGAGCTCATTCATTTTAGTTGCATATAAAATATAGTACTATAAAAAGTGATGTGCTCAGAGAAAAACCAATACAGTGTAAAATAACATGCCTCTTAAAAATACTCTGGGAAAGAAAAAAATGAAAAAGAGATTAAGCAAATCTCTTTGGCAAAAAGTTAACCATTGAAACTGCATGATGGGTACTGCAAGTGGAGATTCATAATACCATTTGTTTTTTTGTGTACTTTCATAATTAATTTTGTTCATGATTAAAAGAAAATCCTTCCTCCACACTGTCATGGTGTTTTTAATGTGACAACTTGGCTAAGCTACAGTCCTCAGTTATTGAATCAAACACTAATCTAGGTATTGCTATGAAGATAATTTGTAGATGTGATTAAAGTCCATAATCAGTTTACTTTAAGGGAGATTATTCTAACTAATCTGAGTATGTCTGACTCAAAAAACTGAAAGGTCTTATGAGCAGAGCTGAGGCTTCCCTGAGAGGTGGAGAAATTCCACCCATAGACAGCGGCTTCAGTCTGTGTCTAAGAGTTCTGGCCATCCTTCCTGAGGGACTGCCATGTGGATTTTGGACTTGCCTAGTTAGCCTCCATAATCATATAAGTCAATTCCTTAAGATAAATCTCTTAATATATATGTCTTACTGGTTCTGCCTTGCTGGTTGAACTCTGACCAATAGATACCCATTCAAATCTTGTTACTTATCGAACGAGACCAGTGACATTTAGAGTATAGTCAATGTATATGCTGCCCATGCACTCGGATGCTGCGGCAACACCAAATTGCTATAAAAGTTTCTGAACTTACTCTTGATTCTTTTTCCCTCATGGGGCAGTGATAAGTAGTTCATGGACTGGTACTGCTACATGAACCACACTTAGAGTAGCACCAAAGTAGACATCTTGAAATCTGTGAGTTTGTTTCTTCACTTCTATAAAGGGAGTCAAACCATCTGCCTCACAAAGTCATTATGAGCAAGATGAAGTACCTAATACATAGTAGTCATTCAAAAAATGCTGACCTCCTTTCAGAAAGCAGAAGTGTCTGGTTCCTCAGAATGAACAGTATATTTAAAGAGAAAGAACCCCTTAACTTACCTGGAACTTAATCATACCATCTTCCTTTTGGAAAGGGCAGGATTCTGGAAAAGCAGAACTGCAAAGAAGAAAGAATCCATGAGATCATGGATTCAACAAGTTATAAATGAACATTGGTTCCTTCCTTATCTGTACAAATTTCTCTCAGTTCCTTCTCTCCCTAGATATTGTCTCTTCTCGTTCTGAACAGACTGAACTCCCACCTCCTCAAGACTTCCCTAGATTTGTCCCCAGTCCCTCAATCTGAGACCACTGTGTAACTCCTATCTCTCTCCTCAAGCTTTTGGGTCAAAACCTGCACATTCTTTTCCTTTTCTCAGATTTGTGAATGAACTGACATAATCTACATCTGTATAATGCTGGAAAAAAGGCTCCAGAATTGCTGAATAAGGGAGCAATCTCAGGGCTGGGCACTGTGGCTCACGCCTGTAATCCCCAGCAATTTGGGAACCTGAGACAGGTAGATCACTTGAGGCCAGGAGTTCGAGACAAGCCTGGCCAACATGGTGAAATGCTGTCTCTACTAAAAATACAAAATTAGCTGGGATTGGTGGCGGGCACCTGTAGTCCCAGCTACTCAGGAGGCTGAGGCAGGATAATCACTTGAACCTGGGAGGCAGAGGCTGCAGTGAGCTGTGCTTGCACCACTGCACTCCAGCCTGTGCAACAGAGACAGGCTTTGTCTCAAAAAAAAAAAAAGAAAAAAAAAGAGAGAAATCTCAGGATGACAGGGGCCTTCTGCTATTTCCACTTTTACATGCAAGACTTGACCTTCTATGGCCAGGCCTGTGGTCTAAAGAACTTGCAATTAGCCAAGATATACAAATTAAATCCCAATTTTTATTATTATGTTAATCAATAATGCAAATTTTTAAACGTCTACACCTTGACTCTTGGCTTCCTAAACTATCTCTCCAGCAGCCATTCTATCCACTGCTTTTGCAAATATTGATGACACACCTATGACATATAAGACACATCCTCTGCTCTGGAAATGCTCATGGTATACTGAACTATACATGCTCTCAGACAGCAAGTAGCAAAGTAGATAGACAGACCTTCTAAGCTTGCTACTTCATATAAACTAAAGCACCTTCCTGTACTGCTTATATCAGTGGATTCCCTTGCCGATTAGATTCCAGTTGGGTTCAGCCAATGGGGAAAGTCAGCAAGAGATCCAGGGAAGGGACAAGAGTGAAGTCAGAATATTTATTCCCCCAGGTTTTTCCCTAAAGGTTGCTGTGGAATGGCTATGTTCCATATCCATTGACCAAAGTTCATGGCCACCATCAGGCAGCTGTCATCCAATGAATCTTTCTTCAGGTTTTAGCGACTGCCTCCTCCCTTAGCCCTTCAGTCCTAAAGTCAGTAAGTTACCCTGCTATCACTAGCTCTTAAATATTGCCATACCCTTTGTTGATTACCACAGCCTGCCTACAACTTTATAGATTGTCCCTTTATTAAGCTCTTCTCAAATTACCCCATTTGAGTGTTCTGTCTATTTTTTATTGGGATTCCATCAGATAAACCCTGTAAACACAATTGCCTCTCGCCTTTGTGGAGAAACTTACTGAATAAAATTGCCACTTTAAGCACTGTGGAAACTCCAAAGATTAAAAAATAAAAGCCAAAAACCAGGTTTCTGCCTTCTAAGATAGTGCTTCTCACACTATCTGTGATAAAAGACTAGTTTTTTTATTATTATTACTGTTACTTTCAGCCTGTCACAGACTGATATTTTGGTAAGATACAGTAAAAAGAAATTACTGGAAAAAGGAAATTAAGAAGGTATGCAAATTAAAGCCCAATTGTTATTATTATGTTAATCAATAAGACAAAATTTTAAACATCTTCACTCAAGTTCTCAAATTATCTGGTCACAGACCAATATGATTTATTGGCACTGGTCTGTTGGCTACCCTTTGAATTGCAGCTCACAGGGTTATAGAAACAGGTTAATAGAATATGAAATGTCTTTAGGGTAAATCCTTGGACTCTTTTTCTCTCTTTTACTACCTTTAAGAGACATCATTAATCACTTCTTATTTTGGGCTCCAACAAAGGCCAAAATAAGGAAGGTTCAAGTCATTAATACAGCATGAATTACATCATTTTAAAATAGTTAAAACCTACCAAGGAAACACTCCTCCTTTCCCCTGTCAAAAAACTACAAATCCTAAAACAAACAAACAAACAAACAAAAAAAAAAAACCAAGCCGTAGTCTTTTATCCACTGTACTTGCTAAGGATCTTATCATTTAACAAGCACTCAATCAGTGTTTCTTAATATTAACAAATGCACAAATAGACTTGTCTTGGATATTATACATTAGATGCACGTGCAAAGACATAAACTCACCCTGTACTTCCAGTACCTGTTCTCTCTTAAGAGCCAATAATGGGACAGGTTTATTTTCAAGCACACATCTCCACACATGCAGTCACACATATATGGTTGAGGGTTTGGTTTCCTGAATTTCTGGCTTCAGACACTCCCTGCCTGTTTCAACTATGGGCCATGGCAGTAACCAGATGGCACATTCAAATTTGAGGTGAGTTTAATAAACAGACGGCTTACAATGGTGTTGGCTGGGGGTAAGGAAATCAGAGTGGATAATTCTCTATCCTGGGAAGTGACAGGGAGGTGCCATTATACTACCTGGGCTTTAAGAGGTAAGGGAAGGGAGCAGTCCCTGGAGCCTGGAACTGACAGGACTGTGTGGCCAGGACCACCAAAACCATTACCTGTTGTTTAGAAGGGCAGCTAATCTGTGACAATCCTGCAGAGAGAGAACTCGGGGACAAGATCCTCCAACTCACACTTCTTCCTCTCTCCAAACCTTCCTGTTGAGACTTCCCATTGGCCAAAGACAAGCAATGCCAGAAGGCAATGGCGGCCTTTCAAGGCAGACAGCAGGGTGGAAAATGTGGGGAGGCAAAGACAAGGGACACGTGGCACCTCAGGACTCTTGTTTTTTCCCTAACTGCCAAAGTCCACACAGCTCTCTCACACAAATGCCTTTCTCATCCCTCAACCTGATAACTACTCTGATCTGAGGAATACATCACGAATGAGACCAGATGCCCATATCAACCTCTTCAGCGAATGAAGACCTAGAGGAAAAGTGCAGCTGAATCTGGAACTGCAATTGTTCAGAAACACGATCAGAAATGTAATAAAAGCTGCCATTACACCTAAAATAATTAACACTAAATCTCTAACTTTATCAAATATACAGAGAGCATTCAAATTTCAAATTTGTTGAGTGTAATTTAACACTTACATTTGCTCATGTGCTTTATAATACTCAAATTCCGTACTCCCTGGCTCACAGCATGTGAGGTGAGAATGGAGTTAATAATTTGGGGAAGTTCTTTTCTTTTCTTTTCTTTTCTTTTTTTTTTTTTTGAGACAGAGTCTCGCTCTGTTGCCCAGGCTGGAGTGCAGTGGCGCGATCTCAGCTCACTGCAAGCTCCGCCTCCCGGGTTCACACCATTCTCCAACCTCAGCCTCCGGAGTAGCTGGGACTGCAGGCGCCCGCCACCATGCCTGGCAAATTTTTTGTAATTTTTTTTTTTTTTCAGTAGATACGGGGTTTCACCGTATTAGCCAGGATGGTCTCGATCTCCTGACCTCGTGATCCACCCAAAGTGCTGGGATTACAGGAGGGAGGCACCGCGCCAGGCCTGGGACCGTTCTTTTCAAAATGTATGCGGTGATATTAAACTCCTGAGTTATTACAGTCTGAGTTGTTTCTTTATTGCCAGAAGCCGGAACTTCTGCCCTGAAGTCAGAAATGCCCCAATGGAGTCAGAGCTGCTAAAATCCAGAGTTCAGACCCAAGACAAATCCCCATCCAAGAACCTAGGGGTGCTGAGTCAGAATCGCCCGCGCCAAACTGAGCGAGAATAGCCCAAGCCATCCTCTATCTCCAGAGAAAAGCTGCTTAAGCAAATCCCTCATCCCATTCAGGGAGGCACAGCCCCAGCCATTACTCCCAAACTCTGAGCCAGCGCCCCTCTGCCCTCATCCAGAGATGCACATTCCAAGACTGGACCCTAAGCCTCGACCCAAGGTGTCACAGCGCAAGTCGCTGTCACGAAACGTGAAGATGCACGTTTTGTCAAACCCAGGGCTGCTCCCCAAACCGAGCCCACGCGCTTCCCATCCCACCCCGGGTAGGCAGGGGCCGCTGAACTTCCCCAGCCTACCCCACCCACGAGGCCTTATCATTGGTCACCAGTCCCCTATTCCACTCCTCCTACTTCAGTCCACAGGGACAGGTCACAGCTGCACATCCTGCAGCCCTACTCCTGGCTACGCTTCCGAGAGTGGCGCGGTCCACGCTGGACTCACCCCAGCATCCCGAACAATGTCGCCCGCAGCTAGCGTCTGGTACCATGGCGCATGCGCAAGGAGGCCTATGGACTACAATCCCCAGAAAGCCCCACGCGCAGCAGTGGACATTCGCAAGGCTACCAGGGTGAAGGTAGCCTTTGACTTCCGTGCGTTTGGAAGTCCTTTGACTTCCGTGCATTCGTCTAAAATAATGACAATCGTAATAACGATAAAATATTGAAATGTTAAATAAATCACTATCAACGATGAAAAGAAAAAGTTTCAGTATTTTACCACTTGGAAATGAGCACTTTACCATTTTAGTGAAGACTTTTATGGGTTCTTATTTTATAGGCATGTCTTTTAATGTTAAAACCACGAAACTTTTCAATTAAAATTCACTTAAATATTTCCATCCCCGCCCCCCATCATGTTTTGTTTCTGTTGATGAAGACTGCATAATCTACACTTGCAATATAACATACCCTGTAATTTGTTTCCTAGTCTCAGAAGAAGCAGAATGAATTAACCACCATTGTCTGAATCCTTAATAGGAGAATTACAGGAGCACTCGTTACAACATAACAAGAAAACGCGGGAAGTTTTCAGATTCTTTCTGAAAATTTCCCCTTGTTGGGACTTAGGCTTTATTTTACTTTATGTTATTGCATTTAAGATTTAAGATCATTAAAAAGTCAGGAAACAACAGGTGCTGGAGAGGATATGGAGAAATAGGAACACTTTTACACTGTTGGTGGGACTGTAAACTAGTTCAACCATTGTGGAAGTCAGTGTGGCGATTCCTCAGGGATCTAGAAGTAGAAATACCATTTGACCCAGCTATTCCATTACTGGGTATATACCCAAAGGATTATAAATCATGCTGCTATAAAGACACATGCACACGTATGTTCATTGCGGCAGTATTCACAATGGCAAAGACTTGGAACCAACCCAAATGTCCAATAAAGATAGACTGGATTAAGAAAATGTGGCACATATGCACCATGGAATACTATGCAGCCATAATAAATGATGAGTTCATGTCCCTTTTTAGGGGCACGGATGAAGCTGTAAACCATCATTCTCAGCAAACTATAGCAAGGACAAAAAACCAAACACCACATGTTCTCACTCATAGGTGGGAATTGAACAATGAGAACACATGGACACAGGAAGGAGAACATAACACAGCGGGGTCTATTGTGGGGTGGGGAGAAGGGGGAGGGATAGCATTAGGAGATATACTTAATGCTAAATGCGTGCAACACACCAACATGGCACATGTATACATATGTAACAAACCTGCACGTTGCGCACATGTACCCTACAACTTAAAGTATAATAGTAATAAAATTTTAAAAATTTAAGATTTCTATTAAAGAAAATTTTGGGTACCCTAATGGGGTAAGAAAATTGAATAAGAATTCCATTAGAGACCCACAGTTTTAGCCTGGAGGAAAGCCTTGATAATGGGTGAGAACAATCTCTGTCCTAGGAATGGTCGCCTGGTCCTGCTGGCAGAGGCTCTGCTTGAAATATCTGGATGGCATTCCGTTTTCCACTCATCCTTAAGCTGTAGGGGTCGTGAGGCAGTTCCAGTCCTAGAATAGACAGGGAAGTGAAGACCCCCACCTCTAGGCAATGGGCAGGAAATGGTTGAATAATATCCAACTATAGCTTGACATTGCAACTTAGGGCACATAAAGGGACAGTGCCATTTTTTGTCTTATCTCTGTCTTTTGATGTTTACATGTTTGATGTTCTTATATATTGCTCTAAGTTGAAGGATTACTTGATTTAATTTGACATACTTGAATTTTAAAAAACGAGTTCAGGAACATTTTTATTTTTGACCTAATACAAGGTTAATTTTTGTGACATCTGTGTCTATTGGAAAACAATGTGTGTTCTCTATCAGAGGGATATGCATACATTTATATTTTCACCAGACTTGTTAATTGTTTCTATTTAAATTTCGTACGTGCTTATTTGTGCTTACTTAGATTTTTTCATTATGCATCTGTCAATGATTGAGAAGTTCATGTCAAAAAGTCACCCAGGCTGGGCGTGGTGGCTCAAGCCTGTAATCCCAGTACTTTGGGAGGCCGAAGTGGGTAGACCATGCGGTGAGGAGTTCAAGACTACCCTGGCCAGGACGGTGAAACCCCGTCTCTACTCAAAGTACAAAAATTAGCCAGACATGGTGGCAAGCACATGTAGCCTCAGCTACTTGGGAGGCTGAGACAAGAGAATCGCGTGAACCCAGGAGGCGGAGGTTTCAGTGAGCCGAGATCATGCCACTGCACTCCAGCCTCGGCGACAGAGCGAGACTCTGTCTCAAAAAAAAAAAAAAAAAAGGAATAAAGAAAAAGAAAAAGAAAAAAAGTCTATAATGGTAAATTTGTCATTTTCCTCTCTATAGAATTTGCTTTATTTATTTATTTAATTTATTTTTTGAGACTGAGTCTCGCTCTGTTACCCAGGTTGGAGTGCAGTGGCGCCATCTGAACTCACTGCAAGCTCCACCTCCCAGGTTCACGCCATTCTCCTGCCTCAGCCTCCCGAGTAGCTGGGACTACAGGCGCCCGCCACCATGCCTGGCTAATTTTTTTGTATTTTTAGTAGAGGCAGGGTTTCACCGTGTTAGTCAGGATGGTCTCCATCTCCTTGTGGTCTGCCCGCCTCTGCCTCCCAAAGTGCTGGGATTATAGGCGTGAGCCACCGCACTCAGCCTACTTCATTTTTCAAAAGTCGTGTTATTAGGTATACGAGCGGCTTTAGTTTTCAAAAGTCGTGTTATTAGGTATGGAAGTGGCCTGTTCCTTATCTGCAACACTTGGGACCAGAAGAGTTTCAGATTTTTTATTTATTTCAGATTTTGCAATATTTGCATATGCACAATGAGATATCTTGAGGATGAGACCCAAGTCTAAAGCAAAATTCATTTGTGTTTCCTATACACCTTATACACTTTCCCTGAAATTAATTTTATAGAATTATTTGATTAATTTTGTTCACAAGGTTTGTATACAATCTATGTGTGCATTGAACCATCAGAAGCAAAGATTGCCTTCATCGTATGATCAAAGAAAAATCAATTAATGAAAAGAAGAGGAAGAAAGCAAATATTTCAGGTGTGGAAATTTCCTCTTTTGGTGTCATGTTCACATTTCAAAAGTTTCAGATTGTGGAATATTTTGGGTTTTTAAATTTAGTGATGCTGACCCTGTGTAAGTTTCATAATTGTCATATGTTCTTGATGGACCAAAAATTTCATTAACATTTTAAGTACTTTTTATTTTCACCTTGAGTTTACTTTTCATTGCCGACTGTACGTGCTTTCTTTTAATTAGATTTCATCTAGTATTTATTTTTCACTTTGTCCGAAAATTAGCATTTTTTACCTTGTTATTTATATACTCTTTATTATTATAGTTATTTTTAAATGTTACTTTTACCTAATCTAAGAGCTTGTCTTTAGTCTGAAAATACACACTTAAATGGGTGTGTTAGGAACAAAGGAGAAAGTGCTTGTGTAATTGATCTAGGAGCTTCTCCTATTTCCCAACTATGGAACAGTCGCTCTGGCCTGTAATCCTAGTTGATCAAGCAGCTGAGGTGGGCAGATGGCTTGAGCCTGGAAGGTTCAGGGTGCAGTGGGCTATGATGGTGCCACTGTACTCCAGCTTGGGTGAGAGCATGAGATTTTATGTCTAAAAAAAGAAAAAGAAAATGAAAAAGTAGGACAGTGACTATCAAAGAGGAAGGAAATAGCCTCCCTAAGACTCCTTTGAATTGTGTGAGTGATCTTTGCTAGCTCCAGTGACTGGGATATGAGTTTAGTATGCAGAGGTAAGGAATGCTAAACATATTGCATCTGTAAATTAATTCTCTCAACAAAGAAGTCATCCATTCAGAACACCCAACAGTAACCCCTTGAAAATCATTGCTCTAAAGGAAAGAAAATGAAAAACAACAACCTCAGTCAAATAAAAGGAGGGAAAGAAACGATCGAATCAGTAAAGAGAAAGTCAAACTGCTGCTGTTTGCTGATGATATGATCATATACCTAGAAAACCCTAAAGACTCCTTCAAAAAGCTTCTAGAACTCATAAATGAATTCAGCAAAGTTTCAGGATACAAAATTAATGTACACAAATCATACCTCTGCTGTACACCAACAGCAACCAAGCTAAGAATGAAATCAAGAACTCAATGCCTTTTACAATAGCTGCAAAAAAAAAAAAATACTTAGGAATATTTCTAACCGAGGAGGTGAAAGGCCTCTACAAGGAAAACCATAAAACTCTGTTGAAAGAAATCATAGATGACACAAACAAATGGAAACACATCCCATGTTCATGAATGGGTAAATCAACGTTGTAAAAATGACCATACTGCCAAAAGCTGTTTACAAATTCAATGCAAGTTCCATCAAAATAACACCATCATTGTTCCCAGAACTAGAAAAGACAATTCTAAAATTCGTATGGAACCAAAGAAAAGCCCACGGAGCCAAAGCAAGAATAAGCAAAAAGAACAAATCTGGAGGCATCCCATTACCTGACTTCAAACTATACCATAAGGCTATAGTCACATGAACAGCATGGTACTGGCATAAAAATAGACCAAAGACCAATGGAACAGAATACGGAACCAAGAAATAAATTCAAATACTTACCGCCAACTGATATTTGACAAAACAAACAAAAACATAAAGTAAGGAAAAGACCCCCTATTCAGGCCGTGTGCAGTAGCTCAGGCCTGTAATCTCAGCACTTTGGAAGGCCGAGGTGGGTGGATCACAAGGTCAGGATATGGAGACCATCCTGGCTAACACGGTGAAACCCCGTCTCTACTAAAAATGCAAAAAATTAGACTGGCGTGGTGGCGGGGGACTGTAGTCCCAGCTACTCGGGAGGCTGAGGCAGGAGAATGGATTGAACCAAGGAGGCAGAGCCTGCAGTGAGCCGAGATCCCGCCACTGCACTCCAGCCTGGGTGACAGAGCGAGACTCCGTCTCAAAAAAAAAAAAAAAAAAAAAAAAGACCCCCTATTCAAACAAATGTTGCTGGTGTAATTGGCAAGCCACATGTAGAAGAATGTGAATGGATCCTCATCTCTCACATTATAGAAAAATCAACTCAAGATGGATCAAAAACTTAAAACTTGAAACCATAAAAATTCCAGAAAATAACATCAGAAAAACCCTTCAAAACATTAGCTTAGGCAAAGGCTTGATGACCAAGAACCTAAAAGCAAATTCAATAGAAAAAATGATAAATAAGTGAGACTTAATTTAAGTAAAAAGTTTCTGCACAGCAAAAGAAACACTGAGCAGATTAAACTGACAACCCACAAAGGGGGAGAAAATCTTCACAATTCATACTTCTGAAAAAGGATGAATATCCAGAATCTAGAAGTAACTCACACAAATTAGCAAGAAAAATATGAAGAATCCCATCAAAAAATGGGCTAAGGACATAAACAGATAATTCTACAAAGAAGATATACAAATAGCCAACAAACATGAAAAAATGCTCAACATCACGAATGATCAGGGAAATGCAAAACAGAAACACAATGCAATACCACCTTACAGCTGCAAGAATGGCCATAATAAAAAATTTAAAAAATAATAGATGTTGGTGGGTATGTGCTGAAAAGGGAACACTTTTACATTTCTGCTGGGAATGTAAACTACTTCAACCTCTATGGAAAACAGTGTGGTAATTCCTTAAATAACTAAAAGTAGAACTACAATCTGATTTAACAATCCCACTACTGGGTATCTACCCAGAGGAAAAGAAGTCATTATATGAAAAAGATAGTTGCACACACATGTTTATAGCAACATAATATGATGTTTTATAAATATAAGTGATAAAATTCCTCTATTAAAAGTTTATTAGAATTCATCAGTGTTGATATCATCGTTCCAAATTAAAAAAATGTTTTCTGTTCGTTGTTTAGGTTTTTGTTTGTTTGTTTTGATGCATGGTCTTGCTCTTTTGCTTACTTCAGCCTCAGCTTCCTGGGCATGAGTAATCCTCTCACCTCAGTGACCCAGGTAACTGGAACTACAGGTGTGCACCACCATGCCTAATTGATTTTTAAAAATTTTCTTATAGAGTCTCACTGTGTTGCCTAGGCTGGTCTGAAACATCTGTGTTCAAACAATCCTCCCACCTTGGACTGAAAATATGTTGAGATTACAGGCACAAGCCATCATGTCTGGCCAGAAATGTTTTTTTCTTATTTTTTTATTTTTATTTATTATTTATTTTTTTTTTTGAGAAGGAGTCTCTTGCCCTTTTGCCCAGGCTGGAGTGCAATGGCACGATCTTGGCTCACTGCAAGCTCTGACTCCCAGGATCACGCCATTCTCCTGTCTCAGCCTCCCGAGTAGCTGGGACTACAGGTGCCTGCCACCATGCCTGGCTAATTTTTTTGTATTTTTAGTAGAGACAGGGTTTCACCGTGTTAGCCAGGATGGTTTCGATCTCCTGACCTCGTGATTCGCCTGCCTTGGCCTCCGAAAGTCCTGCGATTACAGGCGTGAACCACCAGGCCCGGCCGACAAAAATGTTTTTAATAAGTTTTCTTCCTTTCTTCCCCTCTCGTCTCCCGTATTTATGTCTTCTAGAATCTTAACACTAAATTTTCTTTTTTCCTCATATATTAACAATTATTTAGATTTAACCTTAAGATTTACTGTATATTCTTGCTTGTTGTACATACTGTACATCTTCCTCTATCTTGAATTTATTTATCTTGCTGGACTGTATTCTAAAGAAGTTTTTTCAGAGAGTCTGAAATTGGTAAGTTCCTTGCGTCCTTTTGTCTTATGTCTTCATTCTTCCCTCACAGCAAATGTTGGCTTCCCTGGGCATATAAAACTTAGACACAATTTACAGTTCTTCATAACTTTGAAACATTATCTCTCTCTCTTTTAGTTTTTATTACTGATGAATACTATGATACCAAGTTAATTCTTCAATCTCTAATAGGTAATATTTGGGTTTTACTTTTTTTCTTCAGGCATTTAGGATTTTTTTCTTTATCAGCTGATATTTTACCATAAATTAATTTGATGAGGTTTTTGCTTCTTACTTTTAAGCACTCAGCAGGACCTTTCAATAAGAATCTCAAATTTCTCCTCCAGCTCTGGGATATTTTATTTTATTTTTTTATTTTGAGGTTTTCCTCCCCATTATTGTATATTCCCTCCCTTTTTGATACTCTTATTATCTTTATGTTGGCTCCTTCTTTCATGTCTCTTAATATCCATCTTATGCCCATCATATATCCTAATGTGCCATCTTCTTGCATTACTCTCTGGAATAATCCCTTGCCTAATCTTCCAGCTCACTAATTTGCACCTTCAGCAATATGCATCCATTATTGTGCCCATCAATTCATATTTTTGTTTGAAACTCTGAAATAAAATCATTGTCAACTTAGACCCAGTAGTAGTTATACAAACTGTAAATTGCCTAAATGGAAAAATACTGGGATTCAGAAAATGTACTTCCCATGTACTCCTCTTTATGTACTCTTAAGTGCAGAAGAAGTAACCCTCATGCTGTTACTTGATTATGTGCTGGAGCAAATGAGGTAATAATTTAAGAAAGAGGAAGACTTAGCATCTAGGGAGTAGGAAATTCAACCCTGGATTTTTTGCTGGATCACAGCGAAAGGAAGTCCCAGGAGACTGAACCAGACAGTAATCAGGCCAAGATGGTAATCAGCCCTCAAGGAAGTATAAAGATGGGGGGATCCAGGAAGGGTGAGTCTGGAAAAAGTAGACTCCATACATTATAGAGCATATTTGGAACACTGAAAACTTGGAGAAATAATAACTAAATATAATCTAACAAAAAGCATTTAGAAACACCAGGAAAACAAAAACTGTATGAGTGGTAGTAGAATCATAACCTCCCACATGGCTTTATAGTGAATAATATTAATAGAATTTATATTAATGCATATTAATATAATTATACTAATTGAGACAATGCTGCATTATACTAATGAAGACAATCATCCACACTAATGATACAAGTGGTGTCATATGCTATTGGTAGGTCAAGTAAGATGAGAGACGCTGAAAACTGACAGCTGGATTTGGTGATGTAATCTTAACTAGAGCAGCTATGGGGAAATGTGTGTGTGAGACAAGATGATGTGGAGGTTGTGGGAAGCATGAATGGAGTGAGTTTTAAAAGAATTGGAGGAGAGAAACTGAGGCAGTGTCTCTTGACAACTTGTGGTAAAGAACAGCAGTGAAAGGAGGGAGGGTAGCTAGGAAGGCTAATGGAATCAAATACCATTCCATGCCTACCAAGACTGGAGATGTTAACCAAGTTCCTGAGTTGATGGAAATGCACTGAAAGAGAGTGATGCTCTTGATGCTGGAGAATTGAAGGGGCAGCAGCAGAAACAGAGTACCTGACTAGGCAAGAAGAGATAGGATCTTGGGCACAAGCTGAGGGGATTACAGTTAGAAGGAGGCACAGCCCAGCCATGGTGACATGAAGGCATATGGGGATTCAGTGCAAGAAATTTGCTAGATTTCATGGTAGAAGGTGGAATATTTTTCCTGATTGATTTTATTTTCTCAGTGAAAGGAGAAGCAAGGTCATGAGCTAGAAGGGAGATTGCCTGGAAGCAGTGAGCACTGGCTCATTGTCTGTGACCTGAAATTTAGAGGAAGACCAGGTAGCACAATTGTGTGTTTTTTTCTCCGGCCACTGCTCAGGTAAGTTTGTGATACATTTTCTTGCTGTTGTTGTTTATTTTGATTTTTTGAGACAGAGTTTTGCTCTTGTTGCCCACGCTGGAGTGCAATGATGCGATCTCGGCTCACTGCAAGCTCTGCCTCCTGAGTTCAAGCGATTCTCCTGTCTCAGCCTCCTGAGGAGCTGGGGTTACAGGTTCCCACCACCATGCCCCGCTAATTTTTGTATTTTTGGTAAAGATGGGATTTCACCATGTTGGCCAGGCTATTCTCGAACTCCTGATCTCAGGAGATCCACCCACCTCAGCCTCCAGAAGTGCTGGGATTAAGGCATGAGCCACCATGTCCAACAAGTTTGTGATAAAAATTTGCATTTCATAAGGATAAGAGTTTTGCCACAAGAGCAAGAGAGATAATGGAATGAGAACTCAGGATATATAAAAGGTTGTGGTTATAATGCACTATGGATTGGGTATGGAGAAAAAAACGTGAACATGAGGTGTGTGATAAAGTCATAGAAATTCATGGGTTTATGAATTGAAGTTTCCCTCAGGACAAGGTATTGCTGGATTTGGGATACTAGAGGGAAGGATGCATAAACTTCAGGAACGGGGTTGCAGCTTGATCATGGAAACTGAGGTTTTGATTTTTTTTTTAAATAAGGACTAGTGAATGGCCTTGGAGGAGGATGAATGTGATAGGAAGAAGAACATCATTTGCTTTCCAAAAGTGAAAGAGACTTTGACATAAAATGAAAAGATACAAAGGTTTTGAAATACAAAATGCTGTAAATATTCATGTATATGTAATTTTTATAACACAAAGACCAGAAAAAAATGCATGGCTTTTGTTGTGGGTTAAATCGTGTGCCCTCCCATCCCAAAAATATGTTCAAGTCCTGACACCCAGTACCTATGAACATGACTTTATTGACCAACAGGATCTTTGCAGATATAATCAAGTTAAGATGAGATCACATTAGCTTAGGGTGGACATTAATGAAATGATTTCTGTCCTAAAAAACAGAGGAAACTTTGGACACAGACACACCCAGAGGGAAAACTGCCATGTTAAGATGGAGGCAAAAACTGGAGTGATACAAGCCAGGGGATGCCAAAGATTGCTGGAAACTGAGGCTAGGAAGAGGCAGGGAAGAATTCTTTTCTAGAGCTTTTAGGGAGAGTATGGCCCTGCTGACACCTTGATTTCAGATTTCTATTCTCCAGAACTGTGAGAGAATTAATCTCTGTTGTTTGAAGCCACCCAGTTTCTGGTACTTTCTTACAGCAGCCTGAGGAAACTAATATAGTTTTCAAACACGCATTAAAAAGCACTGAGAAACTAAGATGAAGAACAAAATGTAGACTACATATGACAGCTCAAGAATTATTTTCTGTGGGAGATTGCAGAAGTGACCAAATCCTTCACTCTTGACAATGTGACATTGTAGCACCTTATTTCTTCAAGAGCGGAAGTCTATTCCCCGTCCCTTGAAAGCTGGCTTTGTGACTTGTTTTATCTGACAGAATGCACACCTCTGTTCAGTCTCTTGGGCCTTTGTGACTGCTATGACTTCGTGAGCATGTGACCTGCTGGAGAATAAGACCAAGTGGGGCAGAGTTCCCAGTTGAAGGCCCCACCCCACCCCAGGACCCAGCTGGTGCAGTTGACAAGGATGCGTGAGTTCTATTTTATGCAGTGTTAACTTAGAAGTTGACTCAGATGCATGCGTGAGCCTGGCTGAGGCACACTCAAACTACTGATTTATAGAATTATGAGTTAAACACATAGTAGGTTTTGTTTTGTTTTTTGTTTGTTTGTTTGTTTTTGCGACAAGGAATCTCCTGTCTCAGCCTCCTAAGTGGCTGGGATTACAGGTGCATGCCACCATATGCAGCTAATTTTTGTATTTTTTGTAGAGACAGGGTTTTGCCATGTTTCCCAGACCGGTCTGGAACTCCTCTGCCTAAGTTCCCAAACTGCTGGGATTAAAGGCCTGAGCCAACTCGCCTGGCTCAAATGGTAGTTTTAGAATGCAATAGATAACATATGTCCCAGAACAGAAACCATGTTGGTCACTTTCATTGATCATAATGCAACTAAATTCACAAAAGGACATAAAGAGTGGTCTGTAAGTTATTTATTCACCTCAAGATTGAAAGGAACCTGAGGACACTCTTTAAATGCAGGCTTGGATTAAAGAGGAAATCACAATAATAGTCACATATTATCTGAAAATAAATAAAAACAAAAGAAGTACATATCCAAAACAGTGGAAAATAGCTTAAAATCATACTCGGAGGAAAACTTGTAACATTGGTTAAATTTATGAAACACAAGAGTGAAAATAAATTAACTTCCATTTCAAGAAAGTGGTAATAACAGTGGTAGGTGATATGCATTGAGGGTTTGCGTGTTCTAAGTCTTTCATGTGTATTACTTCGTTTAATTCTCATGTCACACTATAAAATGGGCACTTTTACAATGCTATGTTATGGATAAGGACACTGAGGTACAGAGAACAGCATGTCTAGTAAAAGGCAGACCAATTAGTAAATAATCAAGTACAACAAACTGAGAGGAAGTTTCCAGAGCTCAAGCTTTTTTTTTTTTTTGTGACAGAGTTTTGATCTTTTTGCCCAGGCTGGAGTGCAATGGTACTATCCCAGCTCACTGCAACCTTTGCCTCCTGGGTTCAAGCGATTCTCCTTCCTCAGCCTCCCAATTAGCTGCGATTATAGGCATGAGCCACCATGCCCCGCTAATTTTTTGATTTTAGTAGAGATGGGGTTTCACCAAGGTCATCAGGCTGGCCTTGAACTCCTGACCTCACGTGATCCAACCGCCTCGGCCTCCCAAAGTGCTGGGATTAGAGGCATGAGCCACTGCGCCTGGCCCCATGCTCTTCACACTGAACTTTCTATGTCTCAGATATACAGCAGCAAAACAAAAGCAGAGAAAGTGGAAAGCAGATAATACAGAGGAAACAGAGGTGAAATGAAGAATATAATACTCAGGGAATATATAGAGAACGCAAATATATTTAACAAGCAGTATAAATGCTAAATAAAACAACAACCTCAGAAGAAACCTAAGGTTCATCCCCAAATAGGAAATCCATTCTGAGTGGTCTAAGAGATAAATAACACAAACCTACAATGAGATGATTATTAGAATAAACTTTTCCAGAGAGCAGAACGTGTTAGGAGCTTCTTAACTTATTATATTACTTCCACAAATCCTAGTATAATCTTGATAACCAAATTATACCCTAACAGAGCAACAACAAAAACAACAATAACAACAACAAAAAAAAAATCCAGAAAACTAAAGGAAAATATCTCAATGAATAGAACTGCAAAATTTTATGAAAAGCAGCATACAAAATCCATCAACATATTAAAATTATTACGGTACAACAGTAATGCATGGAAATTCATCATTACTTCATTTAGCAGTATAATTCATCTTATTAAGAAATATTACTTTCTAAAACATATCACCATGAAAACAAATGTCAATCAACAGGTTAAAAGTAAATTTCTTGTTAATACACATAACAGAAGAAACAAGATCAAAACCTAGAAAAAAATACACACAAAGCGTTCATAAATAAGATGAATACCTAACCAGAAATAAACAAGGACTAAATAGCAAGGGGAATACAAAGGAATAAGCTTATAAGAGGATGAAGAGGCAGGGAGAGATGAATCACACCTGTAATCCCAGCACTTTGGAAGGCCAAGGCAGGAGGATAGCTTGAGCCCAGGAGTTTGAGACAAGCCTGGGCAACATAGTGAGACCTCGACTCTACAAAAAATTTAAAAGAAAATTATCAGGTGCAGTGGTGCACACCTGTAGTTCTAGTTACTCAAGAGACTGAGGATCGCCTGAGGCTCTAACTGTACCATTGCAGTCAAGCCTGGGAGAAAGGGTGAGATCCTCTCTCAAAAAATAAGAGGATGGCCAATATCTCCTACCTGGAAAAATTAACATAATGTAATGCCATAATTGTTCGCCTGATGGAAAAAGACTAAAAGGATTAATAAGAGCCAGGTTTTTTTGTTTGTTTGTTTTTGTTTTGAGATGGAGTCTTGCTCTGTCACCCAGGCTGGAGTGCAGTGGCATGTGATCTTGGCTCACTGCAAATTCAACGTCCCAGGTTGAGGCAATTATACTGCCTCAGTCTCCCAAGTAGCTGGGATGACAGGTGTCCACCACTTAAGCAAAAACAGACACACAAACCCCAAACTCTATTCCTAACTATACACAAATATGTGTGTAAATATATAGAAACCGATCTGAAACAACTAATGTGAAATTGTTAATAACGGTGATTTTGGGAGGAAAATGAAAGTAACAAGATAGAGGAGGTTGATATGGCAATGGGGACTTTCATTTTAACTTAAAAAAATTAAAACATAAGCAAATATTGTCTCAAACATGCATGTAATTTGCATTAGCAAAAAGAGAAATGAAGTCCCAGAAATATGCCGACATGTAAGAAAACACTAGTGATGTGAAGTCATTATCCTCAGCAAACTAATCCAGGAACAAAAAACCAAACCTCACGTTCTCACTTATAGTGGGGGCTTAAAAATGAGAACACATGGACACAGGAAGTGGAACAACACACATTGGGGCCTGTCATGGGGTGGGATTGGGGGAGGGAGAGCATTAAGAAAAATAGCTCATGCATGCTGGGCTTAATACCTAGGTGATGGGTTGACAAGTGCAGCAAACCACCATGGCACACGTTTACCTATGTAACAAATCTGCACATCCTGCCCATATACCCCAGAACTTTAAAATAAAACAAAACAAAAACAAAACGCTAGCGGTAAAATAATGTCTCAAAATGAAAAAGTGACAGACCAATTTTTGGTTCAAATAATGGTTTTCAACCCAGGTGTCATAAAGTAAAGACGAATTTGATTACATATTGCAATTAAGACATACAGCAAATGACTAGAAAAATTATTCTCAACACATATGACGGTTAGTAGCTAATTTTCTTAAGAGGAAATGGTCACAAAACAATGAAGGGGGGAAAATGAACACTTGAAAATGGATGAACAGCTAGGCCTGGTGGTGTGTGCCTGTGGTCCCAGCTACTCAAGAGGCTGTTTCAGGGGAATTGTTTGAGCCCAGGGATTGGAGGCTGTACTGAGCTGTGATCGGACCACTACAGTTCAGCGTGGATGACACAGCAAGACCTTGTCTCTAATTTTTTTTTTTTTGAGATGGAGTCTAGCTTTGTAGGCAGGCTGGAGTGCAATGCCGCCATCTCGGCTCCCTCCAACCATTGCCTACAGGGTTCAAGCGATTCTTCTGCCTCAGCCACTTGAGTACCTGGGACTACAGGCGCCAGCCACCACGCAGGTAATTTTTGAATTTTTAGTAGAGACGGGGTTTCGCAATGTTAGACAGGAGGGTCTCGATATCTTCACCTCTTGATCCGCCCTTCTCGGCCTCCCAAAGTGCTGGGATTGCAGGTGTGAGTCAGTGCGCCCGGCATAAAAGATTTTTTTAATTAAAAATTAAATACTTAAAAAGTGGATGAAAGACATGACAAGGCAGTGAAAAGAAAAATGAGAAAAAGACATCAACTATGATCACCTTGATTGTTAGCAATAAAATGAAAACCAATATTCTTTTTATATATCAAAGATTAAACATTTTTATTGTAAATCAAGGGAACCTCAATAGTGTGAGAAAATAGACACATTTACATTTTAGGCTGAGGGTAAAAAACAAAAACTGGATTTCCTCCACTCTCATATCACAACAATTAACAAAGAAGATTTCTGTGTCAGCAGGTCTGGAGATTTCTCTCGGTCAATCAACCACACAATGCATTCTGATCTCGACATCAGTTGGGTGTCTTCTAATTCAATTATGAGGCTATCTACCTGGACATAGCGTTAGATTCCACAGGGCTAGGTTCCACAAAACTGGCCTCCCACTCTAACACCAATGGCAAGTCCTAGGTTGTTTTACCTGTGTTTCTGGCCAACAGGCTATAAATCAGGTTTCCACCACTCCTGATTTAGCTGCATTAATTTCCTCGAACAGCTCACAGCAAGCAGGAAAACACTTACATTTACCATTTTATTATAGCGGATATTGCAAAAAATTCAGAAAAAAGACTCATGGGGCTCATGGGGGGAGGGGCGCACTACAATCCAGGAAGTTTTACCTAGAAGCTATATAAAGTCAGTCCTTTTCAGTTATTATGGAGACTTCATTATACAGGCATCATGAGGTAAACCATAAGCTGTTGGTGAACAACACATCCTGAGGCTCTCAACCCTCCCTGGAAATTGGGGTTGACGCATTGCCATTCTCAGTCTGAGTAAAAAATTTACACAAACTGAATTTTAAAACTAATTACCATAACTGAAAACTTAATTAGATGATTGAATTATCAGGAGCCACACTTTCATATTCCTAACCCAAGCACACTCATCCAATGAATGCTCCACCCAACTGGCACCGGAGTCTATACGGGGTTCCAGAGTAGAAGAAAGTTTATACAATGTATATCTCCAATATTTTTTCAAAGTCTTTTCAATTACAAGGGTAATTCTTTAGCTGCCATGCATCAGGGTCAGGGGGAGGGCTTGTTACAACACAGATCTGTGGATCTCCGGGGTTTGAGGGTTGCAAGGATGCTGCTGGTCTCAAAACCACAATGTGAGAACCACAGAACCACTAGATGGTTTTCAGTGTTTCAGTGCATTTAATTCACAAGATATTTTGGCCAAGAAAACTTGTAAGTTCTTAGATTGCCCCAAATGTGTCACAAGAAATCAAATCAGGAGAGCAGTATCCTACGAGGTGTAGCCTGGGAAACTGGGGATGACTCATGGAAAGGAGGAGTGAAGCTCCACACTTTCCGCTGCTAGGCTGCGCCCAAGGCTATTTAAACCCACATTGGCGGGCCTGTACACAGATCTTCGAAGAGCAGAGCAGGGGCTGGAGAGTTTGGAGGGCTCTGCGTGGACTTGGAGCTTACAGCGTCTTGCGACTTGGAAGCAGATTCAGAGGACAGGACAGAAAACTTGGGTAAGTGTATCTCTGTCTGTCTGTCTGTCTGTCTCATTGCTTGGTTTATTTCCATTTTCTTGAGGAGCACATACCTCACAACACACACATACACACACACAGACACACTCCTTCATTCTGAGGGTTAGAAAATTGGTAAGGGTCCCTGGGAGCTACAGGTTTCCTAATCAGGTCTGCACCTAACAACAGTAGGGTCTTGCTTGGCTCTTCTTATGAACGGTCCCCCAGCCCGGACTTCCCAAGATCCATGCTAGCCTCACCCAGCTTCTCCCTCTCCCCTCTCAGAAACTCCGACTTAAGAGGAAGCTCCTCACCAGGGATCCGGAGTTACCATTCGCCATCCCCTAGGGCTTCATCACACTCACCTCTGTCATCACCAGAATCCCACAAGCTCCCATTTCCCTTTCCTCACCGTGATGGGCAATCAATGAAGCCATTGGGCTCTCCCGTGTCCTCCTCTGGGGATTCTTTAGAGTCGCCAAGTTCATCAATAATATACCACATGTTCTTACTGCCATCACCCAGCAGGTCACCCCCAGCTCTCAGGGAGTCTGCTGTGCCTCCCAGCTACTCTCCAAACAACCCCAGATTTCAGCTGGAGTCAGCCCCCCACACCCAGGAATCACCGACAAACTCACGAGCTTGACGGTGCTCCTCACCTATGTCTTTCAACTCTTCACCCACAGGCCTCAGGGACTCTCCCGTGTCTCCCACTTACTCTCCAGCCATACCCACGTTTCTGCAGGAGTCAGCCCCATGCACTCAGGAGTCCCCCAGAGACTCGCAGGTCTCAGGAGATTATGAGCGGTCCCCCAGCCCTGAATCCTCAAGATTCATGCCCGCCTTACCCAGCTTCTCCCTCTCCCCTCCCAGAAACTCAGACGCAAGGGACAGCTCCTCACCAGGGATGTGGAAGTACTCTACATCATCCCGCAGGGCTTCACCACTCTCACATCCATCATCAACAGAATTTTACAACGTTACATTTCCCTTTCCTAACCAAGCAGGACAATCACTCATGTCATTGTGCTCTCCCGTGTCCTTCTCTGGAGATTCTTCACAGTCAACTCATTCATCAATAATATACCATATGTTCTTACTGCCATCATCCAGCAGCTCACCCCCAGCCATCAATGACTCTCCTGTCTGTCCCAGCTACTCTCCAACTACGCCCAGATTTCAGCGGGAGTCAGTCTCTCACACCCCAGAAGCACCTACAAACTCACAGACGTCAGTGAGATCCTCGCCAGTCTCTCTCACGTCCTCACCCCAGCCCTTACGGACCCTCCTGTCTGTCCCAACTACAATCCAATCATGCCCACATTTCAGCGGGAGTCAGTTCCAGGAAGCCAGGGATCACCACCAAGCTCACCACTTTCACTGAGTTACTCCCCAGTCTCTAGCACGTCTTTATCCCCAACCATCAGGGACTCTCCTGTCTGTCCTAGTTACTCTCCAACCACGCCCACATTTCAGCGGGAGTCAGTTGCAGGCACCAAGAAATCACCACCAAACTCACCAATTTCACTGCGTTACTCCCCAGTCTCTCTCAAGTCTTCACCATCCCTCAGGGACTCTCCTGTGGGTCCCAAATACTCTCCAACCACGCCCACATTTCAGCGGGAGTCAGTTCCAGGCACCCCGAAATCACCACCAAACTCACCGATTTCACTCAATTACTCACCAGTCTCTCTCATGTCTTCACCAGCCCTCAGGGACTCTCCTGTCTGTCCCAGCTACTCTCCAACCACGCCCAAATGTCAGCTGGAGTCCGTTCCAGGCACCCCGTAGTCACCAGCAAACTCACCACCTTCACTGAGTTACTCACCGGTCTCTCTCATGTCTTCACCCCCATCCCTCCGGGACTCTCCTGTGTGTCACAGCTACTCTCCATCCACGCCCAGATTTCAGCGGGAGTCAGTTCCAGGCAACGAGGGATCACCTACAAACTCACCAGTTTCACTGAGTTACTCCCCAGTCTCTCTAATGTCTTCACCCCCAGCCCCCTGGGACTCCCCGGTCTGTCCCAGCTGCTCTCCTGCCACGCCCGCATTTCAGCGGGAGTCAGCCTCCTACACTCCGGAGACACCTACAGACACACAGACCTCACTGAGATCCTCCCTGGTCTCTCTCAGTTCTTTGCTCTCAGCCCACAGGGACTCTCGTGTCTCTTTCAGCTACTCTCAAAACTTCTCTGGATTCCAACTGGAGTCGGTTCCAGGCACCCAGGACACAACACCAAACTCACCAATTTCACTGACTTACTCCCCATTCTCGCTCATGTTTTCACCCCCAGCCCTCAGGGACTCTTCTGTCTCTCTCAGCTACTCTCCAACCATCTCCCGATTTCACCTGGAGTCAGCTTCCCACACCCAGGAATCACCTGCAGACTCAAGGACCTTACTGCAACCCTCCCCCATTTCTTTCACCTCTTCACACCCAGCCTTCAGGGACTCTCCTGTGTCTCCCAGCTTCTCTCCAGCCTTCCCCAGATTTCTGCCGCAGTCAGCCCCAGGCACCAAGGAGAACCTTAGACACTCACAGGCCTCACGAGACTATCTCCCTATGAACTGTGTCTATACAGGGATGGCTCCCACCTATCCCTCAGTGAACCCAAACACATCTCCACTTACACTCTGACACTCCCAGGGCCTGAGAGATACTCCCCGTTATTGTCCTTCAGTTCGAAGCCCTGGCCAATCTACTAGCCAACATGACGCAGTTACCTGGCCATTTCTCCACATTTCTGGTGCGGGCCCCACACCCAGCCGCAGAAGAGCCCCTCCTGCATTCCATCCTCACACACAGGCCTGTCCATCTACTTGCTACTGTCACACTCTTGCCAGCAGAAGAGGCCCCTGTATTGGCCGATATCACAAACCAGGCTATCCTCACCCCACAGCTGTGCAGCGGGACCCTCCTGCTGGCCCACGTGGCTGCCAGTGCCCATGCGGACACGAACCTCCAGCATGTCGGCGGCCCTGTGGGCGACACTACCGGTGACATGGCTAGCATGACCCTCCTCCCTGGAAGTGACACTGTTGATGTGAGCCCCACTTGCAGATCTGTCATTTGTATATAAGACCATTTCCCCTTTTCTCTCTCTCTTCCATTCACAGGGCTATTCATTCTCTCTGTTTCTGCCTCCGTTTCAGATATTTACTCACCTTTTTCTCTTTTACTATGTCTGCCGTGGTCTCGATGAGAGTGTGCCACATAAGATTCCCCATTGAAAGTCATGAATTCAGGGGCTTTTACTATATTTCTGGTTGTGCACATTCAGTTTTAATTCGCAATCCATTTTAGAACATTGTGTCACCCCCGACCAGAGAAAAACCCTGTAAACATGAGTCACTCCTCATTCTCTCTCAAACCCTCTCCCTGACCCTCAGCCCTAGGTAACAGCTACATAGAGCGATCAAACCCATATCCATAGATTTCCATATTGTGGGCATTTCACATAAACACAATTGCACAATATGTGAGATTCTCTGACTGACTTTACGCTTAGCACAATATTTTCAAGATTCATCCACATTGTAGCCCTACCCACAGTGGGAAACCATTTTTTTGTTTTGGTTTTAGTAACCCCAGGTGTTTTCTCCTTCCATTCTTCCTTCCTTCCTTCCTTCCTTCCTTCCTTCCTTCCTTCCTTTCTTCCTTCCTTCCTCCCTCCCTTCCTTTATCCGTCCCTTCCTTCCTTCCTCCTATTCCTCTCTTCCTCCTTCTGCCCCCTCTGTTTCATATGCCTTAGGTGCATCCTACATTCTGCGTTTTTTTTTGGGAAATCCTCGACAGTTGCCGGAAAATTGTGTTATTGTTATTATTTAAAGCTCTCTCTCTTTCATGATTCTTCATCAGTTGTAAACATCTACTGGTTTTCCCAAGTCATTGGGTATATTTTAATGAGGTACGTCTGTTTTTCTTTATACAGCGATTTCTGGAGTATAGGGTCACATACTCACAAACACTGTGTAACTCAAAAACGCATCTAATATCCCAATAACCCCATCACAAAGTTGAAAAATCATAAATCAAACCATCATAAGTCACGGTTTGTCCGTGGATATGGGCTTCATCAATTCCATTGTATTCAATAATGCTGTACACCATTAACAGTGGCAGACTGATGGGGAGTGGATACTGAGAGCATTATAAAAAACAGTTATTAGAGGGATACTTAATCCTGACTGAATATCTGATCTAATTGTGTTAGCACAGTGAATGATTATGTGAAATGTTTTGAGACAGAGTAGTACATTTGTGAATGAAATTTTATGGCTTTTTTCACTTAGTAGGAACCTTTGTGTGCGGAAAGCTGAGAAAATTGCTTTCTGATGTAGTGTCAGGCAATCATTGTGGATTAAAGCTTATTTTTCTGTGAATAAAACTTATTCAATAAAATACTAATTTTTAAAATGAAAAAAAGACTTGTGATGTGAAGTCCTTATCCTCAGGAAAGTAATCCGGAAAAGAAAACCAAACACCATATTCTCACTTATCATGGGAGCTGAAAAATGAGATCACATGGACACAGGAAGGGGAACAACACACACTGCGGCATTTCGGGAGGCAGAGCATTAAGAAAAACAGCTAATGCATGCCGGGCTTGATACCTAGGTGATGGGTTGACAGGTGCAGCAAACCACCATGGCACACGTATACCTTTGTAACAAATCTGCACACCCTGCACATATACCGCAGAACTTAGCTACCGGGACATAGCATTAGACTGCAATGGGCTCAGTCCCGCAAGACTGGCCTCCCACTCCAATAACAATGGGAAGCCCTACGTTGTTTTCCCTGTGCTTCTTAGCAACTGGCTATAAATCAGGTTTCCATCACTATCAGTTTTAGTTGCATTGATTTACTGGAAGAGCTCACAGCACGCAAGGAATCACTTACATTTACCATTTTATTATAGCGGATATTGCCAAAAATTCAGAAAAAAGATTTTGGGCCGGGCATGTGGGGGGGGGGGGGGTCGCGCACTACGTTCCAGGAAGTGTTATCCAGAAGCCCTCCAAACCCAGTCCTTTTGGGTTTTTATGGAGACCTCATTCTGTAGGCATGATGGGTTAAACCATAGGCTATTGGTGGTCAACTCAACCTGAGGCTCTCAACCCTCCCTGGAGATTGGGTTGAGGCTTTGCCATTCTCAGTCTGTGTAAAAGAATTTACACAAACGGAATTTTAAAACAGATTAGCATAACTGGAATCTTAATCAGATGATTGAATTATCTGGAGCCACACCTTGATATTCCTAACCCGAGCACCCTCATCCAACGAATGCTCCACCCAACTGGCTCCCAAGTCTCTACGTGGTTCCAGAGCAAAAGAATGTTTATACAACGCCTATCTCCACTTTTTCCTCAAAGTCTTTTCGCTTCCACGGGTAATTCTTAAACTGCCATGCATCAGGGTCAGGGGGAGGGCTTGTTACAACACAGATCTGCGGATCTCCGGGGTTTGAGGGTTGCAAGGATGCTGCTGCTGTCAAAACCACGATGTGAGAACCACAGAACCACTAGGTGGTTTTCAGTGTTTCAGTGCATTTAATTCATAAGATATTTGGCCAAGAAACCTGGTAAGATCTTAGGTTGTCCCAAATGTGGCGCATGAAATCAAATCAGGAGAACAGTTTCCTGCGAGGTGTAGCCTGGGAAAGTTGGGGGTGACTGACGGAAAGGAGGAGTGAAGCTCCGCCCTTTCCGCCGCTAGGCTACGCCCGAGGCTATTTAAACCCACCCTGGCGGGCCTGTACTCAGATCTTCGCAGAGCGGAGCAGCGGCGGGAGCGTTTTGCAGGCTCTGCGTGGACTTGGAGCTTACAGCGTCTTGCGACTTGGAAGCGGATTCAGAGGACAGGACAGAACACTTGGGTAAGTGAATCTCTGTCTGTCTGTCTGTCTGTCTCATTGCTTGGTTTATTTCCATATTCTTAAGGAGCACATACCTCACAACACACACACACACACACACACACACACACACACACACGCACGCACGCACACACACACACTCCTTCATTCTGCGGGTTAGAAAATTGGTAGGGGTCCCTGGGAGCTGCAGGTTTCCTAATCATGTCTGCACCTAAGAACAGTTGGGTCTTGTCTGGCTCTTCTTATGAACGGTCCGCCAGCCCGGGCTCCCCAAGATCCATGCTAGCCTCACCCAGCTTCTCCCTCTCCCCTCTCAGAAACTCCGACTTAAGAGGAAGCTCCCCACCAGGGATCCGGAGCTACCATTCACCATCCCCTAGGGCTTCACCACACTCACCTCTGTCATCACCAGAATCCCACAAGCTCCCATTTCCCTTTCCTCACCGTGATGGGCAATCAATGAAGCCATTGGGCTCTCCCGTGTCCTCCTCTGGGGATTCTTTAGAGTCACCACGTTCATCAATAATATACCACGCGTTCTTACTGACATCACCCAGCAGCTCACCCCCAGCTCCCGGGGAGTCTCCTGTGTCTCCCAGCTACTCTCCAAACAACCCCAGATTTCAGCTGGAGTCAGCCCCCCACACCCAGGAATCACCTACAAACTCACGAGCCTCACGGTGCTCCTCCCCTGTGTCTTTCATCTCTTCACCCCCAGGCCTCAGGGACTCTCCCGTGTCTCCCAGTTACTCTGCAGCCATCCCCAGGTTTCTGCGGGAGTCAGCCCCATGCACTCAGGAGTCCCCCAGAGACTCGCAGGTCTCAGGAGATGATGAGCGGTCCCCCGGGCCTGACTCCTCAAGATTCATGCCTGCCTCACCCAGCTTCCCCCTCTCCCCTCCCAGAAACCTTGACCCAAGGGGCAGCTCCTCACCAGGGATGTGGAAGTACTCTACATCATCCCGCAGGGCTTCACCACTCTCACATCCATCATCAACAGAATTTCACAACTTTACATTTGCCTTTCCTAACCAAGCAGGGCAATCACTCATGTCATTGTGCTCTCCCGTGTCCTCCTCTGGAGATTCTTCACAGTCACCTCATTCATCAATAATATACCATATGTTCTTACCGCCATCATCCAGCAGCTCACCCCGAGCCATCAATGACTCTCCTGTCTGTCCCAGCTACTCTCCGACTACACCCAGATTTCAGCGGGCGTCGGTCTCCCACACCCCAGAAACACCTACAAACTCACAGACCTCAGTGAGATCCTCGCCAGTCTCTGTCACGTCTTCACCCCCAGTCATTGCGGACCCTCCTGTCTGCCCCAGCTACTCTCCAGCCATGCCCACATTTCAGCGGGAGTCAGTTCCAGGAAGCCAGGGATCACCACCAAGCTCACCACTTTCACTGAGTTACTCCCCAGTCTCTAGCACGTCTTTATCCCCAACCCTCAGGGACTCTCCTCTCTGTCCCAGCTGCTCTCCAGCCACGCCCACATTTCAGCGGGAGTCAGTTGCAGGCACCCAGAAGTCACCACCAAACTCACCAACTTCACTGCGTGACTCCCCAGTCTCTCTCATGTCTTCACCATCCCTCAGGGACTCTCCTGCCTGTCCCAGCTACTCTCCAGCCACGCCCACATTTCAGCGGGAGTCAGTGGCAGGCACCCAGAAGTCACCACCAAACTCACCAACTTCACTGCGTGACTCCCCAGTCTCTCTCATGTCTTCACCATCCCTCAGGGACTCTTTTGTCTGTCCCAGCTACTCTCCAACCACGCCCAGATTTCAGCTGCAGCCAGTTCCAGCCACGCCGGAATCACCAGGAAACTCACCAATTTCACGCAATTACTCCCCAGTCTCTCTCATGTCTTCACCATTCCTCAGGGACTCTTTTGTCTGTCCCAGCTACTCTCCAACCACGCCCAGATTTCAGCTGCAGCCAGTTCCAGCCACGCCGGAATCACCAGGAAACTCACCAATTTCACTCAATTACTCCCCAGTCTCTCTCATGTCTTCACCAGCCCCCAGGGACTCTCCTGTGTGTCCCAACTACTCTCACACCACGCCCACATTTCAGTGGGAGTCACTTCCCGGCACCCAGAAATCACCACCAATCTCACCAATTTCACTCACTTACTCTCCAGTCTCTCTCATGTCTTCACCAGCAATCAGGGACTCTCCTGTGTGTCCCAGCTACTCTCCAACCACGCCCAGATTTCAGCTGCAGTCCGTTCCTGACACCCCGGAGTCACCACCAAACTCACCAGGTTCACCGAGTTACTCCCCGGTCTCTCTCAGGTCTTCACCCCTGGCCCTCATGGACTCCCTTGTGTGTCCCAGCTACTCTCCAACCACGCCCAGATTTCAGCTGGAGTCAGTTCCAGACGCCCCGGAGTCACCACCAAACTCACCAATTTCACTCAGTTACTCCCCAGTCTCTCTCATGTCTTCACCATCCCTCTGGGACTCTCTGGTCTGTCCCAGCTACTCTCCAACCACGCCCAGATTTCAGCTGGAGTCAGTTCCAGCCACGCCGGAATCACCAGCAAACTCACCAATTTCACTCAATTACTCCCCAGTCTCTCTCACGTCTTCACCAGCCCTCAGGGACTCTCCTGTGTGTCCCAGCTACTCTCCAACCAGGCCCACATTTCAGCGGGGGTCAGTTCCACCCACCACGGAATCACCACCAAGCTCACCAATTTCGCTCACTTACTCTCCAGTCTCTCCCATGCCTTCACCCCTAGCCCTCAGGGACTCTCCTGTGTGTCCCAGCTACTCTCCATCCACGCCCAGATTTCAGCTACAGTCAGTTCCTGACACCCCGGAGTCACCACCAAACTCACCATGTTCACTCAGTTACTCCCCGGTCTCTCTCAGGTCTTCACCCCTGGCCCTCATAGACTCTCTTGTGTGTCCCAGCTACTCTCCAACCACGCCCAGATTTCAGCTGGAGTCAGTTCCAGCCATGCTGGAATCACCAGCAAACTCACCAGTTTCACTCAATTACCCTCCAGTCTCTCTCGTGTCTTCACCAGCCCTCAAGGACTCTCCTGTCTGTCCCAGCTACTCTCCAAACTTCTCTAGAGTCCAGCTGGAGTCAGTTCCTGGCACCCAGGGCACACCACCGCACTCACCAATTTCACCGACTTACTCCCCATTCTCGCTCACGTTGTCACCCCCAGCCCTCAGGGACTCTTCTGTCTCTCTCTGCTACTCTTCAACCATCTCCAGATTTCACCTGGAGTCAGCTTCCCACACCCAGGAATCACCTACAAACTCACGGACCTTACTGCAACCCTCCCCCATTTCTTTCACCTCTTCACCCCCAGCCTTCAGGGACTCTCCTGTGTCTCCCAGCTTCTCTCCAGCCTTCCCCAGATTTCTGCCGCAGTCAGCCCCAGGCACCCAGGAGAACCCTAGACACTCACAGGCCTCAGGAGACTATCTCCCTATGATCTGTATCTGTACAGGGTTGGCTCCCACGCATCCCTCTGTGATCCCAAACCCATCTCCACTTACACTCAGACACTCCCAGGGCCTGACAGCTACTCCCCGTTATTGTCCTTCAGTTCGAAGCCCTGGCCAATCTACTAGCCAACGTGACGCAGTTACCTCTTCTTCTTGCCAGCAGAAGAGGCCCCTGGAATGGCCGATATCACCACCCAGCCTAGCCTCACCCCCCACAGCTGTGCAGCGGGACCCTCCTGCTGGCCCACGTGGCTGCCAGAGCCCATGCTGACTCGTACCTCCAGCACGTCGGCGTCCCTGCGGGCGACACTGCGGGTGACATGTCACTGCGGGTGACATGGCTAGCATGACCCTCCTCCCTGGCAGTGACACTGCTGATGTGAGCCCCAGTTTCAGATCTGTCATTGGTAAATATGACTGCTTTCCCTCTTCTCTCTCTCTTCCATTCACAGGGCTTCTCATTCTCTCTGTTTCTGTCTCCGTTTCAGATATTTACTCACCTTTTTCTCTTTCACTATGTCTGTCGCGGTCTCGATGAGAGTGTGCCACATAAGATTCCCCCTTTAAAAGTCATGAATTCAGTGGCCTTTACTCTTTTCGTGGTTGTGCACATTCAATTTTAATTCGCAATCCATTTTAGAACATCTTATCACCCCGGCCACAGAAAAACCCTGTAAACACGAGTCACCCCTCATTCTCTCTCAAACCCACTCCCTGACACTCAGCCCTAGGTAACAACTACATAGAGCGATCAATCCCATATTCCACAGATTTCCATATTGTGGGCATTTCATATAAACCCAATTGCACAATATGGGAGCTTTTGTGACTGACTTTACACTTAGCACAATATTTTCAAGATTCATCCACATTGTAGCCTTACCCACAGTGGGGAACCATTTTTTTTTTTTTTTTTGGTTTTACTTACTAACACCGGGTGTTTTCTCCTTCCTTCCGGCTGTCTTTCCTTCCTTCCTTCCTTCCTTCCTTTCTTCCTTCCTTCCTTCCATTTCTCGCTTACTCCTTCTGCCCTCTCTCTTTCATAGGCCTTAGGTGCATCCTACATTCTGTGTTTTTTTTGGGAAATCCTCGACTGTTGCAGGAAAATTGTGTTATTGTTATTATTTACCGCTATCTCTCTTTCGTGGTTCTCCATCAATTGTAAACCTCTATTGGTTTCTCCCAAGTCAGTAAGTATATTTTAATTAGGTGCACCTGTTTTTCTTCATATAGCTATTTCTGGAGTATGGGGTCACATACTCAAAACCCAGTGTGACTCAAAAAACGCATCTAATATCCCAATAAACCCATCATAAAGTTGAAAAATCAAAAATGAAACCATCATGAGTCACGGTTTGTCCGTGAATATGGGCTTCATCCATTCCCTTCTATTTAATAATGCTGAACACCATTAACAAAGGCAGACTGATAGGGAGTGGATATTGATGGCATTTTAAAAATCAGTTATTCGAGGGATACTTTAACCTGACTGAAAAACTGATCTAACTGTACTACTACAGTGAAAGACTATTTGAAATCTTTTGAGACAGAGTAGTACATTTGTGAGTGAAATTTTATGGCTTTTTTCTCTTAGTAGGAACCTCTGTGTGTGGAAAACTGAGAAAATTGCTTTCTGCTGTAGAGTCTGGCATTCATTGTAGATTAAAGCTTATTTTTCTGTGAATGAATCTTATTCAATAAAATACTATTCTTTAAAATAAAAGAAAAAACACACTGGTGATGTGAAGTCATTATCCTCAGCAAACTAATCCGGGAAAAGAAAACCAAACACCACATTCTCACTTATAAAGGGAGCTGGAAAACGAGATCTCATGGACACAGGAAGGGGAACAACACGCACTGGGGTCCTTCGGGAGGTAGAGCATTAAGAAAAACAGCTAGTGCATGCTGGGCTTAATACCTAGGTGATGGGTTGACAGGTGCAACAAACCACCATGGCACACGTCTACCTTTGTAACAAATCTGCACACCCTGCACATATACCCCAGAACTTAGAAACAAAACGAAACAAAACAAAACGAAAAAACGACAACAAAACGCTAGCGGCAAAATAAAGTTTCAAACAGAGAAAGTGACGGACCAATTTTTGGTTCAAATCATGGTTATCAGCCCAGGTGCCATAAGGTCAGGATAAACAATTTGATTACATATTGTAAATAAGACATACAGCAAATGACTAGAAAATTTATTCTCAACATATGTGTGTCTTCTAATTCAATGATGACGATATCTACCGGGACGTAGCATTAGACTGCAATGGGCTCAGTCCCGCAAGACTGGCCTCCCACTCCAATAACAATGGGAAGCCCTACGTTGTTTTCCCTGTGCTTCTTAGCAACTGGCTATAAATCAGGTTTCCATCACTATCAGTTTTAGTTGCATTGATTTACTGGAAGAGCTCACAGCACGCAAGGAATCACTTACATTTACCATTTTATTATAGCGGATATTGCCAAAAATTCAGAAAAAAGATTTTGGGCCGGGCATGTGGGGGGGGGGGGTCGCGCACTACGTTCCAGGAAGTGTTATCCAGAAGCCCTCCAAACCCAGTCCTTTTGGGTTTTTATGGAGACCTCATTCTGTAGGCATGATGGGTTAAACCATAGGCTATTGGTGGTCAACTCAACCTGAGGCTCTCAACCCTCCCTGGAGATTGGGTTGAGGCTTTGCCATTCTCAGTCTGTGTAAAAGAATTTACACAAACGGAATTTTAAAACAGATTAGCATAACTGGAATCTTAATCAGATGATTGAATTATCTGGAGCCACACCTTGATATTCCTAACCCGAGCACCCTCATCCAACGAATGCTCCACCCAACTGGCTCCCAAGTCTCTACGTGGTTCCAGAGCAAAAGAATGTTTATACAACGCCTATCTCCACTTTTTCCTCAAAGTCTTTTCGCTTCCACGGGTAATTCTTAAACTGCCATGCATCAGGGTCAGGGGGAGGGCTTGTTACAACACAGATCTGTGGATCTCCGGGGTTTGAGGGTTGCAAGGATGCTGCTGCTGTCAAAACCACGATGTGAGAACCACAGAACCACTAGGTGGTTTTCAGTGTTTCAGTGCATTTAATTCATAAGATATTTGGCCAAGAAACCTGGTAAGATCTTAGGTTGTCCCAAATGTGGCGCATGAAATCAAATCAGGAGAACAGTTTCCTGCGAGGTGTAGCCTGGGAAAGTTGGGGGTGACTGACGGAAAGGAGGAGTGAAGCTCCGCCCTTTCCGCCGCTAGGCTACGCCCGAGGCTATTTAAACCCACCCTGGCGGGCCTGTACTCAGATCTTCGCAGAGCGGAGCAGCGGCGGGAGCGTTTTGCAGGCTCTGCGTAGACTTGGAGCTTACAGCGTCTTGCGACTTGGAAGCGGATTCAGAGGACAGGACAGAACACTTGGGTAAGTGAATCTCTGTCTGTCTGTCTGTCTGTCTCATTGCTTGGTTTATTTCCATATTCTTAAGGAGCACATACCTCACAACACACACACACACACACACACACACACACACACACACACGCACGCACGCACACACACACACTCCTTCATTCTGCGGGTTAGAAAATTGGTAGGGGTCCCTGGGAGCTGCAGGTTTCCTAATCATGTCTGCACCTAAGAACAGTTGGGTCTTGTCTGGCTCTTCTTATGAACGGTCCGCCAGCCCGGGCTCCCCAAGATCCATGCTAGCCTCACCCAGCTTCTCCCTCTCCCCTCTCAGAAACTCCGACTTAAGAGGAAGCTCCCCACCAGGGATCCGGAGCTACCATTCACCATCCCCTAGGGCTTCACCACACTCACCTCTGTCATCACCAGAATCCCACAAGCTCCCATTTCCCTTTCCTCACCGTGATGGGCAATCAATGAAGCCATTGGGCTCTCCCGTGTCCTCCTCTGGGGATTCTTTAGAGTCACCACGTTCATCAATAATATACCACGCGTTCTTACTGACATCACCCAGCAGCTCACCCCCAGCTCCCGGGGAGTCTCCTGTGTCTCCCATCTACTCTCCAAACAACCCCAGATTTCAGCTGGAGTCAGCCCCCCACACCCAGGAATCACCTACAAACTCACGAGCCTCACGGTGCTCCTCCCCTGTGTCTTTCATCTCTTCACCCCCAGGCCTCAGGGACTCTCCCGTGTCTCCCAGTTACTCTGCAGCCATCCCCAGGTTTCTGCGGGAGTCAGCCCCATGCACTCAGGAGTCCCCCAGAGACTCGCAGGTCTCAGGAGATGATGAGCGGTCCCCCGGGCCTGACTCCTCAAGATTCATGCCTGCCTCACCCAGCTTCCCCCTCTCCCCTCCCAGAAACCTTGACCCAAGGGGCAGCTCCTCACCAGGGATGTGGAAGTACTCTACATCATCCCGCAGGGCTTCACCACTCTCACATCCATCATCAACAGAATTTCACAACTTTACATTTGCCTTTCCTAACCAAGCAGGGCAATCACTCATGTCATTGTGCTCTCCCGTGTCCTCCTCTGGAGATTCTTCACAGTCACCTCATTCATCAATAATATACCATATGTTCTTACCGCCATCATCCAGCAGCTCACCCCGAGCCATCAATGACTCTCCTGTCTGTCCCAGCTACTCTCCGACTACACCCAGATTTCAGCGGGCGTCGGTCTCCCACACCCCAGAAACACCTACAAACTCACAGACCTCAGTGAGATCCTCGCCAGTCTCTGTCACGTCTTCACCCCCAGTCATTGCGGACCCTCCTGTCTGCCCCAGCTACTCTCCAGCCATGCCCACATTTCAGCGGGAGTCAGTTCCAGGAAGCCAGGGATCACCACCAAGCTCACCACTTTCACTGAGTTACTCCCCAGTCTCTAGCACGTCTTTATCCCCAACCCTCAGGGACTCTCCTCTCTGTCCCAGCTGCTCTCCAGCCACGCCCACATTTCAGCGGGAGTCAGTTGCAGGCACCCAGAAGTCACCACCAAACTCACCAACTTCACTGCGTGACTCCCCAGTCTCTCTCATGTCTTCACCATCCCTCAGGGACTCTCCTGCCTGTCCCAGCTACTCTCCAGCCACGCCCACATTTCAGCGGGAGTCAGTGGCAGGCACCCAGAAGTCACCACCAAACTCACCAACTTCACTGCGTGACTCCCCAGTCTCTCTCATGTCTTCACCATCCCTCAGGGACTCTTTTGTCTGTCCCAGCTACTCTCCAACCACGCCCAGATTTCAGCTGCAGCCAGTTCCAGCCACGCCGGAATCACCAGGAAACTCACCAATTTCACGCAATTACTCCCCAGTCTCTCTCATGTCTTCACCATTCCTCAGGGACTCTTTTGTCTGTCCCAGCTACTCTCCAACCACGCCCAGATTTCAGCTGCAGCCAGTTCCAGCCACGCCGGAATCACCAGGAAACTCACCAATTTCACTCAATTACTCCCCAGTCTCTCTCATGTCTTCACCAGCCCCCAGGGACTCTCCTGTGTGTCCCAACTACTCTCACACCACGCCCACATTTCAGTGGGAGTCACTTCCCGGCACCCAGAAATCACCACCAATCTCACCAATTTCACTCACTTACTCTCCAGTCTCTCTCATGTCTTCACCAGCAATCAGGGACTCTCCTGTGTGTCCCAGCTACTCTCCAACCACGCCCAGATTTCAGCTGCAGTCCGTTCCTGACACCCCGGAGTCACCACCAAACTCACCAGGTTCACCGAGTTACTCCCCGGTCTCTCTCAGGTCTTCACCCCTGGCCCTCATGGACTCCCTTGTGTGTCCCAGCTACTCTCCAACCACGCCCAGATTTCAGCTGGAGTCAGTTCCAGACGCCCCGGAGTCACCACCAAACTCACCAATTTCACTCAGTTACTCCCCAGTCTCTCTCATGTCTTCACCATCCCTCTGGGACTCTCTGGCCTGTCCCAGCTACTCTCCAACCACGCCCAGATTTCAGCTGGAGTCAGTTCCAGCCACGCCGGAATCACCAGCAAACTCACCAATTTCACTCAATTACTCCCCAGTCTCTCTCACGTCTTCACCAGCCCTCAGGGACTCTCCTGTGTGTCCCAGCTACTCTCCAACCAGGCCCACATTTCAGCGGGGGTCAGTTCCACCCACCACGGAATCACCACCAAGCTCACCAATTTCGCTCACTTACTCTCCAGTCTCTCCCATGCCTTCACCCCTAGCCCTCAGGGACTCTCCTGTGTGTCCCAGCTACTCTCCATCCACGCCCAGATTTCAGCTACAGTCAGTTCCTGACACCCCGGAGTCACCACCAAACTCACCATGTTCACTCAGTTACTCCCCGGTCTCTCTCAGGTCTTCACCCCTGGCCCTCATGGACTCTCTTGTGTGTCCCAGCTACTCTCCAACCACGCCCAGATTTCAGCTGGAGTCAGTTCCAGCCACGCTGGAATCACCAGCAAACTCACCAGTTTCACTCAATTACCCTCCAGTCTCTCTCGTGTCTTCACCAGCCCTCAAGGACTCTCCTGTCTGTCCCAGCTACTCTCCAAACTTCTCTAGAGTCCAGCTGGAGTCAGTTCCTGGCACCCAGGGCACACCACCGCACTCACCAATTTCACCGACTTACTCCCCATTCTCGCTCACGTTGTCACCCCCAGCCCTCAGGGACTCTTCTGTCTCTCTCTGCTACTCTTCAACCATCTCCAGATTTCACCTGGAGTCAGCTTCCCACACCCAGGAATCACCTACAAACTCACGGACCTTACTGCAACCCTCCCCCATTTCTTTCACCTCTTCACCCCCAGCCTTCAGGGACTCTCCTGTGTCTCCCAGCTTCTCTCCAGCCTTCCCCAGATTTCTGCCGCAGTCAGCCCCAGGCACCCAGGAGAACCCTAGACACTCACAGGCCTCAGGAGACTATCTCCCTATGATCTGTATCTGTACAGGGTTGGCTCCCACGCATCCCTCTGTGATCCCAAACCCATCTCCACTTACACTCAGACACTCCCAGGGCCTGACAGCTACTCCCCGTTATTGTCCTTCAGTTCGAAGCCCTGGCCAATCTACTAGCCAACGTGACGCAGTTACCTCTTCTTCTTGCCAGCAGAAGAGGCCCCTGGAATGGCCGATATCACCACCCAGCCTAGCCTCACCCCCCACAGCTGTGCAGCGGGACCCTCCTGCTGGCCCACGTGGCTGCCAGAGCCCATGCTGACTCGTACCTCCAGCACGTCGGCGTCCCTGCGGGCGACACTGCGGGTGACATGTCACTGCGGGTGACATGGCTAGCATGACCCTCCTCCCTGGCAGTGACACTGCTGATGTGAGCCCCAGTTTCAGATCTGTCATTGGTAAATATGACTGCTTTCCCTCTTCTCTCTCTCTTCCATTCACAGGGCTTTTCATTCTCTCTGTTTCTGTCTCCGTTTCAGATATTTACTCACCTTTTTCTCTTTCACTATGTCTGTCGCGGTCTCGATGAGAGTGTGCCACATAAGATTCCCCCTTTAAAAGTCATGAATTCAGTGGCCTTTACTCTTTTCGTGGTTGTGCACATTCAATTTTAATTCGCAATCCATTTTAGAACATCTTATCACCCCGGCCACAGAAAAACCCTGTAAACACGAGTCACCCCTCATTCTCTCTCAAACCCTCTCCCTGACACTCAGCCCTAGGTAACAACTACATAGAGCGATCAATCCCATATCCATAGATTTCCATATTGTGGGCATTTCATATAAACCCAATTGCACAATATGGGAGCTTTTGTGACTGACTTTACACTTAGCACAATATTTTCAAGATTCATCCACATTGTAGCCTTACCCACAGTGGGGAACCATTTTTTTTTTTTTTTTTGGTTTTACTTACTAACACCGGGTGTTTTCTCCTTCCTTCCGGCTGTCTTTCCTTCCTTCCTTCCTTCCTTCCTTTCTTCCTTCCTTCCTTCCATTTCTCTCTTACTCCTTCTGCCCTCTCTCTTTCATAGGCCTTAGGTGCATCCTACATTCTGTGTTTTTTTTGGGAAATCCTCGACTGTTGCAGGAAAATTGTGTTATTGTTATTATTTACCGCTATCTCTCTTTCGTGGTTCTCCATCAATTGTAAACCTCTATTGGTTTCTCCCAAGTCAGTAAGTATATTTTAATTAGGTGCACCTGTTTTTCTTCATATAGCTATTTCTGGAGTATGGGGTCACATACTCAAAACCCAGTGTGACTCAAAAAACGCATCTAATATCCCAATAAACCCATCATAAAGTTGAAAAATCAAAAATGAATCCATCATGAGTCACGGTTTGTCCGTGAATATGGGCTTCATCCATTCCCTTCTATTTAATAATGCTGAACACCATTAACAAAGGCAGACTGATAGGGAGTGGATATTGATGGCATTTTAAAAATCAGTTATTCGAGGGATACTTTAACCTGACTGAAAAACTGATCTAACTGTACTACTACAGTGAAAGACTATTTGAAATGTTTTGAGACAGAGTAGTACATTTGTGAGTGAAATTTTATGGCTCTTTTCTCTTAGTAGGAACCTCTGTGTGTGGAAAACTGAGAAAATTGCTTTCTGCTGTAGAGTCTGGCATTCATTGCAGATTAAAGCTTATTTTTCTGTGAATGAATCTTATTCAATAAAATACTATTCTTTAAAATAAAAGAAAAAACACACTGGTGATGTGAAGTCATTATCCTCAGCAAACTAATCCGGGAAAAGAAAACCAAACACCACATTCTCACTTATAAAGGGAGCTGGAAAACGAGATCACATGGACACAGGAAGGGGAACAACACGCACTGGGGTCCTTCGGGAGGTAGAGCATTAAGAAAAACAGCTAGTGCATGCTGGGCTTAATACCTAGGTGATGGGTTGACAGGTGCAACAAACCACCATGGCACACGTCTACCTTTGTAACAAATCTGCACACCCTGCACATATACCCCAGAACTTAGAAACAAAACGAAACAAAACAAAACGAAAAAACGACAACAAAACGCTAGCGGCAAAATAAAGTTTCAAACAGAGAAAGTGACGGACCAATTTTTGGTTCAAATCATGGTTATCAGCCCAGGTGCCATAAGGTCAGGATAAAGAATTTGATTACATATTGTAAATAAGACATACAGCAAATGACTAGAAAATTTATTCTCAACATATGTGTGTCTTCTAATTCAATGATGACGATATCTACCGGGACGTAGCATTAGACTGCAATGGGCTCAGTCCCGCAAGACTGGCCTCCCACTCCAATAACAATGGGAAGCCCTACGTTGTTTTCCCTGTGCTTCTTAGCAACTGGCTATAAATCAGGTTTCCATCACTATCAGTTTTAGTTGCATTGATTTACTGGAAGAGCTCACAGCACGCAAGGAATCACTTACATTTACCATTTTATTATAGCGGATATTGCCAAAAATTCAGAAAAAAGATTTTGGGCCGGGCATGTGGGGGGGTGGGGGGGGTCGCGCACTACGTTCCAGGAAGTGTTATCCAGAAGCCCTCCAAACCCAGTCCTTTTGGGTTTTTATGGAGACCTCATTCTGTAGGCATGATGGGTTAAACCATAGGCTATTGGTGGTCAACTCAACCTGAGGCTCTCAACCCTCCCTGGAGATTGGCGTTGAGGCTTTGCCATTCTCAGTCTGTGTAAAAGAATTTACACAAACGGAATTTTAAAACAGATTAGCATAACTGGAATCTTAATCAGATGATTGAATTATCTGGAGCCACACCTTGATATTCCTAACCCGAGCACCCTCATCCAACGAATGCTCCACCCAACTGGCTCCCAAGTCTCTACGTGGTTCCAGAGCAAAAGAATGTTTATACAACGCCTATCTCCACTTTTTCCTCAAAGTCTTTTCGCTTCCACGGGTAATTCTTAAACTGCCATGCATCAGGGTCAGGGGGAGGGCTTGTTACAACACAGATCTGTGGATCTCCGGGGTTTGAGGGTTGCAAGGATGCTGCTGCTGTCAAAACCACGATGTGAGAACCACAGAACCACTAGGTGGTTTTCAGTGTTTCAGTGCATTTAATTCATAAGATATTTGGCCAAGAAACCTGGTAAGATCTTAGGTTGTCCCAAATGTGGCGCATGAAATCAAATCAGGAGAACAGTTTCCTGCGAGGTGTAGCCTGGGAAAGTTGGGGGTGACTGACGGAAAGGAGGAGTGAAGCTCCGCCCTTTCCGCCGCTAGGCTACGCCCGAGGCTATTTAAACCCACCCTGGCGGGCCTGTACTCAGATCTTCGCAGAGCGGAGCAGCGGCGGGAGCGTTTTGCAGGCTCTGCGTGGACTTGGAGCTTACAGCGTCTTGCGACTTGGAAGCGGATTCAGAGGACAGGACAGAACACTTGGGTAAGTGAATCTCTGTCTGTCTGTCTGTCTGTCTCATTGCTTGGTTTATTTCCATATTCTTAAGGAGCACATACCTCACAACACACACACACACACACACACACACACACACACGCACGCACGCACACACACACACTCCTTCATTCTGCGGGTTAGAAAATTGGTAGGGGTCCCTGGGAGCTGCAGGTTTCCTAATCATGTCTGCACCTAAGAACAGTTGGGTCTTGTCTGGCTCTTCTTATGAACGGTCCGCCAGCCCGGGCTCCCCAAGATCCATGCTAGCCTCACCCAGCTTCTCCCTCTCCCCTCTCAGAAACTCCGACTTAAGAGGAAGCTCCCCACCAGGGATCCGGAGCTACCATTCACCATCCCCTAGGGCTTCACCACACTCACCTCTGTCATCACCAGAATCCCACAAGCTCCCATTTCCCTTTCCTCACCGTGATGGGCAATCAATGAAGCCATTGGGCTCTCCCGTGTCCTCCTCTGGGGATTCTTTAGAGTCACCACGTTCATCAATAATATACCACGCGTTCTTACTGACATCACCCAGCAGCTCACCCCCAGCTCCCGGGGAGTCTCCTGTGTCTCCCAGCTACTCTCCAAACAACCCCAGATTTCAGCTGGAGTCAGCCCCCCACACCCAGGAATCACCTACAAACTCACGAGCCTCACGGTGCTCCTCCCCTGTGTCTTTCATCTCTTCACCCCCAGGCCTCAGGGACTCTCCCGTGTCTCCCAGTTACTCTGCAGCCATCCCCAGGTTTCTGCGGGAGTCAGCCCCATGCACTCAGGAGTCCCCCAGAGACTCGCAGGTCTCAGGAGATGATGAGCGGTCCCCCGGGCCTGACTCCTCAAGATTCATGCCTGCCTCACCCAGCTTCCCCCTCTCCCCTCCCAGAAACCTTGACCCAAGGGGCAGCTCCTCACCAGGGATGTGGAAGTACTCTACATCATCCCGCAGGGCTTCACCACTCTCACATCCATCATCAACAGAATTTCACAACTTTACATTTGCCTTTCCTAACCAAGCAGGGCAATCACTCATGTCATTGTGCTCTCCCGTGTCCTCCTCTGGAGATTCTTCACAGTCACCTCATTCATCAATAATATACCATATGTTCTTACCGCCATCATCCAGCAGCTCACCCCGAGCCATCAATGACTCTCCTGTCTGTCCCAGCTACTCTCCGACTACACCCAGATTTCAGCGGGCGTCGGTCTCCCACACCCCAGAAACACCTACAAACTCACAGACCTCAGTGAGATCCTCGCCAGTCTCTGTCACGTCTTCACCCCCAGTCATTGCGGACCCTCCTGTCTGCCCCAGCTACTCTCCAGCCATGCCCACATTTCAGCGGGAGTCAGTTCCAGGAAGCCAGGGATCACCACCAAGCTCACCACTTTCACTGAGTTACTCCCCAGTCTCTAGCACGTCTTTATCCCCAACCCTCAGGGACTCTCCTCTCTGTCCCAGCTGCTCTCCAGCCACGCCCACATTTCAGCGGGAGTCAGTTGCAGGCACCCAGAAGTCACCACCAAACTCACCAACTTCACTGCGTGACTCCCCAGTCTCTCTCATGTCTTCACCATCCCTCAGGGACTCTCCTGCCTGTCCCAGCTACTCTCCAGCCACGCCCACATTTCAGCGGGAGTCAGTGGCAGGCACCCAGAAGTCACCACCAAACTCACCAACTTCACTGCGTGACTCCCCAGTCTCTCTCATGTCTTCACCATCCCTCAGGGACTCTTTTGTCTGTCCCAGCTACTCTCCAACCACGCCCAGATTTCAGCTGCAGCCAGTTCCAGCCACGCCGGAATCACCAGGAAACTCACCAATTTCACGCAATTACTCCCCAGTCTCTCTCATGTCTTCACCATTCCTCAGGGACTCTTTTGTCTGTCCCAGCTACTCTCCAACCACGCCCAGATTTCAGCTGCAGCCAGTTCCAGCCACGCCGGAATCACCAGGAAACTCACCAATTTCACTCAATTACTCCCCAGTCTCTCTCATGTCTTCACCAGCCCCCAGGGACTCTCCTGTGTGTCCCAACTACTCTCACACCACGCCCACATTTCAGTGGGAGTCACTTCCCGGCACCCAGAAATCACCACCAATCTCACCAATTTCACTCACTTACTCTCCAGTCTCTCTCATGTCTTCACCAGCAATCAGGGACTCTCCTGTGTGTCCCAGCTACTCTCCAACCACGCCCAGATTTCAGCTGCAGTCCGTTCCTGACACCCCGGAGTCACCACCAAACTCACCAGGTTCACCGAGTTACTCCCCGGTCTCTCTCAGGTCTTCACCCCTGGCCCTCATGGACTCCCTTGTGTGTCCCAGCTACTCTCCAACCACGCCCAGATTTCAGCTGGAGTCAGTTCCAGACGCCCCGGAGTCACCACCAAACTCACCAATTTCACTCAGTTACTCCCCAGTCTCTCTCATGTCTTCACCATCCCTCTGGGACTCTCTGGCCTGTCCCAGCTACTCTCCAACCACGCCCAGATTTCAGCTGGAGTCAGTTCCAGCCACGCCGGAATCACCAGCAAACTCACCAATTTCACTCAATTACTCCCCAGTCTCTCTCACGTCTTCACCAGCCCTCAGGGACTCTCCTGTGTGTCCCAGCTACTCTCCAACCAGGCCCACATTTCAGCGGGGGTCAGTTCCACCCACCACGGAATCACCACCAAGCTCACCAATTTCGCTCACTTACTCTCCAGTCTCTCCCATGCCTTCACCCCTAGCCCTCAGGGACTCTCCTGTGTGTCCCAGCTACTCTCCATCCACGCCCAGATTTCAGCTACAGTCAGTTCCTGACACCCCGGAGTCACCACCAAACTCACCATGTTCACTCAGTTACTCCCCGGTCTCTCTCAGGTCTTCACCCCTGGCCCTCATGGACTCTCTTGTGTGTCCCAGCTACTCTCCAACCACGCCCAGATTTCAGCTGGAGTCAGTTCCAGCCACGCTGGAATCACCAGCAAACTCACCAGTTTCACTCAATTACCCTCCAGTCTCTCTCGTGTCTTCACCAGCCCTCAAGGACTCTCCTGTCTGTCCCAGCTACTCTCCAAACTTCTCTAGAGTCCAGCTGGAGTCAGTTCCTGGCACCCAGGGCACACCACCGCACTCACCAATTTCACCGACTTACTCCCCATTCTCGCTCACGTTGTCACCCCCAGCCCTCAGGGACTCTTCTGTCTCTCTCTGCTACTCTTCAACCATCTCCAGATTTCACCTGGAGTCAGCTTCCCACACCCAGGAATCACCTACAAACTCACGGACCTTACTGCAACCCTCCCCCATTTCTTTCACCTCTTCACCCCCAGCCTTCAGGGACTCTCCTGTGTCTCCCAGCTTCTCTCCAGCCTTCCCCAGATTTCTGCCGCAGTCAGCCCCAGGCACCCAGGAGAACCCTAGACACTCACAGGCCTCAGGAGACTATCTCCCTATGATCTGTATCTGTACAGGGTTGGCTCCCACGCATCCCTCTGTGATCCCAAACCCATCTCCACTTACACTCAGACACTCCCAGGGCCTGACAGCTACTCCCCGTTATTGTCCTTCAGTTCGAAGCCCTGGCCAATCTACTAGCCAACGTGACGCAGTTACCTCTTCTTCTTGCCAGCAGAAGAGGCCCCTGGAATGGCCGATATCACCACCCAGCCTAGCCTCACCCCCCACAGCTGTGCAGCGGGACCCTCCTGCTGGCCCACGTGGCTGCCAGAGCCCATGCTGACTCGTACCTCCAGCACGTCGGCGTCCCTGCGGGCGACACTGCGGGTGACATGTCACTGCGGGTGACATGGCTAGCATGACCCTCCTCCCTGGCAGTGACACTGCTGATGTGAGCCCCAGTTTCAGATCTGTCATTGGTAAATATGACTGCTTTCCCTCTTCTCTCTCTCTTCCATTCACAGGGCTTTTCATTCTCTCTGTTTCTGTCTCCGTTTCAGATATTTACTCACCTTTTTCTCTTTCACTATGTCTGTCGCGGTCTCGATGAGAGTGTGCCACATAAGATTCCCCCTTTAAAAGTCATGAATTCAGTGGCCTTTACTCTTTTCGTGGTTGTGCACATTCAATTTTAATTCGCAATCCATTTTAGAACATCTTATCACCCCGGCCACAGAAAAACCCTGTAAACACGAGTCACCCCTCATTCTCTCTCAAACCCTCTCCCTGACACTCAGCCCTAGGTAACAACTACATAGAGCGATCAATCCCATATCCATAGATTTCCATATTGTGGGCATTTCATATAAACCCAATTGCACAATATGGGAGCTTTTGTGACTGACTTTACACTTAGCACAATATTTTCAAGATTCATCCACATTGTAGCCTTACCCACAGTGGGGAACCATTTTTTTTTTTTTTTTTGGTTTTACTTACTAACACCGGGTGTTTTCTCCTTCCTTCCGGCTGTCTTTCCTTCCTTCCTTCCTTCCTTCCTTCCTTCCTTCCTTTCTTCCTTCCTTCCTTCCATTTCTCTCTTACTCCTTCTGCCCTCTCTCTTTCATAGGCCTTAGGTGCATCCTACATTCTGTGTTTTTTTTGGGAAATCCTCGACTGTTGCAGGAAAATTGTGTTATTGTTATTATTTACCGCTATCTCTCTTTCGTGGTTCTCCATCAATTGTAAACCTCTATTGGTTTCTCCCAAGTCAGTAAGTATATTTTAATTAGGTGCACCTGTTTTTCTTCATATAGCTATTTCTGGAGTATGGGGTCACATACTCAAAACCCAGTGTGACTCAAAAAACGCATCTAATATCCCAATAGACCCATCATAAAGTTGAAAAATCAAAAATGAAACCATCATGAGTCACGGTTTGTCCGTGAATATGGGCTTCATCCATTCCCTTCTATTTAATAATGCTGAACACCATTAACAAAGGCAGACTGATAGGGAGTGGATATTGATGGCATTTTAAAAATCAGTTATTCGAGGGATACTTTAACCTGACTGAAAAACTGATCTAACTGTACTACTACAGTGAAAGACTATTTGAAATGTTTTGAGACAGAGTAGTACATTTGTGAGTGAAATTTTATGGCTCTTTTCTCTTAGTAGGAACCTCTGTGTGTGGAAAACTGAGAAAATTGCTTTCTGCTGTAGAGTCTGGCATTCATTGTAGATTAAAGCTTATTTTTCTGTGAATGAATCTTATTCAATAAAATACTATTCTTTAAAATAAAAGAAAAAACACACTGGTGATGTGAAGTCATTATCCTCAGCAAACTAATCCGAGAAAAGAAAACCAAACACCACATTCTCACTTATAAAGGGAGCTGGAAAACGAGATCACATGGACACAGGAAGGGGAACAACACGCACTGGGGTCCTTCGGGAGGTAGAGCATTAAGAAAAACAGCTAGTGCATGCTGGGCTTAATACCTAGGTGATGGGTTGACAGGTGCAACAAACCACCATGGCACACGTCTACCTTTGTAACAAATCTGCACACCCTGCACATATACCCCAGAACTTAGAAACAAAACGAAACAAAACAAAACGAAAAAACGACAACAAAACGCTAGCGGCAAAATAAAGTTTCAAACAGAGAAAGTGACGGACCAATTTTTGGTTCAAATCATGGTTATCAGCCCAGGTGCCATAAGGTCAGGATAAAGAATTTGATTACATATTGTAAATAAGACATACAGCAAATGACTAGAAAATTTATTCTCAACATATGTGTGTCTTCTAATTCAATGATGACGATATCTACCGGGACGTAGCATTAGACTGCAATGGGCTCAGTCCCGCAAGACTGGCCTCCCACTCCAATAACAATGGGAAGCCCTACGTTGTTTTCCCTGTGCTTCTTAGCAACTGGCTATAAATCAGGTTTCCATCACTATCAGTTTTAGTTGCATTGATTTACTGGAAGAGCTCACAGCACGCAAGGAATCACTTACATTTACCATTTTATTATAGCGGATATTGCCAAAAATTCAGAAAAAAGATTTTGGGCCGGGCATGTGGGGGGGGGGGGTCGCGCACTACGTTCCAGGAAGTGTTATCCAGAAGCCCTCCAAACCCAGTCCTTTTGGGTTTTTATGGAGACCTCATTCTGTAGGCATGATGGGTTAAACCATAGGCTATTGGTGGTCAACTCAACCTGAGGCTCTCAACCCTCCCTGGAGATTGGGTTGAGGCTTTGCCATTCTCAGTCTGTGTAAAAGAATTTACACAAACGGAATTTTAAAACAGATTAGCATAACTGGAATCTTAATCAGATGATTGAATTATCTGGAGCCACACCTTGATATTCCTAACCCGAGCACCCTCATCCAACGAATGCTCCACCCAACTGGCTCCCAAGTCTCTACGTGGTTCCAGAGCAAAAGAATGTTTATACAACGCCTATCTCCACTTTTTCCTCAAAGTCTTTTCGCTTCCACGGGTAATTCTTAAACTGCCATGCATCAGGGTCAGGGGGAGGGCTTGTTACAACACAGATCTGCGGATCTCCGGGGTTTGAGGGTTGCAAGGATGCTGCTGCTGTCAAAACCACGATGTGAGAACCACAGAACCACTAGGTGGTTTTCAGTGTTTCAGTGCATTTAATTCATAAGATATTTGGCCAAGAAACCTGGTAAGATCTTAGGTTGTCCCAAATGTGGCGCATGAAATCAAATCAGGAGAACAGTTTCCTGCGAGGTGTAGCCTGGGAAAGTTGGGGGTGACTGACGGAAAGGAGGAGTGAAGCTCCGCCCTTTCCGCCGCTAGGCTGCGCCCGAGGCTATTTAAACCCACCCTGGCGGGCCTGTACTCAGATCTTCGCAGAGCGGAGCAGCGGCGGGAGCGTTTTGCAGCCTCTGCGTGGACTTGGAGCTTACAGCGTCTTGCGACTTGGAAGCGGATTCAGAGGACAGGACAGAACACTTGGGTAAGTGAATCTCTGTCTGTCTGTCTGTCTGTCTCATTGTTTGGTTTATTTCCATATTCTTAAGGAGCACATACCTCACAACACACACACACACACACACACACACACACACACACACGCACGCACGCACACACACACACTCCTTCATTCTGCGGGTTAGAAAATTGGTAGGGGTCCCTGGGAGCTGCAGGTTTCCTAATCATGTCTGCACCTAAGAACAGTTGGGTCTTGTCTGGCTCTTCTTATGAACGGTCCGCCAGCCCGGGCTCCCCAAGATCCATGCTAGCCTCACCCAGCTTCTCCCTCTCCCCTCTCAGAAACTCCGACTTAAGAGGAAGCTCCCCACCAGGGATCCGGAGCTACCATTCACCATCCCCTAGGGCTTCACCACACTCACCTCTGTCATCACCAGAATCCCACAAGCTCCCATTTCCCTTTCCTCACCGTGATGGGCAATCAATGAAGCCATTGGGCTCTCCCGTGTCCTCCTCTGGGGATTCTTTAGAGTCACCACGTTCATCAATAATATACCACGCGTTCTTACTGACATCACCCAGCAGCTCACCCCCAGCTCCCGGGGAGTCTCCTGTGTCTCCCAGCTACTCTCCAAACAACCCCAGATTTCAGCTGGAGTCAGCCCCCCACACCCAGGAATCACCTACAAACTCACGAGCCTCACGGTGCTCCTCCCCTGTGTCTTTCATCTCTTCACCCCCAGGCCTCAGGGACTCTCCCGTGTCTCCCAGTTACTCTGCAGCCATCCCCAGGTTTCTGCGGGAGTCAGCCCCATGCACTCAGGAGTCCCCCAGAGACTCGCAGGTCTCAGGAGATGATGAGCGGTCCCCCGGGCCTGACTCCTCAAGATTCATGCCTGCCTCACCCAGCTTCCCCCTCTCCCCTCCCAGAAACCTTGACCCAAGGGGCAGCTCCTCACCAGGGATGTGGAAGTACTCTACATCATCCCGCAGGGCTTCACCACTCTCACATCCATCATCAACAGAATTTCACAACTTTACATTTGCCTTTCCTAACCAAGCAGGGCAATCACTCATGTCATTGTGCTCTCCCGTGTCCTCCTCTGGAGATTCTTCACAGTCACCTCATTCATCAATAATATACCATATGTTCTTACCGCCATCATCCAGCAGCTCACCCCGAGCCATCAATGACTCTCCTGTCTGTCCCAGCTACTCTCCGACTACACCCAGATTTCAGCGGGCGTCGGTCTCCCACACCCCAGAAACACCTACAAACTCACAGACCTCAGTGAGATCCTCGCCAGTCTCTGTCACGTCTTCACCCCCAGTCATTGCGGACCCTCCTGTCTGCCCCAGCTACTCTCCAGCCATGCCCACATTTCAGCGGGAGTCAGTTCCAGGAAGCCAGGGATCACCACCAAGCTCACCACTTTCACTGAGTTACTCCCCAGTCTCTAGCACGTCTTTATCCCCAACCCTCAGGGACTCTCCTCTCTGTCCCAGCTGCTCTCCAGCCACGCCCACATTTCAGCGGGAGTCAGTTGCAGGCACCCAGAAGTCACCACCAAACTCACCAACTTCACTGCGTGACTCCCCAGTCTCTCTCATGTCTTCACCATCCCTCAGGGACTCTCCTGCCTGTCCCAGCTACTCTCCAGCCACGCCCACATTTCAGCGGGAGTCAGTGGCAGGCACCCAGAAGTCACCACCAAACTCACCAACTTCACTGCGTGACTCCCCAGTCTCTCTCATGTCTTCACCATCCCTCAGGGACTCTTTTGTCTGTCCCAGCTACTCTCCAACCACGCCCAGATTTCAGCTGCAGCCAGTTCCAGCCACGCCGGAATCACCAGGAAACTCACCAATTTCACGCAATTACTCCCCAGTCTCTCTCATGTCTTCACCATTCCTCAGGGACTCTTTTGTCTGTCCCAGCTACTCTCCAACCACGCCCAGATTTCAGCTGCAGCCAGTTCCAGCCACGCCGGAATCACCAGGAAACTCACCAATTTCACTCAATTACTCCCCAGTCTCTCTCATGTCTTCACCAGCCCCCAGGGACTCTCCTGTGTGTCCCAACTACTCTCACACCACGCCCACATTTCAGTGGGAGTCACTTCCCGGCACCCAGAAATCACCACCAATCTCACCAATTTCACTCACTTACTCTCCAGTCTCTCTCATGTCTTCACCAGCAATCAGGGACTCTCCTGTGTGTCCCAGCTACTCTCCAACCACGCCCAGATTTCAGCTGCAGTCCGTTCCTGACACCCCGGAGTCACCACCAAACTCACCAGGTTCACCGAGTTACTCCCCGGTCTCTCTCAGGTCTTCACCCCTGGCCCTCATGGACTCCCTTGTGTGTCCCAGCTACTCTCCAACCACGCCCAGATTTCAGCTGGAGTCAGTTCCAGACGCCCCGGAGTCACCACCAAACTCACCAATTTCACTCAGTTACTCCCCAGTCTCTCTCATGTCTTCACCATCCCTCTGGGACTCTCTGGTCTGTCCCAGCTACTCTCCAACCACGCCCAGATTTCAGCTGGAGTCAGTTCCAGCCACGCCGGAATCACCAGCAAACTCACCAATTTCACTCAATTACTCCCCAGTCTCTCTCACGTCTTCACCAGCCCTCAGGGACTCTCCTGTGTGTCCCAGCTACTCTCCAACCAGGCCCACATTTCAGCGGGGGTCAGTTCCACCCACCACGGAATCACCACCAAGCTCACCAATTTCGCTCACTTACTCTCCAGTCTCTCCCATGCCTTCACCCCTAGCCCTCAGGGACTCTCCTGTGTGTCCCAGCTACTCTCCATCCACGCCCAGATTTCAGCTACAGTCAGTTCCTGACACCCCGGAGTCACCACCAAACTCACCATGTTCACTCAGTTACTCCCCGGTCTCTCTCAGGTCTTCACCCCTGGCCCTCATGGACTCTCTTGTGTGTCCCAGCTACTCTCCAACCACGCCCAGATTTCAGCTGGAGTCAGTTCCAGCCACGCTGGAATCACCAGCAAACTCACCAGTTTCACTCAATTACCCTCCAGTCTCTCTCGTGTCTTCACCAGCCCTCAAGGACTCTCCTGTCTGTCCCAGCTACTCTCCAAACTTCTCTAGAGTCCAGCTGGAGTCAGTTCCTGGCACCCAGGGCACACCACCGCACTCACCAATTTCACCGACTTACTCCCCATTCTCGCTCACGTTGTCACCCCCAGCCCTCAGGGACTCTTCTGTCTCTCTCTGCTACTCTTCAACCATCTCCAGATTTCACCTGGAGTCAGCTTCCCACACCCAGGAATCACCTACAAACTCACGGACCTTACTGCAACCCTCCCCCATTTCTTTCACCTCTTCACCCCCAGCCTTCAGGGACTCTCCTGTGTCTCCCAGCTTCTCTCCAGCCTTCCCCAGATTTCTGCCGCAGTCAGCCCCAGGCACCCAGGAGAACCCTAGACACTCACAGGCCTCAGGAGACTATCTCCCTATGATCTGTATCTGTACAGGGTTGGCTCCCACGCATCCCTCTGTGATCCCAAACCCATCTCCACTTACACTCAGACACTCCCAGGGCCTGACAGCTACTCCCCGTTATTGTCCTTCAGTTCGAAGCCCTGGCCAATCTACTAGCCAACGTGACGCAGTTACCTCTTCTTCTTGCCAGCAGAAGAGGCCCCTGGAATGGCCGATATCACCACCCAGCCTAGCCTCACCCCCCACAGCTGTGCAGCGGGACCCTCCTGCTGGCCCACGTGGCTGCCAGAGCCCATGCTGACTCGTACCTCCAGCACGTCGGCGTCCCTGCGGGCGACACTGCGGGTGACATGTCACTGCGGGTGACATGGCTAGCATGACCCTCCTCCCTGGCAGTGACACTGCTGATGTGAGCCCCAGTTTCAGATCTGTCATTGGTAAATATGACTGCTTTCCCTCTTCTCTCTCTCTTCCATTCACAGGGCTTCTCATTCTCTCTGTTTCTGTCTCCGTTTCAGATATTTACTCACCTTTTTCTCTTTCACTATGTCTGTCGCGGTCTCGATGAGAGTGTGCCACATAAGATTCCCCCTTTAAAAGTCATGAATTCAGTGGCCTTTACTCTTTTCGTGGTTGTGCACATTCAATTTTAATTCGCAATCCATTTTAGAACATCTTATCACCCCGGCCACAGAAAAACCCTGTAAACACGAGTCACCCCTCATTCTCTCTCAAACCCTCTCCCTGACACTCAGCCCTAGGTAACAACTACATAGAGCGATCAATCCCATATCCATAGATTTCCATATTGTGGGCATTTCATATAAACCCAATTGCACAATATGGGAGCTTTTGTGACTGACTTTACACTTAGCACAATATTTTCAAGATTCATCCACATTGTAGCCTTACCCACAGTGGGGAACCATTTTTTTTTTTTTTTTTGGTTTTACTTACTAACACCGGGTGTTTTCTCCTTCCTTCCGGCTGTCTTTCCTTCCTTCCTTCCTTCCTTCCTTCCTTTCTTCCTTCCTTCCTTCCATTTCTCTCTTACTCCTTCTGCCCTCTCTCTTTCATAGGCCTTAGGTGCATCCTACATTCTGTGTTTTTTTTGGGAAATCCTCGACTGTTGCAGGAAAATTGTGTTATTGTTATTATTTACCGCTATCTCTCTTTCGTGGTTCTCCATCAATTGTAAACCTCTATTGGTTTCTCCCAAGTCAGTAAGTATATTTTAATTAGGTGCACCTGTTTTTCTTCATATAGCTATTTCTGGAGTATGGGGTCACATACTCAAAACCCAGTGTGACTCAAAAAACGCATCTAATATCCCAATAGACCCATCATAAAGTTGAAAAATCAAAAATGAAACCATCATGAGTCACGGTTTGTCCGTGAATATGGGCTTCATCCATTCCCTTCTATTTAATAATGCTGAACACCATTAACAAAGGCAGACTGATAGGGAGTGGATATTGATGGCATTTTAAAAATCAGTTATTCGAGGGATACTTTAACCTGACTGAAAAACTGATCTAACTGTACTACTACAGTGAAAGACTATTTGAAATGTTTTGAGACAGAGTAGTACATTTGTGAGTGAAATTTTATGGCTCTTTTCTCTTAGTAGGAACCTCTGTGTGTGGAAAACTGAGAAAATTGCTTTCTGCTGTAGAGTCTGGCATTCATTGTAGATTAAAGCTTATTTTTCTGTGAATGAATCTTATTCAATAAAATACTATTCTTTAAAATAAAAGAAAAAACACACTGGTGATGTGAAGTCATTATCCTCAGCAAACTAATCCGGGAAAAGAAAACCAAACACCACATTCTCACTTATAAAGGGAGCTGGAAAACGAGATCACATGGACACAGGAAGGGGAACAACACGCACTGGGGTCCTTCGGGAGGTAGAGCATTAAGAAAAACAGCTAGTGCATGCTGGGCTTAATACCTAGGTGATGGGTTGACAGGTGCAACAAACCACCATGGCACACGTCTACCTTTGTAACAAATCTGCACACCCTGCACATATACCCCAGAACTTAGAAACAAAACGAAACAAAACAAAACGAAAAAACGACAACAAAACGCTAGCGGCAAAATAAAGTTTCAAACAGAGAAAGTGACGGACCAATTTTTGGTTCAAATCATGGTTATCAGCCCAGGTGCCATAAGGTCAGGATAAAGAATTTGATTACATATTGTAAATAAGACATACAGCAAATGACTAGAAAATTTATTCTCAACATATGTGTGTCTTCTAATTCAATGATGACGATATCTACCGGGACGTAGCATTAGACTGCAATGGGCTCAGTCCCGCAAGACTGGCCTCCCACTCCAATAACAATGGGAAGCCCTACGTTGTTTTCCCTGTGCTTCTTAGCAACTGGCTATAAATCAGGTTTCCATCACTATCAGTTTTAGTTGCATTGATTTACTGGAAGAGCTCACAGCACGCAAGGAATCACTTACATTTACCATTTTATTATAGCGGATATTGCCAAAAATTCAGAAAAAAGATTTTGGGCCGGGCATGTGGGGGGGTGGGGGGGGTCGCGCACTACGTTCCAGGAAGTGTTATCCAGAAGCCCTCCAAACCCAGTCCTTTTGGGTTTTTATGGAGACCTCATTCTGTAGGCATGATGGGTTAAACCATAGGCTATTGGTGGTCAACTCAACCTGAGGCTCTCAACCCTCCCTGGAGATTGGCGTTGAGGCTTTGCCATTCTCAGTCTGTGTAAAAGAATTTACACAAACGGAATTTTAAAACAGATTAGCATAACTGGAATCTTAATCAGATGATTGAATTATCTGGAGCCACACCTTGATATTCCTAACCCGAGCACCCTCATCCAACGAATGCTCCACCCAACTGGCTCCCAAGTCTCTACGTGGTTCCAGAGCAAAAGAATGTTTATACAACGCCTATCTCCACTTTTTCCTCAAAGTCTTTTCGCTTCCACGGGTAATTCTTAAACTGCCATGCATCAGGGTCAGGGGGAGGGCTTGTTACAACACAGATCTGCGGATCTCCGGGGTTTGAGGGTTGCAAGGATGCTGCTGCTGTCAAAACCACGATGTGAGAACCACAGAACCACTAGGTGGTTTTCAGTGTTTCAGTGCATTTAATTCATAAGATATTTGGCCAAGAAACCTGGTAAGATCTTAGGTTGTCCCAAATGTGGCGCATGAAATCAAATCAGGAGAACAGTTTCCTGCGAGGTGTAGCCTGGGAAAGTTGGGGGTGACTGACGGAAAGGAGGAGTGAAGCTCCGCCCTTTCCGCCGCTAGGCTACGCCCGAGGCTATTTAAACCCACCCTGGCGGGCCTGTACTCAGATCTTCGCAGAGCGGAGCAGCGGCGGGAGCGTTTTGCAGGCTCTGCGTGGACTTGGAGCTTACAGCGTCTTGCGACTTGGAAGCGGATTCAGAGGACAGGACAGAACACTTGGGTAAGTGAATCTCTGTCTGTCTGTCTGTCTGTCTCATTGCTTGGTTTATTTCCATATTCTTAAGGAGCACATACCTCACAACACACACACACACACACACACACACACACACACACACACACACGCACGCACGCACACACACACACTCCTTCATTCTGCGGGTTAGAAAATTGGTAGGGGTCCCTGGGAGCTGCAGGTTTCCTAATCATGTCTGCACCTAAGAACAGTTGGGTCTTGTCTGGCTCTTCTTATGAACGGTCCGCCAGCCCGGGCTCCCCAAGATCCATGCTAGCCTCACCCAGCTTCTCCCTCTCCCCTCTCAGAAACTCCGACTTAAGAGGAAGCTCCCCACCAGGGATCCGGAGCTACCATTCACCATCCCCTAGGGCTTCACCACACTCACCTCTGTCATCACCAGAATCCCACAAGCTCCCATTTCCCTTTCCTCACCGTGATGGGCAATCAATGAAGCCATTGGGCTCTCCCGTGTCCTCCTCTGGGGATTCTTTAGAGTCACCACGTTCATCAATAATATACCACGCGTTCTTACTGACATCACCCAGCAGCTCACCCCCAGCTCCCGGGGAGTCTCCTGTGTCTCCCAGCTACTCTCCAAACAACCCCAGATTTCAGCTGGAGTCAGCCCCCCACACCCAGGAATCACCTACAAACTCACGAGCCTCACGGTGCTCCTCCCCTGTGTCTTTCATCTCTTCACCCCCAGGCCTCAGGGACTCTCCCGTGTCTCCCAGTTACTCTGCAGCCATCCCCAGGTTTCTGCGGGAGTCAGCCCCATGCACTCAGGAGTCCCCCAGAGACTCGCAGGTCTCAGGAGATGATGAGCGGTCCCCCGGGCCTGACTCCTCAAGATTCATGCCTGCCTCACCCAGCTTCCCCCTCTCCCCTCCCAGAAACCTTGACCCAAGGGGCAGCTCCTCACCAGGGATGTGGAAGTACTCTACATCATCCCGCAGGGCTTCACCACTCTCACATCCATCATCAACAGAATTTCACAACTTTACATTTGCCTTTCCTAACCAAGCAGGGCAATCACTCATGTCATTGTGCTCTCCCGTGTCCTCCTCTGGAGATTCTTCACAGTCACCTCATTCATCAATAATATACCATATGTTCTTACCGCCATCATCCAGCAGCTCACCCCGAGCCATCAATGACTCTCCTGTCTGTCCCAGCTACTCTCCGACTACACCCAGATTTCAGCGGGCGTCGGTCTCCCACACCCCAGAAACACCTACAAACTCACAGACCTCAGTGAGATCCTCGCCAGTCTCTGTCACGTCTTCACCCCCAGTCATTGCGGACCCTCCTGTCTGCCCCAGCTACTCTCCAGCCATGCCCACATTTCAGCGGGAGTCAGTTCCAGGAAGCCAGGGATCACCACCAAGCTCACCACTTTCACTGAGTTACTCCCCAGTCTCTAGCACGTCTTTATCCCCAACCCTCAGGGACTCTCCTCTCTGTCCCAGCTGCTCTCCAGCCACGCCCACATTTCAGCGGGAGTCAGTTGCAGGCACCCAGAAGTCACCACCAAACTCACCAACTTCACTGCGTGACTCCCCAGTCTCTCTCATGTCTTCACCATCCCTCAGGGACTCTCCTGCCTGTCCCAGCTACTCTCCAGCCACGCCCACATTTCAGCGGGAGTCAGTGGCAGGCACCCAGAAGTCACCACCAAACTCACCAACTTCACTGCGTGACTCCCCAGTCTCTCTCATGTCTTCACCATCCCTCAGGGACTCTTTTGTCTGTCCCAGCTACTCTCCAACCACGCCCAGATTTCAGCTGCAGCCAGTTCCAGCCACGCCGGAATCACCAGGAAACTCACCAATTTCACGCAATTACTCCCCAGTCTCTCTCATGTCTTCACCATTCCTCAGGGACTCTTTTGTCTGTCCCAGCTACTCTCCAACCACGCCCAGATTTCAGCTGCAGCCAGTTCCAGAAACGCCGGAATCACCAGGAAACTCACCAATTTCACTCAATTACTCCCCAGTCTCTCTCATGTCTTCACCAGCCCCCAGGGACTCTCCTGTGTGTCCCAACTACTCTCACACCACGCCCACATTTCAGTGGGAGTCACTTCCCGGCACCCAGAAATCACCACCAATCTCACCAATTTCACTCACTTACTCTCCAGTCTCTCTCATGTCTTCACCAGCAATCAGGGACTCTCCTGTGTGTCCCAGCTACTCTCCAACCACGCCCAGATTTCAGCTGCAGTCCGTTCCTGACACCCCGGAGTCACCACCAAACTCACCAGGTTCACCGAGTTACTCCCCGGTCTCTCTCAGGTCTTCACCCCTGGCCCTCATGGACTCCCTTGTGTGTCCCAGCTACTCTCCAACCACGCCCAGATTTCAGCTGGAGTCAGTTCCAGACGCCCCGGAGTCACCACCAAACTCACCAATTTCACTCAGTTACTCCCCAGTCTCTCTCATGTCTTCACCATCCCTCTGGGACTCTCTGGTCTGTCCCAGCTACTCTCCAACCACGCCCAGATTTCAGCTGGAGTCAGTTCCAGCCACGCCGGAATCACCAGCAAACTCACCAATTTCACTCAATTACTCCCCAGTCTCTCTCACGTCTTCACCAGCCCTCAGGGACTCTCCTGTGTGTCCCAGCTACTCTCCAACCAGGCCCACATTTCAGCGGGGGTCAGTTCCACCCACCACGGAATCACCACCAAGCTCACCAATTTCGCTCACTTACTCTCCAGTCTCTCCCATGCCTTCACCCCTAGCCCTCAGGGACTCTCCTGTGTGTCCCAGCTACTCTCCATCCACGCCCAGATTTCAGCTACAGTCAGTTCCTGACACCCCGGAGTCACCACCAAACTCACCATGTTCACTCAGTTACTCCCCGGTCTCTCTCAGGTCTTCACCCCTGGCCCTCATGGACTCTCTTGTGTGTCCCAGCTACTCTCCAACCATGCCCAGATTTCAGCTGGAGTCAGTTCCAGCCACGCTGGAATCACCAGCAAACTCACCAGTTTCACTCAATTACCCTCCAGTCTCTCTCGTGTCTTCACCAGCCCTCAAGGACTCTCCTGTCTGTCCCAGCTACTCTCCAAACTTCTCTAGAGTCCAGCTGGAGTCAGTTCCTGGCACCCAGGGCACACCACCGCACTCACCAATTTCACCGACTTACTCCCCATTCTCGCTCACGTTGTCACCCCCAGCCCTCAGGGACTCTTCTGTCTCTCTCTGCTACTCTTCAACCATCTCCAGATTTCACCTGGAGTCAGCTTCCCACACCCAGGAATCACCTACAAACTCACGGACCTTACTGCAACCCTCCCCCATTTCTTTCACCTCTTCACCCCCAGCCTTCAGGGACTCTCCTGTGTCTCCCAGCTTCTCTCCAGCCTTCCCCAGATTTCTGCCGCAGTCAGCCCCAGGCACCCAGGAGAACCCTAGACACTCACAGGCCTCAGGAGACTATCTCCCTATGATCTGTATCTGTACAGGGTTGGCTCCCACGCATCCCTCTGTGATCCCAAACCCATCTCCACTTACACTCAGACACTCCCAGGGCCTGACAGCTACTCCCCGTTATTGTCCTTCAGTTCGAAGCCCTGGCCAATCTACTAGCCAACGTGACGCAGTTACCTCTTCTTCTTGCCAGCAGAAGAGGCCCCTGGAATGGCCGATATCACCACCCAGCCTAGCCTCACCCCCCACAGCTGTGCAGCGGGACCTTCCTGCTGGCCCACGTGGCTGCCAGAGCCCATGCTGACTCGTACCTCCAGCACGTCGGCGTCCCTGCGGGCGACACTGCGGGTGACATGTCACTGCGGGTGACATGGCTAGCATGACCCTCCTCCCTGGCAGTGACACTGCTGATGTGAGCCCCAGTTTCAGATCTGTCATTGGTAAATATGACTGCTTTCCCTCTTCTCTCTCTCTTCCATTCACAGGGCTTTTCATTCTCTCTGTTTCTGTCTCCGTTTCAGATATTTACTCACCTTTTTCTCTTTCACTATGTCTGTCGCGGTCTCGATGAGAGTGTGCCACATAAGATTCCCCCTTTAAAAGTCATGAATTCAGTGGCCTTTACTCTTTTCGTGGTTGTGCACATTCAATTTTAATTCGCAATCCATTTTAGAACATCTTATCACCCCGGCCACAGAAAAACCCTGTAAACACGAGTCACCCCTCATTCTCTCTCAAACCCTCTCCCTGACACTCAGCCCTAGGTAACAACTACATAGAGCGATCAATCCCATATCCATAGATTTCCATATTGTGGGCATTTCATATAAACCCAATTGCACAATATGGGAGCTTTTGTGACTGACTTTACACTTAGCACAATATTTTCAAGATTCATCCACATTGTAGCCTTACCCACAGTGGGGAACCATTTTTTTTTTTTTTTTTGGTTTTACTTACTAACACCGGGTGTTTTCTCCTTCCTTCCGGCTGTCTTTCCTTCCTTCCTTCCTTCCTTCCCTCCTTCCTTCCTTTCTTCCTTCCTTCCTTCCATTTCTCTCTTACTCCTTCTGCCCTCTCTCTTTCATAGGCCTTAGGTGCATCCTACATTCTGTGTTTTTTTTGGGAAATCCTCGACTGTTGCAGGAAAATTGTGTTATTGTTATTATTTACCGCTATCTCTCTTTCGTGGTTCTCCATCAATTGTAAACCTCTATTGGTTTCTCCCAAGTCAGTAAGTATATTTTAATTAGGTGCACCTGTTTTTCTTCATATAGCTATTTCTGGAGTATGGGGTCACATACTCAAAACCCAGTGTGACTCATAAAACGCATCTAATATCCCAATAAACCCATCATAAAGTTGAAAAATCAAAAATGAAACCATCATGAGTCACGGTTTGTCCGTGAATATGGGCTTCATCCATTCCCTTCTATTTAATAATGCTGAACACCATTAACAAAGGCAGACTGATAGGGAGTGGATATTGATGGCATTTTAAAAATCAGTTATTCGAGGGATACTTTAACCTGACTGAAAAACTGATCTAACTGTACTACTACAGTGAAAGACTATTTGAAATGTTTTGAGACAGAGTAGTACATTTGTGAGTGAAATTTTATGGCTTTTTTCTCTTAGTAGGAACCTCTGTGTGTGGAAAACTGAGAAAATTGCTTTCTGCTGTAGAGTCTGGCATTCATTGTAGATTAAAGCTTATTTTTCTGTGAATGAATCTTATTCAATAAAATACTATTCTTTAAAATAAAAGAAAAAACACACTGGTGATGTGAAGTCATTATCCTCAGCAAACTAATCTGAGAAAAGAAAACCAAACACCACATTCTCACTTATAAAGGGAGCTGGAAAACGAGATCACATGGACACAGGAAGGGGAACAACACGCACTGGGGTCCTTCGGGAGGTAGAGCATTAAGAAAAACAGCTAGTGCATGCTGGGCTTAATACCTAGGTGATGGGTTGACAGGTGCAACAAACCACCATGGCACACGTCTACCTTTGTAACAAATCTGCACACCCTGCACATATACCCCAGAACTTAGAAACAAAACGAAACAAAACAAAACGAAAAAACGACAACAAAACGCTAGCGGCAAAATAAAGTTTCAAACAGAGAAAGTGACGGACCAATTTTTGGTTCAAATCATGGTTATCAGCCCAGGTGCCATAAGGTCAGGATAAAGAATTTGATTACATATTGTAAATAAGACATACAGCAAATGACTAGAAAATTTATTCTCAACATATGTGTGTCTTCTAATTCAATGATGACGATATCTACCGGGACGTAGCATTAGACTGCAATGGGCTCAGTCCCGCAAGACTGGCCTCCCACTCCAATAACAATGGGAAGCCCTACGTTGTTTTCCCTGTGCTTCTTAGCAACTGGCTATAAATCAGGTTTCCATCACTATCAGTTTTAGTTGCATTGATTTACTGGAAGAGCTCACAGCACGCAAGGAATCACTTACATTTACCATTTTATTATAGCGGATATTGCCAAAAATTCAGAAAAAAGATTTTGGGCCGGGCATGTGGGGGGGGGGGGTCGCGCACTACGTTCCAGGAAGTGTTATCCAGAAGCCCTCCAAACCCAGTCCTTTTGGGTTTTTATGGAGACCTCATTCTGTAGGCATGATGGGTTAAACCATAGGCTATTGGTGGTCAACTCAACCTGAGGCTCTCAACCCTCCCTGGAGATTGGGTTGAGGCTTTGCCATTCTCAGTCTGTGTAAAAGAATTTACACAAACGGAATTTTAAAACAGATTAGCATAACTGGAATCTTAATCAGATGATTGAATTATCTGGAGCCACACCTTGATATTCCTAACCCGAGCACCCTCATCCAACGAATGCTCCACCCAACTGGCTCCCAAGTCTCTACGTGGTTCCAGAGCAAAAGAATGTTTATACAACGCCTATCTCCACTTTTTCCTCAAAGTCTTTTCGCTTCCACGGGTAATTCTTAAACTGCCATGCATCAGGGTCAGGGGGAGGGCTTGTTACAACACAGATCTGTGGATCTCCGGGGTTTGAGGGTTGCAAGGATGCTGCTGCTGTCAAAACCACGATGTGAGAACCACAGAACCACTAGGTGGTTTTCAGTGTTTCAGTGCATTTAATTCATAAGATATTTGGCCAAGAAACCTGGTAAGATCTTAGGTTGTCCCAAATGTGGCGCATGAAATCAAATCAGGAGAACAGTTTCCTGCGAGGTGTAGCCTGGGAAAGTTGGGGGTGACTGACGGAAAGGAGGAGTGAAGCTCCGCCCTTTCCGCCGCTAGGCTGCGCCCGAGGCTATTTAAACCCACCCTGGCGGGCCTGTACTCAGATCTTCGCAGAGCGGAGCAGCGGCGGGAGCGTTTTGCAGCCTCTGCGTGGACTTGGAGCTTACAGCGTCTTGCGACTTGGAAGCGGATTCAGAGGACAGGACAGAACACTTGGGTAAGTGAATCTCTGTCTGTCTGTCTGTCTGTCTCATTGCTTGGTTTATTTCCATATTCTTAAGGAGCACATACCTCACAACACACACACACACACACACACACACACACACACACACACGCACGCACGCACACACACACACTCCTTCATTCTGCGGGTTAGAAAATTGGTAGGGGTCCCTGGGAGCTGCAGGTTTCCTAATCATGTCTGCACCTAAGAACAGTTGGGTCTTGTCTGGCTCTTCTTATGAACGGTCCGCCAGCCCGGGCTCCCCAAGATCCATGCTAGCCTCACCCAGCTTCTCCCTCTCCCCTCTCAGAAACTCCGACTTAAGAGGAAGCTCCCCACCAGGGATCCGGAGCTACCATTCACCATCCCCTAGGGCTTCACCACACTCACCTCTGTCATCACCAGAATCCCACAAGCTCCCATTTCCCTTTCCTCACCGTGATGGGCAATCAATGAAGCCATTGGGCTCTCCCGTGTCCTCCTCTGGGGATTCTTTAGAGTCACCACGTTCATCAATAATATACCACGCGTTCTTACTGACATCACCCAGCAGCTCACCCCCAGCTCCCGGGGAGTCTCCTGTGTCTCCCAGCTACTCTCCAAACAACCCCAGATTTCAGCTGGAGTCAGCCCCCCACACCCAGGAATCACCTACAAACTCACGAGCCTCACGGTGCTCCTCCCCTGTGTCTTTCATCTCTTCACCCCCAGGCCTCAGGGACTCTCCCGTGTCTCCCAGTTACTCTGCAGCCATCCCCAGGTTTCTGCGGGAGTCAGCCCCATGCACTCAGGAGTCCCCCAGAGACTCGCAGGTCTCAGGAGATGATGAGCGGTCCCCCGGGCCTGACTCCTCAAGATTCATGCCTGCCTCACCCAGCTTCCCCCTCTCCCCTCCCAGAAACCTTGACCCAAGGGGCAGCTCCTCACCAGGGATGTGGAAGTACTCTACATCATCCCGCAGGGCTTCACCACTCTCACATCCATCATCAACAGAATTTCACAACTTTACATTTGCCTTTCCTAACCAAGCAGGGCAATCACTCATGTCATTGTGCTCTCCCGTGTCCTCCTCTGGAGATTCTTCACAGTCACCTCATTCATCAATAATATACCATATGTTCTTACCGCCATCATCCAGCAGCTCACCCCGAGCCATCAATGACTCTCCTGTCTGTCCCAGCTACTCTCCGACTACACCCAGATTTCAGCGGGCGTCGGTCTCCCACACCCCAGAAACACCTACAAACTCACAGACCTCAGTGAGATCCTCGCCAGTCTCTGTCACGTCTTCACCCCCAGTCATTGCGGACCCTCCTGTCTGCCCCAGCTACTCTCCAGCCATGCCCACATTTCAGCGGGAGTCAGTTCCAGGAAGCCAGGGATCACCACCAAGCTCACCACTTTCACTGAGTTACTCCCCAGTCTCTAGCACGTCTTTATCCCCAACCCTCAGGGACTCTCCTCTCTGTCCCAGCTGCTCTCCAGCCACGCCCACATTTCAGCGGGAGTCAGTTGCAGGCACCCAGAAGTCACCACCAAACTCACCAACTTCACTGCGTGACTCCCCAGTCTCTCTCATGTCTTCACCATCCCTCAGGGACTCTCCTGCCTGTCCCAGCTACTCTCCAGCCACGCCCACATTTCAGCGGGAGTCAGTGGCAGGCACCCAGAAGTCACCACCAAACTCACCAACTTCACTGCGTGACTCCCCAGTCTCTCTCATGTCTTCACCATCCCTCAGGGACTCTTTTGTCTGTCCCAGCTACTCTCCAACCACGCCCAGATTTCAGCTGCAGCCAGTTCCAGCCACGCCGGAATCACCAGGAAACTCACGAATTTCACGCAATTACTCCCCAGTCTCTCTCATGTCTTCACCATTCCTCAGGGACTCTTTTGTCTGTCCCAGCTACTCTCCAACCACGCCCAGATTTCAGCTGCAGCCAGTTCCAGCCACGCCGGAATCACCAGGAAACTCACCAATTTCACTCAATTACTCCCCAGTCTCTCTCATGTCTTCACCAGCCCCCAGGGACTCTCCTGTGTGTCCCAACTACTCTCACACCACGCCCACATTTCAGTGGGAGTCACTTCCCGGCACCCAGAAATCACCACCAATCTCACCAATTTCACTCACTTACTCTCCAGTCTCTCTCATGTCTTCACCAGCAATCAGGGACTCTCCTGTGTGTCCCAGCTACTCTCCAACCACGCCCAGATTTCAGCTGCAGTCCGTTCCTGACACCCCGGAGTCACCACCAAACTCACCAGGTTCACCGAGTTACTCCCCGGTCTCTCTCAGGTCTTCACCCCTGGCCCTCATGGACTCCCTTGTGTGTCCCAGCTACTCTCCAACCACGCCCAGATTTCAGCTGGAGTCAGTTCCAGACGCCCCGGAGTCACCACCAAACTCACCAATTTCACTCAGTTACTCCCCAGTCTCTCTCATGTCTTCACCATCCCTCTGGGACCCTCTGGTCTGTCCCAGCTACTCTCCAACCACGCCCAGATTTCAGCTGGAGTCAGTTCCAGCCACGCCGGAATCACCAGCAAACTCACCAATTTCACTCAATTACTCCCCAGTCTCTCTCACGTCTTCACCAGCCCTCAGGGACTCTCCTGTGTGTCCCAGCTACTCTCCAACCAGGCCCACATTTCAGCGGGGGTCAGTTCCACCCACCACGGAATCACCACCAAGCTCACCAATTTCGCTCACTTACTCTCCAGTCTCTCCCATGCCTTCACCCCTAGCCCTCAGGGACTCTCCTGTGTGTCCCAGCTACTCTCCATCCACGCCCAGATTTCAGCTACAGTCAGTTCCTGACACCCCGGAGTCACCACCAAACTCACCATGTTCACTCAGTTACTCCCCGGTCTCTCTCAGGTCTTCACCCCTGGCCCTCATGGACTCTCTTGTGTGTCCCAGCTACTCTCCAACCACGCCCAGATTTCAGCTGGAGTCAGTTCCAGCCACGCTGGAATCACCAGCAAACTCACCAGTTTCACTCAATTACCCTCCAGTCTCTCTCGTGTCTTCACCAGCCCTCAAGGACTCTCCTGTCTGTCCCAGCTACTCTCCAAACTTCTCTAGAGTCCAGCTGGAGTCAGTTCCTGGCACCCAGGGCACACCACCGCACTCACCAATTTCACCGACTTACTCCCCATTCTCGCTCACGTTGTCACCCCCAGCCCTCAGGGACTCTTCTGTCTCTCTCTGCTACTCTTCAACCATCTCCAGATTTCACCTGGAGTCAGCTTCCCACACCCAGGAATCACCTACAAACTCACGGACCTTACTGCAACCCTCCCCCATTTCTTTCACCTCTTCACCCCCAGCCTTCAGGGACTCTCCTGTGTCTCCCAGCTTCTCTCCAGCCTTCCCCAGATTTCTGCCGCAGTCAGCCCCAGGCACCCAGGAGAACCCTAGACACTCACAGGCCTCAGGAGACTATCTCCCTATGATCTGTATCTGTACAGGGTTGGCTCCCACGCATCCCTCTGTGATCCCAAACCCATCTCCACTTACACTCAGACACTCCCAGGGCCTGACAGCTACTCCCCGTTATTGTCCTTCAGTTCGAAGCCCTGGCCAATCTACTAGCCAACGTGACGCAGTTACCTCTTCTTCTTGCCAGCAGAAGAGGCCCCTGGAATGGCCGATATCACCACCCAGCCTAGCCTCACCCCCCACAGCTGTGCAGCGGGACCCTCCTGCTGGCCCACGTGGCTGCCAGAGCCCATGCTGACTCGTACCTCCAGCACGTCGGCGTCCCTGCGGGCGACACTGCGGGTGACATGTCACTGCGGGTGACATGGCTAGCATGACCCTCCTCCCTGGCAGTGACACTGCTGATGTGAGCCCCAGTTTCAGATCTGTCATTGGTAAATATGACTGCTTTCCCTCTTCTCTCTCTCTTCCATTCACAGGGCTTTTCATTCTCTCTGTTTCTGTCTCCGTTTCAGATATTTACTCACCTTTTTCTCTTTCACTATGTCTGTCGCGGTCTCGATGAGAGTGTGCCACATAAGATTCCCCCTTTAAAAGTCATGAATTCAGTGGCCTTTACTCTTTTCGTGGTTGTGCACATTCAATTTTAATTCGCAATCCATTTTAGAACATCTTATCACCCCGGCCACAGAAAAACCCTGTAAACACGAGTCACCCCTCATTCTCTCTCAAACCCTCTCCCTGACACTCAGCCCTAGGTAACAACTACATAGAGCGATCAATCCCATATCCATAGATTTCCATATTGTGGGCATTTCATATAAACCCAATTGCACAATATGGGAGCTTTTGTGACTGACTTTACACTTAGCACAATATTTTCAAGATTCATCCACATTGTAGCCTTACCCACAGTGGGGAACCATTTTTTTTTTTTTTTTTGGTTTTACTTACTAACACCGGGTGTTTTCTCCTTCCTTCCGGCTGTCTTTCCTTCCTTCCTTCCTTCCTTCCTTCCTTCCTTCCTTTCTTCCTTCCTTCCTTCCATTTCTCTCTTACTCCTTCTGCCCTCTCTCTTTCATAGGCCTTAGGTGCTTCCTACATTCTGTGTTTTTTTTGGGAAATCCTCGACTGTTGCAGGAAAATTGTGTTATTGTTATTATTTACCGCTATCTCTCTTTCGTGGTTCTCCATCAATTGTAAACCTCTATTGGTTTCTCCCAAGTCAGTAAGTATATTTTAATTAGGTGCACCTGTTTTTCTTCATATAGCTATTTCTGGAGTATGGGGTCACATACTCAAAACCCAGTGTGACTCAAAAAACGCATCTAATATCCCAATAGACCCATCATAAAGTTGAAAAATCAAAAATGAAACCATCATGAGTCACGGTTTGTCCGTGAATATGGGCTTCATCCATTCCCTTCTATTTAATAATGCTGAACACCATTAACAAAGGCAGACTGATAGGGAGTGGATATTGATGGCATTTTAAAAATCAGTTATTCGAGGGATACTTTAACCTGACTGAAAAACTGATCTAACTGTACTACTACAGTGAAAGACTATTTGAAATGTTTTGAGACAGAGTAGTACATTTGTGAGTGAAATTTTATGGCTTTTTTCTCTTAGTAGGAACCTCTGTGTGTGGAAAACTGAGAAAATTGCTTTCTGCTGTAGAGTCTGGCATTCATTGTAGATTAAAGCTTATTTTTCTGTGAATGAATCTTATTCAATAAAATACTATTCTTTAAAATAAAAGAAAAAACACACTGGTGATGTGAAGTCATTATCCTCAGCAAACTAATCTGAGAAAAGAAAACCAAACACCACATTCTCACTTATAAAGGGAGCTGGAAAACGAGATCACATGGACACAGGAAGGGGAACAACACGCACTGGGGTCCTTCGGGAGGTAGAGCATTAAGAAAAACAGCTAGTGCATGCTGGGCTTAATACCTAGGTGATGGGTTGACAGGTGCAACAAACCACCATGGCACACGTCTACCTTTGTAACAAATCTGCACACCCTGCACATATACCCCAGAACTTAGAAACAAAACGAAACAAAACAAAACGAAAAAACGACAACAAAACGCTAGCGGCAAAATAAAGTTTCAAACAGAGAAAGTGACGGACCAATTTTTGGTTCAAATCATGGTTATCAGCCCAGGTGCCATAAGGTCAGGATAAAGAATTTGATTACATATTGTAAATAAGACATACAGCAAATGACTAGAAAATTTATTCTCAACATATGTGTGTCTTCTAATTCAATGATGACGATATCTACCGGGACGTAGCATTAGACTGCAATGGGCTCAGTCCCGCAAGACTGGCCTCCCACTCCAATAACAATGGGAAGCCCTACGTTGTTTTCCCTGTGCTTCTTAGCAACTGGCTATAAATCAGGTTTCCATCACTATCAGTTTTAGTTGCATTGATTTACTGGAAGAGCTCACAGCACGCAAGGAATCACTTACATTTACCATTTTATTATAGCGGATATTGCCAAAAATTCAGAAAAAAGATTTTGGGCCGGGCATGTGGGGGGGGGGGGGGTCGCGCACTACGTTCCAGGAAGTGTTATCCAGAAGCCCTCCAAACCCAGTCCTTTTGGGTTTTTATGGAGACCTCATTCTGTAGGCATGATGGGTTAAACCATAGGCTATTGGTGGTCAACTCAACCTGAGGCTCTCAACCCTCCCTGGAGATTGGGTTGAGGCTTTGCCATTCTCAGTCTGTGTAAAAGAATTTACACAAACGGAATTTTAAAACAGATTAGCATAACTGGAATCTTAATCAGATGATTGAATTATCTGGAGCCACACCTTGATATTCCTAACCCGAGCACCCTCATCCAACGAATGCTCCACCCAACTGGCTCCCAAGTCTCTACGTGGTTCCAGAGCAAAAGAATGTTTATACAACGCCTATCTCCACTTTTTCCTCAAAGTCTTTTCGCTTCCACGGGTAATTCTTAAACTGCCATGCATCAGGGTCAGGGGGAGGGCTTGTTACAACACAGATCTGTGGATCTCCGGGGTTTGAGGGTTGCAAGGATGCTGCTGCTGTCAAAACCACGATGTGAGAACCACAGAACCACTAGGTGGTTTTCAGTGTTTCAGTGCATTTAATTCATAAGATATTTGGCCAAGAAACCTGGTAAGATCTTAGGTTGTCCCAAATGTGGCGCATGAAATCAAATCAGGAGAACAGTTTCCTGCGAGGTGTAGCCTGGGAAAGTTGGGGGTGACTGACGGAAAGGAGGAGTGAAGCTCCGCCCTTTCCGCCGCTAGGCTGCGCCCGAGGCTATTTAAACCCACCCTGGCGGGCCTGTACTCAGATCTTCGCAGAGCGGAGCAGCGGCGGGAGCGTTTTGCAGCCTCTGCGTGGACTTGGAGCTTACAGCGTCTTGCGACTTGGAAGCGGATTCAGAGGACAGGACAGAACACTTGGGTAAGTGAATCTCTGTCTGTCTGTCTGTCTGTCTCATTGCTTGGTTTATTTCCATATTCTTAAGGAGCACATACCTCACAACACACACACACACACACACACACACACACACACACACGCACGCACGCACACACACACACTCCTTCATTCTGCGGGTTAGAAAATTGGTAGGGGTCCCTGGGAGCTGCAGGTTTCCTAATCATGTCTGCACCTAAGAACAGTTGGGTCTTGTCTGGCTCTTCTTATGAACGGTCCGCCAGCCCGGGCTCCCCAAGATCCATGCTAGCCTCACCCAGCTTCTCCCTCTCCCCTCTCAGAAACTCCGACTTAAGAGGAAGCTCCCCACCAGGGATCCGGAGCTACCATTCACCATCCCCTAGGGCTTCACCACACTCACCTCTGTCATCACCAGAATCCCACAAGCTCCCATTTCCCTTTCCTCACCGTGATGGGCAATCAATGAAGCCATTGGGCTCTCCCGTGTCCTCCTCTGGGGATTCTTTAGAGTCACCACGTTCATCAATAATATACCACGCGTTCTTACTGACATCACCCAGCAGCTCACCCCCAGCTCCCGGGGAGTCTCCTGTGTCTCCCAGCTACTCTCCAAACAACCCCAGATTTCAGCTGGAGTCAGCCCCCCACACCCAGGAATCACCTACAAACTCACGAGCCTCACGGTGCTCCTCCCCTGTGTCTTTCATCTCTTCACCCCCAGGCCTCAGGGACTCTCCCGTGTCTCCCAGTTACTCTGCAGCCATCCCCAGGTTTCTGCGGGAGTCAGCCCCATGCACTCAGGAGTCCCCCAGAGACTCGCAGGTCTCAGGAGATGATGAGCGGTCCCCCGGGCCTGACTCCTCAAGATTCATGCCTGCCTCACCCAGCTTCCCCCTCTCCCCTCCCAGAAACCTTGACCCAAGGGGCAGCTCCTCACCAGGGATGTGGAAGTACTCTACATCATCCCGCAGGGCTTCACCACTCTCACATCCATCATCAACAGAATTTCACAACTTTACATTTGCCTTTCCTAACCAAGCAGGGCAATCACTCATGTCATTGTGCTCTCCCGTGTCCTCCTCTGGAGATTCTTCACAGTCACCTCATTCATCAATAATATACCATATGTTCTTACCGCCATCATCCAGCAGCTCACCCCGAGCCATCAATGACTCTCCTGTCTGTCCCAGCTACTCTCCGACTACACCCAGATTTCAGCGGGCGTCGGTCTCCCACACCCCAGAAACACCTACAAACTCACAGACCTCAGTGAGATCCTCGCCAGTCTCTGTCACGTCTTCACCCCCAGTCATTGCGGACCCTCCTGTCTGCCCCAGCTACTCTCCAGCCATGCCCACATTTCAGCGGGAGTCAGTTCCAGGAAGCCAGGGATCACCACCAAGCTCACCACTTTCACTGAGTTACTCCCCAGTCTCTAGCACGTCTTTATCCCCAACCCTCAGGGACTCTCCTCTCTGTCCCAGCTGCTCTCCAGCCACGCCCACATTTCAGCGGGAGTCAGTTGCAGGCACCCAGAAGTCACCACCAAACTCACCAACTTCACTGCGTGACTCCCCAGTCTCTCTCATGTCTTCACCATCCCTCAGGGACTCTCCTGCCTGTCCCAGCTACTCTCCAGCCACGCCCACATTTCAGCGGGAGTCAGTGGCAGGCACCCAGAAGTCACCACCAAACTCACCAACTTCACTGCGTGACTCCCCAGTCTCTCTCATGTCTTCACCATCCCTCAGGGACTCTTTTGTCTGTCCCAGCTACTCTCCAACCACGCCCAGATTTCAGCTGCAGCCAGTTCCAGCCACGCCGGAATCACCAGGAAACTCACCAATTTCACGCAATTACTCCCCAGTCTCTCTCATGTCTTCACCATTCCTCAGGGACTCTTTTGTCTGTCCCAGCTACTCTCCAACCACGCCCAGATTTCAGCTGCAGCCAGTTCCAGCCACGCCGGAATCACCAGGAAACTCACCAATTTCACTCAATTACTCCCCAGTCTCTCTCATGTCTTCACCAGCCCCCAGGGACTCTCCTGTGTGTCCCAACTACTCTCACACCACGCCCACATTTCAGTGGGAGTCACTTCCCGGCACCCAGAAATCACCACCAATCTCACCAATTTCACTCACTTACTCTCCAGTCTCTCTCATGTCTTCACCAGCAATCAGGGACTCTCCTGTGTGTCCCAGCTACTCTCCAACCACGCCCAGATTTCAGCTGCAGTCCGTTCCTGACACCCCGGAGTCACCACCAAACTCACCAGGTTCACCGAGTTACTCCCCGGTCTCTCTCAGGTCTTCACCCCTGGCCCTCATGGACTCCCTTGTGTGTCCCAGCTACTCTCCAACCACGCCCAGATTTCAGCTGGAGTCAGTTCCAGACGCCCCGGAGTCACCACCAAACTCACCAATTTCACTCAGTTACTCCCCAGTCTCTCTCATGTCTTCACCATCCCTCTGGGACTCTCTGGTCTGTCCCAGCTACTCTCCAACCACGCCCAGATTTCAGCTGGAGTCAGTTCCAGCCACGCCGGAATCACCAGCAAACTCACCAATTTCACTCAATTACTCCCCAGTCTCTCTCACGTCTTCACCAGCCCTCAGGGACTCTCCTGTGTGTCCCAGCTACTCTCCAACCAGGCCCACATTTCAGCGGGGGTCAGTTCCACCCACCACGGAATCACCACCAAGCTCACCAATTTCGCTCACTTACTCTCCAGTCTCTCCCATGCCTTCACCCCTAGCCCTCAGGGACTCTCCTGTGTGTCCCAGCTACTCTCCATCCACGCCCAGATTTCAGCTACAGTCAGTTCCTGACACCCCGGAGTCACCACCAAACTCACCATGTTCACTCAGTTACTCCCCGGTCTCTCTCAGGTCTTCACCCCTGGCCCTCATGGACTCTCTTGTGTGTCCCAGCTACTCTCCAACCACGCCCAGATTTCAGCTGGAGTCAGTTCCAGCCACGCTGGAATCACCAGCAAACTCACCAGTTTCACTCAATTACCCTCCAGTCTCTCTCGTGTCTTCACCAGCCCTCAAGGACTCTCCTGTCTGTCCCAGCTACTCTCCAAACTTCTCTAGAGTCCAGCTGGAGTCAGTTCCTGGCACCCAGGGCACACCACCGCACTCACCAATTTCACCGACTTACTCCCCATTCTCGCTCACGTTGTCACCCCCAGCCCTCAGGGACTCTTCTGTCTCTCTCTGCTACTCTTCAACCATCTCCAGATTTCACCTGGAGTCAGCTTCCCACACCCAGGAATCACCTACAAACTCACGGACCTTACTGCAACCCTCCCCCATTTCTTTCACCTCTTCACCCCCAGCCTTCAGGGACTCTCCTGTGTCTCCCAGCTTCTCTCCAGCCTTCCCCAGATTTCTGCCGCAGTCAGCCCCAGGCACCCAGGAGAACCCTAGACACTCACAGGCCTCAGGAGACTATCTCCCTATGATCTGTATCTGTACAGGGTTGGCTCCCACGCATCCCTCTGTGATCCCAAACCCATCTCCACTTACACTCAGACACTCCCAGGGCCTGACAGCTACTCCCCGTTATTGTCCTTCAGTTCGAAGCCCTGGCCAATCTACTAGCCAACGTGACGCAGTTACCTCTTCTTCTTGCCAGCAGAAGAGGCCCCTGGAATGGCCGATATCACCACCCAGCCTAGCCTCACCCCCCACAGCTGTGCAGCGGGACCCTCCTGCTGGCCCACGTGGCTGCCAGAGCCCATGCTGACTCGTACCTCCAGCACGTCGGCGTCCCTGCGGGCGACACTGCGGGTGACATGTCACTGCGGGTGACATGGCTAGCATGACCCTCCTCCCTGGCAGTGACACTGCTGATGTGAGCCCCAGTTTCAGATCTGTCATTGGTAAATATGACTGCTTTCCCTCTTCTCTCTCTCTTCCATTCACAGGGCTTCTCATTCTCTCTGTTTCTGTCTCCGTTTCAGATATTTACTCACCTTTTTCTCTTTCACTATGTCTGTCGCGGTCTCGATGAGAGTGTGCCACATAAGATTCCCCCTTTAAAAGTCATGAATTCAGTGGCCTTTACTCTTTTCGTGGTTGTGCACATTCAATTTTAATTCGCAATCCATTTTAGAACATCTTATCACCCCGGCCACAGAAAAACCCTGTAAACACGAGTCACCCCTCATTCTCTCTCAAACCCTCTCCCTGACACTCAGCCCTAGGTAACAACTACATAGAGCGATCAATCCCATATCCATAGATTTCCATATTGTGGGCATTTCATATAAACCCAATTGCACAATATGGGAGCTTTTGTGACTGACTTTACACTTAGCACAATATTTTCAAGATTCATCCACATTGTAGCCTTACCCACAGTGGGGAACCATTTTTTTTTTTTTTTTTGGTTTTACTTACTAACACCGGGTGTTTTCTCCTTCCTTCCGGCTGTCTTTCCTTCCTTCCTTCCTTCCTTCCTTTCTTCCTTCCTTCCTTCCATTTCTCTCTTACTCCTTCTGCCCTCTCTCTTTCATAGGCCTTAGGTGCATCCTACATTCTGTGTTTTTTTTGGGAAATCCTCGACTGTTGCAGGAAAATTGTGTTATTGTTATTATTTACCGCTATCTCTCTTTCGTGGTTCTCCATCAATTGTAAACCTCTATTGGTTTCTCCCAAGTCAGTAAGTATATTTTAATTAGGTGCACCTGTTTTTCTTCATATAGCTATTTCTGGAGTATGGGGTCACATACTCAAAACCCAGTGTGACTCAAAAAACGCATCTAATATCCCAATAGACCCATCATAAAGTTGAAAAATCAAAAATGAAACCATCATGAGTCACGGTTTGTCCGTGAATATGGGCTTCATCCATTCCCTTCTATTTAATAATGCTGAACACCATTAACAAAGGCAGACTGATAGGGAGTGGATATTGATGGCATTTTAAAAATCAGTTATTCGAGGGATACTTTAACCTGACTGAAAAACTGATCTAACTGTACTACTACAGTGAAAGACTATTTGAAATGTTTTGAGACAGAGTAGTACATTTGTGAGTGAAATTTTATGGCTCTTTTCTCTTAGTAGGAACCTCTGTGTGTGGAAAACTGAGAAAATTGCTTTCTGCTGTAGAGTCTGGCATTCATTGTAGATTAAAGCTTATTTTTCTGTGAATGAATCTTATTCAATAAAATACTATTCTTTAAAATAAAAGAAAAAACACACTGGTGATGTGAAGTCATTATCCTCAGCAAACTAATCCGGGAAAAGAAAACCAAACACCACATTCTCACTTATAAAGGGAGCTGGAAAACGAGATCACATGGACACAGGAAGGGGAACAACACGCACTGGGGTCCTTCGGGAGGTAGAGCATTAAGAAAAACAGCTAGTGCATGCTGGGCTTAATACCTAGGTGATGGGTTGACAGGTGCAACAAACCACCATGGCACACGTCTACCTTTGTAACAAATCTGCACACCCTGCACATATACCCCAGAACTTAGAAACAAAACGAAACAAAACAAAACGAAAAAACGACAACAAAACGCTAGCGGCAAAATAAAGTTTCAAACAGAGAAAGTGACGGACCAATTTTTGGTTCAAATCATGGTTATCAGCCCAGGTGCCATAAGGTCAGGATAAAGAATTTGATTACATATTGTAAATAAGACATACAGCAAATGACTAGAAAATTTATTCTCAACATATGTGTGTCTTCTAATTCAATGATGACGATATCTACCGGGACGTAGCATTAGACTGCAATGGGCTCAGTCCCGCAAGACTGGCCTCCCACTCCAATAACAATGGGAAGCCCTACGTTGTTTTCCCTGTGCTTCTTAGCAACTGGCTATAAATCAGGTTTCCATCACTATCAGTTTTAGTTGCATTGATTTACTGGAAGAGCTCACAGCACGCAAGGAATCACTTACATTTACCATTTTATTATAGCGGATATTGCCAAAAATTCAGAAAAAAGATTTTGGGCCGGGCATGTGGGGGGGGGGGGGGTCGCGCACTACGTTCCAGGAAGTGTTATCCAGAAGCCCTCCAAACCCAGTCCTTTTGGGTTTTTATGGAGACCTCATTCTGTAGGCATGATGGGTTAAACCATAGGCTATTGGTGGTCAACTCAACCTGAGGCTCTCAACCCTCCCTGGAGATTGGGTTGAGGCTTTGCCATTCTCAGTCTGTGTAAAAGAATTTACACAAACGGAATTTTAAAACAGATTAGCATAACTGGAATCTTAATCAGATGATTGAATTATCTGGAGCCACACCTTGATATTCCTAACCCGAGCACCCTCATCCAACGAATGCTCCACCCAACTGGCTCCCAAGTCTCTACGTGGTTCCAGAGCAAAAGAATGTTTATACAACGCCTATCTCCACTTTTTCCTCAAAGTCTTTTCGCTTCCACGGGTAATTCTTAAACTGCCATGCATCAGGGTCAGGGGGAGGGCTTGTTACAACACAGATCTGTGGATCTCCGGGGTTTGAGGGTTGCAAGGATGCTGCTGCTGTCAAAACCACGATGTGAGAACCACAGAACCACTAGGTGGTTTTCAGTGTTTCAGTGCATTTAATTCATAAGATATTTGGCCAAGAAACCTGGTAAGATCTTAGGTTGTCCCAAATGTGGCGCATGAAATCAAATCAGGAGAACAGTTTCCTGCGAGGTGTAGCCTGGGAAAGTTGGGGGTGACTGACGGAAAGGAGGAGTGAAGCTCCGCCCTTTCCGCCGCTAGGCTGCGCCCGAGGCTATTTAAACCCACCCTGGCGGGCCTGTACTCAGATCTTCGCAGAGCGGAGCAGCGGCGGGAGCGTTTTGCAGCCTCTGCGTGGACTTGGAGCTTACAGCGTCTTGCGACTTGGAAGCGGATTCAGAGGACAGGACAGAACACTTGGGTAAGTGAATCTCTGTCTGTCTGTCTGTCTGTCTCATTGCTTGGTTTATTTCCATATTCTTAAGGAGCACATACCTCACAACACACACACACACACACACACACACACACACACACACGCACGCACGCACACACACACACTCCTTCATTCTGCGGGTTAGAAAATTGGTAGGGGTCCCTGGGAGCTGCAGGTTTCCTAATCATGTCTGCACCTAAGAACAGTTGGGTCTTGTCTGGCTCTTCTTATGAACGGTCCGCCAGCCCGGGCTCCCCAAGATCCATGCTAGCCTCACCCAGCTTCTCCCTCTCCCCTCTCAGAAACTCCGACTTAAGAGGAAGCTCCCCACCAGGGATCCGGAGCTACCATTCACCATCCCCTAGGGCTTCACCACACTCACCTCTGTCATCACCAGAATCCCACAAGCTCCCATTTCCCTTTCCTCACCGTGATGGGCAATCAATGAAGCCATTGGGCTCTCCCGTGTCCTCCTCTGGGGATTCTTTAGAGTCACCACGTTCATCAATAATATACCACGCGTTCTTACTGACATCACCCAGCAGCTCACCCCCAGCTCCCGGGGAGTCTCCTGTGTCTCCCAGCTACTCTCCAAACAACCCCAGATTTCAGCTGGAGTCAGCCCCCCACACCCAGGAATCACCTACAAACTCACGAGCCTCACGGTGCTCCTCCCCTGTGTCTTTCATCTCTTCACCCCCAGGCCTCAGGGACTCTCCCGTGTCTCCCAGTTACTCTGCAGCCATCCCCAGGTTTCTGCGGGAGTCAGCCCCATGCACTCAGGAGTCCCCCAGAGACTCGCAGGTCTCAGGAGATGATGAGCGGTCCCCCGGGCCTGACTCCTCAAGATTCATGCCTGCCTCACCCAGCTTCCCCCTCTCCCCTCCCAGAAACCTTGACCCAAGGGGCAGCTCCTCACCAGGGATGTGGAAGTACTCTACATCATCCCGCAGGGCTTCACCACTCTCACATCCATCATCAACAGAATTTCACAACTTTACATTTGCCTTTCCTAACCAAGCAGGGCAATCACTCATGTCATTGTGCTCTCCCGTGTCCTCCTCTGGAGATTCTTCACAGTCACCTCATTCATCAATAATATACCATATGTTCTTACCGCCATCATCCAGCAGCTCACCCCGAGCCATCAATGACTCTCCTGTCTGTCCCAGCTACTCTCCGACTACACCCAGATTTCAGCGGGCGTCGGTCTCCCACACCCCAGAAACACCTACAAACTCACAGACCTCAGTGAGATCCTCGCCAGTCTCTGTCACGTCTTCACCCCCAGTCATTGCGGACCCTCCTGTCTGCCCCAGCTACTCTCCAGCCATGCCCACATTTCAGCGGGAGTCAGTTCCAGGAAGCCAGGGATCACCACCAAGCTCACCACTTTCACTGAGTTACTCCCCAGTCTCTAGCACGTCTTTATCCCCAACCCTCAGGGACTCTCCTCTCTGTCCCAGCTGCTCTCCAGCCACGCCCACATTTCAGCGGGAGTCAGTTGCAGGCACCCAGAAGTCACCACCAAACTCACCAACTTCACTGCGTGACTCCCCAGTCTCTCTCATGTCTTCACCATCCCTCAGGGACTCTCCTGCCTGTCCCAGCTACTCTCCAGCCACGCCCACATTTCAGCGGGAGTCAGTGGCAGGCACCCAGAAGTCACCACCAAACTCACCAACTTCACTGCGTGACTCCCCAGTCTCTCTCATGTCTTCACCATCCCTCAGGGACTCTTTTGTCTGTCCCAGCTACTCTCCAACCACGCCCAGATTTCAGCTGCAGCCAGTTCCAGCCACGCCGGAATCACCAGGAAACTCACCAATTTCACGCAATTACTCCCCAGTCTCTCTCATGTCTTCACCATTCCTCAGGGACTCTTTTGTCTGTCCCAGCTACTCTCCAACCACGCCCAGATTTCAGCTGCAGCCAGTTCCAGCCACGCCGGAATCACCAGGAAACTCACCAATTTCACTCAATTACTCCCCAGTCTCTCTCATGTCTTCACCAGCCCCCAGGGACTCTCCTGTGTGTCCCAACTACTCTCACACCACGCCCACATTTCAGTGGGAGTCACTTCCCGGCACCCAGAAATCACCACCAATCTCACCAATTTCACTCACTTACTCTCCAGTCTCTCTCATGTCTTCACCAGCAATCAGGGACTCTCCTGTGTGTCCCAGCTACTCTCCAACCACGCCCAGATTTCAGCTGCAGTCCGTTCCTGACACCCCGGAGTCACCACCAAACTCACCAGGTTCACCGAGTTACTCCCCGGTCTCTCTCAGGTCTTCACCCCTGGCCCTCATGGACTCCCTTGTGTGTCCCAGCTACTCTCCAACCACGCCCAGATTTCAGCTGGAGTCAGTTCCAGACGCCCCGGAGTCACCACCAAACTCACCAATTTCACTCAGTTACTCCCCAGTCTCTCTCATGTCTTCACCATCCCTCTGGGACTCTCTGGTCTGTCCCAGCTACTCTCCAACCACGCCCAGATTTCAGCTGGAGTCAGTTCCAGCCACGCCGGAATCACCAGCAAACTCACCAATTTCACTCAATTACTCCCCAGTCTCTCTCACGTCTTCACCAGCCCTCAGGGACTCTCCTGTGTGTCCCAGCTACTCTCCAACCAGGCCCACATTTCAGCGGGGGTCAGTTCCACCCACCACGGAATCACCACCAAGCTCACCAATTTCGCTCACTTACTCTCCAGTCTCTCCCATGCCTTCACCCCTAGCCCTCAGGGACTCTCCTGTGTGTCCCAGCTACTCTCCATCCACGCCCAGATTTCAGCTACAGTCAGTTCCTGACACCCCGGAGTCACCACCAAACTCACCATGTTCACTCAGTTACTCCCCGGTCTCTCTCAGGTCTTCACCCCTGGCCCTCATGGACTCTCTTGTGTGTCCCAGCTACTCTCCAACCACGCCCAGATTTCAGCTGGAGTCAGTTCCAGCCACGCTGGAATCACCAGCAAACTCACCAGTTTCACTCAATTACCCTCCAGTCTCTCTCGTGTCTTCACCAGCCCTCAAGGACTCTCCTGTCTGTCCCAGCTACTCTCCAAACTTCTCTAGAGTCCAGCTGGAGTCAGTTCCTGGCACCCAGGGCACACCACCGCACTCACCAATTTCACCGACTTACTCCCCATTCTCGCTCACGTTGTCACCCCCAGCCCTCAGGGACTCTTCTGTCTCTCTCTGCTACTCTTCAACCATCTCCAGATTTCACCTGGAGTCAGCTTCCCACACCCAGGAATCACCTACAAACTCACGGACCTTACTGCAACCCTCCCCCATTTCTTTCACCTCTTCACCCCCAGCCTTCAGGGACTCTCCTGTGTCTCCCAGCTTCTCTCCAGCCTTCCCCAGATTTCTGCCGCAGTCAGCCCCAGGCACCCAGGAGAACCCTAGACACTCACAGGCCTCAGGAGACTATCTCCCTATGATCTGTATCTGTACAGGGTTGGCTCCCACGCATCCCTCTGTGATCCCAAACCCATCTCCACTTACACTCAGACACTCCCAGGGCCTGACAGCTACTCCCCGTTATTGTCCTTCAGTTCGAAGCCCTGGCCAATCTACTAGCCAACGTGACGCAGTTACCTCTTCTTCTTGCCAGCAGAAGAGGCCCCTGGAATGGCCGATATCACCACCCAGCCTAGCCTCACCCCCCACAGCTGTGCAGCGGGACCCTCCTGCTGGCCCACGTGGCTGCCAGAGCCCATGCTGACTCGTACCTCCAGCACGTCGGCGTCCCTGCGGGCGACACTGCGGGTGACATGTCACTGCGGGTGACATGGCTAGCATGACCCTCCTCCCTGGCAGTGACACTGCTGATGTGAGCCCCAGTTTCAGATCTGTCATTGGTAAATATGACTGCTTTCCCTCTTCTCTCTCTCTTCCATTCACAGGGCTTCTCATTCTCTCTGTTTCTGTCTCCGTTTCAGATATTTACTCACCTTTTTCTCTTTCACTATGTCTGTCGCGGTCTCGATGAGAGTGTGCCACATAAGATTCCCCCTTTAAAAGTCATGAATTCAGTGGCCTTTACTCTTTTCGTGGTTGTGCACATTCAATTTTAATTCGCAATCCATTTTAGAACATCTTATCACCCCGGCCACAGAAAAACCCTGTAAACACGAGTCACCCCTCATTCTCTCTCAAACCCTCTCCCTGACACTCAGCCCTAGGTAACAACTACATAGAGCGATCAATCCCATATCCATAGATTTCCATATTGTGGGCATTTCATATAAACCCAATTGCACAATATGGGAGCTTTTGTGACTGACTTTACACTTAGCACAATATTTTCAAGATTCATCCACATTGTAGCCTTACCCACAGTGGGGAACCATTTTTTTTTTTTTTTTTGGTTTTACTTACTAACACCGGGTGTTTTCTCCTTCCTTCCGGCTGTCTTTCCTTCCTTCCTTCCTTCCTTCCTTTCTTCCTTCCTTCCTTCCATTTCTCTCTTACTCCTTCTGCCCTCTCTCTTTCATAGGCCTTAGGTGCATCCTACATTCTGTGTTTTTTTTGGGAAATCCTCGACTGTTGCAGGAAAATTGTGTTATTGTTATTATTTACCGCTATCTCTCTTTCGTGGTTCTCCATCAATTGTAAACCTCTATTGGTTTCTCCCAAGTCAGTAAGTATATTTTAATTAGGTGCACCTGTTTTTCTTCATATAGCTATTTCTGGAGTATGGGGTCACATACTCAAAACCCAGTGTGACTCAAAAAACGCATCTAATATCCCAATAGACCCATCATAAAGTTGAAAAATCAAAAATGAAACCATCATGAGTCACGGTTTGTCCGTGAATATGGGCTTCATCCATTCCCTTCTATTTAATAATGCTGAACACCATTAACAAAGGCAGACTGATAGGGAGTGGATATTGATGGCATTTTAAAAATCAGTTATTCGAGGGATACTTTAACCTGACTGAAAAACTGATCTAACTGTACTACTACAGTGAAAGACTATTTGAAATGTTTTGAGACAGAGTAGTACATTTGTGAGTGAAATTTTATGGCTCTTTTCTCTTAGTAGGAACCTCTGTGTGTGGAAAACTGAGAAAATTGCTTTCTGCTGTAGAGTCTGGCATTCATTGTAGATTAAAGCTTATTTTTCTGTGAATGAATCTTATTCAATAAAATACTATTCTTTAAAATAAAAGAAAAAACACACTGGTGATGTGAAGTCATTATCCTCAGCAAACTAATCCGGGAAAAGAAAACCAAACACCACATTCTCACTTATAAAGGGAGCTGGAAAACGAGATCACATGGACACAGGAAGGGGAACAACACGCACTGGGGTCCTTCGGGAGGTAGAGCATTAAGAAAAACAGCTAGTGCATGCTGGGCTTAATACCTAGGTGATGGGTTGACAGGTGCAACAAACCACCATGGCACACGTCTACCTTTGTAACAAATCTGCACACCCTGCACATATACCCCAGAACTTAGAAACAAAACGAAACAAAACAAAACGAAAAAACGACAACAAAACGCTAGCGGCAAAATAAAGTTTCAAACAGAGAAAGTGACGGACCAATTTTTGGTTCAAATCATGGTTATCAGCCCAGGTGCCATAAGGTCAGGATAAAGAATTTGATTACATATTGTAAATAAGACATACAGCAAATGACTAGAAAATTTATTCTCAACATATGTGTGTCTTCTAATTCAATGATGACGATATCTACCGGGACGTAGCATTAGACTGCAATGGGCTCAGTCCCGCAAGACTGGCCTCCCACTCCAATAACAATGGGAAGCCCTACGTTGTTTTCCCTGTGCTTCTTAGCAACTGGCTATAAATCAGGTTTCCATCACTATCAGTTTTAGTTGCATTGATTTACTGGAAGAGCTCACAGCACGCAAGGAATCACTTACATTTACCATTTTATTATAGCGGATATTGCCAAAAATTCAGAAAAAAGATTTTGGGCCGGGCATGTGGGGGGGTGGGGGGGGTCGCGCACTACGTTCCAGGAAGTGTTATCCAGAAGCCCTCCAAACCCAGTCCTTTTGGGTTTTTATGGAGACCTCATTCTGTAGGCATGATGGGTTAAACCATAGGCTATTGGTGGTCAACTCAACCTGAGGCTCTCAACCCTCCCTGGAGATTGGCGTTGAGGCTTTGCCATTCTCAGTCTGTGTAAAAGAATTTACACAAACGGAATTTTAAAACAGATTAGCATAACTGGAATCTTAATCAGATGATTGAATTATCTGGAGCCACACCTTGATATTCCTAACCCGAGCACCCTCATCCAACGAATGCTCCACCCAACTGGCTCCCAAGTCTCTACGTGGTTCCAGAGCAAAAGAATGTTTATACAACGCCTATCTCCACTTTTTCCTCAAAGTCTTTTCGCTTCCACGGGTAATTCTTAAACTGCCATGCATCAGGGTCAGGGGGAGGGCTTGTTACAACACAGATCTGTGGATCTCCGGGGTTTGAGGGTTGCAAGGATGCTGCTGCTGTCAAAACCACGATGTGAGAACCACAGAACCACTAGGTGGTTTTCAGTGTTTCAGTGCATTTAATTCATAAGATATTTGGCCAAGAAACCTGGTAAGATCTTAGGTTGTCCCAAATGTGGCGCATGAAATCAAATCAGGAGAACAGTTTCCTGCGAGGTGTAGCCTGGGAAAGTTGGGGGTGACTGACGGAAAGGAGGAGTGAAGCTCCGCCCTTTCCGCCGCTAGGCTGCGCCCGAGGCTATTTAAACCCACCCTGGCGGGCCTGTACTCAGATCTTCGCAGAGCGGAGCAGCGGCGGGAGCGTTTTGCAGCCTCTGCGTGGACTTGGAGCTTACAGCGTCTTGCGACTTGGAAGCGGATTCAGAGGACAGGACAGAACACTTGGGTAAGTGAATCTCTGTCTGTCTGTCTGTCTGTCTCATTGCTTGGTTTATTTCCATATTCTTAAGGAGCACATACCTCACAACACACACACACACACACACACACACACACACACACGCACGCACGCACACACACACACTCCTTCATTCTGCGGGTTAGAAAATTGGTAGGGGTCCCTGGGAGCTGCAGGTTTCCTAATCATGTCTGCATCTAAGAACAGTTGGGTCTTGTCTGGCTCTTCTTATGAACGGTCCGCCAGCCCGGGCTCCCCAAGATCCATGCTAGCCTCACCCAGCTTCTCCCTCTCCCCTCTCAGAAACTCCGACTTAAGAGGAAGCTCCCCACCAGGGATCCGGAGCTACCATTCACCGTCCCCTAGGGCTTCACCACACTCACCTCTGTCATCACCAGAATCCCACAAGCTCCCATTTCCCTTTCCTCACCGTGATGGGCAATCAATGAAGCCATTGGGCTCTCCCGTGTCCTCCTCTGGGGATTCTTTAGAGTCACCACGTTCATCAATAATATACCACGCGTTCTTACTGACATCACCCAGCAGCTCACCCCCAGCTCCCGGGGAGTCTCCTGTGTCTCCCAGCTACTCTCCAAACAACCCCAGATTTCAGCTGGAGTCAGCCCCCCACACCCAGGAATCACCTACAAACTCACGAGCCTCACGGTGCTCCTCCCCTGTGTCTTTCATCTCTTCACCCCCAGGCCTCAGGGACTCTCCCGTGTCTCCCAGTTACTCTGCAGCCATCCCCAGGTTTCTGCGGGAGTCAGCCCCATGCACTCAGGAGTCCCCCAGAGACTCGCAGGTCTCAGGAGATGATGAGCGGTCCCCCGAGCCTGACTCCTCAAGATTCATGCCTGCCTCACCCAGCTTCCCCCTCTCCCCTCCCAGAAACCTTGACCCAAGGGGCAGCTCCTCACCAGGGATGTGGAAGTACTCTACATCATCCCGCAGGGCTTCACCACTCTCACATCCATCATCAACAGAATTTCACAACTTTACATTTGCCTTTCCTAACCAAGCAGGGCAATCACTCATGTCATTGTGCTCTCCCGTGTCCTCCTCTGGAGATTCTTCACAGTCACCTCATTCATCAATAATATACCATATGTTCTTACCGCCATCATCCAGCAGCTCACCCCGAGCCATCAATGACTCTCCTGTCTGTCCCAGCTACTCTCCGACTACACCCAGATTTCAGCGGGCGTCGGTCTCCCACACCCCAGAAACACCTACAAACTCACAGACCTCAGTGAGATCCTCGCCAGTCTCTGTCACGTCTTCACCCCCAGTCATTGCGGACCCTCCTGTCTGCCCCAGCTACTCTCCAGCCATGCCCACATTTCAGCGGGAGTCAGTTCCAGGAAGCCAGGGATCACCACCAAGCTCACCACTTTCACTGAGTTACTCCCCAGTCTCTAGCACGTCTTTATCCCCAACCCTCAGGGACTCTCCTCTCTGTCCCAGCTGCTCTCCAGCCACGCCCACATTTCAGCGGGAGTCAGTTGCAGGCACCCAGAAGTCACCACCAAACTCACCAACTTCACTGCGTGACTCCCCAGTCTCTCTCATGTCTTCACCATCCCTCAGGGACTCTCCTGCCTGTCCCAGCTACTCTCCAGCCACGCCCACATTTCAGCGGGAGTCAGTGGCAGGCACCCAGAAGTCACCACCAAACTCACCAACTTCACTGCGTGACTCCCCAGTCTCTCTCATGTCTTCACCATCCCTCAGGGACTCTTTTGTCTGTCCCAGCTACTCTCCAACCACGCCCAGATTTCAGCTGCAGCCAGTTCCAGCCACGCCGGAATCACCAGGAAACTCACCAATTTCACGCAATTACTCCCCAGTCTCTCTCATGTCTTCACCATTCCTCAGGGACTCTTTTGTCTGTCCCAGCTACTCTCCAACCACGCCCAGATTTCAGCTGCAGCCAGTTCCAGCCACGCCGGAATCACCAGGAAACTCACCAATTTCACTCAATTACTCCCCAGTCTCTCTCATGTCTTCACCAGCCCCCAGGGACTCTCCTGTGTGTCCCAACTACTCTCACACCACGCCCACATTTCAGTGGGAGTCACTTCCCGGCACCCAGAAATCACCACCAATCTCACCAATTTCACTCACTTACTCTCCAGTCTCTCTCATGTCTTCACCAGCAATCAGGGACTCTCCTGTGTGTCCCAGCTACTCTCCAACCACGCCCAGATTTCAGCTGCAGTCCGTTCCTGACACCCCGGAGTCACCACCAAACTCACCAGGTTCACCGAGTTACTCCCCGGTCTCTCTCAGGTCTTCACCCCTGGCCCTCATGGACTCCCTTGTGTGTCCCAGCTACTCTCCAACCACGCCCAGATTTCAGCTGGAGTCAGTTCCAGACGCCCCGGAGTCACCACCAAACTCACCAATTTCACTCAGTTACTCCCCAGTCTCTCTCATGTCTTCACCATCCCTCTGGGACTCTCTGGTCTGTCCCAGCTACTCTCCAACCACGCCCAGATTTCAGCTGGAGTCAGTTCCAGCCACGCCGGAATCACCAGCAAACTCACCAATTTCACTCAATTACTCCCCAGTCTCTCTCACGTCTTCACCAGCCCTCAGGGACTCTCCTGTGTGTCCCAGCTACTCTCCAACCAGGCCCACATTTCAGCGGGGGTCAGTTCCACCCACCACGGAATCACCACCAAGCTCACCAATTTCGCTCACTTACTCTCCAGTCTCTCCCATGCCTTCACCCCTAGCCCTCAGGGACTCTCCTGTGTGTCCCAGCTACTCTCCATCCACGCCCAGATTTCAGCTACAGTCAGTTCCTGACACCCCGGAGTCACCACCAAACTCACCATGTTCACTCAGTTACTCCCCGGTCTCTCTCAGGTCTTCACCCCTGGCCCTCATGGACTCTCTTGTGTGTCCCAGCTACTCTCCAACCACGCCCAGATTTCAGCTGGAGTCAGTTCCAGCCACGCTGGAATCACCAGCAAACTCACCAGTTTCACTCAATTACCCTCCAGTCTCTCTCGTGTCTTCACCAGCCCTCAAGGACTCTCCTGTCTGTCCCAGCTACTCTCCAAACTTCTCTAGAGTCCAGCTGGAGTCAGTTCCTGGCACCCAGGGCACACCACCGCACTCACCAATTTCACCGACTTACTCCCCATTCTCGCTCACGTTGTCACCCCCAGCCCTCAGGGACTCTTCTGTCTCTCTCTGCTACTCTTCAACCATCTCCAGATTTCACCTGGAGTCAGCTTCCCACACCCAGGAATCACCTACAAACTCACGGACCTTACTGCAACCCTCCCCCATTTCTTTCACCTCTTCACCCCCAGCCTTCAGGGACTCTCCTGTGTCTCCCAGCTTCTCTCCAGCCTTCCCCAGATTTCTGCCGCAGTCAGCCCCAGGCACCCAGGAGAACCCTAGACACTCACAGGCCTCAGGAGACTATCTCCCTATGATCTGTATCTGTACAGGGTTGGCTCCCACGCATCCCTCTGTGATCCCAAACCCATCTCCACTTACACTCAGACACTCCCAGGGCCTGACAGCTACTCCCCGTTATTGTCCTTCAGTTCGAAGCCCTGGCCAATCTACTAGCCAACGTGACGCAGTTACCTCTTCTTCTTGCCAGCAGAAGAGGCCCCTGGAATGGCCGATATCACCACCCAGCCTAGCCTCACCCCCCACAGCTGTGCAGCGGGACCCTCCTGCTGGCCCACGTGGCTGCCAGAGCCCATGCTGACTCGTACCTCCAGCACGTCGGCGTCCCTGCGGGCGACACTGCGGGTGACATGTCACTGCGGGTGACATGGCTAGCATGACCCTCCTCCCTGGCAGTGACACTGCTGATGTGAGCCCCAGTTTCAGATCTGTCATTGGTAAATATGACTGCTTTCCCTCTTCTCTCTCTCTTCCATTCACAGGGCTTCTCATTCTCTCTGTTTCTGTCTCCGTTTCAGATATTTACTCACCTTTTTCTCTTTCACTATGTCTGTCGCGGTCTCGATGAGAGTGTGCCACATAAGATTCCCCCTTTAAAAGTCATGAATTCAGTGGCCTTTACTCTTTTCGTGGTTGTGCACATTCAATTTTAATTCGCAATCCATTTTAGAACATCTTATCACCCCGGCCACAGAAAAACCCTGTAAACACGAGTCACCCCTCATTCTCTCTCAAACCCTCTCCCTGACACTCAGCCCTAGGTAACAACTACATAGAGCGATCAATCCCATATCCATAGATTTCCATATTGTGGGCATTTCATATAAACCCAATTGCACAATATGGGAGCTTTTGTGACTGACTTTACACTTAGCACAATATTTTCAAGATTCATCCACATTGTAGCCTTACCCACAGTGGGGAACCATTTTTTTTTTTTTTTTGGTTTTACTTACTAACACCGGGTGTTTTCTCCTTCCTTCCGGCTGTCTTTCCTTCCTTCCTTCCTTCCTTCCTTTCTTCCTTCCTTCCTTCCATTTCTCTCTTACTCCTTCTGCCCTCTCTCTTTCATAGGCCTTAGGTGCATCCTACATTCTGTGTTTTTTTTGGGAAATCCTCGACTGTTGCAGGAAAATTGTGTTATTGTTATTATTTACCGCTATCTCTCTTTCGTGGTTCTCCATCAATTGTAAACCTCTATTGGTTTCTCCCAAGTCAGTAAGTATATTTTAATTAGGTGCACCTGTTTTTCTTCATATAGCTATTTCTGGAGTATGGGGTCACATACTCAAAACCCAGTGTGACTCAAAAAACGCATCTAATATCCCAATAGACCCATCATAAAGTTGAAAAATCAAAAATGAAACCATCATGAGTCACGGTTTGTCCGTGAATATGGGCTTCATCCATTCCCTTCTATTTAATAATGCTGAACACCATTAACAAAGGCAGACTGATAGGGAGTGGATATTGATGGCATTTTAAAAATCAGTTATTCGAGGGATACTTTAACCTGACTGAAAAACTGATCTAACTGTACTACTACAGTGAAAGACTATTTGAAATGTTTTGAGACAGAGTAGTACATTTGTGAGTGAAATTTTATGGCTCTTTTCTCTTAGTAGGAACCTCTGTGTGTGGAAAACTGAGAAAATTGCTTTCTGCTGTAGAGTCTGGCATTCATTGTAGATTAAAGCTTATTTTTCTGTGAATGAATCTTATTCAATAAAATACTATTCTTTAAAATAAAAGAAAAAACACACTGGTGATGTGAAGTCATTATCCTCAGCAAACTAATCCGGGAAAAGAAAACCAAACACCACATTCTCACTTATAAAGGGAGCTGGAAAACGAGATCACATGGACACAGGAAGGGGAACAACACGCACTGGGGTCCTTCGGGAGGTAGAGCATTAAGAAAAACAGCTAGTGCATGCTGGGCTTAATACCTAGGTGATGGGTTGACAGGTGCAACAAACCACCATGGCACACGTCTACCTTTGTAACAAATCTGCACACCCTGCACATATACCCCAGAACTTAGAAACAAAACGAAACAAAACAAAACGAAAAAACGACAACAAAACGCTAGCGGCAAAATAAAGTTTCAAACAGAGAAAGTGACGGACCAATTTTTGGTTCAAATCATGGTTATCAGCCCAGGTGCCATAAGGTCAGGATAAAGAATTTGATTACATATTGTAAATAAGACATACAGCAAATGACTAGAAAATTTATTCTCAACATATGTGTGTCTTCTAATTCAATGATGACGATATCTACCGGGACGTAGCATTAGACTGCAATGGGCTCAGTCCCGCAAGACTGGCCTCCCACTCCAATAACAATGGGAAGCCCTACGTTGTTTTCCCTGTGCTTCTTAGCAACTGGCTATAAATCAGGTTTCCATCACTATCAGTTTTAGTTGCATTGATTTACTGGAAGAGCTCACAGCACGCAAGGAATCACTTACATTTACCATTTTATTATAGCGGATATTGCCAAAAATTCAGAAAAAAGATTTTGGGCCGGGCATGTGGGGGGGTGGGGGGGGTCGCGCACTACGTTCCAGGAAGTGTTATCCAGAAGCCCTCCAAACCCAGTCCTTTTGGGTTTTTATGGAGACCTCATTCTGTAGGCATGATGGGTTAAACCATAGGCTATTGGTGGTCAACTCAACCTGAGGCTCTCAACCCTCCCTGGAGATTGGCGTTGAGGCTTTGCCATTCTCAGTCTGTGTAAAAGAATTTACACAAACGGAATTTTAAAACAGATTAGCATAACTGGAATCTTAATCAGATGATTGAATTATCTGGAGCCACACCTTGATATTCCTAACCCGAGCACCCTCATCCAACGAATGCTCCACCCAACTGGCTCCCAAGTCTCTACGTGGTTCCAGAGCAAAAGAATGTTTATACAACGCCTATCTCCACTTTTTCCTCAAAGTCTTTTCGCTTCCACGGGTAATTCTTAAACTGCCATGCATCAGGGTCAGGGGGAGGGCTTGTTACAACACAGATCTGTGGATCTCCGGGGTTTGAGGGTTGCAAGGATGCTGCTGCTGTCAAAACCACGATGTGAGAACCACAGAACCACTAGGTGGTTTTCAGTGTTTCAGTGCATTTAATTCATAAGATATTTGGCCAAGAAACCTGGTAAGATCTTAGGTTGTCCCAAATGTGGCGCATGAAATCAAATCAGGAGAACAGTTTCCTGCGAGGTGTAGCCTGGGAAAGTTGGGGGTGACTGACGGAAAGGAGGAGTGAAGCTCCGCCCTTTCCGCCGCTAGGCTACGCCCGAGGCTATTTAAACCCACCCTGGCGGGCCTGTACTCAGATCTTCGCAGAGCGGAGCAGCGGCGGGAGCGTTTTGCAGGCTCTGCGTGGACTTGGAGCTTACAGCGTCTTGCGACTTGGAAGCGGATTCAGAGGACAGGACAGAACACTTGGGTAAGTGAATCTCTGTCTGTCTGTCTGTCTGTCTCATTGCTTGGTTTATTTCCATATTCTTAAGGAGCACATACCTCACAACACACACACACACACACACACACACACACACACACACGCACGCACGCACACACACACACTCCTTCATTCTGCGGGTTAGAAAATTGGTAGGGGTCCCTGGGAGCTGCAGGTTTCCTAATCATGTCTGCACCTAAGAACAGTTGGGTCTTGTCTGGCTCTTCTTATGAACGGTCCGCCAGCCCGGGCTCCCCAAGATCCATGCTAGCCTCACCCAGCTTCTCCCTCTCCCCTCTCAGAAACTCCGACTTAAGAGGAAGCTCCCCACCAGGGATCCGGAGCTACCATTCACCATCCCCTAGGGCTTCACCACACTCACCTCTGTCATCACCAGAATCCCACAAGCTCCCATTTCCCTTTCCTCACCGTGATGGGCAATCAATGAAGCCATTGGGCTCTCCCGTGTCCTCCTCTGGGGATTCTTTAGAGTCACCACGTTCATCAATAATATACCACGCGTTCTTACTGACATCACCCAGCAGCTCACCCCCAGCTCCCGGGGAGTCTCCTGTGTCTCCCAGCTACTCTCCAAACAACCCCAGATTTCAGCTGGAGTCAGCCCCCCACACCCAGGAATCACCTACAAACTCACGAGCCTCACGGTGCTCCTCCCCTGTGTCTTTCATCTCTTCACCCCCAGGCCTCAGGGACTCTCCCGTGTCTCCCAGTTACTCTGCAGCCATCCCCAGGTTTCTGCGGGAGTCAGCCCCATGCACTCAGGAGTCCCCCAGAGACTCGCAGGTCTCAGGAGATGATGAGCGGTCCCCCGGGCCTGACTCCTCAAGATTCATGCCTGCCTCACCCAGCTTCCCCCTCTCCCCTCCCAGAAACCTTGACCCAAGGGGCAGCTCCTCACCAGGGATGTGGAAGTACTCTACATCATCCCGCAGGGCTTCACCACTCTCACATCCATCATCAACAGAATTTCACAACTTTACATTTGCCTTTCCTAACCAAGCAGGGCAATCACTCATGTCATTGTGCTCTCCCGTGTCCTCCTCTGGAGATTCTTCACAGTCACCTCATTCATCAATAATATACCATATGTTCTTACCGCCATCATCCAGCAGCTCACCCCGAGCCATCAATGACTCTCCTGTCTGTCCCAGCTACTCTCCGACTACACCCAGATTTCAGCGGGCGTCGGTCTCCCACACCCCAGAAACACCTACAAACTCACAGACCTCAGTGAGATCCTCGCCAGTCTCTGTCACGTCTTCACCCCCAGTCATTGCGGACCCTCCTGTCTGCCCCAGCTACTCTCCAGCCATGCCCACATTTCAGCGGGAGTCAGTTCCAGGAAGCCAGGGATCACCACCAAGCTCACCACTTTCACTGAGTTACTCCCCAGTCTCTAGCACGTCTTTATCCCCAACCCTCAGGGACTCTCCTCTCTGTCCCAGCTGCTCTCCAGCCACGCCCACATTTCAGCGGGAGTCAGTTGCAGGCACCCAGAAGTCACCACCAAACTCACCAACTTCACTGCGTGACTCCCCAGTCTCTCTCATGTCTTCACCATCCCTCAGGGACTCTCCTGCCTGTCCCAGCTACTCTCCAGCCACGCCCACATTTCAGCGGGAGTCAGTGGCAGGCACCCAGAAGTCACCACCAAACTCACCAACTTCACTGCGTGACTCCCCAGTCTCTCTCATGTCTTCACCATCCCTCAGGGACTCTTTTGTCTGTCCCAGCTACTCTCCAACCACGCCCAGATTTCAGCTGCAGCCAGTTCCAGCCACGCCGGAATCACCAGGAAACTCACCAATTTCACGCAATTACTCCCCAGTCTCTCTCATGTCTTCACCATTCCTCAGGGACTCTTTTGTCTGTCCCAGCTACTCTCCAACCACGCCCAGATTTCAGCTGCAGCCAGTTCCAGCCACGCCGGAATCACCAGGAAACTCACCAATTTCACTCAATTACTCCCCAGTCTCTCTCATGTCTTCACCAGCCCCCAGGGACTCTCCTGTGTGTCCCAACTACTCTCACACCACGCCCACATTTCAGTGGGAGTCACTTCCCGGCACCCAGAAATCACCACCAATCTCACCAATTTCACTCACTTACTCTCCAGTCTCTCTCATGTCTTCACCAGCAATCAGGGACTCTCCTGTGTGTCCCAGCTACTCTCCAACCACGCCCAGATTTCAGCTGCAGTCCGTTCCTGACACCCCGGAGTCACCACCAAACTCACCAGGTTCACCGAGTTACTCCCCGGTCTCTCTCAGGTCTTCACCCCTGGCCCTCATGGACTCCCTTGTGTGTCCCAGCTACTCTCCAACCACGCCCAGATTTCAGCTGGAGTCAGTTCCAGACGCCCCGGAGTCACCACCAAACTCACCAATTTCACTCAGTTACTCCCCAGTCTCTCTCATGTCTTCACCATCCCTCTGGGACTCTCTGGTCTGTCCCAGCTACTCTCCAACCACGCCCAGATTTCAGCTGGAGTCAGTTCCAGCCACGCCGGAATCACCAGCAAACTCACCAATTTCACTCAATTACTCCCCAGTCTCTCTCACGTCTTCACCAGCCCTCAGGGACTCTCCTGTGTGTCCCAGCTACTCTCCAACCAGGCCCACATTTCAGCGGGGGTCAGTTCCACCCACCACGGAATCACCACCAAGCTCACCAATTTCGCTCACTTACTCTCCAGTCTCTCCCATGCCTTCACCCCTAGCCCTCAGGGACTCTCCTGTGTGTCCCAGCTACTCTCCATCCACGCCCAGATTTCAGCTACAGTCAGTTCCTGACACCCCGGAGTCACCACCAAACTCACCATGTTCACTCAGTTACTCCCCGGTCTCTCTCAGGTCTTCACCCCTGGCCCTCATAGACTCTCTTGTGTGTCCCAGCTACTCTCCAACCACGCCCAGATTTCAGCTGGAGTCAGTTCCAGCCATGCTGGAATCACCAGCAAACTCACCAGTTTCACTCAATTACCCTCCAGTCTCTCTCGTGTCTTCACCAGCCCTCAAGGACTCTCCTGTCTGTCCCAGCTACTCTCCAAACTTCTCTAGAGTCCAGCTGGAGTCAGTTCCTGGCACCCAGGGCACACCACCGCACTCACCAATTTCACCGACTTACTCCCCATTCTCGCTCACGTTGTCACCCCCAGCCCTCAGGGACTCTTCTGTCTCTCTCTGCTACTCTTCAACCATCTCCAGATTTCACCTGGAGTCAGCTTCCCACACCCAGGAATCACCTACAAACTCACGGACCTTACTGCAACCCTCCCCCATTTCTTTCACCTCTTCACCCCCAGCCTTCAGGGACTCTCCTGTGTCTCCCAGCTTCTCTCCAGCCTTCCCCAGATTTCTGCCGCAGTCAGCCCCAGGCACCCAGGAGAACCCTAGACACTCACAGGCCTCAGGAGACTATCTCCCTATGATCTGTATCTGTACAGGGTTGGCTCCCACGCATCCCTCTGTGATCCCAAACCCATCTCCACTTACACTCAGACACTCCCAGGGCCTGACAGCTACTCCCCGTTATTGTCCTTCAGTTCGAAGCCCTGGCCAATCTACTAGCCAACGTGACGCAGTTACCTCTTCTTCTTGCCAGCAGAAGAGGCCCCTGGAATGGCCGATATCACCACCCAGCCTAGCCTCACCCCCCACAGCTGTGCAGCGGGACCCTCCTGCTGGCCCACGTGGCTGCCAGAGCCCATGCTGACTCGTACCTCCAGCACGTCGGCGTCCCTGCGGGCGACACTGCGGGTGACATGTCACTGCGGGTGACATGGCTAGCATGACCCTCCTCCCTGGCAGTGACACTGCTGATGTGAGCCCCAGTTTCAGATCTGTCATTGGTAAATATGACTGCTTTCCCTCTTCTCTCTCTCTTCCATTCACAGGGCTTTTCATTCTCTCTGTTTCTGTCTCCGTTTCAGATATTTACTCACCTTTTTCTCTTTCACTATGTCTGTCGCGGTCTCGATGAGAGTGTGCCACATAAGATTCCCCCTTTAAAAGTCATGAATTCAGTGGCCTTTACTCTTTTCGTGGTTGTGCACATTCAATTTTAATTCGCAATCCATTTTAGAACATCTTATCACCCCGGCCACAGAAAAACCCTGTAAACACGAGTCACCCCTCATTCTCTCTCAAACCCTCTCCCTGACACTCAGCCCTAGGTAACAACTACATAGAGCGATCAATCCCATATCCATAGATTTCCATATTGTGGGCATTTCATATAAACCCAATTGCACAATATGGGAGCTTTTGTGACTGACTTTACACTTAGCACAATATTTTCAAGATTCATCCACATTGTAGCCTTACCCACAGTGGGGAACCATTTTTTTTTTTTTTTTTTGGTTTTACTTACTAACACCGGGTGTTTTCTCCTTCCTTCCGGCTGTCTTTCCTTCCTTCCTTCCTTCCTTCCTTCCTTTCTTCCTTCCTTCCTTCCATTTCTCTCTTACTCCTTCTGCCCTCTCTCTTTCATAGGCCTTAGGTGCATCCTACATTCTGTGTTTTTTTTGGGAAATCCTCGACTGTTGCAGGAAAATTGTGTTATTGTTATTATTTACCGCTATCTCTCTTTCGTGGTTCTCCATCAATTGTAAACCTCTATTGGTTTCTCCCAAGTCAGTAAGTATATTTTAATTAGGTGCACCTGTTTTTCTTCATATAGCTATTTCTGGAGTATGGGGTCACATACTCAAAACCCAGTGTGACTCAAAAAACGCATCTAATATCCCAATAGACCCATCATAAAGTTGAAAAATCAAAAATGAAACCATCATGAGTCACGGTTTGTCCGTGAATATGGGCTTCATCCATTCCCTTCTATTTAATAATGCTGAACACCATTAACAAAGGCAGACTGATAGGGAGTGGATATTGATGGCATTTTAAAAATCAGTTATTCGAGGGATACTTTAACCTGACTGAAAAACTGATCTAACTGTACTACTACAGTGAAAGACTATTTGAAATGTTTTGAGACAGAGTAGTACATTTGTGAGTGAAATTTTATGGCTCTTTTCTCTTAGTAGGAACCTCTGTGTGTGGAAAACTGAGAAAATTGCTTTCTGCTGTAGAGTCTGGCATTCATTGTAGATTAAAGCTTATTTTTCTGTGAATGAATCTTATTCAATAAAATACTATTCTTTAAAATAAAAGAAAAAACACACTGGTGATGTGAAGTCATTATCCTCAGCAAACTAATCCGGGAAAAGAAAACCAAACACCACATTCTCACTTATAAAGGGAGCTGGAAAACGAGATCACATGGACACAGGAAGGGGAACAACACGCACTGGGGTCCTTCGGGAGGTAGAGCATTAAGAAAAACAGCTAGTGCATGCTGGGCTTAATACCTAGGTGATGGGTTGACAGGTGCAACAAACCACCATGGCACACGTCTACCTTTGTAACAAATCTGCACACCCTGCACATATACCCCAGAACTTAGAAACAAAACGAAACAAAACAAAACGAAAAAACGACAACAAAACGCTAGCGGCAAAATAAAGTTTCAAACAGAGAAAGTGACGGACCAATTTTTGGTTCAAATCATGGTTATCAGCCCAGGTGCCATAAGGTCAGGATAAAGAATTTGATTACATATTGTAAATAAGACATACAGCAAATGACTAGAAAATTTATTCTCAACATATGTGTGTCTTCTAATTCAATGATGACGATATCTACCGGGACGTAGCATTAGACTGCAATGGGCTCAGTCCCGCAAGACTGGCCTCCCACTCCAATAACAATGGGAAGCCCTACGTTGTTTTCCCTGTGCTTCTTAGCAACTGGCTATAAATCAGGTTTCCATCACTATCAGTTTTAGTTGCATTGATTTACTGGAAGAGCTCACAGCACGCAAGGAATCACTTACATTTACCATTTTATTATAGCGGATATTGCCAAAAATTCAGAAAAAAGATTTTGGGCCGGGCATGTGGGGGGGTGGGGGGGGTCGCGCACTACGTTCCAGGAAGTGTTATCCAGAAGCCCTCCAAACCCAGTCCTTTTGGGTTTTTATGGAGACCTCATTCTGTAGGCATGATGGGTTAAACCATAGGCTATTGGTGGTCAACTCAACCTGAGGCTCTCAACCCTCCCTGGAGATTGGCGTTGAGGCTTTGCCATTCTCAGTCTGTGTAAAAGAATTTACACAAACGGAATTTTAAAACAGATTAGCATAACTGGAATCTTAATCAGATGATTGAATTATCTGGAGCCACACCTTGATATTCCTAACCCGAGCACCCTCATCCAACGAATGCTCCACCCAACTGGCTCCCAAGTCTCTACGTGGTTCCAGAGCAAAAGAATGTTTATACAACGCCTATCTCCACTTTTTCCTCAAAGTCTTTTCGCTTCCACGGGTAATTCTTAAACTGCCATGCATCAGGGTCAGGGGGAGGGCTTGTTACAACACAGATCTGTGGATCTCCGGGGTTTGAGGGTTGCAAGGATGCTGCTGCTGTCAAAACCACGATGTGAGAACCACAGAACCACTAGGTGGTTTTCAGTGTTTCAGTGCATTTAATTCATAAGATATTTGGCCAAGAAACCTGGTAAGATCTTAGGTTGTCCCAAATGTGGCGCATGAAATCAAATCAGGAGAACAGTTTCCTGCGAGGTGTAGCCTGGGAAAGTTGGGGGTGACTGACGGAAAGGAGGAGTGAAGCTCCGCCCTTTCCGCCGCTAGGCTGCGCCCGAGGCTATTTAAACCCACCCTGGCGGGCCTGTACTCAGATCTTCGCAGAGCGGAGCAGCGGCGGGAGCGTTTTGCAGCCTCTGCGTGGACTTGGAGCTTACAGCGTCTTGCGACTTGGAAGCGGATTCAGAGGACAGGACAGAACACTTGGGTAAGTGAATCTCTGTCTGTCTGTCTGTCTGTCTCATTGCTTGGTTTATTTCCATATTCTTAAGGAGCACATACCTCACAACACACACACACACACACACACACACACACACACACGCACGCACGCACACACACACACTCCTTCATTCTGCGGGTTAGAAAATTGGTAGGGGTCCCTGGGAGCTGCAGGTTTCCTAATCATGTCTGCATCTAAGAACAGTTGGGTCTTGTCTGGCTCTTCTTATGAACGGTCCGCCAGCCCGGGCTCCCCAAGATCCATGCTAGCCTCACCCAGCTTCTCCCTCTCCCCTCTCAGAAACTCCGACTTAAGAGGAAGCTCCCCACCAGGGATCCGGAGCTACCATTCACCGTCCCCTAGGGCTTCACCACACTCACCTCTGTCATCACCAGAATCCCACAAGCTCCCATTTCCCTTTCCTCACCGTGATGGGCAATCAATGAAGCCATTGGGCTCTCCCGTGTCCTCCTCTGGGGATTCTTTAGAGTCACCACGTTCATCAATAATATACCACGCGTTCTTACTGACATCACCCAGCAGCTCACCCCCAGCTCCCGGGGAGTCTCCTGTGTCTCCCAGCTACTCTCCAAACAACCCCAGATTTCAGCTGGAGTCAGCCCCCCACACCCAGGAATCACCTACAAACTCACGAGCCTCACGGTGCTCCTCCCCTGTGTCTTTCATCTCTTCACCCCCAGGCCTCAGGGACTCTCCCGTGTCTCCCAGTTACTCTGCAGCCATCCCCAGGTTTCTGCGGGAGTCAGCCCCATGCACTCAGGAGTCCCCCAGAGACTCGCAGGTCTCAGGAGATGATGAGCGGTCCCCCGAGCCTGACTCCTCAAGATTCATGCCTGCCTCACCCAGCTTCCCCCTCTCCCCTCCCAGAAACCTTGACCCAAGGGGCAGCTCCTCACCAGGGATGTGGAAGTACTCTACATCATCCCGCAGGGCTTCACCACTCTCACATCCATCATCAACAGAATTTCACAACTTTACATTTGCCTTTCCTAACCAAGCAGGGCAATCACTCATGTCATTGTGCTCTCCCGTGTCCTCCTCTGGAGATTCTTCACAGTCACCTCATTCATCAATAATATACCATATGTTCTTACCGCCATCATCCAGCAGCTCACCCCGAGCCATCAATGACTCTCCTGTCTGTCCCAGCTACTCTCCGACTACACCCAGATTTCAGCGGGCGTCGGTCTCCCACACCCCAGAAACACCTACAAACTCACAGACCTCAGTGAGATCCTCGCCAGTCTCTGTCACGTCTTCACCCCCAGTCATTGCGGACCCTCCTGTCTGCCCCAGCTACTCTCCAGCCATGCCCACATTTCAGCGGGAGTCAGTTCCAGGAAGCCAGGGATCACCACCAAGCTCACCACTTTCACTGAGTTACTCCCCAGTCTCTAGCACGTCTTTATCCCCAACCCTCAGGGACTCTCCTCTCTGTCCCAGCTGCTCTCCAGCCACGCCCACATTTCAGCGGGAGTCAGTTGCAGGCACCCAGAAGTCACCACCAAACTCACCAACTTCACTGCGTGACTCCCCAGTCTCTCTCATGTCTTCACCATCCCTCAGGGACTCTCCTGCCTGTCCCAGCTACTCTCCAGCCACGCCCACATTTCAGCGGGAGTCAGTGGCAGGCACCCAGAAGTCACCACCAAACTCACCAACTTCACTGCGTGACTCCCCAGTCTCTCTCATGTCTTCACCATCCCTCAGGGACTCTTTTGTCTGTCCCAGCTACTCTCCAACCACGCCCAGATTTCAGCTGCAGCCAGTTCCAGCCACGCCGGAATCACCAGGAAACTCACCAATTTCACGCAATTACTCCCCAGTCTCTCTCATGTCTTCACCATTCCTCAGGGACTCTTTTGTCTGTCCCAGCTACTCTCCAACCACGCCCAGATTTCAGCTGCAGCCAGTTCCAGCCACGCCGGAATCACCAGGAAACTCACCAATTTCACTCAATTACTCCCCAGTCTCTCTCATGTCTTCACCAGCCCCCAGGGACTCTCCTGTGTGTCCCAACTACTCTCACACCACGCCCACATTTCAGTGGGAGTCACTTCCCGGCACCCAGAAATCACCACCAATCTCACCAATTTCACTCACTTACTCTCCAGTCTCTCTCATGTCTTCACCAGCAATCAGGGACTCTCCTGTGTGTCCCAGCTACTCTCCAACCACGCCCAGATTTCAGCTGCAGTCCGTTCCTGACACCCCGGAGTCACCACCAAACTCACCAGGTTCACCGAGTTACTCCCCGGTCTCTCTCAGGTCTTCACCCCTGGCCCTCATGGACTCCCTTGTGTGTCCCAGCTACTCTCCAACCACGCCCAGATTTCAGCTGGAGTCAGTTCCAGACGCCCCGGAGTCACCACCAAACTCACCAATTTCACTCAGTTACTCCCCAGTCTCTCTCATGTCTTCACCATCCCTCTGGGACTCTCTGGTCTGTCCCAGCTACTCTCCAACCACGCCCAGATTTCAGCTGGAGTCAGTTCCAGCCACGCCGGAATCACCAGCAAACTCACCAATTTCACTCAATTACTCCCCAGTCTCTCTCACGTCTTCACCAGCCCTCAGGGACTCTCCTGTGTGTCCCAGCTACTCTCCAACCAGGCCCACATTTCAGCGGGGGTCAGTTCCACCCACCACGGAATCACCACCAAGCTCACCAATTTCGCTCACTTACTCTCCAGTCTCTCCCATGCCTTCACCCCTAGCCCTCAGGGACTCTCCTGTGTGTCCCAGCTACTCTCCATCCACGCCCAGATTTCAGCTACAGTCAGTTCCTGACACCCCGGAGTCACCACCAAACTCACCATGTTCACTCAGTTACTCCCCGGTCTCTCTCAGGTCTTCACCCCTGGCCCTCATGGACTCTCTTGTGTGTCCCAGCTACTCTCCAACCACGCCCAGATTTCAGCTGGAGTCAGTTCCAGCCACGCTGGAATCACCAGCAAACTCACCAGTTTCACTCAATTACCCTCCAGTCTCTCTCGTGTCTTCACCAGCCCTCAAGGACTCTCCTGTCTGTCCCAGCTACTCTCCAAACTTCTCTAGAGTCCAGCTGGAGTCAGTTCCTGGCACCCAGGGCACACCACCGCACTCACCAATTTCACCGACTTACTCCCCATTCTCGCTCACGTTGTCACCCCCAGCCCTCAGGGACTCTTCTGTCTCTCTCTGCTACTCTTCAACCATCTCCAGATTTCACCTGGAGTCAGCTTCCCACACCCAGGAATCACCTACAAACTCACGGACCTTACTGCAACCCTCCCCCATTTCTTTCACCTCTTCACCCCCAGCCTTCAGGGACTCTCCTGTGTCTCCCAGCTTCTCTCCAGCCTTCCCCAGATTTCTGCCGCAGTCAGCCCCAGGCACCCAGGAGAACCCTAGACACTCACAGGCCTCAGGAGACTATCTCCCTATGATCTGTATCTGTACAGGGTTGGCTCCCACGCATCCCTCTGTGATCCCAAACCCATCTCCACTTACACTCAGACACTCCCAGGGCCTGACAGCTACTCCCCGTTATTGTCCTTCAGTTCGAAGCCCTGGCCAATCTACTAGCCAACGTGACGCAGTTACCTCTTCTTCTTGCCAGCAGAAGAGGCCCCTGGAATGGCCGATATCACCACCCAGCCTAGCCTCACCCCCCACAGCTGTGCAGCGGGACCCTCCTGCTGGCCCACGTGGCTGCCAGAGCCCATGCTGACTCGTACCTCCAGCACGTCGGCGTCCCTGCGGGCGACACTGCGGGTGACATGTCACTGCGGGTGACATGGCTAGCATGACCCTCCTCCCTGGCAGTGACACTGCTGATGTGAGCCCCAGTTTCAGATCTGTCATTGGTAAATATGACTGCTTTCCCTCTTCTCTCTCTCTTCCATTCACAGGGCTTTTCATTCTCTCTGTTTCTGTCTCCGTTTCAGATATTTACTCACCTTTTTCTCTTTCACTATGTCTGTCGCGGTCTCGATGAGAGTGTGCCACATAAGATTCCCCCTTTAAAAGTCATGAATTCAGTGGCCTTTACTCTTTTCGTGGTTGTGCACATTCAATTTTAATTCGCAATCCATTTTAGAACATCTTATCACCCCGGCCACAGAAAAACCCTGTAAACACGAGTCACCCCTCATTCTCTCTCAAACCCTCTCCCTGACACTCAGCCCTAGGTAACAACTACATAGAGCGATCAATCCCATATCCATAGATTTCCATATTGTGGGCATTTCATATAAACCCAATTGCACAATATGGGAGCTTTTGTGACTGACTTTACACTTAGCACAATATTTTCAAGATTCATCCACATTGTAGCCTTACCCACAGTGGGGAACCATTTTTTTTTTTTTTTTTGGTTTTACTTACTAACACCGGGTGTTTTCTCCTTCCTTCCGGCTGTCTTTCCTTCCTTCCTTCCTTCCTTCCTTCCTTTCTTCCTTCCTTCCTTCCATTTCTCTCTTACTCCTTCTGCCCTCTCTCTTTCATAGGCCTTAGGTGCATCCTACATTCTGTGTTTTTTTTGGGAAATCCTCGACTGTTGCAGGAAAATTGTGTTATTGTTATTATTTACCGCTATCTCTCTTTCGTGGTTCTCCATCAATTGTAAACCTCTATTGGTTTCTCCCAAGTCAGTAAGTATATTTTAATTAGGTGCACCTGTTTTTCTTCATATAGCTATTTCTGGAGTATGGGGTCACATACTCAAAACCCAGTGTGACTCAAAAAACGCATCTAATATCCCAATAGACCCATCATAAAGTTGAAAAATCAAAAATGAAACCATCATGAGTCACGGTTTGTCCGTGAATATGGGCTTCATCCATTCCCTTCTATTTAATAATGCTGAACACCATTAACAAAGGCAGACTGATAGGGAGTGGATATTGATGGCATTTTAAAAATCAGTTATTCGAGGGATACTTTAACCTGACTGAAAAACTGATCTAACTGTACTACTACAGTGAAAGACTATTTGAAATGTTTTGAGACAGAGTAGTACATTTGTGAGTGAAATTTTATGGCTCTTTTCTCTTAGTAGGAACCTCTGTGTGTGGAAAACTGAGAAAATTGCTTTCTGCTGTAGAGTCTGGCATTCATTGTAGATTAAAGCTTATTTTTCTGTGAATGAATCTTATTCAATAAAATACTATTCTTTAAAATAAAAGAAAAAACACACTGGTGATGTGAAGTCATTATCCTCAGCAAACTAATCCGGGAAAAGAAAACCAAACACCACATTCTCACTTATAAAGGGAGCTGGAAAACGAGATCACATGGACACAGGAAGGGGAACAACACGCACTGGGGTCCTTCGGGAGGTAGAGCATTAAGAAAAACAGCTAGTGCATGCTGGGCTTAATACCTAGGTGATGGGTTGACAGGTGCAACAAACCACCATGGCACACGTCTACCTTTGTAACAAATCTGCACACCCTGCACATATACCCCAGAACTTAGAAACAAAACGAAACAAAACAAAACGAAAAAACGACAACAAAACGCTAGCGGCAAAATAAAGTTTCAAACAGAGAAAGTGACGGACCAATTTTTGGTTCAAATCATGGTTATCAGCCCAGGTGCCATAAGGTCAGGATAAAGAATTTGATTACATATTGTAAATAAGACATACAGCAAATGACTAGAAAATTTATTCTCAACATATGTGTGTCTTCTAATTCAATGATGACGATATCTACCGGGACGTAGCATTAGACTGCAATGGGCTCAGTCCCGCAAGACTGGCCTCCCACTCCAATAACAATGGGAAGCCCTACGTTGTTTTCCCTGTGCTTCTTAGCAACTGGCTATAAATCAGGTTTCCATCACTATCAGTTTTAGTTGCATTGATTTACTGGAAGAGCTCACAGCACGCAAGGAATCACTTACATTTACCATTTTATTATAGCGGATATTGCCAAAAATTCAGAAAAAAGATTTTGGGCCGGGCATGTGGGGGGGTGGGGGGGGTCGCGCACTACGTTCCAGGAAGTGTTATCCAGAAGCCCTCCAAACCCAGTCCTTTTGGGTTTTTATGGAGACCTCATTCTGTAGGCATGATGGGTTAAACCATAGGCTATTGGTGGTCAACTCAACCTGAGGCTCTCAACCCTCCCTGGAGATTGGCGTTGAGGCTTTGCCATTCTCAGTCTGTGTAAAAGAATTTACACAAACGGAATTTTAAAACAGATTAGCATAACTGGAATCTTAATCAGATGATTGAATTATCTGGAGCCACACCTTGATATTCCTAACCCGAGCACCCTCATCCAACGAATGCTCCACCCAACTGGCTCCCAAGTCTCTACGTGGTTCCAGAGCAAAAGAATGTTTATACAACGCCTATCTCCACTTTTTCCTCAAAGTCTTTTCGCTTCCACGGGTAATTCTTAAACTGCCATGCATCAGGGTCAGGGGGAGGGCTTGTTACAACACAGATCTGTGGATCTCCGGGGTTTGAGGGTTGCAAGGATGCTGCTGCTGTCAAAACCACGATGTGAGAACCACAGAACCACTAGGTGGTTTTCAGTGTTTCAGTGCATTTAATTCATAAGATATTTGGCCAAGAAACCTGGTAAGATCTTAGGTTGTCCCAAATGTGGCGCATGAAATCAAATCAGGAGAACAGTTTCCTGCGAGGTGTAGCCTGGGAAAGTTGGGGGTGACTGACGGAAAGGAGGAGTGAAGCTCCGCCCTTTCCGCCGCTAGGCTACGCCCGAGGCTATTTAAACCCACCCTGGCGGGCCTGTACTCAGATCTTCGCAGAGCGGAGCAGCGGCGGGAGCGTTTTGCAGGCTCTGCGTGGACTTGGAGCTTACAGCGTCTTGCGACTTGGAAGCGGATTCAGAGGACAGGACAGAACACTTGGGTAAGTGAATCTCTGTCTGTCTGTCTGTCTGTCTCATTGCTTGGTTTATTTCCATATTCTTAAGGAGCACATACCTCACAACACACACACACACACACACACACACACACACACACACGCACGCACGCACACACACACACTCCTTCATTCTGCGGGTTAGAAAATTGGTAGGGGTCCCTGGGAGCTGCAGGTTTCCTAATCATGTCTGCACCTAAGAACAGTTGGGTCTTGTCTGGCTCTTCTTATGAACGGTCCGCCAGCCCGGGCTCCCCAAGATCCATGCTAGCCTCACCCAGCTTCTCCCTCTCCCCTCTCAGAAACTCCGACTTAAGAGGAAGCTCCCCACCAGGGATCCGGAGCTACCATTCACCATCCCCTAGGGCTTCACCACACTCACCTCTGTCATCACCAGAATCCCACAAGCTCCCATTTCCCTTTCCTCACCGTGATGGGCAATCAATGAAGCCATTGGGCTCTCCCGTGTCCTCCTCTGGGGATTCTTTAGAGTCACCACGTTCATCAATAATATACCACGCGTTCTTACTGACATCACCCAGCAGCTCACCCCCAGCTCCCGGGGAGTCTCCTGTGTCTCCCAGCTACTCTCCAAACAACCCCAGATTTCAGCTGGAGTCAGCCCCCCACACCCAGGAATCACCTACAAACTCACGAGCCTCACGGTGCTCCTCCCCTGTGTCTTTCATCTCTTCACCCCCAGGCCTCAGGGACTCTCCCGTGTCTCCCAGTTACTCTGCAGCCATCCCCAGGTTTCTGCGGGAGTCAGCCCCATGCACTCAGGAGTCCCCCAGAGACTCGCAGGTCTCAGGAGATGATGAGCGGTCCCCCGGGCCTGACTCCTCAAGATTCATGCCTGCCTCACCCAGCTTCCCCCTCTCCCCTCCCAGAAACCTTGACCCAAGGGGCAGCTCCTCACCAGGGATGTGGAAGTACTCTACATCATCCCGCAGGGCTTCACCACTCTCACATCCATCATCAACAGAATTTCACAACTTTACATTTGCCTTTCCTAACCAAGCAGGGCAATCACTCATGTCATTGTGCTCTCCCGTGTCCTCCTCTGGAGATTCTTCACAGTCACCTCATTCATCAATAATATACCATATGTTCTTACCGCCATCATCCAGCAGCTCACCCCGAGCCATCAATGACTCTCCTGTCTGTCCCAGCTACTCTCCGACTACACCCAGATTTCAGCGGGCGTCGGTCTCCCACACCCCAGAAACACCTACAAACTCACAGACCTCAGTGAGATCCTCGCCAGTCTCTGTCACGTCTTCACCCCCAGTCATTGCGGACCCTCCTGTCTGCCCCAGCTACTCTCCAGCCATGCCCACATTTCAGCGGGAGTCAGTTCCAGGAAGCCAGGGATCACCACCAAGCTCACCACTTTCACTGAGTTACTCCCCAGTCTCTAGCACGTCTTTATCCCCAACCCTCAGGGACTCTCCTCTCTGTCCCAGCTGCTCTCCAGCCACGCCCACATTTCAGCGGGAGTCAGTTGCAGGCACCCAGAAGTCACCACCAAACTCACCAACTTCACTGCGTGACTCCCCAGTCTCTCTCATGTCTTCACCATCCCTCAGGGACTCTCCTGCCTGTCCCAGCTACTCTCCAGCCACGCCCACATTTCAGCGGGAGTCAGTGGCAGGCACCCAGAAGTCACCACCAAACTCACCAACTTCACTGCGTGACTCCCCAGTCTCTCTCATGTCTTCACCATCCCTCAGGGACTCTTTTGTCTGTCCCAGCTACTCTCCAACCACGCCCAGATTTCAGCTGCAGCCAGTTCCAGCCACGCCGGAATCACCAGGAAACTCACCAATTTCACGCAATTACTCCCCAGTCTCTCTCATGTCTTCACCATTCCTCAGGGACTCTTTTGTCTGTCCCAGCTACTCTCCAACCACGCCCAGATTTCAGCTGCAGCCAGTTCCAGCCACGCCGGAATCACCAGGAAACTCACCAATTTCACTCAATTACTCCCCAGTCTCTCTCATGTCTTCACCAGCCCCCAGGGACTCTCCTGTGTGTCCCAACTACTCTCACACCACGCCCACATTTCAGTGGGAGTCACTTCCCGGCACCCAGAAATCACCACCAATCTCACCAATTTCACTCACTTACTCTCCAGTCTCTCTCATGTCTTCACCAGCAATCAGGGACTCTCCTGTGTGTCCCAGCTACTCTCCAACCACGCCCAGATTTCAGCTGCAGTCCGTTCCTGACACCCCGGAGTCACCACCAAACTCACCAGGTTCACCGAGTTACTCCCCGGTCTCTCTCAGGTCTTCACCCCTGGCCCTCATGGACTCCCTTGTGTGTCCCAGCTACTCTCCAACCACGCCCAGATTTCAGCTGGAGTCAGTTCCAGACGCCCCGGAGTCACCACCAAACTCACCAATTTCACTCAGTTACTCCCCAGTCTCTCTCATGTCTTCACCATCCCTCTGGGACTCTCTGGTCTGTCCCAGCTACTCTCCAACCACGCCCAGATTTCAGCTGGAGTCAGTTCCAGCCACGCCGGAATCACCAGCAAACTCACCAATTTCACTCAATTACTCCCCAGTCTCTCTCACGTCTTCACCAGCCCTCAGGGACTCTCCTGTGTGTCCCAGCTACTCTCCAACCAGGCCCACATTTCAGCGGGGGTCAGTTCCACCCACCACGGAATCACCACCAAGCTCACCAATTTCGCTCACTTACTCTCCAGTCTCTCCCATGCCTTCACCCCTAGCCCTCAGGGACTCTCCTGTGTGTCCCAGCTACTCTCCATCCACGCCCAGATTTCAGCTACAGTCAGTTCCTGACACCCCGGAGTCACCACCAAACTCACCATGTTCACTCAGTTACTCCCCGGTCTCTCTCAGGTCTTCACCCCTGGCCCTCATAGACTCTCTTGTGTGTCCCAGCTACTCTCCAACCACGCCCAGATTTCAGCTGGAGTCAGTTCCAGCCATGCTGGAATCACCAGCAAACTCACCAGTTTCACTCAATTACCCTCCAGTCTCTCTCGTGTCTTCACCAGCCCTCAAGGACTCTCCTGTCTGTCCCAGCTACTCTCCAAACTTCTCTAGAGTCCAGCTGGAGTCAGTTCCTGGCACCCAGGGCACACCACCGCACTCACCAATTTCACCGACTTACTCCCCATTCTCGCTCACGTTGTCACCCCCAGCCCTCAGGGACTCTTCTGTCTCTCTCTGCTACTCTTCAACCATCTCCAGATTTCACCTGGAGTCAGCTTCCCACACCCAGGAATCACCTACAAACTCACGGACCTTACTGCAACCCTCCCCCATTTCTTTCACCTCTTCACCCCCAGCCTTCAGGGACTCTCCTGTGTCTCCCAGCTTCTCTCCAGCCTTCCCCAGATTTCTGCCGCAGTCAGCCCCAGGCACCCAGGAGAACCCTAGACACTCACAGGCCTCAGGAGACTATCTCCCTATGATCTGTATCTGTACAGGGTTGGCTCCCACGCATCCCTCTGTGATCCCAAACCCATCTCCACTTACACTCAGACACTCCCAGGGCCTGACAGCTACTCCCCGTTATTGTCCTTCAGTTCGAAGCCCTGGCCAATCTACTAGCCAACGTGACGCAGTTACCTCTTCTTCTTGCCAGCAGAAGAGGCCCCTGGAATGGCCGATATCACCACCCAGCCTAGCCTCACCCCCCACAGCTGTGCAGCGGGACCCTCCTGCTGGCCCACGTGGCTGCCAGAGCCCATGCTGACTCGTACCTCCAGCACGTCGGCGTCCCTGCGGGCGACACTGCGGGTGACATGTCACTGCGGGTGACATGGCTAGCATGACCCTCCTCCCTGGCAGTGACACTGCTGATGTGAGCCCCAGTTTCAGATCTGTCATTGGTAAATATGACTGCTTTCCCTCTTCTCTCTCTCTTCCATTCACAGGGCTTTTCATTCTCTCTGTTTCTGTCTCCGTTTCAGATATTTACTCACCTTTTTCTCTTTCACTATGTCTGTCGCGGTCTCGATGAGAGTGTGCCACATAAGATTCCCCCTTTAAAAGTCATGAATTCAGTGGCCTTTACTCTTTTCGTGGTTGTGCACATTCAATTTTAATTCGCAATCCATTTTAGAACATCTTATCACCCCGGCCACAGAAAAACCCTGTAAACACGAGTCACCCCTCATTCTCTCTCAAACCCTCTCCCTGACACTCAGCCCTAGGTAACAACTACATAGAGCGATCAATCCCATATCCATAGATTTCCATATTGTGGGCATTTCATATAAACCCAATTGCACAATATGGGAGCTTTTGTGACTGACTTTACACTTAGCACAATATTTTCAAGATTCATCCACATTGTAGCCTTACCCACAGTGGGGAACCATTTTTTTTTTTTTTTTTGGTTTTACTTACTAACACCGGGTGTTTTCTCCTTCCTTCCGGCTGTCTTTCCTTCCTTCCTTCCTTCCTTCCTTCCTTTCTTCCTTCCTTCCTTCCATTTCTCTCTTACTCCTTCTGCCCTCTCTCTTTCATAGGCCTTAGGTGCATCCTACATTCTGTGTTTTTTTTGGGAAATCCTCGACTGTTGCAGGAAAATTGTGTTATTGTTATTATTTACCGCTATCTCTCTTTCGTGGTTCTCCATCAATTGTAAACCTCTATTGGTTTCTCCCAAGTCAGTAAGTATATTTTAATTAGGTGCACCTGTTTTTCTTCATATAGCTATTTCTGGAGTATGGGGTCACATACTCAAAACCCAGTGTGACTCAAAAAACGCATCTAATATCCCAATAGACCCATCATAAAGTTGAAAAATCAAAAATGAAACCATCATGAGTCACGGTTTGTCCGTGAATATGGGCTTCATCCATTCCCTTCTATTTAATAATGCTGAACACCATTAACAAAGGCAGACTGATAGGGAGTGGATATTGATGGCATTTTAAAAATCAGTTATTCGAGGGATACTTTAACCTGACTGAAAAACTGATCTAACTGTACTACTACAGTGAAAGACTATTTGAAATGTTTTGAGACAGAGTAGTACATTTGTGAGTGAAATTTTATGGCTCTTTTCTCTTAGTAGGAACCTCTGTGTGTGGAAAACTGAGAAAATTGCTTTCTGCTGTAGAGTCTGGCATTCATTGTAGATTAAAGCTTATTTTTCTGTGAATGAATCTTATTCAATAAAATACTATTCTTTAAAATAAAAGAAAAAACACACTGGTGATGTGAAGTCATTATCCTCAGCAAACTAATCCGGGAAAAGAAAACCAAACACCACATTCTCACTTATAAAGGGAGCTGGAAAACGAGATCACATGGACACAGGAAGGGGAACAACACGCACTGGGGTCCTTCGGGAGGTAGAGCATTAAGAAAAACAGCTAGTGCATGCTGGGCTTAATACCTAGGTGATGGGTTGACAGGTGCAACAAACCACCATGGCACACGTCTACCTTTGTAACAAATCTGCACACCCTGCACATATACCCCAGAACTTAGAAACAAAACGAAACAAAACAAAACGAAAAAACGACAACAAAACGCTAGCGGCAAAATAAAGTTTCAAACAGAGAAAGTGACGGACCAATTTTTGGTTCAAATCATGGTTATCAGCCCAGGTGCCATAAGGTCAGGATAAAGAATTTGATTACATATTGTAAATAAGACATACAGCAAATGACTAGAAAATTTATTCTCAACATATGTGTGTCTTCTAATTCAATGATGACGATATCTACCGGGACGTAGCATTAGACTGCAATGGGCTCAGTCCCGCAAGACTGGCCTCCCACTCCAATAACAATGGGAAGCCCTACGTTGTTTTCCCTGTGCTTCTTAGCAACTGGCTATAAATCAGGTTTCCATCACTATCAGTTTTAGTTGCATTGATTTACTGGAAGAGCTCACAGCACGCAAGGAATCACTTACATTTACCATTTTATTATAGCGGATATTGCCAAAAATTCAGAAAAAAGATTTTGGGCCGGGCATGTGGGGGGGTGGGGGGGGTCGCGCACTACGTTCCAGGAAGTGTTATCCAGAAGCCCTCCAAACCCAGTCCTTTTGGGTTTTTATGGAGACCTCATTCTGTAGGCATGATGGGTTAAACCATAGGCTATTGGTGGTCAACTCAACCTGAGGCTCTCAACCCTCCCTGGAGATTGGCGTTGAGGCTTTGCCATTCTCAGTCTGTGTAAAAGAATTTACACAAACGGAATTTTAAAACAGATTAGCATAACTGGAATCTTAATCAGATGATTGAATTATCTGGAGCCACACCTTGATATTCCTAACCCGAGCACCCTCATCCAACGAATGCTCCACCCAACTGGCTCCCAAGTCTCTACGTGGTTCCAGAGCAAAAGAATGTTTATACAACGCCTATCTCCACTTTTTCCTCAAAGTCTTTTCGCTTCCACGGGTAATTCTTAAACTGCCATGCATCAGGGTCAGGGGGAGGGCTTGTTACAACACAGATCTGTGGATCTCCGGGGTTTGAGGGTTGCAAGGATGCTGCTGCTGTCAAAACCACGATGTGAGAACCACAGAACCACTAGGTGGTTTTCAGTGTTTCAGTGCATTTAATTCATAAGATATTTGGCCAAGAAACCTGGTAAGATCTTAGGTTGTCCCAAATGTGGCGCATGAAATCAAATCAGGAGAACAGTTTCCTGCGAGGTGTAGCCTGGGAAAGTTGGGGGTGACTGACGGAAAGGAGGAGTGAAGCTCCGCCCTTTCCGCCGCTAGGCTGCGCCCGAGGCTATTTAAACCCACCCTGGCGGGCCTGTACTCAGATCTTCGCAGAGCGGAGCAGCGGCGGGAGCGTTTTGCAGCCTCTGCGTGGACTTGGAGCTTACAGCGTCTTGCGACTTGGAAGCGGATTCAGAGGACAGGACAGAACACTTGGGTAAGTGAATCTCTGTCTGTCTGTCTGTCTGTCTCATTGCTTGGTTTATTTCCATATTCTTAAGGAGCACATACCTCACAACACACACACACACACACACACACACACACACACACGCACGCACGCACACACACACACTCCTTCATTCTGCGGGTTAGAAAATTGGTAGGGGTCCCTGGGAGCTGCAGGTTTCCTAATCATGTCTGCATCTAAGAACAGTTGGGTCTTGTCTGGCTCTTCTTATGAACGGTCCGCCAGCCCGGGCTCCCCAAGATCCATGCTAGCCTCACCCAGCTTCTCCCTCTCCCCTCTCAGAAACTCCGACTTAAGAGGAAGCTCCCCACCAGGGATCCGGAGCTACCATTCACCGTCCCCTAGGGCTTCACCACACTCACCTCTGTCATCACCAGAATCCCACAAGCTCCCATTTCCCTTTCCTCACCGTGATGGGCAATCAATGAAGCCATTGGGCTCTCCCGTGTCCTCCTCTGGGGATTCTTTAGAGTCACCACGTTCATCAATAATATACCACGCGTTCTTACTGACATCACCCAGCAGCTCACCCCCAGCTCCCGGGGAGTCTCCTGTGTCTCCCAGCTACTCTCCAAACAACCCCAGATTTCAGCTGGAGTCAGCCCCCCACACCCAGGAATCACCTACAAACTCACGAGCCTCACGGTGCTCCTCCCCTGTGTCTTTCATCTCTTCACCCCCAGGCCTCAGGGACTCTCCCGTGTCTCCCAGTTACTCTGCAGCCATCCCCAGGTTTCTGCGGGAGTCAGCCCCATGCACTCAGGAGTCCCCCAGAGACTCGCAGGTCTCAGGAGATGATGAGCGGTCCCCCGAGCCTGACTCCTCAAGATTCATGCCTGCCTCACCCAGCTTCCCCCTCTCCCCTCCCAGAAACCTTGACCCAAGGGGCAGCTCCTCACCAGGGATGTGGAAGTACTCTACATCATCCCGCAGGGCTTCACCACTCTCACATCCATCATCAACAGAATTTCACAACTTTACATTTGCCTTTCCTAACCAAGCAGGGCAATCACTCATGTCATTGTGCTCTCCCGTGTCCTCCTCTGGAGATTCTTCACAGTCACCTCATTCATCAATAATATACCATATGTTCTTACCGCCATCATCCAGCAGCTCACCCCGAGCCATCAATGACTCTCCTGTCTGTCCCAGCTACTCTCCGACTACACCCAGATTTCAGCGGGCGTCGGTCTCCCACACCCCAGAAACACCTACAAACTCACAGACCTCAGTGAGATCCTCGCCAGTCTCTGTCACGTCTTCACCCCCAGTCATTGCGGACCCTCCTGTCTGCCCCAGCTACTCTCCAGCCATGCCCACATTTCAGCGGGAGTCAGTTCCAGGAAGCCAGGGATCACCACCAAGCTCACCACTTTCACTGAGTTACTCCCCAGTCTCTAGCACGTCTTTATCCCCAACCCTCAGGGACTCTCCTCTCTGTCCCAGCTGCTCTCCAGCCACGCCCACATTTCAGCGGGAGTCAGTTGCAGGCACCCAGAAGTCACCACCAAACTCACCAACTTCACTGCGTGACTCCCCAGTCTCTCTCATGTCTTCACCATCCCTCAGGGACTCTCCTGCCTGTCCCAGCTACTCTCCAGCCACGCCCACATTTCAGCGGGAGTCAGTGGCAGGCACCCAGAAGTCACCACCAAACTCACCAACTTCACTGCGTGACTCCCCAGTCTCTCTCATGTCTTCACCATCCCTCAGGGACTCTTTTGTCTGTCCCAGCTACTCTCCAACCACGCCCAGATTTCAGCTGCAGCCAGTTCCAGCCACGCCGGAATCACCAGGAAACTCACCAATTTCACGCAATTACTCCCCAGTCTCTCTCATGTCTTCACCATTCCTCAGGGACTCTTTTGTCTGTCCCAGCTACTCTCCAACCACGCCCAGATTTCAGCTGCAGCCAGTTCCAGCCACGCCGGAATCACCAGGAAACTCACCAATTTCACTCAATTACTCCCCAGTCTCTCTCATGTCTTCACCAGCCCCCAGGGACTCTCCTGTGTGTCCCAACTACTCTCACACCACGCCCACATTTCAGTGGGAGTCACTTCCCGGCACCCAGAAATCACCACCAATCTCACCAATTTCACTCACTTACTCTCCAGTCTCTCTCATGTCTTCACCAGCAATCAGGGACTCTCCTGTGTGTCCCAGCTACTCTCCAACCACGCCCAGATTTCAGCTGCAGTCCGTTCCTGACACCCCGGAGTCACCACCAAACTCACCAGGTTCACCGAGTTACTCCCCGGTCTCTCTCAGGTCTTCACCCCTGGCCCTCATGGACTCCCTTGTGTGTCCCAGCTACTCTCCAACCACGCCCAGATTTCAGCTGGAGTCAGTTCCAGACGCCCCGGAGTCACCACCAAACTCACCAATTTCACTCAGTTACTCCCCAGTCTCTCTCATGTCTTCACCATCCCTCTGGGACTCTCTGGTCTGTCCCAGCTACTCTCCAACCACGCCCAGATTTCAGCTGGAGTCAGTTCCAGCCACGCCGGAATCACCAGCAAACTCACCAATTTCACTCAATTACTCCCCAGTCTCTCTCACGTCTTCACCAGCCCTCAGGGACTCTCCTGTGTGTCCCAGCTACTCTCCAACCAGGCCCACATTTCAGCGGGGGTCAGTTCCACCCACCACGGAATCACCACCAAGCTCACCAATTTCGCTCACTTACTCTCCAGTCTCTCCCATGCCTTCACCCCTAGCCCTCAGGGACTCTCCTGTGTGTCCCAGCTACTCTCCATCCACGCCCAGATTTCAGCTACAGTCAGTTCCTGACACCCCGGAGTCACCACCAAACTCACCATGTTCACTCAGTTACTCCCCGGTCTCTCTCAGGTCTTCACCCCTGGCCCTCATGGACTCTCTTGTGTGTCCCAGCTACTCTCCAACCACGCCCAGATTTCAGCTGGAGTCAGTTCCAGCCACGCTGGAATCACCAGCAAACTCACCAGTTTCACTCAATTACCCTCCAGTCTCTCTCGTGTCTTCACCAGCCCTCAAGGACTCTCCTGTCTGTCCCAGCTACTCTCCAAACTTCTCTAGAGTCCAGCTGGAGTCAGTTCCTGGCACCCAGGGCACACCACCGCACTCACCAATTTCACCGACTTACTCCCCATTCTCGCTCACGTTGTCACCCCCAGCCCTCAGGGACTCTTCTGTCTCTCTCTGCTACTCTTCAACCATCTCCAGATTTCACCTGGAGTCAGCTTCCCACACCCAGGAATCACCTACAAACTCACGGACCTTACTGCAACCCTCCCCCATTTCTTTCACCTCTTCACCCCCAGCCTTCAGGGACTCTCCTGTGTCTCCCAGCTTCTCTCCAGCCTTCCCCAGATTTCTGCCGCAGTCAGCCCCAGGCACCCAGGAGAACCCTAGACACTCACAGGCCTCAGGAGACTATCTCCCTATGATCTGTATCTGTACAGGGTTGGCTCCCACGCATCCCTCTGTGATCCCAAACCCATCTCCACTTACACTCAGACACTCCCAGGGCCTGACAGCTACTCCCCGTTATTGTCCTTCAGTTCGAAGCCCTGGCCAATCTACTAGCCAACGTGACGCAGTTACCTCTTCTTCTTGCCAGCAGAAGAGGCCCCTGGAATGGCCGATATCACCACCCAGCCTAGCCTCACCCCCCACAGCTGTGCAGCGGGACCCTCCTGCTGGCCCACGTGGCTGCCAGAGCCCATGCTGACTCGTACCTCCAGCACGTCGGCGTCCCTGCGGGCGACACTGCGGGTGACATGTCACTGCGGGTGACATGGCTAGCATGACCCTCCTCCCTGGCAGTGACACTGCTGATGTGAGCCCCAGTTTCAGATCTGTCATTGGTAAATATGACTGCTTTCCCTCTTCTCTCTCTCTTCCATTCACAGGGCTTTTCATTCTCTCTGTTTCTGTCTCCGTTTCAGATATTTACTCACCTTTTTCTCTTTCACTATGTCTGTCGCGGTCTCGATGAGAGTGTGCCACATAAGATTCCCCCTTTAAAAGTCATGAATTCAGTGGCCTTTACTCTTTTCGTGGTTGTGCACATTCAATTTTAATTCGCAATCCATTTTAGAACATCTTATCACCCCGGCCACAGAAAAACCCTGTAAACACGAGTCACCCCTCATTCTCTCTCAAACCCTCTCCCTGACACTCAGCCCTAGGTAACAACTACATAGAGCGATCAATCCCATATCCATAGATTTCCATATTGTGGGCATTTCATATAAACCCAATTGCACAATATGGGAGCTTTTGTGACTGACTTTACACTTAGCACAATATTTTCAAGATTCATCCACATTGTAGCCTTACCCACAGTGGGGAACCATTTTTTTTTTTTTTTTTGGTTTTACTTACTAACACCGGGTGTTTTCTCCTTCCTTCCGGCTGTCTTTCCTTCCTTCCTTCCTTCCTTCCTTTCTTCCTTCCTTCCTTCCATTTCTCTCTTACTCCTTCTGCCCTCTCTCTTTCATAGGCCTTAGGTGCATCCTACATTCTGTGTTTTTTTTGGGAAATCCTCGACTGTTGCAGGAAAATTGTGTTATTGTTATTATTTACCGCTATCTCTCTTTCGTGGTTCTCCATCAATTGTAAACCTCTATTGGTTTCTCCCAAGTCAGTAAGTATATTTTAATTAGGTGCACCTGTTTTTCTTCATATAGCTATTTCTGGAGTATGGGGTCACATACTCAAAACCCAGTGTGACTCAAAAAACGCATCTAATATCCCAATAGACCCATCATAAAGTTGAAAAATCAAAAATGAAACCATCATGAGTCACGGTTTGTCCGTGAATATGGGCTTCATCCATTCCCTTCTATTTAATAATGCTGAACACCATTAACAAAGGCAGACTGATAGGGAGTGGATATTGATGGCATTTTAAAAATCAGTTATTCGAGGGATACTTTAACCTGACTGAAAAACTGATCTAACTGTACTACTACAGTGAAAGACTATTTGAAATGTTTTGAGACAGAGTAGTACATTTGTGAGTGAAATTTTATGGCTCTTTTCTCTTAGTAGGAACCTCTGTGTGTGGAAAACTGAGAAAATTGCTTTCTGCTGTAGAGTCTGGCATTCATTGTAGATTAAAGCTTATTTTTCTGTGAATGAATCTTATTCAATAAAATACTATTCTTTAAAATAAAAGAAAAAACACACTGGTGATGTGAAGTCATTATCCTCAGCAAACTAATCCGGGAAAAGAAAACCAAACACCACATTCTCACTTATAAAGGGAGCTGGAAAACGAGATCACATGGACACAGGAAGGGGAACAACACGCACTGGGGTCCTTCGGGAGGTAGAGCATTAAGAAAAACAGCTAGTGCATGCTGGGCTTAATACCTAGGTGATGGGTTGACAGGTGCAACAAACCACCATGGCACACGTCTACCTTTGTAACAAATCTGCACACCCTGCACATATACCCCAGAACTTAGAAACAAAACGAAACAAAACAAAACGAAAAAACGACAACAAAACGCTAGCGGCAAAATAAAGTTTCAAACAGAGAAAGTGACGGACCAATTTTTGGTTCAAATCATGGTTATCAGCCCAGGTGCCATAAGGTCAGGATAAAGAATTTGATTACATATTGTAAATAAGACATACAGCAAATGACTAGAAAATTTATTCTCAACATATGTGTGTCTTCTAATTCAATGATGACGATATCTACCGGGACGTAGCATTAGACTGCAATGGGCTCAGTCCCGCAAGACTGGCCTCCCACTCCAATAACAATGGGAAGCCCTACGTTGTTTTCCCTGTGCTTCTTAGCAACTGGCTATAAATCAGGTTTCCATCACTATCAGTTTTAGTTGCATTGATTTACTGGAAGAGCTCACAGCACGCAAGGAATCACTTACATTTACCATTTTATTATAGCGGATATTGCCAAAAATTCAGAAAAAAGATTTTGGGCCGGGCATGTGGGGGGGTGGGGGGGGTCGCGCACTACGTTCCAGGAAGTGTTATCCAGAAGCCCTCCAAACCCAGTCCTTTTGGGTTTTTATGGAGACCTCATTCTGTAGGCATGATGGGTTAAACCATAGGCTATTGGTGGTCAACTCAACCTGAGGCTCTCAACCCTCCCTGGAGATTGGCGTTGAGGCTTTGCCATTCTCAGTCTGTGTAAAAGAATTTACACAAACGGAATTTTAAAACAGATTAGCATAACTGGAATCTTAATCAGATGATTGAATTATCTGGAGCCACACCTTGATATTCCTAACCCGAGCACCCTCATCCAACGAATGCTCCACCCAACTGGCTCCCAAGTCTCTACGTGGTTCCAGAGCAAAAGAATGTTTATACAACGCCTATCTCCACTTTTTCCTCAAAGTCTTTTCGCTTCCACGGGTAATTCTTAAACTGCCATGCATCAGGGTCAGGGGGAGGGCTTGTTACAACACAGATCTGCGGATCTCCGGGGTTTGAGGGTTGCAAGGATGCTGCTGCTGTCAAAACCACGATGTGAGAACCACAGAACCACTAGGTGGTTTTCAGTGTTTCAGTGCATTTAATTCATAAGATATTTGGCCAAGAAACCTGGTAAGATCTTAGGTTGTCCCAAATGTGGCGCATGAAATCAAATCAGGAGAACAGTTTCCTGCGAGGTGTAGCCTGGGAAAGTTGGGGGTGACTGACGGAAAGGAGGAGTGAAGCTCCGCCCTTTCCGCCGCTAGGCTACGCCCGAGGCTATTTAAACCCACCCTGGCGGGCCTGTACTCAGATCTTCGCAGAGCGGAGCAGCGGCGGGAGCGTTTTGCAGCCTCTGCGTGGACTTGGAGCTTACAGCGTCTTGCGACTTGGAAGCGGATTCAGAGGACAGGACAGAACACTTGGGTAAGTGAATCTCTGTCTGTCTGTCTGTCTGTCTCATTGCTTGGTTTATTTCCATATTCTTAAGGAGCACATACCTCACAACACACACACACACACACACACACACACACACACACACACACACGCACGCACGCACACACACACACTCCTTCATTCTGCGGGTTAGAAAATTGGTAGGGGTCCCTGGGAGCTGCAGGTTTCCTAATCATGTCTGCACCTAAGAACAGTTGGGTCTTGTCTGGCTCTTCTTATGAACGGTCCGCCAGCCCGGGCTCCCCAAGATCCATGCTAGCCTCACCCAGCTTCTCCCTCTCCCCTCTCAGAAACTCCGACTTAAGAGGAAGCTCCCCACCAGGGATCCGGAGCTACCATTCACCATCCCCTAGGGCTTCACCACACTCACCTCTGTCATCACCAGAATCCCACAAGCTCCCATTTCCCTTTCCTCACCGTGATGGGCAATCAATGAAGCCATTGGGCTCTCCCGTGTCCTCCTCTGGGGATTCTTTAGAGTCACCACGTTCATCAATAATATACCACGCGTTCTTACTGACATCACCCAGCAGCTCACCCCCAGCTCCCGGGGAGTCTCCTGTGTCTCCCAGCTACTCTCCAAACAACCCCAGATTTCAGCTGGAGTCAGCCCCCCACACCCAGGAATCACCTACAAACTCACGAGCCTCACGGTGCTCCTCCCCTGTGTCTTTCATCTCTTCACCCCCAGGCCTCAGGGACTCTCCCGTGTCTCCCAGTTACTCTGCAGCCATCCCCAGGTTTCTGCGGGAGTCAGCCCCATGCACTCAGGAGTCCCCCAGAGACTCGCAGGTCTCAGGAGATGATGAGCGGTCCCCCGGGCCTGACTCCTCAAGATTCATGCCTGCCTCACCCAGCTTCCCCCTCTCCCCTCCCAGAAACCTTGACCCAAGGGGCAGCTCCTCACCAGGGATGTGGAAGTACTCTACATCATCCCGCAGGGCTTCACCACTCTCACATCCATCATCAACAGAATTTCACAACTTTACATTTGCCTTTCCTAACCAAGCAGGGCAATCACTCATGTCATTGTGCTCTCCCGTGTCCTCCTCTGGAGATTCTTCACAGTCACCTCATTCATCAATAATATACCATATGTTCTTACCGCCATCATCCAGCAGCTCACCCCGAGCCATCAATGACTCTCCTGTCTGTCCCAGCTACTCTCCGACTACACCCAGATTTCAGCGGGCGTCGGTCTCCCACACCCCAGAAACACCTACAAACTCACAGACCTCAGTGAGATCCTCGCCAGTCTCTGTCACGTCTTCACCCCCAGTCATTGCGGACCCTCCTGTCTGCCCCAGCTACTCTCCAGCCATGCCCACATTTCAGCGGGAGTCAGTTCCAGGAAGCCAGGGATCACCACCAAGCTCACCACTTTCACTGAGTTACTCCCCAGTCTCTAGCACGTCTTTATCCCCAACCCTCAGGGACTCTCCTCTCTGTCCCAGCTGCTCTCCAGCCACGCCCACATTTCAGCGGGAGTCAGTTGCAGGCACCCAGAAGTCACCACCAAACTCACCAACTTCACTGCGTGACTCCCCAGTCTCTCTCATGTCTTCACCATCCCTCAGGGACTCTCCTGCCTGTCCCAGCTACTCTCCAGCCACGCCCACATTTCAGCGGGAGTCAGTGGCAGGCACCCAGAAGTCACCACCAAACTCACCAACTTCACTGCGTGACTCCCCAGTCTCTCTCATGTCTTCACCATCCCTCAGGGACTCTTTTGTCTGTCCCAGCTACTCTCCAACCACGCCCAGATTTCAGCTGCAGCCAGTTCCAGCCACGCCGGAATCACCAGGAAACTCACCAATTTCACGCAATTACTCCCCAGTCTCTCTCATGTCTTCACCATTCCTCAGGGACTCTTTTGTCTGTCCCAGCTACTCTCCAACCACGCCCAGATTTCAGCTGCAGCCAGTTCCAGAAACGCCGGAATCACCAGGAAACTCACCAATTTCACTCAATTACTCCCCAGTCTCTCTCATGTCTTCACCAGCCCCCAGGGACTCTCCTGTGTGTCCCAACTACTCTCACACCACGCCCACATTTCAGTGGGAGTCACTTCCCGGCACCCAGAAATCACCACCAATCTCACCAATTTCACTCACTTACTCTCCAGTCTCTCTCATGTCTTCACCAGCAATCAGGGACTCTCCTGTGTGTCCCAGCTACTCTCCAACCACGCCCAGATTTCAGCTGCAGTCCGTTCCTGACACCCCGGAGTCACCACCAAACTCACCAGGTTCACCGAGTTACTCCCCGGTCTCTCTCAGGTCTTCACCCCTGGCCCTCATGGACTCCCTTGTGTGTCCCAGCTACTCTCCAACCACGCCCAGATTTCAGCTGGAGTCAGTTCCAGACGCCCCGGAGTCACCACCAAACTCACCAATTTCACTCAGTTACTCCCCAGTCTCTCTCATGTCTTCACCATCCCTCTGGGACTCTCTGGTCTGTCCCAGCTACTCTCCAACCACGCCCAGATTTCAGCTGGAGTCAGTTCCAGCCACGCCGGAATCACCAGCAAACTCACCAATTTCACTCAATTACTCCCCAGTCTCTCTCACGTCTTCACCAGCCCTCAGGGACTCTCCTGTGTGTCCCAGCTACTCTCCAACCAGGCCCACATTTCAGCGGGGGTCAGTTCCACCCACCACGGAATCACCACCAAGCTCACCAATTTCGCTCACTTACTCTCCAGTCTCTCCCATGCCTTCACCCCTAGCCCTCAGGGACTCTCCTGTGTGTCCCAGCTACTCTCCATCCACGCCCAGATTTCAGCTACAGTCAGTTCCTGACACCCCGGAGTCACCACCAAACTCACCATGTTCACTCAGTTACTCCCCGGTCTCTCTCAGGTCTTCACCCCTGGCCCTCATGGACTCTCTTGTGTGTCCCAGCTACTCTCCAACCATGCCCAGATTTCAGCTGGAGTCAGTTCCAGCCACGCTGGAATCACCAGCAAACTCACCAGTTTCACTCAATTACCCTCCAGTCTCTCTCGTGTCTTCACCAGCCCTCAAGGACTCTCCTGTCTGTCCCAGCTACTCTCCAAACTTCTCTAGAGTCCAGCTGGAGTCAGTTCCTGGCACCCAGGGCACACCACCGCACTCACCAATTTCACCGACTTACTCCCCATTCTCGCTCACGTTGTCACCCCCAGCCCTCAGGGACTCTTCTGTCTCTCTCTGCTACTCTTCAACCATCTCCAGATTTCACCTGGAGTCAGCTTCCCACACCCAGGAATCACCTACAAACTCACGGACCTTACTGCAACCCTCCCCCATTTCTTTCACCTCTTCACCCCCAGCCTTCAGGGACTCTCCTGTGTCTCCCAGCTTCTCTCCAGCCTTCCCCAGATTTCTGCCGCAGTCAGCCCCAGGCACCCAGGAGAACCCTAGACACTCACAGGCCTCAGGAGACTATCTCCCTATGATCTGTATCTGTACAGGGTTGGCTCCCACGCATCCCTCTGTGATCCCAAACCCATCTCCACTTACACTCAGACACTCCCAGGGCCTGACAGCTACTCCCCGTTATTGTCCTTCAGTTCGAAGCCCTGGCCAATCTACTAGCCAACGTGACGCAGTTACCTCTTCTTCTTGCCAGCAGAAGAGGCCCCTGGAATGGCCGATATCACCACCCAGCCTAGCCTCACCCCCCACAGCTGTGCAGCGGGACCTTCCTGCTGGCCCACGTGGCTGCCAGAGCCCATGCTGACTCGTACCTCCAGCACGTCGGCGTCCCTGCGGGCGACACTGCGGGTGACATGTCACTGCGGGTGACATGGCTAGCATGACCCTCCTCCCTGGCAGTGACACTGCTGATGTGAGCCCCAGTTTCAGATCTGTCATTGGTAAATATGACTGCTTTCCCTCTTCTCTCTCTCTTCCATTCACAGGGCTTTTCATTCTCTCTGTTTCTGTCTCCGTTTCAGATATTTACTCACCTTTTTCTCTTTCACTATGTCTGTCGCGGTCTCGATGAGAGTGTGCCACATAAGATTCCCCCTTTAAAAGTCATGAATTCAGTGGCCTTTACTCTTTTCGTGGTTGTGCACATTCAATTTTAATTCGCAATCCATTTTAGAACATCTTATCACCCCGGCCACAGAAAAACCCTGTAAACACGAGTCACCCCTCATTCTCTCTCAAACCCTCTCCCTGACACTCAGCCCTAGGTAACAACTACATAGAGCGATCAATCCCATATCCATAGATTTCCATATTGTGGGCATTTCATATAAACCCAATTGCACAATATGGGAGCTTTTGTGACTGACTTTACACTTAGCACAATATTTTCAAGATTCATCCACATTGTAGCCTTACCCACAGTGGGGAACCATTTTTTTTTTTTTTTTTGGTTTTACTTACTAACACCGGGTGTTTTCTCCTTCCTTCCGGCTGTCTTTCCTTCCTTCCTTCCTTCCTTCCTTCCTTCCTTCCTTTCTTCCTTCCTTCCTTCCATTTCTCTCTTACTCCTTCTGCCCTCTCTCTTTCATAGGCCTTAGGTGCATCCTACATTCTGTGTTTTTTTTGGGAAATCCTCGACTGTTGCAGGAAAATTGTGTTATTGTTATTATTTACCGCTATCTCTCTTTCGTGGTTCTCCATCAATTGTAAACCTCTATTGGTTTCTCCCAAGTCAGTAAGTATATTTTAATTAGGTGCACCTGTTTTTCTTCATATAGCTATTTCTGGAGTATGGGGTCACATACTCAAAACCCAGTGTGACTCAAAAAACGCATCTAATATCCCAATAGACCCATCATAAAGTTGAAAAATCAAAAATGAAACCATCATGAGTCACGGTTTGTCCGTGAATATGGGCTTCATCCATTCCCTTCTATTTAATAATGCTGAACACCATTAACAAAGGCAGACTGATAGGGAGTGGATATTGATGGCATTTTAAAAATCAGTTATTCGAGGGATACTTTAACCTGACTGAAAAACTGATCTAACTGTACTACTACAGTGAAAGACTATTTGAAATGTTTTGAGACAGAGTAGTACATTTGTGAGTGAAATTTTATGGCTCTTTTCTCTTAGTAGGAACCTCTGTGTGTGGAAAACTGAGAAAATTGCTTTCTGCTGTAGAGTCTGGCATTCATTGTAGATTAAAGCTTATTTTTCTGTGAATGAATCTTATTCAATAAAATACTATTCTTTAAAATAAAAGAAAAAACACACTGGTGATGTGAAGTCATTATCCTCAGCAAACTAATCCGGGAAAAGAAAACCAAACACCACATTCTCACTTATAAAGGGAGCTGGAAAACGAGATCACATGGACACAGGAAGGGGAACAACACGCACTGGGGTCCTTCGGGAGGTAGAGCATTAAGAAAAACAGCTAGTGCATGCTGGGCTTAATACCTAGGTGATGGGTTGACAGGTGCAACAAACCACCATGGCACACGTCTACCTTTGTAACAAATCTGCACACCCTGCACATATACCCCAGAACTTAGAAACAAAACGAAACAAAACAAAACGAAAAAACGACAACAAAACGCTAGCGGCAAAATAAAGTTTCAAACAGAGAAAGTGACGGACCAATTTTTGGTTCAAATCATGGTTATCAGCCCAGGTGCCATAAGGTCAGGATAAAGAATTTGATTACATATTGTAAATAAGACATACAGCAAATGACTAGAAAATTTATTCTCAACATATGTGTGTCTTCTAATTCAATGATGACGATATCTACCGGGACGTAGCATTAGACTGCAATGGGCTCAGTCCCGCAAGACTGGCCTCCCACTCCAATAACAATGGGAAGCCCTACGTTGTTTTCCCTGTGCTTCTTAGCAACTGGCTATAAATCAGGTTTCCATCACTATCAGTTTTAGTTGCATTGATTTACTGGAAGAGCTCACAGCACGCAAGGAATCACTTACATTTACCATTTTATTATAGCGGATATTGCCAAAAATTCAGAAAAAAGATTTTGGGCCGGGCATGTGGGGGGGTGGGGGGGGTCGCGCACTACGTTCCAGGAAGTGTTATCCAGAAGCCCTCCAAACCCAGTCCTTTTGGGTTTTTATGGAGACCTCATTCTGTAGGCATGATGGGTTAAACCATAGGCTATTGGTGGTCAACTCAACCTGAGGCTCTCAACCCTCCCTGGAGATTGGCGTTGAGGCTTTGCCATTCTCAGTCTGTGTAAAAGAATTTACACAAACGGAATTTTAAAACAGATTAGCATAACTGGAATCTTAATCAGATGATTGAATTATCTGGAGCCACACCTTGATATTCCTAACCCGAGCACCCTCATCCAACGAATGCTCCACCCAACTGGCTCCCAAGTCTCTACGTGGTTCCAGAGCAAAAGAATGTTTATACAACGCCTATCTCCACTTTTTCCTCAAAGTCTTTTCGCTTCCACGGGTAATTCTTAAACTGCCATGCATCAGGGTCAGGGGGAGGGCTTGTTACAACACAGATCTGTGGATCTCCGGGGTTTGAGGGTTGCAAGGATGCTGCTGCTGTCAAAACCACGATGTGAGAACCACAGAACCACTAGGTGGTTTTCAGTGTTTCAGTGCATTTAATTCATAAGATATTTGGCCAAGAAACCTGGTAAGATCTTAGGTTGTCCCAAATGTGGCGCATGAAATCAAATCAGGAGAACAGTTTCCTGCGAGGTGTAGCCTGGGAAAGTTGGGGGTGACTGACGGAAAGGAGGAGTGAAGCTCCGCCCTTTCCGCCGCTAGGCTACGCCCGAGGCTATTTAAACCCACCCTGGCGGGCCTGTACTCAGATCTTCGCAGAGCGGAGCAGCGGCGGGAGCGTTTTGCAGGCTCTGCGTAGACTTGGAGCTTACAGCGTCTTGCGACTTGGAAGCGGATTCAGAGGACAGGACAGAACACTTGGGTAAGTGAATCTCTGTCTGTCTGTCTGTCTGTCTCATTGCTTGGTTTATTTCCATATTCTTAAGGAGCACATACCTCACAACACACACACACACACACACACACACACACACACACACACGCACGCACGCACACACACACACTCCTTCATTCTGCGGGTTAGAAAATTGGTAGGGGTCCCTGGGAGCTGCAGGTTTCCTAATCATGTCTGCACCTAAGAACAGTTGGGTCTTGTCTGGCTCTTCTTATGAACGGTCCGCCAGCCCGGGCTCCCCAAGATCCATGCTAGCCTCACCCAGCTTCTCCCTCTCCCCTCTCAGAAACTCCGACTTAAGAGGAAGCTCCCCACCAGGGATCCGGAGCTACCATTCACCATCCCCTAGGGCTTCACCACACTCACCTCTGTCATCACCAGAATCCCACAAGCTCCCATTTCCCTTTCCTCACCGTGATGGGCAATCAATGAAGCCATTGGGCTCTCCCGTGTCCTCCTCTGGGGATTCTTTAGAGTCACCACGTTCATCAATAATATACCACGCGTTCTTACTGACATCACCCAGCAGCTCACCCCCAGCTCCCGGGGAGTCTCCTGTGTCTCCCAGCTACTCTCCAAACAACCCCAGATTTCAGCTGGAGTCAGCCCCCCACACCCAGGAATCACCTACAAACTCACGAGCCTCACGGTGCTCCTCCCCTGTGTCTTTCATCTCTTCACCCCCAGGCCTCAGGGACTCTCCCGTGTCTCCCAGTTACTCTGCAGCCATCCCCAGGTTTCTGCGGGAGTCAGCCCCATGCACTCAGGAGTCCCCCAGAGACTCGCAGGTCTCAGGAGATGATGAGCGGTCCCCCGGGCCTGACTCCTCAAGATTCATGCCTGCCTCACCCAGCTTCCCCCTCTCCCCTCCCAGAAACCTTGACCCAAGGGGCAGCTCCTCACCAGGGATGTGGAAGTACTCTACATCATCCCGCAGGGCTTCACCACTCTCACATCCATCATCAACAGAATTTCACAACTTTACATTTGCCTTTCCTAACCAAGCAGGGCAATCACTCATGTCATTGTGCTCTCCCGTGTCCTCCTCTGGAGATTCTTCACAGTCACCTCATTCATCAATAATATACCATATGTTCTTACCGCCATCATCCAGCAGCTCACCCCGAGCCATCAATGACTCTCCTGTCTGTCCCAGCTACTCTCCGACTACACCCAGATTTCAGCGGGCGTCGGTCTCCCACACCCCAGAAACACCTACAAACTCACAGACCTCAGTGAGATCCTCGCCAGTCTCTGTCACGTCTTCACCCCCAGTCATTGCGGACCCTCCTGTCTGCCCCAGCTACTCTCCAGCCATGCCCACATTTCAGCGGGAGTCAGTTCCAGGAAGCCAGGGATCACCACCAAGCTCACCACTTTCACTGAGTTACTCCCCAGTCTCTAGCACGTCTTTATCCCCAACCCTCAGGGACTCTCCTCTCTGTCCCAGCTGCTCTCCAGCCACGCCCACATTTCAGCGGGAGTCAGTTGCAGGCACCCAGAAGTCACCACCAAACTCACCAACTTCACTGCGTGACTCCCCAGTCTCTCTCATGTCTTCACCATCCCTCAGGGACTCTCCTGCCTGTCCCAGCTACTCTCCAGCCACGCCCACATTTCAGCGGGAGTCAGTGGCAGGCACCCAGAAGTCACCACCAAACTCACCAACTTCACTGCGTGACTCCCCAGTCTCTCTCATGTCTTCACCATCCCTCAGGGACTCTTTTGTCTGTCCCAGCTACTCTCCAACCACGCCCAGATTTCAGCTGCAGCCAGTTCCAGCCACGCCGGAATCACCAGGAAACTCACCAATTTCACGCAATTACTCCCCAGTCTCTCTCATGTCTTCACCATTCCTCAGGGACTCTTTTGTCTGTCCCAGCTACTCTCCAACCACGCCCAGATTTCAGCTGCAGCCAGTTCCAGCCACGCCGGAATCACCAGGAAACTCACCAATTTCACTCAATTACTCCCCAGTCTCTCTCATGTCTTCACCAGCCCCCAGGGACTCTCCTGTGTGTCCCAACTACTCTCACACCACGCCCACATTTCAGTGGGAGTCACTTCCCGGCACCCAGAAATCACCACCAATCTCACCAATTTCACTCACTTACTCTCCAGTCTCTCTCATGTCTTCACCAGCAATCAGGGACTCTCCTGTGTGTCCCAGCTACTCTCCAACCACGCCCAGATTTCAGCTGCAGTCCGTTCCTGACACCCCGGAGTCACCACCAAACTCACCAGGTTCACCGAGTTACTCCCCGGTCTCTCTCAGGTCTTCACCCCTGGCCCTCATGGACTCCCTTGTGTGTCCCAGCTACTCTCCAACCACGCCCAGATTTCAGCTGGAGTCAGTTCCAGACGCCCCGGAGTCACCACCAAACTCACCAATTTCACTCAGTTACTCCCCAGTCTCTCTCATGTCTTCACCATCCCTCTGGGACTCTCTGGTCTGTCCCAGCTACTCTCCAACCACGCCCAGATTTCAGCTGGAGTCAGTTCCAGCCACGCCGGAATCACCAGCAAACTCACCAATTTCACTCAATTACTCCCCAGTCTCTCTCACGTCTTCACCAGCCCTCAGGGACTCTCCTGTGTGTCCCAGCTACTCTCCAACCAGGCCCACATTTCAGCGGGGGTCAGTTCCACCCACCACGGAATCACCACCAAGCTCACCAATTTCGCTCACTTACTCTCCAGTCTCTCCCATGCCTTCACCCCTAGCCCTCAGGGACTCTCCTGTGTGTCCCAGCTACTCTCCATCCACGCCCAGATTTCAGCTACAGTCAGTTCCTGACACCCCGGAGTCACCACCAAACTCACCATGTTCACTCAGTTACTCCCCGGTCTCTCTCAGGTCTTCACCCCTGGCCCTCATGGACTCTCTTGTGTGTCCCAGCTACTCTCCAACCACGCCCAGATTTCAGCTGGAGTCAGTTCCAGCCACGCTGGAATCACCAGCAAACTCACCAGTTTCACTCAATTACCCTCCAGTCTCTCTCGTGTCTTCACCAGCCCTCAAGGACTCTCCTGTCTGTCCCAGCTACTCTCCAAACTTCTCTAGAGTCCAGCTGGAGTCAGTTCCTGGCACCCAGGGCACACCACCGCACTCACCAATTTCACCGACTTACTCCCCATTCTCGCTCACGTTGTCACCCCCAGCCCTCAGGGACTCTTCTGTCTCTCTCTGCTACTCTTCAACCATCTCCAGATTTCACCTGGAGTCAGCTTCCCACACCCAGGAATCACCTACAAACTCACGGACCTTACTGCAACCCTCCCCCATTTCTTTCACCTCTTCACCCCCAGCCTTCAGGGACTCTCCTGTGTCTCCCAGCTTCTCTCCAGCCTTCCCCAGATTTCTGCCGCAGTCAGCCCCAGGCACCCAGGAGAACCCTAGACACTCACAGGCCTCAGGAGACTATCTCCCTATGATCTGTATCTGTACAGGGTTGGCTCCCACGCATCCCTCTGTGATCCCAAACCCATCTCCACTTACACTCAGACACTCCCAGGGCCTGACAGCTACTCCCCGTTATTGTCCTTCAGTTCGAAGCCCTGGCCAATCTACTAGCCAACGTGACGCAGTTACCTCTTCTTCTTGCCAGCAGAAGAGGCCCCTGGAATGGCCGATATCACCACCCAGCCTAGCCTCACCCCCCACAGCTGTGCAGCGGGACCCTCCTGCTGGCCCACGTGGCTGCCAGAGCCCATGCTGACTCGTACCTCCAGCACGTCGGCGTCCCTGCGGGCGACACTGCGGGTGACATGTCACTGCGGGTGACATGGCTAGCATGACCCTCCTCCCTGGCAGTGACACTGCTGATGTGAGCCCCAGTTTCAGATCTGTCATTGGTAAATATGACTGCTTTCCCTCTTCTCTCTCTCTTCCATTCACAGGGCTTTTCATTCTCTCTGTTTCTGTCTCCGTTTCAGATATTTACTCACCTTTTTCTCTTTCACTATGTCTGTCGCGGTCTCGATGAGAGTGTGCCACATAAGATTCCCCCTTTAAAAGTCATGAATTCAGTGGCCTTTACTCTTTTCGTGGTTGTGCACATTCAATTTTAATTCGCAATCCATTTTAGAACATCTTATCACCCCGGCCACAGAAAAACCCTGTAAACACGAGTCACCCCTCATTCTCTCTCAAACCCTCTCCCTGACACTCAGCCCTAGGTAACAACTACATAGAGCGATCAATCCCATATCCATAGATTTCCATATTGTGGGCATTTCATATAAACCCAATTGCACAATATGGGAGCTTTTGTGACTGACTTTACACTTAGCACAATATTTTCAAGATTCATCCACATTGTAGCCTTACCCACAGTGGGGAACCATTTTTTTTTTTTTTTTTGGTTTTACTTACTAACACCGGGTGTTTTCTCCTTCCTTCCGGCTGTCTTTCCTTCCTTCCTTCCTTCCTTCCTTCCTTTCTTCCTTCCTTCCTTCCATTTCTCTCTTACTCCTTCTGCCCTCTCTCTTTCATAGGCCTTAGGTGCATCCTACATTCTGTGTTTTTTTTGGGAAATCCTCGACTGTTGCAGGAAAATTGTGTTATTGTTATTATTTACCGCTATCTCTCTTTCGTGGTTCTCCATCAATTGTAAACCTCTATTGGTTTCTCCCAAGTCAGTAAGTATATTTTAATTAGGTGCACCTGTTTTTCTTCATATAGCTATTTCTGGAGTATGGGGTCACATACTCAAAACCCAGTGTGACTCAAAAAACGCATCTAATATCCCAATAGACCCATCATAAAGTTGAAAAATCAAAAATGAAACCATCATGAGTCACGGTTTGTCCGTGAATATGGGCTTCATCCATTCCCTTCTATTTAATAATGCTGAACACCATTAACAAAGGCAGACTGATAGGGAGTGGATATTGATGGCATTTTAAAAATCAGTTATTCGAGGGATACTTTAACCTGACTGAAAAACTGATCTAACTGTACTACTACAGTGAAAGACTATTTGAAATGTTTTGAGACAGAGTAGTACATTTGTGAGTGAAATTTTATGGCTCTTTTCTCTTAGTAGGAACCTCTGTGTGTGGAAAACTGAGAAAATTGCTTTCTGCTGTAGAGTCTGGCATTCATTGTAGATTAAAGCTTATTTTTCTGTGAATGAATCTTATTCAATAAAATACTATTCTTTAAAATAAAAGAAAAAACACACTGGTGATGTGAAGTCATTATCCTCAGCAAACTAATCCGGGAAAAGAAAACCAAACACCACATTCTCACTTATAAAGGGAGCTGGAAAACGAGATCACATGGACACAGGAAGGGGAACAACACGCACTGGGGTCCTTCGGGAGGTAGAGCATTAAGAAAAACAGCTAGTGCATGCTGGGCTTAATACCTAGGTGATGGGTTGACAGGTGCAACAAACCACCATGGCACACGTCTACCTTTGTAACAAATCTGCACACCCTGCACATATACCCCAGAACTTAGAAACAAAACGAAACAAAACAAAACGAAAAAACGACAACAAAACGCTAGCGGCAAAATAAAGTTTCAAACAGAGAAAGTGACGGACCAATTTTTGGTTCAAATCATGGTTATCAGCCCAGGTGCCATAAGGTCAGGATAAAGAATTTGATTACATATTGTAAATAAGACATACAGCAAATGACTAGAAAATTTATTCTCAACATATGTGTGTCTTCTAATTCAATGATGACGATATCTACCGGGACGTAGCATTAGACTGCAATGGGCTCAGTCCCGCAAGACTGGCCTCCCACTCCAATAACAATGGGAAGCCCTACGTTGTTTTCCCTGTGCTTCTTAGCAACTGGCTATAAATCAGGTTTCCATCACTATCAGTTTTAGTTGCATTGATTTACTGGAAGAGCTCACAGCACGCAAGGAATCACTTACATTTACCATTTTATTATAGCGGATATTGCCAAAAATTCAGAAAAAAGATTTTGGGCCGGGCATGTGGGGGGGTGGGGGGGGTCGCGCACTACGTTCCAGGAAGTGTTATCCAGAAGCCCTCCAAACCCAGTCCTTTTGGGTTTTTATGGAGACCTCATTCTGTAGGCATGATGGGTTAAACCATAGGCTATTGGTGGTCAACTCAACCTGAGGCTCTCAACCCTCCCTGGAGATTGGCGTTGAGGCTTTGCCATTCTCAGTCTGTGTAAAAGAATTTACACAAACGGAATTTTAAAACAGATTAGCATAACTGGAATCTTAATCAGATGATTGAATTATCTGGAGCCACACCTTGATATTCCTAACCCGAGCACCCTCATCCAACGAATGCTCCACCCAACTGGCTCCCAAGTCTCTACGTGGTTCCAGAGCAAAAGAATGTTTATACAACGCCTATCTCCACTTTTTCCTCAAAGTCTTTTCGCTTCCACGGGTAATTCTTAAACTGCCATGCATCAGGGTCAGGGGGAGGGCTTGTTACAACACAGATCTGTGGATCTCCGGGGTTTGAGGGTTGCAAGGATGCTGCTGCTGTCAAAACCACGATGTGAGAACCACAGAACCACTAGGTGGTTTTCAGTGTTTCAGTGCATTTAATTCATAAGATATTTGGCCAAGAAACCTGGTAAGATCTTAGGTTGTCCCAAATGTGGCGCATGAAATCAAATCAGGAGAACAGTTTCCTGCGAGGTGTAGCCTGGGAAAGTTGGGGGTGACTGACGGAAAGGAGGAGTGAAGCTCCGCCCTTTCCGCCGCTAGGCTACGCCCGAGGCTATTTAAACCCACCCTGGCGGGCCTGTACTCAGATCTTCGCAGAGCGGAGCAGCGGCGGGAGCGTTTTGCAGGCTCTGCGTGGACTTGGAGCTTACAGCGTCTTGCGACTTGGAAGCGGATTCAGAGGACAGGACAGAACACTTGGGTAAGTGAATCTCTGTCTGTCTGTCTGTCTGTCTCATTGCTTGGTTTATTTCCATATTCTTAAGGAGCACATACCTCACAACACACACACACACACACACACACACACACACACGCACGCACGCACACACACACACTCCTTCATTCTGCGGGTTAGAAAATTGGTAGGGGTCCCTGGGAGCTGCAGGTTTCCTAATCATGTCTGCACCTAAGAACAGTTGGGTCTTGTCTGGCTCTTCTTATGAACGGTCCGCCAGCCCGGGCTCCCCAAGATCCATGCTAGCCTCACCCAGCTTCTCCCTCTCCCCTCTCAGAAACTCCGACTTAAGAGGAAGCTCCCCACCAGGGATCCGGAGCTACCATTCACCGTCCCCTAGGGCTTCACCACACTCACCTCTGTCATCACCAGAATCCCACAAGCTCCCATTTCCCTTTCCTCACCGTGATGGGCAATCAATGAAGCCATTGGGCTCTCCCGTGTCCTCCTCTGGGGATTCTTTAGAGTCACCACGTTCATCAATAATATACCACGCGTTCTTACTGACATCACCCAGCAGCTCACCCCCAGCTCCCGGGGAGTCTCCTGTGTCTCCCAGCTACTCTCCAAACAACCCCAGATTTCAGCTGGAGTCAGCCCCCCACACCCAGGAATCACCTACAAACTCACGAGCCTCACGGTGCTCCTCCCCTGTGTCTTTCATCTCTTCACCCCCAGGCCTCAGGGACTCTCCCGTGTCTCCCAGTTACTCTGCAGCCATCCCCAGGTTTCTGCGGGAGTCAGCCCCATGCACTCAGGAGTCCCCCAGAGACTCGCAGGTCTCAGGAGATGATGAGCGGTCCCCCGGGCCTGACTCCTCAAGATTCATGCCTGCCTCACCCAGCTTCCCCCTCTCCCCTCCCAGAAACCTTGACCCAAGGGGCAGCTCCTCACCAGGGATGTGGAAGTACTCTACATCATCCCGCAGGGCTTCACCACTCTCACATCCATCATCAACAGAATTTCACAACTTTACATTTGCCTTTCCTAACCAAGCAGGGCAATCACTCATGTCATTGTGCTCTCCCGTGTCCTCCTCTGGAGATTCTTCACAGTCACCTCATTCATCAATAATATACCATATGTTCTTACCGCCATCATCCAGCAGCTCACCCCGAGCCATCAATGACTCTCCTGTCTGTCCCAGCTACTCTCCGACTACACCCAGATTTCAGCGGGCGTCGGTCTCCCACACCCCAGAAACACCTACAAACTCACAGACCTCAGTGAGATCCTCGCCAGTCTCTGTCACGTCTTCACCCCCAGTCATTGCGGACCCTCCTGTCTGCCCCAGCTACTCTCCAGCCATGCCCACATTTCAGCGGGAGTCAGTTCCAGGAAGCCAGGGATCACCACCAAGCTCACCACTTTCACTGAGTTACTCCCCAGTCTCTAGCACGTCTTTATCCCCAACCCTCAGGGACTCTCCTCTCTGTCCCAGCTGCTCTCCAGCCACGCCCACATTTCAGCGGGAGTCAGTTGCAGGCACCCAGAAGTCACCACCAAACTCACCAACTTCACTGCGTGACTCCCCAGTCTCTCTCATGTCTTCACCATCCCTCAGGGACTCTCCTGCCTGTCCCAGCTACTCTCCAGCCACGCCCACATTTCAGCGGGAGTCAGTGGCAGGCACCCAGAAGTCACCACCAAACTCACCAACTTCACTGCGTGACTCCCCAGTCTCTCTCATGTCTTCACCATCCCTCAGGGACTCTTTTGTCTGTCCCAGCTACTCTCCAACCACGCCCAGATTTCAGCTGCAGCCAGTTCCAGCCACGCCGGAATCACCAGGAAACTCACCAATTTCACGCAATTACTCCCCAGTCTCTCTCATGTCTTCACCATTCCTCAGGGACTCTTTTGTCTGTCCCAGCTACTCTCCAACCACGCCCAGATTTCAGCTGCAGCCAGTTCCAGCCACGCCGGAATCACCAGGAAACTCACCAATTTCACTCAATTACTCCCCAGTCTCTCTCATGTCTTCACCAGCCCCCAGGGACTCTCCTGTGTGTCCCAACTACTCTCACACCACGCCCACATTTCAGTGGGAGTCACTTCCCGGCACCCAGAAATCACCACCAATCTCACCAATTTCACTCACTTACTCTCCAGTCTCTCTCATGTCTTCACCAGCAATCAGGGACTCTCCTGTGTGTCCCAGCTACTCTCCAACCACGCCCAGATTTCAGCTGCAGTCCGTTCCTGACACCCCGGAGTCACCACCAAACTCACCAGGTTCACCGAGTTACTCCCCGGTCTCTCTCAGGTCTTCACCCCTGGCCCTCATGGACTCCCTTGTGTGTCCCAGCTACTCTCCAACCACGCCCAGATTTCAGCTGGAGTCAGTTCCAGACGCCCCGGAGTCACCACCAAACTCACCAATTTCACTCAGTTACTCCCCAGTCTCTCTCATGTCTTCACCATCCCTCTGGGACTCTCTGGTCTGTCCCAGCTACTCTCCAACCACGCCCAGATTTCAGCTGGAGTCAGTTCCAGCCACGCCGGAATCACCAGCAAACTCACCAATTTCACTCAATTACTCCCCAGTCTCTCTCACGTCTTCACCAGCCCTCAGGGACTCTCCTGTGTGTCCCAGCTACTCTCCAACCAGGCCCACATTTCAGCGGGGGTCAGTTCCACCCACCACGGAATCACCACCAAGCTCACCAATTTCGCTCACTTACTCTCCAGTCTCTCCCATGCCTTCACCCCTAGCCCTCAGGGACTCTCCTGTGTGTCCCAGCTACTCTCCATCCACGCCCAGATTTCAGCTACAGTCAGTTCCTGACACCCCGGAGTCACCACCAAACTCACCATGTTCACTCAGTTACTCCCCGGTCTCTCTCAGGTCTTCACCCCTGGCCCTCATGGACTCTCTTGTGTGTCCCAGCTACTCTCCAACCACGCCCAGATTTCAGCTGGAGTCAGTTCCAGCCACGCTGGAATCACCAGCAAACTCACCAGTTTCACTCAATTACCCTCCAGTCTCTCTCGTGTCTTCACCAGCCCTCAAGGACTCTCCTGTCTGTCCCAGCTACTCTCCAAACTTCTCTAGAGTCCAGCTGGAGTCAGTTCCTGGCACCCAGGGCACACCACCGCACTCACCAATTTCACCGACTTACTCCCCATTCTCGCTCACGTTGTCACCCCCAGCCCTCAGGGACTCTTCTGTCTCTCTCTGCTACTCTTCAACCATCTCCAGATTTCACCTGGAGTCAGCTTCCCACACCCAGGAATCACCTACAAACTCACGGACCTTACTGCAACCCTCCCCCATTTCTTTCACCTCTTCACCCCCAGCCTTCAGGGACTCTCCTGTGTCTCCCAGCTTCTCTCCAGCCTTCCCCAGATTTCTGCCGCAGTCAGCCCCAGGCACCCAGGAGAACCCTAGACACTCACAGGCCTCAGGAGACTATCTCCCTATGATCTGTATCTGTACAGGGTTGGCTCCCACGCATCCCTCTGTGATCCCAAACCCATCTCCACTTACACTCAGACACTCCCAGGGCCTGACAGCTACTCCCCGTTATTGTCCTTCAGTTCGAAGCCCTGGCCAATCTACTAGCCAACGTGACGCAGTTACCTCTTCTTCTTGCCAGCAGAAGAGGCCCCTGGAATGGCCGATATCACCACCCAGCCTAGCCTCACCCCCCACAGCTGTGCAGCGGGACCCTCCTGCTGGCCCACGTGGCTGCCAGAGCCCATGCTGACTCGTACCTCCAGCACGTCGGCGTCCCTGCGGGCGACACTGCGAGTGACATGTCACTGCGGGTGACATGGCTAGCATGACCCTCCTCCCTGGCAGTGACACTGCTGATGTGAGCCCCAGTTTCAGATCTGTCATTGGTAAATATGACTGCTTTCCCTCTTCTCTCTCTCTTCCATTCACAGGGTTTTTCATTCTCTCTGTTTCTGTCTCCGTTTCAGATATTTACTCACCTTTTTCTCTTTCACTATGTCTGTCGCGGTCTCGATGAGAGTGTGCCACATAAGATTCCCCCTTTAAAAGTCATGAATTCAGTGGCCTTTACTCTTTTCGTGGTTGTGCACATTCAATTTTAATTCGCAATCCATTTTAGAACATCTTATCACCCCGGCCACAGAAAAACCCTGTAAACACGAGTCACCCCTCATTCTCTCTCAAACCCTCTCCCTGACACTCAGCCCTAGGTAACAACTACATAGAGCGATCAATCCCATATCCATAGATTTCCATATTGTGGGCATTTCATATAAACCCAATTGCACAATATGGGAGCTTTTGTGACTGACTTTACACTTAGCACAATATTTTCAAGATTCATCCACATTGTAGCCTTACCCACAGTGGGGAACCATTTTTTTTTTTTTTTTTGGTTTTACTTACTAACACCGGGTGTTTTCTCCTTCCTTCCGGCTGTCTTTCCTTCCTTCCTTCCTTCCTTCCTTCCTTTCTTCCTTCCTTCCTTCCATTTCTCTCTTACTCCTTCTGCCCTCTCTCTTTCATAGGCCTTAGGTGCATCCTACATTCTGTGTTTTTTTTGGGAAATCCTCGACTGTTGCAGGAAAATTGTGTTATTGTTATTATTTACCGCTATCTCTCTTTCGTGGTTCTCCATCAATTGTAAACCTCTATTGGTTTCTCCCAAGTCAGTAAGTATATTTTAATTAGGTGCACCTGTTTTTCTTCATATAGCTATTTCTGGAGTATGGGGTCACATACTCAAAACCCAGTGTGACTCAAAAAACGCATCTAATATCCCAATAGACCCATCATAAAGTTGAAAAATCAAAAATGAAACCATCATGAGTCACGGTTTGTCCGTGAATATGGGCTTCATCCATTCCCTTCTATTTAATAATGCTGAACACCATTAACAAAGGCAGACTGATAGGGAGTGGATATTGATGGCATTTTAAAAATCAGTTATTCGAGGGATACTTTAACCTGACTGAAAAACTGATCTAACTGTACTACTACAGTGAAAGACTATTTGAAATGTTTTGAGACAGAGTAGTACATTTGTGAGTGAAATTTTATGGCTCTTTTCTCTTAGTAGGAACCTCTGTGTGTGGAAAACTGAGAAAATTGCTTTCTGCTGTAGAGTCTGGCATTCATTGTAGATTAAAGCTTATTTTTCTGTGAATGAATCTTATTCAATAAAATACTATTCTTTAAAATAAAAGAAAAAACACACTGGTGATGTGAAGTCATTATCCTCAGCAAACTAATCCGGGAAAAGAAAACCAAACACCACATTCTCACTTATAAAGGGAGCTGGAAAACGAGATCACATGGACACAGGAAGGGGAACAACACGCACTGGGGTCCTTCGGGAGGTAGAGCATTAAGAAAAACAGCTAGTGCATGCTGGGCTTAATACCTAGGTGATGGGTTGACAGGTGCAACAAACCACCATGGCACACGTCTACCTTTGTAACAAATCTGCACACCCTGCACATATACCCCAGAACTTAGAAACAAAACGAAACAAAACAAAACGAAAAAACGACAACAAAACGCTAGCGGCAAAATAAAGTTTCAAACAGAGAAAGTGACGGACCAATTTTTGGTTCAAATCATGGTTATCAGCCCAGGTGCCATAAGGTCAGGATAAAGAATTTGATTACATATTGTAAATAAGACATACAGCAAATGACTAGAAAATTTATTCTCAACATATGTGTGTCTTCTAATTCAATGATGACGATATCTACCGGGACGTAGCATTAGACTGCAATGGGCTCAGTCCCGCAAGACTGGCCTCCCACTCCAATAACAATGGGAAGCCCTACGTTGTTTTCCCTGTGCTTCTTAGCAACTGGCTATAAATCAGGTTTCCATCACTATCAGTTTTAGTTGCATTGATTTACTGGAAGAGCTCACAGCACGCAAGGAATCACTTACATTTACCATTTTATTATAGCGGATATTGCCAAAAATTCAGAAAAAAGATTTTGGGCCGGGCATGTGGGGGGGTGGGGGGGGTCGCGCACTACGTTCCAGGAAGTGTTATCCAGAAGCCCTCCAAACCCAGTCCTTTTGGGTTTTTATGGAGACCTCATTCTGTAGGCATGATGGGTTAAACCATAGGCTATTGGTGGTCAACTCAACCTGAGGCTCTCAACCCTCCCTGGAGATTGGCGTTGAGGCTTTGCCATTCTCAGTCTGTGTAAAAGAATTTACACAAACGGAATTTTAAAACAGATTAGCATAACTGGAATCTTAATCAGATGATTGAATTATCTGGAGCCACACCTTGATATTCCTAACCCGAGCACCCTCATCCAACGAATGCTCCACCCAACTGGCTCCCAAGTCTCTACGTGGTTCCAGAGCAAAAGAATGTTTATACAACGCCTATCTCCACTTTTTCCTCAAAGTCTTTTCGCTTCCACGGGTAATTCTTAAACTGCCATGCATCAGGGTCAGGGGGAGGGCTTGTTACAACACAGATCTGTGGATCTCCGGGGTTTGAGGGTTGCAAGGATGCTGCTGCTGTCAAAACCACGATGTGAGAACCACAGAACCACTAGGTGGTTTTCAGTGTTTCAGTGCATTTAATTCATAAGATATTTGGCCAAGAAACCTGGTAAGATCTTAGGTTGTCCCAAATGTGGCGCATGAAATCAAATCAGGAGAACAGTTTCCTGCGAGGTGTAGCCTGGGAAAGTTGGGGGTGACTGACGGAAAGGAGGAGTGAAGCTCCGCCCTTTCCGCCGCTAGGCTACGCCCGAGGCTATTTAAACCCACCCTGGCGGGCCTGTACTCAGATCTTCGCAGAGCGGAGCAGCGGCGGGAGCGTTTTGCAGCCTCTGCGTGGACTTGGAGCTTACAGCGTCTTGCGACTTGGAAGCGGATTCAGAGGACAGGACAGAACACTTGGGTAAGTGAATCTCTGTCTGTCTGTCTGTCTGTCTCATTGCTTGGTTTATTTCCATATTCTTAAGGAGCACATACCTCACAACACACACACACACACACACACACACACACACACACGCACGCACGCACACACACACACTCCTTCATTCTGCGGGTTAGAAAATTGGTAGGGGTCCCTGGGAGCTGCAGGTTTCCTAATCATGTCTGCACCTAAGAACAGTTGGGTCTTGTCTGGCTCTTCTTATGAACGGTCCGCCAGCCCGGGCTCCCCAAGATCCATGCTAGCCTCACCCAGCTTCTCCCTCTCCCCTCTCAGAAACTCCGACTTAAGAGGAAGCTCCCCACCAGGGATCCGGAGCTACCATTCACCATCCCCTAGGGCTTCACCACACTCACCTCTGTCATCACCAGAATCCCACAAGCTCCCATTTCCCTTTCCTCACCGTGATGGGCAATCAATGAAGCCATTGGGCTCTCCCGTGTCCTCCTCTGGGGATTCTTTAGAGTCACCACGTTCATCAATAATATACCACGCGTTCTTACTGACATCACCCAGCAGCTCACCCCCAGCTCCCGGGGAGTCTCCTGTGTCTCCCAGCTACTCTCCAAACAACCCCAGATTTCAGCTGGAGTCAGCCCCCCACACCCAGGAATCACCTACAAACTCACGAGCCTCACGGTGCTCCTCCCCTGTGTCTTTCATCTCTTCACCCCCAGGCCTCAGGGACTCTCCCGTGTCTCCCAGTTACTCTGCAGCCATCCCCAGGTTTCTGCGGGAGTCAGCCCCATGCACTCAGGAGTCCCCCAGAGACTCGCAGGTCTCAGGAGATGATGAGCGGTCCCCCGGGCCTGACTCCTCAAGATTCATGCCTGCCTCACCCAGCTTCCCCCTCTCCCCTCCCAGAAACCTTGACCCAAGGGGCAGCTCCTCACCAGGGATGTGGAAGTACTCTACATCATCCCGCAGGGCTTCACCACTCTCACATCCATCATCAACAGAATTTCACAACTTTACATTTGCCTTTCCTAACCAAGCAGGGCAATCACTCATGTCATTGTGCTCTCCCGTGTCCTCCTCTGGAGATTCTTCACAGTCACCTCATTCATCAATAATATACCATATGTTCTTACCGCCATCATCCAGCAGCTCACCCCGAGCCATCAATGACTCTCCTGTCTGTCCCAGCTACTCTCCGACTACACCCAGATTTCAGCGGGCGTCGGTCTCCCACACCCCAGAAACACCTACAAACTCACAGACCTCAGTGAGATCCTCGCCAGTCTCTGTCACGTCTTCACCCCCAGTCATTGCGGACCCTCCTGTCTGCCCCAGCTACTCTCCAGCCATGCCCACATTTCAGCGGGAGTCAGTTCCAGGAAGCCAGGGATCACCACCAAGCTCACCACTTTCACTGAGTTACTCCCCAGTCTCTAGCACGTCTTTATCCCCAACCCTCAGGGACTCTCCTCTCTGTCCCAGCTGCTCTCCAGCCACGCCCACATTTCAGCGGGAGTCAGTTGCAGGCACCCAGAAGTCACCACCAAACTCACCAACTTCACTGCGTGACTCCCCAGTCTCTCTCATGTCTTCACCATCCCTCAGGGACTCTCCTGCCTGTCCCAGCTACTCTCCAGCCACGCCCACATTTCAGCGGGAGTCAGTGGCAGGCACCCAGAAGTCACCACCAAACTCACCAACTTCACTGCGTGACTCCCCAGTCTCTCTCATGTCTTCACCATCCCTCAGGGACTCTTTTGTCTGTCCCAGCTACTCTCCAACCACGCCCAGATTTCAGCTGCAGCCAGTTCCAGCCACGCCGGAATCACCAGGAAACTCACCAATTTCACGCAATTACTCCCCAGTCTCTCTCATGTCTTCACCATTCCTCAGGGACTCTTTTGTCTGTCCCAGCTACTCTCCAACCACGCCCAGATTTCAGCTGCAGCCAGTTCCAGCCACGCCGGAATCACCAGGAAACTCACCAATTTCACTCAATTACTCCCCAGTCTCTCTCATGTCTTCACCAGCCCCCAGGGACTCTCCTGTGTGTCCCAACTACTCTCACACCACGCCCACATTTCAGTGGGAGTCACTTCCCGGCACCCAGAAATCACCACCAATCTCACCAATTTCACTCACTTACTCTCCAGTCTCTCTCATGTCTTCACCAGCAATCAGGGACTCTCCTGTGTGTCCCAGCTACTCTCCAACCACGCCCAGATTTCAGCTGCAGTCCGTTCCTGACACCCCGGAGTCACCACCAAACTCACCAGGTTCACCGAGTTACTCCCCGGTCTCTCTCAGGTCTTCACCCCTGGCCCTCATGGACTCCCTTGTGTGTCCCAGCTACTCTCCAACCACGCCCAGATTTCAGCTGGAGTCAGTTCCAGACGCCCCGGAGTCACCACCAAACTCACCAATTTCACTCAGTTACTCCCCAGTCTCTCTCATGTCTTCACCATCCCTCTGGGACTCTCTGGTCTGTCCCAGCTACTCTCCAACCACGCCCAGATTTCAGCTGGAGTCAGTTCCAGCCACGCCGGAATCACCAGCAAACTCACCAATTTCACTCAATTACTCCCCAGTCTCTCTCACGTCTTCACCAGCCCTCAGGGACTCTCCTGTGTGTCCCAGCTACTCTCCAACCAGGCCCACATTTCAGCGGGGGTCAGTTCCACCCACCACGGAATCACCACCAAGCTCACCAATTTCGCTCACTTACTCTCCAGTCTCTCCCATGCCTTCACCCCTAGCCCTCAGGGACTCTCCTGTGTGTCCCAGCTACTCTCCATCCACGCCCAGATTTCAGCTACAGTCAGTTCCTGACACCCCGGAGTCACCACCAAACTCACCATGTTCACTCAGTTACTCCCCGGTCTCTCTCAGGTCTTCACCCCTGGCCCTCATGGACTCTCTTGTGTGTCCCAGCTACTCTCCAACCACGCCCAGATTTCAGCTGGAGTCAGTTCCAGCCACGCTGGAATCACCAGCAAACTCACCAGTTTCACTCAATTACCCTCCAGTCTCTCTCGTGTCTTCACCAGCCCTCAAGGACTCTCCTGTCTGTCCCAGCTACTCTCCAAACTTCTCTAGAGTCCAGCTGGAGTCAGTTCCTGGCACCCAGGGCACACCACCGCACTCACCAATTTCACCGACTTACTCCCCATTCTCGCTCACGTTGTCACCCCCAGCCCTCAGGGACTCTTCTGTCTCTCTCTGCTACTCTTCAACCATCTCCAGATTTCACCTGGAGTCAGCTTCCCACACCCAGGAATCACCTACAAACTCACGGACCTTACTGCAACCCTCCCCCATTTCTTTCACCTCTTCACCCCCAGCCTTCAGGGACTCTCCTGTGTCTCCCAGCTTCTCTCCAGCCTTCCCCAGATTTCTGCCGCAGTCAGCCCCAGGCACCCAGGAGAACCCTAGACACTCACAGGCCTCAGGAGACTATCTCCCTATGATCTGTATCTGTACAGGGTTGGCTCCCACGCATCCCTCTGTGATCCCAAACCCATCTCCACTTACACTCAGACACTCCCAGGGCCTGACAGCTACTCCCCGTTATTGTCCTTCAGTTCGAAGCCCTGGCCAATCTACTAGCCAACGTGACGCAGTTACCTCTTCTTCTTGCCAGCAGAAGAGGCCCCTGGAATGGCCGATATCACCACCCAGCCTAGCCTCACCCCCCACAGCTGTGCAGCGGGACCCTCCTGCTGGCCCACGTGGCTGCCAGAGCCCATGCTGACTCGTACCTCCAGCACGTCGGCGTCCCTGCGGGCGACACTGCGAGTGACATGTCACTGCGGGTGACATGGCTAGCATGACCCTCCTCCCTGGCAGTGACACTGCTGATGTGAGCCCCAGTTTCAGATCTGTCATTGGTAAATATGACTGCTTTCCCTCTTCTCTCTCTCTTCCATTCACAGGGTTTTTCATTCTCTCTGTTTCTGTCTCCGTTTCAGATATTTACTCACCTTTTTCTCTTTCACTATGTCTGTCGCGGTCTCGATGAGAGTGTGCCACATAAGATTCCCCCTTTAAAAGTCATGAATTCAGTGGCCTTTACTCTTTTCGTGGTTGTGCACATTCAATTTTAATTCGCAATCCATTTTAGAACATCTTATCACCCCGGCCACAGAAAAACCCTGTAAACACGAGTCACCCCTCATTCTCTCTCAAACCCTCTCCCTGACACTCAGCCCTAGGTAACAACTACATAGAGCGATCAATCCCATATCCATAGATTTCCATATTGTGGGCATTTCATATAAACCCAATTGCACAATATGGGAGCTTTTGTGACTGACTTTACACTTAGCACAATATTTTCAAGATTCATCCACATTGTAGCCTTACCCACAGTGGGGAACCATTTTTTTTTTTTTTTTTGGTTTTACTTACTAACACCGGGTGTTTTCTCCTTCCTTCCGGCTGTCTTTCCTTCCTTCCTTCCTTCCTTCCTTTCTTCCTTCCTTCCTTCCATTTCTCTCTTACTCCTTCTGCCCTCTCTCTTTCATAGGCCTTAGGTGCATCCTACATTCTGTGTTTTTTTTGGGAAATCCTCGACTGTTGCAGGAAAATTGTGTTATTGTTATTATTTACCGCTATCTCTCTTTCGTGGTTCTCCATCAATTGTAAACCTCTATTGGTTTCTCCCAAGTCAGTAAGTATATTTTAATTAGGTGCACCTGTTTTTCTTCATATAGCTATTTCTGGAGTATGGGGTCACATACTCAAAACCCAGTGTGACTCAAAAAACGCATCTAATATCCCAATAAACCCATCATAAAGTTGAAAAATCAAAAATGAAACCATCATGAGTCACGGTTTGTCCGTGAATATGGGCTTCATCCATTCCCTTCTATTTAATAATGCTGAACACCATTAACAAAGGCAGACTGATAGGGAGTGGATATTGATGGCATTTTAAAAATCAGTTATTCGAGGGATACTTTAACCTGACTGAAAAACTGATCTAACTGTACTACTACAGTGAAAGACTATTTGAAATGTTTTGAGACAGAGTAGTACATTTGTGAGTGAAATTTTATGGCTCTTTTCTCTTAGTAGGAACCTCTGTGTGTGGAAAACTGAGAAAATTGCTTTCTGCTGTAGAGTCTGGCATTCATTGTAGATTAAAGCTTATTTTTCTGTGAATGAATCTTATTCAATAAAATACTATTCTTTAAAATAAAAGAAAAAACACACTGGTGATGTGAAGTCATTATCCTCAGCAAACTAATCCGGGAAAAGAAAACCAAACACCACATTCTCACTTATAAAGGGAGCTGGAAAACGAGATCACATGGACACAGGAAGGGGAACAACACGCACTGGGGTCCTTCGGGAGGTAGAGCATTAAGAAAAACAGCTAGTGCATGCTGGGCTTAATACCTAGGTGATGGGTTGACAGGTGCAACAAACCACCATGGCACACGTCTACCTTTGTAACAAATCTGCACACCCTGCACATATACCCCAGAACTTAGAAACAAAACGAAACAAAACAAAACGAAAAAACGACAACAAAACGCTAGCGGCAAAATAAAGTTTCAAACAGAGAAAGTGACGGACCAATTTTTGGTTCAAATCATGGTTATCAGCCCAGGTGCCATAAGGTCAGGATAAAGAATTTGATTACATATTGTAAATAAGACATACAGCAAATGACTAGAAAATTTATTCTCAACATATGTGTGTCTTCTAATTCAATGATGACGATATCTACCGGGACGTAGCATTAGACTGCAATGGGCTCAGTCCCGCAAGACTGGCCTCCCACTCCAATAACAATGGGAAGCCCTACGTTGTTTTCCCTGTGCTTCTTAGCAACTGGCTATAAATCAGGTTTCCATCACTATCAGTTTTAGTTGCATTGATTTACTGGAAGAGCTCACAGCACGCAAGGAATCACTTACATTTACCATTTTATTATAGCGGATATTGCCAAAAATTCAGAAAAAAGATTTTGGGCCGGGCATGTGGGGGGGTGGGGGGGGGTCGCGCACTACGTTCCAGGAAGTGTTATCCAGAAGCCCTCCAAACCCAGTCCTTTTGGGTTTTTATGGAGACCTCATTCTGTAGGCATGATGGGTTAAACCATAGGCTATTGGTGGTCAACTCAACCTGAGGCTCTCAACCCTCCCTGGAGATTGGCGTTGAGGCTTTGCCATTCTCAGTCTGTGTAAAAGAATTTACACAAACGGAATTTTAAAACAGATTAGCATAACTGGAATCTTAATCAGATGATTGAATTATCTGGAGCCACACCTTGATATTCCTAACCCGAGCACCCTCATCCAACGAATGCTCCACCCAACTGGCTCCCAAGTCTCTACGTGGTTCCAGAGCAAAAGAATGTTTATACAACGCCTATCTCCACTTTTTCCTCAAAGTCTTTTCGCTTCCACGGGTAATTCTTAAACTGCCATGCATCAGGGTCAGGGGGAGGGCTTGTTACAACACAGATCTGTGGATCTCCGGGGTTTGAGGGTTGCAAGGATGCTGCTGCTGTCAAAACCACGATGTGAGAACCACAGAACCACTAGGTGGTTTTCAGTGTTTCAGTGCATTTAATTCATAAGATATTTGGCCAAGAAACCTGGTAAGATCTTAGGTTGTCCCAAATGTGGCGCATGAAATCAAATCAGGAGAACAGTTTCCTGCGAGGTGTAGCCTGGGAAAGTTGGGGGTGACTGACGGAAAGGAGGAGTGAAGCTCCGCCCTTTCCGCCGCTAGGCTACGCCCGAGGCTATTTAAACCCACCCTGGCGGGCCTGTACTCAGATCTTCGCAGAGCGGAGCAGCGGCGGGAGCGTTTTGCAGGCTCTGCGTGGACTTGGAGCTTACAGCGTCTTGCGACTTGGAAGCGGATTCAGAGGACAGGACAGAACACTTGGGTAAGTGAATCTCTGTCTGTCTGTCTGTCTGTCTCATTGCTTGGTTTATTTCCATATTCTTAAGGAGCACATACCTCACAACACACACACACACACACACACACACACACACACGCACGCACGCACACACACACACTCCTTCATTCTGCGGGTTAGAAAATTGGTAGGGGTCCCTGGGAGCTGCAGGTTTCCTAATCATGTCTGCACCTAAGAACAGTTGGGTCTTGTCTGGCTCTTCTTATGAACGGTCCGCCAGCCCGGGCTCCCCAAGATCCATGCTAGCCTCACCCAGCTTCTCCCTCTCCCCTCTCAGAAACTCCGACTTAAGAGGAAGCTCCCCACCAGGGATCCGGAGCTACCATTCACCATCCCCTAGGGCTTCACCACACTCACCTCTGTCATCACCAGAATCCCACAAGCTCCCATTTCCCTTTCCTCACCGTGATGGGCAATCAATGAAGCCATTGGGCTCTCCCGTGTCCTCCTCTGGGGATTCTTTAGAGTCACCACGTTCATCAATAATATACCACGCGTTCTTACTGACATCACCCAGCAGCTCACCCCCAGCTCCCGGGGAGTCTCCTGTGTCTCCCAGCTACTCTCCAAACAACCCCAGATTTCAGCTGGAGTCAGCCCCCCACACCCAGGAATCACCTACAAACTCACGAGCCTCACGGTGCTCCTCCCCTGTGTCTTTCATCTCTTCACCCCCAGGCCTCAGGGACTCTCCCGTGTCTCCCAGTTACTCTGCAGCCATCCCCAGGTTTCTGCGGGAGTCAGCCCCATGCACTCAGGAGTCCCCCAGAGACTCGCAGGTCTCAGGAGATGATGAGCGGTCCCCCGGGCCTGACTCCTCAAGATTCATGCCTGCCTCACCCAGCTTCCCCCTCTCCCCTCCCAGAAACCTTGACCCAAGGGGCAGCTCCTCACCAGGGATGTGGAAGTACTCTACATCATCCCGCAGGGCTTCACCACTCTCACATCCATCATCAACAGAATTTCACAACTTTACATTTGCCTTTCCTAACCAAGCAGGGCAATCACTCATGTCATTGTGCTCTCCCGTGTCCTCCTCTGGAGATTCTTCACAGTCACCTCATTCATCAATAATATACCATATGTTCTTACCGCCATCATCCAGCAGCTCACCCCGAGCCATCAATGACTCTCCTGTCTGTCCCAGCTACTCTCCGACTACACCCAGATTTCAGCGGGCGTCGGTCTCCCACACCCCAGAAACACCTACAAACTCACAGACCTCAGTGAGATCCTCGCCAGTCTCTGTCACGTCTTCACCCCCAGTCATTGCGGACCCTCCTGTCTGCCCCAGCTACTCTCCAGCCATGCCCACATTTCAGCGGGAGTCAGTTCCAGGAAGCCAGGGATCACCACCAAGCTCACCACTTTCACTGAGTTACTCCCCAGTCTCTAGCACGTCTTTATCCCCAACCCTCAGGGACTCTCCTCTCTGTCCCAGCTGCTCTCCAGCCACGCCCACATTTCAGCGGGAGTCAGTTGCAGGCACCCAGAAGTCACCACCAAACTCACCAACTTCACTGCGTGACTCCCCAGTCTCTCTCATGTCTTCACCATCCCTCAGGGACTCTCCTGCCTGTCCCAGCTACTCTCCAGCCACGCCCACATTTCAGCGGGAGTCAGTGGCAGGCACCCAGAAGTCACCACCAAACTCACCAACTTCACTGCGTGACTCCCCAGTCTCTCTCATGTCTTCACCATCCCTCAGGGACTCTTTTGTCTGTCCCAGCTACTCTCCAACCACGCCCAGATTTCAGCTGCAGCCAGTTCCAGCCACGCCGGAATCACCAGGAAACTCACCAATTTCACGCAATTACTCCCCAGTCTCTCTCATGTCTTCACCATTCCTCAGGGACTCTTTTGTCTGTCCCAGCTACTCTCCAACCACGCCCAGATTTCAGCTGCAGCCAGTTCCAGCCACGCCGGAATCACCAGGAAACTCACCAATTTCACTCAATTACTCCCCAGTCTCTCTCATGTCTTCACCAGCCCCCAGGGACTCTCCTGTGTGTCCCAACTACTCTCACACCACGCCCACATTTCAGTGGGAGTCACTTCCCGGCACCCAGAAATCACCACCAATCTCACCAATTTCACTCACTTACTCTCCAGTCTCTCTCATGTCTTCACCAGCAATCAGGGACTCTCCTGTGTGTCCCAGCTACTCTCCAACCACGCCCAGATTTCAGCTGCAGTCCGTTCCTGACACCCCGGAGTCACCACCAAACTCACCAGGTTCACCGAGTTACTCCCCGGTCTCTCTCAGGTCTTCACCCCTGGCCCTCATGGACTCCCTTGTGTGTCCCAGCTACTCTCCAACCACGCCCAGATTTCAGCTGGAGTCAGTTCCAGACGCCCCGGAGTCACCACCAAACTCACCAATTTCACTCAGTTACTCCCCAGTCTCTCTCATGTCTTCACCATCCCTCTGGGACTCTCTGGTCTGTCCCAGCTACTCTCCAACCACGCCCAGATTTCAGCTGGAGTCAGTTCCAGCCACGCCGGAATCACCAGCAAACTCACCAATTTCACTCAATTACTCCCCAGTCTCTCTCACGTCTTCACCAGCCCTCAGGGACTCTCCTGTGTGTCCCAGCTACTCTCCAACCAGGCCCACATTTCAGCGGGGGTCAGTTCCACCCACCACGGAATCACCACCAAGCTCACCAATTTCGCTCACTTACTCTCCAGTCTCTCCCATGCCTTCACCCCTAGCCCTCAGGGACTCTCCTGTGTGTCCCAGCTACTCTCCATCCACGCCCAGATTTCAGCTACAGTCAGTTCCTGACACCCCGGAGTCACCACCAAACTCACCATGTTCACTCAGTTACTCCCCGGTCTCTCTCAGGTCTTCACCCCTGGCCCTCATGGACTCTCTTGTGTGTCCCAGCTACTCTCCAACCACGCCCAGATTTCAGCTGGAGTCAGTTCCAGCCACGCTGGAATCACCAGCAAACTCACCAGTTTCACTCAATTACCCTCCAGTCTCTCTCGTGTCTTCACCAGCCCTCAAGGACTCTCCTGTCTGTCCCAGCTACTCTCCAAACTTCTCTAGAGTCCAGCTGGAGTCAGTTCCTGGCACCCAGGGCACACCACCGCACTCACCAATTTCACCGACTTACTCCCCATTCTCGCTCACGTTGTCACCCCCAGCCCTCAGGGACTCTTCTGTCTCTCTCTGCTACTCTTCAACCATCTCCAGATTTCACCTGGAGTCAGCTTCCCACACCCAGGAATCACCTACAAACTCACGGACCTTACTGCAACCCTCCCCCATTTCTTTCACCTCTTCACCCCCAGCCTTCAGGGACTCTCCTGTGTCTCCCAGCTTCTCTCCAGCCTTCCCCAGATTTCTGCCGCAGTCAGCCCCAGGCACCCAGGAGAACCCTAGACACTCACAGGCCTCAGGAGACTATCTCCCTATGATCTGTATCTGTACAGGGTTGGCTCCCACGCATCCCTCTGTGATCCCAAACCCATCTCCACTTACACTCAGACACTCCCAGGGCCTGACAGCTACTCCCCGTTATTGTCCTTCAGTTCGAAGCCCTGGCCAATCTACTAGCCAACGTGACGCAGTTACCTCTTCTTCTTGCCAGCAGAAGAGGCCCCTGGAATGGCCGATATCACCACCCAGCCTAGCCTCACCCCCCACAGCTGTGCAGCGGGACCCTCCTGCTGGCCCACGTGGCTGCCAGAGCCCATGCTGACTCGTACCTCCAGCACGTCGGCGTCCCTGCGGGCGACACTGCGGGTGACATGTCACTGCGGGTGACATGGCTAGCATGACCCTCCTCCCTGGCAGTGACACTGCTGATGTGAGCCCCAGTTTCAGATCTGTCATTGGTAAATATGACTGCTTTCCCTCTTCTCTCTCTCTTCCATTCACAGGGCTTTTCATTCTCTCTGTTTCTGTCTCCGTTTCAGATATTTACTCACCTTTTTCTCTTTCACTATGTCTGTCGCGGTCTCGATGAGAGTGTGCCACATAAGATTCCCCCTTTAAAAGTCATGAATTCAGTGGCCTTTACTCTTTTCGTGGTTGTGCACATTCAATTTTAATTCGCAATCCATTTTAGAACATCTTATCACCCCGGCCACAGAAAAACCCTGTAAACACGAGTCACCCCTCATTCTCTCTCAAACCCTCTCCCTGACACTCAGCCCTAGGTAACAACTACATAGAGCGATCAATCCCATATCCATAGATTTCCATATTGTGGGCATTTCATATAAACCCAATTGCACAATATGGGAGCTTTTGTGACTGACTTTACACTTAGCACAATATTTTCAAGATTCATCCACATTGTAGCCTTACCCACAGTGGGGAACCATTTTTTTTTTTTTTTTTGGTTTTACTTACTAACACCGGGTGTTTTCTCCTTCCTTCCGGCTGTCTTTCCTTCCTTCCTTCCTTCCTTCCTTTCTTCCTTCCTTCCTTCCATTTCTCTCTTACTCCTTCTGCCCTCTCTCTTTCATAGGCCTTAGGTGCATCCTACATTCTGTGTTTTTTTTGGGAAATCCTCGACTGTTGCAGGAAAATTGTGTTATTGTTATTATTTACCGCTATCTCTCTTTCGTGGTTCTCCATCAATTGTAAACCTCTATTGGTTTCTCCCAAGTCAGTAAGTATATTTTAATTAGGTGCACCTGTTTTTCTTCATATAGCTATTTCTGGAGTATGGGGTCACATACTCAAAACCCAGTGTGACTCAAAAAACGCATCTAATATCCCAATAAACCCATCATAAAGTTGAAAAATCAAAAATGAAACCATCATGAGTCACGGTTTGTCCGTGAATATGGGCTTCATCCATTCCCTTCTATTTAATAATGCTGAACACCATTAACAAAGGCAGACTGATAGGGAGTGGATATTGATGGCATTTTAAAAATCAGTTATTCGAGGGATACTTTAACCTGACTGAAAAACTGATCTAACTGTACTACTACAGTGAAAGACTATTTGAAATGTTTTGAGACAGAGTAGTACATTTGTGAGTGAAATTTTATGGCTCTTTTCTCTTAGTAGGAACCTCTGTGTGTGGAAAACTGAGAAAATTGCTTTCTGCTGTAGAGTCTGGCATTCATTGTAGATTAAAGCTTATTTTTCTGTGAATGAATCTTATTCAATAAAATACTATTCTTTAAAATAAAAGAAAAAACACACTGGTGATGTGAAGTCATTATCCTCAGCAAACTAATCCGGGAAAAGAAAACCAAACACCACATTCTCACTTATAAAGGGAGCTGGAAAACGAGATCACATGGACACAGGAAGGGGAACAACACGCACTGGGGTCCTTCGGGAGGTAGAGCATTAAGAAAAACAGCTAGTGCATGCTGGGCTTAATACCTAGGTGATGGGTTGACAGGTGCAACAAACCACCATGGCACACGTCTACCTTTGTAACAAATCTGCACACCCTGCACATATACCCCAGAACTTAGAAACAAAACGAAACAAAACAAAACGAAAAAACGACAACAAAACGCTAGCGGCAAAATAAAGTTTCAAACAGAGAAAGTGACGGACCAATTTTTGGTTCAAATCATGGTTATCAGCCCAGGTGCCATAAGGTCAGGATAAAGAATTTGATTACATATTGTAAATAAGACATACAGCAAATGACTAGAAAATTTATTCTCAACATATGTGTGTCTTCTAATTCAATGATGACGATATCTACCGGGACGTAGCATTAGACTGCAATGGGCTCAGTCCCGCAAGACTGGCCTCCCACTCCAATAACAATGGGAAGCCCTACGTTGTTTTCCCTGTGCTTCTTAGCAACTGGCTATAAATCAGGTTTCCATCACTATCAGTTTTAGTTGCATTGATTTACTGGAAGAGCTCACAGCACGCAAGGAATCACTTACATTTACCATTTTATTATAGCGGATATTGCCAAAAATTCAGAAAAAAGATTTTGGGCCGGGCATGTGGGGGGGTGGGGGGGGGTCGCGCACTACGTTCCAGGAAGTGTTATCCAGAAGCCCTCCAAACCCAGTCCTTTTGGGTTTTTATGGAGACCTCATTCTGTAGGCATGATGGGTTAAACCATAGGCTATTGGTGGTCAACTCAACCTGAGGCTCTCAACCCTCCCTGGAGATTGGCGTTGAGGCTTTGCCATTCTCAGTCTGTGTAAAAGAATTTACACAAACGGAATTTTAAAACAGATTAGCATAACTGGAATCTTAATCAGATGATTGAATTATCTGGAGCCACACCTTGATATTCCTAACCCGAGCACCCTCATCCAACGAATGCTCCACCCAACTGGCTCCCAAGTCTCTACGTGGTTCCAGAGCAAAAGAATGTTTATACAACGCCTATCTCCACTTTTTCCTCAAAGTCTTTTCGCTTCCACGGGTAATTCTTAAACTGCCATGCATCAGGGTCAGGGGGAGGGCTTGTTACAACACAGATCTGTGGATCTCCGGGGTTTGAGGGTTGCAAGGATGCTGCTGCTGTCAAAACCACGATGTGAGAACCACAGAACCACTAGGTGGTTTTCAGTGTTTCAGTGCATTTAATTCATAAGATATTTGGCCAAGAAACCTGGTAAGATCTTAGGTTGTCCCAAATGTGGCGCATGAAATCAAATCAGGAGAACAGTTTCCTGCGAGGTGTAGCCTGGGAAAGTTGGGGGTGACTGACGGAAAGGAGGAGTGAAGCTCCGCCCTTTCCGCCGCTAGGCTACGCCCGAGGCTATTTAAACCCACCCTGGCGGGCCTGTACTCAGATCTTCGCAGAGCGGAGCAGCGGCGGGAGCGTTTTGCAGGCTCTGCGTGGACTTGGAGCTTACAGCGTCTTGCGACTTGGAAGCGGATTCAGAGGACAGGACAGAACACTTGGGTAAGTGAATCTCTGTCTGTCTGTCTGTCTGTCTCATTGCTTGGTTTATTTCCATATTCTTAAGGAGCACATACCTCACAACACACACACACACACACACACACACACACACACGCACGCACGCACACACACACACTCCTTCATTCTGCGGGTTAGAAAATTGGTAGGGGTCCCTGGGAGCTGCAGGTTTCCTAATCATGTCTGCACCTAAGAACAGTTGGGTCTTGTCTGGCTCTTCTTATGAACGGTCCGCCAGCCCGGGCTCCCCAAGATCCATGCTAGCCTCACCCAGCTTCTCCCTCTCCCCTCTCAGAAACTCCGACTTAAGAGGAAGCTCCCCACCAGGGATCCGGAGCTACCATTCACCATCCCCTAGGGCTTCACCACACTCACCTCTGTCATCACCAGAATCCCACAAGCTCCCATTTCCCTTTCCTCACCGTGATGGGCAATCAATGAAGCCATTGGGCTCTCCCGTGTCCTCCTCTGGGGATTCTTTAGAGTCACCACGTTCATCAATAATATACCACGCGTTCTTACTGACATCACCCAGCAGCTCACCCCCAGCTCCCGGGGAGTCTCCTGTGTCTCCCAGCTACTCTCCAAACAACCCCAGATTTCAGCTGGAGTCAGCCCCCCACACCCAGGAATCACCTACAAACTCACGAGCCTCACGGTGCTCCTCCCCTGTGTCTTTCATCTCTTCACCCCCAGGCCTCAGGGACTCTCCCGTGTCTCCCAGTTACTCTGCAGCCATCCCCAGGTTTCTGCGGGAGTCAGCCCCATGCACTCAGGAGTCCCCCAGAGACTCGCAGGTCTCAGGAGATGATGAGCGGTCCCCCGGGCCTGACTCCTCAAGATTCATGCCTGCCTCACCCAGCTTCCCCCTCTCCCCTCCCAGAAACCTTGACCCAAGGGGCAGCTCCTCACCAGGGATGTGGAAGTACTCTACATCATCCCGCAGGGCTTCACCACTCTCACATCCATCATCAACAGAATTTCACAACTTTACATTTGCCTTTCCTAACCAAGCAGGGCAATCACTCATGTCATTGTGCTCTCCCGTGTCCTCCTCTGGAGATTCTTCACAGTCACCTCATTCATCAATAATATACCATATGTTCTTACCGCCATCATCCAGCAGCTCACCCCGAGCCATCAATGACTCTCCTGTCTGTCCCAGCTACTCTCCGACTACACCCAGATTTCAGCGGGCGTCGGTCTCCCACACCCCAGAAACACCTACAAACTCACAGACCTCAGTGAGATCCTCGCCAGTCTCTGTCACGTCTTCACCCCCAGTCATTGCGGACCCTCCTGTCTGCCCCAGCTACTCTCCAGCCATGCCCACATTTCAGCGGGAGTCAGTTCCAGGAAGCCAGGGATCACCACCAAGCTCACCACTTTCACTGAGTTACTCCCCAGTCTCTAGCACGTCTTTATCCCCAACCCTCAGGGACTCTCCTCTCTGTCCCAGCTGCTCTCCAGCCACGCCCACATTTCAGCGGGAGTCAGTTGCAGGCACCCAGAAGTCACCACCAAACTCACCAACTTCACTGCGTGACTCCCCAGTCTCTCTCATGTCTTCACCATCCCTCAGGGACTCTCCTGCCTGTCCCAGCTACTCTCCAGCCACGCCCACATTTCAGCGGGAGTCAGTGGCAGGCACCCAGAAGTCACCACCAAACTCACCAACTTCACTGCGTGACTCCCCAGTCTCTCTCATGTCTTCACCATCCCTCAGGGACTCTTTTGTCTGTCCCAGCTACTCTCCAACCACGCCCAGATTTCAGCTGCAGCCAGTTCCAGCCACGCCGGAATCACCAGGAAACTCACCAATTTCACGCAATTACTCCCCAGTCTCTCTCATGTCTTCACCATTCCTCAGGGACTCTTTTGTCTGTCCCAGCTACTCTCCAACCACGCCCAGATTTCAGCTGCAGCCAGTTCCAGCCACGCCGGAATCACCAGGAAACTCACCAATTTCACTCAATTACTCCCCAGTCTCTCTCATGTCTTCACCAGCCCCCAGGGACTCTCCTGTGTGTCCCAACTACTCTCACACCACGCCCACATTTCAGTGGGAGTCACTTCCCGGCACCCAGAAATCACCACCAATCTCACCAATTTCACTCACTTACTCTCCAGTCTCTCTCATGTCTTCACCAGCAATCAGGGACTCTCCTGTGTGTCCCAGCTACTCTCCAACCACGCCCAGATTTCAGCTGCAGTCCGTTCCTGACACCCCGGAGTCACCACCAAACTCACCAGGTTCACCGAGTTACTCCCCGGTCTCTCTCAGGTCTTCACCCCTGGCCCTCATGGACTCCCTTGTGTGTCCCAGCTACTCTCCAACCACGCCCAGATTTCAGCTGGAGTCAGTTCCAGACGCCCCGGAGTCACCACCAAACTCACCAATTTCACTCAGTTACTCCCCAGTCTCTCTCATGTCTTCACCATCCCTCTGGGACTCTCTGGTCTGTCCCAGCTACTCTCCAACCACGCCCAGATTTCAGCTGGAGTCAGTTCCAGCCACGCCGGAATCACCAGCAAACTCACCAATTTCACTCAATTACTCCCCAGTCTCTCTCACGTCTTCACCAGCCCTCAGGGACTCTCCTGTGTGTCCCAGCTACTCTCCAACCAGGCCCACATTTCAGCGGGGGTCAGTTCCACCCACCACGGAATCACCACCAAGCTCACCAATTTCGCTCACTTACTCTCCAGTCTCTCCCATGCCTTCACCCCTAGCCCTCAGGGACTCTCCTGTGTGTCCCAGCTACTCTCCATCCACGCCCAGATTTCAGCTACAGTCAGTTCCTGACACCCCGGAGTCACCACCAAACTCACCATGTTCACTCAGTTACTCCCCGGTCTCTCTCAGGTCTTCACCCCTGGCCCTCATGGACTCTCTTGTGTGTCCCAGCTACTCTCCAACCACGCCCAGATTTCAGCTGGAGTCAGTTCCAGCCACGCTGGAATCACCAGCAAACTCACCAGTTTCACTCAATTACCCTCCAGTCTCTCTCGTGTCTTCACCAGCCCTCAAGGACTCTCCTGTCTGTCCCAGCTACTCTCCAAACTTCTCTAGAGTCCAGCTGGAGTCAGTTCCTGGCACCCAGGGCACACCACCGCACTCACCAATTTCACCGACTTACTCCCCATTCTCGCTCACGTTGTCACCCCCAGCCCTCAGGGACTCTTCTGTCTCTCTCTGCTACTCTTCAACCATCTCCAGATTTCACCTGGAGTCAGCTTCCCACACCCAGGAATCACCTACAAACTCACGGACCTTACTGCAACCCTCCCCCATTTCTTTCACCTCTTCACCCCCAGCCTTCAGGGACTCTCCTGTGTCTCCCAGCTTCTCTCCAGCCTTCCCCAGATTTCTGCCGCAGTCAGCCCCAGGCACCCAGGAGAACCCTAGACACTCACAGGCCTCAGGAGACTATCTCCCTATGATCTGTATCTGTACAGGGTTGGCTCCCACGCATCCCTCTGTGATCCCAAACCCATCTCCACTTACACTCAGACACTCCCAGGGCCTGACAGCTACTCCCCGTTATTGTCCTTCAGTTCGAAGCCCTGGCCAATCTACTAGCCAACGTGACGCAGTTACCTCTTCTTCTTGCCAGCAGAAGAGGCCCCTGGAATGGCCGATATCACCACCCAGCCTAGCCTCACCCCCCACAGCTGTGCAGCGGGACCCTCCTGCTGGCCCACGTGGCTGCCAGAGCCCATGCTGACTCGTACCTCCAGCACGTCGGCGTCCCTGCGGGCGACACTGCGGGTGACATGTCACTGCGGGTGACATGGCTAGCATGACCCTCCTCCCTGGCAGTGACACTGCTGATGTGAGCCCCAGTTTCAGATCTGTCATTGGTAAATATGACTGCTTTCCCTCTTCTCTCTCTCTTCCATTCACAGGGCTTTTCATTCTCTCTGTTTCTGTCTCCGTTTCAGATATTTACTCACCTTTTTCTCTTTCACTATGTCTGTCGCGGTCTCGATGAGAGTGTGCCACATAAGATTCCCCCTTTAAAAGTCATGAATTCAGTGGCCTTTACTCTTTTCGTGGTTGTGCACATTCAATTTTAATTCGCAATCCATTTTAGAACATCTTATCACCCCGGCCACAGAAAAACCCTGTAAACACGAGTCACCCCTCATTCTCTCTCAAACCCTCTCCCTGACACTCAGCCCTAGGTAACAACTACATAGAGCGATCAATCCCATATCCATAGATTTCCATATTGTGGGCATTTCATATAAACCCAATTGCACAATATGGGAGCTTTTGTGACTGACTTTACACTTAGCACAATATTTTCAAGATTCATCCACATTGTAGCCTTACCCACAGTGGGGAACCATTTTTTTTTTTTTTTTTGGTTTTACTTACTAACACCGGGTGTTTTCTCCTTCCTTCCGGCTGTCTTTCCTTCCTTCCTTCCTTCCTTCCTTTCTTCCTTCCTTCCTTCCATTTCTCTCTTACTCCTTCTGCCCTCTCTCTTTCATAGGCCTTAGGTGCATCCTACATTCTGTGTTTTTTTTGGGAAATCCTCGACTGTTGCAGGAAAATTGTGTTATTGTTATTATTTACCGCTATCTCTCTTTCGTGGTTCTCCATCAATTGTAAACCTCTATTGGTTTCTCCCAAGTCAGTAAGTATATTTTAATTAGGTGCACCTGTTTTTCTTCATATAGCTATTTCTGGAGTATGGGGTCACATACTCAAAACCCAGTGTGACTCAAAAAACGCATCTAATATCCCAATAAACCCATCATAAAGTTGAAAAATCAAAAATGAAACCATCATGAGTCACGGTTTGTCCGTGAATATGGGCTTCATCCATTCCCTTCTATTTAATAATGCTGAACACCATTAACAAAGGCAGACTGATAGGGAGTGGATATTGATGGCATTTTAAAAATCAGTTATTCGAGGGATACTTTAACCTGACTGAAAAACTGATCTAACTGTACTACTACAGTGAAAGACTATTTGAAATGTTTTGAGACAGAGTAGTACATTTGTGAGTGAAATTTTATGGCTCTTTTCTCTTAGTAGGAACCTCTGTGTGTGGAAAACTGAGAAAATTGCTTTCTGCTGTAGAGTCTGGCATTCATTGTAGATTAAAGCTTATTTTTCTGTGAATGAATCTTATTCAATAAAATACTATTCTTTAAAATAAAAGAAAAAACACACTGGTGATGTGAAGTCATTATCCTCAGCAAACTAATCCGGGAAAAGAAAACCAAACACCACATTCTCACTTATAAAGGGAGCTGGAAAACGAGATCACATGGACACAGGAAGGGGAACAACACGCACTGGGGTCCTTCGGGAGGTAGAGCATTAAGAAAAACAGCTAGTGCATGCTGGGCTTAATACCTAGGTGATGGGTTGACAGGTGCAACAAACCACCATGGCACACGTCTACCTTTGTAACAAATCTGCACACCCTGCACATATACCCCAGAACTTAGAAACAAAACGAAACAAAACAAAACGAAAAAACGACAACAAAACGCTAGCGGCAAAATAAAGTTTCAAACAGAGAAAGTGACGGACCAATTTTTGGTTCAAATCATGGTTATCAGCCCAGGTGCCATAAGGTCAGGATAAAGAATTTGATTACATATTGTAAATAAGACATACAGCAAATGACTAGAAAATTTATTCTCAACATATGTGTGTCTTCTAATTCAATGATGACGATATCTACCGGGACGTAGCATTAGACTGCAATGGGCTCAGTCCCGCAAGACTGGCCTCCCACTCCAATAACAATGGGAAGCCCTACGTTGTTTTCCCTGTGCTTCTTAGCAACTGGCTATAAATCAGGTTTCCATCACTATCAGTTTTAGTTGCATTGATTTACTGGAAGAGCTCACAGCACGCAAGGAATCACTTACATTTACCATTTTATTATAGCGGATATTGCCAAAAATTCAGAAAAAAGATTTTGGGCCGGGCATGTGGGGGGGTGGGGGGGGTCGCGCACTACGTTCCAGGAAGTGTTATCCAGAAGCCCTCCAAACCCAGTCCTTTTGGGTTTTTATGGAGACCTCATTCTGTAGGCATGATGGGTTAAACCATAGGCTATTGGTGGTCAACTCAACCTGAGGCTCTCAACCCTCCCTGGAGATTGGCGTTGAGGCTTTGCCATTCTCAGTCTGTGTAAAAGAATTTACACAAACGGAATTTTAAAACAGATTAGCATAACTGGAATCTTAATCAGATGATTGAATTATCTGGAGCCACACCTTGATATTCCTAACCCGAGCACCCTCATCCAACGAATGCTCCACCCAACTGGCTCCCAAGTCTCTACGTGGTTCCAGAGCAAAAGAATGTTTATACAACGCCTATCTCCACTTTTTCCTCAAAGTCTTTTCGCTTCCACGGGTAATTCTTAAACTGCCATGCATCAGGGTCAGGGGGAGGGCTTGTTACAACACAGATCTGTGGATCTCCGGGGTTTGAGGGTTGCAAGGATGCTGCTGCTGTCAAAACCACGATGTGAGAACCACAGAACCACTAGGTGGTTTTCAGTGTTTCAGTGCATTTAATTCATAAGATATTTGGCCAAGAAACCTGGTAAGATCTTAGGTTGTCCCAAATGTGGCGCATGAAATCAAATCAGGAGAACAGTTTCCTGCGAGGTGTAGCCTGGGAAAGTTGGGGGTGACTGACGGAAAGGAGGAGTGAAGCTCCGCCCTTTCCGCCGCTAGGCTACGCCCGAGGCTATTTAAACCCACCCTGGCGGGCCTGTACTCAGATCTTCGCAGAGCGGAGCAGCGGCGGGAGCGTTTTGCAGGCTCTGCGTGGACTTGGAGCTTACAGCGTCTTGCGACTTGGAAGCGGATTCAGAGGACAGGACAGAACACTTGGGTAAGTGAATCTCTGTCTGTCTGTCTGTCTGTCTCATTGCTTGGTTTATTTCCATATTCTTAAGGAGCACATACCTCACAACACACACACACACACACACACACACACACACACGCACGCACGCACACACACACACTCCTTCATTCTGCGGGTTAGAAAATTGGTAGGGGTCCCTGGGAGCTGCAGGTTTCCTAATCATGTCTGCACCTAAGAACAGTTGGGTCTTGTCTGGCTCTTCTTATGAACGGTCCGCCAGCCCGGGCTCCCCAAGATCCATGCTAGCCTCACCCAGCTTCTCCCTCTCCCCTCTCAGAAACTCCGACTTAAGAGGAAGCTCCCCACCAGGGATCCGGAGCTACCATTCACCATCCCCTAGGGCTTCACCACACTCACCTCTGTCATCACCAGAATCCCACAAGCTCCCATTTCCCTTTCCTCACCGTGATGGGCAATCAATGAAGCCATTGGGCTCTCCCGTGTCCTCCTCTGGGGATTCTTTAGAGTCACCACGTTCATCAATAATATACCACGCGTTCTTACTGACATCACCCAGCAGCTCACCCCCAGCTCCCGGGGAGTCTCCTGTGTCTCCCAGCTACTCTCCAAACAACCCCAGATTTCAGCTGGAGTCAGCCCCCCACACCCAGGAATCACCTACAAACTCACGAGCCTCACGGTGCTCCTCCCCTGTGTCTTTCATCTCTTCACCCCCAGGCCTCAGGGACTCTCCCGTGTCTCCCAGTTACTCTGCAGCCATCCCCAGGTTTCTGCGGGAGTCAGCCCCATGCACTCAGGAGTCCCCCAGAGACTCGCAGGTCTCAGGAGATGATGAGCGGTCCCCCGGGCCTGACTCCTCAAGATTCATGCCTGCCTCACCCAGCTTCCCCCTCTCCCCTCCCAGAAACCTTGACCCAAGGGGCAGCTCCTCACCAGGGATGTGGAAGTACTCTACATCATCCCGCAGGGCTTCACCACTCTCACATCCATCATCAACAGAATTTCACAACTTTACATTTGCCTTTCCTAACCAAGCAGGGCAATCACTCATGTCATTGTGCTCTCCCGTGTCCTCCTCTGGAGATTCTTCACAGTCACCTCATTCATCAATAATATACCATATGTTCTTACCGCCATCATCCAGCAGCTCACCCCGAGCCATCAATGACTCTCCTGTCTGTCCCAGCTACTCTCCGACTACACCCAGATTTCAGCGGGCGTCGGTCTCCCACACCCCAGAAACACCTACAAACTCACAGACCTCAGTGAGATCCTCGCCAGTCTCTGTCACGTCTTCACCCCCAGTCATTGCGGACCCTCCTGTCTGCCCCAGCTACTCTCCAGCCATGCCCACATTTCAGCGGGAGTCAGTTCCAGGAAGCCAGGGATCACCACCAAGCTCACCACTTTCACTGAGTTACTCCCCAGTCTCTAGCACGTCTTTATCCCCAACCCTCAGGGACTCTCCTCTCTGTCCCAGCTGCTCTCCAGCCACGCCCACATTTCAGCGGGAGTCAGTTGCAGGCACCCAGAAGTCACCACCAAACTCACCAACTTCACTGCGTGACTCCCCAGTCTCTCTCATGTCTTCACCATCCCTCAGGGACTCTCCTGCCTGTCCCAGCTACTCTCCAGCCACGCCCACATTTCAGCGGGAGTCAGTGGCAGGCACCCAGAAGTCACCACCAAACTCACCAACTTCACTGCGTGACTCCCCAGTCTCTCTCATGTCTTCACCATCCCTCAGGGACTCTTTTGTCTGTCCCAGCTACTCTCCAACCACGCCCAGATTTCAGCTGCAGCCAGTTCCAGCCACGCCGGAATCACCAGGAAACTCACCAATTTCACGCAATTACTCCCCAGTCTCTCTCATGTCTTCACCATTCCTCAGGGACTCTTTTGTCTGTCCCAGCTACTCTCCAACCACGCCCAGATTTCAGCTGCAGCCAGTTCCAGCCACGCCGGAATCACCAGGAAACTCACCAATTTCACTCAATTACTCCCCAGTCTCTCTCATGTCTTCACCAGCCCCCAGGGACTCTCCTGTGTGTCCCAACTACTCTCACACCACGCCCACATTTCAGTGGGAGTCACTTCCCGGCACCCAGAAATCACCACCAATCTCACCAATTTCACTCACTTACTCTCCAGTCTCTCTCATGTCTTCACCAGCAATCAGGGACTCTCCTGTGTGTCCCAGCTACTCTCCAACCACGCCCAGATTTCAGCTGCAGTCCGTTCCTGACACCCCGGAGTCACCACCAAACTCACCAGGTTCACCGAGTTACTCCCCGGTCTCTCTCAGGTCTTCACCCCTGGCCCTCATGGACTCCCTTGTGTGTCCCAGCTACTCTCCAACCACGCCCAGATTTCAGCTGGAGTCAGTTCCAGACGCCCCGGAGTCACCACCAAACTCACCAATTTCACTCAGTTACTCCCCAGTCTCTCTCATGTCTTCACCATCCCTCTGGGACTCTCTGGTCTGTCCCAGCTACTCTCCAACCACGCCCAGATTTCAGCTGGAGTCAGTTCCAGCCACGCCGGAATCACCAGCAAACTCACCAATTTCACTCAATTACTCCCCAGTCTCTCTCACGTCTTCACCAGCCCTCAGGGACTCTCCTGTGTGTCCCAGCTACTCTCCAACCAGGCCCACATTTCAGCGGGGGTCAGTTCCACCCACCACGGAATCACCACCAAGCTCACCAATTTCGCTCACTTACTCTCCAGTCTCTCCCATGCCTTCACCCCTAGCCCTCAGGGACTCTCCTGTGTGTCCCAGCTACTCTCCATCCACGCCCAGATTTCAGCTACAGTCAGTTCCTGACACCCCGGAGTCACCACCAAACTCACCATGTTCACTCAGTTACTCCCCGGTCTCTCTCAGGTCTTCACCCCTGGCCCTCATGGACTCTCTTGTGTGTCCCAGCTACTCTCCAACCACGCCCAGATTTCAGCTGGAGTCAGTTCCAGCCACGCTGGAATCACCAGCAAACTCACCAGTTTCACTCAATTACCCTCCAGTCTCTCTCGTGTCTTCACCAGCCCTCAAGGACTCTCCTGTCTGTCCCAGCTACTCTCCAAACTTCTCTAGAGTCCAGCTGGAGTCAGTTCCTGGCACCCAGGGCACACCACCGCACTCACCAATTTCACCGACTTACTCCCCATTCTCGCTCACGTTGTCACCCCCAGCCCTCAGGGACTCTTCTGTCTCTCTCTGCTACTCTTCAACCATCTCCAGATTTCACCTGGAGTCAGCTTCCCACACCCAGGAATCACCTACAAACTCACGGACCTTACTGCAACCCTCCCCCATTTCTTTCACCTCTTCACCCCCAGCCTTCAGGGACTCTCCTGTGTCTCCCAGCTTCTCTCCAGCCTTCCCCAGATTTCTGCCGCAGTCAGCCCCAGGCACCCAGGAGAACCCTAGACACTCACAGGCCTCAGGAGACTATCTCCCTATGATCTGTATCTGTACAGGGTTGGCTCCCACGCATCCCTCTGTGATCCCAAACCCATCTCCACTTACACTCAGACACTCCCAGGGCCTGACAGCTACTCCCCGTTATTGTCCTTCAGTTCGAAGCCCTGGCCAATCTACTAGCCAACGTGACGCAGTTACCTCTTCTTCTTGCCAGCAGAAGAGGCCCCTGGAATGGCCGATATCACCACCCAGCCTAGCCTCACCCCCCACAGCTGTGCAGCGGGACCCTCCTGCTGGCCCACGTGGCTGCCAGAGCCCATGCTGACTCGTACCTCCAGCACGTCGGCGTCCCTGCGGGCGACACTGCGGGTGACATGTCACTGCGGGTGACATGGCTAGCATGACCCTCCTCCCTGGCAGTGACACTGCTGATGTGAGCCCCAGTTTCAGATCTGTCATTGGTAAATATGACTGCTTTCCCTCTTCTCTCTCTCTTCCATTCACAGGGCTTTTCATTCTCTCTGTTTCTGTCTCCGTTTCAGATATTTACTCACCTTTTTCTCTTTCACTATGTCTGTCGCGGTCTCGATGAGAGTGTGCCACATAAGATTCCCCCTTTAAAAGTCATGAATTCAGTGGCCTTTACTCTTTTCGTGGTTGTGCACATTCAATTTTAATTCGCAATCCATTTTAGAACATCTTATCACCCCGGCCACAGAAAAACCCTGTAAACACGAGTCACCCCTCATTCTCTCTCAAACCCTCTCCCTGACACTCAGCCCTAGGTAACAACTACATAGAGCGATCAATCCCATATCCATAGATTTCCATATTGTGGGCATTTCATATAAACCCAATTGCACAATATGGGAGCTTTTGTGACTGACTTTACACTTAGCACAATATTTTCAAGATTCATCCACATTGTAGCCTTACCCACAGTGGGGAACCATTTTTTTTTTTTTTTTTGGTTTTACTTACTAACACCGGGTGTTTTCTCCTTCCTTCCGGCTGTCTTTCCTTCCTTCCTTCCTTCCTTCCTTTCTTCCTTCCTTCCTTCCATTTCTCTCTTACTCCTTCTGCCCTCTCTCTTTCATAGGCCTTAGGTGCATCCTACATTCTGTGTTTTTTTTGGGAAATCCTCGACTGTTGCAGGAAAATTGTGTTATTGTTATTATTTACCGCTATCTCTCTTTCGTGGTTCTCCATCAATTGTAAACCTCTATTGGTTTCTCCCAAGTCAGTAAGTATATTTTAATTAGGTGCACCTGTTTTTCTTCATATAGCTATTTCTGGAGTATGGAGTCACATACTCAAAACCCAGTGTGACTCAAAAAACGCATCTAATATCCCAATAAACCCATCATAAAGTTGAAAAATCAAAAATGAAACCATCATGAGTCACGGTTTGTCCGTGAATATGGGCTTCATCCATTCCCTTCTATTTAATAATGCTGAACACCATTAACAAAGGCAGACTGATAGGGAGTGGATATTGATGGCATTTTAAAAATCAGTTATTCGAGGGATACTTTAACCTGACTGAAAAACTGATCTAACTGTACTACTACAGTGAAAGACTATTTGAAATGTTTTGAGACAGAGTAGTACATTTGTGAGTGAAATTTTATGGCTCTTTTCTCTTAGTAGGAACCTCTGTGTGTGGAAAACTGAGAAAATTGCTTTCTGCTGTAGAGTCTGGCATTCATTGTAGATTAAAGCTTATTTTTCTGTGAATGAATCTTATTCAATAAAATACTATTCTTTAAAATAAAAGAAAAAACACACTGGTGATGTGAAGTCATTATCCTCAGCAAACTAATCCGGGAAAAGAAAACCAAACACCACATTCTCACTTATAAAGGGAGCTGGAAAACGAGATCACATGGACACAGGAAGGGGAACAACACGCACTGGGGTCCTTCGGGAGGTAGAGCATTAAGAAAAACAGCTAGTGCATGCTGGGCTTAATACCTAGGTGATGGGTTGACAGGTGCAACAAACCACCATGGCACACGTCTACCTTTGTAACAAATCTGCACACCCTGCACATATACCCCAGAACTTAGAAACAAAACGAAACAAAACAAAACGAAAAAACGACAACAAAACGCTAGCGGCAAAATAAAGTTTCAAACAGAGAAAGTGACGGACCAATTTTTGGTTCAAATCATGGTTATCAGCCCAGGTGCCATAAGGTCAGGATAAAGAATTTGATTACATATTGTAAATAAGACATACAGCAAATGACTAGAAAATTTATTCTCAACATATGTGTGTCTTCTAATTCAATGATGACGATATCTACCGGGACGTAGCATTAGACTGCAATGGGCTCAGTCCCGCAAGACTGGCCTCCCACTCCAATAACAATGGGAAGCCCTACGTTGTTTTCCCTGTGCTTCTTAGCAACTGGCTATAAATCAGGTTTCCATCACTATCAGTTTTAGTTGCATTGATTTACTGGAAGAGCTCACAGCACGCAAGGAATCACTTACATTTACCATTTTATTATAGCGGATATTGCCAAAAATTCAGAAAAAAGATTTTGGGCCGGGCATGTGGGGGGGTGGGGGGGGTCGCGCACTACGTTCCAGGAAGTGTTATCCAGAAGCCCTCCAAACCCAGTCCTTTTGGGTTTTTATGGAGACCTCATTCTGTAGGCATGATGGGTTAAACCATAGGCTATTGGTGGTCAACTCAACCTGAGGCTCTCAACCCTCCCTGGAGATTGGCGTTGAGGCTTTGCCATTCTCAGTCTGTGTAAAAGAATTTACACAAACGGAATTTTAAAACAGATTAGCATAACTGGAATCTTAATCAGATGATTGAATTATCTGGAGCCACACCTTGATATTCCTAACCCGAGCACCCTCATCCAACGAATGCTCCACCCAACTGGCTCCCAAGTCTCTACGTGGTTCCAGAGCAAAAGAATGTTTATACAACGCCTATCTCCACTTTTTCCTCAAAGTCTTTTCGCTTCCACGGGTAATTCTTAAACTGCCATGCATCAGGGTCAGGGGGAGGGCTTGTTACAACACAGATCTGTGGATCTCCGGGGTTTGAGGGTTGCAAGGATGCTGCTGCTGTCAAAACCACGATGTGAGAACCACAGAACCACTAGGTGGTTTTCAGTGTTTCAGTGCATTTAATTCATAAGATATTTGGCCAAGAAACCTGGTAAGATCTTAGGTTGTCCCAAATGTGGCGCATGAAATCAAATCAGGAGAACAGTTTCCTGCGAGGTGTAGCCTGGGAAAGTTGGGGGTGACTGACGGAAAGGAGGAGTGAAGCTCCGCCCTTTCCGCCGCTAGGCTACGCCCGAGGCTATTTAAACCCACCCTGGCGGGCCTGTACTCAGATCTTCGCAGAGCGGAGCAGCGGCGGGAGCGTTTTGCAGGCTCTGCGTGGACTTGGAGCTTACAGCGTCTTGCGACTTGGAAGCGGATTCAGAGGACAGGACAGAACACTTGGGTAAGTGAATCTCTGTCTGTCTGTCTGTCTGTCTCATTGCTTGGTTTATTTCCATATTCTTAAGGAGCACATACCTCACAACACACACACACACACACACACACACACACACACGCACGCACGCACACACACACACTCCTTCATTCTGCGGGTTAGAAAATTGGTAGGGGTCCCTGGGAGCTGCAGGTTTCCTAATCATGTCTGCACCTAAGAACAGTTGGGTCTTGTCTGGCTCTTCTTATGAACGGTCCGCCAGCCCGGGCTCCCCAAGATCCATGCTAGCCTCACCCAGCTTCTCCCTCTCCCCTCTCAGAAACTCCGACTTAAGAGGAAGCTCCCCACCAGGGATCCGGAGCTACCATTCACCATCCCCTAGGGCTTCACCACACTCACCTCTGTCATCACCAGAATCCCACAAGCTCCCATTTCCCTTTCCTCACCGTGATGGGCAATCAATGAAGCCATTGGGCTCTCCCGTGTCCTCCTCTGGGGATTCTTTAGAGTCACCACGTTCATCAATAATATACCACGCGTTCTTACTGACATCACCCAGCAGCTCACCCCCAGCTCCCGGGGAGTCTCCTGTGTCTCCCAGCTACTCTCCAAACAACCCCAGATTTCAGCTGGAGTCAGCCCCCCACACCCAGGAATCACCTACAAACTCACGAGCCTCACGGTGCTCCTCCCCTGTGTCTTTCATCTCTTCACCCCCAGGCCTCAGGGACTCTCCCGTGTCTCCCAGTTACTCTGCAGCCATCCCCAGGTTTCTGCGGGAGTCAGCCCCATGCACTCAGGAGTCCCCCAGAGACTCGCAGGTCTCAGGAGATGATGAGCGGTCCCCCGGGCCTGACTCCTCAAGATTCATGCCTGCCTCACCCAGCTTCCCCCTCTCCCCTCCCAGAAACCTTGACCCAAGGGGCAGCTCCTCACCAGGGATGTGGAAGTACTCTACATCATCCCGCAGGGCTTCACCACTCTCACATCCATCATCAACAGAATTTCACAACTTTACATTTGCCTTTCCTAACCAAGCAGGGCAATCACTCATGTCATTGTGCTCTCCCGTGTCCTCCTCTGGAGATTCTTCACAGTCACCTCATTCATCAATAATATACCATATGTTCTTACCGCCATCATCCAGCAGCTCACCCCGAGCCATCAATGACTCTCCTGTCTGTCCCAGCTACTCTCCGACTACACCCAGATTTCAGCGGGCGTCGGTCTCCCACACCCCAGAAACACCTACAAACTCACAGACCTCAGTGAGATCCTCGCCAGTCTCTGTCACGTCTTCACCCCCAGTCATTGCGGACCCTCCTGTCTGCCCCAGCTACTCTCCAGCCATGCCCACATTTCAGCGGGAGTCAGTTCCAGGAAGCCAGGGATCACCACCAAGCTCACCACTTTCACTGAGTTACTCCCCAGTCTCTAGCACGTCTTTATCCCCAACCCTCAGGGACTCTCCTCTCTGTCCCAGCTGCTCTCCAGCCACGCCCACATTTCAGCGGGAGTCAGTTGCAGGCACCCAGAAGTCACCACCAAACTCACCAACTTCACTGCGTGACTCCCCAGTCTCTCTCATGTCTTCACCATCCCTCAGGGACTCTCCTGCCTGTCCCAGCTACTCTCCAGCCACGCCCACATTTCAGCGGGAGTCAGTGGCAGGCACCCAGAAGTCACCACCAAACTCACCAACTTCACTGCGTGACTCCCCAGTCTCTCTCATGTCTTCACCATCCCTCAGGGACTCTTTTGTCTGTCCCAGCTACTCTCCAACCACGCCCAGATTTCAGCTGCAGCCAGTTCCAGCCACGCCGGAATCACCAGGAAACTCACCAATTTCACGCAATTACTCCCCAGTCTCTCTCATGTCTTCACCATTCCTCAGGGACTCTTTTGTCTGTCCCAGCTACTCTCCAACCACGCCCAGATTTCAGCTGCAGCCAGTTCCAGCCACGCCGGAATCACCAGGAAACTCACCAATTTCACTCAATTACTCCCCAGTCTCTCTCATGTCTTCACCAGCCCCCAGGGACTCTCCTGTGTGTCCCAACTACTCTCACACCACGCCCACATTTCAGTGGGAGTCACTTCCCGGCACCCAGAAATCACCACCAATCTCACCAATTTCACTCACTTACTCTCCAGTCTCTCTCATGTCTTCACCAGCAATCAGGGACTCTCCTGTGTGTCCCAGCTACTCTCCAACCACGCCCAGATTTCAGCTGCAGTCCGTTCCTGACACCCCGGAGTCACCACCAAACTCACCAGGTTCACCGAGTTACTCCCCGGTCTCTCTCAGGTCTTCACCCCTGGCCCTCATGGACTCCCTTGTGTGTCCCAGCTACTCTCCAACCACGCCCAGATTTCAGCTGGAGTCAGTTCCAGACGCCCCGGAGTCACCACCAAACTCACCAATTTCACTCAGTTACTCCCCAGTCTCTCTCATGTCTTCACCATCCCTCTGGGACTCTCTGGTCTGTCCCAGCTACTCTCCAACCACGCCCAGATTTCAGCTGGAGTCAGTTCCAGCCACGCCGGAATCACCAGCAAACTCACCAATTTCACTCAATTACTCCCCAGTCTCTCTCACGTCTTCACCAGCCCTCAGGGACTCTCCTGTGTGTCCCAGCTACTCTCCAACCAGGCCCACATTTCAGCGGGGGTCAGTTCCACCCACCACGGAATCACCACCAAGCTCACCAATTTCGCTCACTTACTCTCCAGTCTCTCCCATGCCTTCACCCCTAGCCCTCAGGGACTCTCCTGTGTGTCCCAGCTACTCTCCATCCACGCCCAGATTTCAGCTACAGTCAGTTCCTGACACCCCGGAGTCACCACCAAACTCACCATGTTCACTCAGTTACTCCCCGGTCTCTCTCAGGTCTTCACCCCTGGCCCTCATGGACTCTCTTGTGTGTCCCAGCTACTCTCCAACCACGCCCAGATTTCAGCTGGAGTCAGTTCCAGCCACGCTGGAATCACCAGCAAACTCACCAGTTTCACTCAATTACCCTCCAGTCTCTCTCGTGTCTTCACCAGCCCTCAAGGACTCTCCTGTCTGTCCCAGCTACTCTCCAAACTTCTCTAGAGTCCAGCTGGAGTCAGTTCCTGGCACCCAGGGCACACCACCGCACTCACCAATTTCACCGACTTACTCCCCATTCTCGCTCACGTTGTCACCCCCAGCCCTCAGGGACTCTTCTGTCTCTCTCTGCTACTCTTCAACCATCTCCAGATTTCACCTGGAGTCAGCTTCCCACACCCAGGAATCACCTACAAACTCACGGACCTTACTGCAACCCTCCCCCATTTCTTTCACCTCTTCACCCCCAGCCTTCAGGGACTCTCCTGTGTCTCCCAGCTTCTCTCCAGCCTTCCCCAGATTTCTGCCGCAGTCAGCCCCAGGCACCCAGGAGAACCCTAGACACTCACAGGCCTCAGGAGACTATCTCCCTATGATCTGTATCTGTACAGGGTTGGCTCCCACGCATCCCTCTGTGATCCCAAACCCATCTCCACTTACACTCAGACACTCCCAGGGCCTGACAGCTACTCCCCGTTATTGTCCTTCAGTTCGAAGCCCTGGCCAATCTACTAGCCAACGTGACGCAGTTACCTCTTCTTCTTGCCAGCAGAAGAGGCCCCTGGAATGGCCGATATCACCACCCAGCCTAGCCTCACCCCCCACAGCTGTGCAGCGGGACCCTCCTGCTGGCCCACGTGGCTGCCAGAGCCCATGCTGACTCGTACCTCCAGCACGTCGGCGTCCCTGCGGGCGACACTGCGGGTGACATGTCACTGCGGGTGACATGGCTAGCATGACCCTCCTCCCTGGCAGTGACACTGCTGATGTGAGCCCCAGTTTCAGATCTGTCATTGGTAAATATGACTGCTTTCCCTCTTCTCTCTCTCTTCCATTCACAGGGCTTTTCATTCTCTCTGTTTCTGTCTCCGTTTCAGATATTTACTCACCTTTTTCTCTTTCACTATGTCTGTCGCGGTCTCGATGAGAGTGTGCCACATAAGATTCCCCCTTTAAAAGTCATGAATTCAGTGGCCTTTACTCTTTTCGTGGTTGTGCACATTCAATTTTAATTCGCAATCCATTTTAGAACATCTTATCACCCCGGCCACAGAAAAACCCTGTAAACACGAGTCACCCCTCATTCTCTCTCAAACCCTCTCCCTGACACTCAGCCCTAGGTAACAACTACATAGAGCGATCAATCCCATATCCATAGATTTCCATATTGTGGGCATTTCATATAAACCCAATTGCACAATATGGGAGCTTTTGTGACTGACTTTACACTTAGCACAATATTTTCAAGATTCATCCACATTGTAGCCTTACCCACAGTGGGGAACCATTTTTTTTTTTTTTTTTGGTTTTACTTACTAACACCGGGTGTTTTCTCCTTCCTTCCGGCTGTCTTTCCTTCCTTCCTTCCTTCCTTCCTTTCTTCCTTCCTTCCTTCCATTTCTCTCTTACTCCTTCTGCCCTCTCTCTTTCATAGGCCTTAGGTGCATCCTACATTCTGTGTTTTTTTTGGGAAATCCTCGACTGTTGCAGGAAAATTGTGTTATTGTTATTATTTACCGCTATCTCTCTTTCGTGGTTCTCCATCAATTGTAAACCTCTATTGGTTTCTCCCAAGTCAGTAAGTATATTTTAATTAGGTGCACCTGTTTTTCTTCATATAGCTATTTCTGGAGTATGGAGTCACATACTCAAAACCCAGTGTGACTCAAAAAACGCATCTAATATCCCAATAAACCCATCATAAAGTTGAAAAATCAAAAATGAAACCATCATGAGTCACGGTTTGTCCGTGAATATGGGCTTCATCCATTCCCTTCTATTTAATAATGCTGAACACCATTAACAAAGGCAGACTGATAGGGAGTGGATATTGATGGCATTTTAAAAATCAGTTATTCGAGGGATACTTTAACCTGACTGAAAAACTGATCTAACTGTACTACTACAGTGAAAGACTATTTGAAATGTTTTGAGACAGAGTAGTACATTTGTGAGTGAAATTTTATGGCTCTTTTCTCTTAGTAGGAACCTCTGTGTGTGGAAAACTGAGAAAATTGCTTTCTGCTGTAGAGTCTGGCATTCATTGTAGATTAAAGCTTATTTTTCTGTGAATGAATCTTATTCAATAAAATACTATTCTTTAAAATAAAAGAAAAAACACACTGGTGATGTGAAGTCATTATCCTCAGCAAACTAATCCGGGAAAAGAAAACCAAACACCACATTCTCACTTATAAAGGGAGCTGGAAAACGAGATCACATGGACACAGGAAGGGGAACAACACGCACTGGGGTCCTTCGGGAGGTAGAGCATTAAGAAAAACAGCTAGTGCATGCTGGGCTTAATACCTAGGTGATGGGTTGACAGGTGCAACAAACCACCATGGCACACGTCTACATTTGTAACAAATCTGCACACCCTGCACATATACCCCAGAACTTAGAAACAAAACGAAACAAAACAAAACGAAAAAACGACAACAAAACGCTAGCGGCAAAATAAAGTTTCAAACAGAGAAAGTGACGGACCAATTTTTGGTTCAAATCATGGTTATCAGCCCAGGTGCCATAAGGTCAGGATAAAGAATTTGATTACATATTGTAAATAAGACATACAGCAAATGACTAGAAAATTTATTCTCAACATATGTGTGTCTTCTAATTCAATGATGACGATATCTACCGGGACGTAGCATTAGACTGCAATGGGCTCAGTCCCGCAAGACTGGCCTCCCACTCCAATAACAATGGGAAGCCCTACGTTGTTTTCCCTGTGCTTCTTAGCAACTGGCTATAAATCAGGTTTCCATCACTATCAGTTTTAGTTGCATTGATTTACTGGAAGAGCTCACAGCACGCAAGGAATCACTTACATTTACCATTTTATTATAGCGGATATTGCCAAAAATTCAGAAAAAAGATTTTGGGCCGGGCATGTGGGGGGGTGGGGGGGGTCGCGCACTACGTTCCAGGAAGTGTTATCCAGAAGCCCTCCAAACCCAGTCCTTTTGGGTTTTTATGGAGACCTCATTCTGTAGGCATGATGGGTTAAACCATAGGCTATTGGTGGTCAACTCAACCTGAGGCTCTCAACCCTCCCTGGAGATTGGCGTTGAGGCTTTGCCATTCTCAGTCTGTGTAAAAGAATTTACACAAACGGAATTTTAAAACAGATTAGCATAACTGGAATCTTAATCAGATGATTGAATTATCTGGAGCCACACCTTGATATTCCTAACCCGAGCACCCTCATCCAACGAATGCTCCACCCAACTGGCTCCCAAGTCTCTACGTGGTTCCAGAGCAAAAGAATGTTTATACAACGCCTATCTCCACTTTTTCCTCAAAGTCTTTTCGCTTCCACGGGTAATTCTTAAACTGCCATGCATCAGGGTCAGGGGGAGGGCTTGTTACAACACAGATCTGTGGATCTCCGGGGTTTGAGGGTTGCAAGGATGCTGCTGCTGTCAAAACCACGATGTGAGAACCACAGAACCACTAGGTGGTTTTCAGTGTTTCAGTGCATTTAATTCATAAGATATTTGGCCAAGAAACCTGGTAAGATCTTAGGTTGTCCCAAATGTGGCGCATGAAATCAAATCAGGAGAACAGTTTCCTGCGAGGTGTAGCCTGGGAAAGTTGGGGGTGACTGACGGAAAGGAGGAGTGAAGCTCCGCCCTTTCCGCCGCTAGGCTGCGCCCGAGGCTATTTAAACCCACCCTGGCGGGCCTGTACTCAGATCTTCGCAGAGCGGAGCAGCGGCGGGAGCGTTTTGCAGCCTCTGCGTGGACTTGGAGCTTACAGCGTCTTGCGACTTGGAAGCGGATTCAGAGGACAGGACAGAACACTTGGGTAAGTGAATCTCTGTCTGTCTGTCTGTCTGTCTCATTGCTTGGTTTATTTCCATATTCTTAAGGAGCACATACCTCACAACACACACACACACACACACACACACACACACACACACACGCACGCACGCACACACACACACTCCTTCATTCTGCGGGTTAGAAAATTGGTAGGGGTCCCTGGGAGCTGCAGGTTTCCTAATCATGTCTGCACCTAAGAACAGTTGGGTCTTGTCTGGCTCTTCTTATGAACGGTCCGCCAGCCCGGGCTCCCCAAGATCCATGCTAGCCTCACCCAGCTTCTCCCTCTCCCCTCCCAGAAACTCAGACTTAAGAGGAAGCTCCCCACCAGGGATCCGGAGCTACCATTCACCATCCCCTAGGGCTTCACCACACTCACCTCTGTCATCACCAGAATCCCACAAGCTCCCATTTCCCTTTCCTCACCGTGATGGGCAATCAATGAAGCCTCTGGGCTCTCCTGTGTCCTCCTCTGGGGATTCTTTAGAGTCACCAGGTTCATCGATGATATACCACATGTTCTTACTGCCATCACCCAGCAGCTCACAACCAGCTCTCGGGGAGACTCCTGTGCCTCCCAGCTACTCTCCAAACAACCCCAGATTTCAGCTGGAGTCAGCCCCCCACACCCAGGAATCACCTACAACCTCACCGGCCTCACGGTGCTCCTCCCCTTTGTCTTTCATCTCTTCAACCCCAGGCCTCAGGGACTCTCCCGTGTCTCCCACTTACTCTCCAGCCATCCCCGGGTTTCTGCGGGAGTCAGCCCCATGCACCCAGGAGTCCCCCAGAGACTCACAGGTTTCTGGAGATTGTGAGGGGTCCCCCATCCCTGACGCCTCAGGATTCATGCCCGCCTCACCGAGCTCCTCCCTCTCCCCTCCCAGAAACTCAGACGCAAGGGACAGCTCCTCACCAGGGATGTGGAAGTACTCTACATCATCCCGCAGGGCTTCACCACTCTCACATCCATCATCAACAGAATTTCACAACGTTATATTTCCCTTTCCTAACCAAGCAGGACAATCACTCATGGCATTGTGCTCTCCCGTGCCCTCCTCCCGAGATTCTTCACAGTCACCTCATTCATCGATAATATACCATATGTTCCTACTGCCATCATCCAGCAGCTCACCCCCAGCCGTCAATGACTGTCCTGTCTGTCCCAGCTACTCTCCAACTACGCCCAGATTTCAGCGGGAGTCGGTCTCCCACACCCCAGAAGCACTTACAAACTCACAGCCTTCAGTGAGATCCTCGCCAGTCTCTCTCACGTCTTCACCCCCAGTCATTGCGGACCCTCCTGTCTGCCACAGCTACTCTCCAGCCATGCCCACATTTCAGCGGGAGTCAGTTCCAGGAACCCAGGGATCACCAGCAAGCTCACCACTTTCACTGAGTTACTCCCCAGTCTCTAGCACGTCTTTATCCCCAACCCTCAGGGACTCTCCTGTCTGTCCCAGCTACTCTCCAACCCCGCCCACATTTCAGCGGGAGTCCGTTGCAGTCACCCAGAAATCACCACCAAACTCACCAATTTCACTGCGTTACTCCCCAGTCTCTCTCATGTCTTCACCATCCCTCAGGGACTCTCCTGCCTGTCCCAGCTACTCTCCAACCATGCCCACATTTCAGCGGGAGTCACTTCCAGGCACCCCGGAATCACCACCAAACTCACCAATTTCACTCAATTACTCCCCAGTCTCCCTCATGTCTTCGCCAGCCCTCAGGGACTCTCCTGTGGGTCCCAACTACTCTCAAACCACGCCCACATTTCAGCGGGAGTCAGTTCCAGGCACCCCGGAATCACCACCAAACTCACCAGTTTCACTCAATTACTCTCCAGTCTCTCTCATGTCTTCACCAGCCGTCAGGGACTCTCCTGCCTGTCCCAGCTACTCTCCAGCCACACCCAGATGTCAGCTGGAGTCAGTTCCAGGCACCCCGGAGTCACCAGCAAACGCATCAGTTTCACTGAGTTACTCCCCGGTCTCTCCCATGTCTTCACCCCCAGCCCTCAGGGACTCTCCTGTGTGTCCCCGCTACTCTCCAACCACGCCCAGATTTCAGCGGGAGTCAGTTCCAGGCACCCAGGGATCACCTACAAACTCACCAGTTTCACTGAGTTACTCCCCGATCTCTCTCATGTCTTCACCCCCAGCCCCCTGGGACTCTCCTGTCTGTCCCAGCTACTCTCCTGCCACGCCCAGATTCCAGCGGGAGTCAGCCTCCTACACTCCGGAGTCACCTACAGACTCACAGACCTCACTGAGGTCCTCCCTGTTCTCCCTCAGGTCTTTGCCCTCAGCCCACAGGGACTCCTGTGTCTCTTTCAGCTACTCTCAAAACTTCTCTAGATTCCAGCTGGAGTCGGTTCCAGGCACCCAGGACACACCACCAGACTCACCAGTTACACTGACTTACTCCCCATTCTCGCTCATGTTGTCACCCCCAGCCCTCAGGGACTCTTCTGTCTCTCTCAGCTACTCTCCAACCATCTCCCGATTTCACCTGGAGTCAGCTTCCCACACCCAGGAATCACCTGCAGACTCACGGACCTTACTGCAACCCTCCCCCATTTCTTTCACCTCTTCACACCCAGACTTCAGGGACTCTCCTGTGTCTCCCAGCTTCTCTCCAGCCTTCCCCAGATTTCTGCCGCAGTCAGCCCCAGGCACCCAGGAGAACCCTAGACACTCACAGGCCTCACGAGACTATCTCCCTATGACCTGTATCTATACAGGGATGGCTCCCACCTATCCCTCAGTGACCCCAAACCCATCTCCACTTACACTCAGACACTCCCAGGGCCTGACAGCTACTCCCCGTTATTGTCCTTCAGTTCGAAGCCCTGGCCAATCTACTAGCCAACATGACGCAGTTACCTGGCCATTTCTCCACATTTCTGGTGCGGGCCCCACACTTAGCCGCAGAAGAGCCTCTCCTGCATTCCGTCCTCACACACAGGCCTGTCCATCTGCTTGCTACTGTCACACTCTTGCCAGCAGAAGAGGCCCCTGTATTGGCCGATATCACCACCCAGGCTATCCTCACCCCACAGCTGTGCAGCGGGACCCTCCTGCTGGCCCACGTGGCTGCCAGAGCCCATGCTGACTCGTACCTCCAGCACGTCGGCGTCCCTGCGGGCGACACTGCAGGTAACATGTCACTGCGGGTGACATGGCTAGCATGACCCTCCTCCCTGGCAGTGACACTGCTGATGTGAGCCCCAGTTTCAGATCTGTCATTGGTAAATATGACTGCTTTCCCTCTTCTCTCTCTCTTCCATTCACAGGGCTTTTCATTCTCTCTGTTTCTGTCTCCGTTTCAGATATTTACTCACCTTTTTCTCTTTCACTATGTCTGTCGCGGTCTCGATGAGAGTGTGCCACATAAGATTCCCCCTTTAAAAGTCATGAATTCAGTTTCCTTTACTCTATTCGTGGTTGTGCACATTCAATTTTAATTCGCAATCCATTTTAGAACATCTTATCACCCCGGCCACAGAAAAACCCTGTAAACACGAGTCACCCCTCATTCTCTCTCAAACCCTCTCCCTGACACTCAGCCCTAGGTAACAACTACATAGAGCGATCAATCCCATATCCATAGATTTCCATATTGTGGGCATTTCATATAAACACAATTGCACAATATGGGAGCTTTTGTGACTGACTTTACACTTAGCACAATATTTTCAAAGTTCATCCACATTGTAGCCTTACCCACAGTGGGGGAACCATTTTTTTTTTTTTTTTTTTGGTTTTACTTACTAACATCGGGTGTTTTCTCCTTCCTTCCGGCTGTCCTTCCTTCCTTCCTTCCTTCCTTCCTTCCTTCCTTCCATTTCTCTCTTACTCCTTCTGCCCTCTCTCTTTCATAGGCCTTAGGTGCATACTACATTCTGTGTTTTTTTTGGGAAATCCTCGACTGTTGCAGGAAAATTGTGTTATTGTTATTATTTACCGCTATCTCTCTTTCGTGGTTCTCCATCCATTGTAAACATCTATTGGTTTCTCCCAAGTCACTAAGTATATTTTAATTAGGTGCACCTGTTTTTCTTCATATAGCTATTTCTGGAGTATGGGGTCACATACTCAAAACCCAGTGTGACTCAAAAAACGCATCTAATATCCCAATAAACCCATCATAAAGTTGAAAAATCAAAAATGAAACCATCATGAGTCACGGTTTGTCCGTGGATATGGGCTTCATCCATTCCCTTCTATTTAATAATGCTGAACACCATTAACAAAGGCAGACTGATAGGGAGTTGATATTGATGGCATTTTAAAAATCAGTTATTCGAGGGATACTTTAACCTGACTGAAAAACTGATCTAACTGTACTACTACAGTGAAAGACTATTTGAAATGTTTTGAGACAGAGTAGTACATTTGTGAGTGAAATTTTATGGCTTTTTTCTCTTAGTAGGAACCTCTGTGTGTGGAAAACTGAGAAAATTGCTTTCTGCTGTAGAGTCTGGCATTCATTGTAGATTAAAGCTTATTTTTCTGTGAATGAATCTTATTCAATAAAATACTATTCTTTAAAATAAAAGAAAAAACACACTGGTGATGTGAAGTCATTATCCTCAGCAAACTAATCCGGGAAAAGAAAACCAAACACCACATTCTCACTTATAAAGGGAGCTGGAAAACGAGATCACATGGACACAGGAAGGGGAACAACACGCACTGGGGTCCTTCGGGAGGTAGAGCATTAAGAAAAACAGCTAGTGCATGCTGGGCTTAATACCTAGGTGATGGGTTGACAGGTGCAACAAACCACCATGGCACACGTCTACCTTTGTAACAAATCTGCACACCCTGCACATATACCCCAGAACTTAGAAACAAAACGAAACAAAACAAAACGAAAAAACGACAACAAAACGCTAGCGGCAAAATAAAGTTTCAAACAGAGAAAGTGACGGACCAATTTTTGGTTCGAATCATGGTTCTCAGCTCAGGTGCCATAAGGTCAGGATAAAGAATTTGATTACATATTGTAAATAAGACATACAGCAAATGACTAGAAAATTTATTCTCAACATATGTGTGTCTTCTAATTCAATGATGACGATATCTACCGGGACGTAGCATTAGACTGCAATGGGTTCAGTCCCGCAAGACTGGCCTCCCACTCCAATAACAATGGGAAGCCTTACGTTGTTTTCCCTGTGCTTCTTAGCAACTGGCTATAAATCAGGTTTCCATCACTATCAGTTTTGGTTGCATTGATTTACTGGAAGAGCTCACAGCACGCAGGGAATCACTTACATTTACCATTTTATTATAGCGGATGTTGCCAAAAATTCAGAAAAAAGACTTTGGGCCCGGCATGTGGGGAGGGGCGCACTACCTTCCAGGAAGTGTTATCCAGAAGCCCTCTAAACCCAGTCCTTTCGGGTTTTTATGGAGACCTCATTCTATAGGCATGATGGGTTAAACCATAGGCTATTGGTGAGCAACTCAACCTGAGGCTCTCAACCCTCCCTGGAATTTGGGGTTGAGGCTTTGCCATTCTCAGTCTGAGTAAAAGAATTTACATCAACGGAATTTTAAAAGAGATTAGCATAGCTGGAAACTTAATTAGGTGACTGAATTATCCGGAGCCACACCTTGATGTTCCTAACCCGAGCACCCTCATCCAACGAATGCTCCACCCAACTGGCTCCCAAGTCTCTACGTGGTTCCAGAGCAAAGGAATGTTTATAAAAGGCATATCCCCACGTTTTCTTCAAAGTCTTTTCGCTTCCACGGGTAATTCTTAAACTGCCATGCATCAGGGTCAGGGGGAGGGCTTGTTACAACACAGATCTGTGGATCTCCGGGGTTTGAGGGTTGCAAGGACGCTGCTGGTGTCAAAACCACAATGTGAGAACCACAGAACCACTAGTTGGTTTTCAGTGTTTCAGTGCATTTAATTCATAAGATATTTGGCCAAGAAAACTTGTAAGTTCTTAGATTGTCCCAAATGTGGCGCATGAAATCAAATCAGGAGAAGAGTTTCCTTGGAGGTGTAGCCTGGGAAAGTTGGGGGTGACTGTGAGCTGCTGGGTGTTCTTACTGCTATCACCCAGCAGCTCACAACCAGCTCTCGGGGAGACTCCTGTGTCTCCCAACTAGTCTCCAAACAACCCCAGATTTTTTCTCGAGTTAGCAACCCACACGCAGGAACCACCTACAAACTCACGAGCCGCACGGTGCTCCTCCTCTATGTCTTTCATCTCTTCAACCCCAGGCCTCAGGGGCTCTCCCGTGTCTCCCACTTACTCTCCAGCCATCCCCAGGTTTCTACGGGAGTCAGCCCCATGCACCCAGGGGTCCCCCAGAGACTCACAGTTCTCGGGACATTATGGGCGGTCCCCCATCCCTGAATCCTCAAGGTTCATGCCCGCCTCACCCCGCTTCCCCCTCTCCCGTCCCAGAAGCTCACACCCAATGAGCACTTCCTCACCAGCGTTGTGGAAGTACTCTACATAATCCCGCAGGGCTTCACCACTCTCACATCCATCATCAACAGAATTTCACAACGTTACATTTCCCTTTCCTAACCAAGCAGGACAATCACTCATGTCATTGTGCTCTCCCGTGTCCTCCTCTGGAGATTCTTCACAGTCACCTCTTTCATCAATAATATACCATATGTTCTTACTGCCATCATCCAGCAGCTCACCCCCACCATCAATGACTCTCCTGTCTGACCCAGCTACTCTCCAACTACGCCCAGATTTCAGCGGGATTCGGTCTCCCGCAACCCAGAAGCACCTACAAACTCACAGACTTCAGTGAGTTCCTGGCCAGTGTCTATCACGTCTTCACCCCCAGCCCTTTCGGACCTTCCTGTCTCTCCCAACTACTATCCAACCACGCCCACATTTCAGCGGGAGTCAGTTCCAGGAACCCATTGATCACCACCAAGCTCACCACTTTCACTGAGTTACTCCCCAGTCTCTAGCACGTCTTTATCTCCAACCCTCAGGGACTCTCCTGTCTGTCCTAGCTACTCTCCAACCACGCCCACATTTCAGCGGGAGTCAGTTCCAGACACCCCGGAATCAGTAGCAAACTCACCAATTTCACTGCGTTACTCCCCAGTCTCTCTCATGTCTTCATCGTCCCTCTGGGACTCTCTTTTCTGTCCCAGCTGCTCTCCAACCAGGCCCACATTTCAGCTGTAGTCCTTTCCTGACACCCCGGAGTCACCACCAAACTCACCATGTTCACTGAGTTACTCCGCGGTCTCTCTTAGGTCTTCACCTCTGACACTTATAGACTCTCTTGTGCGTCCCAGGTACTCTCCAACCACAGCCAGATTTCAGCTGGAGTTAATTCCAGCCGCGCCGGAATCTCCAGCAAACTCACCAATTTCACTCAATTACTCCTCAGTCTCTCTCATGTCTTCACCAGCCCTCAGGGACTCTCCTGTGTGTCCCAGCTTCTCTCCAACCAAGCCCAGATTTCAGCTGCAATCAGTTCCTGACAGCCCGGAGTCACCATCAAACTCACCAGTTTCACTGACTTACTCCCCGGTCTCTCTCATGTCTTCACCCCTAACCCTCAGGGACTCTCCTGTCTGTCCCAGCTACTCTCCTAACTTCTCTGGATTCCAGCAGGATTCCGTTCCAAGCACCCAGGACACACCACCAAACTCACCAATTTCACTGACTTACTGCCCATACTCGCTCATGTTTTCATCCCCAGCCTTCATATTCTCTTCTGTCTCTCTCTGCTACTCTCCAACCATTCCAGATTTCACCTGGAGTCAGCTTCGTACAACCTGGAATCACCTACAAACTCACGGAACTTACTGCAACCCTCCCCCACTTCTTTCCCCTCTTCGCCCCCAGCCTTCAGGGACTCTCCTGTGCCTCCCAGCTTCTCTCCTTCCTTCCCCAGATTTCTGCCCCAGTCAGCCCCAGGCACCCAGGAGAACCCTAGACACTCACAGGCCTCACCAGACTCTCTCCCTATAACCTTTATCTACACAGGGATGGCTCCCACGCATCCCTCTGTGACCCCAACCTATCTCCACTTACACTCAGACACTCCCAGGGCCTGACAGCTACTCTCCGTTATTGTCCTTCAGTTCGAAGCCCTGGCCAATCTACTAGACAACATGACTCAGTTACCTGGCCATTTCTCCACATTTCTGGTGCGGGCCCCACACCCACCCGCAGAAGAGCCCCTCCTTCATTCCATCCTCACACACAGGCCTGTCCATCTACTTGCTGCTGTCACACTCTTGCCAGCAGAAGAGGCCCCTGTATTGGCCGATATCACCACCTAGGCTATCCTCACCCCCCACAGCTGTGCAGCGGGCCCCTCCAGCTGGCCCACGTGGCTGCCAGAGCCCATGCGGACACGAACCTCCAGCATGTCGGCGTCCCTGCGGGCGACACTACCGGTGACATGGCTAGGATGACCCTCCTCCCTGGCAGTGACAATGCTTATGTGAGCCCCAGTTTGAGATCTTTCATTTGTAAATAGGTCTATTTTCTCTTTTCTCTCTCTCTTCCGTTCACAGGGCTTCTCATTCTCTCTGTTTCTGCCTCCGTTTCAGATATTTACTCAATTTTCCTCTTTCACTATGTCTGTCGCGGTCTCGAAGAGAGTGTGTCACATAAGATTCCCCCATTAAAAATCATGAATTGAGTGGCCTTTACTCTATTTATGGTTGTGCACATTCCATTTTAATTCGCAATCCATTTTAGAACATTTTATCACCCCCGACCAGAGAAAAACCCTGTAAACATTGGTCACTCCTCGTTCTCTCTCAAACCCACTCCCTGACCCTCAGCCCTAGGTAACAACTACATAGAGCGATCAACCCAATATGCATAGGTTTCCATATTGTGGGCATTTCATATAAACACAATTGCACAATATGTGAGCTTTTGTGACTGACTTTACCCTTTGCACAATATTTTCAAGATTCATCCACATTGTAGCCATACCCACAGTGGGGAACCATTTTTTTTTTTGGTTTCACTAACGAACACTGGCTGTTTTCTCCTTCCTTCCATCTGTCCTTCCTTCCTTCCTTCTATTTCTGTCTTACTCCTTCTGCCCTCTGTCTTTCATATGCCTTAGGTGCATCCTACATTCTGTGTTTTTTTGGGAAATCCTCGACAGTTGCAGGAAAATTGTGTTATTATTTTTTACCGCTATGTCTCTTTCATGGTTCTCCATCAATTGTAGAAATCTATTGGTTTCTCCCAAGTCACTAAGTATATTTTAATTAGGTGCACCTGTTTTTCTTTATGTAGCTAATTCTGGAGTACGGGTTCACATACTCAAAACCCAGTGTAACTCATAAAACGCATCTAATATCGCAATGAAACCATCATAAAGTTGAAAAATCCATAATGAAACCATCATGAGTCACGGTGTGCCCATGGATATGGGCTTCATCCACTCCCTTTTATTCAATAATACTGAACAGCATTAACAATGGCAGACTGACAGGGAGTGGATATTGATAGCATTTTAAAAATCAGTTATTAGAGGGATACTTTAACCTGACTGAATATCTGATCTAATTGTATTAGTACAGTGAATGATTATGTGAAAAGTTATGAGACCGAGTAGTACATTTGTGAATGAAATTTTATGGCTTTTTTCATTTAGTACGAACCTTTGTGGGTGGAAAGCTAAGAAAATTGCTTTCTGCTGTAGAGTCTGGCATTCATTGTAGATTAAAGCTTATTTTTCTGAGAATGAATCTTATTCAATAAAATGCTATTCTTTAAAATAAAAGAAAAAACACACTGGTGATGTGAAGTCATTATCCTCAGCAAACCAGTCTGGGAATGAAAACCAAACACCACATTCTCACTTATAATGGGAGCTGAAAAACGAGATCACATGGACACAGGAAGGGGAACAACACACACTGGGGCCTTTCAGGAGGCAGAGCATTAAGAAAAACAGCTAATGCATGCTGGGCTTCATACCTAGGTGATGGTTTGACAGCTGCAGCAAACCACCATGGCACACGTCTACCTTTGTAACAAATCTGGGCACCCTGCGCATATACCCCAGAACTTAGAAAGAAAATGAAACAAAACAAAACGAAAAAACAATAACAAAACGGTAGCAGCAAAATAAACTTTCAAACAGAAAGTGACAGACCAATTTTTGTTTCAAAGCATGGTTCTCAACCCAGGTGCCATAAGGTCAGGATAAAGAATTTGGTTACATATTGTAAATAAGACATACAGCAAATGACTAGAAAATTTATTCCCAACATATGTGTGTCTTCTAATTCAATGGTGATGATATCTACTGGGACGTAGCATTAGACTGCAATGGGTTCAGTCACTCAAGACTGGCCTCCCACTCCAATAACAATGGGAAGCCCTACGTTGTTTTTCCTGTACTTCTTAGCAACTGGCTGTAAATCGGGTTTCTACCACTATCAGTTTTGATTGCATTGATTTGCTGGAAGACTTCACAGCACGCAGGGAAACACTTACATTTACCATTTTATTATAGCGGATATTGCCATAAATTCAGAAAAAAGATTTTGGTCCGGGCATGTGGGGAGGGGCGCACTACCTTCCAGGAAGTGTTATCCAGAAGCCCTCTAAACCCAGTCCTTTCGGGTTTTTATGGAGACCTCATTCTATAGGCATGATGAGTTAAACCATAGGCTATTGTTGAGCAACTCAACCTGAGGCTCTCAACCCTCCCTGGAAATTGGGGTTGAGGCTTTGCCATTCTCAGTCTGTGTAAAAGGATTTACACAAAAGGAATTTTAAAACAGATTAGCATAGCTTGAATCTTAATCAGATGATTGAATTATCTGGAGCCACACATTGATATTACTAAACCGAGCACCCTCCTCCAACGAATACTCCACCCCTCTGGCTCCCAAGTCTCTACGTGGTTCCAGAGCAAAAGAATGCTTATACAACGCATATCTCCACTTTCTCTTCAAAGTCTTTTCCCTTCCACGGGTAATTCTTAGACTGCCATGCATCAGGGTCAGGGGGAGGGATTGTTAGAACACAGATCTGTGGATTTCCGGGGTTTGAGGGTTGCAAGGACGCTGCTGGTGTCAAAACCACGATGTGAGAACCAGAGAACCACTAGTTGGTTTTCAGTGTTTCAGTGCATTTAATTCATAAGATATTTGGCCAAGAAAACATGTAAGTTCTTAGATTGTTCCAAATGTGGCGCATGAAATCAAATCAGGAGAACAGTTTCCTGCGAGGTGTAGCCTGGGAAAGTTGGGAGTGACTGATGAAAAGGAGGAGTGAAGCTCCGCCCTTTCCGCTGCTAGGCTGCGCCCGAGGCTATTTAAATCCACCGTGTGATGGGGCCTGTACTCAGATCTTCGCAGAGCGGAGAGGCCGGAGGGTTTTGAGGGTTCTGCGTGGACTTGGAGCTTACAGCGTCTTGCGACCTGGAAGCGGATTCAAAGGACAGGACAGAACACTTGGGTAAGTGAATCTCTGTCTGTCTGTCTCATTGCTTGGTTTATTTCCGTTTTCTTAAGGAGCACATACCTCACAACACACACACACAAACACACACACACACTCGTTCATTCTGCGGGTTAGAAAATTGGTAGGGGTTCCTGGGAGCTACAGGTTTCCTAATCATGTCTGCTCCTAAGAACAGTAGGGTCTTGTCTGGCTCTTCTTATGAACGGTCCCCCAGCCCGGACTCCCCAAGATCCATGCTAGCCTCACCCAGCTTCTCCCTCTCCCCTCTCAGAAACTCAGACTTAAGAGGAAGCTCCTCACCAGGGATCCGGAGCTACCATTCACCATCCCCTAGGGCTTCACCACACTCACCTCTGTCATCACCAGAATCCCACAAGTTCCTATTTCCCTTTCCTCGCCGTGATGGGCAATCAATGAAGCCTTTGGACTCTCCCATGTCCTCCTCTTGGGATTCTTTTGAACCACCACATTCATCAATAATATACCACATGTTCTTACTCCCATCACCCAGCAACTTACCCGCAGCTCTCGTGGAGACTCCTGTGTCTCCCAGCTACTCTCCAAACAACCCCAGATTTCAGCTTGAGTCAGTCCCCCACACCCAGGAATCACCTACAAACTCACGAGCCTTACTGTGCTCCTCCCCTATGTCTTTCATCTCTTCACCCCCAGGCCTCAGGGACTCTCCTGTGTCTCCCACTTACTCTCCAGCCATCCCCAGGTTTCTGCGGGAGTCAGCCCCATGCACCCAGGAGTCCCCTAGAGACCCACATGTCTCGAGAGATGATGAGCAGTCCCCCAGCCCTGACTCTTCAAGATTCATGCCTGCCTCACACAACTTCTCCCAGGAACACGGAAATCACCACCAAACTCACCAATTTCACTCAATTACTCTCTAGTCTCTGTCAAGTCTTCACTAGCCCTCAGGGACTTTCCTGTCTTTCCCAGCTACTCTCCAACCACGCCCAGATTTCAGCTTGGGTCAATTCCAGGCACTGCGGAATCACCATCAAACTCACCAATTTCACTGAGTTACTCCCCAGTCTCTCTTATGTGTTCACGCACAGCCCTCGATGACTCTCCTGTCTGTCCCAGCTACTCTCCAACCACAACCAGATTTGAGCGGGAATCAGTTCCAGGCACCCAGGAATCACCTAGAAACCCACCAGTTTCACAGAGTTACTCCCCAGTCTCTCTCATGTCTTCACCCCCAGCCCCCTGGGACTCTCCTGTCTCTCCCAGCTTCTGTCCAGCCTTCCCCAGATTTCTGCCGCAGTCAGCCCCATGCATCCAGGAACACTCTAGAAACTTAATGGCCTCACACGACTATTTCCCTATGACCAGTGTCTATACAGTGATGTCTCCCGCGTATCCCTCAGTGACCGCAAACGCATCTCCACTTACAGTCAGACACACCCAGGGCCTATCAGCTACTCCCCGTTATTGTCCTTCAGTTCGAAGCCCTGGCCAATCTACTAGCCAACATGACGCAGTTACCTGGCCATTTCTCCACATTTCTGGTGCGGGCCCCACACCCAGCCGCAGAAGAGCCTCTCCTGCATTCCGTCCTCACACACAGGCCTGTCCATCTGCTTGCTACTGTCACACTCTTGCCAGCAGAAGAGGCCCCTGTATTGGCCGATATCACCACCCAGGCTATCCTCACCCCACGGCTGTGCAGCGGGACCCTCCTGCTGGCCCACGTGGCTGCCAGAGCCCATGCTGACACGAACCTCCAGCATGTCGGCGTCCCTGTGGGCGACACTACCGGTTACATGACTAGCATGACCCTCCTACCTGCCAGTGACTTTGTTGATGTGCGCCCCCAGTGTCAGTTCCGTGATTTTTAAGTAGGGCTATTTTCCCTTTTCTCTCTCTCTTGCATTCACAGGGCTTTTCTTTCTCTCTGTTTCTGTCTCCGTTTCAGATATTTACTCACCCTTTTTCTCTTTTTCACTATGTGTCCCGTGGTCTTAATGAGAGTGCACCACTTAAGATTCCCTCATTAAAAGTGATGAATTGAGTGGCTTTTCGTATAGTTGTTGTTGTGCACATTCAATTTTAATTCACAATCAATTTTAGAACATTTGATCTCCCCCTACCAGAGAAAAACCCTGTAAGCATTAGTCATTCCTCATTCTGTCTCAAACCCTCTCCCCGATGCTCAGCCCTAGGTAACAACTGCATAGAGCGCTCAATCCTTTCTCCATAGATTTGCATGATCTGGACATTGCCTATAAACAGAATTTTACAATATGTGAGTTTTTATGACTGACTTTGCACTTAGCACAATATTTTCAAGGTTCATCCACATTGTAGCATTATCCAGAGTGAGAAACCATTTTTTTTTTTTGTTTTAGTAACACCAGGTGTTTTCTCCCGCCTTCATTCTTTCCTTCCTCCTATTTCTCTCCTACTCTGTCTGCCTTCTCTCTTTTATATTCCTTGGGTGCATCCTACATTCTGTGTTGTTTTGGGAAGTCCTAGACAGTTGCAGGAAAATTGTGTTATTGTTTTTATTTACCGGTATCTCTCTTTCATGTTTCTCCATCAATTGTAAACATCTATTGGTTTCTCCCAAGTCACTAAGTATATTGTAATTAGTTACACCTGTTTTTCTTTATACAGCTGTTTCTGGAGTATAGGGTTACATACTGATAAACCCAGTGTCAGTCAAAAACGCATCTAATATCCCAATAAACCCATCGTAGTGTTGAAAAATCATAAATCAAACCATCATAAGTCAGGCTTTGTCCGTGGTTATGGGTTTCATCTATACCGTTGTACTCAATAATGCTGTACACCTTTAAAAATGGCAAACTGGTAAAGAAGGGATAATACTAGCATTTTAAAATTCAGTTGTTACAGGGATTCCACATAATATTTTGTCATTTATATGAGGGAGGATGAGGACTGAAAGTTCGTCTTGGGTCTTGAAACAGATTCATGGGCACACATTTTAAAGCGATTGGTCCTCAGTTCTGCAGGTTAAGAAACTCCAATTTATTGATTTCCCTGGGTAATGAGAAAATGCCGTGAGTGATATATAACATCCACCACATTCACAGGAAATGCTCTCCTGTATCAAAAACTGATCTGGTCATTGAATTATGATGGGGAACTCATAAGGATTCCATGGAGAAAGTGATATTCAAGTTGGGTCATGAATTCTGAGTAAAAGTTAAAAACAAAGGGGAGGATGGCCTTACAGACAGAACAATTGCAGCAAAGTCAGAGACTAGTAGAAATGGAAGACCGGGCTGGAAATTAGGACAGTTCATATTCAAGCAAAAAGGAGTGGGTTTGTGAACAAATGCCTTGAAGCTTTGGATGCCGTGGAGCCCTTGACAGTTTTTGAGAATGTATCAAAACAATTAAATAGTCTATTTGGAACTGAGAGTCCTGGAACTTCTAGGATGTAATTTTTGAACGATAATGAGAATGGAGTAATTAAGGAATGTGTTATCACTCTAATTGACAACTCTTGTTATGGCACAGAAAAAGATATGTCTATCTTGGCAACAGAATTGTATCCCAGAAAATATCTAATATATAATATATAGAGTAATGTAGTAAGTGATCCAAATAGTATTTCAATCTATACGGAAAGAATAAATTTTTCAGGAAATAATGTTGACATAACTCGACAAACATTTGGAGAATCAGAAAATAAGATCTTCCTTTCATAACACACACAGGGATTAAAAACAATAGAAGCATTAGAAGTGAATATAGACATGTGTTTATTTGGAGTCAGGGTAAGGAAAGTCTTTATGATCCTACAGGAAAATACACAATCCAGAATAAAAAGACAGATAAATTTAGACAAATCAAGATGTTTTTAATTTAAACTTCTTTACCGTATAACATTTCAAACTTGGGAATAATTAATCATTTATAACAGAGTCAATACCATTAGTTTAGACAGAATTTAAAATAAATGAATGAAGAAAGTGGGCAAAGGATGTAAACAGAAAATTCACCACCATTGATATATCAACGTCTGTTCAACATTTCCATGATCAACGAAACGCAATCAATAATAAGACAGCATGGTCAGTCTACCAAATCGTGATAAAGTTAAGAAAATGATTATTTCTAGTTTAGCTACACTGTAATTGGAAGTATAAGTTTACTGGAGGACAAGGTAGTATGGGATCTAAAAACTAAATTATCCTAGGCAACCATTACAAATGATTTCATGATGTAGTGAAAATCTATCTACAATATACGATCTGTGATTCAAAAAAAAATAGTTACAAGCTATTAAGGGCCATTTGCTAGAGGGGATTTAAAATATATATATATAGACTCACGAACATCAGAAAATAAATAAGCGAAGATATGAATAGTGTGTTCACGTGTGCTAGGATTACGTAAGACTTTAAATTCGTTAGATTTTTTTTCTTTCTTTATGTTGAATATGCACACCTTTTGAAACAAACCTTTAAACGCAATTTACATCAAAACAACCAGTAATACTGCATATGCAATGGTGACGGATATGGATTTTTTGAGAATATTGTAAGGTTTTCTTCAACACGAATATGTCAGGAGTGAGTAAAGACGTTCTAAAAATACAAAAAAGTTAGCGGGGCGCATTGGTGGTTGCCTGTAATCCCAGCTACTTGGGAGGCTAAGGCAGGAGAATCGCTTGAACCCTGGAGGCGGAGGTTGCAGTGAGCCGAGATCGCGCCACTGCACTCTAGCCTGGTCCACAGAGCGAGATTGCATCTCAAAAAAAAAAAAAAAAAAAAAAAAAAAAAGAAAGAAAGAAAGAAAGAGAGAGAGAAGAAAGGAAGAAAGGAAGGAAGGAAGGAAGGTGTGGTGGTTCTGAAACCCGAACATACGACCACAGGACAACATGGAGGGCCACCTCTCTTTTCTGAGTAGTGGGGGGCACTCGAGGGGGCGCTCATTCATGGCCCTATGTTGACCCTAATTCAGACCTCCTGGCGGAGGGTTCTGGGAAATGTCCGACCGTCTGGAGTCACTCACTTCCGCTTCCGTCAGGCACCCCACTGAGCTCATCTCAGACAATGCTGAAGCACTCTGGGAAACATTTACATTTAAGAGTTTATTATAAAAGATATTGCAGAAATTTCAGAAAAAAAGATTCATGGGGCAAGGTATGCGAAGAGATGCACTACCTTCCAGGAAGTTGTATCCAGAAGCTTTCTAAACCCAGTCTTTGGAGGATTTATGGAGGCTTCATTATATAGGCATGATGGGTTCAACCATAGGCTATTGGTGATCAAATCCACCTGCAGCCTCTCTCCTCTTCCTGGAAATTGGGGTTGAGGCTGAAAATCACAGCTCTCTAATCCTTCCTTGACCTTTCTGGTGAACAACCCTATCCTGAAGCTACTTAGGGGTGACCAGCCATCAGCAAACTCATTAGCATATATCCAAAGGAAAAACACTTATCCTTTGAATATTGTTAAAACTTTAGGAGTTGTATGCCAGGAAACAAGGATGAAGACCAAATATATATGTTACATATACATACATAATATTGGTATAAAATCTTTTCAGAAAAGTCGGCAATATCGGCTACATTTGAAAATGTGCATGACCTTGAAATGATTGCATATCTAGGAATTGATACAAAGACTCTTCCAGATAAGCTTATAAAAATACATATGAGGGCCAGACGCGATGGCTCACACCTGTAATCTCGGCATTTTGGGAGGTCAAGGCACGTGGGTCACAAGGCCAAGAGATCGAGACCATCCGGGCCAACATCGTGAAACCGTGTCTCTACTAAAAATACAAAAACAGTGAAGCATGGTGGCGAACGCCTGTAATCCCAACTACTTGGGAGACAGAGGCAGCAGAATCACCTGAACCTGGGAGGCGGAGGTTGCAGTGAGCCAAGATCACAGGCCACTGCATTCCAGCCTGGTGAAAGAGCAAGACTCCATCTCAAAACAAAAACAAACAAACAAAAAACCCTCGCTCTTATTAATCCTTTTAATTTTTTTCCATCAGGCGAACAATTATGGCATTATATTGTGTGAATTTTTCCAGGTAGGACATATTGTCCATGCCAACCCCGCCCCCCCCTTTTTTTTTGAGAGAGGATCTCACCCTGTCATCCAGGCTTTAGTGCAATGGTCGGATCAGAGCCTCAAGTGATCCTCAGCCTCTTGAGTAGCAGGAACTACAGCTGTGCACCACTGCACCTGATAATTTTCTTTTAAATTTTTTGTGGAGTTGAGGTCTCCCTATGTTGCCCAGGCTTGTCTCAAACTCCTGAGGTCAAATGATCCTCCTGCCTTGGCCTTCCAAAGTGCTGGGATTACAGGTGTGAGCCATCTCTCCCTGCCTCTTCATCCTCTTATAAGCTTATTCCTTTGTATTCCCCTTGCTATTTACTCCTTGTTTCTTTCCGTTTAGGTATTCATCTTAGTTGTGAACTCTTTGTGTGTATTTTTTCTAGGTTTTGATCTTTTTTCTTCTGTTATATGTATTAAGAAGAAATTTACTTTCAACCTGTTGATTGACATTTATTTTCATGGTGATACGTTTTAGAAAGTACTATTTCTTAATAAGATGAATTATATTGCTAAATGTAATAATGATGAATTTCCATACCTTACTGCTGTACTGTAATAATTTTATTGATGGATTTTATTTGCAGCTTTTCATAAAATTTTGCAGTTCTATTCATTTAGACATTTTCCTTTAGTTTTCTGGCTTTTTTTGCTTTTTGTTGTTGTTGTTGTTTTTCTGTTATGGTACAATTTTGTTATCAAGATTATACTCCTCTCCAACTAGCCCCAGATTTTACAACAGTCGAACCCGCACAGCCAGACAACACACAGAAATTCAGAGTCCTCACTGCACTCCTCCCCTATGTGTCCCATCTCTTCACTCCCAGCCCTCGGGGACAATCCCACGTTTCCCAGTTACTCTCCAGACCTCCCCACATTTCTCTGCCAGTCAGCCTCCCACACCCAGGAAACACCTGGAAACTCAGGGTCCTTGCAGGGCTCCGTCTCCATGTCTCCCAACTCTTTACTCCAGGCCCTCAGCTACTCTCCCATCATCCCAAGGTTTCTGCAACACTCAGCCCTTCACACCTGGGGGTCACAGACAAAGTCACAGATCTCAGTGCCCTCCTCAATCTGTGCTCCTCGGCTATGTCTCCCATCTATGCACCCCCATTCCTCCGAGATTCTCCAGTGTCTCCCTGATCCTCTCCAACCATAACCAGGTTTCTCCTAGGGCCAGTCCCTAACACAGAGAAGTCACCTGGAAACTCACAGAACTCACTGTGCTCCTCTTCCACCTATCTGACGTTTGGACCGCCATTCCTTAGGGTCTCTTCCGTGTCTCCCAGCTACTCTCCAACCATCCCCAGTTTTCTGCAAGAGTCAGAACCCAGCACCCAGGAGACCCCTAGAAATTCACAGACCTCACCAGATTCTTCCCCAGTGACCTCCATCTCCATGGCAGCGGGCCCCACATATGCCCTGGGGGGCCCACACCCATCTTCTTTTACACTCAGACCCTCCCAGGGCCTCACAGTCACTCCTGGTTATCATCATTCAGCTCGAAGTCCTTGCCAGCCTCCTAGCCAACTTGATGCAGTTACCTGGCCATTGCTTCACATTCCTGCCCAGGGCCGCACACCCAGACACAGAAGAGCCCCTCCCACATTCCAGCCTCACAAACAGACCTGTCTTTCTACTTGCTACTGTCACACACTTGCTGGCCAACATCACCACCCGGGCTATAGTCACCCCTCAGCTGTGCAGCGGGACCCTCCTACCTGCCGACATGGCTGCTGGCGCCCATGCCAGCACGAACCCCCAGCCTGTCTGTGTCCCTGCGGGCGACACCACTGGTGACATCGCTCACATGACCCTCTTTCCTGGCAGTGACACGATTGGTGTGAACCCCCGTTCTCAGATCTCTGATGTATACATATGACCATTTTCCCTGCGCTCGGCTTCTTCCATTCACAGGACTCATTGTCTCTCTTTCAGCCTCCACTTCAGACATGTACTCATCCTCTTTCCCTGTGTCTGCCCCTGTCTCCATGTGGATGCCCTGCATAAGATTCACCCGTTTAAGGGGATGAATTGTATGGCCTTTAGTATATTCATAATTGTGCACAGTCCATTTTAAATCACAATAATATTACAACATTTTCATCAACCCCCTAAGAAAATCCCTGTAAACATTAGTCACTCCTCTTTCTATCTCCAGGCCCCAACCCCAACCAGTCCTGGGGTGAGGTGAGTCCCTCGACTGGGATCTCTTCTCCACTTGGTCTTTTTTTTTTTTTTTGAGACAGAGTGCAGATAGAGTGGAGCTCCCTATGGAGCTGTGACCTAGGTCCACAGGGGCCTCAGAGGGTTCCAGCAGAGGCGAGTCCTAGGTTCCCTGTCCCATGGCTGGCCCCTGAGGCTTGCTTCACCTGCCAGCTCTTTCCACAAAGACATCAGGATGGCAAACCCAACCCTGCCCCCTCCCAGGGAAAGGGGATTAATATCAGGGCCCATGCCCATCCTGGCCTTTTCAGTAACTGTTTAAGTAGTGAATAGGTTAGGCCAGAATGTGCTGCTCTGGCCCCTGGGATCACATCCCTGGAGGGAACTTGCCTGGGGTTGAGAACTGAAGGGCCAGGCTGGACAGCCCACTTGGGGTTCAGTGAGCTGAGACTTAGTTTTCAGCTTAGTTCCCTCTGCCACTCCTGGGGCACTTGGGCCTGTCTAGAGCAAGCATTGAGGATGGCATACAGCATACATTCTGAGCTGTCAGGTGGGTGCCAAAGGCTGAGCATGAGGCATCACGGGGGTTGGAGCCATCAGAAGGCCATCAGGTCAGCCCAGAGCCAGGCCAGCCTCCGTACCTGGAGCTGCAGGGTGGGCGCTGTGCAGTGGGCTGGTCAGAGTGGACTGAGAAGCCAGTCAGGGAGGGGCTTTCATTGCCCATTTTCCTGCGGTGCAAATCAAGTCCCCAAGGCCACAAGCCAGGTGAGGCAGAAACACTGGGCTGAGGCATCGCCTTCTCTCCTCTTTGACTCACATAGGCCCCTGACTTTCCTGGGCTTCCCTGAAAGTGAGAGAAGATCCCTCTTCTTGTGAGGGTGGACATAGAAGTCACCAGTCACGTGTGGTGAGGAGGGCTGAGGCACCCCCAGAGTCTTTGCAGGGCAGCACCCACTACTTGCTGGCTGGACTGGGAGGCCAGGCTGGGACATTGTAGGAACTGCGGTCACCAGTCCCCGCTATGCCTCGAATCTGTCTTCAGCTTGCAACATTGGGCCAGCTCAGGCTCTGCCACCAGCTCCCCACATCGTCGTCCCTCAGATCCCTAGGGTGGGTTCCCCCTACCTAGTGTCTCTGGCCCCTGCTCTCCACTCTCAGGCCTGACAAGCACCCAGCCCCCACACCTGTGTCTTCCTGAAGGGGTGGGTGTTGGGACTGCTGGCACAGAAGTCACAGCTTAGCTACATGTGTGTCCCAGATTTGCTTAATCAATGGAGCAGTGAACCCGCAGCTTCTGGGGTACAGTCTCCTGCATTTCATGGGTCAGATAGACAGGCTGCCTCCCCTTCACCCCCAGGTGTGCGCACACACAGTCATCTCCACCTGCAATCCAGTCCCACCTGAAGCTGCACGCTCTGCAACAGAGGCCTGTGCACGACCTCGCTGTGCACCCAGCAGGGGCTGCCCTCGGTCCCTCCCTCTCCCCTAATGTCCCTGCCTCCCAGCCCCACGACCCACAGGAGAAGCCAGTCCCCTAGCCCAGGGAGCCAGGGTGGGTGCGGCCTGGGGACTGGGCGTGGCAAGCTGGCCACAGGGTCGCCCCTAGCACCTGCCAGAGCGCGTAAGAGGGAGCCGAGGCTGCAGCGCCGGGTGGGCAGCGAGCTCCCTGGAGACCCATGCAGCGGGTCAGGTGCCAGCGGCCCCCAGGTCTGGGCGCCGGGCCGGGCCACCAGGGTGCGGCTTCCCGCTCTGGAGAGTTTATGGCCCCTGTCATCGGACGGCTCCGCAGCCGCCGGGGAGGGACTGGAGGGACCGCGGCTGGGACAGGCTGCTGCGCCAGGCAGCCCTGGACCGCCGCTTCCGCCACTAAGCCACCCTCCCGGCCAAGGTGACCGGTCGCCCTACCCACCGAGCATCGCCCTCCTTCACCGGGGCCCGAGCCTGGCGTGGGGGTTGCAGGAAGCGCGCCACAGCCTGAGGACACCCCGACCTCTGCTCCTGGGAGCGCGCGTAACGCCAGGTGGGGATGCTGTCGCAGGCCGTGGTGCCGCAGCCCCGCTGGAGGGCAGGGTCCGGCTGGGCGTCGGGGTCCTGGCAGAGACCGCGGCGAGCGCAGGAGCAGATGCACTGGCCGCTGCACAGGCGCCGCCAGGTTCCCAGACACCGCGGGCGCGCCCCCTGGTGGCAGCCGGCTCCGGAGATGCGGGAGGGCGGTGCCCAGTCCCCAGCCAGGCGGCAGCGCGAAGCTCCTTCCCAGCTTGGGGGAGTGGGCATGGCCCAGGAGCCCGAGTGCCTTACTAGTGAAAAAGCTGGGGTTGGAGCTGCCACGGGGGGAGGTGTGGGGCCTAGGGGGCTCTGCCTGGACCTTCTGGGTGTCCTCCTGCGACCTCAGGTTCCTCACCTGTCTCAGAGGACTGATGGGCTGCTATGGCAGGGTTGTTTGGGGATTAAGCCAGATAGTCCTAGTAAAGCCCCATTAGCACCCCCTGGCCTCTGGATTTTTTATTATTATTATTTTTCTGGCTTTCTTAGGAAACTTTCCGGAATGTGTCCAGGTGTTGAATCAGGAAGGCTGGACACCCTCCCTTGGCGCTGTGGTTCCTTCTAGACGCCCCCTCTTCTTAGGCTCTTTTCAAGCGCATACCCGGCAACATGTACTCTACCCAAGAGCGCTTCACAGATATTCCTGCGGGTCTAAAACCAGAACACTTTCTTCCCTGACCCCTGCCCTCATATCACCCCAACCCCAAGTCTTTTGGCAGAGCCGGCTACAGAGTCGAGTGTCAGTTTAATGCTTGTTCTCTAAGGTCTCCCAAGGGCTGTTAGGACGGCCTTAGGGTTAGGATTCGGGTTCAGGTGCGCCTGCGCCGGCGCTGTGCGCCCCTCTGCGCCTGCGCCGGCGCTGCGTTCTCCTCAGCACACACCCGGAGAGCATCGCGAGGGCGGAGCTGAGCTCTCCTCTGCACAGGCTTCGGAGATACAGCGAAGGCAGATCAGTGTTCTCCTCAGCATAGACCCAGGTGGACGGGGGCACCGCGAGGGTGGAGCTGCGTTCTGCTCAGCACAGACCCGAGGGACACCGCGAAGGCAGAGCAGCTTTCTCCTCAGCACAGACTTTGGGGGCACTGCCTCGCTTTGGGACAACTCGGGGCCGCATCGACGGTGAATAAAATCCTTCCTGTTTGCAGCCCAGTATAATAAGGGTCAGAGACCAGTTAGAAGGGTTCAGTGTGGAAAACGGGAAACCAAAAGCCCCTCTGAATCCTGCCCACTGAGGTACTCCCCAGCCAGGATGAGGCGGCCGCAGTGCGAGATCCACACCGCTGCCTCGGAAGACAAATGCAGCATTCTTAATGCAGACATGACGCCCAAAATATGACACCCCCATTGCTCATGTAACAAGCACCTGTAATGCTAATGCACTGCCTCAATACAAAAATATTAATATAAGATCCGCAATTCCCTCGCTGCCCTGCAGTCCTAAGACAGCGATCATAACAATCAACGTTGACATAGTCAATAGAAACGTAGTAACGAACCTAGGGTTAAGGTTGGTGTTAGGGTTAGGGGTTAAGTTTAGGGTTAGGGGTTGGAGATAGGGGTTGGGGTCAGAGTTAGGGGTTAGGAGTCATTGTTTAGAGTTACGGGTTAAGAGAGGTTAGGGGTTAGGCATTAGGGGTTATGGTTCGGTTAGGGTGAGGGTGAGGGTTGTGGTTAGGGGTTAGGGTTAGGGGTTAGGGTTAAGGGTTAGGGGTTAGGGTTAGGGTCAGGGGTTAGGGGTCAGCGTCAGGTGTTAGGGGTCAGGGTCAGGGTTCCCACTCTGTGGGTTGTCTATTTACTCTGCTGACTGTTCCCTTTGCCATGCAAAAGCTTTTTACTTTAATTAAGTCCCAACTATTTGTCTTTGTTTTTATTGCTTTGCATTTGGGTTCTTGGTCATGAAATCCTTGTCTATGCCAATATCTAGAAGGGTTTATCCAGTGTTATCTTCTAGAATTTTTATAGTTCAGGAATTAGGTTTAAGTTCTTAATCCATCTTGAGTAGATTTTTGTATAAGGTGAGAGATGAGAATGCAGTTTTATTCCCCTACATGTGACTCACCAATTATCCCGACATCATGTGTTGAAAAGGGTGTTCTTTCCCCACTTTATGTTTTTGTTTACTTTGTCGAAGATCAGTTGGTTGTATTTGGGTTAATTTCTGGGTTCTCTCTTCTGTTCCATTGGTCTATGTACCTATTTTTAAACCAGTACCATGTTGTTTTGGTAACTATGGCTTTATTGTACAGTTTGAAATCAAGTAGTGTGATGCCACCAGGTTTGTTTGTTTTTTTTTGTTTTTTTTTTTTTGTTTAGCCTTGGTTTGGCTACATGGCTCTCTTTTGGTTCTATATTAATTTTAGAATTGTTTTTGTAATTCTGTGAAGAATGATGGTGGTATTCAGATGGGGATTGCATTGAATTTGTTGATTGACTTTAACAGAACGGTAGTTTTCACAATATTGGTTGCACCCATCCATGAGCATGGGGATGGGTTTCCATTTGTTTGTGTTATCTATGATTTCTTTTCTTTCTTTCTTTTTTTTTTTCCAGAGGGAGTTTCACTCTTGTCGCTGAGGTGTAAGTGCAATGGTGTGATCTCGACTCACTACAACTTCTGCCTCCCGGGTTCAAGTGATTCTCCTGCTTCAACTTCCCAAGTAGCTGGGATTATAGGCATGTGCCACTGTGCTTGACTCCATCTATGATTTCTTTTAGCAGTGTTTTGTAATTTTTATTGTAGAGGTCTTTTGATTCCTTTGCTAGGTATATTCCTACGTTTTTTTTTGTTTGTTTGTTTGATTTTTTGCAGCTATTGTAAAAGGGGTTGTGTTCTTGATGTGATTCTCTGCTTGGTAGCTGTGATGTATAGAAGAGCTACTGATTTGTGTCCGTTAATCTTGTATCTGGAAACTTTGCTGAATTCTTTCATCAGTTCTAGGAGCTTTCTAGAGGAGTCCGTAGGGTTTTCAAGGCGAAAGATCATATCGTCAGCAACCAGTGACAGTTTGACTTCCTCTTTACCGATTTGGATTTCCTCCATTTCCTTCTTTTGTCTGATTGCTCTGGCTAGGAATTCCAGTACTATGTCGAAGAGGAGTCGTGAGAGTAGGCTCCTCGTCTTGTTCTAGTTCTCAAAGGGAATGCTTTCAACTTTTCCCCATTCAGTATTATGTTGGCTGTGGGTTTGTCATAGATGGCTTTTATTACCTTAAGTTATGTCCCTTGTATGCCTATTTTGCTGAGAGCTTTAATCATAAAGCAATGCTAGATTTTTTCGAATGCTTTTTCTGCATCTGTTGATACAATCATGTAGTTTTTCTTTGAATTCCGTTTATTTGGTGTATCACATTTATTGGCTTGCATATGTTAAACCATTCCTGTATCACTTGTATGAAACACACTTGATCATGGTGGATTATCTTTTTGATATGTTGTTGGATTCAGTTAGATAGTATTTTGTTAATGATTTTGGCATCTGCGTTCATCAAGGATATTTGTCTGTAGTTTTCTTTTTTGCTTATGTCCTTTCATGGTTTTGGTATTAGGGTGATGCTGGCTTCATAGAATGAATCAGGGAGGGTTTCTTTTTTCTCTGTCTTGTGGAATAGTGTGAAAGGATTGGTATCACTTCTTCTTTGAATGAAAGAAGACATTCTTTGAAAGTCTGGTAGAATTCTGCTGTGAATCTCTCTTGTCCTCGGCTTTTTTTGTTGGTAATTTTAAAGTGACCATTTCAATCTTGCTGCTTGCTTTATTGGTCTGCTTGGGGTATCTAATTCTTCCTGATTTAAGCTAGGAGGGTTCTATTTTTCCAGGAATTTATCCAACTTTTCTAGGTTTTCTAGTTTATGTGCCAAAAGGTGTTTATAGTACCCTTGAATAATCTTTAATATTTCAGTGGTTTCATTTGTAATATTCCCTGTTTCATTTCTTAGTGAGGTTACTTGGATTTCCTCTCTCCTTTTCTTGGTTAATCTTGCTAATGGTCTATCAGTTTTATTTATCTTTTCAAATAACCAACTTTTTGTTTAATTTATGTTTTGTATTTTGTTGTTGTTGTTGTTGTGTCAATTTCATTTAGTTCTGCTCTGATCTTGGTTATTTCCTTTGTTTGCTGGGATTGGGTTTGACTTCTACCTGCTTCTCTAGTTCCCTGAGATGTGAACTTAGATTGTCTGTTTGTGCTTTTTCAGACTTTTTGACGTAGGTGTTTAGGGCTAGAAACTTTCCTCTTAGCACTGCCTTTGCTGTATCCCAGAGGTCTTGATAGGTTGTGTCATCCAGTTCGAAGAAATTTTTTACATTTTACATTTCCATCTTGATTTTGTTTTTCACCCAATGCTCGTTCTGTGAGGAACCACCAAATTGTTTTCCACAGCAAGTGCATCATTTTCTATTCCTAGCAGCCAGTTCATGAGGGCTCCAATTTCTCCACCTCCTTAGCAACATTGATTTCCTGTGTCATTGTTATGAAAGCCTTACTAGTGGATGCAAAGTGGCATCTCATTTGGGTTTTGTCTTGCATTTTATTAATGAATAACGGTGTTAAGCATCTTTTCTTGTCCTTCTTAGACATTTGTGTATCTTCTTTGGAGAAATGTCTATTCAAGTCCTTTGCCTATTTTTTTATTGAGATGTTAGAAATTCTGTTGTTGAATTGTGGGATATTAAGCTTTTATCAGATACACATTTTGATTTTATCAGATACATATTTTCTCACATAGTATGGGTAGTCTTTTTACTCCCTTGATAGTATCCTTTGATGCATAAAGAGTTTTTATTTTGATTAAATCTAATTTATGTGTATTTTCTTTTGTTATCTGTGTTTTTCTGTCATATTTCAAAATACACTTAAAACTCAAAGGTCATAAAGGTTTACCTTGTGTTTTCTTCTAAGAGTTACATATTTTTAGTCCTTACATTTAAGTCTTTTATTAATTTATATTTAATTTTTTTATATACTGCAAGGTAGGGGTCCAATTTCTTTCTTGTGCACTTACATTCAGCTGTTGAAGAGACTGTTCTTTCCTCCCTTGACTAGACTTGGCCACCTTGTTGAACAGTCATTGACCATATATGTGAGGACTAATTTGTGGTATCTCAAATCTGTTCTGTTCTTTTGGTCTAAAAGTCTATTGGTCTTATGCCAGTACCACAGTCTCTTGATGACTGTAGATTTGTAGTAGGCTGTGAAACTGAAAAATGTGAGTTTTCCAATATTCTTTTTCAAGATTGTTTTGAATGTCAGATCCTTTGAATTTTTGTATGAATTTTAGAACGAGTTTCTTTGTTTCTGCAAAAATGCCTTCGGAATTTTGATGGTATTGCATTGAATCTGTATTGTCATCTTAACAATATTGTCTTACAACCCGTGAATGCAGAATGTCTTTCCAGTTATTTCCACACTCTTTATTTTTTTTCAGCAAAGTTTTGTGTGTACCATCATGGTTAGATTTCTGCCTGAATAACTTATTCTTTGATGCTATTATAAATGGAATTTTAAAAATGTTTTCATAGTTCTTTACAACTGTATGGAAATATAGCTCATTTGCCTAGGTTTGTTTTGCATCCCGCCTCTTTTATTAGTTATAATTGGTTTTGTGTTTTGTTTGGAGCTTTATACCCATAAGATCATGTGTGGATATAATTTTACTTCTACTTTTTATTTCTAATTTAGATGCCTTTTATTTCCTTGTCTTGCCTAATTGCTCTGGCTAGAACTGCCAGTGCTACATTGAACACAAGTGGCAAATGCACCATCCTTGTCTTGTTCCAGATGTTAGGAAAACAGCTTTCAGTGTTTCATCATTGATCATGATATTAACTGTTGGTTTTTTATACATCCGATTGTCATGTTGCAGAAGTTCCCTTCCATGCATAGTTTATTGAGTATTTTTATTATAAAAGGGTGTTGTATTTCATCAATGTTTTTTTCTGCACCAATGGAAATAATCACCTGCTTATTCATTTTCCTGTTACAGTTTATTACACTGATTGATTTTTTATATGTTGAGCCGCCCTTGCATTTTGGGGATAAATCTCACAGGGTGATAGTTTACAATCCTTTGATTATACAGTATTGCTGCTAGTATTTTGTTAGTATTGCTAGTATTTTGCTGAGATTTTTGCTTATATATTCATAAGGGATATTGTGCTGTAGTTCTCCTTTTTGTGCTCTCTTTGGCTTTGGGATAAGGATAATGCTGTTATCAAACAATGAATTAACAAGTATTCCTTCTTCATATATTTTGTCAGAAGAGTTTGAGAAGAAATGGTATTAATTCTTCTTTAAATGTTAGGTTGACTTAACAGTTAGTGCAGCTATTTGGTCATAAATGTTTCTTTGTTAATCGCTTTCGATTACTAATTCAATCTCCTAGGTTATAGGTCTATTCAGATTTTCTCTTTCTTCTTGAGCCACTTTGGTAGTTTGTGTCTTTCTAGCGATTCATCCATTTCATCCAGGGCACCTAATTTGTTGTTAGACAGTTGTTCACAGTATACTCCCGTAATCCTTTTGCATTTCTGTGAAGTTGGTAGTAATGGCTCTGCTTTCATTTATTGTTTTAAAAATTAGTCTTCCATGTTTTGCTCAGTCAATATAGTGAAAGGCTTGATCTTTCAAAGAATCTGTGTTCATTCTACTGCTCTCCAACCTTCTATTTTATTGATTTATGCTCTTTATTATTTCTTTCCTTCTGCTAGCTTTGCATTCAGTCTTTTTTTGTTTTCTTCCACTGCCTTTAGGTATAGAGTGAGGATATTGATTTGAGATTTTTTCTTAAATGTAGTTGTTTATATCCATATATTTTCTACTTTCACTGTATTCAATAAGTTTTGGTATGTTTTGTTTTTATTTTAATTTGTCTCAAGATATTTTATAATGTTGCTTGTGATTTATTTTTTCACTCACTGGTAGTTGAAGACTGTATTGTTTAATTTCCACATTTTTGTGAATTTTCCAGTTTTCACTTATTTATCTTTTGTTTCTTCCATTGTGGTTGTAAATTATATTTTGTATGATTTCAAACTTTTAAAATAGATTAGGACATATTTTGTGGATGAAGATATGGCCTATCCTAGAGAAAGTTCCATATACACTTGAAAAGAATGTATATTCTGCTGTTGTTGGATGGACTGTCCTGTATATGTGTATTAGCTCTCAGTGGCTTATACTGTTGTTTAAGTCTTGTATTTCTCATGAAGCTTCTGTCTGGTTTTTCTATCCATTAATTAAAATGAGATATTGAAGTTTCCAACTGTGACTGTTAATTCTTTCAGCTTTACTGAGGTGTAATAGAGAAATAAAAATTGTACATGTGATGCGTTTATATGCATATTCTGAAATGATTACTAAAATGAAGTCAACGAACATGTTAATTACCTCACAGAATAGTTACCTTTTTGTGTGCATGCGTGGGATAAGAAAACTGAACTCTATCCCCTGTGACTGCAGAGTGGCTATTCCAGCTGCTCCAGGCTCCAGCAGAGGAAGACCGGGGCAGGTGACACCACCAGGGGGGCCCTCAGGCATGGCGCGCACGCATTCCAGAGGCCACCCAGACCATGCTCCTCCTCCTGGCCACCCAAGCTGCAGTCTCCCTCTGTGTGCAGGCAGCAGCTGCCTGGCAACCCCCGAGCCCGCTCGCACTCCCAGCCTCGCAGAACCAGGGCCTGGTGTACCAGTGGCTGTGGTCAAGCCATGCATTCTGCCCGGCGGCGGCTGCACAGGATCGAGAACTGAGAAACCGCCACTCAGCCCCACATGGGGTGACTGCCGAGTGCCCAGGGCAGCGGCCCCGATCTCCCTCAGGTGGAGGAGTGGTTGGCAGGCACGGCCTGGGGGCCCTCAGGCTTGGCACGCTGGCGATCCCGAGGCCGACCAGGCCATGCACCTCCACCCCGCCTGGGCACCCAAGCTGCAGCCGACTTCTGTGTGCAGGCAGCAGCCTCCAGGCATCTCCCGAGCCCGCCCGCACTCCCCACATCTCGGAAACAGGACCAGATGTTCCTGTGGCTGCGGCCAAGCCAGGCGGTCTGCCCTGCAGCAGCTGCACGAGGGCAGGAAGCGGCCCTCAGTCCCATCTCCGGTGGCTGCAGAGGGCCCCTGACTAGAGGTCTCGAGCTCTGACAGAGGAGGAGCCGGGCAGGGGTAGGGTCTGACTTGACCATTTGGAATTACAATACACTTCACCCATCAACCACAGAACATACACTGGAGTATCATCTGTGTGCAGATGAGTATACTGCTCAAAGCGATTTACAGGTTCAATGCTTTTCCTATCAAACTACTAATGTCATTTTTCACAAAATAGAAAACATCTAAAATTTTTATGGAACCTAAAAGGAGTCTGAATAGCCAAGCCAAAGCAATACTAAAGCAAGACATAAGCTATAGACATCATATTACATGACTTCAAACTAAATAGAAGACTATAGTAATCAAAACAACATGGTACTGTTAGTAAAACAGACACATAGACCAATGGAACAGACTAGAGTACTAGAAACTAAGTCCACATGCCTGCAACTATCACATCTTTAACAAAGTTGACAAAAGTAAGCAATGGGAAAATGACTTTTTATTTAATAAATAATGTGGGGATAACTGGCTAGTCATATGCAGAAGAATAAAACTAGACCCCCATATTTCACCAAATACAAAAATTAGCTTAAGATGGATTAAAGAGTTAAATGTAAAATCTCAAGCTATAAAATGCCTAGAAAAAAACCTAGGAAATACTTTTCTTGATAATGGCCTTGGAAAATAATTTATGGCTTAGTCCTCAAAAGCAATTGCAACTAAAACAAAAATTGACAAGTGGGATTTAATTAAACTGAAAAACTTTTGCATAACAAGAGAAACTATAAAAGTAGTAAAGAAATAACCCACAGAATGAAAGAAAATATACACAAACTATGCATCTAACAGGGGTCTATTATTCAGAACCTATAAGGAACTTAAACAAATCAACAAGCAAGCAGCAAGTAATTCCATTAAAAAGTGGGCAACAGGACATGAACAGACACTTCTCAGAAGAAGACATACACACAAGCACCCAACAAACATATGTAAAAGTGCTCATCATCACTATTTATTAGAGAAATGCAAATCAAAACCGAAATGAAATACCATTTCACACCAGTCAGAATGGCTTTTTTTGAAAAGTCAAAAGAAAAACACATATCAGTGACGATTTAGAGAATAGAGAACACTCATACACTTTCTGAAGGACTGTAAATTAGTTCAGCCACTGTGGAAAGCAGGTTTGGAATTTCTTAAAGAACTGAGAGTTGAACTACCATTCAACCCAGTAACCTCATTACTGGATATATATCCGAAAGAAAATAAATATCTACCAAAAAGACACATGTAGCCATATTTTTATCACAGCAGTATTCACAATCACAAAGACATAGACTTAACCCAGGCATCCAGCACTGGTGATCTGGATAAAGACTCATGGAATACTATACAGCCATAAAAAAATTATGACATTTGAAGCAACATGGATGCATTGTTTCCAGCAAGCTAATGCAAAAGCAAAAACAAAATACCGCATGTTCTCTCTCATAAATGGGAGCTAAATGCTGGGTACAGACGGTCATAATACAGAGGAGCAGGAGGGGCCGGGACTGGTGGCTCACGCCTGTAATCCCAACACTTTGGGAGGCCAAGGTGAGCGGATCACCCGAGGTCAGGAGTTTGAGACCAGCTTGGCCAATGTGGTGAAACCCCGCCTCTAATGAAAACACAAAAATTAACTGGGCATGGTGGCTGGCGCCTGTAATCCCAGCTACTCGGGGGTCTGAGGCGGAGAGTCGCTTGAATCCGGGGGGCGGAGGTTGTAGTGAGCCAAGATCGCGCCACATCACTCCAGACTGAGAGACGGAGCAAAACTCTGTCTCAAAAACCAACAAAGAAACAAACAAACAAACAAAAAACAGAGAGGGAGGAGGGAGAGAATACAGATTGATTAAAACTACCGATTGGTTAGTGTCCTCTCTACTTTGGTAATGAATTCATTCATTTAATTCACAATTCATCCATTCAATTCATAATTCAGTTCCCCCTGAGAAAAAAATATACACTTGTCATTAAAATCTCTCTGTATCTTACTGATTTCAGATAGAAGTTAAATTTCACCTTAATAATAGAAACAAAAGAACTAGTTAAACTGACAAAAACTAATAAACTTTGCTCAAATTTACTGACAGAGTCATGGGTTCTTCGTATAATAGTAACATTCTACCAGTTTTAAGTAAAATAAATAAGGAAACAATCTTAATTCCATCGCCTACCGGGAGGGACGTGCTCCCGCTCCCAGGTGAGTGGGACCCTGCGCTCTGGGCGGGTTGAGCCGCGGTCTCTGGCACCTCCTGTTGGCAGCGTCGCCGTTGCAGGCACAGGGCAGGCATTGGGGGGCGGGAAGCTGGCCAGGCCCAGGCGATTCCTTTGCCAGGGGCTGGGCAGGTGCGGAGAGGGGCGGAGGTGTGCTGCCCTGGGTGAGGGAGCTTCGCGGTCTGGATGGTTCGACATCCCTGCCCCAGGAGGGCGCTCCAGGAGCTGGATGGGGAAGGGGAGGGACGAGGGGACGCAGGCCAGGCCAGGTGGCCCCTTAGACCTGGGTGATGCAGGAGGGTCTGTGGAAGAGCAGAGAGGAACCAGAGCAGAAACCGGGAACTGATACCTCTGGCTGAATATTTGTCCTCTTGCTGAAGTTTGAAAGTCAGTTATTTCATTAAAGTTTAATTTTATTATAAAAATAACAACTATTAAAAATTCCCTGTAGTCACTGGAATGATGAATTTTGGTACAGTTTCAGCATAACAATCTTTGGAGATTTTAGATATTCTAATTATTCAAATTGCGGCCATGCTTCAAAATATATGCCGTATATTTTTATGGCATCCACCCCTGTGTCCCTGTGTCCCGCATCCGCCTCTGTGTCCCTGCTGTCTCAGGAAACGAGCTTCTTCCTCCTTCCGCAGACTCGGATCAAGCTGTCCTCCCTCCGGCGCCTGAGGCGGTCATGGGGACAGCCTGCCCTCGAATAGCCCGAGAAAGCCCGGCCTGTGCCCTGTGCTCGGCGTGCTGTCCTGGCTCGTGCCCCTCAGAGCCCCTCACAAAGCAGTGTGACAGGTGTGGAAGGACCCAGCACCAGGCAGCGGTGAGCGGATGGATGCTCCAGGGATGTGGGGCTGCTGCCAGCCAAGAACCCAATGCCAAATTCCATGGCATAATTTTGGATATTTTTCCCTTAAATTTTTGTGTAAGGCTTTCAGACTTACACATTTTGAGTTTTTTAAAAAAATATAGCATAAACTACAATTCTTACTTCTATATTTTACCTGTTGATAGCAAGTCTTCATACAGTTTTTTTGTTAAAGGGGGCTATTCCCTCTCCATAGGTTGGCCTTTGCACCCTTGTTGAAGATCATTTTGACCATATATACAAGGCTTTTGTGGAGAGAGGTGTCTCTATTATTTACTATGTCCACATGTCTTGATTTAATACATTTCTTTTTAGATTTTCTCCTTTTTAGTTTTTGAGACAGGTTCTCTGTCATCCATGCTGGGGTGCACTGGTGCGACCATGGCTAACTGCAGCCTTGCTCTCCCAGGCTTAAACAATCCTCTCACCTCAGCCTCTGGAATAGCTGAGACTACAGGTTCATGTCACATTGCCAGGTTAATTTTAATTTTTTTTTATAGCGATGGGTGTTCTCACTATGATGCCCAGTGTGGTTTGAACTCCTGGGTTCAAGGAATCCTCCTACCTCAGCCTCACAAAGTGCTGAGGTTACATGTGTAAGTCATAGAACCTGGCCTCAAAATACCACATTTGAAAAGAGTTCAACAGCACTGCAATTAGTTTTTGATTTAAAAATTTTGAGGGCTCCCCACTTGACATTCTTTTATAAGTTAAATTGGCTATTTTCAGTCATGAGATTTCATAGGTTTTAGAATTTTGTATTTCTGCAAGTAAATATTGTTATGATTTATATAGCTATTGCATTTAATCTGTTGTTGATTTCATTAGTATAGACTAAAAAAATGTGTTTTCTAATTTATGAATATGGGATATCTTTTCAATTGTCTAATCTATAAATATAGAATATCTTCCCCATTGTTTGTGACTTTTCTTCAGCAACATCTTGCAACTTCTAGTATACTAGTCTTACATCTCTTTGCTTCTTTATTCCAAAGTATATTCTTCTTAATGCTGTTTTCAATGGAATTTTAAAAACTTGGATTGTACATTGTAATGAAGAGAAACACACTTAATTTTGTATTCTGCAATTTTGCTAAATGCAACTATTAGTTCTAACAGGTATTGTTTTCAGCATGTAGGATTTTTTGTATCTAACATCATATCATAAGTAACAGGTAATTTTACTTCTTCCTTTATAATGTGGATGTTTTCTTTCTTTCATTGCCTGGTTGTTTTGCCAGGACATTCACTGCTATTTTTGAATATATGTGGCAACAGTGAATATCTTGCCTTATTATTAATCTTAGAGGATAAACCTTCCACACTTCAGAATTCAGTATCATATTAGTCATGATTTTTTTGTTTTGTTTTTGTTGTTGTTTTTGTTTTTTTGAGATAGGATCTTGCTCTGTTACCCAGGCTGGAGTGCAGTGGCATGATCTGGGCTCACTGCAACATTCACCTCCCGAGTTCAAGCCGTTCTCATGCCTCAGCCTCCCTGATAGCTGGGACTGCAGGCCTACACCACAACGTCCAGCTAATGTTAACATTTTTTGTAGATACAGGGATTCACCATGTTGGTCAGGCTGGTTTGGAACTCCTGACTTAAAATAATCCACCCACCTCAGCCACCCAAACTGTTGGGACTATAGGCATGAGCTGTTGAAACCAGTAGGTGATGAGTTATTTATATATGTTTTGTTATGTTAGTTTCCTTTTATTTCAAGTATATTGAGTGTTTTTTTATCTTGAAAAGCTGATTAATATTGTCAATTGACTTTTATGCATTATTTGAGATGATTGTGTGGTTTATATCTCTTACTCTGTTAATATGATATGTTAAATTGATTGATTTAAACTCTTATTCCAATATGGCCAAATAGGATGAGCTCTGGTCTGCGGCTCCCAGTGTGATCAATGGAAGATGGGTGATTTCTGCATTTCCAACTGAGGTACCTGATTAATCTCATTGGGACTGATTGGACAGTGAGTTCATCCCATGGAGGGTGAGCTGAAGCAGGGGAGGGCATCAACTCACCCAGGAAGTGCAAGGGGTTTGGGAGATTTTCCTTTCCTAGCCAAGGGAAGGCATGACAGACAGTACCTGGAAAAACAGTACACTCTCACCCAAATACTGCACTTTTCACACAGTCTTAGCACCTGGCAGACCAGGAGTTTCTCTCCTCTGCCTGGTTCATTGGGTCACACACCCATAGAGCCTTGCTCACTGCTAGCACAGCAGTCTGTGTTTAACCTTCATGCTGCAGCTGAGCATGTGGAGCTGAATCCGCAATTTTTGAGGCTTGAGTAGGTAAACAAAGTGGTCAGGAAGCTTGAACAGGGTAGCGCCACTCACAGCTCAGCAAATCCTACTGCCTTTAAAAACTCCACCTCTGTGGGCAGGGCATAGCTGAATAAAAGGCAGCAGAAACTTCTGCAGACTTAAACATCCCATCTGACAGCTCTGAAGAGAGCAGTGGTTCCCCTGGCATGGTGTTTGAGCTCTGAGAATGGACATACTGCCTCCTCAATTGGGTCCCTGAACCCCATGTAGCCTAACTGGGAGACACCTCCTAGTAAGGGCCAACAGACACCTCATACAGGTGGGAGATCCTCTTCGATGAAACCTCCAGGGAAGGATCAAGCAGCAATATTTGCTGTTCTGCAGCGTCCTCTGTTGATACCCAGGCAAACAGGGTCTGGAGTGGACCTCCAGCAAACTGTAACAGACCTGCAGCTGAGGGACCTAACTGTTAGAAGGAAAACTAACTAACAGAAAGGAAAAGCATCAGCATAAACAAAAAGGACTTCCACATCAAAACCCCATCTGTAGGTTACCAACATCAAAGACCAAAAGTAGATAAAACCACAAAGATGGGAAGAAACCAGAACAGAAAAGTGGAAAATCCTAAAAACCAGAGCACTTCTTTTCCTCCAAAGGATTGCAGCTCCTCACCAGCAACGGAACAAAGCTGGAGGGAGAATGACATTGACGAGTTGACAGAAGGAGGCTTCAGAAGGCTGGTAATAACAAACTTCTCCGAGCTAAAGAAGCATGTTCGAACACATCACAAGGAAACTAAAAACCTTGAAAAAAGGTCAGACAATGGCTAACTAGAATAAGCAGTGTAGAGAATACCTTAAATTACCTTATGGAGCTGATAACCATGGCACAAGAACTGTGTGACACATGCACAATCTTCAATAGCTAATTCAATCCAGTGGAAGAAAGGATATCAGTGATTGAAGATCAAATTAATAAAATAAAGTGAGAGGAAAAGTTTAGAGTAAAAAGAGTGAAAAGAAATAAACAAAGCCTCCAGGAAAAATGGGACTGTGTGAAAACACCAAATCTAAGTTTGCTTGGTGTACCTAAATCTGACAGAGAGAATGCAACCAAGCTGGCAAGCACTCCTTAGGATATTATTCAGGAGAATTTTCCCAACGTAGCAAGGCAGGCCAACCTTCAAATTCAGGAAATACAGAGAACACCACAAAGATACTTCTGGATAAGAGCAACCCCAAGATATTAATTGTTAGATTCACCAGGGTTGAAATGAAGGAAAAAAAGTTAAGGGCAGCCAGAGAGAAATGTCGGGTTACCCACAAGTGGACACTCATCAGACTAACAGCAGATCTCTCAGCAGAAACCCTAGAAGCCAGAAGAAAGTGGGGACCAATATTCAACATTCTTAAAGAAAATAATTTTCAGCCCAGAATTTCATATCCAGCTAAACTAAGCTTCATAAGTGAAGGAGAAATAAAATCCTTTACAGACAAGCAAGTTCTGAGAGATTTTTGACACCACCTGGCCTGCCTTAAAAGCGCTCCTGAAGGAAGCATTAAGCATGGAAAGAAACTACTGGTACCAGCCACTGCAAAAAATATGCCAAATTGTAAAGACCGCCGATACTATGAAGAAGCTGCATCAATTAACGGGAAAAACAGTGAGCTAACATAACAATGACGGGATCAAATTCACACATAACAATATTGACCTTAAATGTAAATGGTCTAAATGCCTCAATAAAAAGACATAGACTATCAAATTGGATAAAGAGTCAAGACCCATCAGAGTGCTGTATTCAGGAGACCCATCTCACATGCAGAGACACACATAGGCTCAAAATAAAGGGATAGAGGAAGATCGACCAAGCAAATGGAAAGCAAAACAAATTAAAAATTTTAAAAAAGCAGAGATTACAATCCTAGTCTCTGATAAAACAGAATTTAAACCAACAAAGTTCAAAAGACACAAAGAATGCCATCACATAATGGTAAAAGGATCAATTCAGCAAGAAGAGCTAACTACCCTAAATATATATGCACCCAGTATAGGAGCACCCAGATTCATAAAGTAAGTCCTTAGATACCTACAAACAGACTTAGACTCCCACACAATAATAATGGGAGATTTTAACACTCCACTGTCAATATTAGATAGATCAACAAGACAGAAGGTTAACAAGGATATCCAGGACTTGAACTCAGCTCTGCAACAAGCCGACCTAATAGAAATCTACAGAACTCTCCACCCCATATCAACAGAATAAACATTCTTCTCAGCACCACATCGCACTTATTCTAAAATTGATCACATAATTGGAAGTAGGCCCTCCTCATCAAATGTAAAAGAATAGATGTCACAACAAACTGTCTCTCAGATCACAGTGCAATGAAAATAGAACTGAGGATTAAGAAACTCACTCAAAACGGCACAAATACATGGAAACAGAACAACCTGCTCCTGAATGGCTACTGGGTAAATAAGGAAATGAAGACAAAAATAAAGATGTTCTTTGAAACCAGTAAGAACAAAGACAAAAAACACCAGAATCTCTGGGACACATCTAAAGCAGTGTGTAGAGGGAAATTTATAGCACTAAATGCCAACAAGAGAAAGGAGGAAAGATCTAAAATCAACAGCCCCACATCACAATTAAAAGAACTAGAGAAACAAGAGCAAACACACTCAAAAGTAAGCAAAAGGCAAGAAAGATCACAACAGAACTAAAGGAGATAGAGACACAAAAAACCCTTTAAAAAATCAATGAATGTGGGAGCTGATTTTTTGAAAATATCAACAAAACTGATAGACCACTAGCAAGACTAATAAAGAGGAAAAAAGACAAGAATCAAATAGACACAATAAAAAAAGATAAATGGTATATCATCACTGATCCCACAGAAATACAAACTACCATCAGAGAATACTATAAACTCCTCTACACAAATAAACTAGAAAATCTAGAAGAAATGGATAAATTCCTGGACACATACACCCTCCTAAGACTAAACCAGGAAGAAGTTGAATCTCTGAATAGACCAATAACAGGCTCTGAAATTGAGGCAATAATTAATAGCATACCAACAAAAAAATATCCAGGACCAGATGGATTCACAGCTGAATCCTACCAGAGGTACAAAAAGGAGCTGGTACCATACCATTCCTTCTGAAACCACTCCAATCATTAGAAAAATAGGAAATACTCCCAGTTCATTTTATGGGACCAGTATCATCCTGACACCAAACCCTGGCAGAGACAAAACAAAAAAAGAGAATTTTAGACCAATACCCTTGATGAACATCAATGTGAAAATCCTCAATAAAATACTGGCAAATGGAATCCAGCAACACATCAAAAAGCTTATCCACCATGATCAAGTAGTCTTCATCCCTGGAATGCAAAGCTGGTGCAACATACACAAATTAATAAATTTAATCCATCACACAAACAGAATCAATGACAAAAACCACATGACTGTCTCCATAGATATAGAAAAGGCCTTTGACAAAATTCAACAGTCTTTCCTGCTAAAAACTCTCAATAAACTACATATTGATGAAATGTATCTCAAAATAATAAGAACTATTTATGACAAACCCACAGCCAATATCATACTAAATCAGTAAAACTGGAACCATTCTCTTTCAAAAATGACACAAGACAAGAATGCCCTCTCTCATCTCTCCTATTCAAAATAGTATTGGAAATTCTGACCAGGGCAATCAGGCAAGAGAAAGAAACAGAGGTATTCAATTAGGAAGTCAAATTATCTCTGTTTGCAGATGACATGATTGTATATTTAGAAAACCTCATCGTCTCAGCCCAAAATCTCCTTAAGCTGATAAGCGACTTTAGCAAAGTCTCAAGATAAGAAATCAATATGCAAAAATCACAAGCATTTCTATACAACAATAACAGACAAACAGAGAGGCAAATCATGAGTGAACTCCCATTCACAATTGCTACAAAGAGAATAAAATACCTTGGAATATATCTTACAAGGGATGTGAAGGACCTCTTCAAGGAAAACTACAAATTACTGCTGAACGAAATAAAAGAGGACACAAACAAACGGAAGAAAATTCCATGCTCATGGATAGGAAGAATCAATATTGTGAAAATGGTCATACTGCCCTAGGTAATTTACAGATTCAATGCCATCCCCTTCAAGCTACCAATGACTTTCTTCACAGAATTAGAAAATACTACTTTAAAGTTCATATGGAACCAAAAAAGAGCCCATATCTCCAAGACAATCTAAGCAAAAAGAACAAAGCTGGAGGCATCATACTACCTGACTTCAATCTATACTTCAAGGCTACAGTAAACAAATAGCATGGTACTGATATCAAAACAGATATATAAACAAAGGGCTAATATCCAGAATCTTCAAAAAACTTAAACAAATTTACAAGAAAAAAACAACATCAAAAAGTGGGCAAAGGACATGGACAGATAATTCTAAAAAAAGACATCTATGCAGCCAACAGACACATGAGAAAATGCTCATCATCACTGGTCATCAGAGAAATGCAAATCAAAACTACAATGAGATACAGTCTCATGCCAGTTAGAATGGCGATTATTTGAAAGTCAGGAAACAACAGATGCTGGAGAGTATGTGGAAAAATAGGAAGGCTTTTACACTGTTTGTGGGATTGTAAATTAGTTCCACCATTGTGGAAGAGAGTGTGGCCATTCCTCCAGGATCTAGAACTAGGAATACCATCTGACCCAGCGATCTCATCACTGGGTATATACGCAAAGGATTATAAATCATGCCACTATAAAGACACATGCACACGTATGTTTATTGCAGCACTATTCACAATAGCAAAGACTTGGAACCAACCCAAATGTCCATCAATGATAGAACTGATTAAGAAAATGCAGCAAGTATATACCATGGAATAGTACGCAGCCATAAAAACGGATGAGTTTTTGTCCTTTGCGGGGACTTGGATGAAGCCGGAAACCATCATTTTCAGCAAACTATCACAAGGACAGATAACCAAACACCACATGTTCTCACTCATAGGTGGGAATTTACCAATGAGAACACTTGGACACAAGGCAGATAACATCACACAACGGGGCCTGTCAGAGGCTGGAAGGGCTAGAAGAGAGATAGCAGTAGGAGAAATATCTAATGTAAATGATGAGTTGATGGGTGCAGCAAAACAACATGGCACATGTAAACCTATGTAACAAACCCGCACGTTGTCCACATGTACCCTAGAACTTAAAGTATAATAAAAAAATAAAAAACAATTAGATTGATTTACATGTGTTGAACACTACTTACATTGGAGAGATAACTCCTTCTTCGTCACGGTGTATAATCCTTGCAATATGTTATTGAATTTGGTGTTCTAATGTTCTGAGGAGAATTTTTACATCAACAGTCAACAGGAAAATTGATTTGTAGTTGTATTTTTTTTTTCCTTAGTGTCTTTGTGGGGTTCGGTGTTGTGTTAATGCTGGGCTCATAAAATAAGTTGGAAATTGTTTTCTCTTTTTCATTTTTCTGAAGTAGTTTAAGAAAGGTTGGTGTTAACCCTGCTTTAACATTTTGAAAATAATAATTTAATGAAGTGATCCGGGCCTGGGCTTTTTCAGGGGAGGTTGTTGTTACTACTTATATACCTATTCATATCTTTTTATGGTTTATTTTTAGTATAACCTATATTTCTAAACATTTGTCTATATCTCTTAGCTTATCATATTTTTTGGCGTATAGTTGGAATTAAACTTTTATAATCTCTTCTTTTCCTACTTTTGTGGCATCACTAGTAATAGCTAGTCTTTTATTTCTGAATTTAATTAATTGAGATATCTTCTTTTTTCTTTTAATCTAACTGTCAGTTTTCTTAATCTTTTCAATAAAACCAAATTTTAATTCATTTTTCTATGGCTTTTAATTGTTACTTATTTATAACTGCTGAAATTTTTATTCTTTACTTATGTTTGGTTATATTTACTGGTTGATTTAGACAGATTTTTTTAATGTACACATTTACTACTACAATTGAATACAAGCTTTAGATGCATTCAATAATTTTGTTATGCTTTGTCTCCAGTTATGTTGAAATTTTCACTGTGATTTCTTCTTTAACCCATAATGTTGTTTAGGAGCATGTTACTTGATTTTTATGTATTTGCAAATTTTTAAATTTTTCTTCTGGTATTCACTTCTAGTTCCATTCCATTTTAGTCGTAAATGATATTTTGTATGATTTTAATTTTCTTGAATTGATTTCTTTGTGGTCCGATTTGTGATATTGTCTCAAGAATGTTCCATGTGCGCAGCAGAAGCATGTTCATTCTGTTGTTGAGAAGACCCTTTCTAAAAGTCTGTTGGATTTGGTTGAACCACTCCCTGCTCAATCCTTTATCTTCATTTGGTCTGCCAGGTTGTCCTCTCCGTTATTAAAATCTCCTATCATTTTGGTGGTGGTCTCTATTCCTCCCTTTATTTTTATTTATAATTTTGTTTTTTACACAGACGAAGTGTTGCTATCTTGTCCAGGTTAGTCTCAACTCCTGGGCTCAAGCCATCCTCCTGCCTCAGCCCCCTCCAAGAGGCAGGGATTACAAGCAGGCGTGAGCCACTGTACTCAGGCTATTTCTCCTTTTAATTCTGTAATTATTTGTGTTATGTGTTTGGAATAGTTGCTGATACATCTGCATATTTTAATTATGATATCTTCTTGGAGATTTATTTTTATTATATAATGTCCTTGTTTGTCTTTATGACAGTTTTTTGCTTAAAGTCTAATCATCTAATGTAAGTGTGACCAACATTTTTCTATTTTGGTTGCTATTTAGGATGATTTGGTTACCGTATAGAATATAATTTTCCATCCCTGCATTTTCAATCCATGTTTATGCTTAACTAAACAGAATTTATTTGATTTTATATTTTTAGTTTTACAAACAGTTTATAAACAGAATTTATTTGATTTTATATTTTTAATTTTTCAGTGACATTGTGTCTGTTATTGGAGAATTTAACATTGTTACCTATAAGGTTATTATTTGCAGTTAAGGAGTTACTACCGCTATTTTGTTAATTGTGTTTCTTTTGTAGTTCTTTTATTTATTTATTTTATTTCTTGCTGTCTTCCTTTTTGTTTAATTAATTTTTGTACTAATATGTTTTTATTTCTTTTTCTTTTGTATACATTCTACATGTATTATCTTTGTGATTACTATACAGATTACATGAAAGGTCTGAAAGTTATAACAATCTAGTTTAATCTGATGTTATCTCCAGTAGCATACAAAAACTCCAGTCTTTTACATGACTGTCTTTCCCAACACACACGTTGTTCTTGATGTCACAAATTAGGCCCTTTTATATGATGTATTCTTTAACATACATACAAAATATTTTTGTGTATTTTGTGTCAAATTCCATAAGGGAATTAAAATTACTTGCCAACATCACAATAATACAGGATGCTATATTTCTCTATATATTTGCTTTACAATAGAGTTTTATACTATTGCATGGCTTTTTTGGTACTCTCATTTTTTAATCTCAAGGGACTTTCTGGTATTTCTTGAAGAACAAACCTAGTGGTCATAAACTCCTTCGGCTTCAGTTTATCTGAAAAAAATCTTAATTTCACCATCATGTTTCAATGAGAGTTTTCCCATATATAATGTTCCTGGTTGGTAATTTTTCTCTTTTTTTTTTGAACTTGAATATAACACCCCACACTCTGAACTGCAAAATATCTTTAAATACATCTGTTGATAGTATTAGCGGGCCTAAATTTTATGGGTTTAACCTTTTTTCTCTTGAAATTTTTGAAGTTTTTTCTACGAGATATTTAACAGTTTTATATTGTGTCTCACTTTGGTTTTCTTTAAATTTATGCTGGTCAAATTCCACTAAAGTTCTTGAGTGTGTTTGTCCATTTCTTTTTTCAAATTTGAGCAGTTTTTATCCATTAATTTTGTTTGTTTATTTATTTATTTTGAGATGGATTCTCACTCTGCTGCCCAGACTAGAGTTCAGTGGTGTGATCTCAGCTCATTGCCACCTGGGCTAGAGTGATTCTCTTGCCTCAGCCTCCCAAGTAGCTGGGACCAAAAGTGAATGCTACCAGGCTTGGCTAATTTTTGTATTTTTGTATTTTTTTTTTAGTAGAGATGGGGTTTCACTACCTTGCCAGGTGGATTTGAACTCTTGACATCAAGTGATCCACCTGCCTTGGCCTCCCAAACTGCTGGGATTACAGGTATGAGATACCGTGCATGGCCTGTCTTTTTTTTTTTTAATAACACACTTGGGATTTATTATTTATTTCTTCTTGCCTATTTCTCCCTTTTGAAACAGCAATGTCTGTCCTTTGCCTTTCTCACCTTTGTATTTCAAAAACACATAACATGTTAGATTTCATAGATAAACAGCTAAAGAAAATCTTGCATTAGAATGAATTATACCTTGACTTTTACCCATATGAAGTTTGGACAAGACATTGAAGTTAGATTTTAAAGTTGATTCTGGAGTGAGTTTACAATTATAGAGTCTAGTAGATGGAATGATTGTATTTTGTGTGGAATTAAAAATGAATTGGGGACATGAGGCATGGTTTTCATGTTTTGTTTCCCTTAAAACTTTATGCTGAAAATTAATCCCCAAAGCAGCAGTATTGGGAGGTGTGGTCTTTCGGGATGTGTTTAGGTCAGGAGTGCTCTATCCTCATAAATAGATTACTGCTCTTATTAAAACGTTTGATGAAGAAAGTTTGGTCAATTACACATTACAAATTCTCTCCACCTCATATTAATTCGTACAGTGAAAAAAAATGACCCATGGATTGTCTACTTATCTCCAGTCATTCACCTTTTTATAAAACTTAACCTAACACTGTACCAAGTGTGCAGATACAAATGTTCATATGTCATTGTCCATGATCTTGTGTAATTTAACAGAAGATATAAAAATAAACTAAAAACTTCCAGGACACATGGCACTTATAACCGTTCAGGAAATGTGAAGATAATAAAAGCACAAAAGGAGGGGGCTTCAGTGGCATCATTGCATATTTGATGTTTATGGGAAGTGACGGAAAGAGCAGGCTAGGAGGATGGTTCACATGGGGTTGCTAGGGATGACTCAGGACTTTTTGATTAAGGTAACCATGATGGTCGGCACTGATGAGAGTGGTGCTCTTGGTTGACATAATCACAGAGATTTTCTAAGAAGAGACTTTTTTGTCCTGTTTGTTTTTCCAGATATGCATTTACTTTTCTGATAAAGGACTTATCTTCAAATAATAGTGCCATAAAAGTGCTTTTTATTCCATAGAATTGGAATCTCTGTCATGTTCCTTCCTGTCTTCTGGATTTTTGCCTGCTTTTTGGGTTGCAGGCCCAGGTCCTGTGACCAGAGCATCAGTAACTAGGCTTTCATCTACATAGTGATGCTCCTACCATGACAAACTTGTTCTCTACAGATATAGATTGGCAAGATGTTCTCTAGAGTGGCCTCAAATAGAAGCCTACTGTCTATCTTAACATGATAATGAGCAGCTTCTTCCCATGCACCATCTGCTCTTTGAGCATACTACAAGCCATTGCCATTAATCCCAGAACGTACTGGTTGGTGAATTTCAAACTCACTCATTTTAGTTATACACTATGTATTGTCTTCCTCTAATGGATTCTCAACTTCTGTATTAGTAGTGACTGGCCCCACTAAAGCTAAATCAAATGTAACCTGGGAAAGAATTATTTTTCTTATTTACTCATCTATTACCAAATTTACTCTTTTATTTAATATAACACTTGGGATAACATTTTCTTTTCTTCTTTCACAAATGTGCTTCATATGGATATATCACACATTGTGTATAGTTTGACACAGTGTTAATATAGTTTCGATCTATTTGGATGTTTGTACATTTATTTTATCTCAATATTTGTTCTCAGGAAGAGTATTTTTCTTCATAATCTAAATTTTCAGCAAATTTTAAATGCATTTTACTGAGGTAAATATATTCAGTTTACATTGCTTTTTTGTATTAAGGCACATTTTTCCTCAATCCTGAAAATAACTTTTGAAATATATGTAATTTTAAATTTACATATCTTTCCCTCAGAACTTTGAAGACCATAATCTACTGGATTCTTGATCCTATTCACATATTGAGAAATAGGTTTGTTTTCATTGCTTTATAATTAATTCGAATTTTATCTTAGATGGCTTTATGTGATATTCTCTACTTTGGTATTATGTTTTTAACTATTGTATTTCTTTTAATAGTTATGCCTTTAAGCTATTATAATTAATTATTTTAATAATTATATATTTTTATTCCCTATTTGACATTCACTCCATTTTATTTATTTAAACTGGGACTTAAACTACATGACTTATTCTAGATTTTTATGTATTTCAATTTTTCATATTGTTTATTTGTTTTAACCCTATTCGGACTTCTAAATATTCACTTCATCCTACATTCTAATTCATAATTCCTTTTTTCATTTACGCAATTTTTCTATTTATTCTATCCTTTACGTTGAAAATTTTTTTACATCTAACATTTTTACCTAATTATTTTCATAATATACTTTATTTTTTTCTTACTTTTAAACTTTTCCTCTACTATATTTAATCATTATAACTACTTATATTATTTCTACACTATATACGCAGTTTGAGGATTTATTAAGAGCTAATTGTACAGCCGTGTTTTGATTAGTATTTTGTTTCTGAATAACTTTGGTCCTGATGACTTTTACTTGGTATATTTTAAAAAGAATAGTAGATTTCATTTTATTATAAATGACTGACCTGAAGTGATGGGGTCATTGAAGGCTCTTAGTCGAGGTATTTTATTCCAGTGAAAATATATCTGTAATGTGAACAATATTCCCTTTGCAGACACCTGAAATGATTAAGTCAATGTATTTATCTAAATTGTCCTGATTAAAACACAGAGTGTACCTATGAACCAGAAACTAATATGAGGATTGGTGTTAATTCCCAAATCAACCAAAGAGGAGAAATACCACCTCCACTAACTATTCTAACCTATTTTTTCTAAACTTTTGAAAATGTAAGGATTCTACCTTTAGATAGCATAGTCAGATCCAAATACTCCTGCATCTATGCTGCTGTGACATTATATTCACCAATCAGACATGTTCAATTCTAAAAACTTGGGCTTCCATTATTAGCAATTCCAAAAGGTAGCATCAACTTCTAGTCTAATTTTTATTCTACAGCTGTGCTTCTTTATTCTTTCCTGAAAAATTATTTGTGGAGGTACCTGCCTTTGAAGTTTCTCTGCATATATGGTTATTTGAGTTTGAAAAGATAACATTATCTAAATTTTTGCCAGAAATTCTGATACCCACATTATATCTTTGAAATCATTGGTTGTCACACTCCTGCTGACATGTGCATTTAGGAGAAGTATATAAATGTCTGTGCTTTGCATTCTCTGGGGGGTTGAAATAAACAATACCAGCCATCTTGGCCACTGAGGCCCCCATGTAGCTTTTCATTCCCAGTCCAGGCATCTAGATTCAGGGGCGCCTTGCTGAGGGGCTTTTGGTCGAGGCCTTCTTCAGAAACTTTTGTTCAGATCCCTGTTTCGGGAGAAGAAATGGAACTTTGATAATAATTTTTATACATTCTTATTAATACCCCATGCTTTTTACTCTTGCTCATATCATACATTCTCCTCTATGCACTCCTGCCCCCTTTTGTACAAAATTGCAGGCCTGTTTTTAATGAGGGGGCCACCTCGGCAGTGAGACAGTGCCATGTTTGTGCTGATCCATCTGACCCTTTCCTGGTGCTTTTCCATGAGGAAAAAATGGAACTATGAGGAGTCGGTGCTTCGTCGGATTTTGCCTGATGCTTACCACAATCACAGAAAGGAAGACAAAAAGGCTTAACTATTACATTGATGTGGGCCTCTTACTTTAATTTCCAACTCTGATATCAAGCAGTTTAGCTCTTCCCAGCTCAGCTCAACTCTGGAAATTTCAAGGAAGAAATTCCGTTTTTATTGGTCTAAATTTTGTGTCATTTATATAGAAAAAAAGGTAATTAAATTGCATCATATATTTAAAAATTTTATGCCTTCTGTTTTGCCATTTTACTGAGGAGAAAATTTGTGTAGCCTATTGGAATTACTAACGGTGAAGCTCCAAGTACTAATATTCGGAAAATTTAAGGAATCAAAATATAACTATTTCTCATAGCATTTCTTTTTTTACAAACTTTCTATTTTATTGTTTGTAATTTTAAAACTTTGTAGAAAATAGTTTAAAATTTTCAAAGTTAATACAAAATTAATTTTAGAATTTCTGTTTGCATAACTATTGTAAGTAGCTAATATTAATTAATTGTAATCATCAACTATTATCTAAGCTGTATATTAAAAAATGTGTTAATATTTGCTACTGCCTAAAATATAATACATATTTAAATAATCTAAGTTACTAAAAATAAGATAATTTTGCATAGTAACATACACACAGATAAATAATCAACATACACAGGTCTTTTTTAATTTTATTATTATTATACTTTGAGTTTTAGGGTACATGTGCACATTGTGCTGGTTAGCTACATATGTATACATGTGCCATTTAGCATTAGGCATATCTCCTAAAGCTAACCCTCCCTCAATCCCCAACCCACAGCAGGCCCCAGAGTGTGATGTTCCCCTTCCTGTATCCATGTGTTCTCATTGTTCAATTCCCACCTATAAGTGAGAATATACGGTGTTTCTTTTTTTGTTCTTGCGATAGTTTACTGAGAATGATGATTTCCAATTTCATCCATGTCCCTACAAAGGACATGAACTCATCACATAGTATTCCATGGCGTATATCTGTCACATTTTCTTAATCCAGTCTACCATTGTTTTACATTTGGGTTGGTTCCAAGTCTTTGCTATTGTGGATAGTGCCGCAATAAACATACGTGTGCATGTGTCTTTATAGCAGCATGATTTATTGTCCTTTGGGTATATACCCAGTAAAGGGACAGCTGGTTCAAATGGTGTTTCTCGCCACACTGACTTTCACAATGGTTGAACTAGTTTACAGTCCCACCAACAGTGTAAAAGTGTTCCTATTTCTCCACATCCTCTCCAGCACCTGTTGTTTCCTGACATTTTAATGATCGCCATTCTAACTGGTGTGAGATGGTATCTCATTGTGGTTTTGATTTGCATTTCTCTGATGGCCATTGATGGTGAGCATTTTTTCATGTTTTCTTGGCTGCATAAATGTCTTCTTTTGAGAAGTGTCTGTTCATGTCCTTTGCTCACTTTTTGATGGGGTTGTTTGTTTTTTTCTTGTAAATTTGTTGGAGTTCATTGTAGATTCTTGATATTAGCCCTTTGTCAGATGAGTAGGTTGCGAAAATTTTCTCCCATTTTGGAGGTTGCCTGTTCACTCTGATGGTAGTTTCTTTTGCTGTGCAGAAGCTCTTGAGTTTAATTACATCCCATTTGTCAATTTTGGCTTTTGTTGCCATTGCTTTTGGTGTTTTAGACATGAAGTCCTTGCCCATGCCTATGTCCTGAATGGTAATGCCTAGGTTTTCTTCTAGGGTTTTTATGGTTTTAGGTCTAACGTTTAGGTCTTTAATCCATCTTGAATTAATTTTTGTATAAAGTGTAAGGAAGGGATCCAGTTTCAACTTTCTACATATGGCTAGAAGGTGTTCCCAGCACCATTTATTGAATAGGGAATCCTTTCCCCATTGCTTGTTTTTCTCAGGTTTGTCAAAGATCAGATAGTTGTAGACATGCGGTGTTATTTCTGAGGGCTGTGTTCTGTTCCATTAATCTATATCTCTGTTTTGGTACCAGTACCATGCTGTTTTGGTTACTGTAGCCTTGTAGTATAGTTTGGAGTCAGGTAGCGTGATGCCTCCAGCTTTGTTTTTTTGGCTTAGGATTGACTTGGCAATGCAGGCTCTTTTTTGGTTCCATATGAACTTTAAAGTAGTTTTTACGAATTCTGTGAAGAAAGTCATTGGTAGCTTGATGGGGATGGCCTTGAATGTATAAGTTACCTTGGGCAGTATGGCCATTTTCATGATATTGATTCTTCCTACCCACAAGCATGGAATGTTCTTCCACTTGTTTGTATCCTCTTTTATTTCATTGAACAGTGGTTTGTGGTTCTTTTTGAAGAGGTCTTTCACATCTCTTGTAAGTTGGATTCCTAGGTATTTTATTCTCTTTGAAGCAATTGTGAATGAGAGTTCACTCATGATTTGGCTCTCTGTCTGTTATTGGTGTATGAGAATGCTTGTGATTTTTGTACATTGATTTTGTATCCTGAGATTTTGTTGAAGTTGCTTATCAGATTAAGGAGATTTTGGGCTGAGACCATGGGTTTTCTAGATATACTATCATGTCCTCTGCAAACAGAGACAATTTGACTTCCTCTTTTCCTAATTGAATACCCTTTATTTCCTTCTCCTGCCTAATTGCCCTGGCCAGAATTTCCAACACTATGTTGAATAGGAGTGGTGAGAGAGGGCATCCCTGTCTTGTGCCAGTTTTCAAAGGGAATGCTTCCAGTTTTTGCCCATTCAGTATGATATTGGCTGTGGGTTTGTCATAGATGGCTTTTATTATTTTGAGATACGTCCCATCGACACCTAACTTATTGAGAATTTTAGCATGAAGCGTTTTCGAATTTTGTCAAAGGCCTTTTCTTCATCTATTGAAATAATCATGTGGTTTTTGTCTTTGGTTCTGTTTTTATGCTGTATTACATTTATTGATTTGTGTATATTGGACCATCCTTGCATCCCAGGGATGAAGCCTACTTGATCATGGTGGATAAACTTTTTGTTGTGCTGCTGGATTTGGTTTGCCAGTATTATATTGAGGATTTTTGCATCAATGTTCATCAAGAATATTAGTCTAAAATTCTCTTTTTTGGTTGTGTCTCTGTCCGGCTTTGTTATCAAGATAATGCTGACCTCATAAAATGAATTAGGGAGGATTCACTCTTTTTCTTTTGATTGGAATAATTTCAGAAAGAAGGGTACCAGTTCCTCCTTGTACCTCTGGTAGAATTCAGCTCTGAATCCATCTGGTCCTGTACTCTTTTTCATTGGTAAGGTATTGATTATTGCCACAATTCCAAAGACTGTTATTGGTCTATTCAGAGATACAACTTCTTCCTGGTTTAGTCTTGGCAGAGTTTATGTGTCGAGGAATTTATCCATTTTTTTCTAGATTTTCTAGTTTATTTGCATAGAGCTGTTTGTTGTATTATCTGATGGTAGTTTGTATTTCTGTGGGATCGGTGGTAATATCCCCTTTATCATTTTTTATTGCGTCTATTTGATTCTTGTCTGTTTTCTTCTTTTTTTGTCTTGCTAGCGGTCTATCAATTTTGTTGATCCTTTCAAAAAACCAGCTCCTGGATTCATTAATTTTTTGAAGGGTTTTTTGTGTCTCTATTTCCTTCAGTTCTGCTCTGATTTTAGTGATTTTTTGCCTTCTGCTTGCTTTTGAATGTGTTTGCTCTTGCTTTTCTAGTTCTTTTAATTGTGATGTTAGGGTGTCAATTTTGGATCTTTCCTGCTTTTTCTTGTAGGCATTTAGTGCTATAAATTTCCCTATACACACCGCCTTGAATGTGTCACAGAGATTCTGTTATATTGTGTATTTATTTTTTTTATGGCAGAGTCTTGCTCTGTCACCCAGGCTTGAGTACAGTGGCTCGATCTCAGTTCACTGCAACCTCCACCTCCTGGGTTCAAGTGAATCTCTTGCCTCAGCCTCCTGAATAGCTGGGATTACAGGCGCCTGCTACCACACCCAGCTAATTTTTGTATTTTTAGTAGAGATGAGGTTTCACCATGTTGGCCAGGCCTGTCTCAAACTCCTGACCTCAAGTGAATCACCCGCCTCAGCCTCCCAAAATGCTGGGATTACAGTTGTGAGCCACCATGCCCTGTCTCTTTCTTGTATTTGATGATGAAAATCTGTTATTGACAGGCACCTGGACTGTTTCTTGTATTTTATAATGAAAATCTGTTATTGGCAGTTAGAGGATGGGGGCTCAGGTTAACAACAGGGTGTTAGAAAAGCAGCAGTAAAATTTGGTTCTCAAAACACTTGATGTCTTATTCCTTTATTTGAACATGGGTTTTGGTAAAAAAAGGCCAGCCATTTTGAAACTTTGATTTTATTGTCATGTTTTCATTTTGAAATTCATCTTGTTGTTTGTACGAATTGGCAGCCATATGTGGGAAATTTCAGTTTTGCATATTTTCAAATTATTTTCATTTTTACATGAGAGATTTTGAACAGATGCTATACAAATGTATTCATTTATTTCTTCAACAAAATTTTGTGCTGGTTATGTTGCAAGCACTTAGTGAACTTCTTGCTGTGCGTGCCTCAGATACTTTTGTGAATGTAATGGCAACATCAAAAACTTTGCCCTTATACACCTTATAAACCTTTAATTTCAAGGCATGTTGATGAGTGGGCATCTGCTGTAACATACTTTCATCGTCATTTAATTAACCATTATTTGGGTATACATTTTATTATAATTGATTTTTAAAAACTGGAAAATATTTAACACATCTTCATCTTGCCTTTTTCCTTAACATATGTAGATCAAGAGAGTCACTGAGAATCAGTTTTAGGGATAGTTATAAAAATCTTAACTTTGCAACTGTAACTTTGTCCTCAATGTAATAACTGGAAAAATAATTTACGTTTCAAAGGCTTTAATCTCTGTATTTCTTTGAAAAGGAAAGTTCACCGAGTTTCTTTAAAAATTCTTGCTCTGTCCTAGAGTAGAGACTGATAGACTCATGGATATGGTCCTCTAATGGATCTGTACCACCTCAGTTCTCTGAGTGTCACCGTCCTGTGGTGAAAATTAAAGCTTATTTTCATTTCATGTCTAGGATGTAGTATGTTCTTGTTGGGAAAAAATGATGTTTCTTGAGAAATAAGTGCCTTCAGTATCACTGTGTGTCACTTAATAAATATGACTAATATCTACTTTCACCAGTTGCTGCAATTTGATCCTGAAACTGCCATCTTTAAATTATACTTTTTCTTTGGTTAAAGTAATTATAATAGACATTAATTATTTTTACATACTTTTCTTATTTGGACAGCCATTCTTAGAACTAAAACATTCATATGTTTATATTACAAGTACAATTATTATTTATTATTATTAATGTCAGTAGCCAAATGTAATCAACTCTCTTCTTTTTACTTCCTTTTTTGAATCAAAATGTTACACTTATACAAGCAAGAGCAACAGCTCTACATCTGTATCACTGCAGTGCCTAGAAGATACAACAGGACAATTTACAAAACCAAATTTCCAGGAAGTCTTTGCACACATCTCTAGTACAAAAGATGCTTCAGAGACTAGAGGGTCAGAGGGCAAAGAGAGGAAATATTCAACTCCCAGTTCAGGTCAAAAGGGAAGAAAGCCTGGTGTTGAAAGAAATCCAAGAATGACTGTGTCTGCAACTCCCTCCTTTCTGTAAAGTTTTCATGGCGTTTTACTTAAAATATTTACCTTATGATGGTCAATAATATGAATAGTTATGCTTTGTAAGAGATTTATTCTTTACTTATAATTAATGGATCGTTCTAAGTTATTATAGGTTTAGTTGCTATAGTAAGATGATATGAAATATTTGTTGCCTGTTAAATGTTTCTGGGATCTTTACTTTATTTTTACATTATGATCTGTGCTTCCAAAGTTGAGCTGTAATTTTATTGTTTATTCAAATGTAAAATAAAGCTTAACTTTGGGGAGACAAATAAAAGCTAGAGTTTTCTTTTCAGCTCTATAGAACAGTCATTTATTTCTATAAATGTTCTTTATGTAGCTTTCCTAGTTCCACATTTAAAAAGATAAATATGGGGATCTACACAGGTCTCAGTAAATAATAATTCTTGATTAATAATGCATTTTTTATAAAGCTTGAAGTTTAAAGTAGAATTTTGCTCTGCCTACATATCTTTTATGGTCAGGCTGCTATAATTATGTAATACCCAGTTAAATTTCAATTTCAGATAACAGAGAATAATATTTTAGTATAAGCATGTCCCAAATATTGCATGGGATATACTTACACTGAAAAAAGTATTTGTTTATCTGAAATTTAAAATTAACTGGGCATGACATATTTTCTGTGGCAACCTGTTTCATAGAGAACAGAGTAAGTCAGCTAAATTTTAGAATACTTAACATTAACCTGGTGTTCTAAGTCTTTCCTTTTTGTAATTATTATTATTATTTGGAGTCAGGGTCGTGCTCCATCACCCAGGCTGGAATGCAGTGGCACAATCACAGTGCCCTGTAGCCTTGAGCTTCTGTTCTCCAGTGATTCTGGCACCTCTGCCTTTGCCTCCGAAGTAGCTAGTACCACAGATACGTGGTCCCAGCTAATTTTTTTTTCTCATAGAGACAGTTTCTCAGGCTGGTCTGGAACTCCTGGGCTCAAGGAATCCTCCCACCTCTGCCTTCACTTCCCAAATAGCTGAGACCACAGGCACACGCCACCACCATGCCCAGCTTATTTTTAATCAGGTTGCTGCAAGAGTAATTGTGGGTTTTGCCATTGAAAGTGATGGCAAAACCCGCAATTACTTTTTGCACCACCCTAATAATTTTTGTGGAGACAGTGTCTTGCGCTGTTGTCTAGGCTGGTTTCCAACTCGTGGGCTCCAGTGACCCTCCTGCATTGGCCTCTAAAATTCTGGAATTACAGATGGTAGCCACTGCACCAAGATACTTTGTATAATTGTTAACATAAACGTAAATATTTTGAGAAATAGAAATGTTATAATCATTGGAGGAAAATATATTGTAAAGTATACAATATAAAAAATCAAACAAAATACAACAAATACAACAAAAAATTATCAAAATTTTCAGAGGAACAAAATAAAATCTAGTTTTACAATCTTCAGAATTCAATCCCATTATACCAAACATATAAAGAAACATATTCAAAGAAAAAGGCAATCAATAGCGACTGACCTCGACATGACCCAGATGTTGGAATTAGTGTGGATTTTTAAAGTAGTTGTTGTAATTCTTATTAAAATCAAAACCCCAAAAACCCTTAAAATAAATGGATAGGAAATCACAGCAGAGTAGAAGAAACTACAATAATAACAAAGGCTCAAGTGGAAATTCTAGAAGTGAGAAAGATTTCAAAATTAAAAAATAATAATCAGTTGTGTTGAGGAGCAGCTTGGAGGTGGTAAAGGGTCAATGAAACTTAAAATACAATTGAAATGATTCAATCTGAAAATTGTGAGCAGTCATAGGTTGGGGTGAGGGAGCTTTTCCTTTGGTTAGTGCTTTTAGGTAATCTTGGTTTTGATAAGATTACTAGACTGATCCGTCAGGATCTTACTAAGCCAGAGTTTATCTTGGTTTCAGTAGTGCTTTAAACAAAACTCATATCCTTGTGTACAAGATGGAAGAAGAGTGGACCAGATGACAATATTTAGATGCAGTCATTCTTAACTTCCGTTGCTCTCCCAGTGGTCTAGCTGGGGTTTGTATAAAGTGGAATGGGAGGAATAGGGAAGGAGCCCCCACCTACCCTCTCCCCTGGTCCACTTGTCCTCCTTCACTAATGGATAAAGTCCACGGGAACAGGCAAGTTATTTTAAATCTGTATCTTCTGTTGTCAAGATCTGTAATCAGTTCTGCTCGCTGGACTGGGGACAGGAACCAAGGGAACATGAGGGTGAACGAGTTAACATGGACTCCAGGAACACACTGTGCCTACATGCAGAATGTTTGTGACAGGAAAGCCAGTCAGCAGGCAGATGGTCTCAGATACCAAGCTAGTGTTGGGAAGGAAGATTCAGTCTCTTGACGGCGGTGTTCCTCATTGTGTGGTTTCTATCATTTGCTTCAGAATGACTTGGAGTACTTGTTAAAATGCAAATTTTGAGCCCAATCCTAGACCTCCTAAGACTGCATCTCTACGGATGGGTCTCAGTAGTCGATATTGGAAAAGTGCAGGTCCCTAGGAGATGCTTATGCATATGTATTTGAACTGTTGTGTTTAAGGGTTAGGGAGCTGACAGAAGCAAGGAATAGACCAAGTCCTTGGGTGGGAAGGCTCCATAACCTTGGCACTGTTAGCATTCTGGGTGGAACAGGATTCTGCCACATGCTTTGCAGCATCCCTAGCCTCTACCCTCTAACACCGTATTCCAGTTGTGAAAACCAAAAATGTCCCCTGGGAGGCAAAATAGTCACCCGTTGGGAACCGGAACCTCTGCTTTGTGGGATCAGAGTGGTTACTTTGTTCCCAATCCAAGGATCAGAACACACGATGAGAGAAAGTCCAGCTATTGGAACTGGAGTGCCAAGTTGAATCTAGACCTACAACAAAAGCTCCAAAAGCTCCTTTATAGGGCTGATCCCATGCCTCAGCTACCTAGCTTGTACAGATGCCATGTAACTCTAAATTTGGTGACAGAAGGAATTTAGAGGCTAGAACTAGATAGGGTCTTTCAGGTTAGGCCAGCACACAACGTGGACTTTTGACATCATCCAGATGCTTGAACCAACCTCAGTCCTGAGGCAGAATTTCCCGTGGCATCTGATACACGGCCTGGATTTGGAGCTCTCACTGAAATTAGATGCCACGGGAATATTGTGTTTAGGAACTCTGAAAGAGACAGGCTTCAAAAAAGCAGACCTAAGCAACACGTAGCATCTGAACTTCTTTATTAGCTTCCATCCCAGCCCACGAGGACAAAAGCATCACATACATATCCACTGTGGCAAACCTGTCCTCAGTAGGGATTTTCCCCAGTACTACCCTCGCCTCTGTCCTGAGCCCACTTGCTTCTTTGTAATGTTTCCACTTTCTGTCCCACTCCCTAATAGATGATTTTTCCTCTCTGCCCAGCCCCCTAGTTCTGATATTTGGATTGTCTGTGATCTGAGTAGTACTTAGGAGGTAGAATCAAAGCCTTGTTGATTGGATTGGGAGTTTCTCACTTCCTATTAAAGGCACTGATTAAGCATCTATTGTATAAAGTAAAGTAAGATTATGATCCAGTAAGAAAGATTCCACAAGTAGCGCAGGAAGAATTGGTTTCTAGTACACTTCATGCTTCAGGACAGGAAATCCAGAAAAAAATTCTGTGGTACGTTAAGTGTGTACTGTAAGTTTCATTTCCATATGAAAAACTGTAGTTAGCTAAAAAGTACATCCGTGAAGAATCCTGATAAAACTTGCTTAATCCTGGTTAAACTAGCTGCTAGCTAAACAACAATTTCACAACAACTCAAGAACTCTGTAAAAGCATTTCCTCTGAATATTTTATTCAGAAAAATACACAAAAAGATAAGGCAGAAACAAAAGTCCCAGTCATTTGCGGTATCTGTCGGTTTCAATTTGGCTCTCCTGTTAAAACAAAGAAAAATAGTAAAATTAATCTATGTAAAAGATGCCATATATATTCAACTGCTAATAAATATAAAAAGCTTTAAAAATGTGTGCTCAATTTTGGTTACTGTGTTACCACTACACTTATGTTAAAATATGTATACTTTTAAATTTGGTTTCTATAAAAAATGGATTCTAATCTTATAAAAGTTATTTCCTAATATTCAATAAATGTTGTCTAAGGGCTTTTTCAATCCAAATAGCAATTTTAATTATTCCAGAATTTAATGGTGCTCTAAATTTCCATTTAACAGGGTGAGAATGCTGTATTATTACAAGTGATAAAAGTTACAGGACATAGAGGTTATTCCGTTTTAGAGTCCACATCCTGATTATATTTTATAACATCTTCTTGATTTCTTACAACTACATACATATTCATTTGCTCAGCTGAAAAAAAATTCTTAACATTATTTACTAATTTTAGGTATGAAATCTACCAGCTAGTTAACAGGAAATATGTAATTAAACATTGCCTTTATCAAGTAATGTAAAAAAAGGGTAAGAGTAACTTTGGAACATACGACTTGAATGAGCGGCTGGTGATTATCAAAATCTGGCACTTAATTGATTTATACTTGTACACTCACAGCTAAACATCTCTGTTTTTCTGCTTTGTAACTCTAGGACATTACTTATCTACATAGGAAGAGTGATAAATATTAATAATGTGCTATGATAAACATCCTGCACTCTTCCAAATCTTACAATAAAACTGCTTCAATTTCACTTGTTTAGCTTTTATTCTTAGTTTTTTAGTTGATCTATGCTTATTTTAAGGAACCCGAACTACTCTAACAGAATCCACATAATTTTTATATTAGTCAAACTGCTTCTAACTCTGGTTGTAATAGTAATAAAAAGATATTGATAAATTTATGAAGTAGATACAGTCAAACTTGAATTTCTTAAAGTATATACTTAGAATCAGTTATAATTTTTAGATATTCTTTCTTGACAGTCTTTTCCCAAACTCATGATGCCCTCTTTAGGTAATATTGCCACACTCATAAATTAGAAATAAAGACAAAAATTTGAAAACTACAGTAATTTAAGAGAATATAGGTTTTCTACATGCCATTTCTATTGGCTACTGAAAATAGTGGAACTAAGTAAATAAATGGCTACCTGTCCAGAAGCATCTCATGCAAAAATCGATCTTTCTGAGCCTTTTTAAGAATTTTACTGTCTTCTTTACTTATTTTAACTTTGTGGTCTTGGAAGCTCTGAAATTTCTTTCTGCAAAGAAAATGTCTTCATTGAAAAATACCTCAAACTCTGATTATACATATTTACTATTAAATTTATAAATACTGTTAATTTCTTTTTTACATATTAAAAAGTCTAATTATAGGCCAGGCACAGTGGGTCACACCTGCAATCCCAGCACTTTGGGAGGCCAAGGCAGGCAGATCACTCGAGGTCAGGAATTCGAGAACAGCCTGGCCAACATGGTGAAACCCCGTCTCCACTAAAAATACAAAAATTAGCCGAGCACAGTGGCGTGCGCTTGTAGTCCCAGATACTCGGGAGGCTGAGAAAGGAGAATCACATGAACCTGGGAGGAGGAGGTTGCGATGAGCTGAGATCGTGGCACTGCACTCCAGTCTGGGGGACAGAGCGAGACTCCATATTGAGGAAGAAAAAAAAGTGTAACTGTATTTTTTTTAATAAGCTGGAGATTCTGAACAACAAAGATGACCTTTGTGACCTCTCAAGAGCAGGGCCACTCATTGACTGGGTAGCACAAGGCCCCACTTCTATTAGGGCATGCTGGCTGGAGTCCCCTGTGTCCTGGCCATAGCACAGACTTTGACTGGCATCACGCCCATTCTATGAATGAATAGAGAGATTGACTAACCCTAGTGACTAGCTTTGGGAGCTGGTAGGATGATTAGGAAAACTGAACCCTCAAGAAAAAAAAAGCATTTAGCTCAGTACTCTGTCCTAGAGGCTACATTGTGTTGCCTCTTCTTGTCCATGAGTTTTCATTTTTTCAGACAGGGTCTTGCCCTCTCTCCCAGGCTGGAATGCTGTGGTGATCAGAGCTTACTGCAGCCTTGAACTCCTGGGCTCAAACAATCCTCCTGTCTCAGCCTCCCAAGTGGCTGGGCCTACAGGCATGCACCACCATCCCCAGCTAATTAGGTAATTTATTTTGAAAGCACTTTGAGAAGCACTTCACTGTCAAATCTGTAGGTCTAAAAGGAAAAGCATACATACACATAATTGATTTCACATTGTTTTACATTTCCTTTGTCTTCTTCTGGAATGTCATCTTTTTTCTTGGTTTCTCTTTCAGCGCAGGATCTAATCTAGATATTGGAAAAGAGAATCCAATGGGTTATATGTTTATTTTCCACATTCCCCACTTTACATATCACATAAGAACATTTGAGATGGTTTCTTATGCAGAAGAAAAAATTAACTGAGCAATAATATTCAGAAAAAGACCGGTTCTGGCTATGTGTTTTTACTTCATATATATAATCTATATGAGTAAGTGCTATCACATTCTTCCTCCTCAGCCCTTGTGTCAGAAACACTACAGACAAAATTATTTCAGAAACATTTTATACATCAGATCCTGCTAGGCAATAAAGCAATCATTAATTTAATTTTGTCCTCCAAGTGAATACACTAGGATCAAATTATCCCTAGTAGACAAATGTCATTTGATCAGATTGAAAGCTCAATAGTTATTTTACATTGCACAGGCTATTACCAAACTATTAAAACTTTTAGCATTACACAACTTGTTTTTAGTTAATTGGAACCCACCTCTTTTAGTAGCTTCTTATGTCCTCCTAAGTTGGACAGATATTTACTATCACATGTCATAAGTTAATTAATCTGCATTCAACAATTAAGATCACCCACAGAACAGGCAATGGGCAATGGTAAGGATTCATGTCTCCTAAGGGATCTCTGTGGCCGGAGTCCAGTTTCAGAGCTGCTTAGAAAGTGATGACAAATAACATGTCTGTGCCAATGACATCTTCATGACAGTTTTGATTTGAGAGGTCCCAGACCTCAAAACATTCCCTGCTAGGGCCTGTAACACAATGCTACCTTTAGTAAGAGGGATCTGTGTTCTGGTAGATAAGGCAAGGTCCTAAAAGTGAAGGGCTGACAGAGATTAATTAGGACAGCCTGCAATTAAATGGTATGGAAAGAGTCCTAAATAATCACTGTTCAGAGCTTCCAAGTACTTGACTAACCAAAGAGACCCAGAAAACTTTGTATTTCATCTGAAAATTGCTTTAAATAGTGAAAAATGCAATCTTTGTGTATCTTTGTGTCTTTGTATAAGTGAACAGCACTGCACATATATTTGCAATTGTTGCCTTCAATAACGCTTTTGTGATGATATCCAGATGAAAAAAATTTAAACATGATACAATAAAATATAAACAAATTAAATTAAATGCAAGTCACAAAGCCATCTGCATTTCCTCAATGATCTGTTTCCTAAGAAGCAATGTGCTATGAAATACTGAGAGTGGCCTCTGGAGTCAGCTGAGCCTGGGTACACATCCTGTCTTACCACACCTTGAAATCACTGTGATTTCCATGAACTGACTGACAAAAACCACGAGGATGTAAGGAGCGTCAGAGGCTGTCTTCCTGTCTGTAAGACTGAGCTCACATTCACCTCACAGGAGCATTATGGAAATTCTAGACTACAACGCCTGTGCCGGATGCATGCAGTGAAAAAATATAGCATTTCACTTCTCTAACTGTAAGAAAATATCTACATTTTAGATTGAAATTGTTTGAGCTTTAGATTTGAAATTATCTGAAATCAAGAGTATTCTAAAAAGAAAATCAAACATATGACCGGAAATCTAACATGAAGCACGTACAGAGAATTGAGAGATGCTTTTAAATTACACTGGCAGTAGAGAGAAATGTAACATAAATTTTTATGCTCTAATTATAAGAATGAAGGGCATTTTAGAAAAGGCTTTTGCCCCCTCTCTTAGAGCCTTCCACTCTGGCCCCCACAATGCCAACAAATCTGGGTCAGACTGGATGCAACTTGTGATTCCCAACAGAGACAAACAAATCAAGGTTCACGATGCTCAGTACTGCGTTGGAATGCCAAGACACAGAAAAACCATGTGTCAAGAAGGGGGGAGTTATTCTTTAGACACATCCTGGTATATGTTTATCATTAAAGATCAGTGGCTTTTGTGAATCTAAGAAATTAAACCTTAAATGTTTTCATCAAATTCCAGTTAACTACCTGATTTATCTAGGTTATATTAACAGTATTATTTAGAATTTCACCTTGATATGAAGATGTCTGTTTAACTTTTACAATGATGTAAAACAAACTGTAGGATTAGGGAAGGCACAGGCCACTGGTGAAATGGATAACGCGTCTGACTAGAGATGAGGGAATTTAGCCTGGAATAAGGAACTTTTATTTCCAGCTTAGTGAGGCACACACATTTTAAACATAAAATAAAAATCATGTTTTATGTGATTCATGTTTCTCCTAATGCAAAGAAGACAGGTACTATTAATAAAAATATTTTTAAAATGTAAGGGCTAAGGCCCCAGAAGTTCTGCTATGATTTTTTGTTTCATAGAGTGATTATCATCACAGAAGCTCAAGCATTACATAAATACAAACGCACATACCCCGACCTGGTAATTCTGCTTCTGGAAATTTATCTTCAGGTCCACCCACACATGTACAAATTGATGCATATTCAATGTTACATACTGCAGCACTGTTTCTAAGAGCAAAAGACTGGAAACAGCCTAACTTTCTATCTATAAAAGACTACATAAATTAAGGTACATCCTTAAAATGGAATATTATGTGGCTGTTAGAAAAGAGAGAGAGAGAAAGAGAAGAAAAGCAAGAAAATGAGAAAATTTTATACATTCAAACTAATAGTAGAAAACTCTCCAAGATACCATTTTAAGGAAAAAAAAAAATCAAAAGCTGAGAAGACTATAGAGGAGGCTGCCTTTAGTGTAAAAAAGTTGAAAATTATAAATGTATTCATATGTTTATAAAGAAATTTTAGGAGACTATAAAAAAACAAACAAAGGGAAAGAGGAACAGGAGCTGGGACTCAGTTGAGTAAGATGCATGGCAGGCATATGTCTTCATCTTCATATGCTTTTATTTAAAAATGTTGGATCACGTGTACATGTTATCTATTTTAAAAATTAGATTTTAAAATACAAGCAAGAAAATAGGAAAATGAAAGCTTAAAAAAAGCATGTGGAACTACCAGAAAAAGATACTAATCCATGGAGATAATGGCAAGGTAGCTCCTAGATGCACTGATTTCTCTACCACATTGTATAAACAAGCCATCCACTATGGGATTTATAATTAAAAATGAGTCTATTTGAAACAGCACATTATAAAAAGCTATTAACTAAATCTTTAAAGTGACAGTAAATGATGATTTAACATTTTAAAGAGATACAGTCACATCGCATGTGTGAATGCAGTCATCTGTATAAAATGTCATCATTACCTTGATCATTTCTTCTTCTCCTGCTGTTTTCTTTTTGCTTCTATGTCTCCTGCTTCATTGCATCTAATAAAGCAGCTATTTGAGGCCAATAAAGCCATTTTCCCCTAAGTGAAACAAAATAACAAAATAACCATGAGGATACTTCTTCTAGAAGAAACATTAAGTGTTTAGACTGAATTAATTTTTCCTCCCTGATTAAAAAATCACAGAAAAGAACTTAAGAATGGAACGTGGAAAATATAATACAAGAACATATAGAAAAGGAAACCAAAATCACCTTTCATTTTACTATTCAAAGATTACCACAATAAACATTTGTAGTGTATCTTCCTAGTAGGACTAAATTCTAATTAGATGAGGTAGGATTGCTTCCTTTCTAAAAGATCTACTGAAGATAAAACTGTTTAGTTCTGTTTCAAAAATTAACTTTAAAGACAAGAACATAATTATGAATGCATACTTTATTCAAATATTAGCATTTTAAGTAACATTTATTTTCTTCAGAATTAGAAAACATGAAAAGGTATATACAATGCCTTTGGTGTTTTGAATTTAAGAATCAATGTCTGAGGGACTTTTGTGTGTGAAAATAAATATTCATACACTTTTTTAGTTGTTTAATGTTTGATGTATTACACTGCTATTAAACAAAACTTTAAAAAGTGATTTTCTTGTGTATCTAAATCTCGGTTATAAATTTGGTTAGCTTAACTCCCGTAACAAATAAAATGTTTATTTATAACTTGTATTTCGTTGATTCTTTTCGAAAAGTTGGAATACCATAACATTTAGACAAAATATTTATAAATACAATGATTACAAAATATGTTAACCTTATATCACATCCAGTTAAAAACATGCTGATAACATGGATTTAATATCTTAGTCAAGTCACAAGGGCTGGATGGTCTCTCATCTGGATGGCTCCTGGTGAGCCCTGGAACATGGCGGTTGACATCACATGGTGTGGTCCGGGCGATTTAAACCTGTGCCAGAGATTATTCAGCTGAGTCCTTTTTGCAATAGAGTTTTAAGACCCTCTTTCATTTAAATTTAAATTTTTGAAACTTAGTGTCCTTCCTAAAAATAAAATGAAATGAACTTTCCTAAAGTGTTGTATTATTAGTACTCTCTAAGTCATCACCCAGGCCTTATGAAATGTTGGCATTTCTACTGGTGTAACTTTTATTAGAATTATCTCATCATAGCTAGTAGGATCATCACAAAGCGGTTGCAACACATTACAGGTAATGAAATCAATGTAGTGTTTCCTGAACGGTATTGGGTGGGTGGGGTGGGGGGGAAGGAATACACACAGACACACAGAGGAAGAGATAAAAGAGAATAAGAAATATCAAGGTGCATAACACATGGATAAGTAAGTATTGTTAAGTACAACTCTTGCTTCGGTTATACATATGTGTGTGCTGGGCTGCAATGTAAAAATGCATCTCTCAATGGATTAGGTCAAAATAGTTTTCAAGTCACTGACTTAAGATTTTATCCTAGGGGATGAGGAACTTAGTCTAAGTGATTACCTCTTTCTGGTAGGATGTTTGTTTAATCTGTCATCTTAGAAAACACTGCTGACTTCCTATTTTCAGTTCATTATTTTATACTACCAAAGCTGCTACTCAAAGGCTGAGCTTATCTTCTATTTGCTTGTTCTGCGTGGTGCCCACTGGTCCTTACTGTTTCTGATATAGTGATCTACTTTTTAAAGACAGTTTAGCACTCATATATTTTTGTTCAATCTTTACTTCTCACACAAACAGAAAAGGGAAATTATGTATTCTGTATCAACAAAGATTTAACAAAACATCCATATACTACAACTGTCTACTTACTAAAATGAAGAATTAGTATATTATCTTTTTTCTTCTTATATTAAAACTATCTTTTCATAAACTATTAGCTTATGAACTGAAAGTCTTTTAGAGATAATTTACTTCAATGAACTATTATTATTTATATTTTATACGCAAATTGTCACAACTTGGTCTTAGCTGGCTCCACATTTCGCTTACAGTCTGTAATGTTTCTGAAAGCATCCATGATTTCTGCTACAAAGAAGATACTTAGGAAGTATTCTGTTTTCCTACTCTGAGACCTAAAATTGACTGGTTCTTCAATGGAAATGAGATCCATATCTAGGCACTAAGGGTATACAGAAATAATTGTGGGCAAAAGTACTAACGCTATTTTTGTTGCACTATATTTTGAGATCTCTTTAAGGCTCTATGTTCTTACTGATTTATTCCAGTTTAATGTATTATACTATTTCATCCTACTTTTTCATTTTAAATATATTATGATTGACTGTTACAGACTTTCTGTTAAACTGACAGGAAGATTTTATAAACAATAACAGCACTTACATTTTGAAAGACTGGTTCCCACTGTTCTCTTGGTCCAATTGCATCTGAACTCTCAACAACAAGTTCATCTGAATTTATACCAAGATATTTTCCATAGCCAGATTTCAGGGCAATTCTATACATTAATAAGATAGATAAAAGTTAAAAACTGAGAGAAAATTAATTATAGAACATCAAAACAGGACATGTGTATGTGTGTGGGTGTGTACATATCTAAAATTTCAGACTGGACATATTCCAAGTGTTCAAAAGATGCACGTGGCTGAGTGGTGACTCACTCCTGTAATCTCTGTGCTTTGGGAAGCCAATGGGAGAACTGCTTGAGGCAAGAAGTTCAAGATCAGCCTGGACAACAGAGTGAGACCCAATCTCTAAAAAAAATTTAAAAATTTAGCTGGGCACGGTGCTGTGCACAGTTTTAAATTTAGTTTTATATTTTGCTTTTTTAATATAAACATTGTACCTTATATATTACGTAACAAATATTTTCAAAATTCATCATTCTTCAATTATACCTCTTTAGTTATAAAGTTCAATGATACATTACTAAAACTTACTTTTTCGCTTATCATAAATAGTTCTATTTACATCTATTCTGTACATAAAACTGATTTATCCTTAGAAAAAATTCCCAGAAATTATTGGATCGAAGGGTATAAACTATAAAGTTCTTATATCATCAAACTGTTTTCCAGAAAATGCTGCTTCCATTTACATTCTTACCTCAAATTAACAGAGTATGTTTTGTCACATGGATTTTTTTTTAAACATTATGACTCTAAAAAAATACTTGAAAACCTGATATGGAAAAAAAATATCCTATTAATTTGCATTTTAGTAGTTAACTAGAATAACAATTGTTTTTCTTTTCCTTTCCTTTTTAGTTTTTAGATTATCTGGTAATGTCCCTTGTCCATTTTTCTATTCAGATCTGATTGTTCGCAATTCTTCTACTGGGGTCTTCAGTGCTGTGAATTCTATACAAGATACATATGAAGAGTAAAAACTCACTGCCTATTAAATTTGTTGCAAATATTTTCCTCATTTGTCAGTTAATTTTCTTTATAATCCTTTTTTGTTTATAATTGTAAAGCAGTTTAAAACTATTGAATTTTTTCTTCCTCTGCTTTTATTCTTTGTCTTTCACCCTACTTATCAGACTTTCAAAGAAACTATAGAAATAATCATCTTAATGTGATTTTTAAAAATTATTTCTTTCACCTTACCAAGAATCTCTTCGGATGCCAGAATTGACTTTTACTCCTTTATACGTTAATGATTATATAACGGAAATCATTATCGTGTTGATGTAACCAATTACTAAAATATGTAAGTTTACTTTCAGTATCTTTTACCCAAAGAATCATTCTATACTTCTGCACAAAGTGAGAATACAAAAGGTTATTTAATAAAATGACTGTAAAAATAGTGAGTAAAAATATTTTTTGGTCGTTACGATGCTGTAACATTCTCTGCTGGTTTCAACAATATTCCTTTTTTTAGTCTTCCTGTTTGTCTTTAGACTTCCAAACAGTGAGTTTAAATATCATAGCAACAATGAACCAGGTTTTGTACTATTTGATTTATTTTTTAATCTATCTCATTTGCTGTGTGAAATTATTAATCTTCATCTTTTAACTTACGCATCTTTTTTCCAGCCTAGCATTATATATTGATAGGAAATCCACTAAAAGTAGATCACAAAATCTACATTTCAAAAAAGCTATTTTGTTTTTTATATCAAAATTACCATGGGCTTAAGACAGATACTAAAATTTTTAATGAATACAATTAAATTTTTAAAATAACTAGTTACTAATTATATTACAACATAAGCTCACCTGGAGTCGGATAATTTGACAGCCATAAACTGCTCTGGAGGACTAAGGCCCTCATCAATTATTGGAGAAAAAACATTTGAAAATAAATTTGACATTTGCTGTAAATATAAAGACATTATTTTGCTTTAAAAAATGTGGTTATTTGGGTGCAGCGCACCAGCATGGCACATGTATACATATGTAACTTACCTGCACATTGCGCACATGTACCATAAAACCTAAAGTATAATAATAATAATAATAATAAAAGAAAAAAAATGTGGTTATTTTCTTCTGCAATTAAATGTAAGAATATTCAGATATACTGATGTCACTGCAATACTGTATCTTTGGAATCAAGATCTATTTTACCTTCTTTTAACTACAGTGTTAATTTTATACACTGAGTAAGACAGGGTAATTAATGCTTATTTAATAACTTTCGAGATAGCTTCTCTTTATGTTTTAAAATACAGTCATAAATAAGCACTTATTTAAAAAGCTAAATGCTTTCATTTATTCAATGGATGGCCTTGCTGACCAAATGATACTGCTTTTTATCTTCTAATTACTTTGTATCTCATTAGTGCTTCGTCTAATGGGCTAAAGAAAATGAGGAAACTTCAAATTGTTAAATGCACCCAGGTTAGTTTTGGTAACATGTCTAAATAAAAAAGAAATTCAAACATGTTTGACTCAAATAGGTTTTCTTTTTTCTTTCCACTTACGATTTTAATTATTCATGTTGTTTTGATTTCCAAAGATACTCTTCTGGAACTACACGGAATGTTTTCAAATGCTTATGTTAGAAAGAGGGACTTGCCAATGGCTGGTAAATATTAAGGAATTAAAAAAAAATGGAAGAGTCAAATGCAATGGTTCCATTCCTTTGGAAAATGTATGAGACTAGTTAGAGCTTGGCCTAAGTGAATGAATGTCCTAAAATCTAGATTTGTGGCAGGATCTTCCCATCCAGACACAAAGCTTCTTTGTGTGGAGCTCCCAGGGTAAAAATTGATATTTCAACTTTATATTTTAGTTTTGACACAGAGTTCTTTGTTATTATAACTTAGTTTTAAAAACTTTTTATTTTCAGTCGTAAGAAATAATACAAAGATCTCACATATCCTTTACTTGCTTTGTCTCAATGATGACATCTTGCATAAGTATCATACACTGTTAGAATAAGGAAACTGACATTTCTATAATCCATGAAGCTTATTCAGATTTCACCAGTTTTACATGTATATGTTTGCATGTATGTGCACAGATTCATGCAACTACCAGCATAGTCTGAATTAGGTTTTTAAAACACAAAATAGCAACATACAGCCAACCATGGGGGTGCATGCCTGTAATCCCAGCTACTCGGGGAGCTGGGAAAGAGAATCACTTGAGCCCAGGAGTTCAAGGTTAGAGTGAGCTATGATCATGCCACTGCACTCTAACCTGAGTGACAGAGCAAGGTCCTGTCTCAAAAAAAGACCAAAACAAAACAAAAGACAACATGTAAGACACAAATTGATATATGGAGAACGGTCTCTCTCATGACAGACACCAGCCATCTATTCATGCCTGCTTTCCAGAGGCAATGCCTATCATAATGTTTCTTAAAAATGCCTCTACAGGAAGACTTTCTAGCATAGTAATCTTTTTTTTTTTTTTTTTGAGGCGGAGTCTCACTCTTTCACCCAGGCTGGAGTGCAGTGGTGCGATCTTGGCTTACTGCGACCTCTGCCTCCCGGGTTCAAACAATTCTCTGCCTCAGCTTCCCGAGTAGCTGGGGTTACAAGAGCCTGCCACCATGCCCGAATAATTTTTTTTGTATTTTCAGTAGAGACGAGGTTTCACCACATTGACCAGGCTGGTCTTGAACTCCTGACCTCGTGATCCACACGCCTCTGCCTCCCAAAGTGCTGGGATTACAGGTGTGAGCCACGGCGCCCGGCCAGTAATCTTAACTATGATTTTAGAATGAAAGCAAAACGAGCAGAATCTGTGTCTATGTATACTAATTTCCAATTTGCAAATAGATATGTTAGACTCTAGCAAAAATTATTTTAACAGTTGTTATAAAAGTTTATATCTTAATGTTAAAAAATATCCTCAAACCTCCTTCTAAATTGTACTTTAACTAGAGTAGAAATGAGTCAATCATCAACTGGATATAACATATTAAGGAATTCTTGTTAATTTTACAAGGTCTGATAATGACATAATATAATGTCTAAAAATAAAGAACAAAACAGGTGATGAGAGAAATACATATCACGTTAAGAAATGTACATTTATGTACTTATGGGTAAAATGACAAAATATCTGTGATTTTACTTAAAATTTTCCAGGAAAAAAAATGTGTGTGTGGGTAATTAAGTAAATGAAACGAGATTGGCAAAATATTGATAATTAATGCTGGGGCCTGGGCACAAGGGGTCTCATTATATTCTTCTATGTGTGGGTTAGTTTGGATATTTCCATAATAAAAAGGTTTTAAAGATTCAGTTAATTCCAATGCACAAAATTTTCTATTCAACTAAACATTTCATGCTTTTCATAATGAATTTTAAAATACATAAAATTTTAGCGAAAATGAAGTTGGACCCTTATCTAACACCAAATACAAAAGGTAACTTAAAATAGACCAAAGACCTAAATGTAAGAGATAAAGTTATAAAACTTTTAGAAGAAAATGGGAAAAGCTTCATGACAATGAATTTGGCAATGATTTCTTATATAGAACATCAAAGGCACAGGCAACAAAAGAAAACATAGACAAACTGGACTTCATCAGAATTAAAAACTTTTGTGCATCAAGAACCACTGTCAACAGAGTAAAAGGCAACCCAGAGAATAAAGAAAATATTTGTAAACTACCTACATTATAATGAATTAATGTCCAGACTATATAGAGAACTCCAAAAAGACAAACACCACAATTCAAAACTGGGCAAAAGATATACACGGACATTGCTCCAAAGATGATATACAAATGGCCAATAAGCACTCGAAAAGATGCTCAACATCACTAGTCACTAGGGAAATATAAATCAAAACCATAGTGCAATACCACTTCACACCCATTAGAATGCTATTATCAAAACAAACAAAAAACAAAAAACAGAAAACAAGAAAACGAAAAAAACAAATGTTTGGCAGGATGTGGAGAAACTGAAACCCTCTGCAATGCTGGTGGGAAGGTCAAATGGTGCATGCATTTAAATGCCACTGAAGTGTATACGTAAAAATAGAAAAACTGGCAAATTCTATATTCTGTGTATTTTACCTCCACACACACACAAAACCAATGGAGAAAAAGAACATTAATCAAAATTAAAATTTCAGCTAAAGACGATTAGAAAGCAATAAAACTAATGACAATTTAGATGATTGAGTTATAGCTGCAATTGTTTTCAGTAAAAGAAATAATGCTTTATTCTGAATCATTATGAACAGTGTTATGATTAGCAAGTCTTTCTTATAAACGTAATAGTTAATAATTTTAAATTAGTTTTATTTTGTATGTTCTATGACACATTCACCAAGTACACTTAATATTAAATAAAATCATTTAAATATAATATCTCATTAATGTTTTGCAAATGAAGAAGAAATTTCTGGCAGACAAACTCCTCAAAATTTTCACACTCTGTCCAAGTAGGGAAGTGATACAATAACATTACTTATAATATTGTCAACTGAAAAAGAAATTACTTTGAGCAGATGCCAGCATTTTTTCTCAATGAGATTTCAAAGAATAAGAAAGCTAAACACAGTATCATCAAGAATTAAATGTGAGCATTCTGCCTACTTTCTGCAAGTGGCCTACATTCAACCTTTGGGGGTGTGCTTATATGTTTAACGACTAAAGTATCATAACATAATACTTAACAGTACCACTCGGGGGTTTTAGCTGTGAAAAAGCAGTGGATCCTAAGAACAGTGGGCACTGAAGTTGCCTGTCTCTATGTTAGGTTACAGCTCAAGCTGTGTATATGCTGCAGACGCCCAAGGTGAATTTAAGAGAATCTGCTCTAAAACATTACCTGCTATTTAGACACATGCCTAAAGTTATTTCCTTTTAAACCTTAGGCAGATGGTGAAATATTCCCGCTGTGTTGTCTCACAATGCATAATAAAGCTTTTCACATATTTTCACATAGTTTAGAATGTTTACATATGTCTGGCATGCCTGTAATCTAGCACTTTGAGAGGTGGAAGCAGGAGAATCACTTAAGCCCAGGAGTTCAAAATCAGCCTTGGTAACAAAAGGAGACCCCTATCTTTACAAAAAAAATTAAGAAATTAGCTGGGTATGGTGGTACAAGACTGTGGTCCCAGCTACTCGGGAGTCCGAGGTGAGAGGATTGCTTGAGCCTACGAGGTCGAGCATGCACTGAGCCATGACCATGTCACTGCACTCCAGCCTGAGCAACAAAGCAAGAGCCTGTCTCAAAAAAAAAAAAAATGGCCTGATGCACCAGTGTCATGGCTGATATGATACTACCAGGTCACCCTCATTCTAGCATCAAGGCTGTGTGACAGCTCACCTCGCCTTCTGACTAATCCAGTGCTTCTGTGCTAAGGGCCCCTTTAAATCTCTGCCTTCATTATTTGCTTGGCACAAAGTAATGATATATCTTAGATTTGGAAATGGAATTTTCTTCCCCAGTCTTACTGTAGTCTAAGTACCCTTCACAGACCTTCTATTAACCCACAGCTTACTTAGCTTTAGTTCCTGGGTAAATCAAATCTGTGTTTTGCAAACTATAATATTGTAAGTTCAATTGCTTCTGAATCTAGCAGGGCTCAGTGAAACTCCTTGCTTACAGACATGCTCATTTTTATTAATGTCACACATGGCATTCTCCATGTGAAAGACAGAATTTCTTTCATCCTATTTACCAATCCCTTCAGATCCTTGTGAGCAACCAACAGAACAGCTTTAAAAAATTAAAAGGTTTTTTTCTTTCCCTTCACAAATAGACACATGCTTACTTATATGGCAAGTTTAGAAAATCCACAATGCAAAAGAAGGTGGCAGGACAAAGAGAAAAAGTCGCAGAAGGACTTCCTCTTCCAGCCGAGATGGACTTGCCCTCCCACGATGATCAATGAGAAAACTGAAACTGGATAGAATATTTGAGAAAACTGTTTTCGGGGATTGGTACACAGGCAGAACAGGACTGTGATATTTGAGAACAGGAAAACACAGGAGGCAAATCTCACACACATTTCTGTCTTCTGCCGAATGGCAGTTTCTTGACCACACAGAGAGAGGTAGAGACCTCCAAAAATAAGGCAATGTCACTGTCACTGAGCTGAGAGTCTTGCAGTGCTAACATGTTTGGAGTTTATAGAATAAGGTACAGGAGAAGAGGGAACTACATACAGGTGAGGCCTCAAAAGTGTATGCAAAAGTTCTCTGCAGGTCTGGGGCCAAGGGCTGGGGGAGTGCATAGAGCAAACAGGCTCCACAAGGCCTATGCAGAGTGGCTGGCACTTCTGAGGGCTGAGTGGAGATGCCAGATAACACACAAATTTGGGAGACAGCAGAGTGGTGAGAACTCACCAAGTATACCTAGAACATGTGGCTGAGGCCCATGAGGATGAGCCTTTCCTAGAGTAAGAGTCACTGTCTAAGTCTACAGGCAAAAACCTAATAAATAAGCACAAACTAACAAAGGCCCAGGCTTGACAGGAGGAAAAGGGTGGTCAAATAATTTAACTAGGCATCAAGACATTTAACAGAAATAAAGGTTAAAATGTTATGAAAATGAAAGACTGAATTTATAAGGAAGACTTAACAATCCTAAATGTGTACACATGACAACTTCAAAATACTTTAAGCAAAAACTGCACAAATAGACACATCTAGAATTACAGCTTGAGATTTTAACATCACTCTCAATACATTGTAGGATGAGTAAAAAATCAGTAAGGACACAGAAGATGTGCATAGTCACAAGCTCCACCAGTTGATCTAACTGACATCTAAAGAACACTGAAACGCCGGGCGCCATGGCTCAAGTCTATAATCCCAGCACTCTGGGAGGCCGAGGCAGGTGGATCACCTGAGGTCACGAGTTTGAGACCAGCTTGGCTAACATGGTGAAACCCCGCCTCTATTAAAAATATAAAAAAAATTATCCAGGCGTGATGGCAAGTGCCTGTAATTCCAGCTCCTCCAGAGGCTGAGGCAGGAGAATCACTTGAACCTGGGAGGCGGAGGCTGCAGTGAGCTGAGATCGTACCATTTCACTCCAGCCTGCTGGGCAACAGAGCGGGACTTCATCTCCAAAAAACAAAAAAAAAAAACCAAAAAAACCCTGAACCATTATCTGCAGACTACACATTCTTTTCAAGTGTACGTGGAAATTCACTAAGAAAGTATGTTCTCCAACTATACTATAAATGAATTAGAAATCAGCAACAATAACATACCTATAATATCTCTTTGTAGTAGAAATTAAAAACAATACACTTTTAAATAACTCAAGTGTGCGTGAAAAGAAAAATCACAATGAAAACTACATGATATTTTGAATGGAATGGAAATGAAAGCAAAATGTGTTGACTATAACTAAAACTAAAGTGGAATGAAGAGATCTAACTTCCTTCTTAAGAAGCAATAAAACAAGAGCAAAGTAAACTGAAAATAAGTTAAAGGGAGGAAAAAAAAGACTGAAAATAAATGAAAGAGAAAATGAAAAAAGAGAAAATAAGTAATACTGAAACAGGCTTTTCCAATCTGAGGGCTGCATGTGACCCAGGCCAGCTTTGAATGCAGCCCAAAAAAAATTCATAAACTTTCTTGAAACATTATGAGATTTTTTTGCTTTTTCTTTTTTTTTGGCTTATCAGCTTATCACTAGTGTATTCTATGTGTGGCCTAAGACAGCTCTTCTTCCATTGTGGTCCAGGGAAGCTAAAAGATTGAATACCCCTGTACTAGAAGATCATTAATGATCCAAAATAAGTGATCTTATAAAGAATTGATAAACCTCCAGCTAGACTGACTGATCCAGGAAAAAACACAAAAAACACAAATTACCAATATTAAGAGAGTGCAATACAGATTAGATTCTACAGGCATTAAAAGGATATTAAAGGAATATTCTGAACAATTTTATGCCAATAAATCCAACAACTTGGATGAAAGGAAATTTTCCTAAAAGACACAAATTACCAAAACTGACAACAGAAAAATCTGAAAATATCTCTTAAAAAATCTTAATTCTCCCACAAAAAACTAAATCCAAACCAAACAAAACCCTCTAAGTTCAGATGACTTCACTGGTAAATCCTATCAAACATGCAAAGAAGAAATCATAACCATCTTATACAGCTATTTCCAAAAACGGGGAATGACAGCACTGTCCATCTAATTTTATGACACCCAATATCACCTTGACACCAAAATCAAATAAAGACATTACAAGAAAAGGATACAAAAGTCCACTATCTCCCATCAAAACCAATATAGAAATCTTAAAAAAAAAAAAAAACCTAGTAATCAAATCTAGCAATATCCCAAAGGACAACGCACCACAACCAAGTGGGGTTTATCTCAGGGATGTAAAGTTAGTTTAAAAGTTGAAAATGAAACCAATGTAATTCGTAGGCAGAATGAAGAAAGTTTTATAATCGTCTCAACAGACACAGAAAGAGGCATTTGACAGCATTAAACATCGTTATGATAAAAACTCCCAAGAAACAAAGTTTAAAAGGAATGTCCTCATCTTGATAATGGTTTTCTCTGTAGATCCTACAGACATCATACCATATGGTGGACTACTGAAAGCTTTCTGCCTAAGCTTGGAAACAATGCAATTGTGCCCATTCTCGTGACTTCTGTTCAAAACTATGAAAGTCCTGGACAGTATAATAATCCAATAAAAAGCAAGACAAGACATAAGGATTAGAAAGAAAGAAGTAAAACGATAGTCACAGGAAACATAACTGCAAATTTCTTAGTTTTCTATATAAACAAACCACTAGAAGTAATAAGTGAAACAGACTTATCAGACTACAAAGTCACTATACAAAAATCAATTGTAGATCTACGTACTGACAGCAAAAAACTGTAAAATCAAATTCAAAAGTTCTATTGACAGTAGTGTAAAATTACAAAATACTTAAGAATAAATTTTTAAACAGGCATGCAAGACAGCTACACTGAAAATTATGAAATATTGAGGCTCAATATTAAGATGTTGATTATTCCCCAAATGATCTGGACTCAATACAATTCTCTGAGAAAATCCAACAGACTTCACTGTAGAAATTAATAAACTAATAGTTAGTAAGTACAAAGTTGGAGGTCTCATACCACCTGATCTCAAGACTTCATGAAATTATAGCAATCAAGAGAAATATACCAACAGAAAAACAGACAATCGATAGAACACAGTCCAGAAATAGACCAATACTTAGAAAGGTAATTGATTTTTTATGAAGATACAAAACTGGATTAATAGAAAAAGGAAACACCAGTGGTGCTGGCATAAATGGTTATCAAGATGTTAAAAAAAAAAAAGTAAATCTTGAAACCAAACTCACACCATGCCAAAAATTAATTTGAGATTAATGACAGATTTAATGTAAAAACTAAAACTATGATGCCTCTAAAAGACAATATACAATATTTTCCTGACTTTGGGGTAAGCAAAGATCTCTTAGATCAAAGAGATAAAGCAGTAACCATAAAAGAAAAAAATAAACTAAGCTTTATAAAAATTAAAAGCTTCTGACCATCCTGGCTAACATGGTGAAACACCGTCGCTACTAAAAACATAAAAAGTTAGCTGGGCGTGGTGGCAGGCGCCTGTAGTCCCAGCTACTTGGGAGGCTTAGGCAGGAGAATGGCGTGAACCTGGGAGGTGGAGCTTGCAGTGAACCGAGATCGTGCCACTGGCCTCCAGCCTGGGCGACAGAGCGAGACTCCATCTCAAAAAAAAAAAAAAAAAAAAAAAAAAAAGCTGTCCATCCGAAAACCACCATTAAGAACCTGAAAAGGTAAAACTCAGACTGGGAGAAAAGACTGATAACACCATGAACTCTTGGCAAGGATGTAACTGGAGCACTAATTCATTCTTGTTGGGAGGGTAAAATGGCACAACCACTTTAGAAAATTTTTGGCAGTTTCTTACATAAACATTCACCTAACCTTTGGCACAGCAATTCCACATCTACATATCTACCCTAGATGTTTACCCTAATTTTAGCATTGCTGATTTGCCATTTCAAAAGCAATGATTCTTCCAGAACATTAGCTTTATACCATTCCATATTTTATATATTTTTAAAGCTACCATAATTTATGAAGATTCAAAATGCAACTTGCCAAGTTGTAAAAGAGAAAAAAAAAAGTATGGAAACAACTAAATGGAAAATAGGCTGGTTAAGGGTGTTTGGGTCAGTTTATTTCTAGTATCATTTACAGGCTACCCTGATATTGTATTTAAAATTTTCATTCATTTCAGAGTTCACAAAATAATGATGTTTCCTGTGAAGATACTTCGTTTAAGAGACAACTGACTTCTATAACTAAAATGTATACATGTTCAAAGAAAATAACTTGTAAAATATATTTGGTTGAATAACATTTACATTAAGCCTTTAAAATTATGTATTAGAATCTCCGGCTATTAAGCAGTCTAATGGTGCCTACTAAGTCAGAGTGCTGTAATTCTTCTCTCCTGTGCTCTGTTCTGACAATGAAGTAAAGGCATCAGTAGCATCTACTGTGCTAAAGAATAAATGGAATTTACAACTGTAGGTAATATTTAAGCACTTTAAGACAAATATGAATACATCATAAATTTCTAACTAGGAAAATATTTTCAATGAGATCTCAAGAAATATTAACTTTTTTCAGAATAGAGCACTGAAAACTGACTCACCAACAATATCAAGCTGGGTTTCTTCATCTTCTTCTCTTTTTCTCTTCTTACCTTTGCTCTTTTTCTTCTTACTACAGGACATAATTTATATAGATGAGTTTAGGTATATTGATTTGTGTGATAAATAAATATCATAAGACTGAAATTTGGAAGTCTTTTAAGCTGTTTCATTTATAAATTATTGACTTAGGAAGACTTACATTGCTATGCCCTCTTAAATACAGTACTGAGAGTTTGCTTCAGGTTTTGTACATATTATGTTAAAGTTCAAAGCAGATTGTAGAGCCACACTGCCAGATTTTAAATCCTGATTGTGTCACTTAGCTCTGCGATTTTTGGAAAAGGTACTGAATCTCTCTGTGAGTCAGTTTCCCCACTTAAAAAATTAGGATAATAACTTAACTCTGAAGGCTATTGTGAGAATTAAGAGGTAATATGCATCTTCACACGTTGCTGGTGGAAATGTAAAATGGTGCAGCATCTACAGGAAACAGTTTGTGGTTCCTCAAAAAGTTAAAGAGTTACCATATGACCCAGCAATTTTACTCCTAAGTATGTATACCCAAGGGAAATGAAAACATACACCCACAAAGATACTTACGTAAGAATATTCACACTAGCATTAGTCACAATAGTCAAAAAGGGGAAACAACCTAAATGTTCATCAACTGATGAATGGATGAACAAAATGTTACATCCAAACAATGGACTACTACGCAGCCATAAAAAGAAACAAGTGCTACAACAATGATGGACCTCAAAAATGTTATAAGTGAAAGAAGCCATATACAAAAGGCCACATGTTGCATGATTTCTTAGGAAATATTCAGAATAGGCAATTTCACATTGATAGCAGACCAGTGGTTGCCAAGGACTAGGGGAGGGAGAGGATGAGATGTGACTGCTTTAATGGGTAGGAAGAGATTTCCTTCTGAGATGACGAAAATGCTGAGCAACTAGACAGTGGTGAACTTCTTGAATATATACTAAAAACCACTGACTGTACAAAAGGGTGAATTTTATAATTATGAATTACATAGCAATAAAAAAATAAAAAACCAAGAGAGATTTGAAAAAAGTTAATGTGCAAAGTGCCTACAACAATTTCTTGGCACTTTGTTGAAAGTGCTATATAAGCATTAATTATGATCATTACGATAATCTTAAGACACTCTCGTCTGCATTTTCATCATAAAGTTTTCAGAAGATAACTCACCACTCCTCACAGGAAATTCACAGAGTAAAAATCTCACATTCATTCAGAATATATCTGCCACTCATTCTGGCATCTTCATGAGCCCAGACTCCTCGAGAGGGTTCTCAAGGGCAGTGTCTTCAGCTCACTTCTTGATACTTCCTTTCCATCTCGCCTAAAAATATCAAAACCTCTGTTTATCACGGAGACCAGGAGGAAATGCTCAATGTTTGTATGCACAGTCAACCTCGGGCAAATCTGCCAGTTAAAAAAGAAGGAGGGATATGAGTGTACAGGTATTTTTTCTCCTAAAGAGCTAATAAATTTCCACTACGACCTCCTCCTCACATTTGGCTCAATTTATTTACTGCATATATGTTCTCTCATTTAAACCTCACCGTCTTCTAAAGGTATAAAAAATGGTCTGAAAGTATAAATGTGTAAACGGAGGTTCAAAGATATTTGATCTGTTAATGAGTAAATGGAAGTTCAGACTTATTAACCAATTTGACACAAATTACAAAATTAGTAAATGACAGAGTGCAGGTTCAAGCCCACATCCCAATCAAAGCCCATATACACCTCAACCACTGTGTGATTCATCCTGGTTTGACTCTGCATATTATAGAATGAAGCGCCATGTTGAGGGCCGCGGACATCGAGAGTGCTGTGGGAATGTGGGCTGAGGCGGAGAGTTATGGTGATGCGTGTTACAGGCTCAGGAGTCAGGAAGAAGCCTAATGGTGGAGGCAGCATCTGAGGAGGGTCTTGAAGGCTGGGCAGGCTTTTGCCCGATAGAGATGGAGGAAGTTAGTTCTGTCTGATGGAGGAAACAGGGCGGAGGCGTGGAGGGAGCCATGCAGCGCTGGTGTGAGGAGCCGGGAGCAGGCCAGGCCTGTAAAGCAGAGTAATGGGGACTAGGATAGAGAAGGCAAGTCGGGGTCCTGTGGTCGCTGAAGAATTTGAATGAAATCAGTAAACAGGTGAGAGGGATCCATCGCAAGAGCATGGGATGAAACAAGGGGTAGTCCACAGCGATTCCTCTGCAGAGGTGGGTATTATTCATCGTGTATGTGACACCAAAACCGTGGGTATTGTTGACCGCGTATGTGACACCAAAACCACCCCACTCAAACTGTGGCTCTTTCCCTAAAGTAGAAAACAGAGACCAGTTAGGTTCCAAACATCCATGAAGATCTTATTAAATTCGTGATCCCTGGTGGCACGATGGAGTCAGGATTGGCTCATCTCAAACCTGACTCAGAAACAAAACCATCTCAATGTGCAGAGATGAACGGCCTTACCCGCTATCATAACGTATTTTCTGGTGTTTTCACAGTACTGCGCTTCCCAATCCCCATTCCATGGCAATCCACATGCCATGATGCCCAGGGGCATTAACAATGGAGACACACAGGGGCTCCTCACGTTTGCTTTCCATGGTTTTGATGAAAATCTATTTCGTCTTCGCATACAATGTGGTTAGTAATAGTATCATTTAGGTTTGAAGAATTAAATGGTACAAATTATATAGGGTGCTTATTATAACCTACATGGAAAATGACTAGGATATGTTAGCTATGCTCATCACCAACATCATTATATGATGGTAATAATCAGATAGTCAAGAAGGCCGACACCAAGAAAATGGATACATGCTCTGAGGGAATGAATGTAGAGAGATCAGAAGGTCAAGAACAAAGCCGTACAACATGTCTGCAGTAAAGGGATAGAGAAAAGAAAGGCTATAAAAGAAGGAATGAAACAGAGTTAGAGTAAAATTATAAAATCAAAGCTCAGGAGAATTTCCAGAAAAGGTAATATCATTTAATATCATAGAAATTTAGGAGCACAAGATGGAAAAAAGGCCTCTGGGTAACTGACATTGAGGCAGTCTTTAGGGAAGCTCCATTTCCAATAGAGAAGTAGACAGAGAGTCAGCTTGAAACAGGGACTAGGTGAAGAAGCTGTTGGCTGGTCGCATGGGGAAATAAATAAGGGATGTCATAAGCCATATTTCTGGATTTCTTTCTTTCTTGCCCAGCCTCTATATATGCATAGAGTTTGGCAAAAACTTACAAAAAATAAAAATGAAACCAATTTCGTTTGTAGACTCAAATACAATGCTTTGTGTTAGAATCAAGATAAATTCATGGCTCTCCCTTCTATTGTCACCGTCAGTTTTGAAATTAAACATCAGCTTTTCTTCTTCATTAAAATCATTTTCAACTCCTCCCAGGTGTTGGTGGTTTGGGGTCATTACATAAGCAGTCAAGTCTTGATGAGTAGAGGAGGGGAGAACAAACACTTTCAGCAAAGGCAGAATTCTGAAATTCTGCTCATATTTTTCTCCAGTAACTTTCCTATGTTTGTGAGGTTATTCAGTCATAAAGATCCTAGTGAAATTTTTTTTCAAGCTTGACTAATCGTAATCACTGTTGACGTTTTTTTAAAATGTGTATTCCCAGGCTTCTCACCTGCTGATTCTGATTCAGGAGATCACGTTTGGGACTCAGAATACATGTCTTTGACAAGTATCACAAGTGGTTCTTATGGTCACGCAAATTTGGGAATCTAACCAGGAATTTATGTTTTTATGACTGGCAGCTAGAAAAGTTTCCTAGAGTCATTGCTTTTTTAAAATAAAATATTTCTTTTTTAAAAGGAAAATTGTATGACTAGATACAACATTTATACATGTGGCACATGTGCTATACTCTGTACTTTTGTCATATTTACAGTTAAAGATGTGTAAGAACACTCTGAGAAAAATTATATATTAAATTCAAAGAGGGGTAAGTCAGGGTGGGGGAGAAATGGGAAGGGCGTGCTTATTGTTGCTAAAAGGTAGAAAAGCCAGAATGATAGCAATCTAAGGTTGCAAGTAGCACATTGTAAGTAGAGGGAGTTTCATAATCATGTCTGAAAGCTTCTTTGATATACTGAGTTCAAAACAGTGGCTTTGGACAAGATATGAGGGAGAAACCAACTATGCTTTAAAGTATTCATTTAAAAGACTTTAATTAAAGGAAAGTCTTTGCATTTACTTGAGCTAATTTAACTTCAGGACTTGAACAAATTACTAGCCCTTAACCTCTTAAAAATTCTCTTTCATTTCAAATGAAAGTTTAAGGTGGCCTTTATGTTCGATTGGTATACATGTGCGAAGGCTTAACAGCAAGCTACTGTACATTTCTAAATGTTCACTTCTTAATTTTGCTGGAAGAAATATACTACTCAATTGATTATTTTTAAAGCAAAGTAAAACAATTTGTTTTGACAAGCAACACTGTATTTTCCCAGTTTTCTGGTGGCAAAGATTAGGCTTAGCATCACTAATCATCAGAGAAGTGCAAATCAAAACCAAAACGAGATACCATCCTACACCAGTCAGAATAGCTACTATTAAAAAATAGAAAAACAACAGATCTTGGGAGGCTGTAGAGAAAAGGGAACACTTACACATAATTGGTGCAAATGAAAATTAGTTCAGCCACTGTTGAAAGCAGTTTGGAAATTTCTCAAATAATTTATAATAGAATTACCATTCAAGCCAACAATTGCATGACTGGTATATGACCCAAAGAAAATCAGTTATTCTACCAAAAAGACACATGCACTTTCATGTTCATCGCAGCACTATTCACAATAGCAAAGACATGGAGTCAGCCTAGGTGCCCATCAACAGTGGATTGCATCAATGAAATGTGGTACATCTACACTGTATTATTAGGCCATTCTTGCATTGCTATGAAGAAATACCTGAGACTGGGTAATTTATAAGGAAAAGAGATTTAGTTGGCTCATAGCTCTGCAGGCTGTACAAGAAGCATGGTGACGGCATCTGCATGGTGCCTGTGGAGTCTCCAGGGAGGTTTTCCTCATGATGGAAGGCGAAGAGGGAGTAGGCACATCACATGGCCAGAGCAGGGGCAAGAGAGAATGGGATTGGGGTTAAATACCACACACCCTTACACAACCAGATCTTGAAAGAATTCACTATCACAACGACGGCGTCAGGCCATGAGAGATCCACCCCCATGACCCAAGCACCTCATACCAGGCCCCACCTCCAACACTAAGGATCACATTTCATTATGAGATTTATAGGGGCCACCTTCCTAACCACTTCACACACCATGGAATACTATGCCACCATAAAAATAATAAAATCATGTCATTTGAAGCAACATGGATGTAGCTGAAGGCCATTATCCTAAACGAATTAATGCAGGAATACAAAATGAAATACCAAATGATCTCACTTATAAGTGGGAGCTAAACACTGGGTACTCATGGACATAAAGATGGAAAGAATAAACACCGGGACTACTAGAGGGGAGAAGGAGGCAGGCAAGGTTTGACAAACTAACTATTGGGTACTATGCTCATGTATTAATCTGTTCTCACACTGCTATATAGAACTACGCGAGACTGGGTAATTTATAAAGAAAAGTTTTAACTGACTCACAGTTCCACAGGCTGTTCAGGAAGCATGCTGGGAGGATTCAGGAAACTTATAATCATGGCAGAAGGTGAAGGGGGAAGCAAGGCACGTTCTACCATGGCGGCAGGAGAGCAACTGAGCGAGGGTGGATGTGCCATATGTTTTAACCATCAGATCTCATGAGAACTCGCTTACCATCTAAGAAAAGCAAGGGGGAAATCTGCGCTCATGAACCAATCACCTCCCACCAGGTCATTCCCCCTACATTGAAAATTACAATTCAACATGAGATTTGGGAGGGAACACAGAGCCAAACCATACCAAATCAGCATCTGGATGATGGGATCATTCATACCCCAAAACTCAGCATTATGTGATATACCCATGTAACAAACTGGCACATGTACCCCGAATGTAAAATACAAGTTAAAACTATTTTCAAAATAAATTAATTAATGAATAAATAAATATGATTAAATTAAATTAAAATATTGAAATAAAAAAATTGAGAGTGATTTTAGCTTGACAGTTATGTAAGTTATGTAAATGGAAACAGTGAGTTCTGTAGGGTTCGGATCAATTGCACTATCTGTACTAAGTTGATGTCCAGTTGTTTGGATGAAAAGAAAACAGGAGAAATATAGATCTAACAGGAAAAAAATGGACAAGTTTTTATCATAGCAAAAAGAAGAATGGAGGAAATAGGACTGAGGTTATAGTGATTGTTAGATATTAATAGACGACTAAGTCAAAAGACACTGGTCACAGAAAATATTGATTAATTTTGTTTTATTCCAGTCAGACAACAAAATACTATAACCTGCCTCTAGAGAAAACCCTTTTAGCCCTGTAATTATCTTTATTCCAAGCACCATTCCATTCATTCAGTAGTGTATAGGATGATTAATAAGTGAATTATTCACAGAATTAAGACAGAAGTTTTGAGTATTTCAGGATATTAATAGTATAGTCAATGAACTAAAATAAAATTTGACTAGAGGTGTGATCACCATGAATGCCATGTTGGTATCTTGTTAGATTTGGCAACCTAAATTTGATAAATTCATTAATAAAATAAACTTTCCTTGATGATTAATTTACATTTAGTAGACACGCTCTTTCTTCTTCCTTCCCTTTCTTATTCATTCATTCATTCCTGCAGAGCAGTGACTTTCATTCTAAGATTCCCAGAATCCTCAGGAATTCTTGAATGTCATCATAGGGAGCCAGGTGTGACGATTCCCAAAAGTTGTATTTAATACTTGAAAAATCTCTAAAAGTTATATATTTACACCAGAAAAAGCTATACAGATTTTGTTATATGTATATATGGTTGAATACTTTTTATTTCTATCCAGAACTGAGTTATTAGTGTTAATAATGTTGATTATTTCATACTGACCAAATGGGTAGCCTTTATATATCATTGATTACTTATTAGTAAAATAAGAAACCCCCCAAAAATTACAAAGTAAACATATTTTGTGAGTTTCTCTTAAGGCTTCTGAAATGTAAAATCAGAGGAGAGCATTAAAAGTAATCCTTGATTGTTAAAAAAGGCAGGGAACTACTAACTTAGAAAATTGTATGAAAACAGCAAGATATATACATGGCCCTCAGACCAGCTGCCTGTTTTAATAAAAGTTTATTGGCGCACATCCATGGATCTATGGTGCTTTCCTGCTACAAAGGTAGAGTTGAATGGTTGCTACAGACACCGTACGGTTTGCAAAGCGTAAAATATTTATTATCTGGTCCTTTATAGCAAAAGTGAACCCAGTTTTAGAACATTCACTTTACAAATTAAGATACAGTGGATGCTGCCTTCACTAACCTCCACTTAACTGATTTGCAATCAGCATTTTCTGGCACCCCTGTACAACTTATTGACTGATGTCCACTGCAAACTGAAAGTCTTTGAGCTACTTTTAATGCCTGTACATTTCTCCTTCCATCACAGAAATTGTATAGTTTCTAAGAAGAAGCTGTGTTCATTCCTAAATATGTTTACGCCATTTGTTCTTGCTCTTGTAGTTATGCAATTTAATTAAATATTATGTTCAGAGGCTGAGACGGGCGTATCACTAGGTCAGGAGATCGAGACCATCCTGGCTAACACGGTGAAACCCCGTCTCTACTGAAAATACAAAAAAATTAGCTGTGCATGGTGGCGGGCCCCTGTACTCCCAGCTACTGGGGAGGCTGAGGCGGGAGAATGGCATGAACCCGGGAGGCGGAGCTTGCAGTGAGCAGAGATCGAACCACTGCACTCCAGCCTGGGTGACAGAGCGAGACTCTGTCTCAAAATAAATAAATAAATAAATAAATAAATAAATAAATAAATATTTTGTAAACTAAGAAAATAAGTACAATAAGAGTAGCATTGTTGTTTCTCTGAGAAATAAACTAAATGTGTTGGAAAAATGAGAAACTCAAACAGTTTCTGTCAGCTTAACTGTTGGCAAGTCAACTAGAAACAAATGGGAAAAATTGTGTAATCTAGGATTTCAGATTGCTTTACCCCAGTTATCTTCACAGAAAGTGATCAAGAAATCAATGACAACATATCATTGGCATAGTTTCCACAAGAAACTCCACTCTGAATCCCTGCAAGTCTTTGACCTTGTCATCAAAATTCTGGCAAATTTATTTACACATGTCTTTTAAATTAAAGTTTTAAGGACTTACATCTAATACTTCTTATGATTCCTCCATCTAACTTAAATTTGTGATTAATCTGTTTATTACTTTGAATAAGGGGGTTTCTACCGTTTTTGGCAACCAAAAGTATACTTCGATGAAGATGGAATTATAAATAAAATAATTCAAGTTTAAAGAACAGAATGGTAATGGTTAAAACAACTTAGTATGCCTAAAAATCACTTGAAAAGCTTACTAACAATGTAAATTCTTGTGCCTTAGGCCTGAGATTTTGGTTCAATAGGTCTAGCATGGGGCATAGGAATCTGTATTTTTAGGAATGATAAGGGAAAATTGCTTAAAATAGGGTAAATTATGACTTACAAATATAAAATGAACACTTGTCTAAGATTTTAGTTTAACTCATTTATTTAATGAGGGAGCCAGTAAGATGTTATACTGAGTTTTATGGAGAATTAAAAGAGCCACACATATCTAGGCACTAAAGAACACTGAAATAAATTCGCTTGATAGGTTCAAAACTGACTTCTTCATGGAAGGTGGAAAAAGGAAAATTAATTATACTTCCATCAAAAGGAATCATTTGCCTGTCTATAGACAAGAATATTTGCATTACTATCAGTAATCTACAACTAACAGAATTGCAAATAACAAGGAAAACAAAAGGCACAGAGACCCCATAGAAACAGATAACCCAGTTATTGTAGACAAGGCTGAGATTTCCATTAAAGACACTCAGTGGTAATTTTGTTGGTCCATCTTAAAATCTTTCCATGTTCTCCTGAAACCAATTGCTTAAGCAATTCAAATACAATGAATGTGGTCAGTGGGTCACACCTGGAGAAATCATTTTCTAACCTATAATAAAGGCTGTTGAATTACTCCCTTTACTGGAAAGAGTAAAATATTACCACATAAATTCGTATTATGATAATGGCCCACTATGAATGCTTTGGTGTTCTTGATTTTCTTAAGATTTATTAATATTTCTGAAGTAACTACTAAATGCCAAGCAATATATTTTCTAATTTAATCTTTCATTGACTTTTACTTTCACTTTAATTGAGCTACTCACTTTCATGGCTATAAACTTAAGTCTTCAATAACTTAAAAATTGATTTCTAATGGTATAAACTTTAATGTTCCACTCTGTGACCTGCTCTTTCAGACTCTCTCTTCCTTACTGCCAACTCACCTTCTTTTCTGTCTCTTCCAGTGCCCCAGTATTTTGACTCTTCCATTTTCTTTTTTCTTTTCTTTTATTAAGAGAATACATGATATACATGATAATTTCACATGTTGATGGGGTACAGTGTGGTATTTTGATACATGACACATCGTTAAAAACCTCTCCTCCCTATCTTTCCCAATCTGGTAACCTCTCTTCTACTCTATTAGATCAGTGTTTTTAGATTTCACATATGAATGAGATCATGTGATATTTGTCTTTCCGTGGTTAGCTTATTTCACTTACCACAATGTCCTCTATGCTCATTCATGTTGTCACAAATGACACGATTTTACCGTTTTTTTATAGCCAAATGTGCATATGATATAGTTTGGATATTTGTCCTGACCCATATCTCATGTTATATTGTAATCCCCGCTGTTAGAGATGGGGCCTGGTAGGGGGTGTTTGGGTCATGGAGGTGGATCCCTCATGGCTTGGTGCTATCCCCATGATAGTGAATGAGTTCTCAAGCTTCCTGACTAGTCAAGCAGATGTTGGCACTATGCTCCCTGTACAGCCCATGGAGCCAATTAAGTCTCTTTTCTTATAATTTATCCAATCTCAGGTATTTCTTTATAGCAATGCAAGAATGGCCAAATACAGCATATATGCCACATTTTCTTCATTCATTCTTTGATGGACACTTAGGTTGATTCTAGGCTATTGTTAATAGTGCTGTAATAAACATGAGTCCAGAAATGTCTTAGACAAACTGATTTAATATTCTTTGAATATATAACCAGTAGTGGGATTGCTGGATTATGTGGTAAGTCTATTTTTAATGTTTTTGGAAGTTATATTGTTTTCCATAACAATTGCTCCAATTTACATTTCCACCAACAGTGTTTGAACATTCCTCTTTCTTCACATCCTTGCCAGCATTTGTTATTTTTTGACTTTTTCATAAAAAGCATTCTAAACAGGGTGAGATGATATCTCACTGTGGGTTTGACTTGCATTTCTCTGATTATTAGTGATGGTGAACATTTTTTCATAAAACCGTTGGTGATTTTTTTGTCTTATTTAGAGAAATGTCTATTCCGCTCTCTTGACTATTTTCTAATCCAATTATTTATATTTTTGCAATTGAGTTGTTTGAGTATTCTGTAAATTTGGGATATTTACCCCTTATCAAGTGAATAGTTTGCAGATATTTTCCTCCATTTTTTAGGTTGTCTCTTCACTCTTGTGATTGTTTCCTATGCAGTGCAGAAGCTTTTATTTGGTGTAATCCCATTTGTTTATTTTTGCTATTGTTATGCATGTCTTTTGATGTGTTTTCCAAAAAGTCCTTGCCCAGACCAATGACATATAACATTTCACCTATGTTTTCTTCTACTAGTTTCATAGTTTGGGATCTTACATTTAAATATTTAATACATTTTGAGTTCGCTTTTGCATATGATGAGAGATAGGGGTCTACTTTCATTCTTTTGTATGTGGATATGCACTTTTCCCAGCACCATTTGTTGAAAAGATTGTCTTTTCCCCATTGAATGTTTGCACCTTTGTCGAAAAAAAGTTGCATGTAAATGTGTGGATTTATGCCTGGGTTCTCTATTTTTGTTCCACTGGTCTACATGCCTGTTTTTATGCCAATATCATGCTGTTTTAGTTAGGACAGCTTTGTAATATATTTTGAAATTAGATAGTGTAATACCTCTAGCATTGCTCTTTTTGCTTAAGAATTATTTGGCTATTTGGGGTGTTTTGTAGTTTCACATGGATTTTAAGATCTTTTTTAATATCTGTGAAGAATGAAATTGGAAATTTGATGGAGATTATATTGGATTTATAGATTGATTTTGGTAGTATGGTCATTTCAACAATATTAATTCTTCTAGTCCATGAACAAGGGATATCTTTCTATTTATTTTAATTTTTAATTGCTTTTATCAATGTTTAATAATTTTCATCTTTCCATGGCTTAATTTACTTGCAGCTATTTTGTTTTTTTTAATCGCTATTTTAAATGGGATTACTTTCTTGATTCCTTTTTGAGATACTCTGCTATTGGTGTATAGAGATGTTACTGATTTTTATGTTGCTTTTGTATCCTGAAACCTTATTGTATTCATTTACCATTTCTGATTCTCAGTGGCGTATTTAGGGTTTTTCAGATATATGCTCATGTCATCTGCAAAGAGGGATAATTTGAATTTTTTTTTTGCAATTTGTATGCCTTTTATTTCTTTCTCTTACGTAATTTTTCTGACTATGTCTTCCAGTACTATGTTGAAAAAAGTGATTAAAGTGAACATCCTTGTCTTATTCCAGATCCTAGAGGCAAAGTTTTCAAGTTTTCACCATTCAGTATAATGTTGCCTGTGGGTTATCACATACGTTCTTTATTTTATTAGGTTCTTTTATAACTAATTTGTTAAAAGGTTTGATCGTAAAAGGATGTCTAATTTTGTCAAATGCTTTTTCTGCATCTATTGAAATGAGTATATGTTTTTTATCCTTCATTGTTTAATGTGATATATCATATTTTATTGATTTACTTGTATTAGACTATCCTTACCTCCCCGGGTAAATACCACTTGATTATGGTGAAGAATATTTTTAATGTGTTTTGAATTATCATTGCTAGAACTGCTGGTTTTGAATGTTTGCATCTAGGTTTATCAATGATATTGGCCTGGAGTTTTCTTTTATTTGCTGTTCTTGTCTCATTTTGGAATCAGGAAATGCTGTCTTCATAGAATGAGTTTGGAAGAGTTCCCTCCTTTTCATTTTTTTGAAATAGTTTGTAAATAATTTGTATAAGTTTTTTAAATGTTTTGTAGAATTTGTCAGCGAAAACCACCAATTCGTGAACTTTTCCTTCTTCCTCTATTATTTTAGAGACAGGGTCTCACTCTATCACTGAGGCTGGCATACAGTGGTGCAGTCATATCTGACTGCAGCCTCAAACTCCTGGTCTTAAGTGATCCTCCTGCCTCAGCCTCCTGAGTACAAGTACACATCACTATACCTGCGGAATTTTTATTTTTATTTTTAGAGATGGAGTCTCGTTGTGTTGCCCAGGCTAATCTTGAACTCCTGGCCTCTAGTGATTCTCCTGCCTTGGGCTCCTAAACTGTGAGATTACAGGTGTGAGCTACTGTGTGAAATCTTTTGGATTTTCCTTGACTGAGAGCCTAAATCATTCCTTCAATCTCATTATTTGTCATTGGTGTGTTCACATTTTCTATTTCTTCTTTCTTCAATTTTGATGGGTTATATGTGTCCAGAGCATACGTGTTTCTTCTAAGTTTTTCAATTTATTGGCGTATAATTGTTTGTAGTACTTACTCATGATTCCTTATATTTCTCTAGGGTCTATCGTAGTATATCCTTTTTCATCTCTGATTTTATGTGAATTTTCTCTTTTTTTCTTAGTCTGACAAAACATTTGTCAATTTTCCCTTTTCAAAAAAGATTCCTTCATTTAATTAGTCATTGTTATTTTTTGTCTTAATTTTGTATATTTGTGCTCTGATCTCTATATTCTTTTGCTAATTAGGGTCTTAGTTTGTTCTTGATTTTATAGTTCCTTGAAATACAATGCTAGATGGTTTGTTCATTATCTTTCTTCTTTATTGATGTAGAAATGTATTGCTATAAGCTTCCCTCTAAGAACTGTTTTGCTGTATTTCATAAGTTTTCATATGTTCTGATTTCATTTTTAATTGTCTTCACATTTTTTAAATTAAATTTTTTTTCATTGACCCATTTGTTGTTTACGGATATGTTATTTAATTTGTGTGTATTTGCACAATTTCTGAAGTTCCTCCTGTTGTTTATTTCTAGCTTTATTCCATATGGTCAAAAAAACACGAGATATGATTTGATTTTTTGATTAGCTAAGACTTGTTTTCTGGTCTAACATATCTATCATGGACAATATTCCATATGCAGGTGAAAACACAGTGAATTATGCAATTGTTGGATAAAATGTTATGTAAATAACCGTTAAATTCTTTTGATCTAGAGTGCAGTTTAAATGTTTCTTTATTGAGATTGCTGAAAATGGGATGTCGAGGTTTCTTACTATTATTGTACAGTTTTTTGTCTCTCCTTTTAGATCTATTAATGTTTGCTTTATATGTTTAGGTTCTCCAATGTTGAATGCATTATATATTTACAATTATTGTATTCTCTTGTTGTACTGACCCCTTTATTATTACATAATGACCTTGTTTGTCTGTGTTTACAGCTTTTTTATTTGAAGTCTATTTTATTTGATATAAATATACTTACTTCTGCATTCTTTTGATTTCCATTGTCATAAAATATATTCTTCCATCTGATCACTTTCAATTTATGTGTGTATTTACAGGTGATGGGAGTCTCTTGTAGAAAGAATATAGTTAGGCCTTGTTTTTAATCCATTTACCCATTCTCTGTCTTCTTACTGGATAATTTAATCTATTTACATTCAAGGTAATTATTGATAGATAAGGACTTGTACTGCCATATACTGTTTTCTTCTTGTCTTTTATAATTTTTGTACCTTTTTGTCCCTTCATTTTCTTCTTCTGTAGTTAAGTGATTTTCTCTGTGTGTTTTTGTTTCTTGTTCTTTTATTTTTAGTGTATCTAATAAAAATGTTTGCCTTTTGGTTATTATGAGGCATGCGAAGAATGTTTTATAGTTTCAATAGGTAATTTTGAGTGGAAAACAACTTAATTTTGATAATAAGAAATGGGGAAAAGCAATCACTCTGCTCTTTAACTCAGTCACTCCGCCACATTTTGCATTTTTGATGTCTTAATTTACATCTTTTATATCACTTATCCCTTAACAAATTATTGTAGTTGTTATTATTTTTGTTTTGTATTTTAACCTTCTTACTAAAAACATGTAAGTGGTTTACATTCCATTATTACTATATTAGAGCATCCTGAATTTGTCTGAATATTCATTTTTACCTGTGGATTTATACCTTCCAATTTTTTGTATTACATATTAGTGCCCTTTTCTTTCAGTTTGAAGACTGTTCTTTAACATTTCTTTTAAGGCAGATATGATTACAATGAATTCCTTCATCTTTTGTTTGTGTTAGAATGTTTTAACCTCTCCTTCATTTCTAAATGAGAGCTGTGCTGGATACTGTATTCATGGTTGACAGTTTTGTTCTTCAGCACTTGATTCTATTATCCTACTCTCTCCTGACCCGTATTGTTTCTGCTGAGAAGTCTGCTGCCAGGCACATTGGAATTCTCCTATGTGTTATATGCTTCCTTTTCTTAGTGCTTTCAGGACGCACTCTTTGTTTTTGAGCTTTGAAAGTTTAATTATAATATGTCTTGTGGTTGTCTTATTCACATTAAATCAGATTAGTGAGCTTTGGCCATCCTAAACATCTTAATCCTTCTCCCAGTTTAAAAAGTTGTCTGTTATTTCTCTGAATAAGCTTCTAACTCTTTTTCATTCTTAGTTCCACTTTAACACTGTAGATTTTTTTTTTGATGGTGTCCCAAGGATCTCATAAGTTTTCTTTGTTTCTTCTCATTTGTTTCTCTTTTCTACTCTGACAGTGTATTTTCAAAGAGCCTGTCTTTGAGCTCACTGTTTTTTTCTCTCCTACTTGATCAGTTATTCTCTTGATGCCCTCTAGTGCATTTTTCAGTGTGTTTACTGAACTTTCCACCTCCAGGATTTCCATTTGATTTTTTCCCATTATTTTAAATTCTTTGTTGAATTTCTCATAAATTTCCATATTGTTTTTCTGTACTTTGTTGAAGTTCACAGATTTTTTTAAAAAAAGCAGCTATTTGAATTTTTTTGTCTGCCACATCATTCATTTGCATGTCTTTAGATTCAGTTGCTGACACCTAGTTTTCTCCATTTGGGGAGGCAGTTTTTCCTAGGATATTCTTATTTTTTGTAGATGTACATCTCTGTCTACACATTGATGAATTAAATATTTATTTCAGTCTTCTCAGTCTGGGTATGTTTTTGACTGTTTCTCAGTGGGCTTGTTTAGAAATTCTGTGTGGATTTCCATTATATTCCATTTTAGCATTAGGAGGTGCCCAAAGCATAGTTTAGACATAAGTCTTGCAATGGGGCTTCACCACTGATGCAATGTAACTGGATGGGCCCATGGGTGATCCACAGAAAGGCTGATGTCTGTGGGGGGAGAACAAGTCAGGCCATCAAATATGGACAGTCTGTGTATCATGTTTCCCACAGCATGGTGCCCATAAACAACCTGTCTGGTATAATGTTTCCTCTGGTAGGAATGGCTAGCCACTGCTAAGTTTCATATAGTAAGTATTGCTAACCCAATCCCTTCTCTATGTCCCTAGCATGCCTCTGGTGGTTCAGCTCTGTTGACACTCATGGTGCTGCTTGTGAGCTGATATAGGAGTAAGTCAACCGTGAAGGCACTCAGTATGGAGGAAAATAATATCCAACTTCTCCTCACTTTATTCAGTGTAAGAACTGTGAGTTCAGGAGGACTTCCTGCATATGATACCATAATGGCCTGGGGGAGGAGTATCACAGTCACAGCGTACTGGTTCCCTTACTGTCCACGCATGGTTTTACTCCTCTTTGCAGTCCGAAGGGGCTTCATAGACTCACTCATGTATTCAGGGTTCATTAGCTCTTGTAAAGTTAATTTCATATGTGGATAGTTGTTCATATAGATGTGTCCGTAGGGGTATGATTACTGAAGAGATCTACTCCACTACCTTGCTCTGCCCAAATCCTTCCCCTTTCCAACAAGAGTTTACCACCTCCTAGTTTTCTTTTTTCTTAACCAAACTAAGTTTAGCCTTTTAATCCTTCGCCCTCCTCCACTTCAAATGCCATTGCTTCTTTGTATGCTTATTGTATTTTCCATGCTATATGACTTTCAGCTGGTTATTTACAGTTTGTAAGTTTTAATATGCTGTAAATGGGGGATAATTATACCATCCATTTGATAGGGATGTTAAAGATATTAAATGACACTGTCCATGTTAAATAACTTTTAGAGATATATTGAGATGTTTCTGTACTTCCTTGTTCTGGCCTTTTTGTTGAATGAGAGGAATCTATTGCCATGAAAAGCAATAAAACTGTGGTAGCAGAAATTAAAACTGAGTAGGAACTTATTTAAAAATCATCATTCTCCTTTTCAATGCAAAAATAAGAGCTAGAAACTTTTAATAAGGCAATAGTCCAAAGAAATAACTTTTGGAAGAGAACATGGGTTTTTTAATCCTAAAGGGTTCTTTTTTATATACAAGGGTCGAGATTGGCTGCCTTGAATCCTACTAAAATTTCAATGTAAGTTTTAGAGAGGGAGGAAAGTGTCAAAGAAAAAATTGCATTGGAAAAAGTTAAATAAGTAAGGAAGATATTATTCAAGCTATTGCAATAGGGGAGAGAGGTCCGACCTAGTCTGAACTCAGCTCCCCTGATACAAAGGGCAGTGGAATTTTTGAAAGTGAGGGTAAGGGTGTGATCATAGGCCACCTGTCTTTGCTAACTGTCTTTTCTCAAAGGAAAAATAAACTTCCTTTTATCTTGATGATATAAGGTAGTTTTTACAACTTGGAGCAAGATTATGCTCTTACTCTCTCATGGAGACTGGGAAATAAGGTATTATCTTTCTGGAGGATTACATTTGAAAGGATGGCTCCCAGATCCTTGAAAAAGGAAATTTTCTGCTTACAAGTTACACATCCCACTTCTACCTGCATTTCACTGGCCAAGCAGGTCACATGTCTAAATCTGACCCTTCCTTCAATAGAACAGAAGCGTATAATCTTCTAGGAGATAGGGCCACTGCGGTAGGAAGACCAGATAATGGGAGAATGGTAATATAATCTACCACATTGACCACAGTGAAAACGTTAGTAATCCTCAGGGTTAAACCAAGTCTTCTTGGACACTTAGGTTGATTCTAGGCTATTGTGAATAGTGGAATAATAAAAAATAAAGAGAATAGCCCATTTATTTTTTGCAGAGAAGCTAGACAATTCACAGTAACTTATGGCCTAGACAATTTTATTTCTTGATCAACACATCTCTTTATAGATGCCTGTGGTCCAAAACTGCATATTCCTAATCATCCCCAAAAAGAAGGGAACCTCTGCAAGGCAACCTGGGAGGGAGTTTAGGATTGTTCTGAGGCAGTGAGAGCCATTGAGATTCACATGTGAGAGGGTAGAGAAAGGGAATCCACATGTTTTGATCCCTCCATGCGCTGGATATAGCTTGGTCTTCATTACATTGCACCACCTTTGGTGTCAGAGAGAACTGGATTTGTATCCCAGTTCCATCAATCATTATGATTTGATGGTGAATGTGTTTTTAATTTGTCTGAGCCTCAGTTTGCTCATCTATAAAAGGTGGGATTGTTAGGAGACTTGCATAAGGTAAGTGTGTAAAAATCTGGGAATAATCCTTGTAATTTAAAAGACGGGGTTGTGATGAGGCTTCAATAAGGTAAGTGTGTAAAAATCTGGACACAATGTAACTGATTTTGTAGGTTTTCAATATATAGAGAAGGAGGATTATTTTTCTCTCATTTAATTTTTAGAACAAGTTTATAAATTTGGTATTATTCATATTTTTGAGATAATCAAAGGATCAGTAAGTTTAAATAAATCACTATAGTCACAAAGCAGTTCACAATCTATTGACTGGATAATTGCTAATGAAAAGTAGCAATGATTATCACATTGAAAATCTTGTGTTAGGTGGTGGTTTTCTCTTGAATAAGCCTCTTCATTTGTTGAAACCATAGATTCTAAGTTTGCTCTATTGAAGTGATCTTTAGAAAAATATAATGTACTTAGTGTATAAATTTTGGGCTTTTTAGTGCTGTTAATTTGATTGAATATGTGCATTTTGAATTATGAATATAAATATGAATATGTATGACATATGAAATATGCCTTGACATCACAGAGTAACCTTACGTCGTGGCAATGTTTTCTTCTGAAAGCACCTGCAGAAATGTATCTTCTTTCTAGTTTCCAAAAAACTCACAGGCCATGGGGGAAGAGGGGGCTTTGGCTATCAGATAGTGCATGAGATACATTAGGATACAGTAATTTCATCATAATTCATATTCATAATTCACAGTGAGGAAGCCTGAAAGTTGCTACCAGCTACCAATAAATGAAAGGTGGGGCGGGGTCGCTAGGGGGCGCGACTTTGTGAGCCAGTGCCTGGACTCCCACGTCACAAATGGAAGGCCAGCGCGTGGAGAGAACTCAAGGCCTGATTGGTTCTTTCTAAGCAGGACACGATCTGGTTGGCAGGGCAACCCGCCTTCTCTTGGTAGCCTTCAGTGGGTGCCTTAAGTTGGTGGCATTTTGTTGCCTTTCCTGGGGAGAGGTGGCAGGTGCTCAGCTCTGCGGATGTGGGGGCAAGCGAAGGCCCAGGCTTCCTCGAGAAGAGGAAAGGTGCCCAATGGAGACCACTATGACCGGTTGCATGTGCACCACAGCCGGCCCCCAGAAGGGCCAGCGTAGGGGATCTGCAGGGCCGTCCTGTGGCTCTGACATCTATGAGTGGGTGGCCAGCAAAGGCACAGGCACCAGCAGAGAGGAGCAGAGACGACCAGAACATGCTGTCCTCCAATGCCAGCCCCAAGCGGGGCCAGCTTAGGGTGCGGTGGGCAGAGCCATCCTGCAGCTCTGAGATGCACGAGGTGGAGGTGGGATTAGTGCCAGGCTCCACTGCGTTGGATCTCGTGCAATTTGAGCCCAATTTGATTCTGGAGCCAGGACCTGCAGCACATTGGCAACCAGAAGACGCCCAAAGGTAGGGAGGTGACAGATACCGCTTGGCCTCAGGAGCTCCTCTGGCCGTTGCTGAACCAAGGTTCCCCCAGGGACATCCACAGCCTGGGGCTCCATTCTTCACTTAGTTCCTTTCCCAGGCCCAGGCCCCAGTCATGAGGACTGGCTCTGCCTGGCTTCTCCATCCCTTTGTCTTTCCCTGTTGCATCCAGCCGGTTTCTTTTCCCCTCCCTACCCATATGCCCAGTTCTGGACCCTCTTCTTCCTAGAGGCTGGCCAAAAACTAAGTTTTCAAAGTACAAAGTGGATGCTACAGATTTCATTGCTGTAGAGGAAATGTCTGACAGCTCTTGTATTTAAACTTAAGTAGCTACACTGGGACTCACAATTTCATATCTTGAGTTATAGACCAGAGCTCTCTACCCTAAAGCAACGGCAAGGGGTTAGAAGTACTTTTCTTGATTCTAATAATAAAAAATGATTTTTTTGTAGGGACAAGGTCTCACTGTGTTGCCCAAGCTGGTCTCAAACCCCTGGCCTCAAGTGATTCACCTACCTTGGCCTCCCACACTGCTGGGATGACAGGCAAGAGCCACCACACCTTGTCATTGGAGGTGCTCTTGCTTTGTGTGTTTCGGCTGGTCTTCAGGCGCAGCTGTCAGTAAGATGCTCCTGCAGTATAGTTCTAAGTCTTTCTGCACAGATTCAGTGGATCCTGTGATTTTTTTTTACATGGAATAGCCCCTTTATTTTTTTCAGAGAAGCTAGACAATTCATAGTAACCTATGGCCTAGAAAATTTTATTTCTTGATCAACACAACTCTTTATAGATGCTTGTAGTCCAAAAATGCAGATTCCTAATCATCCCCACGAATAAGGGGTTCATTGCAAGGCAACCTGGGAGGGAGTTTAGGATTGCTCTGAGGCAGTGAAAGCTATTGAAATTCCCACATGAGGGGGCAGAAAAGGGAATCCACATGTTTTGATCCCTCCATGTTCTGGGTGTAACTTGGTCCTCTTTAAATTGCACCATTTTTGGCATCAGAGAGAACCAGATTTGAATCCCAGTTCCATCCCTCATTATGATTTGATGGTGAATGTGTTTTTAACTCGTCTGAGCCTCAGTTTGCTGATCTGCAAAATATGTGATTGTTACGGGGCTTCCATAACGTACATGTGTAAAAATCATGGTAAAGTGCTTGTAATTCAAAAGAGAGGGTTGTTAGGAGACTTCTATCAGGTAAGTAGATAAAAACCTGGACACAATGTTTATAATTTTGTAAGTGTTCAATATATGGAGAAGGAGGATTATTTTTCTTTCATTTAATTTTCAGAGCAACTTTATAAAATTGGTGATACTCATATAATTGTGATAATCAATCCTAGGATCAGAAAGACTAAATAAATCACCATAGTCACAAAGCAGTTCACAATATATTTACTGGATAATTTCTAGTTAAATGTAGCAATGATGATCACATTGAAAATCTTGTATTATCTAGTGGTTTTCTCTTACATAAATTTCTTGGAATTTAGTAAGATAAGTTGCAGCTCAAAAAGCAGATCCGTAGAATATTTTATTCCAGAGTGGGGGTTAAAGTATTGCATGAGTTTTGTTGGGAACAATGTGTAGGCTGAGAATCTAAGCAAGCTTCACTTGGTGGTTTTCAGATGGTGGGCCGTGGCAGAAGGAGGAGGAGCTCCGTCTGTTCTCTCTATTCCCCCAGTCACAGCCCTCAGGCTTGTTGCATCCTGGCCCTTCCAAGTTAAGCGAGACAGGTTGACAGGTTTATTTAGCATTTAGCAGACAAGTCAGCTCAGGGTAGGCGGGTGAGGTGGGGTGTAGGCTGATAGTACAGTGCCGCCCTTTGATCCAGGGCTGCCCATGCCCATTGGGCTATTCCATATATTATATATTTTAACAAATTACCACAACTTTGTGGCTTAAATCAAAGACTTACGACCCTATAGTTCTGTAGGGCAAACCTCTGACCATGGTCTTACTGGGCTTAAGTCAAGGTGTTGTCAGGGCTGTATTGCTTTCTGGAGGCTCTATAGAGAATCCATTTCCTTTTCCAACTTTTAGATGCTGTCCCTATTCCCTGGATCATGGGACCATCCCTCCATCTTCAAAGCCAGTAATGTGTGATGTCTGTGACCATTGTTCTGTAGTCATATCACCTTCTGACGGTACTTAGGAAAGATTCTCTGATTTTATAGACACATGCAATTAGATTGGCCCCCAAGATAATCAAGGATAATCCCCCTAACTCAAGGGTTAATCACATCACAAAGTCCGTTTTGCCCCATGTAAAGTAATATGGTCACAGTTTCCAGGGACTAGAACATTTTATGGGATCATTATTTTGACTGTCACAAAAGCAAAGTCTTGGACTTATGCATATCTAGATTTTCTTTGCTTAATTTCAGAGCCTAGAACACTTTAGACTCTAAATAAATGTGAATGAGTGATAAATATTATATTTACAGATTGCTGCCACATTGCAATTCTGTCCTCCCACTGGTGGTGGAATCCTATGTACTTTTTACTATCTCCATTTTGCATTCAGACTGAACATGGCTATGTTATTCCTTTCACCTGGGTGATTTGAAACCATCTCTCTATTTCTATTTGTAGAGATCTTATCTATCAAGCCCTTCTCAAATGCCACTTCAAAAAACTTTTTCTAATCCCCAATTGTCTTAGTCAATTTATGCTCTTACAACAAAATAACACAGACTATGCAATTTATTAAAACCACACATTTATCTGACACAGTTCTGGAGACTAGGAAGTCCAAGATCCAGGCGTTGGCAGGTCTGATGTCTGGTAAGGCTGTTCTCTCTGTTCAAGATGGTGTCTTGATGCTGCATCTTCCAGAGACAAGGAACACTGTGTCCTCACATGGTGGAAGGCGGGAGGGGAAGAGAGATGAACTCCCTCCCTGGAGCCATTTCATGAGGGCTCCTAAACCCATTCCTGAAGTAGGAGTCCTGATGGCCTAATCACTTACTGTAGGCTCCCCCTCAACACTATCACATTGTCAACGCTAAATCTCGGAGGAGGCACAGTGAAACCACAGCACCAATCAAGTATGATCTTTCTCTCCTCAGAAACCCCCTCATATGTTTAGACCTCCCATACACTTTTATATATTTTGTCTTATGGTTTCTTCCTGTACAAATAAGGTGCTATAAATAGATAGCTATAATTTTGGGTTTCATTTCAACAAAACACCCTTCTTAGGTTTTGAACCCCAAGAGAAATATGAGGACAGCCCCCACCTTCCATTACAAAAGCTGAAAGGGAGTGCATGATCCTTTTTCCAGTTTCTTGGCCACTCACGTGTGGGCACATATCTAGGCCCAGCCAACTGATGTCTCTTTATTAGAACTTGGAACCCGATGAAATGATGCAAAAGAACTGAAAGAATCAGAGATGATTCTGAGAAACTGAGCAGAGATGCAAGTCCTGGAATGTGGCAGCAAGTGCCTAGCTTCAGCAGAGCCCAGCTACATGGTGACAAGTGTCAAATGGCAACATCCTAGTGGTGGCATCTCAAGATCTGCTTCCGTCGAATGAACTTGGCTGTGCTGAGTTTCCATCAGTTCTTACCTTGCTTCTCCAGCATCTTCAATTATTTTGTGAACTATTCAATATCGTTTCATTGAATTCCAATTTTGCTTGTCTAGAATTTCTTATTTTCAGTGAAAAATATAAACCAATTATCCCCTCACATTAAAACACACTCCACTTAGGCATCTCCTGTGATCTCACTGGAGAGAAGTGTGGACGTTATATTTTTTTTTTCTTTTTTTACCCCAAGGCACTAAACTGTAACATTTTATTTAATCATTTATATTAAAATCAACAGAATACAACAGTAAATTACATTGCCCAAATCATAAGGGCTTATATTCAACACTTAACCTCACGTCAGGGAAAACATGAAAGAAGTGTTGCAGTCAACTCCTCATCTGTCTGACATGTGCCACTGTATGTATCTGACTTGCTTTCCTTGCTTTTTTTTTTGTTTTTTTGTTTTTTATTTATTTATTTATTTTTTATTTTTTATTTTTATTATTATTATTATTATTATTATTATTATACTGTAGGTTTTATGGTACATGTGCGCAACGTGCAGGTAAGTTACATATGTATACATGTGCCATGCTGGTGCGCTGCACCCACTAACTCCTCACCTAGCATTAGGTATATCTCCCAATGCTATCCCTCCCCCCTCCCCCCACCCCACAACAGTCCCCGAAGTGTGATGTTCCCCTTCCTGTGTCCATGTGTTCTCATTTTTCAATTCCCACGTATGAGTGAGAATATGCGGTGTTTGGTTTCTTGTTCTTGTGATAGTTTACTGAGAATGATGATTTCCAATTTCATCCATGTCCCTACAAAGGACATGAACTCATCATTTTTTATGGCTGCATAGTATTCCATGGTGTATATGTGCCACATTTTCTTAATCCAGTCTATCGTTGTTGGACATTTGGGTTGGTTCCAAGTCCTTGCTGTTGTGAATAATGCTGCAATAAACATACGTGTGCATGTGTCTTTATAGTAGCATGATTTATAGTCCTTTAGGTATATACCCAGTAATGGGATGGCTGGGTCGAACGGAATTTCTAGTTCTAGATCCCTGAGGAATCGCCACACTGACTTCCACAATGGTTGAACTAGTTTACAGTCCCACCAACAGTGTAAAAGTGTTCCTATTTCTCCACATCCTCTCCAGCATCTGTTGTTTCCTGACTTTTTAATGATTGCCATTCTAACTGGTGTGAGATGGTATCTCATTGTGGTTTTGATTTGCATTTCTCTGATGGCCAGTGATGGTGAGCATTTTTTCATGTGTTTTTTGGCTGCATAAATGTCTTCTTTTGAGAAGTGTCTGTTCATGTCCTTCGTCCACTTTTTGATGGCGTTGTTTGTATTTTTCTTGTAAATTTGTTGGAGTTCATTGTAGATTCTGGATATTAGCCCTTTGTCAGATGAGTAGGTTGTGAAAATTTTCTCCCATTTTGTACGTTGCCTGTTCACTCTGATGGTAGTTTCTTTTCCTGTGCAGAAGCTCTTTAGTTTAATTAGATCCCATTTGTCTATTTTGGCTTTTGTTGCCATTGCTTTTGGTGTTTTAGACATGAAGTCCTTGCCCATGCCTATGTCCTGAATGGTAATGCCTAGGTTTTCTTCTAGGGTTTTGATGGTTTTATGTCTAATGTTTAAGTCTTTAATCGATCTTGAATTGATTTTTGTATGAGGTGTAAGGAAGGGATCCAGTTTCTGCTTTCTCCATATGGCTAGCCAGTTTTCCCAGCACCATTTACTAAATAGGAAATCTTTCCCCATTTCTTGTTTTTCTCAGGTTTGTCAAAGATCAGATAGTTGTAGATATGTGGCGTTATTTCTGAGGGCTCTATTCTGTTCCATTGATCAATATCTCTGTTTTGGTACCAGTACCATGCTGTTTTGGTTACTGTAGCCTTGTAGTAAGTTTGAAGTCAGGTAGTGTGAAGCCTCCAGCTTTGTTCTTTTGGCTTAGGATTGACTTGGTGATGCGGGCTCTTTTTTGGTTCCATATGAACTTTAAAGTAATTTTTCCCAATTCTGTGAAGAAAGTCATTGGTAGCTTGATGTGGATGGCATTGAATCTGTAAACTAACTTGGGCAGTATGGCCATTTTCATGATATTGATTCTTCCTACCCATGAGCATGGAATGTTCTTCCATTTGTTTTCATCTTCTTTTATTTACTTGAGCAGTGGTTTGTAGTTCTCCTTGAAGAGGTCCTTCACATCCTTTGTAAGTTGGATTCCTAGGTATTTTTTTCTCTTTGAAGCAATTGTGAATGGGAGTTCACTCATGATTTGGCTCTCTGTTTGTCTGTTATTGGTGTATAAGAATGCTTGTGATTTTTGTACATTGGTTTTGTATCCTGACACCTTGCTGAATTTGCTTATCAGCTTAAGGAGATTTTGGGCTGAGACAATGGGGTTTTCTAGATATACAATCATGTCGTCTGCAAACAGGGACAATTTGACTTCCTCTTTTCCTGATGGAATGCCTTTATTTCCTTCTCCTGCCTAATTTCCCTGGCCAGAAGTTCCAACATTATGTTGAACAGAAGTGGTGAGAGAGGGCATCCCTGTCTTGTGCCAGTTTTCAAAGGGAATGCTTCCAATTTTTGCCCATTCAGTATGATATTGGCTGTGGGTTTGTCATAGATAGCCCTTATTATTTTGAGATACGTCCCATCAATAACTAATTTATTGAGAGTTTTTAGCATGAAGCGTTGTTGAATTTTGTGAAAGGCCTTTTCTGCATCTATTGAGATAATCATGTGGTTTTTGTCTTTGGTTCTGTTCATATGCTGGATTACATTTATTGATTTTTGTATATTGAACCAGCCTTGCATCCTAGGGATGAAGCCCACTTGATCATGGTGGATAAGCTTTTTGATGTGCTGCTGGATTCTCTTTGCCAGTATTTTACTGAGGATTTTTGCATCAATGTTCATCAAGGATATTGGTCTAAAATTCTCTTTTTTTGTTGTGTCTCTGCCAGGCTTTGGTATCAGGATGATGCTGGCATCATAAATGAGTTAGGGAGGATTCCATCTTTTTCTATTGATTGGAATAGTTTCAGAAGGAATCGTACCTGCTCCTCCTTGTACCTCTGGTAGAATTCGGCTGTGAATCCACCTGGTCCTGGCCTTTTTTTCATTGGTAAGCTATTGATTATTGCCTCAATTTCAGAGCCTATTATTGGTCTATTCAGAGATTCAACTTCTTCCTGGTTTAGTCTTGGGAGGATGTATGTGTCGAGAAATTTATCCATTTCCTCTACATTTTCTAGTTTATTTGCATAGGGGTGTTCATAGTATTCTCTGATGGTAGTTTGTATTTATGTGGGATCGGTGGTGATATCCCCTTTATCATTTTTTATTGCATCTATTTGATTCTTCTCTCTTTTCTTCTTTATTAGTCTTGCTAGTGGTCTATCAATTTTGTTGATTTTTTCAAAAAAACCAGCTCCTGGATTCATTAATTTTTTGAAGGGTTTTTTGTGTCTTTATTTCCTTCAGTTCTGCTCTGATCTTAGTTATTTCTTGCCTTCTGCTAGCTTTTGAATGTGTTTGCTCTTGCTTTTCTAGTTCTTTTAATTGTGATATTAGGGTGTCAATTTTAGATATTTCCTACTTTCTCTTGTGGGCATTTAGTGCTATAAATTTCCCTCTACACACTGCTTTGAATGCATCCAAGAGATTCTGTTATGTTGTGTCTTGGTTCTCATTGGTTTCAAAGAACATCTTTATTTCTGCCTTCATTTCGTTATGTACCCAGTAGTCATTCAGGAGCAGGTTGTTCAGTTTCCACGTAGTTGAGCGGTTTTGAGTGAAGTTCTTAATCCTGAGTTCTAGCTTGATTGCACTGTGATCTGAGAGATAGTTTGTTATAATTTCTGTTCTTTTACATTTATTGAGGAGAGCTTTACTTCCAAGTATGTGGTCAATTTTGGAATAGGTATGGTGTGATGCTGAAAAAAATGTATATTCTGTTGATTTGCGGTGGAGGGTTCTGTTGATGTCTATTAGGTCCGCTTAGTGCAGAGCTGAGTTCAATTCCTGGGTATCCTTGTTGACTTTCTGTCTCATTGATCTGTCTAATGTTGAGAGTGGGGTGTTAAAGTCTCCCATTATTAATGTGTGGGAGTCTAAGTCTCTTTGTACATCACTCAGGACTTGCTTTATGAATCTGGGTGCTCTTGTGTTGGGTGCATATATATTTAGCATACTTAGCTCTTCTTGTTGAATTAATCCCTTTACCATTGTGTAATGGCCTTCTTTGTCTCTTTTGATCTTTGTTGGTTTAAAGTCTGTTTTATCAGAGACTAGGATTGCAACCCCTGCCTTTTTTTGTTTTCCATTTGCTTGGTAGATCTTCCTCCATCCTTTTATTTTGAGCCTATGTGTGTCTCTGCACGTGAGATGGGTTTCCTGAATACAGCACACTGATGGGTCTTGAGTCTTTATCCAATTTGCCAGCCTGTGTCTTTTAATTGGAGCATTTAGTCCATTTACATTTAAAGTTAATATTGTTATGTGTGAATTTGATCCTGTCATTATGATGTTAGCTGGTTATTTTGCTCGTTAGTTGATGCAGTCTCTTCCTAGTCTCGATGGTCTTTACATTTTGGAATGATTTTGCAGTGGCTGGTACCTGTTTTGCCTTTCCATGTTTAGCGCTTCCTTCAGGAGCTCTTTTAGGGCAGGCCTGGTGGTGACCAAATCTCTCAGCATTTGCTTGTCTGTAAAGTATTTTATTTCTCCTTCACTTATGAAGCTTAGTTTGGCTGGATATGAAATTCTGAGTTGAAAATTCTTTTCTTTAAGAATGTTGAATATTGGCCCCCACTCTCTTCTGGCTTGTAGGGTTTCTGCCAAGAGATCCGCTGTTAGTCTGATGGGCTTCCCTTTGAGGGTAACTCGACCTTTCTCTCTGGCTGCTCTTAACATTTTTTCCTTCATTTCAACTTTGGTGAATCTGACAATTATGTGTCTTGGAGTTGCTCCTCTCGAGGAGTATCTTTGTGGCGTTCTCTGTATTTCCTGAATCTGAATGTTGGCCTGCCTTGCTAGATTGGGGAAGTTCTCCTGGATAATATTCTGCAGAGTGTTTTCCAACTTGTTTCCATTCTCCCCATGATTTTCAGGTACACCAATCAGACGTAGATTTGGTCTTGTCACATAGTCCCACATTTCTTGGAGGCTTTGCTTGTTTCTTTTTATTCTTTTTTCTCTAAACTTCCCTTCTCGCTTCATTTCATTCATTTCATCTTCCAGGGCTGATACCCTTTCTTCCATTTGATCGCATCGGCTCCTGAGGCTTCTGCATTCTTCATGTAGTTCTCGAGCCTTGGTTTTCAGCTCCATCAGCTCCTTTAAGCACTTCTCTGTATTGGTTATTCTAGTTATACATTCTTCTAAATTTTTTTCAAAGTTTTCAACTTCTTTGCCTTTGGTTTGAATATCCTCCCGTAGCTCAGAGTAATTTGATCATCTGAAGCCTTCTTCTCTCAGCTCGTCAAAGTCATTCTCCGTCCAGCTTTGTTCCGTTGCTGGTGAGGAACTGCGTTCCTTTGGAGGAGGAGAGATACTCTGCTTTTTAGAGTTTCCAGTTTTTCTGCTCTGTTTTTTCCCCATCTTTGTGGTTTTATCTACTTTTGTTCTTTGATGATGGTGATGTACAGTTGGGTTTTTGGTGTGGATGTCCTTTCCGTTAGTTTTCCTTTTAACAGACAGGACCCTCAGCTGCAGGTCTGTTGGAGTACCCGGCCGGCCCTGTGAGGTGTCAGTCTGTCCCTGCTGGGGGGTGCCTCCCAGTTAGGCTGCTCGGGGGTCAGGGGTCAGGGACCCACTTGAGGAGGCAGTCTGCCCGTTCTCAGATCTCCAGCTGCGTGCTGGGAGAACCAACTGCTCTCCTCAAAGCTATCAGACAGGGACATTTAAGTCTGCAGAGGTTACTGCTGTCTTTTTGTTTGTCTGTGCCCTGCCCCCAGAGGTGGATCCTACAGAGGCAGGCAGGCCTCCTTGAGCTGTGGTGGGCTCCACCCAGTTCAAGCTTTCAGGCTGCTTTGTTTACCTAAGCGAGACTGGGCAATGGCGGGCGCCCCTCCCCCAGTCTCGCTGCCGGCTTGCTGTTTGATGTCAGACTGCTGTGCTAGCAATCAGCGAGACTCCGTGGGAGTAGGACCCTCTGAGCCAGGTGCGGGCTATACTCTCCTGGTGCACCATTTCCTAAGCCCGTCGGAAAAGCACAGTATTCGGGTGGGAGTGGCCCGATTTTCCAGGTGCCGTCTGTCACCCCTGGAAAGGGAACTCCCTGATCCCTTGTGCTTCCCGAGTGGGGCAATGCCTTGCCCCTGCTTCCGCTGGCGCACGGTGAACTCACCCACTGACCTGCGCCCACTGTCTGGCACTCCCTAGTGAGGTGAACATGGTATCTCAGATGGAAATGCAGAAATCACCCGTCTTCTGCGTCGCTCACGCTGGGAACTGTAGACTGGAGCTGTTCCTATTCGGCCATCTTGGATCCTCCCCCAGAACTGGTGTTTTTAATGAAAATCACCATCTCTGATGTTGCAACATGTATCTGAAATGGGTGTTACATCTATCTTGCCTTTCAACCCCACCGTTAACAAAGTGGCTGAAAATAACAGTAAGAAAAAATCAGTCTAAGGGAGAAAACCACTAATGCTCTCAATTCTATCTCTCTCTCTGTGTGTGTGTGTGTTAAGGGGGATGGCAGGAGGTGGTCTTAACTCTTGAAAGAAACCTTCTTTGTATAGGAAGCATCTTTTGGTTTAGGTACAATGATAACAAAATTTAATTTTATAATCCGTAAGACCAGATACCTTCAGAAATGATTTTTCCTGTGGGATTTCTATGACTGATATTCTGACTAGTGGGAAATGACAGGTTTGGATGTCTATATCTACACCCATCAAAACCTCAGAGCTTCATGCACTGCTATAACTTTTCTGTTAACTCTGGGTAAATTAGGGGGGTGGTACAAGGAACAATTTTAACTTCAGATTTTACAGTTTGTTTATGTTAAGTGCGGAAAGATCTACTTTTAAATGATCTGCATTTTAAGATATTGAGTTTTCCTGGTGCTATTTTATGACTATGGAGGAAATAGAATTCTTATTAGAAATCTCAACTCCGAATTGAGAATCGATGTTTTGATACTTGTCTTGCTGTGGCCTGAGACTTGGAATCATGAAGTAAAAGAGACCTTGCTGTTTATCTACAGATTAGAACACACAAATAAACATTAGCGTAACATCCTCATTAGCATTCTGGTAGTTACATTAACTTATTCCAGGGCAAAATTTATATATAATAAGAAGTGGAATATTTTCTGTTGATATCTAGGGTATTATGACAACAACCTTCCGTAGAAAAGAAACAGTGTATTATGAGGACAGTGGATGCTACAACATTATTTGCCTTCAAGACATTGCGAACAACTGGAATCAATTGAATAACCTTCTCAAGCCCAAGCCAACAGTGAAATGAAAATCATTTATCTGAAACAGCAGGCAAGAGCTTCATTGGCACACTCGGAAGATGGCTCACTAACCCTGCCGAAGTTTTGCTCCATCTGATCAGGGCATAAAAGTTTCATTGGCCCAATAACCAAGGTCTTAGAGTTTCACAGTGTTTTCTCTCCAATAGCTAATACAGGGAGCATTGCTGACATTCTGCCCATGGTTGCCAAGGCTGAAATCAAACGTTCTTTGAATAATACTATAAAAACTTTGAAATTAATCTTTGCCGTAGGAACCAATGTTCAACTGTGGGCTCTATACAAAGCCGCTTAAGGTGGGAGGGATCAAACTTTTCAAGTTGGTTTTAGGTAACAGAAACAGACGTCTTTATTGGATTTGTCAGGAAAAAAAGTAAGGAAAGTCCCAACATTGTCTGTTCTGGCCAAGAAGTATAAGGCTCAGTCCCGTTTTATTTCTCTCCTCCTTTGGATCCTTTTTACTTATTCTTGACTCTATACATGGAGAAAAAGTTCAAGTGCATCTAAAGCAGTAATGCTGGGAACTTGCCAACTTATTCCCATGATGCTACCATTGCTCATAAAGCATTTTGAGGATTCTTGTATTCAGAGCTAGTGATAAGCCGCAAGAGGAAGTCAGACTTGCTGGCGTACAGCTGCATTTTGGGTTCATGTATAGAAAAGCTAACATGGATTTCAGAGTCTCCCAGGTGTTTGAAATCCAGGCTCTGCTCTCAGGACTTTTGAAGTCTTAGATAAGTTGCTCAATCTCTTTGAGCCTTAGTTTTCTGAGTACAATGTCACATACCTTACAGGAATGCGGTGTGGATGAATTGCGATGATGTGTATGAATCCAGCTCAGGGTATTCTTTCCTTCCTTCTTTCTTCCCTGCCTCTGAATTTACACCAAGCTGTACTTCTGAGGTCTGACTCCTGATACGCTAGACACACAGTGAAGCTTGATGCTTGCTAGAAACTGAGGGACTAGACTTGAGTGTTAGGGAACCTGGGAATGAAAACTGTCATCCATCCGGGAAGGCCGAGGAGGAAAGCGAGGCAGGGCAGCAGAGCGGGAAGCGGTGCCCATGGAGGCCACTTTTGGGCTGCAGCCTGCCCAAGGCACTTTAGTGCTGAGTCATTTGGGGCCCAAGGTAGGGGCAGATAGAAGAGAAGGAGGGCAGTTATCGCCTAGTCATAGGGGCAGATGGAAGAGAAGGAGGGCAGTTATCGCCTAGTCACAGGGGCAGATAGAAGAGAAGGACGGCAGTTATTGCCTAGTCAGGAGTTTCACAATCTCTATTTCCTTTCAAACCTCGTTTCATCCCCTCCATCCCAGTCAAATTCACAGACAATTAAACTTCCTCCTGCATCTCAGAGCAGGCCTCTGCATCATCATTTCTCCTCTGCAAGTGCATCTTCTTCAGGCACGTGGGAAGGTCTTAGTGCACCTGTGGTATTTAGGGACTTGATCCTCTTTCCTCTTTATTGTCAAAGTTGTGGCTTGCTGAGGTCAGGACAGAGTCTGGTTATGACATGTTAGCAATCGTCACCTCTCATTTTTTCAGTAGATATACTTTTATGCAGTTTGAGCTCCCATTCATGTCATTTATTAATTTGTTCATTTGTTAACACATTCATTTGTGGAGCATTCGGCCTATAAAAGAGTAGAAACCCTTCCTTAGCATTAAGGGAGGAGAGAAAACAAAATGCACAGAGACACATGCTTGGTTTTGTATAACTTTGACAGTTTCTAATATAAAACAAGGTCTAACTTGGAAAACCGAAACCTATCATTGAGATATTTTCATAATCTAAAAAGTCCGTTTCAAAAGAACTTCCAAAATGTTTTAAAAAACGACTATCCTTTAGAATAATGATGTAGCGTTCCAATGCTTTAGTGTTCAACCAGCATTTATTACTGCCTGCTGGGTGCCTGAGGCAGGACATTTGTAATGAGAGCCACAAACATGAATTGAAATACCGCTGCCCATATTTTCACAGTCCCTGTGAAAGCATGGAGCCCCCTGTAGATAGAGCCCCCTGTGTAAGATGCCCTGTGTTCTGGGCGAGAGGATACACTAGGTCTGCAGCTATATCTGGTGGGCAGAACAGGAAAGGTGTCACTAAGGAGGTGCTATGTGGGTTAGTTGTGAAAAATGAGTACTAGTTTATGAGGCAGATATGAGAGGCACTTTGTTGAAGTTACAACTCCTACCAGGCACTCGTTTGAATTTTCTGTTTCATTTGCTCTTTGGAGATTGCTTGTTGGTACACTTACATCTTCTATGCCAGTCTTAAAAGAGAGGAGTGAGTGTGCGTGTGTGTCTGTGTTTAGTATTTTTCGCAGAGTTTCTTTGTGTTTCCAAGCTTACTTTAGAGCTGAAGCTTGTCAGACTTCTCATAAAAAATGTGTGATTGAACTAAATTCCAACCTGCCACCTCTAGCATTGGAGACTTGTGGCACCTCAGTGCATTCATGGGGTGTGCTCTACCCTCTACCTTCATAATTTATTTGAAGACCAAATCATAATGAATAACAATTCTTAGGCTTAAACCTATAGCAGGGGTAGGAAATAGTTCAAACCTTCTGACTTACATGAACAAATGCAATCTTCAAAAACTACTGTTTTCTAATCTGCATTAAAGTACTGAACTCGTTGCCACCTTCATTTAAATGTGATGTATCAAAAGTGCTTCCTAAACTGTTTAATTCCAATGTTGATATTGTTATAGATATACTTTATTTAAATACTGAATAATGATTTTATAAATTACAGGGTTTTTAACCTGCAAAGTTATTCTAAAATATGTAGAAAAAATTTGGAATAGTCTTCCAATTTTGAACACAATGATTGCTTTTAAAATTCCCTTGATTTATATGTTTGTATACTGTGGATTCTCACTTGAGTGAATTAGTGTCTTTGCAATACAGTAAGAATTTGGTACAGTTTTTAATCTATCAAGGAAAAGGCTAGATAAGTAGGATCTCCTTTGTTTCATAGCCCATTATTTGAAGGATGATTTAAGACCACAGGAAATACTGACTCACCTTTTCTAAAAAGACAACTGATTTTCTTATGCTTTTAAGTTCAAATTTATCTTGTCTCCTTTTGATTAATTAAAACAACAGTTTATCAAATACCTTAACAGAAAATATTATTTATTGAATCAGAAGAGAAACAGGAAATAGTACGCTTTCTTGGGCCTGCTTCCTTTACCCCAATATCATAAGAATTGTTGTTGCTTCTATAATGTTCAGCTTCAAATTATTTTGCTTGATCAATCAAAATGAATTACCTGAATTTTCTCCTCTTTTCAAAATGGAACCACAGTCATCCACCTACCCACAACCATAGGACTGTTTCCTTTATTCTGATAGTTTGTGATATCCTTGACTTCACAGCAGAAAGCTGTGAGTCTCCCAAACCCCTTCACTCAGGTCCCGTGGGGCCTGCCCTCTAAAGTCTCTTCAGTCTTCTTTCTTGGAATGTTCATGGCCACCTTGTCGTTTAGACTCTTATCCCTGACTGTGAGAGATCCCTCAGGTCTTCCTTCCTGTAGTCATGCCTAATTTATACCCTTCCTAAAATGTGATGTGATCATGTCACTGCCTTGCTTAGAAGCCCTGCACTGGCTTCCAACACGTGCAGAATCAAGTGCTTGCTGTTTAACATGGTCTACCCAGTCCTCCAGATTCCGGCTTCCAGTTATTTTCTCAGCCCAAAAAAGCTCCTCACTCTCCAAACATATCAAATAGCTTGTGCCCTTCGGCTTCCTGTTCACACCTCCATTCCTTCCCCTCTACCTGGATGCTCCTCCCTTCATCCGTCCCCCCGCTGTAAGCCCCCAAGGATTGACTGGTCCTTGAGTGCTTTATTGCACTTTGGACCTCCCGTCTCTCACTCCTGGCTTCTGTCTGTCTACCTGTCTTGACCGGCCACTTGCACTGCCTCTGGCTTATCTGCCTCATTCTGGTGGACAGTGTTATTTGTTAGCTTCATATCTACTGGTTCTCTCAATTATTTCTCAGCCTCCCCACACCAGGCTCCTTGCCCCGTATTTATAAGCTGCTATTGGCTTGAGGGTGACTATGCCTTTCTAATAAATCTATTTTATAGACTGATAGTTACAAGGGTATAGTAGAAAAGAAATGAATCTACCTTTGAGTGTATTTCAACATATCTAGTGATTCATGAATATTTCTTCTTATTACTATATTATTGTTATTTTTAAATAGATGATCAGGGAAGGCAGAGTCTAGGCCACCAATGTGAACTTAGGCTTTCGTCTTTATTAAGATATTTGGGATCTCTGCAAGTATTCTGAATTTTAAATGCCATTCAATGATTTATAAAATAGGAATTTTGTTTTACTCTGAACTGGGTAGTGTTTCAGCTACTGGCTACTGTGTCATTATTTCTATAAATTCAAAATGTAGAAGGAACGTTTACCTTTTAACAGGGTAGCATCCCGGTCTCCGTTCTCAACCGTTTTTCTAGGTGCACTCATGCCTCTGTGATCTCATGAAGCCCAATGGCATTAAATTCCATGTATATGTGCGTGGTCCATGAACACATATTTCCAGCTCCTACCTCTCCTCTAAAATTTAGACTCATATCTAATTATCTGCCAATTATCACCACTTGGAAGACTAATAGACAACTCAGCTATCACACATCCATAAGGGAATTCTTGATCCTCCACCTTCAACCCCTGGGCCCGACAATCCTCAGTCTTCTCTGTCTCAGTAAATAGCACCACCAGCGTAACAGCCATTAGGCCAGAAAACTTGCCTTGACCCCTCTTTGTTTCTTAAACCTAATATCAGCATACACTGTTGAACTGTATTAAGAATCTGAGCTTCCCTTACCACACCCATTGTGTATACCCTGCTTCACTTTACGTCATTGCTTTCATGGATTATCAAAATAGCCTCCTAACTCCTCTCCCATTTTCTCTTTCTCCCTGTACTTTGTTCTTCACTGAGCAACCAGAGCAAGTCTTTATTTATTTACTTTTTTTTGAGACAGAGTCTCCTCTCTCACCCAGGCTGGAGTGCACTGGTTCAATCTGGGTTCACTACAACCTCTACCTCCTGGGTTAAATTGATTCTCCTGCCTCAACCTCCCAAGTAGTTGGGACTACAGGCATGCACCACCAAGCCTGGCTAATTTTTGTGTTTTTAATAGAGATGGGGTTTTGACATGTTGGCCAGGCTGGTCTCGAAATCCTGACCTCGTGATCCAGAGAAAGTCTTTTTAAAGCATAAGAAAAATACTGTTTTCATCGGCTTAAAACCTTCCATAGCTAGGAATGTTTTAAACCATCTTGTCCCTTGACACTTCTCTGATGTCTAGTCCAATCAGTCTCCCCTCTATTGTTGCAATCTTCAAAGACACCAGGCAGATGTGTTTCTGCCTCAGGGCCTTTGCACGTGTGGTCCCCTTTGCCTGGAATGCTTTCTCTTCAGGAATCAGCATGGCTTACTTCCTCTCTTTTTTAACTTTTATTTTATTTTTTTATTATTATACCTTAACTTTTATGGTACACGTGCACAACGTGCAGTTTTGTTACATATGTATACATGTCCCATGTTGGTGTGCTGCACCCATTAACTCGTCAATTAGCATTAGGAATATCTCCTAATGCTATCCCTGCCCCCTTCTTCCAACCCACAACAGTCCCTGGTGTGTGATGTTCCCCTTCCTGTGTCCATGTGTTCTCATTGTTCAATTCCCACCTATGAGTGAGAACATGCGGTGTTTGGTTTTTTGTCCTTGCGATAGTTTGCTGAGAATGATGGTTTCTAGTTTCATCCATGTCCCTAGAAAGGACATGAACTCATCATTTTTTATGGCTGCGTAGTATTCCATGGTGGATATGTGCCACATTTTCTTAATCCAGTCTATCATTGTTGGATATTTGGGTTGGTTCCAAGTCTTTGCTATTGTGAATAGTGCCACAATAAACATACATGTGCATGTGTCTTTATAGCAGCATGATTTATAATCCTTTGGGTATATACCCAGTAATGGGATGGCTGTGTCAAATGGTATTTCTAGTTCTAGATCCCTGAGGAATCGCCACACTGATTTCCACAATGGTTGAACTATTTTACAGTCCCACCAACAGTGTAAAAGTGTTCCTATTTCTCCACATCCTCTCCAACACCTGTTATTTCCTGACTTTTTAATGATTGCCATTCTAACTGGTTTGAGATGGTATCTCATTGTGGTATTGATTTGCATTTCCCTTATGGCCAGTGACGGTGAGCATTTTTTCATGTTTTTTTGGCTGCATAAATGTTTTCTTTTGAGAAGTGTCGGTTCATATCATTTGCCCACTTTTTGATGGGGTTGTTTGTTTTTTTCTTGTGAATATGTTGGAGTTCATTGTAGATTCTTGATATTAGCCCTTTGTCAGATGAGTAGGTTGCAAAAACTTTCTCCCATTCTGCAGGTTGCCTGTTCACTCTGATGGTAGTTTCTTTTGCTGTGCGGAAGCTCTTTAGGTTAATTAGATCCCATTTGTAAATTTTGGCTTTTGTTGCCATTGCTTTTGGTGTTTTAGACATGAAGTCCTTGCCCATGCCTATGTCCTGAATGGTAATGCCTAGGTTTTCTTCTAGGGTATTTATGGTTTTAGGTCTAACATTTAAGTCTTTAATCCATCTTGAATTGATTTATGCATAAGGTGTAAGGAAGGGATCCAGTTTCAGCTTTCTATATATGGCTAGCCAGTTTTGCCAGCACCATTTATTAAATACGGAATCCTTTCCCCATTGGTTGTTTTTCTCAGGTTTGTCAAAGATCAGATGGTTGTAGATATGAGGCATTATTTCTGAGGGCTCTGTTCTGTTCCATTTTTCCATATCTCTGTTTTGGTAGCAGTACCATGCTGTTTTGGTTACTGTAGCCTTGTAGTAAGTTTGAAGTCAGGTAGCGTGATGTCTCCAGCTTTGTTGTTTTGGCTTAGGATTGACTTGGTGATGCCGGCTCTTTTTTGGTTCCAAATGAACTTTAAAGTAGTATTTTTCCAATTCTTTGAAGAAAGTCATTGGTAGCTTGATGGGCATGGCATTGAATGTATAAATTACCTTGGACAGTATGGCCATTTTCCTGATATAGATTCTTTCTACCTATCAGCATGGATTGTTCTTCCATTTGTTTGTATCCTCTCTTATTTCATTGAGCAGTGGTTTGTAGTTCTCCTTGAAGAGGTCCTTCACATCCCTTGTAAGTTGGATTCTTAGGTATTTTATTCTCTTTTAAGCAATTGTGAATGGGAGTTCACTCATGATTTGGCTCTCTCCTTGTCTGTCATTGGTGTATAAGAATGCTTGTGATTTTTGTACATTGATTTTCTATACTGAGACTTTGCTGAATTTGCTTATCAGCCTAAGGAGATTTTGGGCTGAGACCATGGGTTTTCTAGATACACAATCTTGTCATCTGCAAACAGGGATAATTTGATTTCCTCTTTTCCTAATTGAATACCATTTATTTCCTTCTCCTGCCTAATTGCCCTATCCAGAACTTCCAACACTATGTTGAATAGGAATGGTGAGAGAGGGCATCCCTGTCTTGTGCCAGTTTTCAAACGGAATGCTTCCAGCTTTTGCCTATTCACTATGACATTGGCTGTGGGTTTGTCATAGATAGCTCTTATTATTTTGAGATACGTCCCATCAATACCACATTTATTGAGTGTTTTTAGCATGAAGGTTGTTAAATTTTGTCAAAGACCTTTTCTGCATCTATTGAGATAATAATGTGGTTTTTGTCTTTGGTTCTGTTTATTGCTGTATTACATTTATTGATTTGTGTATGTTGAACCAGCGTTGCATCCCAGGGATGAAGCTCCCTTGATCATGGTGGATAACTTTTTTGATATGCTGCTGGATTTGGTTTGCCAATATTTTATTGAGGATTTTTGCATCAATGTTCATCAGATATTGGTCTAAAATTCTCTTTTTTGGTTGTGTCTCTGCCAGGCTTTGGTATCAGGATGATGCTGGCATCATAAAATGAGTTAGGGAGGATTTACTCTTTTTCTATTGATTGGAATAGTTTCAGAAGGAACGGTACCAGCTCCTCCTTGTAACTCTGGTAGAATTCGGCTGTGAATCCTCCTGGTCCTGGCCTTTTTTTCATTTGTAAGCTATTGATTATTGCCTCAATTTCAGAGCCTATTATTGGTCTATTCAGAGATTCAATTTCTTCCTGGTTTAGTCTTGGGAGGATGTATGTGTCGAGAAATTTATCCATTTCCTTTACATTTTCTAGTTTATTTGCATAGGGGTGTTCATAGTATTCTCTGATGGTAGTCTGTATTTATGTGGGATCGTTGGTGATATCCCCTTTATCATTTTTTATTGCATCTATATGATTCTTCTCTCTTTTCTTCTTTATTAGTCTTGCTAGTGGTCTATCAATTTTGTTGATTTTTTCAAAAAAACCAGCTCCTGGATTCATTAATTTTTTGAAGGGTTTTTTGTGTCTTTATTTCCTTCAGTTCTGCTCTGATCTTAGTTATTTCTTGCCTTCTGCTAGCTTTTGAATGTGTTTGCTCTTGCTTTTCTAGTTCTTTTAATTGTGATGTTAGGGTGTCAATTTTAGATCTTTCCTACTTTCTCTTGTGGGCATTTAGTGCTATAAATTTCCCTCTACATACCGTTTGAATGTGTTTCAGAGATTCTGTTATGTTGTATCTTTGTTCTCGTTGGTTTCAAAGAACATCTTTATTTCTGCCTTCATTTCGTTATGTACCCAGTAGTCACTCAGGAGCAGGTAGTTCAGTTTCCATGTAGTTGAGTGGTTTTGAGTGTTTCTTAATCCTGAGTTCTAGCTTGATTGCACTGTGGTCTGAGAGACAGTTTGTTATAATTTCTGTTCTCTTACATTTGCTGAGGAATGTTTTACTTCCAACTATGTGGTCAATTTTGTAATAGGTGTGGTGTGGTGCTGAAAAGAATGCATATTGTCTTGATTTGGGGTGGAGGGTTCTGTAGATATCTATTAGGTCTGCTTGGTGCAGAGCTGAGTTCAATTTCTGGGTATCATTGTTAACTTTCTGTCTCATTGATCTGTCTAATGTTGACAGTGAGGTATTAAAGTCTCCAATTATTATTGTGTGGGAGTCTAAGTCTCTTTTTATGTAATTAAGGACTTGTTTAATGACATCTCACACAGTTTTACCTTTCTTTTGATTGAGCAGTTTGGAAACACTCTTTTGGTCGAATCCGCAAGTGGACATTTGTAGCGCTTTGCGTCTTATGGTAGAAAAGGAAATATCTTCACATAAAATCTAAACAGAAGCAATGTGAGAAAGTTCTTTGATGTGTACATTAATCTCACAGAGTTAAACCTTTCTTTTGATTGAGCAGTTTTGAAACTCTCTATTTGTAGAATTTGGAAGTGGACGTTTGGAACGCTTTGAGGCCTACGGTGGAAAAGGAAATATCTTCACATAAAAACTAGACAGAGGAATTGTAAGAAACTTCTTTGTGATGTGTGTATTCATCTCACAGAGTTGAACCTGTCTTTTGATTAAGCAGTTTGGAAACTCTCTTTTTGTAGAATCTGCAAGTGGACATTTGTAGCGATTTGAGGCCTATGGGAGAAAAGGAAATATCTTCACATAAAATCTAGACAGAAGCAAACTGAGAAATGTGCATTGATCTCACAGAATTAAATCTCTCCTTTGATTGGGCAGTTTTTAAACTCTCTTTTCTGCAAGTGGACATTTGGAGCGCTTTGCAGCCTATCGTGGAAAAGGAAATATCTTCACAAAAACTAGACAGAAGAATTCTGAGAAACTACTTTGTGATGTGTGCGTTCATCTCACAGAGTTGAACTTTTCTTCTGATTGAGCATTTTGGAAACCCTCTTTTTGTAGAATCTGCAAGTGGATATTTGGAGCGTTTTGAGGCCTATGGCAGGAAAGGAAATATTTTCACATAAAAACTAGACAGAGGAATTCTGAGAAACTTCTTTTTGATGTGTGCGTTCATCTTACAGAGTTGAACCTTTCTTTTGATTGAGCAGTTTGGAGACGCTCTTTTAGCGGGTGGAAAAGGTAATATCTTCACATAAATACTAGACAGAAGTATTCTGACAAACTACTTTGTGATGTGTACGATCCTCTCACAGAGTTGAACATTTCTTTTGTTTGAGCGTTTGGAAACCCTTTTTTTGTAGAATCTGCAAGTGGACATTTGAAGTGCTTTGCAGCCTACGGTAGAAAAGGAAATATCTTCACATAAATTCTAGACAGAAGCAAGCTGAGAAACTGCTTTGTGATGTGTGCATTTATCTCACAAAGTTAAACCTTTCTTTTATTGAGCTGTTTTGAAACTCACTTTTTGTAGAATCTGCAAGTGGACAGTTGGAGTGCTTTGAGGCCTCTGGTGGAAAAGGAAATATCTTCACATAAAAACTAGACAGAAGAATTCTGAGAAACTTCTTCATGATGTATGCATTCAACTAACAGAGTTAAACCTTTCTTTTGATAGAGCAGTTTTGAATCTCTCTTTTTGTAGAATCTGCTAGTGGATATTTGGAGTGCTTTCAGGCCAATGTTGGAAAAGGAAATATCTTCACATAAAAACTAGACATAAGAATTCTGACAAACTTCTTTCTGATGTGTGCATTCATCTCAGAGAGTTGAATCTTTCTTTTGATTGAGCAGTTTGGAAACACTCTTTTTGTGGAATCTGCAAGTGGATATTTGGAGAATTTTGCGGCCTAGTTTGGAAAAGGAATTATCTTCACATTATACTAGACAGAACCTTTCTGAGAAATTTCTTTGTGATGTGTTTATTCATCTCACAGAGTTGAACATTACTTTCGATGGAGCAGTATTGAAACAGTCTTTTTGTAGAATCTGCAAGAGGACATTTGGTGTGCTTTGAGGCCTGCAGTGTATAACGAAATATCTTCATGTAATAACTAGACAGAAGCATTCTGAGAAACTTCTTTGTGATTTGTGCATTCATTGCAAAACAGAGTTGAAACTTTCTCTGATTCAACAGCTTTAAAGAACTCTTTTTGAAGAATCTGCAAGTGGACATTTGAAGCACTTTGAGGCCTATGGTGGAAAAGGAAATATGTTCACAAAAAAACTAGACAGAAGAATCCTGAGAAACTTCTTTCCAACCTGAGCATTCATTTCATGTAGTTGAAACTCTCTTTTGATTGAGCAGTTTTGAAACACTCTTTTTGTGGAATCTGCAAGTGGACATTTGGAGCGCTTTGAGGCCTATGGTGGAAAATGAAACATCTTCACATAAAAAATAGACAGAAGACTTCTGAGAAACTTCTTTGTGTTGTGTGCTGCCATCTCACAGAGTTGAACCTTTCTTTTGATTGAGCAGTTTTGAAACTCTCTTTCTGTCGAATCTGCAAGTGGACATATGGAGGGCTTGTAGGCCTATGGTGGAAAAGGAAATATCTTCACATAAAAACTAGACAGAAGCATTCTGACAATCTTCTTTGTGATATATGCATTCATCTCACAGAGTTGAAGCTTTCTTTTCTTTCAACAGTTTTCAAACACCCTTTTTGTACTATCTTCATGTGGACATTTGGAGTGCTGAGAGGCCTATGGTGGAAAAGGAAATATCTTCACATAAGAACTATACAGAAGCATTCTGAGAAATTTCTTCGTGATGTGTGCATTCATCTCACACAGTTGAACCTTGCTTTCAATTGAGCAGTTTTGAAACACTCTTTTTGTAGAATCTTTAAGTGGATTTTTGGAGCGCTTTGAGGCCTAAGGTGGATAACGAAATATCTGTATATAATAACTAGACAGAAGCATTCTTCCAAACCTCTTTTTGATGTGTGCATTCATCTCATGGAGCAGAACTTTTCTTTTGATTGAGCAGCTTTCAAAAACTCTTTTGGTAGAATCCGCAGGTGGACATTTTGAGCGCTTTGAGGCCTATGATTGAAATGGAAATACCTTCACATTAAAACTAGACAGAATCAATCTGACAAACTTCTTTGTGATGTGTGCATTCATCTCACATAGTTGAACCTTACTTTTCATTGAGCAGCTTTCATACACTCTTTTTATGGAATCTGTAAGTGGACATTTGGAGCGCTTTGAGGTCTATGGTGGAAAAGGAAATATCTTCGCATAAAAACTAGACAAAAGCTTTCTGTCAAACTTCTTTGTGATGTGTGCATTCATCTCACAGAGTTGAACCTTAGTTTTCATTGAGAAGTTTTGAAACACTCTTTTTGGAAAATCTGCAATTGGACATGCGGAGCACTTTGAGGCCTACGGTGGAAAAGGAAATATCTTCACATGAAAACTAGACAGAAGCATTCTGAGAAACTACTTTGTGATGTGTGCATTAATCTCACATAGTTGAACCTTTGTTTTGATTGAGCAGTTTGGAAACCCTCTTTTTGTAGAATCTGCAAGTGGACATTTGGAGCACTTTTAGGCCTATGGTGGAAAAGGAAATATCTTCACATAAAAACTAGACAGAAGCATTCTGAAATCCTTCTTTGCGATATGTGCATTCATCTCAGAGAGTTGAACCTTACTTTTGAATGAGCAGTTTTGAAAAACCTTTTTTTGTACTATCTGCAAGTGGATATTTGGGCTGCTTTCAGGCATATCTTGGAAAAGGAAATATCTTCACATACAAGCTAGACAGAAGCATTCTGAGAAATTACTTTGTGATGTGTGCAATCATCTCACAGAGTTGAACCTTACTGTCTATTGAGCAGTTCTGAAACACTCTTTTTGTAGAATCTGTAAGTGGACATTTGGAGCGCTTTGAGGCTTATGGTGGAAAAGGAAATATCTTCTCATAAAAGCTAGACAGAAGCATTCTGATAAACTTCTTTGTGATGTATACATTCATCTCACAGAGTTGAACCTTTCTTTTGATTGAGCAGCTTTGAAACACTCTTTTTGTAGAATCTGCAAGTGGACATTTGGAGTGCTTTGAGGCCTATGGTGGAAAAGGAAATATGTTCACATAAAAACTAGACAGAATCATTTTGACAAACTTCTTTGTGATGTGTGCATTCATCTCACGGAGTTGAACATTACTTTTCATTGAGTAGTTCTGAAACACTCTTTTTGTAGAATCTGCAAGTGGACATTTGGAGCACCTTGAGGCCTATGGTTGATAACGAAATATCTTCATATAGTAACTAGGCAGAAGTATTCTGAGAAACTTCTATGTGATGTGAGCATTCATCTCAGAGTTGAATCTTTCTTTTCAGTGAGGAGCTTTGAAAAACCTTCTGTAGAATCTGCAAGTGGACATTCAGAGTGCTTTGCGGCCTATGGTAGAAAAGGAAATATCTATCTTCACATAAAAACTAGACAGAAGCATTCTGACAAACTTCTTTGTGATGTGTGCAATCATCTCACCGAGTTGAACCTTATTTTTCATTGAGCAGTTTTGAAACACTCTTTTTGTAGAATCTGCAAGTGGATATTTGGAGGGCTTCGAAGCCTATGGTGGATAACGAAATAACTTCATGTAATAACTAGACAGAAGTATTCTGAGAAACTTCTCTGTGATGTGTGCGTTTATCTTACAGAGTTGGACATTTCTTTTTATTGAGCAGCTTGGAAACATTCTTTCTGTAGAAACTGCAAGTGGACATTTGGAGCGCTTTGCGGCCAATGGTGGAAAAGGAAATATCTTCACTTAAAAACTAGACAGAAGCATTCTGACAAATTTCTTTGTGGTGTGTGCATTCATCTCACAGAGTTGAACCTTTCTTTTTATTCAGCAGCTTTGAAAAACTCTTTTTGTAGAATCTGCAATTGGACATTTGGAGGGCTTTGAGGCCTATGTTGGAAAAGGATATATCTTCACAGAAAAACTATACAGAAGCATTCTGAGAAACTTCTTTGTGATGTGTGCATTCATCTCACAGAGTTGAACCTTTCTTTTGATTGAGGAGCTATGAAACACTCTGTTTGTACAATGTGCAATTGGAGATTTGGAGGAAATTTAGGCCTATGGTAGAAAAGGAAATATCTTCACATAAAATCTAGACAGAAGCATTCTGAGAAACTTCTTTGGATGTGTGCATTCATCTGACAGAGTTGAACTTTTCTTTTGATTCATCAGTCTGGAAACACTCTTTTTGTATAATCTGCATGTGGACATTTGGAGCGCTTTGAGGCCTCTGGTGGAAAAAGAAATATCTTCACATAAAAACTAGACAGAAGCATTCTGACAAACATTTTGTGAAGTGTGCTTTCATCTCCCAGAGTTGAACCTTACTTTTCATTGAGTAGTTTTGAAACACTCTTTTTGTAGAATCTGCAAGTGGACATTTAGCGGGGTTTGAAGCCTATGGTGGATAACAAAATATCTTCATATAATAACTAGACAGAAGCATTCTGAGAAACTTCTCTGTGATGTGTGCATTCATCTCACAGAGTTAAACCTTCCTTTTCATTGAGCAGTTTTGAAACACTCTTTTTGTAGAACCTGCAAGTGGACATTTGGAGCGCTTTGTGGCCTATGGTAGAAAAGGAAATATCTTCAAACAAAAACTAGACAGAAGCACTCTGACAAACTTCTTTGTGATGTGTGAATTCATCTCACAGAGTTGAACCTTACTTTTCATTGAACAGCTTTCAAATACTCTTTTTGTAGAATCTGCAAGTGGACATTTGGAGCGATTTGAGGCCTATGGTGGAAAAGGAATTATCTTCACAAAAAACTAGACAGAAGCATTCTGGCAAACCTCTTTGTGATGCATGCATTCATCTCACAGAGTTGTACCTAACTTTGCATTGAGCAGTTTTGAAACACTCTTTTTGTAGAATCTGCAGGCGGACATTTGGAGCGCTTTGATGTCTATGGTGGAAAAGGAAATATCCTTACATTAAAAACTAGACAGAAGCATTCCAAGAAACTTCTTTGTGATGTGTGCATTCATCTTGCAGAGTTGAACCTTTCTTTTGATTGAACAGCTTTGAAACACTCTGTTTGTAGGATCTGCAAGTGGACATTTCGAGCACTTTGCGGCCTATGATGTATAACGGAATATCTACGTATAATAAGTAGATAGAAGCATTCTGAGAAACTTCTACGTGATGTGTATATTCATCGCACAGTGTTGAACCTTTGTTTTCATTGAGCAGCTTTGAAACACTGTGTAGAATCAGCAAGTGGACATTTAGAGCACTTTGAGACATACGGTGGTAAAGGAAATATCTTCACATAAAAACTAGACAGAAGCATTCTGACAAACTTCTTTGTGATGTGTACATTCATCTCAGAAAGTTGAAACTTATTTTTCATTGAGCAATTTTGAAGCACTCTTTCTGGAGAATCTGCAGGTGGACATTTTGAGCGCTTTGATAGCAATGGTGGAAAAGGAAATATCTTCACATAAAAACTAGACATAAGCATTCTGACAAGTTTGTTTGTGGCGTGTGCATTCATCTCACAGAGTTGAACCTTTCTTTTGTTTCTTCTTATTATTATTTTTTTATTATTATTATACTTTAGGTTTTATGGTACATGTGCGCAACGTGCAGGTAAGTTACATATGTATACATGTGCCATGCTGGTGCACTGCACCCACTAACTCGTCATCTAGCATTAGGTATGTCTCCCAATGCTATCCCTCCCTCCTCCCCCCACCCCACAACAGTCCCCGAAGTGTGATGTTCCCCTTCCTGTGTCCATGTGTTCTCATTGTTCAATTCCCACCTATGAGTGAGAATATGTGGTGTTTGGTTTCTTGTTCTTCCGATAGTTTACTGAGAATGATGATTTCCAATCTCATCCATGTCCCTACAAAGGACGTGAACTCATCATTTTTTATAGCTGCATAGTATTCCATGGTGTATATGTGCCACATTTTCTTAATCCAATCTATCATTGTTGGACATTTGGGTTGGTTCCAAGTGTTTGCTATTGGGAATAATGCCGCAATAAACATACGTGTGCATGTGTCTTTATAGCAGCATGATTTATAGTTCTTTGGGTATATATCCAGTAATGGGATGGCTGGGTCGAATGGAATTTCTAGTTCTAGATCCCTGAGGAATCGCCACCCTGACTTCCATAAGGGTTGAACTAGTTTACAGTCCCACCAACAGTGTAAAAGTGTTCCTATTTCTCCACATCCTCTCCAGCACCTGTTGTTTCCTGACTTTTTAATGATTGCCATTCTAACTGTGAACCTTTCTTTTGATTGAGGAGCTTTGAAACACTCTTTTGTAGAATCTGCAAGTGGACATTTGGAGCGCTTTGAGGCCTATGGTGGAAAAGGAAATATCTTCACATAAAAACTAGACAGAAGCATTCTGACAAAGTTCTTTGTGATGTGTGCATTTATCTCACAGAGTTGAACCTTACTTTTCATTGAGCAGTTTTGAAACACTGTTTTACTAGAATCTGCAAGTGGACATTTTGAGCACTTTGAGACCTATAGTGGAAAAGGAAATATCGTCACATAAAAACTACCCAGAAGCATTCTGACAAACTTCTTTGTGATGTGTGCATTCATCTCACAGAGTTGAACCTCTCTTGTGGTTGATCAGCTTTGAAACACTCGTTTTGTAGAATCTGCAATTGTACCTTTGGAGCGCTTTGGGGCCTATGGTGGATAACGAAATATCTTCATATAGTAACTAGACAGAAGCATTCTGAGAAACTTCTCTGTGATGTGTGCATTCATATCACAGAGTTGAAACTTTGTTTTGATTGAGCAACATTGAAACACTCTTTTTGTAGTATCTGCAAGAGGTGAAAGAGGATATTTGGAGCTCTTTGAGGCCTATGGTGGAAAAGTAAATATCTTCCCAAACAATTTAGACAGAAGCAGTCTGAGAAAGTTCTTTGAGACATGTGCATTCATCTACAGAGTTAAACCTTTCTTTTGACTAAGAATTTTGAAACTCTCTTTTTGTAGAATCTGCAATTGGACATTTGGAGCACTTTGAGGCCAATGGTGGAAAAGGAAATATCTTCACATAATAACTAGACAGAAGCATTCTGAGAAAATTCTATGTGATGTGTGCATTCATCTCACATTGTTGAACATTTCTTTTGATTGAGCAGTTTTGAAACACTCTTTTTGTACAATCTGCAAGTGTAAATTTGGATTGCTTTGAGGACTCTGGTGGAGAAGTAAATGTCTTCACATAAAAACGAGACCAAAGAATTCTGAGAAACTTCTTTGTGGTGGGTGCATTCATCTCACAGAGTTGAACATTTCTTTTGATTGAGCAGCTTTGAAACACTCTTTTTGTAGTATTTGCAAGAGGATATTTGGACAGCTTTGTGGCCTATGGTGGAAAAGTCAATATCTTCACATAGAAATTAGACAAAAGCATTCTGACAAACTTTCTTATGTGAAAATATTTCTTTTTCCACAATAGAGCTTAAAGGGCTCCAATTATCCACTTGCAGATTCTACAAAAAGAGTGTTTCCAAACTGCTAAATCAAAAAAAAAGAAGATTCAACTCGGTGAGATGAATGCACCCATCACAAAGAAGTTTCTCAGAATTCTTTTGTCTCGTTTTTATGTGAAGACATTTCCTTCTCCACCATAGGCCTCAAAGCACTCCAGATTTACGCTTAGAGATTGTACAAAAAGAGTGTTTCAAAACTGCTCAATCAAAAGAAATGTTCAACAATGTGAGATGAATGCACTCATCACATAGGATTTTCTCAGAATGCTTCTGTCTAGTTATTATGTGAAGATATTTCCTTTTTCACCATTGGCCTCAAAGTGCTCCAAATGTACACTTGCACATTCTATAAAAACAGTGTTTCAAAACTGCTCAATGAAAAGAAAGGTTCAAATCTGTGAGATGAATGCACACATTAAAAAGAAGTTTTTCAGAATATTTCTGTATAGTTTTTATGTGAAAATATTTCCCTTTCCACCTTAGGCCTCAATGCTCTATAAATGTCCCCTTGCAGAATATGCAAAAACAGTGTTTCAAAGCTGCTAAATGAAAAAAAAGTTCAACTCCGTGAGATGAATGCACATATGAATAAATTTCTCAGAATACTTCTGTCTAATTATTATGTGAAGATATTTCGTTTTCCACCATAGGCCTCAAAGCGTTCCAAATCTCCGCTTGGAGGTTCTACAAAAAGAGTTTCAAAACTGCTCAATCAAAAATAAGGTTCAAGTCTGTGAGACGAATGTACACATCAGAAAGAAGTTTGTCAGAATGCTCCTGTCCAGTTGTTATGTGAAGATATTTCCTTTTACACCATAGGCCTCAAATCTCTCGAAATGTCTGCTTGGAGATTCCACAAAATAGTGTTTCAAAACTGCTCAATCAAAAGAGATTCAACTCTGTGAGATGAATGCACACATCACAAAGAGTTTTTCAGAATGCCTCTGTCTATTATATATTTGAAGATATTTCCCTTTCCAACATAGGCCTGAAAGAACTCCAAATGTCCACTTACAGATAGTACAAAAAGGGTGTTTCAGAACTGCCTAATCAAAATTAAGATTCAACTCTGTGAGATGAATGTACATATCAAAAAGAAGTTTTTCAAAATCCTTCTGTCCAGTTTTTATGTGAAGATATTTCCTTTTCAACATAGGCCTCAAAGTGCTCCAAAAGTACACTTGCAGATTCCACAAAAAGAGTGTTTCCAAACTGCTGAATTGAAAGTAAGGTTCAACCCTGTGAGATGAATGCACACTTCACAAAGAAGTTTTTCGGAATGCTTCTGTCTACTAATTATGTGAAGATATTGCCTTTTCCACCATAGGCCGCAAAACGCTCCAAATTTCCAATTGCAGCTTCTACAAAACGAGTGTTTCAAAACTGCTCAATGAAAAGTAAGGTTCATCTCTGTGAGATGAGTGCACACTTCACAAAGAAGTTTGTTAGAATGCTTCTGTCTAGTTTTTATGTGAAGATATTTCCTTTTCCACCATAGACCTCAAAGCTCACCAAATGTACACTTGCAGATATATCAAAAAGAATGTTTCGAAACTGCTCAATGAAAAGAACGGTTCAACTCTTTGAGATGAACACACACATCACAAAGAAGTTTGTCACAATATTTCTGTATGGTTTTTATGTGAAGATATTTCCTTTTCCACCATAGGCCACAAAGCACTCCAAATGTCCACTTGAAGATTCTACAAAAAGAGTGTTTCAAAGCTGCTCAATGACAAGAAAGTTTCAACTCTGTGAGATGAATGCACACATCACAAAGAATTTTCACAGAATGTTTCTGTCTAGTTTTTATGTGAAGATATTTCCTTTTCCTCCATAGGCCTCAAAGCGCTCCAAATGTCCACTTTCAGATTCTACAGAGTGTTTCAAAACTGCTCAATCGAAAGAAATGTTCACCTCTGTGAGATGAATGCACACATCTCAAAAAATTTTCCCAGAATGATTCTGTCTAGTTTTCATGTGAAGATATTTCCTTTTCCACCATATGCTTCAAAGCACTCCAAATGTCCAGTTGCAGATTCTACAAAAAGAATGTCTCAGAACTGCTCAATGGAAAATGTTTCAACTCAGTGAGATGAATGCACACATCATAAAGAAGTGTGTCAGAATGCTTCTGCTAGTTTTTAGGTGAAGATATTTCCTTTTCCATCATAGGCCAAAAGCGCCCCAAATGTCCCCTTGCAGATTCTACAAAAATAGTGTTTCAAAGCTGTTCAATGAACAGAAAGTTTAAACTCTATGACGTGAATGCACACATCACAAGGAAGTTTTTCAGAATGCTTCTGTCTAGTTTGTATGTGAAGATATTTCCTTTTCCACCATAAGCCGTAATGCGCTCCAAATGTCCACTTGCAGATTCTACGAAAAGAGGGTTTGCAAACTACTCAACCGAAAGAAAGGTCTAACTCTGTGAGATGAATGCACACATCATAAAGAAATTTGACAGAATGCCTCTGTTTAGTTTTTATGCGAAGAAATTTCCTTTTCCACCATAAGCCTCAAAGAACTCCAAATGATCATTTGTAGATAGTTCAAAAAGGGTGTTTCAAAACTTGTCAATGAAAACTAAGTTTCAACTCTGTGAGATGAAGGCACATAACACAAAGAAGTTTGTCAGAATATTTCTGTCCAGTTTTGAAACACCCTTTTTGTACTATTTGCAAGTGGACTTTTGGAGTGCTTTGAGGCCTATGGTGGAAAAGGAAATATCTTCACATAAAATTGGACAGAAGCATCCTGACAAATTCCTTTGGGATGTGTGCATTCATCTCACAGAGTTGAACCTTTCTTTTGATTGAGTAATTTGGAAAATCTCTTTCTGTAGAATCTACAAGTGGACATTTTGAGCACTATGAGGCCTAACATGGAAAAGGAAATATCTTCACGTAAGAACTAGACAGAAGCATTTTGAGAAACCTATTTGTGATGTGTGCATTCATATCAGAGAGTTGAACCTTTCTTTTGATTGAGCAGTTTTTTAATTTTCTTTGTGTAGAATCTGCAAACGCACTTTTGGAAGGTTTTGCAACCTATGGTTGAAAAGGAAATATCTTCACGTAAAAACTAGACTGAAGCATTCTCATATACTTCTTTGAGATGTGTGCATCCATCTCACAGAGTTGAACCTTTATTTTGATTGAGCAGTTTTGAAAATCTCTTTTTGTAGAATCTGCAAGTCTACAATTGGAGGGCTTTGAGGCCTATGGTGGAAAAGGAAATATCTTCACATAAAAAATTTACGGAAACATTCTGACAAACCTCTTTGTGATGCGTGCATTCATCTCTCACAGTTGAAACTTTCTTTGCATTGACCAGTTTTGAAAAACCCTCTTTGTAGAATATGCAAGTGTACACTTGGAGCGCTTTGAAGCCTATTGTGGAAAAGGAAATAACTACACATAAAATATAGACAGGATCATTCTGAGAAAATGCTTTGTGATGTGTTCGTTCATCTCACAGAGTTGAACCTTACATTTGAATAAGCAGTTCTGAGCACTTTTTTTGTAGAATCGGCAAGTGGATATTTGGAGCGACTTGAGGCCTATCGTGGAAAACGGAATATCTTCACATAAAAACTACACAGAAGTATTCAGAGAAACTTCTTTGTGATGTGTCCATTCAACTCACAGTGTTGACTCTGTCTTTTGATAGAGCAATATTGAATCTCTTGTTTTGAAGAATCTGCAAGTGGATATTTGGAGCCCTTTGCCCCCTATGGTGGAAAAGCAAATATCTTCAAATAAAAACTACACAGAAGCATTCAGAGAAACAACTTAGTGATGAGTACATTCATCACACAGAGTTGATTTTTTCTTTTGATTCAGCCGTTTTGAAATACTCTTTTTGTAGAATCTGGAAGTGGATATTTGGAGGGCTTTGAGACCTTTTTTGGAAAAAGAAATATCTTCTCATAAAAACTACACAGAAGCATTCTGAGAAACTTCTTTGTGAGGCGTGCATTCAAATCACAGAATCGAACCTATCTTTTGATTGAGCAATTTTGAATCTCTCTTTTTGCAGAATCTGCAAGTGGATATTTGGAGCGCTTTGACTCCCACTGTGGAAAAGCAAATATCATCACATAAAAACTACACAGAAGCATTCTGAGAAACTTCTTTGTAATGAGTGCATTCATCTGAAAGCGTTGAACCTATGTTATGATTGAACAGTTTGGAAACAATCTTTTTGTAGAATTTGTAATTGGATATTTGGAGTGCTTTGAGGCCAATTTTGGAAAAGGAAATATCTTCACATAAAAACTACACAGAAACATTCTGAGGAACTTCTTTTTGATGTGTGCATTCATCTTAAAGAGTTGATCCTATCTTTTGATTGAGCAGTTGTGAATCTCTCTTTTTGTAGAATCTGCAAGTGGATATTGGGAGCCCTTTGCGGCCTATGGTGGAAAAGGTAATATCTTTAAATAAGAACTACACAGAAGCATTCTGAGAAAGGTCTTTCTGATGTGTGCATTCATCTCACAAATTTGAACATATCTTATGATTCAGCAGTTTTGAAACACTCTTTTTGTAGAATCTGGATGTGGATATTTGGAGAGCTTTGAGGCCTAATTTGGAAAAGGAAATATCTTTAAATAAAAACTTCACAGAAGTGTTCTGAAAAATTCTTTGTGATGTGTGCATTCATCTCACAGTGTTGCACCTATCTTTTGATTGAGCAGTTTTGAATCTCTCTTTTTGCAGAATCTGCAAGTAGATATTCGGAGAGCTTTGAGGCCTATTGTGGAAAAGGAAATATCATCACATAAAAACTACAAAGATGCATTCTGAGTAACTTCTTTGTGTTGTGTGCTTTCAACTCACAGAGTTGAACCTATCTTTTTATTGAGCAGTTTTGAGTCTTTATTTTTGTAGCATCTGCAAGAGGATATTTGGAGCCTTTTGCGGCCTATGGTAGAAAAGCTAATATCTTCAAAAAAAAAACTACACAGCAGCATTCTGAGGAACTTCTTTGTGAGTGTTGCATTCAACTAACAGAGTCGAACGTATGTTTTGATTGAGCTGTTTTGAATCTTTTTGCAGAATCTGCAAGTGGATATTTGGAGAGCTTTGAGGCTGATTGTGCAAAAGGATATATCTTCACATAAAAACTACACAGTAGCATTCTGAGAAACTTCTTTGTGATGTGTGCATTCAACTCACAGCGTTGAACCTATCTTTTGATTGAGCAGTTTTGAATCTCTGTTTTTGTAGGATCTGCAAGTGGTTATTTGCATAGCAATTTGCGCCCTATGGTGGAAAAGGAAATATTTTCAAATAAAAACAACCCAGAAGCATTCAGAGAAACTTCTTTGTGACGTGAACATTCAACTCACAGAGTCGAAACTATCTTTTGATTGAATAGTTTTGAAACCCTGTTTTTGTAGAATCTGCAAGTGAATATTTGGAGCGATTTGAGGCCTACTGTCGAAAAGCAAATATCTTCACATAAAAACTACACAGAAGCATTCTGAGAAACTACTTGGTGATGTGTGTATTCATCTCACTTACTTGAACCTTTCTTTTGATTGAGCAGTTGTGAAACACTCTTTTTGTAGAATCTGCAAGTGGATATTTGGAGCGATTTGAGGCCTATTGTAGCAAAGGAAATATCTTCATATAAAAACTACATAGAAGCCTTCTGAGAAACTTCTTTGGATGAGTACATTGAGCTCACAGAGTTGAACTTATGTTTTTATTGAGCTGTTTTGAATCTCTCTTTTTGTAGAATCTGCAAATGGATATTTGGAGCCCTTTGCGGCCTACGGTGGAAAAGGAAATATCTTCATATAAAAACCACACAGAAGCATTCTGAGAAACTTCTTTGTGATGTGTGCATTCAAGACACAGAGTTGAACCTATCTTTTGATTAAGCAGTTTTGATTCTGTCTCTTTGTAGAATCTACAAGTTGATATTTGGAGCCCTTTGCGCCCTTTGGTGGAAAAGGAAATATCTAATATTAAAACTACACAGAAGAATTGAGAGAAAATTCTTTGAGATGAGTGCATTTCTCACACAGAGTTGAACCTTTCTTTTGATTGAGCAGTTTTGAAACACTCTTTTTGTGGAATCTGGAAGTGGATATTTGGAGGGCTTTTTGACCTATTTTGGAAAAGGAAATATCTTCACATAAAAACTACACAGAAGCATTCTGAGAAACTTCTTTGTGATGTGTGTATTCAGCTCACAAATTTGAACCTATCTTTTGATATAGCAGTTTTTAATCTCTCTTTTTGCAGAATCTGCAAGTGTATATTTGGAGTCATTTGAGGGCAACTGTGAAAAGCAAATATCTTAGCATAAAAACTACACAGAAGCATTCTGAGAAACTTCTTTGTGAGGTGTGCATTCAACTCACAGAGTCAAACCTATCTTTTGATTAAGTATTTTTGAATCTCTCTTCTTGTAGAATCAGCAAGTGGATATCTGGAGCCCTTTGAGGCCTGTGGTGGAAAAGGAAATATCTTCACATAAAAACCACACAGAAGTATTCTGAGAAACATCTTTGCGATGTGTGCATTCATCTCACAGATTTGAACTTTTCTGCTGATTGAGCAGTTTGGAAGCATTCTTTTTGTAGGATCTACAAGTGGATATTTGGAGCACTTTGAAACCTACGGTGGAAAAGGAAATATCTTCACATAAAAACTACAAATTAACATTCTGAGAAACTTCTCTGTGGTGTGTGTATTGATCTCACAGAGTTGAACCTATCTTTTAATAGCAGTATTGAAAATCTCTTTTTGTAGAATCTACAAGTGGATATTTGGAGCGCTTTGAGCTCTATGGTGGAAAAGGAAATATCTTCACATAAAAAACAGACAGGAGCATTCTGAGGAATTTCTCTGTGATGTGTGCATTCAACTCACTGAGTTGAAACTATCTTTTGATAGAGCAGTTTTGAATCTCTCTTTTTGTAGAATCTGCAAGTGGATATTTGGAGACCTCTGTGGCCTATTTGGAAAAGGAAATATCTTCACATAAAAACTACACAGAAGCATTACGAGAATCTTCTTTTAATGAGTGCATTCATCTCCCAGAATTGAACCTTTCTTTTGATGGAGCAATTTTGAAACACTCTTTTTGTAGAATCTGGAAGTGGATATTTGGAACACTTTGAGGCCTATGGTGGAAAAGGAAATATCTTCACATAAAAACTACACAGATGCATTCTGAGAAACTTCTTTGTGATTTGTGCATTCAACTCGCAGAGTTGAACCTATCTTTTGATAGAGCGATTTTGAAACTCTCTTTTTGTAAAATCTGCCAGTGGATATTTGGAGCCCTTGGTGGCGTATGGTGGAAAAGGTTGTATGTTCACACAAAAACTACACAGAAGCATTCTGAGAAAATTCTTTGTGATGTGTGCATTCATCTCACAGAGTTGAACGTTCTTTTGATTGAGCAGTTTGGAAACACTTTTTGTAGAGTCTGCAAGTGGATATCTGGAGCGCTTTTAGGCCTATTGTGGAAAAGGAAATATCTTCACGTTAAAACAACTCAGAAGCATTCTAAGAAACTACTTTATGATGTGTGCATTCATCTCCCATAGTGGAAACTTTCTTTTAATTGAGCAGTTGGGAAACACTGTTTTTGTAGAATCTGCAAGTGGAAATTTGGAGCACTTTAAGGCCTGTGGTGGAAAAGGAAATATCTTCACATAAAAACTACACAGAAGCATTCTGAGAAACTAGTTTGTGATATGTGCAGTTTACCTCACAGAGTTTAAACTTTCTTTTGATTAAGCAGTGTGGAAACACTCTTTCTGTAGAATCTTCCAGTGGATATATACACGGCTTTGAAGCCTATGGTGGAAAAGGAAATATCTTCACTGAAATCTAGACAGAAGCATTCTGAGACTCTTCTTGGTGATGTGTGCCTTAATCTCACAGGGTTCAAACTTTCTTTTGACTGAGCAGGTTTGATAAACTCTTTTTGTATTATCTGCATGTGGATATTTGGAGCACTTTGGGGCCTCTGGTGGAAAAGAAAATATCTTCACATAAAAACTACACAGAAACAATCTGTGATACGACTTTTTGATGTGTGTGTTCAACTCAGAGTTGAACTTTTCTTTTGATTGAAGAGTTTTGAAACACTCTTTTTTTTTTTTATTATTATTCTTTAACTCATTTTATTTACAAAATCTGAGCTTTTCTTTTTTGTTTCTCTGAGCTCTTTTTAATAGATATTATTTTTTACCTCTTACTAAATACACAAAGAAACAATATTTTCAGTTGCATTATTTTTTAAATTATTCTTTTTTTTTTTTTTTTCTTTTATTATTATTATTATTATTATTATTATACTTTAGGTTTTATGGTACATGTGCGCAATGTGCAGGTAAGTTACATATGTATACATGTGCCATACTGGTGCGCTGCACCCACCAACTCGTCAGCTAGCATTAGGTATATCTCCCAATGCTATCCCTCCCCCCTCCCCCCTCCCCCCACCCCACAACAGTCCCCAGAGTGTGATGTTCCCCTTCCTGTGTCCATGTGTTCTCATTGTTCAATTCCCACCTATGAGTGAGAATATGCGGTGTTTGGTTTTTTGTTCTTGCGATAGTTTACTGAGAATGATGATTTCCAATTTCATCCATGTCCCTACAAAGGACGTGAACTCATCATTTTTTATGGCTGCATAGTATTCCATGGTGTATATGTGCCACATTTTCTTAATCCAGTCTATCATTGTTGGACATTTGGGTTGGTTCCAAGTCTTTGCTATTGTGAATAATGCCGCAATAAACATACGTGTGCATGTGTCTTTATAGCAGCATGATTTATAGTCCTTTGGGTATATATCCAGTAATGGGATGGCTGGGTCGAATGGAATTTCTAGTTCTAGATCCCTGAGGAATCGCCACACTGACTTCCACAAGGGTTGAACTAGTTTACAGTCCCACCAACAGTGTAAAAGTGTTCCTATTTCTCCACATCCTCTCCAGCACCTGTTGTTTCCGGACTTTTTAATGATTGCCATTCTAACTGGTGTGAGATGGTATCTCATTGTGGTTTTGATTTGCATTTCTCTGATGGCCAGTGATGTTGAGCATTTTTTCATGTGTTTTTTGGCTGCATAAATGTCTTCTTTTGAGAAGTGTCTGTTCATGTCCTTCGCCCACTTTTTGATGGGGTTGTTTGTTTTTTTCTTGTAAATTTGTTGGAGTTCATTGTAGATTCTGGATATTAGCCCTTTGTCAGATGAGTAGGTTGCAAAAATTTTCTCCCATTTTGTAGGTTGCCTGTTCACTCTGATGGTAGTTTCTTTTGCTGTGCAGAAGCTCTTTAGTTTAATTAGATCTCATTTGTCAATTTTGGCTTTTGTTGCCATTGCTTTTGGTGTTTTAGACAGGAAGTCCTTGCCCATGCCTATGTCCTGAATGGTAATGCCTAGGTTTTCTTCTAGGGTTTTTATGGTTTCAGGTCTAACGTTTAAGTCTTTAATCCATCTTGAATTGATTTTTGTATAAGGTGTAAGGAAGGGATCCAGTTTCAGCTTTCTCCATATGGCTAGCCAGTTTTCCCAGCACCATTTATTAAATAGGGAATCCTTTCCCCATTTCTTGTTTTTGTCAGGTTTGTCAAAGATCAGATACTTGTAGATATGTGGCATTATTTCTGATGGCTCTGTTCTGTTCCATTGATCTATATCTCTGTTTTGGTACCAGTACCATGCTGTTTTGGTTACTGTAGCCTTGTAGTATAGTTTGAAGTCAGGTAGTGTGATGCCTCCAGCTTTGTTCTTTTGGCTTAGGATTGACTTGGCGATGCGGGCTCTTTTTTGGTTCCATATGAACTTTAAAGTAGTTTTTTCCAGTTCTGTGAAGAAAGTCATTGGTAGCTTGATGGGGATGGCATTGAATCTGTAAATTACCTTGGGAAGGATGGCCATTTTCATGATATTGATTCTTCCTACCCATGAGCATGGAATGTTCTTCCATTTGTTTGTATCCTCTTTTATTTCCTTGAGCAGTGGTTTGTAGTTCTCCTTGAAGAGGTCTTTCACATCCCTTGTAAGTTGGATTCCTAGGTATTTTATTCTCTTTGAAGCAATTGTGAATGGGAGTTCACTCATGATTTGGCTCTCTGTTTGTCTGTTATTGATGTATAAGAATGCTTGTGATTTTTGCACATTGATTTTGTATCCTGAGACTTTGCTGAAGTTGCTTATCAGCTTAAGGAGATTTTGGGCTGAGACAATGGGGTTTTCTAGATATACAATCATGTCATCTGCAAACAGGGACAATTTGACTTCCTCTTTTCCTAATTGAATACCCTTGATTTCCTTCTCCTGCCTAATTGCCCTGGCCAGAACTTCCAACACTATGTTGAATAGAAGTGGTGAGAGAGGGCATCCCTGTCTTGTGCCAGTTTTCAAAGGGAATGCTTCCAGTTTTTGCCCATTCAGTATGATATTGGCTGTGGGTTTGTCATAAATAGCTCTTATTATTTTGAGATACGTCCCATCAATTCCTAATTTATTGAGAGTTTTTAGCATGAAGGGTTGTTGAATTTTGTCAAAGGCCTTTTCTGCATCTATTGAGATAATCATGTGGTTTTTGTCTTTCGTTCTGTTTATATGCTGGATTACATTTATTGATTTGCGTATATTGAACCAGCCTTGCATCCCAGGGATGAAGCCCACTTGATCATGGTGGATAAGCTTTTTGATGTGCTGCTGGATTCTGTTTGCCAGTATTTTATTGAGGATTTTTGCATCAATGTTCATCAAGGATATTGGTCTAAAATTCTCTTTTTTTGTTGTGTCTCTGCCAGGCTTTGGTATCAGGATGATGCTGGCCTCATAAAATGAGTTAGGGAGGATTCCCTCTTTTTCTATTGATTGGAATAGTTTCAGAAGGAATGGTACCAGCTCCTCCTTGTACCTCTGGTAGAATTCGGCTGTGAATCCATCTGGACCTGGACTTTTTTTGGTTGGTAAGCTATTGATTATTGCCACAATTTCAGCTCCAGTTATTGGTCTATTCAGAGATTCAACTTCTTCCTGGTTTAATCTTGGGAGGGTGTATGTGTTGAGGAATTTATCCATTTCTTCTAGATTTTCTAGTTTATTTGCATAGAGGTGTTTGTAATATTCTCTGATGGTAGTTTGTATTTCTGTGGGATCGGTGGTGATATCCCCTTTATCATTTTTTATTGCATCTATTTGATTCTTCTCTCTTTTTTTCTTTATTAATCTTGCTAGCGGTCTATCAATTTTGTTGATCCTTTCAAAAAACCAGCTCCTGGATTCATTGATTTTTTGAAGGGTTTTTTGTGTCTCTATTTCCTTCAGTTCTGCTCTGATTTTAGTTATTTCTTGCCTTCTGCTAGCTTTTGAATGTGTTTGCTCTTGCTTTTCTAGTTCTTTTAATTGTGATGTTAGGGTGTCAATTTTGGATCTTTCCTGCTTTCTCTTGTGGGCATTTAGTGCTATAAATTTCCCTCTACACACTGCTTTGAATGCATCCCAGAGATTCTGGTATGTTGTGTCTTGGTTCTCGTTGGTTTCAAAGAACATCTTTATTTCTGCCTTCATTTCGTTATGTACCCAGTAGTCATTCAGGAGCAGGTTGTTCAGTTTCCACGTAGTTGAGCGGTTTTGAGTGAGATTCTTAATCCTGAGTTCTAGCTTGATTGCACTGTGATCTGAGAGACAGTTTGTTACAATTTCTGTTCTTTTACATTTATTGAGGAGAGCTTTACTTCCAAGTATATGGTCAATTTTGGAATAGGTGAGGTGTGGTGCTGAAAAAAATGTATATTCTGTTGATTTGGGGTGGAGAGTTCTGTAGATGTCTATTAGGTCCGCTTGGTGCAGAGCTGAGTTCAATTCCTGGGTATCCTTGTTGACTTTCTGTCTCGTTGATCTGTCTAATGTTGATAGTGGGGTGTTAAAGTCTCCCATTATTAATGTGTGGGAGTCTAAGTCTCTTTGTAGGTCACTCAGGACTTGCTTTATGAATCTGGGTGCTCCTGTATTGGGTGCATATATATTTAGGACAGTTAGCTCTTCTTGTTGAATTAATCCCTTTACCATTATGTAATGGCCTTCTTTGTCTCTTTTGATCTTTGTTGGTTTAAAGTCTGTTTTATCAGAGACTAGGATTGCAACCCCTGCCTTTTTTTGTTTTCCATTTGCTTGGTAGATCTTCCTCCATCCTTTTATTTTGAGCCTATGTGTGTCTCTGCACGTGAGATTGGTTTCCTGAATACAGCACACTGATGGGTCTTGAGTCTTTATCCAGTTTGCCAGTCTGTGTCTTTTAATTGGAGCATTTAGTCCATTTACATTTAAAGTTAATATTGTTATGTGTGAATTTGATCCTGTCATTATGATGTTAGCTGGATATTTTGCTCGTTAGTTGATGCAGTCTCTTCCTAGTCTCGATGTTCTTTACATTTCGGTATGATTTTGCAGTGGCTGGTACCAGTTGTGCCTTTCCATGTTTAGCGATTCCTTCAGGAGCTCTTTTAGGGCAGGCCTGGTGGTGACCAAATCTCTCAGCATTTGCTTGTCTGTAAAGTATTTTATTTCTCCTTCACTTATGAAGCTTAGTTTGGCAGGATATGAAATTCTGGGTTGAAAATTCTTTTCTTTAAGAATGTTGAATATTGGCCCCCACTCTCTTCTGGCTTGTAGGGTTTCTGCCGAGAGATCCGCTGTTAGTCTGATGGGCTTCCCTTTGATGGTAACCCGACCTTTCTCTCTGGCTGCCCTTAACATTTTTTCCTTCATTTCAACTTTGGTGAATCTGACAATTATGTGTCTTGGAGTTGCTCTTCTCGAGGAGTATCTTTGTGGCGTTCTCTGTATTTCCTGAATCTGAATGTTGGCCTGCCTTGCTAGATTGGGGAAGTTCTCCTGGATAATATCCTGCAGAGTGTTTTCCAACTTGTTTCCATTCTCCCCGTCACTTTCAGGTACACCAATCAGACGTAGATTTGGTCTTTTCACATAGTCCCACATTTCTTGGAGGCTTTGCTCGTTTCTTTTTATTCTTTTTTCTCTAAACTTCCCTTCTCGCTTCATTTCATTCATTTCATCTTCCAGGGCTGATACCCTTTCTTCCATTTGATCGCATCGGCTCCTGAGGCTTCTGCATTCTTCACGTAGTTCTCGAGCCTTGGTTTTCAGCTCCATCAGCTCCTTTAAGCACTTCTCTGTATTGGTTATTCTAGTTATACATTCTTCTAAATTTTTTTCAAAGTTTTCAACTTCTTTGCCTTTGGATTGAATATCCTCCCGTAGCTCGGAGTAAGTTGATCGTCTGAAGCCTTCTTCTCTCAGCTCGTCAAAGTCATTCTCCGTCCAGCTTTGTTCCGTTGCTGGTGAGGAACTGCGTTCCTTTGGAGGAGGAGAGGTACTCTGGTTTTTAGAGTTTCCAGTTTTTCTGCTCTGTTTTTTCCCCATCTTTGTGGTTTTATCTACTTTTGGTCTTTGATGATGGTGATGTACAGATGGGTTTTTGGTGTGGATGTCCTTTCTGTTAGCTTTCCTTCTAACAGACAGAACCCTCAGCTGCAGGTCTGTTGGAGTACCTGGCCGGCCGTGTGAGGTGTCAGTCTGCCCCTGCTGGGGGGTGCCTCCCAGTTAGGCTGCTTGGGGGTCGGGGTCAGGGACCCACTTGAGGAGGCAGTCAGCCCGTTCTCAGATCTCCAGCTGCGTGCTGGGAGAACCACTGCTCTCCTCAAAGCTGTCAGACAGGGACATTTAAGTCTGCAGAGGTTACTGCTGTCTTTTTGTTTGTCTGTGTCCTGCCCCCAGAGGTGGAGCCTACAGAGGCAGGCAGGCCTCCTTGAGCTGTGGTGGGCTCCACCCAGTTCAAGCTTCCAGGCTGCTTTGTTTACCTAAGCGAGCCTGGGCAATGGCGGGCGCCCCTCCCCCAGCCTCGCTGCAGACTTGCTGTTTGATGTCAGACTGCTGTGCTAGCAATCAGCGAGACTCCGTGGGCGTAGGACCCTCTGAGCCAGGTTCGGGCTATACTCTCCTGGGGCACCGTTTCCTAAGCCCGTCGGAAAAGCACAGTATTCGGGTGGGAGTGGCCCGATTTTCCAGGTGCAGTCTGTCACCCCTGGAAGGGGAACTCCCTGACCCCTTGCGCTTCCCGAGTGAGGCAATGCCTCGCCCCTGCTTCGGCTGGCGCACGGCACACTCACCCACTGACCTGCGCCCACTGTCTGGCACTCCCTAGTGAGATGAACACGGTACCTCAGATGGAAATGCAGAAATCACCCATCTTCTGCGTCGCTCGCGCTGGGAGCCGTAGACCGGAGCTGTTCCTATTCAGCCATCTTCTGAAACACTCTTTTTGTAGTATCTGCAAATCGATATTTTGAGCGGGTTGAGGCCTATGGAGGAATAGGAAAAATCTTCACATAAATACTAGACAGAAGCAATATGAGAAACTTCTTTGTGATGTTTACATTCACCTCACATACTTGAAACTTTCTTTTGATTGAGCAGTTTTCAAACACTCTTTTTGTAGAATCTGCAAGGGGATATTTTGATTGCTTTGCGGCCTCTAGTGGAAAAGGAAATATCTTCACATAAAAACTAGACAGAAGCATTCTGAGAAACTTCCTTGTGATGTGTGCATTCATCTCACAGAGTTGAACCTTTTTTTTTGATTGAGCAGTTTTGAAAAACTCTTTTTATATAATCTGCAAGTGGATATTTGGAGCACTTTGAGGCCCATGGTGGAAAAGGAAATATCTTCACATAAAAACTAGACAGAAGCATTCTGAGAAACTTATCTGTGATGTGTGCATTCATCTCACAGTGTTGAACATTTCTTTTGATTGATCAGTTTTGAAACACTGTCTTTGTAGAATCTGCAAGAGGATATTTGGAGTGCTTTATGGCCTATGGTGTAAAAGGAAATATCTTCTCATAAAAACCAGACAGAAGCATTCTGAGAAACTTCTTTGTGATGTGTGCATTCAACACACAAAGGTGAACCTTTCCATTGATTGAGCAGTTTACAATCATTCCTTTTGTAGAATCTAAAATTGAATATTTGGAGCGATTTGCGGCCCATGGTGCAAAAGGAAATATCTTCACATAAAAACTAGACAGAAGCATTCTGAGAAACTTCTTTGTGATGTGTGTGTTCATCTCACAGATTTGAACCTTTCTTTTGAATGAGCAGTTTTTAAACACTCTATTTGTAGAATCTGCAAGTCGATATTTGAAGCGCTTTGAGGTCAATGGTGGATAAGGAAAAATCTTCATATAAAGATTAGACAGAAGCATACTGAGAAACTTCTTAGTGATGTGTGCGTCCATCTCACAGAGTTGAAGATTTCTTTTGATTGAGCCGTTTTGAAACACTCTTTTTGTAGAATCTGCAGGTGGATACTTGAAGTGCTTTGAGGCCTAAGGTGGAAAAGGATATATCTTCACATGAAAATTAGACAGAAGCATCCTGAGAAACTTCTCTTTGATGTGTGCATTCATCTCACAGAGTTGAACATTTCTATTGATGGAACAGTTTTCAAACACTGTTTTTGTAGAATCTACAAGTGGATAGTTGGAGCGCTTTGAGCCCTGTGGTGGAAAAGAAAATATCTTCACATAAAAATTAGACTGACGCATTCTGAGAAACTTCTTTGTGATGTGTGCATTAATCTCACAGAGTTGAACCTTTCTTTTGATTGAGCAGTTTTGAAAAACTCTTTGTATAATCTACAAGTGGATATTTGGAGCACATTGAAGCCCATGGTGGAAAAGGAAATATCTTCACATAAAAACTACACGGAAGCAAACTGAGAAACTTCTTTGTGATGTGTGCATTCAACTCACAGTGTTGAAACTTTCTTTTGATTGAGCAGTTTTGAAACACTCTTTTTGTAGTATCTGCAAATGGATATTTGGAGTGTATTGAGGCTTATGATGGAAAAGGACATATCTTCACATAAATACTAGACAGAAGCATTCTGAGAAACTTATTTGTGATGTGTGCATTGAACTCACAGAATTTTCTTTAAAATGACCAATTTTGAATCGTTCTTCTTGTAGAATCCACAAGTGGATATTTGGAGAGCATTGAGGCCTATGGTGGAAAAGGAAGTATCTTCTCATAAAAACTTGACAGATGCATTCTGAGAAATTACTTTGTGATATGTGCCTTCATCTCACAGAGTTGAACCCGTCTTTTTGTTGAGCAGTTTTGAAACAGTCCTTTTGTAGTATTTGCATGTGGATGTTTGGAGTGCCTTGGGGCCTATGGTGGAAAAAGAAATATCTTCACATAAAAACTAAACAGGAGCATTTTGAGAAATTTCTCTGTGATGTTTGCATTCATCTCACAGAGTTAAACCTTTTTTAATTGAGCAGTGTTGAAACACTCTTTTTGTACTATCTGCAAGTGGATATTTGGAGAGCTTTGAGGCCTATGGTGGAAAAGGAAATATCTTCACATAAAAGCTAGACAGAAGCATTCTGAGAAACTTCTTTGTGATGTGTGCATTCAACTCACGACTTTGAATTGTTCTTTTGATTGAGCAGTTTTTAAACACAGTTTCAGAAGAATCTGCAAGTGGATATTTTGCATGATTTGTGAGCTTTACTGGAAAAGGAAATATCTTCACATAAAAACTAGACAGAAGCATTCTGAGAAACTTCTTTGTGATGTGTGGATTCATCACACAGAGTTGAACCTTTCTTTTAATTGATCAGTGTTGAAACACTCTTTTTGTAGAATCTGCAAGTGGATATTTGGATCACTTTGAGGGCTATGGTGGAAAAGGAAATATCTTCATGTAAAAACTAGACAGATGCATTCTGAGAAACTTCTTTGTGATGTCTGCATTCATCTCACAGAGTTGAACCTTTATTTTGATTGAGCAGTTTTAAAACACTCTTTTTGTAGAACCTGCAGTTGGATATTTGGAGAGTTTGAGGCCCATGGAGGAAAAGGAAATATCTTCACATAAAAACTAGACAGAAGCATTCTGAGAAACTATTTTGTGAAGTGTGCGTTCATCTCTCAGAGTTGAACCTTTCTTTTGACTGAGCAGTTTTTAAACACTCTATTTGTAGAATATGCAAGTGGATATTTGGGGAGCTTTGAGGTCAAAGCTTGAAAAGGAAATATCTTCATATAAAGAAAAGACAGATGCATTCTGAGAAACATCCTAGTGATGTGTGCATTCATCTCACAGAGTTGAACATTTCTTTTGATTGAGCAGTTTTGAAACACTCTTCTGTAGAATCTGTGGGTGGATATTTGGAGCGCTTTGAGGCCTATGGTGGAAAAGGAAATATCTTCACATGAAAATTAGACAGAAGCATTCTGAGAAACTTCTTTTTGATCTGTACATTCATCTCACAGAGTTGAAAGTTTCTATTGATTGAGCAGTTTTGAAAGTCTCTTTGTAGAATCTGCAAGTGGATATTTGGAGCACTTTGAGCCCTATGGTGGAAAAGGAAATATCTTCACTTAAAAAGTACACAGAAGCACTATGAAAAACTTCTTTTTGATGTGTGCATTCATCTCACAGGGATGAATCTTTCTTTTGATTTTGCAGTTGTGAAACACTGTTTTTGTAGGAACTGCAATTGGATATTTGGAGCGCTTTGAGGCCTATGTTGGAAAAGGTAATATCTTCACATAAAAATGAGACAGAAGCATTCTGAGAAACTTCTTTGTGATGTCTCCATTCATCTCACAGAGTTGAACCCATCTTTTGATCGACCAGTTTTGAAACACTCTTTTTGTAGAATGTGCAAGTGGATATTTGGAATGCTTTGCGGCTTATGGTGGAAAAGAAATATATTCACATAAAAACTAGAAAGAAGCATTCTGAGAAACTTCTTTGTGATGTGTGCATTCATCTCACAGAGTTGAAGCTTTCTTTTTGTTGACCAGTTTTGAAACACTCTTCTTGTAAAATCTGCAAGTGGATTTTTTAGAGCGCTTTGAGCCCTATGGTGGAAAAGGAAATATTTTCACATAAAAACTACACAGAAACATTCTGAGAAACTTCTTTGTGATGTGTGCATTCAACTCACAGAGTTGAAACGTTATTTTGATTGAGCAGTTTTGAAACACTCTTTTTGCAGATTCTGCAAGTGGATATTTTGAGTGCTGTTAGGCCTATGATCAAAAGGAAATTTCTTCACATAAAAACTAGAGACAAGCATTCTGAGAGACTTATTTGTGATGTGTGCATTCATCTCAGAGAGTTGAACCATTCTTTTGATTGAGCAGTTTGGACATACTATTTTTGTAGAATCTGCAAATGGGTATTTGGAGACCTTTGCTTCCTATGGTGGAAAAGGAAATATCTTCACATAAAAACTAGAAAGAAGCATTCTGAGAAACTTCTTTGTGATGTTTGCCTTCATCTCACAGAGTTGAACTTTTCTTTTAAATGTGCAGCTTTGAAAAAGTCTTCTTGTAGTATCTGCAGGTGGATATTTGGAGTGCTTTGCAGCCTAGAGTGGAAAAGGTGATATCTTCAGATAGAAACTAGACAGAAGCATTCTGAGAAACTTCTTTGTGATGTGTGCATTCATCTCACAGAGTTGAACTTTCTTTTGATTGAGCAGTTTTGTACCAGTCGTTTTGTAGAATCAGCAAAGGGGTATTTTTGAGCCCATTGAGGCCTATGGGGTAATAGGAAATATCTTCACATAAAAACTAAATATAATTTCTGAGAAAATTCTTTGTGATGTGTGCTTTCATCTCACAGTGTTGAAACTTTCTTTTGATTGGTCAGTTTGGAATAAGTCTCTTTGTAGAATCTGCAAGTGGATATTTGGAGCACTTTGAAACCTATGGTGAAAAAGAAATATCTTCAGGTAAAAAACAGACAGAAGCGTTCTGAGAAACTTCTTTGTGATGTGTGCATTCATTTCACAGACTTGAACCTTTGTATTGATTGAGCAGTTCGGAAACAGTCATTTTGTAGACTCTGTAGAGGGATATTTCTCAGACCACTGAGGCCTCTGGGGAAATAGGAAATATCTTCAGATAAGAACTAAACAGAAACATTCTGAGAAACTTCCTTCTGATGTGTGCATTCATCTCACAGATTTGAACCTTTCTTTTGATTGAGCAGTTTGGAAGCAGTCTTTCTGTATTATCTGCAAATGGATATTTGGAGCTCTTTTTATGCTTTTTACGTTGAAAAGGAAATTTATTCGCATAAAAACTTGACAGAAGCATTCTGAGGAACTTCTTTTTTATGTGTGCATTCATTTCACAGAGTTGAAGCTTTCTTTTGATTGAGTAGTTTTGAAACACTCTTCTTGTAGTATCTTCAAGTGGATATTTGTAGCATTTTGGGGCCTATAGAGGAAAAAGATCTATCTTCACATGAAACCTAGACAGAAGCATTCTGAGAACCTTCTCTGTGATATGTGCATTCATCTCACAGAATTGAACCTTTCTTTTGATTGAGCAGTTTGGAAACCCACTTTTTATAGAATCTGCACGTGTATATTTGGCGCGCTTTGTGGCCTATAGTGGAAAAGGAAATAACTTCACATAAAAACTAGACAGAAGCATTCTGAGTAACTTTCTGTGACTTGTGCATTCATCTCATAGAGTTGAATCTTTCTTTTGATTGAGCAGTTTGGAAACTGTCCTTTTGTAGAATCTGCAAATGGATATTTGGAGCACTTTGCAGACTAGTTGGAAAGAGAAACATCTTCATATTAAAACTAGATAGAAACATTCTGAGAAACTTCTTTGTGATGTGTGCATTCATGTCACAGGATTGAAACTTTCCTTGGATTGAGAAGTTTGGAAAGAGTCCTTTTGTAGAATCTGCAAAGGGATATTTGTGAGCCCATTGAGGTCTATGGTGAAATAGGAAACGTCTTCTCATAAAAACTAGATGGAAGCTTTCCAAAAAACTTCTTTGTGCTGTGTGCTTTCATCTCACAGTGTTGAAACTCTCTTTTGATTGAGCAGTTTGGAAATGCTCTTTTTGTAGAACCTGGAAATGGATCTGCACATAAAAACTAGACAGAATCTTTCTGAGAAACTTCTTTGTGACGCGTGCTTTCTTCTCAGATTTGGATCTTCCTTTTCATTGAGCAGTTTGGCAACAAGTCATTTTGTAGAATCTGCAAAGCGATATATGTGAGCAGTTTGAAGCCTATGGTGAGAAAGTAAATATCTTCACATAAAACCTAGACAGAAGCATTTTGAGAAAACTCTTTGTGATGTTTGCATTCATCTCACTGAGTTGAACCTTTCTGTTCATTGAGCAGTGTGGAAACATACTTTTTGTGCAATCTGCAAAGGAATATTTGTTTGTGGTTTGAGACCTATGGTTAAAAAGTAATATCTTCACATAAAAACAAGACAGAAGCATTCTGAGAAACGAATTTTTTATGTATGTATTCATCTCATAGAGTTGAACGTTTCTTTGGATGAAGCAGTTCGGAAACAGTTTCTTTGTAGAATCTGAAAAGGGATATTTTTGATCCCTTTGAGGCATAAGGTGAAATAGGAAATATCTTCACATAAAAACTAGACAGAAACTTTCTGAGAAACTTCCTTGTGACGTGGGCTTTCATCTCCCAGATTTGAACCTTTATTTTGATTGAGCATTTGGAAAGAGTCTTTTTCTAGTATCTGCAGAGGGCTATTTGTGAGCAGACTGAGGTCTATAGTGAAAAGGAAATGGCTTCTCAAAAAAACCAGATAGAAGCATTCTGAGAAACTTCTTTGTAATGTGTGCATTCATCTCACAGAGTTAAACTTTTCTTTTGATTGAGTTGTTTGGAAACACTCTTTTTTGTAGCATCTGCAAGAGTATACTTCTGAGCCCATTGAGGCCTATTTTGAAATATGAAATATCTTCACAAAAAACTAGATATAAGGTTTCTAAGAAACTTCTTTGTGATGTGTGCTTTCATCTCACAGAGTTGAACCTTTCTTTTGATTGAGCAGATTGGAAACACTCTTTTTGTAGAATCTGCAAGTGGATATTTGGAGTGCTTTGAGGCCCATGGTGAAAAAGGAAGTCTTCATATAAAAACTAAACAGAAGTTTTCTGAGAAATTTCTTTGGGATGTGTGCATTCATCTCAAAGGGTTGAACCACTCTTTTGATTGAGCAGTTTGGAAACAGTCTTTCGTAGAATCTGCAAATGGATATTTGGAGCGCTTTGAGGCCTATGGTGAAAAAGGAAACTTCTTCACATAACACTAGACAAAAGCATTCTGAGGAACCTCTTTGTGATGTGTGCTTTCATCTCACAGAGTTTAACCTTTCTTTTCATTGAGCAGTATGGAAACTGTCTTTTTGTAGTATCTGCAAAGGGATATTTGTGAGCAGTTTGAGGCCTATGGTGAAAAAGGAAATACCTTCATATAAAAACCAGACAGAAGCTTTCTGAGAAACTTCTATGTGATGTGTTCTTTCATCTCACAGAATTGAACCTGTCTTTTGATTGATCATTTTGGAAACAGTCTTTTTGTAGAGTCTGCAAATAGATATTTGGAGGGCGTTGAGCCAAGGGTGAAATAGCAACTGGCTTCACGTGAAAACTAGACAGAAGCTTTCTGAGAACCTTCTTTGTGATGTGTGCATTGTTCTCACACAGTTGAACTTTCCTTTGATTTAGCAGTTTGCAAACAGTATTTTTGTAGAATCTGCAAGTGGATACTTGTAACGCTTTGAGGCCTATGTTGAAAAAGAAATATCTTCCATAAAAATTAGACAGAAAATTTCTAAGAAAATTCTTTGTGATGTGTTCATTCATCTCACAGAGTTGAACCTTTCTTCTGATTGAGCAGTTTTGAAAAACTCTTTTTGTAGAATCTGCAAGTGGATATTTGTGTCACTTTTAGCCCTATGTTGGAAAAGGAAATATCTCCCCATAAAAACTGGACAGAAGCATTCTGAGAAACTTCTTTGTGTTGTGTGCATTCAACTTACAGAGTTGATCCTTTCTTTTGATTGAGCAGTTTTGAAACACTCTTTTTGTAGAATCTGCAAGTGGATATATGGAGCGCTTTGCGGCCTAGAGTGGAAAAGGAAATATCTTCACATAAAAACTAGACAGAAGCATTCTGAGAAAATTCTTTGTGATGTGTGCATTCATCTCACCGAGTACAAACTTCCTTTTGATTGACCAGTTTTGAAATGCTCTTTTTGTAGAATCTGTAAGTGGATATTAGTGGCGATTTGAGGCCTATCTTTGAAAAGGAAATATCTTCATATAAAAACTAGACCGAAGCATTCTGAGAAACTTCTTAGTGATGTGTGTATTCGTCTCAGAGAGTTGAATGATACTTTTGATTAAGCAGTTTGGAAACAGTCTTTTTGTAGTATCTGCATGTGGGTATTTGGAGCACTTTGATGCCTATGGTGGAAAATGAAATACCTTAACATAAAAATTAGACAGAAGCATTCTGAGAAACTTCTTTGTGATGTTTGCATTCATCTCACAGAGTTGAAACTTTCCTTTGATTGAGCAGTTTTGAAACACTCTTTTTGTAGAATCTGCAAGTGGATATTTGGAGTGCTGTGAGGCCAATGGTGGAAAAGGACATATCTTCACAATAAAAAATGATAAAGGGGATATCACCACTGATCCCACAGAAATACAAACTACCATCAGAGAATATTACAAACACCTCTATGCAAATAAACTAGAAAATCTAGAAGAAATGGATAAATTCCTCAACACATACACCCTCCCAAGACTAAACCAAGAAGAAGTTCAATCTCTGAATAGACCAATAACAGGAGCTGAAATTATGGCAATAATCAATAGCTTACCAACCAAAAAAAGTCCAGGACCAGATGGGTTCACAGCCGAATTCTACCAGAGGTACAAGGAGGAGCTGGTACCATTCCTTCTGAAACTATTCCAATCAATAGAAAAAGAGGGAATCCTCCCTAACTCATTTTATGAGGCCAGCATCATCCTTATACCAAAGCCTGGCAGAGACACAACAAAAAAAGAGAATTTTAGACCAATATCCTTGATGAACATTGATGCAAAAATCCTCAATAAAATACTGGCAAACAGAATCCAGCAGCACATCAAAAAGCTTATCCACCATGATCAAGTGGGCTTCATCCCTGGGATGCAAGGCTGGTTCAATATACGCAAATCAATAAATGTAATCCAGCATATAAACAGAACCAAAGACAAAAACCACATGATTATCTCAATAGATGCAGAAAAGGCCTTTGACAAAATTCAACAACCCTTCATGCTAAAAACTCTCAATAAATTAGGAATTGATGGGACGTATCTCAAAATAATAAGAGCTATTTATGACAAACCCACAGCCAATATCATACTGAATGGGCAAAAACTGAAAGCATTCCCTTTGAAAACTGGCACAAGACAGGGATGCCCTCTCTCGCCACTTCTATTCAACATAGTGTTGGAAGTTCTGGCCAGGGCAATTAGGCAGGAGAAGGAAATCAAGGGTATTCAATTAGGAAAAGAGGAAGTCAAATTGTCCCTGTTTGCAGATGACATGATAGTGTATCTAGAAAACCCCATTGTCTCAGCCCAAAATCTCCTTAAGCTGATAAGCAACTTCAGCAAAGTCTCAGGATACAAAATCAATGTGCAAAAATCACAAGCATTCTTATACATCAATAACAGACAAACAGAGAGCCAAATCATGAGTGAACTCCCATTCACAATTGCTTCAAAGAGAATAAAATACCTAGGAATCCAACTTACAAGGGATGTGAAAGACCTCTTCAAGGAGAACTACAAACCACTGCTCAAGGAAATAAAAGAGGATACAAACAAATGGAAGAACATTCCATGCTCATGGGTAGGAAGAATCAATATCATGAAAATGGCCATCCTTCCCAAGGTAATTTACAGATTCAATGCCATCCCCATCAAGCTACCAATGACTTTCTTCACAGAATTGGAAAAAACTACTTTAAAGTTCATATGGAACCAAAAAAGAGCCCGCATCGCCAAGTCAATCCTAAGCCAAAAGAACAAAGCTGGAGGCATCACGCTACCTGACTTCAAACTATACTACAAGGCTACAGTAACCAAAACAGCATGGTACTGGTACCAAAACAGAGATATAGATCAATGGAACAGAACAGAGCCGTCAGAAATAATGCCACATATCTACAACCATCTGATCTTTGACAAACCTGAGAAAAACAAGAAATGGGGAAAGGATTCCCTATTTAATAAATGGTGCTGGGAAAACTGGCTAGCCATATGTAGAAAGCTGAAACTGGATCCCTTCCTTACACCTTATACAAAAATCAATTCAAGATGGATTAAAGACTTAAATGTTAGACCTAAAACCATAAAAACCCTAGAAGAAAACCTAGGCAATACCATTCAGGACATAGGCATGGGCAAGGACTTCATGTCTAAATCACCAAAAGCAATGGCAACAAAAGCCAAAATTGACAAATGGGATCTAATTAAACTAAAGAGCTTCTGCACAGCAAAGGAAACTACCATCAGAGTGAACAGGCAACCTACAAAATGGGAGAAAATTTTCGCAACCTACTCATCTGACAAAGGGCTAATATCCAGAATCTACAATGAACTCCAACAAATTTACAAGAAAAAAACAAACAACCCCATCAAAAAGTGGGCGAAGGACATGAACAGACACTTCTCAAAAGAAGACATTTATGCAGCCAAAAGACACATGAAAAAATGCTCACCATCACTGGCCATCAGAGAAATGCAAATCAAAACCACAATGAGATACCATCTCACACCAGTTAGAATGGCGATCATTAAAAAGTCAGGAAACAACAGGTGCTGGAGAGGATGTGGAGAAATAGGAACACTTTTACACTGTTGGTGGGACTGTAAACTAGTTCAACCCTTGTGGAAGTCAGTGTGGCGATTCCTCAGGGATCTAGAACTAGAAATTCCATTCGACCCAGCCATCCCATTACTGGGTATATACCCAAAGGACTATAAATCATGCTGCTATAAAGACACATGCACACGTATGTTTATTGCCGCATTATTCACAATAGCAAAGACTTGGAACCAACCCAAATGTCCAACAATGATAGACTGGATTAAGAAAATGTGGCACATCTACACCATGGAATACTATGCAGCCATAAGAAATGATGAGTTCATGTCCTTTGTAGGGACATGGATGAAATTGGAAATCATCATTCTCAGTAAACTATCGCAAGAACAAAAAACCAAACACCGCATATTCTCACTCATAGGTGGGAATTGAACAATGAGAACACATGGACACAGGAAGGGGAACATCACACTTCAGGGACTGTTGTGGGTTGGGGGGAGGGGGGAGGGATAACATTGGGAGATATACCTAATGCTAGATGACGAGTTGGTGGGTGCAGTGCACCAGCATGGCACATGTATACATATGTAACTTACTGCACATTGGGCACATGTACCATAAAACCTAAAGTATAATAATAATAATAATAATAATAATTACAATAAAAAAAAAAAAAAAAAAAAGAACTGTAAAGCAGGTCTCCTAAAAACAGCCTTGTGATGTGTGAATTCATCTCACAGAGGTAAGTGGTTTCTTTTGTCTGATCAGTCTGGAAACTCTGTTCTTGTAAAATCTGAAAAAGGGTATTTTTGGGCACTTTGAGGCCTGTGTTGACAAAGGAAATATCTTCACATACAAAGTATAAAGTTTCTGAGATACTTCTTTGTGATATGTGCATTCATCTCACAGAGTTGAAACTCTTTTTTGATTCAACAGTTTGGAAACGGTATATTTGCAGAATCTGCAAACTGATATTTGTGAGCATTTTGAGGCCTATGCAGAAAAAGAAGTATCTTCACAGAAAAGTATAAAGAAGGTTTCTGAGAAACTGTTTTGTGATGTCTGTGTTCATCTCACAGAGGTAAACGATTCTTTTCTTTGATCAGTTGGGAAACTCTGTTGTTTTAGAATCTGCTAAGGGATATTTGTGAGTGCATAGAACCCCAGGTTGAAAAAGGAATTGTCTTCACATAAAAACTAGACAGAAGCCTACTGAGAAACTTCTTGGTGATGTGTGCATTCATCTTACAGAACTGAAACTTTCTTTTGATTGAGCAGTTTGGAAACGTCTTTTTGTGGAACATTTAAAGAGATATTTCTGAGCTCTTTAAGGCCTATGGTGAAAGAGAAAATATCTTCACATAAAAACTAGACTAAAGAATTTGAGAAACTTCTTTGTGATGTATGCATTCATCTCACAGAGTTCAACGATTATTTTGCTTGAGCAGTTGGGAAACCGTCTTTTTGTAGGATCTGCAAAGTATATTTCTGAGCCCTTTGAGGTCTATGGTTAAAGGGAAATATCTTCATATAAAAACTGTAAAGAAGGTTTGTGAACAACTTCTTTGTGATGTGTGCATTCATCTCACAGAGTGGAACCATTTCTTTGACTCAGCAGTTTGGAAAGTCTTTTTTTAGGATCTGCAAAGGGATATTTTTGAGCACTTTGAGGCCCATGGTGAAAAAGGAAACACATTCACATAAAAACAAGATAGAAGCTTTCTGAGAAACATCTTTTTGATATATGCATTCATTCCACAGAGGTGAACCATTCTTTTGGTGAGCAGTTTGGAAAGAGTATTTTGTAGAATTTCCAAAGGGGTATTAGTTAGCACTTTGTGTCATATGTTTAAAAAGGAATTATCTTTACATAAATACTAGACAGAATATTTCTGAGAAACTGCTTTGTGATAGGTGCTTTCATCTCACAGAGGTAACCATTTCTCTTCATTGAGCAGATTCTGTTCTTGTAAAATCTGCAAAGGGATATTTGTCAGTGCTTTGAGGTGTATGGTGAAAAAGTAATTATCTTCATGTAAAAACTAGACAGAAGCTTTCTGTGAAACATCTTGGAGATGCAAGAATTCATCTCACAGAGTTGAGACATTCTTTTGATTGAGCAGTTTGTAAACAGTATTTTGGTAGAATCTGCAAAGGGATATTCGTAATACTTTGAAGCCTATGCTGAAAAAGGAAATATTTTCACATGAAAACTAGAGAAAACCTTTCTGAGAAACCTCTTTGTGGTGTGTGCATTCAGCTCACAGATTTGAACCTTTCTTTGGATTGAGCAATTTGGAAACAGTATTTTAGTAGAATCTGGAAAGGCATATTCTTGAGAGCTTTGAGGCCTATGATGAAATAGGAAATATCTTCACATAAAAACTAGACAGAAGCTTTCCAAGAAATTTCTTTGTGATGTATGCATTCATCTCATAGAGTTCAACCATTCTTTTGATTGAACAGTTTGGAAACAGTCTTTTTGTAGAATCTGCAAAGGGATATTTAAGAGTGCTTTGAGGCCTATGGTGAAAAAGGAAATATATACACATAAAAAGTATAAACAAGGTTTCTCAGAAACAGCTTTGTGATGTATGCATTCATCTCACAGAGGTAAACGTGTCTTTTCTCTGGTCAGTCTGGAAACTGTTCTTGTAGAGTCTGCAAAGGGATATTTGTGAGTGCTTTGAGGCCTATGGTGAAAAAGGAAATATCTTCACATAAAAATTAGAGAGAGGCTTTCTGAGAAACCTCTTTGTGATGTGGGCATTCATCTCACAAAGATGAAACTTACTTTTGATTGAGCAGTATGGAAATGGTCTGTTTGTCGAATCTGCAAAGGGATATTTATGAGTGCTTTGAGGCCAATGGTGAAAAAGGAAATATATTCATATAAAAGTTATAAAGAAGGTTTCTTAGAAACAGCTTTGTGATGTGGGCATTGATCTCACAAAGGTAAAAGTTTGTTTTCTCTGATCAGTCTGGAAACTGTTCTTGTAGAATCTTCAAAGGAACATTTGTGAGTGCATTGAGGCCTATGGTGAAAAAGGAAATATCTTCACATAAAAACTAGACAGAAACTTTCTTAGTGGCTTCTTTGTGATGTGTGCAATCATCTCACAGAGTTGAACCATTCTTTTGATTGAGCAATCTGGAAACAGTCTTTTTGTAGAATCTGCAAGGGATATTTGTCAGGACTTTGAGTGCTATGGTGAAAAAGGAAATATCTTTACATAAAAAATGGACAGAAGACCCGTGAGAAACCTCTTTGTGATGTGTGCATCTATCTCACAGAGTTCAAGCATTTATTTGATTGAGCAGTTTGGAAGCAGTCTTTTTGCAGAATCTGCAAAGGGATATTGCTGAGCACTTTGAGGCCTATGCTGAAAAAGGAAATATCTTCACATAAAAACTGTAAAGAAGGTTTATGAGAAACTTCTTTGTGATATATGCATTCATCTCACAGAGTTGAACTTTTTTTTTATGGAAGCATTTGGAAACAATCTTTTTGTAGAATCTGCAAAGGGATATTTTTGAGCGCTTTGAGTCCTAGGCAGAAAAAAGAAATATCATCACATAAAAAGTATAAAGAAGGTTTCTGAGAAACAGTTTTCTGATGTGTGCATTCATCTCGCAGAGGAAAACGTTTGTTTTCTTTGATCAGTCCGGAAATTCTGTTCTTGTAGAATCTGCTAAGGGATATTTGTGAGCAGATGGAGGCCTATGGTGAAAAAGGAAACGTCTTCATATAAAAATTAGACAGAATCCTCCTGCAAAACTTCTTAGTGATTTGTGCATTCATCTCACAGGGTTGAAACTTTCTTTTCATTGAGCCGTTTGGAAACAGTCTTTTTGTAGAACCTGTAAACGGATATTTGGAGCACTCTCAGGCCTATGGTGAAAAAGGAAATATATTCATATAAAAACTAGACTGAAGGTTTCTGAGAAACTTCTTTGAGATATGTGCATTCATCTCACAAAGTTCAATAATTCTTTTTATTGAGCAGTTTGGAAACAGTCTTTTTGTAGAATCTGCAAAGAGATATTTGTGAGGGCTTTGAGGCCTATGGTGAAAAAGGAAATATCTTTGCAGAAAAACTATAAAGAAGGTTTCTGAGAAACTTCTTTGTGATGTGTGCATTCATCTCACACAGTTCAAACTTTCTTTTGATTGAGGAGTTTGGAAACAGTCTTTTTTAATATTCTTCAAGTGTATATTTGTGAACAATTTGAGGCTCATGGTGAAAAAGGAAACATTCACATAAAAACTTAATAGAAGCTTTCTGAGAAACTTCTTTTTGATGTGTGCATTCATCTCACAGAGTAGAACTTTTCTTTTGATGAGGAGTGTGGAAACAGACTTTTTGTAGAATCTGCAAAGGGACAATTTTGAGTGCTTTGCGTCCAGTGGTGAAAAAGGAAATACCTTCACATGAAAACTAGACAGAATGCTTCTGAGAAACTGCTTTGTGATATGTGCATTCATCTCCCAGATGTGTCTGTCTCTTTTCATTGAGAAGATTGGAAACTCTTTTATTGTAAAATCTGCAAAGGGATATTTGTGAGCCCTTTGAAGTGTATGGTGAAAAAGAAATATCTTCACATAAAAACTACACAGAAGCTTTCTGAGAAACATCCTGGCAATGTGAGCATTTATCTCACAGAGTTGAAACATTCTTTTGATTGAGCAGTGTGTAAAGAGTCTTTTTGTAGAATCTGCAAAGGGATATTTGTGAACGTTTTGAGGCCTATGGTGAAAAAGGAAATATCTTCACATAAAAACTAGAGAATGCTTTCAGAGAAACCTCTTTGTGGTGTGCATACATCTCACAGAGTTGAACCTTTCTTTTGATTGAGCAATTTGGAAAAAGTATTTTTGTAGAATCTGTAAAGGGATATTTGTGAGCACTTTGAAGCCTATGGTGAAAAAGCAAGCATCTTCACATAAAATCTAGACAGAAGCGTTCTGAGAAACTTCTTTGTGATGTGTGCATTCATCACACAGAGTTGAACCTTTGTTTTGATTGAGCATTTTAGAAACAGTCTTTTTGTAGAATCTGCAAATGGATATTTGGAGCAATTTGAGGCCTATGGTGATAAAGGAAATATATTCACATAAAAACTAGACTGAAGGTTTCTGAGAAACTTCTTTGAGATGTGTGCATTCATCTCACAGTGTTCAATAATTCCTTTTATTGAGCAGTTTGGAAACAGTCTTTTTGTAGAATCTGCAAAGGGATATTTGTGAGGGCTTTGAGGCCTATGGTGAAAAAGGAAATATTTTCACAGAAAAATTATAAAGAAAGTTTCTGAGAAACTTCTTTGTGATGTGTGCATTCATCTCACAGAGTTGAAACATTCTTTGGATTGAGCAATTCAGAAACAGTCTTTTTGTACAATCTGCAAAGGGATATTTAGGAGTGTGTTGAGGCCTATGGTGAAAAAGGAAGTATCTTCACATAAAAAACTAGAAAGAAGCATTCTGAGAAGCTGTTTTAAGATATGTGTATTCATCTCACAGAGGTAAACGTTTCTTTTCATTAAGCAGTTTGTAAACACTGTTATTCTAGAATCTACAAAGGGATATTTTTGAGTGTTTTGAGACCCAGATTGAAAAAGGAACTATCTTCACATAAAAACTAGTGAGAAACTTGCTGAGAAACTACTTTCTGATGTGTGCATTCATCACAGAGAGTTGAATATTTCTTTTGATTGAGCAGTTTGGAAACAGTCTTTTTGTAGATTCTGCAAAGGTATATTTGGGAGTCCGTTGAGACCTATGTTCAAAAAGGAAATATCTTCACATAAAAACGAGAAGGAAGTTTTATGAGAAACTTCTTTGTGATGTGTACATTCGTCTCACGGGGTTGAACCATTCTGTTTATTGAGCAGTTTGGAAACAGTCTTTTCATAGATATTGCAAAGGGATATCTGGGAGCGCATTGAGGCATATGGTGAAAAAGGAAATATCTTCACATAAAAAGTAGAAAGAAATTTTCTGAGTAACTCCTTTGTGACGTGTGCATTCATCACACAGAAGTAAAAGTTTCTTCCCATTGAGCAGTTAGTTTTTATGTCAAGATATTTCCATTTGCACCATAGACCTCAAACCGCCTACATATATCCCTTTGCAGATTCTACAAAAAGACTGTTTCCAAACGGCTTAAAGAAAACCTCCACTCTGTGAGATGAAAGCACACATCACAGAGAAGTTTCTCAGAAAGTTTCTGTCTAGTTTTTATTTGTGGATACTCCCTTTTTCACCATAGGCCTCAAACCACTCATAAATAACCCTTTGCAGATTCTACAAGAAGACTGTTTCCAAACTACTCAATCAAAAGAAAGGTTCAACTCTGTAAGGCGAATGCACACATAACAAAGAAGTTTCTCAGAAAGCTTCTGTCTAGTTTTTATTTGAAGATGTTTGCTTTTTCAATATAGGCCTCAAAGCCCTCAAAAATGTCCCTTTACAGATTTTACAAAAAGACTGTTCCCAAACTGCTCAACCTAAATAAAGTTTCAACTCTTTGAGATGAATGCATACATCACAAAGAAGTTTCTCAGAAAGCTTCCATCCAGTTTTTATGTGAAGATACTTCCTTTTTCACCATAAGTCTCAAAGTATTCAAATTATCACTTTGCAGATTCTACAAAAAGATATTTTCCAACATGCTCTATCTAAAGAAAGGTTCAACACTGTGAGAAGAATGCACACATCAAAAAGAAGTTTCTCAGAATGCTTCTGTCTAGTTTTTATGTGAAGATATTTCCTTTTTCACCATAGGTCAAAAAGGTATCCCAAATACCTCTTTGTACATTCTACAAAAGGACTGTTTCCAAACTGCTCAATCCAAAGACAGGTTCAGCTCTTTGGGAAGAATGTGCACATCACAACGAAGTTTCTCAGAAAGCTTCTTTCTAGTTTTTGTGTGAAGATATTTCTTTTTTCACCATAGGCTTCAAAGGGCTCAGAAATATCGCAAAGCAGATTTGACAAAAAGACTCTATCCAAACTGGTCAATGAAAAGAAGACTTCAAATCTGTGAGATGAATGAGCACATCACAAAGAATTTTCTCAGAAAGCTTCTGTCTAGTTTTTATGTGAAGATATTTCCATTTTCACCATAGACCTGAAACCACCCACATATATCCCTTTGCAGATTCTACAAAAAGATTGTTTCCAAACTGCTCAATCAAAGAAAGCTTTCTACTCTGTGAGATGAATGCACACATCACAGAGAAGTTTCTCAGAAAGTTTCTGTCTAGTTCTTATTTGTTGATACTCCCTTTTTCACCACAGGCCTTAAACTGCTCATAAATAACCCTTTGCAGATTCTACAAAAGGATTGATTGCAAACTCCTCAATCAAACGAAAGTTCAGCTGTGTGAGATGCATGCACACATTACAAACAAGTTTCTCAGAACGTTTCTGTCTAGTTTTTATGTGAAGATACTTCTTTTTCACCATAAGCCTCAAAGCGTTCACAAGTTTTCCTTTGCAGATTCTATGAAAAGACTGTTTCCAAACAGCTTAATCAAAAGAAAGGTTCAACTCTGCGTGATGAATGCACACATCACAAAGAAGTTTCTCAGAAGGCTTCTGTCCAGATTTTATTTGTGGATATTTCCTTTTTCACAATAGGCCTCAATAAGCTCACAAATATTCCTTTGCATATTCTACAAAAAGACTGTTTCCAAACTACTCAATGAAAGAAAATTCAACTCTGTGAGATGAATGCACACATCACAAAGTGGTTTCTCAGAATGCTTCTGTCTAGATTTTATATGAAGATATTTCCTTTTTCACCACATGCCTCAAACCGCTCATAAACATCCTTTGCAGATTCTCCAAAAAGACTGTTATCAAGCTGCTCAACCAAAAGAAAGATTGAACTCTTTGAGATGCATACAGCCATCACAAAGAAGTTTCCCAGAAAACATGAGTCTAGTTTTTATGTGAAGATATTTCCTTTTTCACCATAAGCCTCAAAGCATTCACAAATATAACTTTTCAGGTTCTATGAAAAGGCTGTTTCCAAACTGCTCAATCAAAAGAAAATTTCAACCCTGTGAGATGACTGCACACATCACAGAAAAGTCTTTCAGAAAGCTGCTGTCTACATTTTATTTTTTGATATTTCCTTTTTCACCATAGGACTCAAACTGCTGAAACATATCGCTTTGCAGATTCTACAAAAAGACGGTTTTGAAACTGCCCAGTGAAAAGAAAGATTCAACTCTCTGAAATGAATGCACACATCACAAAGAAGTTTCTCAGAATGCTTCTGTCTAGGTTTTATGTGAAGATATTTCCCTTTTCACTGCAGACTTCAAACCACTCATAAATATACCCTTGCATATTCTACAAAAAGACTGTTTCCAACCCGATAAGTTGAAAGAAAGTTTTAACTCTGTGAGATGAATTCACACATCACAAGGAAGTTTCTCAGAAAGTTTCTGTATAGTTTTTATGTGAAGATATTTCCTTTTTCACCATATGCCTCAAAACGCCTTCAAATATCCCTTTACAGATTCTACAAAAAGACTTTTTCCAAACTATTCAATGAACACAAAGTTTCAACTCTGTGAGATGAATGCACACATCTCACAGAAGTTTCTAAGGAAGCTTCTGTATAGTTTTTATGTAAAGATATTTCCTTTTTCACCACAGGCCTCAAAGAGCTCAAAAATGTCTCCTTACAGATTCTTCAAAAAGACTGTTTTTGAACTGGTGATCAAAACAAATGTTGAACTCTGTGAGATGAATGCACACATCCTAAAAAAGTTTCGCAGAAAGCTTCTTCATAGGTTTAGGTGAATATATTTCCTTTTTCACCATAAGCCTGAAAGCATTCACAGATACCACTTTGTAGATTGTACAAAAAGATTGTTTAAAAACTGCTCAATCAAAACAAAAGTTCAACTATGTGAGATGAATGCACACATCACAAAGAAGTTTCTCAGAAAGCTTCTGTTTAGATTTTATTTGTGGATAATTCCTTTTTCACCATAGGTTTCAAACTGCTCACAAATATTCCTTGCAGTTTCTAAAAAAGATTGTTTCCAAACTACTCAATCAAAAGAGAGGTTCAACTCTGTGAGATGAACACACACATCACAAAGAAGTTTCTCAGAAAGCTTCTGTCTAGTTTTTATGTGAAGATAATTCCTTTTTCAACATAGACCTCAATGGGCTCACACATATCTCTATGCAGATTCTACAAAAAGACTGTTTCCAAACTACTCAATCAAAAGGAAGATTCAAGTCTGTGAGATGAATGCACACATCACAAAGAAGTTTCTCAGAGAGCTTCTGTCTAGATATTATTTGTGGATATTTCCTTTTTCACCATAGGCCTCAAAAGGCTCACAGATATCACTTTGCAGATTCTACAAAGACACTGTTTCCAAACTGCTCAATCTAAAGAGGGGTTCAGCAGTGTGAACTGAATGCACACATCACAAATAAGTTTCTCAGAATGCTTCTGTCTATTTTTTATGTGAAGATATTTCCTTTTTCACAATAGGCCTCAAATTGCTCACAATGTCCCTGTGCAGATTCTACATAAAGACTGTTTCCAAACTGTTCAATGAAAAGAAAGGTTCGGCCAGGTGTGGTGGCTCAGGCCTGTAATCCCAGCACTTTGGGAGGCTGAGGCAGGTGGATCATGAGGTCAGGAGATTGAGACCATCCAGGCTAACACAGTGAAACCCCGTCTCTACTAAAAATACAAAGTTAGCCAGGCGTGGTGATGGGTGCCTGTAGTACCAGCTACTCGGAAGGCTGAGGCAGGAGAATGGCATGAACCCAGAAGGTGGAGCTTGCAGTGAGCCGAGATAGCACTACTGCACTGCAGCCTGACTGAAAGAGTGAGACTCCATCTCAAAAAACAAAAAAGAAAGAAAAGAAAGTTTCAACTCTGTGAGATGAAAGCACACAACATGACAAAGTTTCTCAGAATGCTTCTCTCTAGTTTTTACATGAAGATATTTCCTTTTTCACCATAGGCCTCAAAGGGTTCACAAATATCCCTATGCAGATTCTACAAAAAGAATGCTTCCAATCTGATCAATGAAAAGGAATTTTCAACTCTGTGAGATTAATGCACACATCACAAAGAAGTTTCTCAGACTGTTTCTGTCTAGTTTTTTTTGTGTGAAGATGTTTCCTTTTTCACCATAAACCTCAAATTGTTCACAAATATCACTTTGCAGATTATACAAAAAGACAGCTCCCAAACTGCTCAGTCAAAACAAAGATTCAACTCTGTGAGATGAATGCACACATCACAAAGAAGTTTCACATAAAGCTTCAGTCTAGATTTTATTTGTGGATATTTCCTTTTTCACCTTAGGCCTCAAACCACTCACAAATAGACCTTTACAAATTCTCCAAAGAGACTGTTTCCAAACTGCTCTATCAAAACACAGGTTCAACTCCATGAGATGAATACACACATCACAAAGAAGTTTCTCAGAATGCTTCTCTATAGTTTTTATGTGAATATATTACCTTTTTCACCATATGCCTCAACATTTTCACAAATATCCCTATGCAGATTCTATAAAAATACTGCTTCCAAAATTCTGAATCAAAAGGAAGCTTCAAATCCATGAGACGAATGCATAGATCAAAAATAAGTTTCTCAGAAAGATTCTGTTAAGTTTTCATGTGCATGTATTTCCTTTTTCACCATATACCTCAAAGTGCCCAGAAATATCACTTTGCAGATTCTACCAAAAGACTGTTTCCAAAATGCTCAATCAAAAGAAAGGTTCAAACCTGTGAGATGAATGCACCCATCACAAAGAAGTTTCACACAAAGATTCTGTCCAAATTTTATTAGTGGATATTTCCTTTTTCACAATAAGCCTGAAAGGGCTCATAAATATCCCTTGGCAGAATCTACAAAAAGACTATTTAAAAACTGCTCAATCAAAAGAAAGTTTCAACTCTGTGTGATGAACGCACACATCACAAAGAGGATTCCCAGAAAGATTCTGTCTAGTTTTTATATGAAGACATTTCATTTTTCACCATAGGTGTCAAACGTCCTACATATATAACTCTGCAGATTCTTCAAAAAGCCTGTTTCCAAACTGCTCAATCAGAAGAAAGGTTGCACTCTGTGAGATGAATGCATACATCACAAAGAAGTTTCTCAGAAAGCTTTTGTCTAGTTTTTATGTGAAGACATTTCCTTTTTCACCGTAGGCCAAAAATGGATCACTAATATCACTTTGCAGATTCTACAAAAACATTGTTTCCAAACTGCTCAATCAAAAGAAAGGTTCAAACCTGTGAGATGAATGCACACATCACAAATAAGTTTCTCAGAAACTTCTGTCTACTTTTCTGTGAATATATTTCCTTTCTCACCATGGGACTCAAACTACCCATAAATATCCTTTGGCAGATACTCCAAAAAGACTGTTTAAAAACTGCTCAATCAAAAGAAAGGTGCAACTCTCTTTGATGAATGCACACATAACAAAGAAGTTTATCAGAAACCTTCTGTCTAGTTTTTATTTGAAGATATTTCCTTTTTCACCATAAGCCTCAAAGAATTCACAAATAGATTCTACAGATAGAATTACAGATTCTACAGATAGACATTTCCAAACTGCTCAATCAAAGGAAAGATTCAACTCTGTGAGTTGAATGCCCACATCACAAAGAAGTTTCTCAGAAAGCTTCTGTCTAGTTTTTATGTGAAGAAATTTCCTTTTCCACCATAGGCCATAAAGTGCTCTAAATATCCAATTGCAGATTCATCAAAAAGAGTGTTTCAAAACTGCTCAATCAAAAGAAAGCTTCAACTCTGTGAGTTGAATGCACACATCACAAAGTAGTTTCTCAGAATGTTTCTGTCGAGTTTTTATGTGAAGATATTTCCTTTTTCACTAGAGTCCGCAAAGCACTCCAAATATCCAATTTCAGATTCTACAAAGAGTGTTTCAAAATTTCTCAATCAAAAGAAAAGTTCAACTCTGTGAGTTGAATGCACACAGCACAAAGAAGTTTCTCAGATTGCTTCTGTCTAGTTTTTATGTGAATATATTCCCTATACCACCATAGGCCCCAAAGCGCACCAAACATCCACTTGCAGATTCTACAAAAAGTGTGTTTCAAAACTGCTCAATCAACAGAAGGGTTCAACTCTGTGAGGTGAATGCACACATCACAAAGAAGTTTCTCAGAATGCTTCTGTCTAGTTTTTATTTGAAGATGTTTCCTTTTCCACTAGAGGCAACCAAATGCTCAAAATATCCACTTGCAGATACTACAAAAAGAGTGTTTCAAAAATGCTCAATCAAAAGAAATTTTCAACCCTGTGAGGTAAATGCACAAAACACCAAGAAGTTTCTCAGCATGCTTCTGTGTCTAATTTTTATGTGAAGATGTTTCCTTTTCCACCGTAGGCCTTAAAGTTCTCCAAATATCAATTTGCAGATACTACAAAAAGACTCTTTCCAAACTGCTCAGACAAAAGAGTTGTTCAACTCTGTGAGTTGAATGCACACATCACAAAGAAATTACTCAGAATGCTTCTGTGTAGTTTTTATGTGAAGATATTTCCTTTTCCATTGTAGGCCACAAATCGCTCCAAATATCCACTTGCAGATTCTACAAAAAGAATGTTTCAAAACTGCTGAATGAAAAGAAGGGTTCAACTATTTGAGATGAATGCAAACATCACAAAGAAGTTTCTCAGAATGCTTCTGTCTAATTTTTATATTAAGGTATTACCTTTTCCACCATAGGCCTCAAAGCATTCCAAATATCTACTTGCAGATTCTACAAAAAGAGTGTTTCAAAACTGCTCAATCAAAAAAAATGTTCAATTCTGTGAGAGGAATGCATACATCACAATGAACTTTCTCAGAATTCTTCTGTCAAGTTTTAATGTGAAGATACTTCCTTTCGAATGTAGGCCTCAAAGCACTAAAAAATCCAATTGCAGATTCTACAAAAAGAGTGTTTCAAAATTGCTGAATCAAAAGAAACTTTCAACTCAGGGAGGTGAATGCACCCATCAAAAAGAAGGTTCTCAGAAGGCTTCTGTCTAGTTTTTCTGTGAAGATATTTCCTTTTCCAGTAGAGGCTGCAAAGCGTTCCAAATATCCACTTGCAGATTCCATAAAAAGGGGTTTCAAAACTGCTCAATGAAAAGAAACGTTCAACTCTGTGAGGTGAATGCACACATCCCAAAGAAGTATCTCATAATGCTTATGTCTAGTTTTTATGTGAAGATATTTCCTTTTCCACTAGAGGCCAAAAAAGTGCTCCAAATATCCACTTGCAGATTCTGCAAAAAGATTGTTTCAAAACTGCTCAATCAAAAGAAAAGTTTAACTATGTAAGGTCAATGCACATATCACAAAGAAGTTTCTCAGAATACTTCTGTCTAGTTTTTATGTGAAGGTATTTCCTTTTCCACCATAAGCCTCAAAGTGCTCCAAATATACATTTTCAGATGCCACAGAAATACTATTTCCAAACTGCTCAGTCAAAAGAAAGTTTCAACTTTGAGAGTTGAATACACACATTACAAAGAATTTTCTCATAATGCTTCTCTGTAGTTTTTACATGAAGATATTTCCTTTTCCACAAAAGGCCTCGAAGTGCTCCAAGTATCCAATTGCAGATTCTACAAAAATCTTGTTTCCAAACTGCTTAATCAGTGGTAAGGTTCAACTCTGTGAGTTAAATGCACACATCACAAAGAATTTTCTCAGAATGCTTCTGTCTAGTTTTTAAGGGAAGATATTTTCTTTTCCACCTTAGGCCTCAAAGCGCTCCAAATATCCATTGCAGATTCTACAAAAAGTGTGTTTCAAAACTGCTCAATCCAAAGAAAGTTTTAACTCTGTGAATTTAATGCACACATAAGAAAGAAGTTTCTCAGAATGCTTCTGTCTAGGTTTCATGTGAAGATATTACCTTTTCCACTTTAGGCGCCAAAGCTCTCCAAATATCCACTTGCAGATTCTACAAAAAGAGTGTTTCAAAACTGTTCAATGAAAAGAAAGGTTCAACTCTTTGAGATGAATGTACACATCACAAAGAAGTTTCTCAGAATGCTTCTGTCTAGTTTTTGTGTGAAGATATTTCCTTTTCTGCCATTGGCTGCACAGTTCTCAAAATATCCACATGCAGATATTAGAAAAAAACTGTTTCCAAACTGCTCAAACAAAAGAGTGGTTCAACTCTCCCAGATGAATGCACACATCACTCAGAAGTTTCTCAGAATGCTTCTGTCTAGTTTTTATGTGAAGATATTTCGTTTTCAAATATAGGCCTCTAAGTGCTCCAAATATACATTTGTAGATGCTACAAAAAGAAAGTTTCCAAACTGCTCAATCAAAAGATAGGTTAAACTCTGTGAGTTGAATGCACACATCTCAAAGAAGTTTCTCAGAATGCTTCACTCTAGTTTTTATGTGACGATATTTCCTTTTCCACCAGAGGCTGCAAAGCACTCCAAATATACAATTATGGATTCTACGAAAAGACTGTTTCCAAACTGCTCAATCAAAAGAAAGTTTCAGCTCTGTAAGAAGAAGGCACACATCACAAGCAAATTTCTCAGAAAGTTTCTGTCTAGTTTCTATGTGAAATTATTTTCAGTTTCCCTAGAGGCCACAAAGGGCTCCAAAGTATCCATTTGCAGATTCCAGAAAGTGATGGATTCAAAACTGCTCAAATTAAAGAAAGGCTCAACTCTGTGGGGTGAATGCACACATCACAAAGAAGTTTCGCAGAATGCTTCTGTGTAGTTTTGACGTGAACATATTTCCTTTTCAAGTATAGGCTGCAAAGCGCACCAATTTTCCACTTGCAGATTCTATAAGAGTGTTTCAAGCTTCTCGATCAAAAGAAAGGTTCAACTCTGTGAGATGAACGCACACATCAAAAAGAAGTTTATCAGAAAGTTTCTGTCTAGTTTTTATGTGAAGATATTTCCTATTGCCCCAGAGGCCTCAATGGGTTCACAAATATCCCTTTGCATATAGCACAAAACGACTGTTTCCAAACTGCTCAATCAAAAGAAAGGCTTACCTCTGTGATATGAATGCACACATCACAAAGAAGTTTCTCAGAATGCTTCTGTCTAGTTTTAATGTGAAGATGTTTCCCTTCCCACTTAGTCTGCAAAGTGCTCCAAATATCCACTTGCAGATTCTACAAAAGGACTGTTTCCAAACTGCTCAATCAAAAGAAAGATTCAACTCTGTGAGATGAATGCACAAGTCACAGGAAGTTACTCAGAATGCTTCTGTCTAGTTTTTCTGTGAAGTTATTTCCTTTTCCACTATAGGCCACAAAGTACTCCAATATACACGTGCAGATCCTATAAAAAGTGGGTTTCCAAACTGCTCAATCAAAAGAAAGTTTCAATTCCGTGAGATGAATGCACACATCACAGAGAAGTTTCTCAGAATGCTTCTGTCTGGTTTTAATGTGAAGATGTTTCCCTTTCCACTTAGTCTGCAAAGTGCTCCAAATATCCACTTGCAGATTCGACAAAAGGACTGTTTCCAAACTGCTCAATCAAAAGAAAGATTCAACTCTGTGAGATGAATGCACAAGTCACAGGAAGTTACTCAGAATGCTTCTGTCTAGTTTTTATGTGAAGTTATTTCCTTTTCCACTATAGGCCACAAAGCGCTCCAATATACACGTGCAGATTCTATAAAAAGTGAGTTTCCAAACTGCTCAATCAAAAGAAAGGTTCAATTCTGTGAGATGAATGCACATATCACAGAGAAGGTTCTCAGAATGCTTCTGTCTAGGTTTCATGTGAAGATAGATCTTTTTCCTCTATAGGCCCCAAAATGCTACAAATATCCACTTGAAGATACTACAAGAAGAGTGTTTCAAAACTACTCAATCAAAAGAAAGCTTCAACTCTGTGAAATGAATGCACACATAAAAAAGAAGTTCCTCAGAATGCTTCTGTCAAGTTTTTATGCGAATAAATTTCCTTTTCAACGTAAAAAGCATAAAAAGAGCTCCAAATATCCATTTGCAGATAATACAGAAAGACTGTTTCCAAACTGCTCAATCAAAAGAAAGGTTCAAATCTGTGAGATGAATGCACACATCAGAAGGAAGTTTCTCAGAATGTTTCTGTCTAGTTCTTATCTGAAGATATTTCCTATTTCCCCAGAGGCCTCAGTGGTCTGAGAAATATCCCTCTAGAGTCTACAAAATGACTGTTTACAAACTGCTCAATCAATGCAAAGGTTCAAGTCTGTGAAATGAATGCACACATCCAAAGAGGTTTCTCAGAACGCTTCTGTCTGTTTTTTACCTGAAGATATTTCTTTTTCACCATAGGTTTCAAAGTGCTCCAAATATCCACTTGCAGATTCTACAAAGAGACTGATTCCAAACTGACCAATCAAAAGAAAGTTTCAACACTGTGAGATGAAAGCACACATCACAAAGAATTTTCTCAGAAATTAAGTTTAATTTTTATGTGAAGATATTTCCTATTACCCCATAGGCCTCAATGGGCTCAAAAATACCCCTTTGCTGATTCTACAAAACGACTGGTACCAAACTGCTCAATCAAAAGAAAGTTCAACTCTGTGAGATGAATGCACACATCACAAAGAAGTTTCTCAGAATGCTTCTGTCTAGTTTCTATCTGAAGATATCACCTTTTCCACTCTAGGCCGCAAAGCACTCCAAATATCCACCTGCAGATACTACAAGAAGACTTTTTCAAAACTGCACAATTAAAAGAAAAGTTCAACTCTGTGAGATGAAGGCAAACATCACAAAGAAGTTTCTCATAATGCTTCTTTCTAGTTTTTATGTGAAGATATTTCCTTTTCCACCGTAGGAAGCAAAGGTCTCCAAATACCCATTTGCAGATTCTACAAAAACAGTATGTCCAAACTGCTCAATCAAAAGAAAGATTCAACTCTCTGAGATGAATGCACACATCACAAATAAGTCTCTCAGAATGCTCCTGTCTAGTTTTTACGTGAAGAAGTTTCCTTTTGATCATAGCCCTCACAGCACTCAAAATATCCACTTGCAGAATCTGCAAAAAGAGTGTTTCAAAACTGCTCAATCAAAATAACGTTTCAACTCTGTGAGTTGAATGCACACATCACAAAGAAGTTTCTCAGAATGTTTCTGTGTAGTTTTTATGTGAAAATATTTGCTTTTCCACCATAGGCCTCAAAGCGCTCTAAAAATCCACTTGCAGATTTTACAAAAAGTGTTTCAAAACTGTTCAATAAAAAGAAAGCTTCAGCTCTGTGAGATGAATGCACACATCACAAAGAAGTTTCTCAGAATGCTTCTTTCTAGTTTTTATGTGAATATATTTCTTTTCCACCATAAGCTGCAAAGCGTTCCAAATACCCACTTGCACATTCTACAAAAAGAGTGTTTCAAAACTGGTCGATCAAAAGATAGGTTCAACTCTGTGAGATGAATGGAGACATCACAAAGAAGTTTCTCAGAATGCTTCTGTCTCATTTTTATGTGAAGATATTACCTTTTCCAACATAGGCCTCAAAGCACTCCAAATATCCAATTGCAGTTTCTACAAAAACAGTGTTTCACAACTGCAAAATCAAAAGAAAGATTCATCTCTGTGAGATGAATGCGCACATCACAAAGAAGTTTTTCATAGTGCTTCTGTGTACTTTTTAAGTGAAGATATTTCCTTTTCCATGATAGGCCTCAAAGTGCTGCAAATATTCACTTTCAGATTGTAAAACAGAGTGTTTCAAAACTTCTCAATAAAAAGAAATATTCAACTCTGTGAGATGAATGTAAACATCACAAGGAAGTTTCTCAGAATGCTCCTGTTTAGTTTTTATGTGAAGATATTTCCTTTTCCACTGTATGCCCCAAGGCACTCCAAACATCCAGTTGCAGATTCTACAAAAGGACTGTTTCAAAACTGCTCAATGAAAAGAAGGTTTCAACTCTGTGAGGTGAATGCACACATCACAAAGAAGTTTCTCAGAATGCTTCTCTCTAGTTTTTGTGTGAAGATATTTGCTTTTCCACTCTAGGCTGCAAATCGCTTCAAATATCCACTTGAAGATTCTACATTAAGAGTGTTTCAAAACTGCTCAATCAAAAGAAGGTTTAATCTCTGTGAGCTAAATGCAAACATCACAAATAAGTTTCTCAGAATGCTTCTGTCTGGTATTTATGTGAAGATATGTCCTTTTCCACCATAGGCCTCAATCTGCTCCAAATATCCATTTGCAGATACTACATAAAGAGTGTTTCAAAACTCCTCAATCAAAAGAAAGGGTCAGTTCTGTGAGTCCAATGCACACATCAAAAGGGAGTTTCTCAGAATGCTTCTGTTTAGTATCTGTGTGCCGATATTTCCTTTTACACCATAGGCCCCAAAGTGCCCCAAACATCCACATGCAGATTCTAAAAAAAGAGTGTTTTGAAACTGCTCAATAAAAAGAAAGGTTCAACTCTGAAAATGCTGCAAATAACCACTTGCAGATTCTACAAAAAGAGAGTTTCAAAACTGTTCAATCAATAAAAAGTTTCAACTCTGTGAGATGAATGCACAGATCAAAAAGAAGTTTCTCAGAATGCTTCTGTCTAATTTTCATGTGAAGATATCTCCTTTTCCAACATAGGCCTCACAGCTCTCCAAATATCCACCTGCAGATTCTACAAAAGTGTGTTACAAACTGCTCAATCAAAAGAAAGTTTCAACTCTGTGAGTTGAATGCACTCATCACAAATGAGTTTCTCAGAATGCTCCTGTCTAGTATTAATGTGAAGATATGTCCTTTTCCACCGTATGCCTCAATCCACTCCAAATATCCATTTGAAGATATTACAAACAGAATGTTTCAAAACTGATCAATCAAAAGAAAGGTTCAACTCTGTGAGTTGAATGCACACATCACGAAAAATTTTCTCAGATTGCTTCTGTGTAGTTTTACTGTGAAGATATTTTCTTTTACACCATAGGCCCCAAAGTGCTCCAAATATCCACCTGTAGATTCTACAGAAGAGTGTTTCAAAACTGCTCAATCAAAAGAAATGTTCAACTCTGTGAGATGAATGCACACATCACTAGGATATTTCTCAGAATGCATCTGTCTTTTCTTTATATGAAGATATTTCCTTTTCAAACTTTGACCACAAAGCTCTCCAAATATCCACTTGCAGATTCTACAAATAGAGTGTTTAAAAACTGCTCAGTCAAAAGAAAGATTCAACTCTGTGAGATGAATGCACACATCACAAAATAGTTTCTCAGAATGCTTCTGTCTAGTTTTTATGTGAAGATATTTCCTTTTCCTCCACGGGCCTCAAACTCTCCAAATATCCAACTGCAGGTTCTACAAAAAGAGTGTTTCAAACTGCTCAATCAAAACTAAGGTTCAACTCTGTGAGATGAATGCACACATCACAAAGAAGTTTCTCAGAATGCTTCGGTCTAATTTTTATGTGAATATATTTCCTTTTCCACCATAGGCCTCAAAGCACTCCAACTATCCACCTGTAGATTCTACAGAAGAGTGTTTCAAAACTGCTCAATCAAAAGAAATGTTCAACTCTGTGAGATGAATGCACACATCACTAGGATGTTTCTCAGAATGCATCTGTCTTTTCTTTATATGAAGATATTTCCTTTTCAAACCTTGACCTCAAAGCTCTCCAAATATCCGTTTGCAAATTCTACAAATACAGTGTTTAAAAACTGCTCAGTCAAAAGAAAGGTTCAACTCTGTGAGATGAATGCACACATCACAAAATAGTTTCTCAGAATGCTTCTGTCTAGTTTTTATGTGAAGATATTTCCTTTTCCTCCATGGGACTCAAACTCTCCAAATATCCAATTGCAGGTTCTACAAAAAGAGTGTTTTAAATCTGCTCAATCAAAACAAAGGTTCAAATCTGTGAGACGAATGCAGACATCACAAAGAAGTTTCTCAGAATGCATCTGTCTAGTTTTTACATGAAGATATTTCCTTTTCCACCATAGCCCTCAAAGCGATCAAAATATCCACTTGCAGATTCTACAAAAAGAGTGTTTCAAAACTGATTAATTAAAAGAAAGGTTCAAGAAGTTTCTCAGAATGCTTCTGTCTTGTTTTTATGTGAAGATATTTCCTTTTCCAGTAAAGGTTGCAAATCACGCAAAATATCCACTTGCAGATTCTACTAAAACTGTGTTTAAAAACTGCTCAATCAAAAGAACAATTCAAAGTTGTGAGTTGAATGCACACATCACAAAGAAGGTTCTCAGAATGCTTCTGTCTAGCTTTTATGTGAAGATATTTCCTTTTCCACCATAGGCTTCAAAGCGCTCCAAATATCCACTTGCAGATAGTATAAAAAGAGTGTTTCAACACTGCTCAATTAAAAAAAAGGTTTAACTCTGTGAGATGAATGCAAACATCACAGAGAACTTTCTCAGAATTCTCCTCTTTAGTTTTTATGTGAAGATATTTCTTTTTCCACCATAGGCCCAAAGGTACTCCAAACATCCACATGCAAATACTACAAAAGGACTGTTTCAAAACTTCTCAATAAAAAGAAGGGTTCAACTCTGTGAGATGAAGGCACATATCACAAAGAAGTTTCTCAGAATGCTTCTGTCAAGTTTTTATGTGAAGATACTTCCTTTTCCACCATAGGCCTCAATGCTCTCCAAATATCCGCTTGCACATTCTACAAGAAGAGTGTTTCAAAACTGGTCATTCAAAAGAAAATTTCAACTCTGTGAGTTCAATGCACACATCACAAATATGTTTCTCAGAATGCTTCTGTCTAGTATTTATGTGAAGATATGTCCTTTTCCATAATAGGCCTCAATGTGCTCCAAATATCTATTTGCAGATGCTACAAAAAGATTGTTTCAAAACTGCCCAATCAAAAGAAAGTTTCAACTCTGTGAGTTGAGTGCACACATCACAGAGAAGTTTCCCAGATTGTTTCCATGTAGTTTTTATGTGAAGATATTTCCTTTACGACCATGGGCTTCAAAGTGCTCCAAATATCCACTTGTAGATTATACAAAGAGTTTTTCAAAACTGCTCAATCAAAGAAAGGTTCATCTCTGTGAGATTAATGCACACATCACAAAGAAGTTTCTCAGAATGCTTCAGTCTAATTTTTATGTGAAGATATTTCCTTTTCCACCACAGGGCTCAAAGAGCTCCAAATATCCACTTGCAGATTCTACAAAAACAGTGTTTGAAAACTGTTCCATCAATAGAAATGTTCAACTCTGTGAGATGAATGCACACATCAAAGAGAAGTTTCTCAGAATGCTTCTGTCTAATTTTCATGTGAAGATATATCCTTTTGCACCATAGGCCTCAAAGCGCTTCAAGTATCCACCTGCAGATTCTACAAAAACAGTGTTTCAAAACTGCTCAATCAAAAGAAATCTTCAACTCTGTGAGATGGACGCACACATCACTAAGAAGTTTCTCAGTATGTTTCTGTCTAATCTTTATATGAAGATTTTTCCTTATCCACCATTGACCTCAAAGTGCTTCAAATATCCACTTGCAGATTCTACAAATAGAGTGTTTAAAAACTGCTCATTCAAAAGAAAGGTTCAAATCTCTGAGATGAATGCACACATCACAAAGAAGTTTCTCAGAATGCTTCTGTCTTGTTTTTATGTGAAGATATTTCCTTTTGCATCATACGCTGCAAATCGCCCCAAATATTCAATTTTAGATTCTACAAAAGGAGTGTTTGTAAACTGCTCAATCAATAGAAAGTTTCACCTTTGTGTGATGAATGCACGCATCATAAAGAAGTTTCTCAGAATGCTTCTGTCTGGTTTTTATGAGAAGATATTTCCTTTTACACCATAGACCACAAAGCACACCAAATATCCTCTTGCAGATTCTACAAAGACAGTGTTTCAAAACTGATCAATCAAAAGAAATGTTCAACACTGTGAGATGAATGCACACATCACAAAGGAGTTTCTCAGAATACTTCTGTCTAGTTTTTATGTGAAGATATTTCCTTTTCCACCATGGGCCTCAAAGTGCTCCAAATATCCACTTGCAGATTATATAAAAAGAGTTTTTCAGAACGGCTCAATCAAAAAAAAGGTTCAACTCTGTGAGATGAATGCACACATCACAAGGAAGTTTCTCAGAATGCTTCTGTCTAGTTTTTATGTGAAGATATTTCCTTTCCCACTAGAGGCCGCAAAGGAATCACAATATTCCCTTGCAGATTCTACAAAAAGAGTGTTTCAAAACTGCTCAATGAAAAGAAAGCTTCAAGTCTGTGAGGTGAATGTAAACATCACAAAGAAGTTTCTCATATTGCTTCTGTCTAGTATGTATGTGAAGATTTTTCCTATTCCCCCATAGGCCTCAAACCGCTCAAAATATCGATTTGCAGATACTACACAAAGAGTGTTTCAAAACTCCTCAATCAAAAGAAAAGTTCAACTCTGAGTTGAACACACACATCAAAAAGTAGTATCACAGAGTGTTTCTGTGTAGTTTTTATGTGAAGGTATTTTCTTTTCCACCAGAGGCCCCAAAGTGCTCCAAATATCCACATGCAGATAATACAAAAAGAGTTTATCAAACCTGCTCAGTCAAAAGAAAGTTTGAACCCTGTGAGATTAAGGCACACATCACCAAGAAGATTCTCAGAATGCTTCTGTCTAGATTTATGTGAAGATATTTCCTTTTCCACCATAGGCTTCAAAGCCGTGTATATATCCACTGGAAGACTCTACAAAAAGAGTGTTTCCACACTGCTCAATCAAAAGAAAGGTTAAACTCTGTGGGATGAACTGCACATATCACAAACTAGTTTCTCAGAATGCTTCTGTGTAGTTTTCATGTGAAGATATTTCCTTTTCCACCACAGGCCTTAAAGTGCTCCACTTGCAGATTCTACAAAAACAGTGTTTCCCAACTGCTCAATTAAAAGAAAGTTTCCACTATGTGAGATGAATGCACACATCAAAAAGTTGTTTCTCAGAATGCTTCTGAGTAGTTTTAATGTGAAGATATTTCCTTTTCCACAATAGGCCTAAAAGCACTCCAGATATCCACTTGCAGACTCTACAAAAAGTGTTTCCAAACTGCTCAATCAAAAGAAACGTTCAACTCTGTGAGATGAATGCACACATCGCAAAGAAGTTTCTCAGAATGCTTCTGTGTAGTTTTTATGTGAATATACATCCTTTTCCACCATAGGCCGCCAAGGGCTCCAAATATCCACTGGCAGATTTTACAAAAAGAGAGTTTCAAAATCGCTCTATTAAAAGATAGGTTCAACTCTGTGAGTTGAATGCACACGTCACAAAGAAGTTTCTCAGAATGCATCTGTGTAGTTTTTATGTGAAGATATTTCCTTTTCCACCGTAGGCCTCAAAGCATTCCAAATATCCACTTGCAGATTCTACAAAAAGAGTTTCAAAACTGCTCTATCAAAAGATATGTTCATCTCAGTGAGTTGAATGCACACATCACAGAGAACTTTCTCAGAATGCTCCTGTCTGTTTTTTATATGAAGATATTTCCTTTTCCACCATAGACTCCAAAGCACTCCAAATATCCTCTTGTAGATTCTACAAAAAGAGATCTTCAATACTGCTCTATTAAAAGATAGGTTCACCTCTGTGAGTTCAATGCACACATCACAGAGAAGTTTCTCAGAATGCTTCTGTGTAGATTTTATGTGAAGATATTTCCTTTTCCACAATAGGCCTGAAAGGGCTCCAAATAGCCACTTGCAGATTCTACAAAAAGAGTGTTTCTAAACTGTTCAATCAAAACAAAATTTCAAATCTGTGAGATTAATGTACACATCACAAAGTAGTTTCTCAGAAGGCTTCTGTGTAGGTTTTCTGTAAACTTATTTCCTTTTCCAAAATAGGCCAGAAAAGGCCCCAAATATGCATATGCAGGTTCTACAAACAGAGTGTTTCAAAACTGCTCAATCAAAAGAACTTTTAAACTCTGTGAGATCAATGCACACTTCACAAAGAAGTATCTCAGAATGCTTCTGTGTAGTTTTTATGTGAAGATATTTCCTTTTCCACCATAGGCCTCAAAGCGCTCCAAATATCCACTTGCAGATTGTGCAAAAAGAGAGATTCAAAACTACTCAATCAAAAGAAAGGTTCAACTCTGTGAGATGAATGCACACATCAAAAAGAAGTTTCTGAAAATACCTCTGTGTAGTTTTTTTGTGAAAATGCTTCCTTTTCCACCATTGGCAAAAAAGCGCTCCAAGTATCATCTTGCAGATTCTACAAAAGTGATTTTCAAACTGCTTTATCAAAAGAAAGTTTAAACACTGTGAGTTGAATGCACACGTCACAAAAAAGTTTCTCAGAATGCTTCTTTGTAGTTTTTATGTGAAGGTATTTCCTTTTCCACTGTAGGCATCAAAGCATTCCAAATATCCACTTGCAGATTCCACAAAAATTGTGTTTCCAAAATGATCAAAGAATGTTTCAACTCTGTGGGATTAATGCACACATCACAGAGAACTTTCTCAGAATGCTTCTGTGTAGTTTTTATGTGAAGACATGTCCTTTTCCACAGTAGGCCTCAAAGCGCTCCAAATACCCACTTACAGATTCTACAAAAGGAGCGTTTCAAAAGTGCACATTCAAAAGAAATGTTTAACCCTGTGAAATGATTGCACACATTAGCAATAAGTTTCTCAGAATGCTTCTGTGTAGTTTTTGAGTGAAGATATTTCCTTTTCCAAAATAGGCCACAAAGGGCTCCAAATATCCACTTGCAGATTCTTCAAAAAGAGTGATTCAAAACTGCTCAATCAAAAGATATGTTCAACTCTGTGAGTTGAATGCACACATCACAAAGGAGTTTCTCAGAATGCTTCTGTGTAACTTTTAGTGAAGATGCTTCGTTTTCCACAATAGGCTGCAAAGGCTCCATATACACGCTTGCAGATTTTACAAAAAGAAAGTTTCCAAACTACTCTATCAAAAGGTAGGTTCAACTCTATGAGTTTAACCACACCTCACAATGAAGTTTGTCAGAAAGCTTCTGTGTAGTTTTCATGTGAAGATATTTCCTTTGCTACCATAGTCCTCAAAGCACTCCAAATATCCACTTGCAGATTCTACAAAAAGAGTGTTTCAAAACTGCTCACTCAAAAGAAATCTTCAACTCTGTTAGATGAATGCACACATCACAAAGAAGTTTCTCACGATGCTTCTGTGTAGTATTTATGTGAAGTTATTTCCTTTTCCACAATAGGCCTCAAAGCACTCAAAATATCCACCTGCAGATTTTACAAAAAGAGTGTTTCAAAGCTGCTCAATCAAAAGAAAGATTCAACTCTTTGAGATGAATGCACACATCATAAAGAAGTTTCTCAGAATACTTCTGTGTAGTTTTTATGTGAGGATACTTCCTTTTCCACAAGAGGCCTCAAAGCACTCCAAATATCCACGTGCAGATTCTACAAAATGAGTGTTTCAAGACTGCTCAATCAAAAGAAAGTTTCAACTCTCTGAGATGAATGCACACATCACCAAGAAGTTTCTCAGAATGCTTCTGTGTTGTTTTTATATGAACATATTTCCTTTCCCACCGTAGACTGCAAAGGACTCCAAATAACAACTTGCAGATTCTACAAAAAGAGAGTTTCGAAACTGCTCATTCAAAAGATATTTTCAACTCTGTGAGTTGTAGGCACACATCACAAAGAAGTTTCTCAGAATGCTACTGTGTAGTTTGTATAAGAAGAAATTTCCCTTTCAACAATAGACCTCAAAGTGCTCCAAATATTCTCTTGGAGATTCTACAAAAAGAGTGTTTCAAATCTGCTCAATCAAAAGGAAATTTCAACTATATGAGGTGAATGCACACTTCACAGAGAAGTTTCACAGAATGCTGCTGTGTAGTATTTATTTGAAGATATTTCCTTTTCCACCATAAACCTCAAAGCTCTCCAAATATCCTCTTGCAGAATCTGCCAAAAGAGTGTTTAAAAAATGCACAATCAAATGAAAGGCTGAACTCTGTGTGATGAATTCACGCATCACAAAAAATTTTCTCAGAATGCTTCTGTGTAGTTTTTATATGAGGTTATTTCGTTTTCCAATATAGGGTGGAAAGGGCTCCAAATATCCACTTGCAGATTCTACAAAAAGAGATTCAAAACTGCTCAATCAAAACATAGCTTCAACTACGTGAGTTGAATGCACACATCACAAAGAAGTTTCTCAGAATGCTTCTGTGTAGTTCTTATGTGAAGATATTTCCTTTTCCACTATTGGCCTCAAAGCGCCCCAAATATCGATTTGCAGATTGTGCAACAAAAGTGTTTCCAAACTGCTCATAAAAAAGAAAGGTTAACTCTGTGAGATGAATGCACACATCACAAACAAGTTTCTCAAAATGCTTCTGTGTAGTTTTTGTGTGAAGATATCTCCTTTTCCACCATTGGCTTCAAAGTGCCCCAATACCCACTTGCAGATTCTACAGAAAGAGTGTTTGCAATCTACTAAATGAATACAAAAGTTCACCTCTGTGAAGTGAAAGCGCACATCACCAAGAAGTTTCTCAGAATGCTTCTGTGTAGTTTTTATGTGAAGATATTCCCTTTGCCACAATAGGCCTCAAAGAACCTCAAATATCCACTTGCAGATTCTGTAAAATGAGTGTTTCTTTTTTTTTACTTGAAACCCCAATTTATTATTACGATTATGATTATGATTATGACTATTAAATTTTGAATTTCTATGGGTCCACTACAGATTCAGCTGAGTGGTTTTCTTTTATTTTTATTATTATTGTACTTTATGTTTTAGTGTACATGTGCACAATGTGCAGGTTACATATGTATGCATGTGCAATGCTGGTGTCCTGCACGATTAACTCGTCATTTAGCATTAGGTATTTCTCCTGAAGCTACCACTCCACCCTCCTCCCATCCCACAACACTCCCTAGAGTGTGATATTCCCCTTCCTGTATCCATTTGTTCTCATTGTCCAATTCCCACCTATGAGTGTGAATATGCAGTGTTTGTTTTTTTGTTCTTGCGATAGTTTACGGAGAATGATGATTTCCAATTTCATCCATGTCACTACAAAGGACATGAATTCATCAATTTTTATAGCTACATAGTATTCTATGGTGTATATATGCCACATTTTCTTAATCCAGTCTATCATTGTTGGACATTTGGGTTGGTTCCAAGTCTTTGCTATTGTGAAAAGTACCACAATAACCATACAACTGCATGTGTCTTTATAGCAGCATGATTTATACTCCTTTGGTTATATAGCTAGTAATGGGATGGCTGGCTCAAATGGTATTTCTAGTTCTAGATCCCTGAGGAATCACCACACTGACTTCCACAATGGTTGAACTAGTTTGCAGTCCCAGCAACAGTGTAAAAGTGTTCCTATTTCTCCACATCCTCTCCAGCACCTGTTGTTTCCTGATTTTTTAATGATTGCCATTCTAACTGGTGTGAGATGGTATCTCATTGTGGTTTTGATTTGCATTTCTCTGATGGCCAGTGAAGGTGAGCATTTTTTCATGTGTTTTTTGGCTGCATAAACGTCTTCTTTTGAAAAGTGTCTGTTCATGTCCTTTGCCCACTTTTTGATGGGGTTGTTTGTTTTTTTCTTGTAAATTTGTTTGTGTTCACTGTAGATTCTGGATATTAGCCCATTGTCAGATGAATAGGTTGCAAAAATTTTCTCCCATTTTGTAGGTTGCCTGTTCAATCTGATGGTAGATTCTTTTGCTGTGCAGAAGCCCTTTAGTTTAATTAGATCCCATTTGTCTATTTTGGCTTTTGTTGCCATTGCTTTTGGTGTTTTAGACATGAAGTCCTTGCCCATGCCTATGTCCTGAATTTTAATGCCTAGGTTTTCTTCTAGGGTTTTTTTGCTTTTAGATCTAACGTTTAAGTCTTTAATCTATCTTGAGTTAATTTTTGTATAAGGTGGAAGGAAGGGATCCAGTTGCAGCTTTCTACATATGGCTAGCCAGTTTTCCCAGCACCATTTATTAAATAGGGAATCCTTTCCCCATTGCTTGTTTTTCTCAGGTTTGTCAAAGAACAGATAGTTGTAGATATGCGGCATTATTTCTGAGGGCTCTGTTCTGTTCCATTGATCTATATCTCTGTTTCGGTACCAGTACCATGCTGTTTTGGTTACTGTAGCCTCGTAGTATAGTTTGAAGTCAGGTAGCATGATGCCTCCAGCTTTGTTCTTTTGGCTTAGGATTGACTTTGCGATGTGGGCTCTTTTTTAGTTCCATATGAACTTGAAAGTAGTTTTTTCCAATTCTGTGAAGAAAGTCATTAGTAGCTTGATGGGGATGGCATTGAATCTGTAAATTACCTTGGGCAGTATGGCCATTTTCACGATATTGATTCTTCCTACCCATAATTATGGTATGTTCTTCCATTTGTATGTATCCTCTTTTATTTCGTTGAGTAGTGGTTTGTAGTTCTCCTTGAAGAGGTCCTTCACGTCCCTTGTAAGTTGGATTCCTAGGTATTTTATTGTCTTTGAAGCAATTGTGAATGGAGTTCACTCATGATTTGGCTCTCTGTTTGTCTGTTATTGGTGTATAAGAATGCTTGTGATTTTTGTACGTTGATTTTGTATCCTGAGATTTTGCTGAAGTTGCTTATCAGCTTAACGAGATTTTGGGCTGAGACAGTGGTGTTTTGTAGGTATACAATCATGTAACAGGGACAATTTGCCTTCCTTTTTTCCTAATTGAATACTCTTTATTTCCTTCTCCTGCCTAATTGCCCTGGCTAGAACTTCCAACACTATGTTGAATAGGAGTGGTGAGAGAGGGAATCCCTGTCTTGTGCCAGTTTTCAAAGGGAATGCTTCCAGCTTTTGCCTATTCACTATGAAATTGGCTGTGGGTTTTTCATAGATAGCTCTTATTATTTTGAGATACGTCCCATTGATACCTAATTTATTGAGAGGTTTTAGCCTGAATAGTTTTTGAATTTTTTCAGAGGCCTTTTCTGCATCTATTGAGATAATCTTGTGGTTTTTGGCTTTGATTATGTTTATATGCTAGATTACGTTTTTTGATTTTCGTATGTTGAATCAGCCTTGTATCCCCAGGGATAAAGCTCACTTGATCATGGTGGATAAGCTTTTTGATGTGCTGCTGGATTTGGTTTGCCAGTATTTTATTGAGGATTTTTGAATCAATGTTCATCAAGTATATTAGTCTAAAATTCTCTTTATTGGTTGTGTCTCTGCCTGGCTTTGGTATCAGGATGATGTTGGCCTCATAAAATGAGTTAGGGTGGATTTCCTCTTTTTCTTTTGATTGGAATAGTGTCAGAAGGAATGGTACCAGTTCCTCTTTTTACCTCTGGTAGAATTCGGCTGTGAATCCATCTGGTCCTGGACTCTTTTTGGTTGGTAAGCTATTGATTATTGCCACAATTTCAGAGCCTGATATTGGTCTATTCAGAGATTCAACCTCTTCCTGGTTTAGCCTTGGGAGGGTGTATGTGTCGAGGAATTTATCCATTTCTTCTAGATTTTCTAGTTTATTTGTGTAGAGGTGTTTGTAGTATTCTCTGATGGTAGTTTGTATTTCTGTGGGATCGGTGGTGATATCCCCTTTATCATTTTTTATTGTGTCTATTTGATTCTTCTCTCTTTTTTTCTTTATTAATCTTGCTAGTGGTCTATCAATTTTGTTGATCTTTTCAAGAAACCAGCTCCTGGATTCATTGATTTTTTTGAAGGATTTTTTGTGTCTCTATTTCCTTCAGTTCTGCTCTGATTTTATTTACTTCTTGCCTTCTGCTAGCTTTTGAATGGGTTTGCCCTTGCTTTTCTAGTTCTTTTAATTGTGATGTTAGGTTGTCAATTTTGGATCTTTCCTGCTTTCTCTTATGGGCATTTAGTGCTATAAATTTCCCTCTACACACTGCTTTGCATGTGTCCCAGAGATTCTAGTATGTTGTGTCTTTGTTCTCGTTGGTTTCAAAGAACATCTTTGTTTCTGCCTTCCTTTCGTTATGTACCCAGTAGTCATTCAGGAGCAGGTTGCTCAGTTTCCATGTAGTTGAGCTGTGTTGAGTGAATTCCTTAATCCTGAGTTCTAGTTTGATTGCTTTGTGGTCTGAGACACAGCTTGTTATAATTTCTGTTCTTTTACATTTGCTGAAGAGAGCTTTACTTCCAACTATGTGGTCAATTTTGTAATAGATGTGGTATGGTGCTGAAAAAAATGTATATTCTGTTGATTTGGGGTGGAGAGTTCTGTAGATGTCTATTAGGTCTGCTCGGTGCAGAGCTGAGTTCAATTCCTGGGTATCCTTGTTAACTTTCTGTCTTTTTGATCTGTCTAATGTTGACAGTAGGGTCTTAAAATCTCCCATTATTATTGTGTGGGAATCTAAGTCTCTTTGTAGGTCACTCAGGACTTGCTTTATGAATCTGGGTGCTCCTGTATTGGGTGCACATATATTTAGGATAGTTAGCTCTTCTTGCTGAATTGATCCCTTTACTATTATGTAATGGCCTTCTTTGTCTCTTTTGATCTTTGTTGGTTTAAAGTCTGTTTTATCAGAGACTAGGATTGCAACCGCTGCCTTTTTTTGTTTTCCATTTGCTTGGTAGATCTTCCTCTAACCTTTTATTTTGAGCGTATGTGTGTCTCTGTATGTGAGATGGGTTTCCTGAATACAGCACACTGATGGGTCTTGACTCTTTATCCAGTTTGTCAGTCTGTGTCTTTTAATTGGAGAATTTAGTCCATTTACCTTTAAAGTTAATATTGTTATGTGTGAATTTGATCCTGTCATTATGATGTTAGCTGGTTATTTTGCTCGTTAGTTGATGCAGTTCCTTCCTAGACTCGATGGTCTTTACAATTTGGCATGATTTTTGCAGTGGCTGGTACAAGTTGTTCCTTTCCATGTTTAGTGCTTCCTTCAGGAGCTCTTTTAGGGCAGGCCTGGTGGTGACAAAATCTCTCAGCATTTGCTTGTCTGTAAAGGATTTTATTTCTCCTTCACTTATGAAGCTTAGTTTGGCTGGATATGAAATTCTGGGCTGAAAATTCTTTTCTTTAAGAATGTTGAATATTGGCCCCCACTCTCTTCTGGCTTGTAGAGTTTCTGCCAAGACATCCACTGTCTGATGAGCTTCCCTTTGTGTGTAACCTGACCTTTCTCTCTGGCTGCCCTTAACCCTTTTTCCTTCATTTCAACTTCGGTGAACCTGACAGTTTTGTGTCTTGGAGTTGTTCTTCTCATGGAGTATCTTTTTGACGTTCTCTGTATTCCTGAATCTGAATGTTGTCCTGCATTGCTAGATTGGGGAAGGTCTCCTGGATAATATCCTGCTGATTGTTTTCCAACTTGGTTTTGTTCTCCCTGTCACTTTCAGGTACACCAATGAGAAGTAGATTTTGTCTTTTCACATAGTCCCATATTTGTTGGAGGCTTTGGTCATTTCTTTTTATTCTTTTTTCTCTAAACTTCCCTTCTTGCTTCATTTCATTCATTTCATCTTCCATCCCTGATACCCTTTCTTCCACTTGATCGCATTGGCTTCTGAGGCTTCTGCATTCTTCATGTAGTTCTCGAGCCTTGGCTTTCAGCTCCATCAGCTCCTTTCAGCACTTCTCTGTATTGGTTATTCTAGTTATACATTTGTCTAAATTTTTTTCGAAGTTTTCAACTTCTTTGCCTTTCGTTTGAATTTCCTCCTGTAGCTCAGAGTAGTTTGTTCATCTGAAGCCTTCTTCTCTCATCTCGTCAAAGTCGTTCTCCATCCAGCTTTGTTCTGTGTCTGGTGAGGAGATGCGTTCCTTTGGAGGAGGAGAGGCGCTCTGCTTTTTAGAGTTTCCAGGTTTTCTGCTCTGTTTTTTCCCCATCTTTGTGATTTTATCTACTTTTGGTCTTTGATGATGGTGATGTACACATGGGTTTTTTTGTGCAGATGTCCTTTCTGTTTGTTAGTTGTACTTCTAACAGAGCAGACCCTCAGCTGCAGGTCTGTTGGAGTTTCCTAGAGGTCCACTCCAGAACCTGTTTGCCTGGATACCAGCAGCAGTGGCTGCAGAACAGCGGATTTTCATGAAACGTGAATGTTGCTGTCTGAACGTTCCTCTGGAAGTTTGTTTCAGAGGAGTACCCGGCCATGTGAGGTGTCAGTCTGCCTCTACTGTGGGGTGCCTCCCAGTTAGTCTGCTTGGGTGTCAGGGGTCAGGGAACCACTTGAGGAGGCAGTCTGCCCATTCTCAGATCTCCAGCTGTGTGCTGGGATAGCAACTGCTGTCTTCAAAGCTCAGATGGAAATGCAGAAATCACCCATCTCCTTCATCACTCACGCTGGGAGCTGTAGACCAGATCTGTACCTATTCTGACATCTTGACAGCCAGCAGCAAAACTTCTCAATCAAAAGAAAGGATAAACTACGTGAGATGAATGCACATATCACAAAGAAGTCTCTCAGAATGCTTCTGTGTAGTGTTTCTGTGAAAATATTTCCTTTTCCAAAATAGGCCACAAAGGGCTCCAAACATCCACTTGTAGATTCTACAAAAAGAGAGATTCAAAACTGTTCAATCAAAATATAGGTACAATTCTGTGACTTCAGTGCACAGATCACAAAGAAGTTTATCAGAATGCTTCTGTGTAGTTTTTATGTCAAGATATTAACTTTTCCACCACAGACCTCAAAGTGCTCCAAATATCCACTTGCAGATTCTACAAAAAGAGAGATTCAAAACTGCCCAATCAAAAGATAGGTTCAACTCTGGGAGTTGAATGCACACATCACAAAGAAGTTTCTCAGAATGCTTCTGTGTAGTTTTCATTTGAAGATATTTCCTTTTCCACCATAGGCCTCAAAGTGCTCCAAATATACAATTGTAAATTCTACAAAAAGAGTGTTTCCAAACTGCTCAATCAAAAGAAAGTTTCAACTCTGTGACATGAATGTACACAGCACAAAGAAGTTTGTCAGAATGCTTCCGTATAGTTTTTATGTGAAGATATTTCCTTTTCCACCATAGGCCTCAAAGCGCTCCAAATATATAATTGCAAATTCTACAAAAAGAGTGTTTCCAAACTGCTCAATCAAAAGAAAGTTTCAACTCTGTGACATGAATGGACACATCACAAAGAAGTTTCTCGGAATGCTTGTGTGTAGTTTTTATGTGAAGATATTTTCTTTTAAACAATAGGCCTCAAAGCGCTTCAAATATCCACTTTTGGATTGTATAAAAAGAGTGTTTCAAAATGCTTAATCAAAGAAAGATTCAACTGTGTGAGATGAATGCACACATCACAAAAAAGTTCCTCAGAATGCTTCTGTGTAGTTTTTATATGAAGATATTTCCTTTACCACAATAGGCCATAAAGCACTCCAAATATCCACTTGCAGATACTACAAAAAGAGTACTTCAGAACTGTTCAATAAAAAGAAAGGCTCAATGGCAAGAGATGAATGCACACATCCCAAAGAATTTTCTCAGAATGCTTCTGTGTAATTTTTATGTGAAGATACTTCCTTTTCCACCATAGGCCACAAAGGGCTCCAAATGTCCACTTGCAGATTCCACAAAAAGAGATTCAAAATGGCGCAATCAAAAGATATGTTCAACTCTATGAGTTGAATGCACACATAACAAAGAAGTTTCACAGAATGCTTCTGTGTAGGTTTTATGTGAAGATAATTCCTTTTCCACCATTTGCATCAAAGAGCTCTAAATATCCACCTGCAGATCCGAAAAAAACAGTGGTTCTAAATTGCTCAATCAAAAGAAATGTTCAAATTTGTGAGATTAATGCACAAATCAGAAAGAAGTTTCTCAGAATGCTTCTGTGTAGTTTTTATGTGAAGATATTTCCTTTTCCACAATAGGCCTCAAAGCAATCCAAATATCCACTTGCAAATTCTACAAAAAGGGTGGTTCAAAACTGCCCAATCAAATGAAAGGTTCAACATTTTGAGAGGAATGCACATATCACAAAGAAGTTTCTCAGAATGCTTCTGTGTAGTATTTATGTGAAGATATTTCCTTTTCCACCATAGGCTGCAAAGGGCTCCAAATATCCACTTGTGGATTCAACAAAAAGAGAGTTTCAAAACTGCTCTATCAAAAGATATTTTCAACTCTGTGAGTTGAATGCACACATCACAAAGTAGTTTCTCGTAATGTTTATGTGTATTTTTTATGTGAAGATATTTCCTTTCCCACCATAGGCCTCAAAATACTGTAAATATCCACTTGCAGATTCTACTAAAAGAGTGTTTCTGAGCTTCTCAATCAAAAGAAAGGTTCCACTCTGTAAGTTGAATGCACACATCACAAAGAAATTTCTCAGAATGCTTCTGTGTAGTTTTCATGTGAAGATATTTCTTTTTCCACAACAGGTCTCAAAGCACTCCAAATATCCTCATGCAGATTCTACAAAAAGAGTGTTTCCAAATGGCTCAACTAAAAGAAAGATTCTACTCTGTGAGATGAATGAACACAGCACAAAGACGTTTCTCAGAATGCTTTTGTGTAGTTTTTATGTGAAGATATTTACTTTTCCACAATATGTCTCAAGACAGTTCATATATCCACTTGCACATTCTATAAAAAGAGTGTTTCAAAACTGCTCAATTAAAAGAAAAGTTCAACTCTGTGAGTTGAATGCACACATCACAAAAAAGTTCCTCAGAATGCTTCTGTGTAGTTTTTACGTGAAGATATTTCCTTCTCCAAATTAGACCCCAAGGGGCTCAAATATCCACTTGCAGATTCTACCAAAAGGGAGATTCAAAACTTCCCAATCAAATCATAGGTTTAACTCATTGAGTTGAATGCACACATCACAAAGTAGTTTCTCAGAAAGCTTCTGTGTAGTTTTTATGAGAACTTATTTCCTTTTCCACAATAGGCCACAAAAGGCTCCAAATATCCACTTGCATATTCTACAAAAGTGAGTTTCAAAACTGCTGTATGACCAGATAGTTTCAACTCTGTGAGTTCAATGCACACGTCCCAAAGAAGTTTCTTGGAATGCTTCTCTGTAGTTTTTATGTGAAGATATTTCCTTTGCACCATTGGCCTCAAAACGCTACAAATATCCACTTGCATATTCTACAAAAAGAGTGTTTCAAAACCACTCAATCAAAAGAAAGGTTCAACTCTGTGAGATCAATGCAGACATTGCAAAGAAGTTTCTCAGAATGCCTCTGTGTAGTTTTTATGTAAAGATGTTTCCTTTTCCACCGTAGGCCTCATAGAGCTCCAAATATCCACTTGCAGAATCTATAAAGGAGTCTTTCAAAACTGCTCAATCAAAAGAAAGGTTTAACTCTGTGAGATGAATGCACTCACCACAAAGAAGTTTCTCAAACTGCTTCTGTGTAGTTTTCATGTGAAAATATTTCCTTTTCCACCATAGGCTGCAAAGGGCTCCTAATATCCACTTGCAGATTCTACAAAAAGTGTTTTTCAAAAGTGCTGAATAAAAAGAAAGATTCAACTCTGTGAGATGAATGCACACATTACAAAAAAGTTTCTCAGAATGCTTCTGTGTAGTTTTTATGTGAGGATATTTCCTTTTCCACAATAGTCCTCAAAGCGCTTCAAATATCTTCTTGCAGATACTATAAAGTGAGTGTTTCAAAACTGCTCAATCAAAAGAAAGGTTTGACACTTTGAGATGAGTGCACACGTCACAAAGTGGTTTCTCAGAATTCTTCTGTGTAGTTTTTATGTCAACTTAATTCCTTTTACAAAATAGAGTGGAAAGGACTCAAAGTGTCCAATTGCAGATTCTACAAAAAGAGAGATTCAGAACTGCTCAATCAAAAGAAAGGTTCAATCTGTGAGATGAATGCACACATCATAAAGAAGTTTCTCAGAATGCTTCTGTGTAGTTTTTATGTGAAGGTATTTCCTTTTAAAAAATAGGCCCCAATGCCCTTCAAATATCCACTTGTGGATTCGATAGAAAGAGTGTTTCAAAACTGCTCAATAAAAGAAAGGTTCAACTCTGTGAGATGAATGCACACATCACAAATAAGTTCCTCAGAGTGCTTCTGTGTAGTTTTTATGTGAAGCTATTTCCTTTTCCACAAGAGGCCACAAAGGGCTCTGAATATCCACTTGCAGATTCTACAAAAAGAGAGATTCAAAACTGCTCAATCAAAAGATATGTTCATCTCTGTGTTTTGAATGCACACATCACAAATAAGTTTCACAGAATTTTTGTGTGTAGTTTTCATGTGAAGATATCACCTTTTCCACCACATGCCTCAAAGCACTCAAAATATACCCTTGCAGATTCTACAAAAAAGAGGGTATCAGAACTGCTCATTCAAAAGAGACGTTCAAATCTGTGAGGTGAATGCACACATCAAAGGGAAGTTTCTCAGAATGCTTCTGTGTAGCTTTTAAGTGAAGATACTTCCTTTTCCACAATAGGCCTCAAAGCGATCCAAATATCCACTTGCAAATTCTACAAAAAGGGTGTTTCAAAACTGCCCAACCAAATGAAAGGTTCAACACTTTGAGGTGAATGCACATATCACAAAGAAGTTTCTCAGAATGCTTCTGTGTAGTTTTTATGTGAACATATTTCCTTTTAAACCATAGGCCACAAAGGGCTCCAAATATCCACTTGTAGATTTTACACATGAGAGTTTAAAACTGCTCATTCCAAAGATAGGCTCAACTCCGTGAGTTGAATGCACACATCACAAAGAAATTTCTCAGAATGCTCTTGTGTATTTTTTATGTGAAGATACTTCCTTTTCCACAGAAGGAATCAAAGTGCTCCAAATATGCACTTAGAGATTCTACAAAAAGAGTGTTTCCAAACAGCTCAATGAAAAGAAAGGTTCAGCTCTGTGAGATGAATGTGCACATTACAAAGTAGTTTCTCAGAATGCTTCTATGTAGTTGATATGTGAAGATATTTCCTTTTACACCATAGGCCTCAAAAGACTCCAAATATCCACCTGTAGATTCCATAAAAAGAGGTTAAAAATCTGCTCAACCAGAAGAAAGGTTCAACTCTGTGAGATGAATACACACATCACAAAGAAGTTTGTGAGGATGCTTCTGTGTAGTTTTTATGTGAAGATATTTCCTTTTCCACCACAGGCCACAAAGCGCTCCAAATATCCACTTGCAGATTCTACAAGAAGAGGGTTTAAAACTGCTCATTTAAAAGATAGGTTCAATTCTGTGAGTTGAATGCTCACATCAAAAAGAAGTTTCTCAGAATGCTTTTGTGTAGTTTTTATGTGAAGATATTTCCTTTTCTACAATAGGCCATCAAGATCTCTAAATATCCACTTGTTGATTCTACTTAAAGGGCAGTTCTAAGCTGCTCAATGAAAAGAAAAGTTCAACTCTGTGAGATGAATGCACACATCAGTAAGAAGTTTCTGACAATGCTTCTGTGAAGTTTTTATGTGAAGATATTTCCTTTTCCACAATGCATCTCAAAGCGCTCCAAATATCCACTTTCACATTCTACAAAAAGAGTGTCTCAAAACTGCTCAATCAAAAGAAAGTCCAACTGTGTGTTCTGAATTCTCACATCACAAAGATGTTTCTCAGAATGTTTCTGTATGGTTTTTACTTGAGGATATATCCTTTTCCACCATAGGCCGCAGAGGGCTCCAAATATCCACTTGCAGATTTTACAAAAAAAGAGTTTCAAAACTGTTCTATCAAAAGATAAGTTTAGCTCAGTGAGTTGAACACACACATCACAAAGCAGTTACTCAGAATGCTTCTGTGTAGTTTCTATGTGAAGATATTTCCTTTTCCACAATAGGTCTCAAAGCACATCAAATATCCACATGCAAATTCTTCAAAAAGATTGTTTCAAACCTGCAAAATGAAAAGAAAGTTTCAACTCTGTGAGTTGAATGTACACATCAAAAGGAAGTTTCTCAGAATGCATCTGTGTAGTTTTTATGTGACTATATTTCCTTTTCCACAATAGGCCATGAAGCACTCCAAATATCCACTTGCAGATTCTACAGAGTGTTTCAAAACTGCTCATACAAAAGAAAGGTTCAACTCTGTGAAATGAATGCACACATCATAAAGATGTTTCTCAGAATCCTTCTGTGTAGTTTTTCTGTGAAGATATTTCCTTTTCCACCATAGGATGCAAGGGGCTCCAAATGTACATTTGCAGAGTCTACAAACTGAGAGTTTCAAAACTTCTGTATCAAAAGATAGATTCAGCTCTGTGAGTTGAATGCACACAACACAAAGGAGTTTCTCAGAGTGCTTCTGTGTAGTTTTTATGTGAAGATATTTCCTTTTCCAAAATACGCCACAAAGGGCTCCAAATATTCACTTGGAGATTCTAAAAAAAGAGATATTCAAAATTGCCAAATCAAAAGACAGGTTCAACTCCAGGAGTGGAATGCACACATCACAAAGAAGTTTCTCAGTATGCTACTGTGTAGTTTTTATGTGAAGATATTTGCTTTTCCACCATAGGCCTCAAAGCACTCCAAATATCCACTTGCAGTTCTTCAAAAGTGAGTTTCAAAACTGCTCTAACAAAAATTGTGTTCAACTGTGTGAGTTGAATGCACACATCAAAAAGAAGTTTCTTAGAATGCTTCTCTGAGGTTTTAATGGGAAGATATTTCCTTTTCCACCAAAGGCCTCAAAGCACTCCAAATATCCAATTGCAGATACTACAAGAAGAGTGTTTCCAAACGGTTCAATCAAAAGAAGGTTCAACATTGTGAGATGAATACACACATCACGAAGAAGTTTCTCAGAATTCTTCTGTGTACTTTTTATGTGAAGATATTTCCTTTTCCACAATAGGCCTCAAAGCGCTGCAAATATCCACTTGCAGATTCTACAAAAAGAGTGTTTCAAGACTGCTCAATCAAAACAAAGGTTCAACATTGTGGCATGAATGCACACATCACAAAGAAGTTTCTCAGAATGCTTCTGTACAGTTTATAGGTGAACATATTTCCTTTTCCTAAATAGGCCACAAAGGGCTACAAATATTCACTTTCAGAAACTACAGAAAGAGGGATTCAAAACTGCTTAATCAAAGAACAGGTTCATCTCTGTGTGATGAGTGCACACATCGAAAGGAAGTTTCTCACAATGTTTCTGTATAGTTTTTATGTGAAGATATTTCCTTTCCACAGTAGGCCTCAAGTCGCTGCAAATATCCACTTTGCAGATTTTACAAAATGTGTGTTTCAAAACTGCTCAATCAAACGAAATGCTCAACCCTGTGAGATGAATGCACACATCACAAAGAAGTTTCTCAGAATGCATCTGTGTAGTTTTTATGTGAAGATATTTCCTTTTCCACCATAGGCTACAAAGGGCTCCAAATAACAATTTGCAGATTATAGAAAAAGAGAGTTTAAAAACTGCTCATTCAAAAGATAAGTTTAAGTCTGCGAGTTAAATGCACACATCAGAAAGAATTTTCTCAGAATTCTTCTGTGTAATTTTTATGTGAGGATATTTCCTTTTCCATCATAGGCCTCAAATCGCACCAAATATCCACTAGCAGATTTTACAAAAAGAGTGTTTCAAAACTGCTCAATCAAATGAAAAGCTCAAACCTGTGGGACGAATGCACACATCACAAAGAAGTTTCTTAGAATGCTTCTATGTAGTTTTCATGTGAAGATATTTCCCTTTCCTATGCAGGTAGCAAAGGACTCCAAATATCCTCTTGCAGATTCTACAAAAATAGAGGTTCAAAACTGCTCTATCAAATGATAGGTTCAACACTGTGAGTGAAATGCACACATCACAAATAAGTTTCCCAGAATACTTCTGTGTAATTTTTATGTGAAGATATTTCCCTTTCCACCATTGGCCACAGAGCACTACAAATACCCACTTGCAGATCCTACAAAAAGAGTGTTTCCAAACTGCTCCACCAAAAAAAAGGTTCAACCCTCAGATATGAATGCACACATCACAAAGATGTTTCTCAGAATGCTTCTGTGTAGTTTTTATGTGAACATATTTCCTCTTCCTACATAGACCACAATGTCTCCAAATATCCACTTGTAGATTCTACAAAAAGATAGTCTAAAACTGCTCACTCCAAAGATAAGTTCAACTCTGTGAGTTGAATGCACACATCACAAGGAAGTTTCTCAGAATGCTCTTGTGTAGTTTTTACATGAAGATATTTCCTTTACCACAGTAGGCGTCAAAGTGCTCCAAATATCCACTTGGAGATTCTACAATAAGAATGGTTCAAAACTGCTTAATGAAAACAAATGTTCAACTCTCTGAGATGAATGCACACATCACAAAGAAGTTTCTCCGAATGCTATGTAGTTGATATGTGAGATATTTCCTTTTCCACCACAGGCCACAAAGCGCTCCTAATATCCACTTGTAGATTCTACAAAAAGAGAGTTTAAAACTGCTCCTTCAAAACATAGGTTCAACTCTATGAGTTGAATGCACACATCACAAAGAAGTTTCTCAGAATGCTTTTGTGTAGTTTTTATGTGAAGATATTTCCTTTTCCACAATAGACCATCACGGTCTCCAAATATCCACTTGCAGATTCTACTAAAAAAGAGTTTCCAAACTGCTCAATGAAAAGAAAAGTTTAACTCTGTGAGATGAAAGCACACATCAGAAGGAAGTTTCTCAGAATGCTTCTGTGTAGTTTTTATTTGAAGATATTTCCTTTTCCACCATAGGCCGCAAAGGGCTCCAATTATCCACTTACAGATTTTACAAAAAAAGAGTTTCAAAACTGCTCTATCAAAAGATATGTTTAACACTTTGAGTTGAATGCACACATCACAAAAAAGTTTCTCAGAATGCTTGTGTTATTTCTGTGTGAAGATATTTCCTTTTCCACAATAGGCCTCAAAGCACTCAAAGCACTTCAAATATGCACTTGCAGATTCTACAAAATAATTGATTCAAAACTGCAAAATCAAAAGAAAGTTTCAACTCTGTGAGTTCAATGCACACGTCAAAAAGAAGTTTCTCGCACATGTACCATAAAACCTAAAGTATAATAATGATAATAATAATAATAATAATAAAAGAAAAAAAAAAGAAGTTTCTCAGAATGCTTCTGTGTAATTTTTAAGTGACGATATTTCCGTTTCCACAATAGGCCACAAAGGGCTCCAAATATCAACTTTCAGATTCTACAGAGTGATTCAAATCTGCTCATACAAAAGAAAGGTTCAATTCTGTGAGATGAATGTGCACATCACAAAGATGTTTCTCAGAATGCTTCTGTGTAGCTTTCTGTGACGATATCTCATTTTCCACCATAGGCCACAATGGGCTCCAAATATACACTTGCAGATTCTACAAAACGAGAGTGTCAAAACATCTCTATCAAAAGATAGGTTCAGCTATCTGAGATGAATGCACACATCACAAAGGAGTTTTTCAAAGCGCTTCTGTGAAGTTTTTTTGTGAAGATATTTCCTCTTACAAAACAGGCCGCCAAGGGCTCCAAATATCCACTTGCAGATCCTAAAAAAAGAGAGATTCAAAACTGCTAAATCAAAACATAGGTTCAACCCTGGGAGTTGAATGCACACATCACAAAGTAGTTTCTCAGAATGCTACTGTGTAGTTTTTATGTGAAGATGTTTCCTTTTCCACCATAGGCCTCAAAGTACTCCAAATATCAACTTGCAGATTCTTCAAAAGTGAGTTTCAATAGTGCTCTATCAAAGATGGTTTCAACTGTGTGAGTTGAATGCACACATCACAAAGAAATTTCTTAGAATGTTTCTCTGAGGTTTTTAGGTGAAGATATTTCATTTTCCAACATAGGCCTCAAAGCGCTCCAAATATCCAATTGCAGACACTACAAAAAGAGTGTTTCCAAACTGCTCAATAAAAAGATAGGTTCAACTCCGTGAGTTGAATGCACACAACACAAAGAAGTTACTCAGAATGCGTCTGTGTAGTTTTTATGTGAAGATATTTCCTTTTCCACAATAGGCTTCAAAGCGCTCCAAATATCCACCTGCATATTCTACAAAAAGAGTGTTTCAAGACTGCGCAACCAAAAAAGATGTTCAACATTGTGGAATGAATGCACACATCACAAAGAAGTTTCTCAGAATGCTTCTGTGTGGTTTTTAGGTGAACATATTTTGTTTACCAAAATGGGCTGCAAAGGTCTCCAAATATCCACTTTCAGATACTACAGAAAGAGAGATTCAAAACTGCTCAAAGGATAGGTACAACTTGTGAGATGAAGGCATACATCAGAAAGAAGGTTCTCAGAATGCTTCTGTATAGTTTTAATGTAAGGATATTTCCTTTTCCACCATATGCCTCAAATCGCTCCAAATATCCACTTGCAGATTTTACAAAAAGTGTGTTTCAAAACTGCTCAATCAAATGAAATCCTCAACCCTGTGAGATAAATGCACACATCACAAAGAAGTATCTCAGAATGCTTCTGTGTAGTTTTCATGTGAAGATATTTCCTTTTCCTACATAGGCAACAAAGGGTTCCAAATATCCCCTTGCAGATTCTACAAAAATTGAGGCTCAAAACCGTTCTATCAAAAGATGTGTTTAACTCTGTGAGTGGAATGCACACATCAAAAAGAAGTTTCTGAGAATGATTCTGTCTAGTTTTTATGTGAAGGTATTTCCTTTTCCACCTTTGGCCTCAAAGCACTCCAAATATCCACTTACAGATTCTACAAAAAGAGTGTTTCAAAACTGCTCAATCAAATGAAATGCTCAACCCTGTGAGATGAATGCACACATCACAAAGAAGTATCTCAGAATGCTTCTGTGTAGTTTTCATGTGAAGTTATTTCCTTTTCCTATATAGGCAACAAAGGGTTCCAAATATCCCCTTGCAGATTCTACAAAAATTGAGATTCAAAACTGTTCTATCAAAAGATGTGTTCAACTCTGTGAGTGGAATGCACACATCAAAAAGAAGTTTCTGAGAATGATTCTGTCTAGTTTTTATGTGAAGGTATTTCCTTTTCCACCATTGGCCTCAAAGCACTCCAAATATCCACTTGCAAATTGTACAAAAAGAGTGTTTCAAAACTCCTCAATCAAAAGAAAGTTTCAACTCTGTGAGATGAATGCACACATCACAAAGAAATTTCTCCAAATACATCTGTGTAATATCTATGTGAACACATTTCCTTTTCCGGCATAGGCCTCAAAGCGCTCCAAATATCCACTTGCAGATTCTACAGAAAGAGTGTTTCCAAACTGCTCAAACAAAACAAAGGTTCAATTCTGTGAGATGAATGCAGACATCACAAAGAAGTTTCTAAGAATGCTTCTGTGTATTTTTTTATGTGAAGATATTTCGTTTTCAACCATTGGCCACAAAGGGCTCCAAATATCGACTTGCAGATCCTAGAAAAAGAGAGTTTCAAAATTGCTCTATAAGAAGACATTTTCAACTCTGAGAGTTGATTACACACATCACAAAGAAATTTCTCAGAATGCTTCTGTGTAGTTTTTTTGTAAAGATATTTCCTTTTCCACCAAGGGCCTCAAAGCCCTCCAAATATCCACTTGCAGATTCTACAAAAACAGTGTTTCAAAACTGCTCAATCAAAAGATATGTTCAACTCTGTGAAATGAATGCACACGTCACAAAGAAGTTTCTCAGAATGCTTCTGTGTGGTTTTTATGTGAAGATAGAACCCTTTCCACCATACGCTTCAAAGGGCTCCAAATATCCAATTGCAGATTCTACAAAATGATAGTTTCAAAACTGCTCTATTAAAAGATAGGTTCAACTCTGTGAGATGAATGAACACATCACAAAGAAGTTTCTCAAAATGCTTCTGTGTAATTTTTATGTAAAGATATTTCCTTTTCCACCATAGGCCCCAAAGGGCTCCAAATATCCACTTGTAGATTCTAGAAAAAGAGGGTTTCAAAACTACTCTGTCAAAAGATATGTTCAACTCTGTGAGTTGAATGTACACATCACAAAGAAGTTTCTCAGAATGCTTCTGTGTAGTTTTTATGTTAAGATATTTCCTTTTCAACCATATGCCTCAGGGGTTCCAAATATCCACTTGCAGGTCCTACAAATAGATATAAACAAAACTTCTCTATCAAAAGAAAGGTTCAAATCTGTAAGGTGAATGCACACATCACAAAGCAGTTTCTCAGAATGCTTCTGTGTAGTTTCTATGTGAAGATATTTCCTTTTCCACAATAGGCTTCAAAGGGCTAGAAATACCCACTTGCAGATTCTACTAAAAGAGTGTTTCAAAACTGCTCAATCAAAAGAAAAGTTCAACTCTGCAAGATGAATGCATACATCAAAAAGCAGTTTCTGAGAATGCTTCTGTGTAGTTTTTATGGGAAGATATTTCCTTTTCCACAATACGCCTCCTAGAACTCCAAACATTCACTTGCAGATTCTATTAAAAGACTGTTTTGAAACTGTTCAATCAAAAGAAAAATTCAACTCTGTGAGATGAATGCACACATCACAAAGAAGTTTCCCAGATTGCTTCTGTATAGTTTTTATTTGCAGATATTTTGTCTTTTCCACAACAGGACTCTAAGCGCTCCATATATCTACTTGCAGATTATCCAAAAAGGGTGTTTCCAAACTGCTCAATCAAAAGAGAGGTTCAACTCTGTGAGATGAATGCACACATCACAAAGAAGTTCCTCATAATGCTTCTGTGTAGTTTTTATGTGAAGATATTTCGTTTTCCACCAAAGGCCACAAAGGGCTCCAAATATCAACTTGCTGATTCTACAAAAACAGAGTTTCAAAACTGCTCTATCAAAAGATAGGTTCAACTCTGTCAGTTGAATGCACACATCACAAAGAAGTTTTTCAGAATGATTCCGTGCAGTTTTTATGTGAAGATATTTCCTTTTCCACCATCGGCCACAAAGGGCTCAAAATAGCCAGCTGCAGATTCTACAAAAAGAGTGTTTCCAAACTGCTGAATCAAAAGAAAGGCTCAACTCTGTGAGATGAGTGCACACATCACAAAGAAGTTTCTCAAAGTGCTTCTGTGTAGTTTTTATATGAAGATATTTCCTTTTCCACAATAGGCCTCATAGCGCTGCAAATATCCTCTTTCAGATTCTACAAAAATGTGTTTCAAAACTGCTCAATCATGTGAAATGTTCAAGTCTGAGATGAATGCTTATATCACAAAGAAGTAACTCAGAATGCTTCTGTGTAGTTTTTATGGGAAGGTATTTTCCTTTTCCACCGTTGGCCACAACGGGTTCCAGATAACCACTTGCAAATTCTACAAAAAGTGTGTTTAAAAACTGCTCTTTCAAAAGATACGTTCAACTCTGCGAGTTGAATGCACACATCACAAAGCCGTTTCTCAGAATGCTTCTCTGTACTTTGTATGTGAAGATGTTTCCTTTTCCACAATAGACCTACAAGGGCTCCAAATATCCGCTTGCACATTCTACTAAATGAGTGTTTGAAAACTGCTCATTCAAAAGAAAAGTTCAACTCTATGAGATGAATGCACACATCAAAAAGAATTTTCTGAGAATGCTTCTGTGTAGTTTTTATGGGAAGATATTTCCTTTTCCACTATAGACCTCAAAGCAGTGCAAATATCCATTTGCAGAACCTACATAAAGTGAGTTTCAAAACTGCTCAATGAAATGAAATGGTCAATTCTGTGAGATGAATGTACACATCACAAAGAAGTTTCTCAGAATGTTTCTATGTAGTTTTTAGGGGAAGATATTTCCTTTTCCACAAAATGCCACAAAGTGCTCCAAATATGCCATTGCAGATTCTACAAAAAGTTTCAAAACCGCTCAATCTAATGAAAGTTTCAACTCTGTGAGATGAATGCACACAACACAAAGAAGTTTCTCTGAATCCCTCTGTGTAGTTTTTATGTGAAGCTATTTCCTTTTCCATCATCGGCCACAAAGGGCTCCAAATAACCACATGCAGATTCTGCAATAAGAGAGTTTCAAAACTGCTCTATGAAGGATACGTTCAACCCTGTGAGTTGAATGCACTCATCCAAAAGAAGTTTCTGAGAATGCTTCTATGTAGTTTTTATGGAAGATATTTCCTTTTCCACAATAGTCCACAAAGAGCTGCAAATATCCACTTGCAGAACTTACAAAAACTACGTTTCAACACTGCTCAATCAAATGAAATGGTCAATTCTGTGAGATGAATGCACACATCACAAAGAAGTTTCTCAGAATGCTTCTGTGTAGTATTTAGGGGAATACATTTCCTCTTCCACCGTTGGCCACAAAGAGCTCCAAACAACCATATGCCGATTCGACAATAAGAGAGTTTCAAAACTGCTCTATGAAAAGATAGGTTCCACAATGCAAGTTGAATGCACACATCACAAAGAAGTTTCTCAGAATGCTTCTGTGTAGTTTTTTTGTGAAGGTATTTCTTTTTCTACCATAGGCCTCAAAGCGCTCCAAATATCCACTTGCAGATTCTACAAAGAGAGTGTTTCAAAACTGCACAATTGACAGAAAGGTTCAACTCTGTGAGATGAATGCACACAAAACAAAGTAGTTTCTGAGAATGCTTCATTGAAGTTTTAATGTGAATATATTTCCTTTCCCACAAAGAGACACAAAGCTCCCCAAATATACAATTGCTGATTCTACAAAATAAAGTGTTTCAAAACTGCTAATTGAATGAAAGTTTCAACTCTGTGAGATGAATGCACACATCACAAAGAAGTTTCTCAGAATGTTTCTCTGTAGTTTTTATGTGAAGATATTTCCTTTTCCACCATCGGCCACAAAGGGCTCCAAATAACCACATGCAGATTCTTAAAAAAAAAAAGACTTTCAAAACTGCTCTATCAGAAGATAGGTTCAACCATGAGAGTTGAATGCACACAACACAAAGAAGTTTCCAGCATGCTTCTGTGTAGTTTTTATGTGAATATATTTCCTTTTCCACCATAGGCCTCACATTCTACGAAAAGAGTTTTTCAAAACTGCTCAATCAAAAGAAAGTTTCATCTGTAAGATAAATGCACACATCACAACGAAGTTTCTCTGAATGCTTCTGTGTAGTTTTAATGTGAAGATATTTCTTTTTCCACCATAGGCCACAAAGGGTTCCCAATATTGACTTGCAGATTCTACAAAAAGAGAGGTTCAAAATTGCTCTATCAAAAGATAGGTTCAACTCTCTGAGATGAATTCACACATCACAAAAAAATTTCTCAGAATGCTTCTGTGTAATTTTTATGTTAAGATATTTCCTTTTCTACCAAAGACTGCAAAGGGCTCCAAATATCCACTTGCAGATTCTACTAAAAGAGAGTTTCAAAACTGCTCTATCAAAAGATAGGTTTAACTCTGTGAGATGAATGCACACATCATAAAGAAGTTTCTGAGAATGCTTCTGTGTAGTTTTTATGTGAAGATACTTCCTTTTCCACCATAGGCCTCAAAGCACTCCAAATATCCACTTGAAGATTGCACAAAAAGACTGTTTCAAAACTGCACAATCAACAGAAACGTTCAACTCTGTGAGATGAATGCACACAAAATGAAGAAGTTTCAGAGAATGCTTCTGTGTAGTTTTTATGTGAAGATATTTCCTTTTCCACAATCGGCCTCAAAGCACTCCATATATCCACTTGCAGATTCTACAAAAAGAGTGTTTCCAAACTGCTCAGTCAAAGAGAGGTTCAACTCTCTGAGATGAATGCACACATCACAAAGAAGTTTCTGACAATATTTCTGTGTAGTTTTTCTGGGAAGATATTTCCTTCTCCACCCTCTGCAACAAAGGGCTCCGCATAGCCACTTGTAGATTTCCACAATAAAAGACTTTCAAAACTGCTCTATCAAATGACAGTTTCAATTCTGCAAGTTCAATGCACACATCACAAAGAAGTTTCTCAGAATGCTTCTGTGTAGTTTTTATGTGAAGATATTTCCTTTTACACCATAGGCGTCAAAGTGCTCCAAATATTCACTTGCAGATTCTACAGAAAGTGTCTTTCAAAACTGCTCAATCAAAAGAAAGTTCAACTCTGTGAGATGAATGCACACAAAACAAAGAAGATTCTGAGAATGCTTGTGTGTAGTTTTTATGTGAAGATATTTCCTTTTCCACAGTAGGCCTCAAAGCACTCCAAGTATCCAATTGCAGATTCCACAAAAAGAGTGTTTCAAAACTGCTCAAACAAATGAAAGGTTCGACTCTGTGAGATGAATGCATACATCACAAAGAAGTTTCTCAGAATGCTTCTGTGTAGTTTTTAGGGGAAGATATTTCCTTTTCCACCATTGGTCACAAACGTCTCCAAATAACCACATGCAGATCCTACAAATAGAGAGTTTCAAAACTGCTCTATAAAAAGATATTTTCAACTCTGCGAGTTGATTACACACATCACAAAGAAGTTTCTCAGAATGCTTCTGTGTACTTTTTTTGTGAAGATATTTCCTTTTCCACCAAGGGCCTCAAAGGACTCCAAATATCCACTTGCAGATTCTACGAAAACAGTTTTTCAAAACTGCTCAATCAAAAGAAAGTTTCAACTCTGTGAGACGAATGCAGACATCACAAAGAAGTTTCTCAGAATACTTCTGTGTAGTTTTTATGTGAAGGTTGAAACCTTTCCACTATACGCTTCAAAGGGCTCCAAATATCCAATTGCAGATTCTACAAAAAGATAGTTTCAGAACTGCTCTATCAAAAGATGGGTTCAACTCTGTGAGATGAATGCACACATCACAAAGATGTTTCTCAGAATGCTTCTGTGTAGTTTTTATGTGAAGATATTTCCTTTTCCACAATAGGCCTCAAAGCGCTCCATATATCCACTTTCAGATTCTACAAAAAGAGTGTTTCCAAACTGCTCAGTCAAAGGAGAGCTTCAACTCTCTGAGATGAATGCACACATCACAAAGTAGTTTCTCAGAATGCTTCTGTGTAATTTTTACGTGAAGATATTTCGTTTTCCACCATAGGCCCCAAAGGGCCCCAAATATCCACTTGTAGATTTTACAAAAAGACAGTTTCAAAACCACTCTATCAAAAGATATGTTCAACTCCGTGAGTCGAATGCACACACCAAAAAGAAGTTTCTAATAATGCTTCTGTGTAGTTTTTATGTTAAGATATTTCCTTTTCAACCATAGGCCTCAGGGGTTCCAATATCCACTTGCATATCCTACAAATAGATTTAAACAAAACTGCTCAATCAAAAAAAAAGTTCAAATCGGTGAGATGAATGCACACGTCAGAAAGCAGTTTCTCAGAATGCTTCTGTGTAGTTTTTATGTGAGGATATTTCCTTTTCCACAGTAGGCTTCAATGGGCTAGAAATATCCACTGGCAGATTCTACTAAAAGAGTGTTTCAAAACTGCTGAATCAAAAGAAAAGTTCAACTCTGAAGACAAGTGCATAGGTCAAAAAGCAGTTTCTGAGAATGCTTCTGTGTAGTTTTTATGGGAAGATATTTCCTTTTCCACAATAATCCTCAAAGCGCTGCAAATATCCACTTACAGAACCTACATAGAGCGAGTTTCAAAACTCCTCAATCAAATGAAATGGTGAATTCTGTGAGATGAATGCACACATCAAAAACAAGCTTCTCAGAATGCTTCTGTGTAGTTTTTAGGGGAAGATATTTCCTTTTCCACCATCCGTCACAAAGGTCTTCAAATAACCACATGCAGAATCTACAAAAAGAGAGATTCAAAACTGCTCTTTAAAAAGACATTTTAAATTCTGTGACTTGATTATACACATCACAAAGAAGTTTCTCAGGATGCTTCTGTGTAATTTTTTTGTGAAGATATTTCATTTTCCACTGAGGGCCTCAAAGCGCTCCAAATATCCACTTGCAGACTCTACGAAAACAGTTTTTCAAAACTGCTGTATCAAAAGATAGGTTTATCTCAGTGAGATGCACACATCACAAAGAAGTTTCTCACAATGCTTCTGTGTAATTTTTATGTGAAGATATTTCCTTTCCCACCATAGGCCACAAAAGGCTCCAAATATCCACTTGTAGATTCTACAAACAGACAGTTTCAAAACTACTCTATCAAAAAATATGTTCAACTCCATAAGTTGAATGCACACATCACAAAGAAGTTTATCAGAATGCTTCTGTGTAGTTTTTATGTGATGATATTTCCTTTTCCACCATAGGACTCCAAGCGCTCCACATAACCACTTGCAGATTCTACAAAAAGGGTGTTTCAAAACTGCACAATCAACAGAAAGGTTCATCTCTGTGAGATGAATGCACACAAAACAAAGAAGTTTCTGAGAATACTTCAGTGTAGTTTTTATGTGAATATATTTCCTTTTCCACAAAAGGCCAGAAAGCACCGCAAATATGCAATTGCAGATTCTACATAAAAAAGTTTTGAAACTGCTCAATCAAATGAAAGTTTCAACTCTGTGAGATGAATGCACTTATCACAAAAAGTTTCTCAGAATGATTCTGTGTAGCTTTTAAGTGAATATATTTCCTTTTCCACCATCGGCCACAAAGGGCTCCAAATAACCACATACATATTCTACAAAAAGAGAGTTTCAAAACTGCTCTATTGAAATATAGGTTCAACTCTGCGCGTTGAATGCACGCATCACAAACAAGTTTCCAGCATGCTTCTGTGAAGTTTTTATGTGAATACCTTTCCTTTTCCACCATAGGCCTCAAAGCACTACAAATATCCATTTTCAAACCCTACGAGAGTTTTTCAAAACTGCACAATCAAAAGAAAGTTTCAACCCTGAGAGATGAATGCACCCATCACAACGAAGTTTCTCAGAATACTTCTGTGCAGATTTTATGTGAAGATATTTCCTTTTCCACAGAGTCGAATGCACACATCACAGAGAAGTTTCTCAGAATGCTTCAGTGTAGTTTTTATGTTAAGATATTTCCTTCTCCACCAAAGGCTGCAGAGGGCTCCAAATATCCTCTTGCAGATTCTACAGAAATTGTCTTTCAAAACTGTTCAATCAAAAGAAAGTTCGACTCTGTGAGATGAATGCACACAAAACAAAGAAGCTTCTGAGAATGCTTCTGTGTAGTTTTATGGGAAGATAATTCCATTTCCACAGTAGGCCTAAAAGCACTCCAAGTATCCAATTGCAGATTCCAGAAAAAGAGTGTTTCAAAACTGCTCAAACAAATGAAATGTTCAACTCGGTGAGATGAATGCACACATCACAAAGAAGTTTCTTAGAATGCTTCTGTGTAGTTTTTAGGGGAAGATATTTCCTTTTCCACCATCGGTCAAAAAGTTCTCCAAATAACCACATGCAGATTCTATAAAAAGAGAGTTTCAAAACTGCTCTATAAAAAGACATTTTTAACTCTGCGACTTGATTACACACTTCACAAGAAGTTTCTCAGAATGCTTCTGTGTAGTTTTTATGTGAAGATAGAACTCTTTAAACCATACGCTTCAAAGGGCTTCAAATATCCAAATGCAGATTCCACAAAAAGATAGTTTCAAAACTGCACTATAAAAAGATAGGTTCAACTCTGTGAGATGAATGCACACATCACAAAGAAGTTACTCAGAATGCTTCTGTGTAGTTTTTATATGAAGATATTTCCTTTTCCATAATAGGCCTCAAAGAGCTCCATATATACACTTGCAGATTCTACAAAAAGAGTGTTTCCAAACTGCTCAGTCAAAAGACAGCTTCAACTCTCTGAGATGAATGCACACATCACAAAGATGTTTCTCAGAATGCTTCCGTTTAACTTTTATGTGAAGATATATCCTTTTCCACCTAGGCCCCAAAGGGCTCCAAATGTCCCCTTGTAGATTCTACAAAAAGACAGTTTCAAAAATAAACTATCAAAAGATATGTCCAACTCCGTGAGTTGAATGCACACATCACACAGAAGTTTCTCAGAATGCTTCTCTGTAGTTTTTATGTTAAGATATTTCCTTTTCAACCATAGAATTCAAAGCACTCCATGTTTCCACTTCCAGATTCAACAAAAAGAGGTCTCAAAACTGCCCAATCAAAAGAGAGGTTCAACTCTGTGACATAAGTGCACACATCACAAAGAAGTTTCTCAGAATGCTTCTGTGTAGTTTTTTTGTGAAAATACTACCTTTTCCACCTTGGGCAGCAAAGGGCACCACATATCCACTTGCAGATTCTACAAAAAGAGAGTTTCAAAACTGCTCTATCAGAAGATAGGTTCAACTCTCTGAGATGAAGGCACACATCACAGCGAAGTTTCTCAGAATACTTCTGTGTAGTTTTTATGTGAAGATATTTCCTTTTCCACCATAGGCCGCAAAGTGCTCCAAATATCCACTTGCAGATTATACAAACAGAGAGTTTCAAAACTGCTCTATCAAAAGATAGGTTAAACTCTGTGAGATGAATGCACTCATCACAAAGAAGTTCCTCAGAATGATTCTGTGTAGTTTTTATTTGAAGATATTTCCTTTTCCACCAAAGTCTGCAAAGGGCTCCAAATATCCACTTGCAGATTCTACAAAAGAGACCTTCAAAACTGCTCTATCCGAAGATAGGTGCAACTCTCTGAGATGAATGCACACATCACAAAAAATTTCTCAAAATGCTTCCTTTTCCACCACAGGCCACAATGCGCTCCAAATATACACTTGCCAATTCTGCAAAAGAGTGTTTCCAAACTGCTCAATCAAATGAAACTTTCAACTCTCTGAGATGAATGCACACATCACAACGAAATTTCTCAGAATGCTTCTGTGTAGTTTTTATGTGAAGATATTTACTTTTCCACAATAGGCCGCAAAGGGCTCAAAATATCCACTTGCATAATATACAAAAAGGGAGTGTCAAATCTGCTCTATCAAAAATAGGTTCAACCCTTTGAGATGAATGCACACATCACAAAGAAGTTTCTCAGAATGCTTCTGTGTAGTTACTATGAGAAGATATTTCCTTTTCAACAATAGAATTCAAAGCACACCATGTTTCCACTTGCAGATTCATCAAAATGAGTGTCTCAAAACTGCTCAATCAAAAGAGAGGTTCAACTCTGTGAGATGAATGCACTCTTCACAAAGAAGTTTCTCAGAATGCTTCTGGGAAGTATTGATGTGAAGATACTACCTTTTCCACCTTAGGTTGCAAAGGGCTCCAAATATCCACTTGCAGATTCTACAAAAAGAGAGTTTCAAAACTGCTCATTCAAAAGAAAGTTTCAACTCTGTGAGATGAATGCACACATCACAAAGAATTTTCTGAGAATGCTTATGTGTAGTTTTTATGTGAAGATATATCCTTTTCAACTATTCGCCTCAGGGGTTCCAAATATCCACTTGCATATCCTACAAATAGATTTAAACAAAACTGTTCAATTAAAAAAAAGTTCAAATCTGTGAGATGAATGCACACATCACAAAGCAGTTTCTCAGAATGCTTATGTGTAGTTTCTATGTGAAGATATTTCCTTTTCCACAGTAGGCTTCAAAGGCCTATAAATATCCACTTGCAGATTCTATTAAAACAGTGTTTCAAAACTGCTCAATCAAAAGAAATGTTCAACTCTGCAAGATGAATGCACACATCAAAAAGCAGTTTCTGAGAATGCTTCTGTGTAGATTTTATGGGAAGATATTTCATTTTCCTCAATAGTCCTCAAAGCACTGCAAATATCCACTTGCAGAACCTCCAAAGAGCGAGTTTCAAAACTCCTCAATCAAACGAAGTGGTCAATTCTGAGAGATGAATGCACACATGACAAAGAACTTTCTCAGAATACTTCTGTGTTGTATTTTGTGAAGATATTTCCTTTTCCACCATAGACCTCATAGAACTCCAAATATCCACTTGCAGATTCTACAAAAAGAGAGCTTCAAAACTGCTCAATCAGAGGATAGCTGCAACTCTCTGAGATGAATGCACACATCACAAAATGTTTCTCAGAATGCTTCTGTGTAGTTTTTACGTGAAGATACTACCTTTTCCACCATAGGCCACAAAGCGCTCGAAATATCCACTTGCCGATTCTGCAAAAGAGTGTTTCGAAACTGCTCAATCAAATGAAACTTTCAACTCTCTGAGATGAATGCACACATCACAACGAAATTTCTCAGAATGCTTCTGCGTAGTTTTTATGTGAAGATATTTACTTTTCCACAATAGGCCACAAAGGGCTCAAAATATCCACTTGCATATTATACAAAAAGGGAGTGTCAAATCTGCTCTATCAAAAATAGTTTCAACCCTTTAGGACGAATGCACACATCACAAAGAAGTTTATCAGAATGCTTCTGTGTAGTTATTATGAGAAGATATTTCCTTTTCTACCATAGAATTCAAAGCCCTCCATGTTTCCACTTGCAGATTCAACAAAAAGAGTGTCTCAAAACTTCCCAATCAAAAGAGAGGTTCAACTCTGTGAGAGAAGTGCACACTTCACAAAGAAGTTTCTCAGAATGCTTCTGGGTAGTTTTTATGTGAAGATACTACCTTTTCCACCTTAGGCTGCAAATGGCTCCAAATATCCACTTGCAGATTCCACAAAAAGAGAGTTACAAAACTGCTCATTCAAAAGAAAGCTTCAAATCTGTGAGATGAATGTGCACATAACAAAGAATTTTCTGAGAATGCTTCTGTGTAGTTTTTATGTTAAGATATTTCCTTTTCAACCATATGCCTCAGGGGTTCCAAATATCCACTTGCAGATCCTACAAATAGATTTAAACAAAACTGTTCAATTAAAAAGAAAGTTCAAATCTGTGAGGTGAATGCACACATCACAAAGCAGTTTCTCAGAATGCTTCTGTGTAGTTTCTATGTGAAGATATTTCCTTTTCCACAATAGGCTTCAAAGGGCTAGAAATATCCACGTGCAGATTCTACCAAAAGAGTGTTTCAAAGCTGCTCTATCAAAAGAAATGTTCAACTCTGCAAGATGAATGCACACATCAAAAAGTAGTTTCTGAGAATGCTTCTGTGTAGTTTTTATGGGAAGATATTTCATTTTCCACAATAGTCCTCGAAGTGCTGCAGATATCCACTTACAGAACCTCCAAAGAGCGAGTTTCAAAACTCCTCAATGAAATGAAATGGTCAATCCTGAGAGATGAATGCACACATCACAAAGAACATTCTCAGAATGCTTCTGTGTAGTATTTTGTGAAGATATTTCCTTTTCCACCATAGACCTCATAGCGCTCCAAATATCCAATTGCAGATTCTACAAAAAGAGAGCTTCAAAACTGCTCTATCAGAAGACAGGTGCAACTCTCTGAGATGAATGCACACATCACAAAAAGTTTCTCAGAATGCTTCTGTGTAGTTTTTTTGTGAAGATACTACCGTTTCCACCATAGGCCACAAAGCGCTCCAAATATCCACTTGCAGATTCTGCAAAAGAGTGTTTCAAAACTGCTCAATCAAATGAAACTTTCAACTCTCTGAGATGAATGAACACATCACAACGAAATTTCTCGGAATGCTTCTGTGTAGTTTTTATGTGAAGATATTTACTTTTCCACAATAGGCCACAAGGGGCTTAAATTATCCACTTGCATATTATACAAAAAGGAAGTGTCAAATCTGCTCTATCAAAAATAGGTTCAACCCTTTGAGATGAATGCACACATCACAAAGAAGTTTCTCAGAATGCTTCTGTGTAGTTATTATGAGATATTTCCTTTTCAACCATAGAATTCAAAGCACTCCATGTTTCCACTTGCAGATTCAACAAAAAGAGTGTCTCAAAACTGCCCAATCAAAAGAGAGGTTCAACTCTGTGAGATGAATGCACACTTCACAAAGAAGTTTCTCAGAATGCTTCCGGGTAGTATTTATGTGAAGATACAAACTTTTCCACCTTAGGTTGCAGAAGGCTCCAAATATCCACTTGCAGATAGTACAAAAAGAGAGTTTCAAAACTGCTCATTCAAAAGAAGCTTCCACTCTGTGAGATGAATGCACACATCACAAAGAATTTTCTGAGAATGATTCTGTGTAGATTTTATGTTAATATATTTCATTTTCAACCATACACCTCAGGGGTTCCACATATCCACTTGCATATCCTACAAATAGATTTAAACAAAACTGTTCAATTAAAAAAAAGTTCAAATCCGTGAGATGAATGCACACATCACAAAGCAGTTTCTCAGAATGCTTCTGTGTAGGTTTTAGGTGAAGATATTTCCTTTTCCACCATAGGCCTAAAATCGCTCCAAATATCCACTTGCAGATTCTACAAAAAGAGCGTTTCAAAACTGCTCTGTCATAAGGAAGGCTCAACTCTATCAGATGAATGCACAAATCACAAAGAAGTTTCTGAGAATGCTTCTGTATAGTTTTTATGTGAAGATACTGCCTTTTCCACAATAGGCCAGAAAGGGCTCCAAATATCCACTTGCAGATTCTACAAAAAGAATGTTTCAAAACTGCTCAATCAAAAGAAAGTTTCAACCTCTGAGATGAATGCACACATCACAAAGAAGTTTCTCAAAATGCTTCTGTGTAGTTTTTATATGAAGATATTTCCTTTTCCTCAATAGATTTCAAACGCTCAAAATATCCACTTGCAGATTCTACAAAATATTGTTTCAAAATTTCTCAATCAAAAGAAAGTTTCAACTCTGTGAGATGAGTGCACACATCACAAAGAAGTTTCTGATAATCCTTCCTTGTAGTTTTTATGTGAAGACATTTCCTTTTCCACAATAGGCCTCAAAGCGTTTCAAATATCCTCTTCCAGATTCTATGAAAAGAGTGTTTCAAAACAGCTCAATCAAAAGAAAGTTTCTAAAACCAGTTCCTGGATTCATTAACTTTTGAAGGGTTTTTTTGTGTCTCTATTTCCTTCAGTTCTGCTCTGATTTTAGTTATTTCTTGCCTTCTGCTAGCTTTTGAATATGTTTGCTCTTGCTTTTCTACTGCTTTTAATTACGATGTTAGGGTGTCAATTTTGGATCTTTCCTGCTTTATCTTGTGGGCATTTAGTGCAATAAACTTCCCTCTACACACTTCTTTGAATGTGTCCCAGAGATTCGGGTATGTTGTCTCTTTGAATCCAGGGGCTGGTTTTTTGAAAGGATCAACAAAATTGACAGAAAGCTAGCAAGACTAATGAAGAAGAAAAGAGAGAAGAATCAAATAGACGCAGTAAAAAATGATAAAGGTGATATCACCACCGATTCCACAGAAATACAAACTACCATCACAGAATACTACAAACACCTCTATGCAAATAAACTAGAAAATCTAGAAGAAATGGATAAATCCCTCAACACATACACCCTCCCAAGACTAAACCAGGAAGAAGTTGAATTTCTGAATAGACCAATAACAGGTTCTGAAATTGTGGCAATAATCAATAGCTTACCAACAAAAATGGGTCCTGGACCAGATGGATTCACAGCCGAATTCTACCAGAGGTACAAGGAGGAATTGGTACCATTCCTTCTGAAACTTTTCCAATCAGTAGAAAAAGAGAGAATCCTCCCTAACTCATTTTATGTGGCCAGCATCATCATGATACCAAAGCCGAGCAGAGTCACAAAGAAAAAAGATAATTTTAGACCAATATCCTTGAGGAACATTGATGCAAAAATCCTCTATAAAATACTGGCAAACCAAATCCTGCAGCAAATCAGAAAGCTTATCCACCATAATCAAGTGGGCTTCATCCCTGGGATGCAAGGCTGGTTCAATATACACAAATCAATAAATGTAATCCAGCCTATAAACAGTACCAAAGACAAAAACCACATGATTATCTCAATAGATGCAGAAAAGACCTTGGACAAAATTCAACAACGCTTCATACTAAAAACTCTCAATAAATTTGGTATTGATGGGACGTATCTCAAAATAATAAGAGCTAACTATGACAAACCCACAGCCAATACCAAACTGAATGGGCAAAAACTGGAAGCATTTCCTTTGAAAACTGAAACAAGACAGGGATGCCCTCTCTCACCACTGCTATTCAACATAGTGTTGGAAGTTCTGGACTGGGCAATTAGGCAGGAGAAGGAAATAATGGGTATTCAATTAGGAAAAGAGGAAGTCAAATTGTCCCTGTTTGCAGATGACATGACTGTATATCTAGAAAATCCCATCATCTCAGCCCAAAATCTCCTTAAGCTGATAAGCAACTTCAGCAAAGTCTGAGGATACAAAATCAACGTACAAAAATCACAAGCATTCTCATACACCAATAACAGACAAGGAGAGAGCCAAATCATGAGTGAACTCCCATTCACAATTGCTTCAAAGAGAATAAAATACCTACGAATCCAACTTACAAGGCACGTGAAGGACCTCTTCAAGGAGAACTACAAACCACTGCTCAATGAAATAAAGCAGGATGCAGGCAAATGGAAGAACATTCCATGCTCATGGGTAGGAAGAATCAATATCCTGAAAATGGTCATACTGCCCAAGGTAATTTATAGATTCAATGCCATCCCCATCAAGCTACCAATGACTTTCTTCAGAGAATAGGAAAAAACTACCTTAAAGTTCACATGGAACCAAAAAAGAGCTTGCATCTACAAGTCAATATTAAACCAAAAGAACAAAGCTGGAGGCATCACGCTACCTGACTTCAAACAATACTACAAGTCTACAGTAACCAAAACAGCATGGTACTTGTACCAAAACAGAGATATAGATCAATGGAACAGAATAGAGCCCTCAGAAATAATGCTGCGTATCTACAACTATCTGATCTTTGACAAACCTGACAAAAACAAGCAGTGGGGGAAAGGATGCCCTATTTAATAAATGGTGCTGGGAAAACTGGCTAAACATATGTAGAAAGCTGAAACTGGATCACTTCTTTGCATCTTATACAAAAATTAATTCAAGATGGATTAAAGACTTAAATGTTAGACCTAAAAGCATAAAAACCCTAGAAGAAAACCTAGGCATTACCATTCAGGACATAGGCATGGGCAAGGACTTCATGTCTAAAACACCAAAAGCAATGGCAACAAAAGCCAAAATTGACAAATGGGATCTAATTAAACTAAAGAGCTTCTGCACAGCAAAAGAAACTACCATCAGAGTGAACAGGCAACCTACAAAATGGGAGAAAATTTTCACAACCTACTCATCTGACAAAGGGCTAATATCCAGAATCTACAATGAACTCAAACAAATTTACAAGAAAAAAATAAACAACCCCATCAAAAATGGGTGAAGGACATGAATGGACACTTCTCAAAAGAAGACATTTATGCAGCCAAAAAACACATGAAAAAATGCTCACCATCACTGGCTATCAGAGAAATGCAAATCAAAACCACAATGAGATACCATCTCACACCAGTTAGAATGGCAATTATTAAAAAGTATGCAAACAACAGGTGCTGGAGAGGATATGGAGAAATAGGAACACTTTTACACTGTTGGTGGGACTGTAAACTAGTTCAACCATTGTGGAAGTCAGTGTGGCTGTTCCTCAGGGATCTAGAACTAAAAATACCATTTGACACAGCCATCCCATTACTGGGTATATACTCAAAGGACTATAAATCATGCTGCTATAAAGACACATGCACACGTATGTTTATTGTGGCACTATTCACAATAGCAAAGTCTTAGAACCAACCCAAATGTCCAACAATGATAGACTGGATTAAGAAAATGTGGCACATATACACCATGGAATACTATGCAGCCATAAAAAATGATGAGTTCATGTCTTTTGTTTGGATATAGATGAAGCTGGAAACCATCATTCTCAGCAAAATATCGCAAGGAAAAAAACCAAACACCACATGTTCTCACTCATAGGTGGGGAATGAACAATGAGAGCACATGAACACAGGCAGGGGAACATCACATTCTGGGGATTGTTGTGGGTTGTGGGGAGGGGGAAGTGATACCATTAGCAGATATTCCAAATGCTAAATGATGAGTTAATGGGTGCAGCACACAAACATTGCACATGCATACATATGTAAGTAACCTGCAAGTTGTGCACATGTACCCTAAAACTTAAAGTTTAATAATAATAAAATAAAATAAATAAATACATTAAAAAAACTGCTCAAACAAATGAAAGGCTCAACTGTGTGAGATGAATGAACACATCACAAAGAAGTTTCTCAGAATGATTTGTGTAGTATTTATGTGAAGATATTTCCTTTTCCACCATAGCTCTCAGTGTTCCAAAAATCCAATTGCAGATTCTACAAAAAGAGTGTTTCAAATCTGCCCAATCAAAAGACAGGTTCAACTCTGTGAGATGAAGGCACACGTCACAAAGAAGTTTCTCAGAATGCTTCTGTGTAGTTTTTATGTGAAGATATTTCCTTTTCTACAATAGGCCTCAAAGCCCTCCAAATATCCACTGGCAGATACTACAAAAAGAGTGATTCAAAACTTCGTATTCATACGATAGATTCAACCTTGTGACATGAATGCACACATCACAAGGTAGTTTCTCAGAATGCTTCTGAGTAGTTTTTATTTGAAGATGTTTCCTTTTCCACCATAGGCTGCAAAGGGCTTCAAATATCCACTTGCAGATTCTACAAAAAGAGAGATTCAAAACTGCACAGTCAAAACATAGGTTCAACTGTGTGAATTGAATGCACACATCACAAAGAAGTTTCTCAGAATATCTCTGCCTAGTTTTTATGTGAAGATATTTCCTTTTCCACAATATTCCTCAAAGCTCTCCAAATATCCAATTGCAGATTCTGCAAAAAGAAAGATTCAAAATTGATGAACCAAAAGATAGTTTCGACTCTGTAAGTTGAATGCACACCTCACAAAGAAGTTTCTCAGAATACTTCTGTGTAGTTTTTTTGTGAAGATATTTGCTTTACCACCATAGGCACCACAGCACTCCAAATATCCACTTGCAAATTCCACAAAAACACTGTTTCAAAACTGCTCAATGAAAAGAAAGGATCAATTCTGTGAGATGAATGCACACATCACAAATAAGGTTACCAGAATGCATCTGTATAGTTTTTCTTTGAACATATTTCCTTTTCCAACATAGGCTGCAAAAGGCTCCAAATATCCACTTGCAGATTCTACAAAAACAGAGATTCAATAGTGCTCAATCAAAAGATAGGTTCAATTCTTTGAGTTGAATGCACACATCACAAAGAAGTTTCTCAGAATGCTTCTGTGTAGTTTTTATGTGAAGATATTTCCTTTGCCACAATAGACCTCAAACCACTCAAAATATCCACTTGCACATTCTACAAAAAGAGTGTTTCAAAACTGCTCAATCAAAGGAAAGATTACACTGTGTGAGATGAGTGCACACATCACAAAGATGTTTCTCAGAATGTTTCTGTGTAGTTTCAATGTGAAGATATTTGCTTTTCCACGGCAGGCCTCAAAGCTCTCTTAATATCCAATTGCAGATTCAACAAAAACAGTGTGTCAAAACTGCTCAATCAAAAGAAAGGATCAACTCTCTAAGATGAATGCACACATGAAAAAGAAGTTTTTCAGAATGCTTCTGTGTAGTTTTTATGTGAAGATATTTCCTTTTCTACAATTGGCCTCAAAGCACTCCAAATATCCAATTCCAAATTCTACAAAAAGAGTGTTTCAAAACTGTTCAATCATAAGTTTGGTTCAATCCTTTGAGATGAATGCACACATTACAAAGAAGTTTCTCAGAATGTTTCCGTGTAGTTTTTATGTGAAGATATTTCCTTTTCCAAAATAGGCCTCAAAGCTCTCCAAATATCCACTTCCAGATTCTACAAAAACATAGTTTCAAAACTGCTCAATCATAAGATAGGTTCAACTTAGTGAGATGAATGCACACATCACAAAGAAGTTTCTCAGAATGCTTCTGTGCGGTTTTTATGTGAAGATATTTCCTTTTCCACCATAGGCCGCAAAGGGCTCTAAATATCCACTTGCAGATTCTACAAAAAGAGAGATTCAAAACTGCTCCATCAAAAGATAGGTTCAACTCTGTGAGTAGAATGCACACATCACAAAGAAGTTTCTCAGAATGCTTCTTTGTAGTCTTTATGTGAAGATATATCCTTTTCTACAGTAGGCCTCAAAGCTCTCCAAATATCCACTTGCAAATTCTGCAAAAAAAGAGATTCAAAACTGCTCAATAAAAAGATAGGTTCGACTCTGTGAGTTGAATTCACACCACACAAAGAAGTTTGTCAGAATGTTTCTGTGTAGTTTTTAAGTAAAGTTATTTGCTTTTCCAGTAGGTCTCAAAGCGTTCCACAAATCCACTTGCAGAATCTGCAAAAGAGAGATTCAAAACTGCTCAATCAAAAGATAGGTTCACATCTGTGAGTTCAATGCACACATCTCAAAGAAGTTTCCCAGAATGCTTCTGTGTAATTTTTATGTGAAGATATTTCCTTTTCCACAATAGGCCACAAATCGCTCCAAATATCCACTATTAGATTCCACAAAAAGAGTGGTTCAAAACTGCTCAAAAGAAAGTTTCAACTCTGTGAGATGAATGCACTCATCATAAAGAAGTTTCTCAGAATGCTTTTGTGTAGTTTTTATGTGAAGATATTTGCTTTTCCACAGTAGGCCTCAACGCGCTCCAAATATCCACTTGCAGATTCTACAAAAACAGCGTTTCAAAACTGATCAATCAGAGATAGGTTGAACCCTGTGAGATGAATGCACACATCAAAAAGAAGTTTCTCAGAATGCTTCTGTGTACTTTTTATTTGAAGATATTTCCTTTTCCACAGTAGGCCGCAAAGGGCTCCAAACAACCACTTGCTGATTCTACAAAAAGGGAGATTCAAACCTTCTCAATCAAAAGATAAGTTCAACTCTGCAAGTTGAATGCACACACCACTAAGAAGTTTCTCAGAATGCTTCTGTGTAGTTTTTATGTGAAGATATTTCCTTTCCCACAATAGACCTTAAAGCTCTCCAAATATCCACTTGCAGATTCTTCAAAAAGAGGGATTCAAAACTGCTCAGGCAAAAGATATGTTCGACTCTGTGAGATGCATGCACACCTAACAAAGAAGTTTCTCATAAAGCTTCTGTGTAGTTTTTATTTGAAGATATTTCCTTTTCCACCATAGGCTGCAAAGGGCTCCAAATATCCCCATGCAGATTCTACAAAAAGGGAGATTCAAAACTGCTCAATCAAAAGATAGGTTCAACACTGTGAGTTGAATGCACACATCACAAAGGAGATTCTCAGAATACTTCTGTGTAGTTTTTATTTGAAGATGTTTCCTTTTCCTAAATTGGCCTCAAAGCCCTCCAAATATCCACTTCCACATTCAACAAAAAGAGTGTTTCAAAACTGCTTAATCAAAAGAAAGTTCAACTATGTGTGATGAATGTACTCATCACAAAGAACTTTCTCAGAATGGTTCTGTTTAGTTTTTATTTGAAGATATTTCCTTTTCCACAATAGGGTGCAAAGGGCTCCGAATATTCACTTGCACATTCTACAAAAAGAGAGATTCCAAACTGCTCAATAAAAGATAGGTTCTACACTGTGAGTTGAAGGCACTCATCACAAAGAGGTTTCTCAGAATCCTTCTATGTAGTTTTATATACAGATATTTCCTTTTCCACAATAAGCCTCAAATCCCTCCAAATATGCACTTGCAGATTCTACAAAAAGAGTGTTTCAAATCTGCTTAATCAAAAGAAAACTTCAACTCTGTGAGATGAATGCACACATCACAAAGAAGTTTCTCAGAATGCTTCTGTGTAGTTTTTATGTGAAGATATTTGCTTTTCGACAGTAGGCCTCAAATCGCTCCAAATATTCACTTGCAGATTCTACAAAAACAGGGTTTCAAAACTGTTCAATCAAAAGATAGGTTCGACTCTGTGAGTTGAATATATGCCTCACAAAGAAGTTTTTCTGAATGTTTCTGGGTTGTTTTTATTTGAAGATATTTCCTTCTCCACCATAGGGTGCAAAGGGCTCCAAATATCCACTTGCAGATTCTACAAAAACAGACATTCAAAGCTGCTCCTTCAAAAGATAGTTTCAACTCTGTGAGTTGAATGCACCTCACACAAAGAAGTTTCTCAGAATGCTGCTGCGTAGTTTTTATGTGAAGATATTTCCTTTTCTACCATAGGCCACAAAAGGCTCCAAATATCCACTTGCAGATTCTACAAAAATAGAGATTCAAAACTGCTCAATCAAAAGATAGATGCAACTTGGTGAGTTGAATGTACACACGACAAAAAAGTTTCTCAGAATGCTTCTGTGTAGTTTTTATATGAAGATATTTCCTTTTCCACAGTAGACCTCAAAGCTCTCCAAATATGCACTTGCAGAGTCTACAAAAAGAGAGATTCAAAACTGCTCAATCAGAAGATAGGATCGACTCTGAGTTGAATGCACACCACACAAAGAAGTTTCTCAAAATGCTTCTATGTAGTGTTTATGTGAAGATATTTGTTTTTCCCCAGTAGGCCTCAAAGTGCTCCAAATATCCACTTGCAGATTTTGCAAAAAGAGAGATTCAAAACTACTCAACCCAAAGATAGATTCAACACTGTGAGTTGAATGCTCACATAGCAAAGAAGTTTTTCAGAATGCTTCTGTGTAGCTTTTATGAGAAGTTATTTCCTTTTCAAAAGTACGACTCAAAGCCCTCTAGATATTCACTTCCAGATTCCACAAAAATAGTTTTTCAAAATGGCTCGATCAAAAGAGAGTTTCAACACTGTGTGATGAATGCACTTATCACAAAATAGTTTCTCTGAATATTTCTGTGTAGTTTTTATTTGAAGATATTTCCTTTTCAACCACAGGCCTCAAAGGGCTCCAAATATCCACTTGCTGATTCTACAAAAGGAGAGACTCAAAACTGCTCAATCAAAAGATAGGTTCAACCCTGTGAGATGAACGCACACATCACAAAGAAGTTTCTCAGAATGCCTCTGTGTAGTTTTTATGTGAATATATTTGCTTTTCCACAGAAGGCCTCAAAGTGCTCCAAATATCCAATTTCAGATGCAACAAAAACAGTGTTTCAAAACTACTCAGTCAAAACAGAGGATCAACTGTGGGAGACGAATGCACACATCACAAAGAAGTTTCTCAGAATTATTCTGTGTAGTTTTTATGTGAAGATATTTCCTTTTCCACAATAGGACTCAAAGCGGTCCAAATATCCACTTGCAGATTTTACAAAAAGAGTGTTTCCAAACTGCTCAATCATAAGATAGGTTCAATCCTGTGAGATGAACGCACACATCACAAAGAAGTTTCTGAGAATGCTTCTCTGTAGTTTTTATGTGAAGATATTTCCTTTTCCATCATAGGCCGCAAAGGGCTCCAAATATCCACTTGCTGATTCTACAAAAAGAGAGATTCAAAACTGCTCAATCAAAAGACAGATTCGACTCTGTGAGTTGAATGCACACTTCACAAAGAAGTTTCTCAGAATGCTTCTGTGTAGTTTTTATGTGAAGATATTTGCTTTTCACAGTTGCCCTCAAAGGACTCCAAATATACACTTGCAGATTCTTCAAAAAGAGACTGCTATATCAAAAGATAGGTTCAACTTTGTGAGTTGAATACACACATCACAAAGAAGTTTCTCAGAATGCTTCTGTGTAGTTTTTATGTGAAGATATTTCCTTTTCCAAAATAGGTCAAAAAGCCCTCCAAATATTCACTTCCAGATTCTACAAAAAGAGTGTTTCAAAACTGCTCAATCAAAAGAAAGGTTCAACTCTGTGTGAGAAATGCACTCATCTCAAAGAATTTTCTCTCAATGCTTCTGTGTAGTTTTAATATTGGATACTTCCTTTTCCACCAAAGGGCGCAAAGGGCTCCAAATATCAACTTGCAGATTCTACAAATAGACAGATTCAAAACTGCTTAATCAAAAGATAGGTTCAACTCTGTGCCTTGAATGCACATATCACAAAGAAGTTTCTCAGAATGCTTCTGTGTAGTTTTTATATGAAGATATTTCCTTTTCCACCGTAGGTGACAAAGGGCTCCAAATATCCACTTGCTGATTCTACAAAAAGAGAGATTCCAAACTGCTCAATAAAAAGATAAGCTCAACTATGTGAGCTGAATGCACTCATCACAAAGAATTCTCTCAGAAGGCTTCTATGTAGTTTTTATATGAAGATATTTTCTTTGCTACAATAGGCCTAAAATCGCTCCAAATATCCACTTGCAGATTCTACAAAAAGTGTGTTTCAAAACTGCTCAATCAAAAGAAAGTTTCAACTAAGTGAGATGAATACACACATCACAAAGAAGTTTCTCAGAATGCTTCTGTGTAGTTTTTATGTGAAGATATTTGCTTTTCGACAGTAGGCCTCAAATCGCTCCAAATATTCACTTGCAGATTCTACAAAAACAGGGTTTCAAAACTGTTCAATCAAAAGATAAGTTCGACTCTGTGAGTTGAATGCACACATCACAAAGAAGTTTCTCAGAATGCTTCTGTGTAGTTTTTATGTGACGATATATCTTTTTGCACAATCGGCCTGAAAGCTCTCCAAATATCCACTTGCAGATTCTGCAAAAAGATTCAAAACAGCTCAATCAAAACATACGTTCACCTCTGTGAGTTGAATGCACCCCTCACAAAGAAGTTTCTCAGAATGCTGCTGTGTAGTTTTTACTTGAAGATATTAGCTTGTCTACCATAGGCTGCAGAAGGCTCCAAATATCCACTTGCAGATTCTACAAAAATAGAGATTCAAAACTGCTCAATAAAAAGATAGGTTCAACTCCGTGAGTTGAATGCACACAACACAAAGTTGTAGGGTGGGGGGAGGGGGGAGGGATAGCATTGGGAGATATACCTAATGCTATATGACGAGTTAGTGGGTGCAGCGCGCCAGCATGGCACATGTATACATATGTAACTTACCTGCTCATTGCGCACATGTACCATAAAACCTAAAGTATAATAATAATAATAATAAAAGAAAAAAAAAAAAGAAGTTACTCAGAATGCGTCTGTGTAGTTTTTATGTGAAGATATTTCCTTTTCCACAATAGGCCTCAAAGCTCTCCAAATATCCACTTGCAGATTCTTCAAAAAGAGATATTCAAAATTTCTCAATCAAAAGATAGATGCAACACTGTGAGATGAATGCACACATCACAAAGAATTTCTCAGAAAACTTCTGTGAAGTTTTTATGTGAAGATATTTCCTTTTCCAAATTAGGCCTCAAAGCTCTCCAAATATCCACATCCAGATTCTACAAAAACAGTGTTTCAAAACTGCTCAATCATAAGATAGGTTCAACTTTGTGAGATGAATGCACACATCACAAAGAAGTTTCTCAGAATGCTTCTGTGTAGTTTTTATTTAAAGATATTACCTTTTCCACCATAGGCCGCAAAGGGCTCCCAATATCCACTTGCAGATTCTACAAAAAGAGAGATTCACAACTGCTCAATCAAAAGATAGGATCAACTCTGTAAGATGAATGCACACAGCAAAAAGAAGTTCCTCAGAATGTTTCTGTGTAGTTTTTATGTGAAGATATTTCCTTTTCCACAATAGGCCTCAAAGCTCTCCAATTATCCACTTGCAGATTTTCAAAAAGAGATATTCAAAATTTCTCAATCAAAAGATAGGTGCAACACTGTGAGATGAATGCACACAGCAAAAAGAGGTTCCTCAGAATGTTTCTGTGTAGTTTTTATGTGAAGATATTTCCTTTTCCACAATTGGCCGCAAAGCACCCCAAATATCCAATTCCAAATTCTACAAAAAGAGTGTTTCCAAACTGCTCAATCATAACATAGGTTCAACGCTTTCAGATGAATGCACTCATTACAAAGAAGTTTCTCAGAATGCTTCTGTGTAGTTTTTATGTGAAGACATTTGCTTTTCCACAGTGGGAGTCAAAGCGCTCCAAATATCCACTTGCAGATTCTGCTAAAAGGGAGATTCAAAACTACTCAATCAAAAGATAGGTTCAATTCTGTGAGTTGAATGAACGCCTCACAAAGAAGTTTCTCAGAATGCTTCTGTGTAGTTTTTATGAGAAGATATTTCTTTTTCCAAAAAAGGTCTCAAAGCCCTCCAAATATCCACTTTCAGATTCTACAAAAAGAGTGTTTCAAAACTGCTGAATCAAAAGAAAAAATCAACTCTGTGTGATGAATGTACTCATCACTAAGTTGTTTCTCTGAATGCTTCTGTGTAGTTTTTATTTGAAGATATTTGCTTTTCCACCATAGGGGGCAATGGGCTCCAAATATCCACTTGCAGATTCTACAAAACGAGAGATTCAATATTACTCTATCAAAAGACAGAGTCAACACTGTGAGTTGAATGCACACATCACAAAGAAGTTTCTCAGAATACTTCTATGTAGTTTTTATGTGAAGATATTTCCTTTTCCACGATAGGCCTCAAGTCGCTCCAAATATCCACTTGCCGATTCTACAAAAAAAGTGTTTCAGAACGGCTTATTCAAATGTAAGGTTCAACTCTGTGAGATGAATGAACACACCACAAAGCATTTTCTCAGAATGATCCTGTCTATATTTTATGTGTAGTTATTACCTTTTCCAGAGTAGGCTTCAAAGCTCTCCAAGTGTACACTTGCATATTCTACAAAGAGGGTTTTTCAAAACTGCTCAATGCAAAGAAAGTTTCAACTGTGTGAGATGAATGCACACATCACAAAGAAGTTTGTCAGAATGTTTCCGTAAATTTTCTATGTGAAGATATTTCCTTTTCCACCACAGGCCTCAAAGCGCTCCAATTGTAGACTTGCAGATTCTACAAAAACAGAGTTTCAAAACTGCTCAATCAAAAGAAAGGTTCAACTCTGTGAGATGAATGCACACATCACAAAGAACTTTCTCAGAATGCTTCTGTCTAGTTTTTATGTGAAGATATTTAGTTTTCCACCATAGGCCTCAAAGTGCTCCAAATGTCCACTTGCAGACTCTACAAATACAGTGTTTCCAAACTACTCAATGAAAAGTAAGGTGCAACTCTGTGATATGAATTCACACATCCAAAGAAGTTTGTCAGAATGCTTCTGTTTAGTTTTTATGTGAAGATATTTCCTTTTCCATCATAGGCCTCAAAGCGCTCCAAATGTCCTCTTGCAGATACTACAAATACAGTGTTTCAAAGTTTCTCAATCAAAAGAAAATTTCAACTCTTTGAGATGAGTGCACACATCACATAGATGTTTCTCAGAATGCTTCTGTCTAGTTACTATATGAAGATATTTCGTTATCCACCATAGGCTCCAAGGCGCTCCAAATGTCCACTTGCAGATTCTACAAAAAGTGATTCAGAGCTGCTCAATGAAAAGTAACGTTCAACTCTGTGAGATGAATGCACACATCACAAAGAAGTTTGTCAGAGTGATTCTCTCTAGTTTTTATGTGAACATATTTCCTTTTCCACCATAGGCCTTAAAGCCCTCCAAATGTCCAATTGCAGATTCTACAAAAAGAGTGTTTCAAAGCTGTTCAATCAAAAGAAAGGTTCAACTCTGTGAGATGAATGTATACATCACAAAGAAGTTTGTCAGAATGCTTCTGTCTAGCTTTTATGAGAAGATATTTCCTTTTCCACCATAAGCCTCAAAGCGCTCCAAATGTCCACTTGCAGATTCTATAAAAAGAGGGTTTCAAAACTGCTCAATAGAGAGTAAGGTTCAACTCTGTGAGATGATTGCACACATCACGAAGTAATTTCTCAGAATGCTTCTGTCTAGCCTGTATGTGAAGATATTTCCTTTTCCAAGATAGGCCTGAAAGCACTCAAAATATCCAATTGCAGATAGTACAAAAAGGGTTTTTCAAAACTGCTCATTCAAAGGTAAGGTTCAACTGTCTGAGATGAATGCACATATCGCAAAGAAGGATTTCAGAATTGTTCTGTCTAGTTTTCATGTGAAGATATTTCCGTTTCCATCATAGGCCTAAAAGCGCTCCAAATGTCCACTTGCAGATTCTACAAAAAGAGGTTTTCCAAACTCCTCAATCAAAACAAAGGCTCAACTATGCGAGATGAATGCACACATCACAAAGAAGTTTCTCAGAATGCTTCTGTCTAGTTTTTATGTGTAGATATTTCGTTTTCCACCTTAGGCCTCAAAGTGCTCCACATGTCCAATCTCAGATTTTCCAAAAAGAGTGCTTCAAAACTTCTCAATGAAAACTAAGGTTCAACTCTCTGAGATGAATGCACACATCACAAAGAAGTTTGACAGAATGCTTTTGTCTAGTTTTTATGTGAAGATATTTCCTTTTCCACCATAGACCTCAAAGCGCTCCAAATGTCCACTTACAGATTCCATAAAAAGAGTGTATGAAAGCTGCTCAATGAAAAGTAAGGTTCAACTATGTGAGATGAATGCACACATCACAAAGAAGTTTGTGAGATTGATTCTGTCTAGTTTTAATGTGAAGGTATTTCCTTTTCCATCATAGGCCTCAAAGCACTCCAAATGTCCACCTACGGATTCTACCAAAAGAGTTTTTGAAAGCTGCTCAATCAAAAGAAAAGTTCTGCTCCATGAGATGAATGCACACATCACAAAGAAGTTTGGTGGAATGCTTCTGTCTAGTTATTATATACAGATATTTCGTTATCCAGCTTAGGCTTCAAAGCCCTCCAAAAATCCACTTAAAGATTCTACAAAAAGAGTGTTTCAAAACTGCTCAATTGAAAGCAAGGTTCAACTCTGTGAGATGAATGCACATATCACAAAGAAATTTCTCAGAATGCTTCTGTATAGTTCTTATGTGAAGATATTTCCTTTTCCACCATAGGCCTCCCAGCACTCCAAATGTCCACATGAAGATAGTACAAAAAGGGTGTTTGAAAACTGCTCAATGAAAAGAAAGGTTCAACTCTGTGAGATGAATGCATATATCACAAAGAAGGTTGTCAGAATGCTTCTGTCTAGTTTTTATGTGAAGATATTTCCTTTTCCACCATAGGCCTACAAGCCCTCCATATGTCCACTTGCAGATTCGACAGAAAGAGAGTCTCAAAACTGCTCAATCAAAAGAAAGGTTCAACTCTGTGAGATGACAGCACACAACTAAAGAAGTTTCTCAGAAGGCTTCTGTCTATTTTTTATGTGAAGATGTTTCATTTTCCACCATAGGCCTCAAAGCGCTCCAAATGTCCACTTGCTGATTCCACAAAAAGTGTGTTTCAAAACTGCTCAATCAAAAGAGAGTTTCAACTACATGAAATGAGTGCTCAGGTCGGAAAGAAGTTTCTCAGGATTCTTCTGTCTAGTTTTTTTGTGAACATATTTCCTTTTCCACCATAGGCCTCAATGTGCTCCAAATATCCACTTGCAGACTCTACAAAAAGAGTGTTTCAAAGCTGTTGAATCAAAGAAAGGTTCAACTCTGTTTGTGATGAATGCACAAATCACAAAGAAGTTTCTCAGAATGCTTCTGTCTAGTTATTACATGAAGACATTTCATTATCCACCACAGGCCTCAAAGCACACCAAATGTCGACTTGCAGATTCTACAAAAAAAGTGTTTCAATACTGCTCCATTGAAAGTAAGGTTCAACTCTGTGAGACGAATAAACACATCAGAAAGAAATTTCTCAGAAAGGTTCTATCTAGTATAATGTGAAGATAATTCCTTTTCCAACCTAGGCCGCAAAATTCTCCAAATGTCCACTTGCAGATTCTACAAAAAGAGTGTTTCCAAACTGCTCAATCAAAAGAAAGATTCAACTCTCTGAGATGAATGCACACATCAGAAAGAAGTTTGTCAGAATTCTTCTGTCTAATTTTTATGTGAAGATATTTCCTTTTCCAACATTGGCCTGAAAGCGCTCCAAATATCCACTAGCAGATTCTACAAAAAGAGAGATTCAAAACTGCTCTATCAGAAGAAAGGTTTAACTCTGTGAGATAAATGCATACATCAAAAAGAAGTTTCTCAGATTGCTTCTGTCTAGATTTTATGTGAAGATATTTCCTTTTCTACCGTAGGCCTCAAAGCCCTCCAAATGTCCACTTGCAGATTCTACCAAAATACTGTTTACAAGCTGCTCAATCAAAATAAAGATTCAACTATGTGAGATGAATGCACACACCAGGAAGAAGTTTCTCAGAATTCTTCTGTCTAGCCTTTATGTGAAGATGTTTCCTTTTCCACCATAGGCCTCAAAGTGCTCCAAATATCCAGTTGCAGATCCTACAAAAATAGAGTTTCAAAACTGCTCAATCAAAAGAAAGGTTTAACTGTGTGAGATGAATGCACACATCCCAAAGAAGTTTCTCAGATTGCTTCTGCCAAGATTTTAGGTGAAGATATTTCCTTTTCTGCCATAGGCCACCAAACGCTAATAATGTCCACTTGCAGATTCTACAAAAAGAGGGTTTCCAAACTGCTCAATCCAAAGAAAGGTTCAACTCTGTGAGTTGAATGCACATATCACAAAGAAGTTTCTCTGAATTCTTCTTTCTAGTTTTTATGTGAAGATATTTCCTTTTCCACCACAGGCCTCAAAGCGATCCAAATGTCCACTTGCAGATTCTACAAAAAGAGATTTTTAAAACTGCTCATTCAAAAGAAACGTTTAAGTCTCTGAGATGAATGCACACATCACAGAGAAGTTTCTCAGATTGCTTCTGTCTAGATTTTATGTGAAGATATTTCCTTTTCTACCATTGTACCCAAAGCGCTCCAAATGTCCTCATGCAGACTCAACAAAAAGAGTGTTTCCAAACTGCTCAAACAAAAGAAAGGTTCAACTATGTGAGATGAAAGCACACATCACAAAGAAGTTGTTCAGAATTCTTCTCTCTACTTTTTATGTGAAGATTTTTCCTTTTCCACCACAGACCTCAAAGCGCTCCAAATGTCCACTTGCAGATTCTACGAAAAGAGAGTATAAAAACTGCTCAATCAAAAGAAAGGTTTAACTCTGTGAGATGAATGCACACATCTCAAAGAAGTTTCTCAGATTGCTTCTGTCTAGATTTTATGTGACAATATTTCTTTTTCTACCATAGGCCTCAAAGCGCTCCAAATATCCACTTGCAGATTCTACAAAAAGAAAGTTTCACCACTGCTCAATGAAAAGAAAGGTTTACCTCTGTGAGATGAATGCATAGATCACAAAGAAGTTTCTCAGATTGCTTCTGTCTAGATTTTATGTGAAGATATTTCCTTTTCTACCATAGGCCACAAAGCGCTCCAAATATCCACTTGCAGATTCTACACAAAGAGTGTTTCCAAACTGCTCAATCAAAATAAAGGTACAACAGTGTGACATTAATGCACACATCCCAAAAAAGTTTCTCAGAATTCTTCTGTCTAGTTTTTATGTGAAGATGTTTCCTTTTCCACCATAGGCCTCAAAGTGCTCCAAATATCCACTTGCAGATTCTACAAAAATAGAGTTTCAAAACTGCTCAATTGAAAGAAAGGTTTAACTCTGTGAGATGAATGCACACATCCCAAAGAGGTTTCTCAGATTGCTTCTGCCAAGATTTTAGGTGAAGATATTTCCTTTTCTGCCATAGGCCACCAAACGCTAATAATGTCCACTTGCAGATTCTACAAAAAGAGGGTTTCCAAACTGCTCAATCCAAAGAAAGGTTCAGCTCTGTGAGTTGAACGCACATATCACAAAGAAGTTTCTCTGAATTCTTCTTTCTAGTTTTTATGTGAAGATATTTCCTTTTCCACCACAGGCCTCAAAGCGATCCAAATGTCCACTTGCAGATTCTACAAAAAGAGATTTTTAAAACTGCTCATTCAAAAGAAACGTTTAAGTCTCTGAGATGAATGCACACATCACAGAGAAGTTTCTCAGATTGCTTCTGTCTAGATTTTATGTGAAGATATTTCCTTTTCTACCATTGTACCCAAAGCGCTCCAAATGTCCTCATGCAGATTCAACAAAACGAGTGTTTCCAAACTGCTCAGACAAAGGAAAGGTTCAACTATGTGAGATGAAAGCACACATCACAAAGAAGTTGTTCAGAATTCTTCTCTCTACTTTTTATGTGAAGATTTTTCCTTTTCCACCACAGACCTCAAAGCGCTCCAAATGTCCTCTTGCAGATTCTACAAAAAGAGAGGATCAAAACTGCTCAATCAAAACAAAGGTTTAACTCTGTGAGATGAATGCAAGCATCTCAAAGAAGTTTCTCAGATTGCTTCTGTCTAGATTTTATGCGACAATATTTCCTTTTCTACCATAGGCCTCAAAGCGCTCCAAATATCCGCTTGCAGATTCTACAAAAAGAAAGTTTCACCACTGCTCAATCAAAAGAAAGGTTTACCTCTGTGAGATGAATGCACAGATAACAAAGAAGTTTCTCAGATTGCTTCTGTCTAGATTTTATGTGAAGATATTTCCTTTTCTACTATAGGCCACAAAGCGCTCCAAATATCCACTTGCAGATTCTACACAAAGAGTGGTTCTAAACTGCTCAATCAAAATAAAGGTACAACAGTGTGACATTAATGCACACATCCCAAAAAAGTTTCTCAGAGTTCTTCTGTCTAGTTTTTATATGAAGAGGTTTCCTTTTCCACCATAGGCCTCAAAGCGCTCCAAATGTCCACTTGCAGATTCTACAAAAAGAGAGTTCCAAAACTGCTGAATCAAAGGAAAGGTTTAACTCAGTGAGTTGAATGCACATAACACAAAGAAATTTCTCAGATTGCTTCTGTGTAGATTTTATGTGAAGATATTTTCTTTTCTACCATAGACCGCAAAACACCCTAAATGCCCACTTGCAGAAGCTACACAAAGAGTGTTTACAAACTGTTCAATCAAAAGAATGGTATAACTCTGTGAGATGAATGCACACATCCCAAAGAAGTTACTCAGAATTCTTCTTTCTAGTTTTTATGTGAAGGTATTTTCTTTTCCACCATAGGCCTCAAAGTGCTCCAAATGTCCACTTACAGATTCTACAGAAAGTTTCAAAACTGCTCAATCAAAAGAAAGTTTTAACTCAGTGAGATGAATGCACACATCACAAAGAAGTTTCTCAGTTTGCTTCTGTCTAGATTTTATGTGAAGATATTTTCTTTTCTACCATATGCCACAAAGCGCTTCAAATGTCCACTTGCAGATTCTACAAAAAAAGGGTTTCCAAACTGCTCAATCAAAAGAAACTTTCAAGTCTGTGAGATGAATGCATGCATCACAAAGAAGTTTCTCAGAATTCTTCTGTCTAGTTTTTATGTGAAGATATTTCCTTTACCACCATAGGCTTCAAAGCGCTCCAACTGTCCACTTGCAGATTCTACAAAAAGCGAGTTTCAAAACAGCTCAATAAAAGAAAGTTTTAACTTTGTGAGATAAATGCACACATCACAAAGCAGTTTCTCAGCTTGCTTCTGTCTAGATTCTATGTGAAGATATTTCCTTTTCTACCATAGGCCGCAAAGCACTTCAAATGTCCACTTGCAGATCCTACAAAAAAAGGGTTTCCAAACTGCTCAATCAAAAGAAATGTTCAACTCTGTGAGAGGATCACACACATCACAAAGTAGTTTGTCAGAATACTTCTGTCTAGTATTTATGTGAAGATATTACCTTTTCCACCCTAAGCAGATTCTACTAAAAGAGTGTTTCCAAACTGCTCAATCAAAAGAAAGGTTCAACTCTGTAAGATGAACGCACACATCACAAGGAAGTTTCTCAGAGTTCTTCTGTCTAGTTTTTATGTGAAGATATTTACTTTTCTGCCATAGGCCTCAAAACGCTCCAAATATCCATTTGCAGATTCTACAAAAAGAGGGTTTCCAAAATGCTCAATCAGAAGAAAAGTTCAACTCTGTGAGATGAACGCACACATCACAAAGTAGTTTCTCAGAATTCTTCTGTCTAGTTTTTATGTGAAGATATTTCTATTCCACCATAGGCTGCAAAGCGCTCCAAATGTCCATTTGCAGAAAAGAGAATTTAAAAACTGCCCAATCAAAGCAGATATTTAATTCTGTGAGATGAACGCACACATCACAAAGAAGTTTCTCATAATTTTTCTGTCTAGTTTTTATGTGAAGATATTTCCTTTTCCACCATAGGCCTCAAAGCATTCCAAATGTCCACTTGGAAATTCTACAAATAGAGAGCTTCAAAACTGCTCAATCAAAAGAAAGGTTTAACTCTGTGAGATAAATGTACACATCACAAGAACTTTCTCACATTGCTTCTGTTTAGATTTTATGTGAAGATATTTCCTTTTCTACCATAAGACACAAAGCGCTACAAATGTCCACTTGTGGATTCTACAAAAAGAGTGTTTCCAAACTGCTCAATCAAAAGAAAGGTAAAACTCTGTGAGATGTCACTAAGCAAGTCCTTAATTACATACAAAGAGACTTAGACTCCCACACAATAATAATGGGAGATTTTAATACCCCACTGTCAACATTAGACAGATCAATGAGACAGAAAGTTAACAATGATACCCAGAAATTGAATGCAGCTCTGCACCAAGTGGACCTAATAGACATCTACAGAACTCTCCACCCCAAATCAGCACAATATGCATTCTTTTCAGCACCACACCACACCTATTACAAAATTGACCACATAGTTGGAAGTAAAACATTCCTCAGCAAATGTAAAAGAACAGAAATTATAACAAACTGTCTCTCAGACCACAGTGCAAACAAGCCAGTACTCAGGATTAAGAAACTGACTCAAAACCACTCAACTACATGGAAACTGAACTACCTGCTCCTGAGTGACTACTGGGTATATAACGAAATGAAGGCAGAAATAAAGATGTTCTTTGAAACCAATGAGAACAAAGATATAACATAACAGAATCTCTGGAACACATTCAAACAGTATGTAGGGGGAAATTTATACCACTAAATGCCCACAAGAGAAGGTAGGAAAGATCTAAAATTGACACCCTAACATCTCAATTAATAGAACTAGAAAAGCAAGAGCAAACACATTCAAAAGCTAGCAGAAGGCAAGAAATAACTAAGATCAGAGCAGAACTGAAGGAAATAAAGACACAAAAAACCCTTCAAAAAATTAATGAATCTAGGAGCTGTTTTTTTTGAAAAAATCAACAAAATTGATAGACCACTAGCAAGACTAATATAGAAGAAAAGAGAGAAGAATCAAATAGATGCAATAAAAAATGATAAAGGGGATATCACCACCGATCCCACAGAAATACAAACTACCATCAGAGAATATTATGAACACCCCTACGCAAATAAACTAGAAAATGTAGAAGAAATGGATAAATTTCTCGACACATACATCCTCCCAAGACTAAACCAGGAAGAAGTTGAATCTCTGAATAGACCAATAATAGGCTCTGAAATTGAGGCAATAATCAATAGCTTACCAATGAAAAAAATGCCAGGACCAGGTGGATTCACAGCCGAATTCTACCAGAGGTACAAGGAGGAGCTGGTACTGTTCCTTCTGAAAGTATTCCAATCAATAGAAAAAGAGTAAGTCCTCCCTAACTCATTTTATGAGGCCAGCATCATCCTGATACCAAAGCCAGGCAGAGACACAACCAAAAAAGAGAGTTTTAGACCAATAACTTTGATGAACGTTGATGCAAAAATCTTCAATAAAATATTGGCAAACCAAATCCAGCAGCATACCAAAATGTTATCCACCATGATCAAGGGGGCTTCATCCCTGGGATGTAACGCTGGTTCAACATACACAAATCAATAAATGGAATACAGCAATAAACAGAACCAAAGACAAAAACCACATTATTATCTCAATAGATGCAGAAAAGGCCTTTGACAAAATTCAACAACCTTCATGCTAAAAACACTCAATAAATGTGGTATTGATGGGACGTATCTCAAAATAATAAGAGCTGTCTATGACAAACCCACAGCCAATGTCATAGTGAATAGGCAAAAGCTGGAAGCATTCCCTTTGAAAACTGGCACAAGACAGGGATGCCCTCTCTCACCACTCCTATTCAACATAGTGTTGGAAGTTCTGGACTGGGCAATTAAGCAGGAGAAGGAAATAAAGGGTATTCAATTAGGAAAAGAGGAAGTCAAATTATCCATGTTTGCAGATGACATGATTGTGTATCTAGAAAACCCATGGTCTCAGCTCAAAATCTCCTTAAGCTGATAAGCAACTTCAGCAAAGTTTCAGGATACAAAATCAATGTAAAAGATCATAAGCATTCTTATACACCAATAACAGACAAGCAGAGAGCCAAATCATGAGTGAACTCCCATTCACAACTGCTTCAAAGAGAATAAAATACCTAAGAATCCAACTTACAAGGGATGTGAAGGGACTCTTCAAGGAGAACTACAAACCAATGCTCAATGAAATAAGAGAGGATACAAACAAATGGAAGAAAATTCCATGCTGATAGGTAGAAAGAATCAATATCATGAAAATGGCCATACTGTCCAAGGTAGATTCAATGCCATCCCCATCAAGCTACCAATTACTTTCTTCACAGAATTGGAAAAATACTACTTTAAAGATCATTTGGAACCAAAAAAGAGCCGGTATCACCAAGTCAATCCTAAGCCAAAAGAACAAAGCTGGAGGCATCACGCTACCTGACTTCAAACTTACTACAAGGCTACAGTAACCAAAACAGCATGTTACTGGTACCAAAACAGAGATACAGACCAATGGAACAGAACAGAGCCCTCAGAAATAATGCCACATATTTACAACTATCTGATCTTTGACAAACCTGACAAAAACAACAAATGGGTAAAGGATTCCCTATTTAATAAATGATGCTGGGAAAACTGGCTAGCCGTATGGAGAAAGCTGAAACTGGATACATTCCTTACACCTTATACAAAAATTAATTCAAGATATATTAAAGACTTACCTGTTAGACGTAAAACCGTAAAAACCCTAGAAGAAAACCTAGGCAATACCATTCTGGACATAGGCATGGGCAAGGACTTCATGTCTAAAACACCAAAAGCAATGGCAACAAAAGCCAAAATTGACAAATGGGATCTAATTTACCTAAAGAGCTTCTGCACAGCAAAAGAAACGACCATCAGAGTGAACAGGTAACCTGCAGAATGGGAGAAAGTTTTTGCAACCTACTCACCTGACAAAGGGCTAATATCCAGAATCTACAATGAACTCAAACAAATTCACAAGGAAAAAACAAACAACCCCATCAAAAAGTGAGCAAAGGATATGAACAGACACTTCTCAAAAGAAAACATTTATGCAGCCAAGAAACACATGAAAAAATGCTCACCATCACTGGCCATCAGAGAAATGCAAATCAAAACCACAATGAGATACCATCTCACATCAGTTACAATGGCAATCATTAAAAAGTCAGGAAACAACAGGTGCTGGAGAGGATGTGGAGAAATAGGAACACTTTTACACTGTTGGTGGGACTGTAAACTAGTTCAACCCTTGTGGAAGTCAGTGTGGCAATTCCTCAGGGATCTATAACTAGAAACACCACTTGACACAGCCATCCCATTACTGGGTATATACCCAAAGGATTATAAATCATGCTGCTATAAAGACACATGCACACGTATGTTTATTGTGGCACTATTCACAATAGCAAAGACTTGGAACCAACCCAAATATCCAACAATGATAGACTGGATTAAGAAAATGTGGCACATATACACCATGGAATACTATGCAGCCATAAAAAATGATGAGTTCATGTCCTTTGTAGCGACATGGATGAAACTGTAAACCATCATTCTCAGCAAACTATCGCAAGGACAAAAACCAAAAACTGCATGTTCTCACTCATAGGTGGGAATTGAACAATGAGAACACATGGACACAGGAAGGGGAACATCACACACCAGGGACTGTTGTAGGTTGGGAGAAGGGGGCAGGGATAGCATTAGGAGATATACCTAACGCTAATTGACGAGTTAATGGGTGCAGCACACCAACATGGCACATGTATATATATGTAACAAACCTGCACGTTGTGCACATGCACATTGTGTACATGTACCCTAAAACTTAAAGTATAATACTAATGAAATAAAATAAAATAAAAATAAAAAGGAGAGAAAGTAAGCCATGCTGATTCCTGATAAGAAAACATTCCAGGCAAAGGGGACCACACATGCAAAGGCCCTGAGGCAGAAGCACATCGGCCTGGTGTCTTTGAAGATTGCAACAATAGAGGGGAGACTGATTGGACTAGACATCAGAGAAGTGTCAGAGGACAAGATGGTTTAAAACATTCCTACCCATGGAAGGTTTTAAGCCGATGAAAACATTGTTTTCCTTATGCTTTAAAAAGACTTACTCTGGATCACATCAGGTCAGGATTTCGAGACCAGCCTGGCCAACATGTCAAAACCCCATCTCTATTAAAAACACAAAAATTAGCCTGGCTTGGTGGTGCATGCCTGTAGTCCCAACTACTTGGGAGGCTGAGAGAGGAGAATCTCTTTAACCCAGGAGGTAGAGGTTGTAGTGAACCCAGATTGCACCAGTGCACTCCAGCCTGGGTGAGAGAGGAGACTCTGTCTCAAAAATAAATAAATAAATAAAGACTTGCTCTGGTTGCTCAGTGAAGAACAAAGTACAGGGAGAAAGAGAAAGTGGGAGAGGATTTAGGAGGCTATTTTGATAATCCACGAAAGCAATGATGTAAAGTGAAGCAGGGTATACAAAATTGGTGTGGAAAAGGAAGCTCAGATTCTTAATACAGTTCAACAGTGTATGCTGATATTAGGTTTAAGAAACAAAAAGGGGTCTAGGCAAGTTTTCTGGCCTAATGGCTGGTACGCTTGTGGTGCTATTTACTGAGACAGAGAAGATTGAGGATTGTCGGGCCCAGGGGTTGAAGGTGGAGGATCAAGAATTCCCTTATGGATGTGTGATAGCTGAGTTGTCTATTAGTCTTCCAAGTGGTGATAATTGGCAGATAATTAGATATGAGTCTAAATTTTAGAGGAGAGGTAGGAGCTGGAAATATGTGTTCATGGACCATGCACATATACATGGAATTTAATGCCATTGGGCTTCATGAGATCACAGAGGCATGAGTGCACCTAGAAAAACGGTTGAGAACTGAGACCCGGGATACTCCCTTGTTAAAAGGTAAATGTTCCTTCTACATTTTGAATTTACAGAAATAATGACACAGTAGCCAGTTGCTGAAACACTACCCAGTTCAGAGTAAAACAAATTTCCTGTTTTATCAATCATTGAATGCCATTTAAAATTCAGAATACTCGCAGAGATCCCAAATATCTTAATAAAGATGAAAGCCTAAGTTCACATTGGTGGCCTAGACTCTGCCTTCCCTGATTGTCTATTTAAAAATAACAATAATGATAATAATAAGAAGAAATATTCATGAATCACTAGATATGTTGAAATACACTCAAAGGTAGATTCATTTCTTTTCTACTATACCCTTGTAACTATCAGTCTATAAAATAGATTTATTAGAAAGGCACTGTCACCCTCAAGCCAATAGAAGCTTATAAATATGGGGCAAGGAGCCTGGTGTGGGGAGGCTGAGAAATAATTGAGAGAACCAGTAGATATGAAGCTAACAAATAACACTGTCGACCAGAATGAGGCAGATAAGCCAGAGGCAGTGCAAGTGGCCGGTCAAGACTGGTAGACAGACAGAAGCCAGGAGTGAGAGACAGGAGGTCCAAAGTGCAATAAAGCACTCAAGCACCAGTCAATTCATGGGGGCTTACAGCGGGGGGGCGGATGAAGGGAGGAGCATCCAGGTAGAGGGGAAGGAATGGAGGTGTGAACAGGAAGCCGAAGGGCACAAGCTATTTGATATGTTTGGAGAGTGAGGAGCTTTTTTGGGCTGAGAAAATAACTGGAAGCCAGAATCTGGAGGATTGGGTAGACCATGTTAAACAGCAAGCACTTGATTCTGCACGTGTTGGAAGCCAGTGCAGGGCTTCTAAGCAAGGCAGTGACATGATCACATCACATTTTAGGAAGGGTATAAATTAGGCATGACTACAGGAAGGAAGACCTGAGGGATCTCTCACAGTCAGGGATAAGAGTCTAAACGACAAGGTGGCCATGAACATTCCAAGAAAGAAGACTGAAGAGACTTTAGAGGGCAGGCCCCATGGGACCTGAGTGAAGGGGTTTGGGAGACTCACAGCTTTCTGCTGTGAAGTCAAGGATAGCACAAACTATCGGAATAAAGGAAACACTCCTATGGTTGTGGGTGGGTGGATGAATGTGGTTCCATTTTGAAAAAGAGGAGAAAATTCAGGTAATTCATTTTGATTGATCAAGCAAAATAATTTGAAGCTGAACATTATAGAAGCAACAACAATTCTTATGATATTGGGGTAAAGGAAACAGGCCCAAGAAAGCATACTATTTCCTGTTTCTCTTCTGATTCAATAAATAAATAAATAAATTTTCTGTTAAGGTTTTTGATAAACTGTTGTTTTAATTAATCAAAAGGAGACAAGATAAATTTGAACTTAAAAGCATAAGAAAATCAGTTGCCTTTTTAGAAAAGGTGAGTCAGTATTTCCTATGGTCTTAAATCATCCTTCAAATAATGGGCTATGAAACAAAGGAGATTCTACTTATCTAGCTTTTTCCTTGATAGATTAAAAACTGTACCAAATTCTTACTGTATTGCAAAGACACTAATTCACTCAAGTGAGAATCCACAGTATACAAACATATAAATCAAGGGAATTTTAAAAGCAATCATTGTGTTCAAAATTGGAAGACTATTCCAAATTTTTTCTACATATTTTAGAATAATTTTGCAGGTTAAAAACCCTGTAATTTATAAAATCATTATCCAGTATTTAAATAAAGTATATCTATAACAATATCAACATTGGAATTTAACAGTTTAGAAAGCACTTTTGATACATCACATTTAAATGAATGTGGCAACGAGTTCAGTACATTCATGCAGATTAGAAAACAGTAGTTTTTGAAGATTGCATTTGTTCATGTAAGTCAGAAGGTTTGAACTATTTAATACCCCTGCTATAGGTTTAAGCCTAAGAATTGTTATTCATTATGATTTGGTCTTTAAATAAATTATGAAGGTAGAGGGTAGAGCACACCCCATGAATGCACTGAGGTGCCGTAAGGCTCCAATGCCAGAGGTGGCAGGTTGGAATTTAGCTCAATCACACATTTGTTATGAGAACTCTGACAAGCTTCAGCTCTAAAGTAAGCTTGGAAACACAAAGAAACTCTGCGAAAAATACTAAACACAGACACACACACACACACACACACACGCACACTCACTCCTCTCTTTTAAGACTGGCATAGAAGATGCAAGTGTACCAACAAGCAACCTCCAAAGAGCAAAGGAAACAGGAAATTCAAACGAGTGCCTGGTAGGAGTTGTAACTTCAACAAAGTGCCTCTCATATCTGCCTCATAAACCAGTACTCATTTTTCACAACTAACTCACATAGCACCTCCTCAGTGACACCTTTCCTGTTCTGCCCACCAGATATACCAGCAGACCTAGTGTATCCTCTCGCCCAGAACACAGGGCATCTTATACATGGGGCTCTATCTACAGGGGGCTCTATGTTTTGACAGGGTCTGTGAACATATGGGCAGCGGTTTTTCAATTCACGTTTGTGGCTCTCATTACAAATGTCCTGCCTCAGGCACCCAGCAGGCAGTAATAAATGCTGATTGAACACTGAAACCTTGAAACGCTACATCATTATTCTAAAGGATAGTAGTTTTTAAAAACATTTTGGAAGTTCTTTTGAAACTGACTTTTTAGATTATGAAAATATCTCAATGATAGGTTTCGGTTTTCCAAGTTAGACCTTGTTTTATTTTAGAAACTGTCAAAGTTATACAAAACCAAGCATGTGTCTCTGTGCATTTTGTTTTCTCTCCTCCCTTAATGCTAAGGAAGGGTTTCTTCTCTTTTATAGGCCGAATGCTCCACAAATGAATGTGTTAACGAATGAACAAATTAATAAATGACATGAATGGGAGCTCAAAGTGCATAAAAGTATATCTACTTGAAAATGAGAGTGACGATTGCTAACATGTCATAACCAGACTCTGTCCTGACCTCAGCAAACCACAACTTTGACAATAAAGAGGAAAGAGGATCAAGTCCCTAAATACCGCAGGTGCACTAAGACCTTCCCACGTGCCTGAAGAAGATACACTTGCAGAGGAGAAATGATGATGCAGAGGCCTGCTCCGAGATGCAAGAGGAAGTTTAATTGCCTGTGAATTTGACTGGGATGGAAGGGATGAAACGAGGTTTCAAAGGAAATAGAGATTGTTAAACTCCTGACTAGGCAATAACTGCCGTCCTTCTCTTCTATCTGCCCCTGTGACTAGGCGATAACTGCCCTCCTTCTCTTCTATCTGCCCCTACCTTGGGCCCCAAATGACTCAGCACTAAAGTGCCTTGAGCAGGCTCCAGCCCAAAAGTGGCCTCTATGGGCACCACTTCCCGCTCTGCTGCCCTGCCTCGCTTTCCTCCTCGGCCTTCCCGGATGGATGACAGATGTCATTCCCAGGTTCACTAACACTCAAGTCTAGTCCCTCTGTTTCTAGCAAGCATCAAGCTTCACTGTGTGTCTAGCGTATCAGGAGTCAGACCTCAGAAGTACAGCTTGGTGTAAATTCAGAGGCAGGGAAGAAAGAAGGAAGGAAAAAAGACCCTGAGCTGGATTCATACACATCATCGCAATTCATCCACACCGCAGTCCTGCAAGGTATGTGCCATTGTACTCAGAAAACTGAGGCTCAAAGAGATTGAGCAACTTATCTAAGACCTCACAGGTCCTGAGAGCAGAGCCTGGATTTCAAACACCTGGGAGACTCTGAAATCCATGTTAGCTCTTCTATACATGAGCCCAAAATGCAACTGTATGCCAGCAAGACTGACTTCCTCTTGTGGCTTATCACTAGCTCTGAATACAAGAATCCTCAAAATGCTTTATAAGCAATAGTAGCATCACGGGAATAAGTTGGCAAGTTCCCAGCATTACTGCTTTAGATGCACTTGAACTTTTTCTCCATGTATAGATTCAAGAATAAGGAAAAAGGATCCAAAGGAGGAGAGAAATAATACGGGACTGAGCCTTATACTTCTTGGCCAGAACAGATAATGTTTGGATTTTCCTTACTTTTTTTCCAGACAAATCCAATAAAGACGTCTGTTTCTGTTACCTAAAACCAACTTGAAAAGTTTGCTCCCTCCCACCTTAAGCGGCTTTGTATAGAGCCCACAGTTGAACATTGGTTCCTACGGCAAAGATTAATTTCAAAGTTTTTATAGTGTTATTCAAAGCACGTTTGATTTCAGCCTTGGCAACCATGGGCAGAATGTCAGCAATGCTCCCTGTATTAACTATTGGAGAGAAAACACTGTGAAACTCTAAGACCTTGGTTATTGGGCCAATGAAACGTTTATGCCCTGATCAGATGGAGCAAAACTTCGGCAGGGTTAGTGAGCCACCTTCCAATGTACCAATGAAGCTCTTGCCTGCTGTTTCAGATAAATGATTTTCATTTCACTGTTGGCTTGTGCTTGAGAAGGTTATTCAATTGATTCCAGTTGTTCGCAATGCCTTGAAGGCAAATAATATTGCAGCATCCACTGTCCTCATAATACACTGTTTCTTTTCTACGGAAGGTTGTTGCCATAATACCCTAGATATCAACAGAAAATATTCCACTTCTTATTATATATTAATTTTGCTCTTGAATAAGTAAATCTAACTACCAGAATGCTAATGAGGATGTTACGCTGATGTTTATTTGTGTGTTCTAATCTGTAGATAAACAGCAAGGTCTCTTTTACTTCATGATTCCAAGTCTCAGGCCACAGCAGGACAAGTATCAAAACATTGATTCTCAAATCGGAGTTGAGATTTCTAATAAGAATTCTATTTTCTCCATAATCATAAAATAGCACCAGGAAAAGTCAGTATCTTAAAATACAGATCATTTAAAAGTAGATCTTTCTGCACTTAACATAAACAAACTGTAAAATCTGAAGTTAAAATTATTCCTTGTACCACCCCCCTAATTTACCCAGAGTTAACAGAAATGTTATAGCAGCGCATGAAGCTCTGAGGTTTTGATGGGTGTAGATATAGACATCCAAACCTGTCATTTCACACTAGTCAGAATATCAGTCATAGAAATCCCACAGGAAAAATCATTTCTGAAGGTATCTGGTCCTATGGATTATAAAATTAAACTTTCTTCTCATTGTACCTAAACCAAAATATGCTTCCTATACAAAGAAGGTTTCTTTCAAGAGTTAAGACCACCTCCCGCCATCCCCCTTAACACACACACACACACACAGAAAGAGAGAGAGAGAGAATTGAGAGCATTAGTGGTTTTCTCCCTTAGACTGATTTTTTCTTACTGTTATTTTCAGCCACTTTGTTAACGGTGGGGTTAAAGGGCAGGATAGATGTAACACCCATTTCACATACATGTTGCAACATCAGATATGCTGATTTTCATTAAAAACACCAGTTCTAAATTCCTTCTAAAGTATATTTTTTAAAATCAGTGCACTTGGCACCTTGGAAATGCTGAAATGTTATCATGAATGCTGGTTATTTGTTATGAGTCAACTGAATATTATCTTCAATATAAACTATAATTTACTGGTCTGAACACTCTTACTATCTTACCTGTATATACTCAAAGGGAGAAATTGCTCATGTTTAGCAAACTGTTCTTTAGGTAATTTGTTCTTTAGGTTTTTTATACAAAAGTACAAAATAGTTATCACAGCAAATTTTCCAGTATTTTTTATTTTGAAGCTATATATTTTGGAGAGAACTTGGCTTTTTTTTTTTTTTTTTTTTTTTTTTTTTTTTTTTTTTTGCCATGTCAGGCTTGAGCAGGATAGCAAATATATAAATTGAGCTCTCTAATTGTAATCTCAATATATGAATTCTTGCTAATTAAAATACTTTGCACCAGCAAAATCAATTTCCACTTATGTGTTTAGGAGGTAGTTAAGTAACTCCATATAAAAATAAGCGCAATTTCCCCTCCTTTCTTCAGTGACTAGAAAACTTCCATACTTTTAAAATAATCAAATAATAATTTAGAGAGCAACAGCCCTCAACCCTTTGCTGGTGCTTATTACACCCCCTTTCTTCACTCAATTCTTAGCTATGCTAGCTTCTTCTTGTTTGTAATGATAATAAGGGAATGTGGGTGGGTCAGCACTTCTTTGTAGGGCCCCTTTCCAAATTTGCCTTCCAAAAAGACAACCAAATAAACAACCAAAAAATTGTGCAACAAAACACAAATAGCATTCCAACAGCTTGGCAAGTGGTGCATTCACCTGAGATTAAGTGGCTTTAGGCTGTCAGTAACAAAATGCTGCTCCGCTGTCTTAGTAGAAGGGCAACAAATTCTTCAAAGAAACCAAGAAGGTTACAACCTTGACAAAGTCTCTCATTACCTTCCTCCTCTTATGTCTTTTCTCTCCATATTATCTGTTGTGTATCTACTATAGAAGGCTGCAAAACATACAGCAGAAAGGATGGCTTGAAGGTAATTGATGTTTGTAAATAAATCCACAACAGGATCCAAGCTGAAGAGGTGAACACATCAGCCGGGTGGGACAATTCTCAGCATGTGAAAACATAGGCAAATTCTAGCCTATGTTACATTAAAAACAATGTCAGTGCATTTTTTCATGTTAAAGATTTTTTCAAAGCTAAAGCGTGTTCCTTCCTGTGCTGACCACAAACAAGTTTTAAGAGTTTCGAAAGTCTGGCAAAAATAGAAAAAAAAAAAGCTGAAGCAATATTGAACCGCACAATGTAAGCACTGGGCATGTACAAATTTTCAAAACAAAGGAAGGAAATCATCCCTCTCTACAACGTGGTTAGGCTGATTTTTAAGAAGTAAAATGCAAGAAATCAGAAAATCAAATGTCGGGCACCTACATATCCAATATCTGGCACCGTGCAGAGTAGAAGAGTGAAAGAAATAATGAAGAACAAAGTGTTTACTTTGTTTCAGGAGTTCATGATCTATAGTTAGAAACCAATATAAACATTTCGAGTATATTTCAAAGAAAGAGCAAAAGCAGGCCGGGTGTGGTGGCTTGCACCTTTAGTAATAACACTTTGAGAGGTCGAGGTGGGAAGATTGCTTGAGCTCATGAGTTTGATACCAGCCTGAGAAATATAGTAAAACCTCATCTCTATAAAAAATTTAATTAAAAAAAGGCAGAGCAAAAACAAATATGAAAGAAAACTTTAGAAATCAGAACTTGGGCAAAGAGTTCTGCGTGAGCAAAGCAGCTCTGCCATGGGGGAACTCTGGAGCATCCCGTTTCCTGTAGAGGCCCCACCACATGGCCCTTTCCCATCACTGGAAACCGTCTTCTGTATCATGCCAGGATTTTCCCCCAAACTTTGCAACACAATTTATTTAGCCAAAACATATATATTTCTTGAATCCTTACTAAGAACAAGGCACTGTTCAACATAATGAAAATATGGCAATGATATAAAACAAAAATGTTTACCCTCATGCAAATTACATTCCAGTGAGAAAAGACAGATCATTAATAAGATAAATATGTAAAATATATAATATGCCAGAAGGTAATAAGTGGCACAGAGAAAAATGAAGCGTGGAAGGGAGCTCAGGAATGCTGAGAGCGGGTGGATGTGAAGGTAGTTAGAATGCTCAAGGAGGGAGTAATAGGCAGAAGAATGGCCTTTCTACATGTCCATATCCCTATATGGCAAAAAGGACTTGTGGATGTGATGAAGTTATGGATCATGAGATGAGGAGATTATTCTGGATTACCCAGCTTGGCCCAATGTCATCACAAGAGTACTTAAAAGCAAAAGAGGGAGGCAGGAGAGTCTGAGGCAAGAAGCATGACAGCTAGGGTCAGAATGATGAGGTTGCTGCCTGGAAGGGGGCGAGGGGCCAAGGGATGCAGGCATCCTTTCAAAGCTGGAGAAGGTAAGAAAGTGTTCTCTCTCCCCTAGAGAGAGTGTGTGTTCTCTTAGGCTACTAGAGGTGTGGTAATTTATTCCAGCAGTCATAGAAAACTTATATAGAAGGTCTCACTGAAAAGACAACATTTGAACGAAGATTCCAAGGAGGTGAGGGCAGCAGCTCTGCAGATATCTGGGGGAGAGCACACGAGGAAGAAAAGGCAGGCAAACTGCAGGGTGCCTGGCCCATGTGCATGAAGTAGAGAACACTGGGAGTCAGAAGGCTAACAGGAGACAGGTCAGAGAGAGGGACTGGGGTGGGTCAACACACAATCAGCCTCACTGGCTATTGTAAGAAATTCGAGTTATTCTGAGACACTGAGTATAGGAGAGTCTATGAATATTTATATAAATTCTGAACGTTTACAAGATGAATAAAAGTTGTATGCTAGTAAACCTATGGGTTGGGTGGGGAGAAGCCCAGATTTGTAGCATTTGCTGATTTCCATTGTGTAAATATTTCTACTGATGGTTTGACAAACACTTCATAAAATTTCTGAGTACTTAATTATCAGCTCCAGTAGAGCGCTGCATGTATGACACCCCATTTGCCAATTCTACACTTGGTTCTATTGGGAACAAGCTGTATGAGAGACAACTGGTGGCAGAAATAAGGAAGTCCTCAATAAAAATCAGCATTTACTTTTGACAGATGTGAGATTCTGGAACTTATTTATCTTTACTTGCTCTGCCTGGTGATTAAATTATGATTTTAAAAGAAAGAGTTTTAATTTCTTATCAGAATGCTGCCACCAAATAAATAAAATACGTACTTTAACTATGTGCAATCTTGTCTATATTATACTGTTGTCAACAGAAACATTATCAGGGGCCAACTTCATGAAAGGAGATATGTGATAGAAGATGGAGTTGTTGGAATGAAAAAAAAAGTCAAATTTTACTTTGGATTAATCAGAGGGAAGAAAGCAGACAGATAGGAAAGGAAAGGCAGGCTCAGCCAAGTTGAAGAAAGAGGCTGAACTCAGGAGGCAGTGGGAGAATAGGATCATAGTTTGAAGAGAGCTGCGAGGCTGTTTAGTCCAGGTGAGGATCATAATCCCAGAAGACCCAGTGACAAACACCATAACCCTGAATGTTGAAATCCTGAAAGATCAAAATTCCTAAGGTCTAAATTCTTTTTCTTTTAATGGAGACACAGTGAATTGGTTCATTCTCCTGCTCCCAATAAAGACATACACGAGCCCGAATTTATAAAATAAAGAGGTTTAATTGACTCACACTTCAGTATGGCTGGAAAGGCTTCAGAAAACTTACAATCATGGTGAATGCAAACAAGAAGCAAGGCACCTTCTTCATAAGGCAGCAGAATGTGCTGAGCAAAAGGAGAAAAGCCCCTTATAAAACCTTCAGGTATCGCTCACTCTCATGAGAACAGCACGGGGTTAACCACCCCCATGATTCAATTACCTCCAACTGGGTTCCTCCCACAACATGTAGGGATTATGGAAACTACAATTCAAGGTGAGATTTGGGTGGGGACACAGCCAAACCATATCATTCTGCCCCCAGCCCCTTCCAAATCTCATGTCCTTACATTTTAAAACATGATCATGCCTTTCTAACAGTCCCCCAAAGTCTTAGCTCATTCCAGCATTAACCCAAATGTCCAAGTCCAAAGTCTTATCTTAGACAAGGCAAGGTCCTTCTGCTTATGAGCCTGTAAAATCAAAATCAAGTTAGTTACTTCATAGATACAATGAGGATATAGACATTGGGTAAATACCCCTGTTCCAAATGGGAGAAATTGGCCAAAATGAAGGGATTGCCGACCCCATGAAAGTCCAAAATTCAATGGGTCAGTCAAATCTTGAAGCTCTGAAATGATTTCCTTTGACTTCATGTCTCACATCCAGGTCACACTGAAGCAAGAGGTGGGCTCTCATGGCCTTGGGCAGCTCCACCCCTGTTGATTTGCAGGGTACAGCCCTCCTCCTGGCTGCTTTCACAGGCTGGTGCTGAGTGTCTGTGGCTTTTCCAGGCAATACGGTGCAAGCTGTCAGTGTAGCAAGCTGTCAGTGTATCTACCATTCTGGAGTCTGGAGGATGGTGGCCCTCTTCTCTCAGCTCCACTAGGCGGTGCCCCAGTGGAGACTGTGTGGGGGCGCTGACCTCACATTTCCCTTCTGCACTCACTGCCCTAGCAGAAGTTCCCCATGAGGGCTCCGTCCCCGTCACAAATTTGTGCCCGAACACCTAGGCGTTTCCATGCATCCTCTGAAATTTAGGCATAGATTCCCAAACCTCAATTCTTGACTTCTGTGCACCCACAGGCCCAACGCCTCATGTAAGCTGCCAAGGCTTGGGGCTTGTACCCTCTGAAGCCATGGCCTGAGCTGTACATTGGCCCTTTAGCCATGCTTGGGACACAGGGCACCAAGTCCTGAGACTGCACAGAGCAGTAAGTCCCTGCACCGGGCCCATGAAGCCATTTTTTTCCTCCTAGGCCTCCTGGCCTGTAATGGTTTGAGTTGCCGTGAAGGTCTCTGACATGTCCTGAAGACATTTTCCCATTGTCTTGGTGATTAATATTCAGCTCCTCGTTACTTATGCAAATTTCTGCAGCTGGCTTGAATTTCTCTCCAGAAAATGGGTTTTCCTTTTCTATCTCATCATCAAGCTGCAAAATTTTTAAAACTTTTATGCTTTGCTTCCTCGTGAACACTTTGCTACTGAGGAATTTCTTCTGCCAGATACCCTAAACAATGTCTCTCAAGTTTAAAGTTCCACAGATTTCTAGGGCAGGGGCAAAATGCCGTCAGTCTCTTTGCATAGCAAGAGTCAGCTTTACTCCAGTTCCCAACAAGTTCTTCATCACCATACGAGACCATCTCAGCCTGGACTTCATTGTCCATGTCACTATCAGCATTTTCCTCAAAACCATTCTGCAAGTCTCTAGGAAGTTCCAAACTTCCTCACATTTTTCTGTCTTCTTCCAAACCTTGCAAACTGTTCAACCTCTGCCTGTTACCCAGTTCCAAATTCAGTTCCACATTTTTAGGTATCCTTATAGCAACGCCCCACTACCTCAGTACCAATTTACTGTATCAGTCCATTCTCATGCTGCTAATAAAGACATAACCAAGCTTGAGTAATTTATAAAGTAAAGAGGTTTAATTGACTCACAGTTCATCATAGCTGGGGAGGCCTCAGGAAAATTACAAGCATGGTAGAATGCGTAGGGGAAGCAAGTCACGTTCTTCACGAGGTGGCAGGAAGGAGAAATGCAAGCAAAGAGGGAAAAGCTCCTTATAAAACCATCAGATCTTGTGAGAACTCACTCACTATCATGAGAACAGCATGGGGGTAACTGTCTCCATGATTCAATTACCTCCCACTGGGTCCCCATCATGATATGTGAGAATTACGGGAACCACAATTAAAGAAGAGATTTAGTTGGAGACACAGCCAAACCATATCATGGGGTCTCACTTTATTACCCCAGCTGATTTCAAACTCCTGGGCTCAAGTGATCCTCCTGACTTGGCCTCCCAAAGTGCTGGGAATACAGGCATGAGCCACCATGCCCAGTCCTAAAGTCTAAATTTTTAACATCTAAAATCCAGAAAATCACAATCACGGGAGAGTTGTACCACGGTAGTTGCATCGTGTTAGGTACAACTGTTGCTTTGCTTTCTTTTTATTTGGAAATTATGTATGGTTTAAGGAGGTCCATATGGGTGCCAAATCTACAAGGGGTGGACTTGCAGACTTAATTTCAGGTGTCAACTTGACTGGATTAAGGAATCCCTGGAAAGCTGGAAAGCATTATTTTGGGTATGTCTGTGGTAGTTTTCTCAGAAGAGATCAGTGTGTGGGTCTGAGCAGACTAGGTGGGGAAGATCTGCTGTCACTGTTTTGAATGTCTTGCATATCACAGAAGAAGTGAAAATGAAAGTAAATAATGCACAAAATCTTGTCTGCCAAATTATGCAATCATGTACCAAGCACCTCTACACGTAGCACCATGCTTGCCTTCACAAAATGCCTTTTGTCAGATAATAAAAAGAGTTCAACAAATTCAGTGGCCTTCTGAGCCAGACACCTCCTGGCACACAGCTTCCTCCAGTGCTACAAGACATATTAAATCATGAACTATTCTTGATTAGGGATTTGACTCTTAAAAAAGATAAACATATTTATTTACCACTAAGTTTAACATAACAAAACTGGTGCATGTTTCACTTTGGCTGATGAACGGCACTTTCAAAATTGTCCCCAGTGGGTTTTTTAAATCAACTTCATACTGTTTATGCCCCCATTGGATTACAGAATTCTGTAATTTAATCTGCATGTTTATGGTTTAATAACTGGAAAAAGTGAAGTACTTTATAAAAGCTTATTTGAAGATTTGGAGGGCTTTGCAGAAGAAAATAGATTTCAATTGGATCCCCAAATTATAATGACAAGTTTTTAATTAGATGTGATCAAGGCTTCTAAAAGTGAATTGCAAGTTGTTACCTGTAAAGTTTATATCTTCCATTCAGCCCAGCTCATTTGCCAGAAAATTCAGGTGAGTGGATTGGCCAGGCCATATGGCAATGATGAAAATTTTAGTTTAAAAATGTGTCATTTGTCTGTATTGGCATTCCTTGCACCCGATAAAATTCCAGGAGCTTTTGATCAATTAAAACCACAATTGCCTGAAGAAGCCAGAAATATTACATACTGGTTTGAAAATAATGATGTGCAAGGTAGGATAAGAAGTCATTTAGGCAACGGTGTTGCTGTTCAATCAAGAGTATTGTTTCTGCCAAATGAGTGGCCTGTATATGAGGGCCCGCAAAATGGATTTCCACATACTCAAAACAATAGACAAGAATGGCATAGAAGATTGGAAAATGTAATAGGAAATTCTCATGTCAGTGTGTATCAAATTATAGAAGAATTTCAAAAAGAGCAGTGCCACATAGAAAATGAATGTGAATGTATTTTATGAGGAGAGTCAAACCCTAAAAACAAAATAGGCAACTATTCATCAAGATGCAAGACTTCAAAATATAGTTAATGATCATGAAAGCCAGCCAGCTATGATGAACTCTGCAATTGCCCATAATCTATCCATGTAATATACTTTTTATATGTCAATTTTCTTTTTAGTTATCTTTTTCCATTTTTTCCACTATTTTAAATTGTCAGCATTATTTTTTACAACTTGCTATGCTATGTATTTCATCCTAGTATCATTTCCAATACTGGAGGTATAAATTTTGCAAAGACTTTTAGAGAGTTCTAATTTGTTTTATGCATTTTATTTTTTTTGCAAATTTGACTCCACAAGAGTGCATTATCACAACACTGACTTTGTGTGTAAGCATTGTACATGTACATAAAAACATTAAAGTTTCCTCAATAAATGAGAAGATACCCTTTTTGCACATTTGCATTTGGGAAAGAGAAAATTCCTCATGATCTCAGCTCTTTGACTGCATATTAGATGGTAACCCATCCCAGCTTTTGATGAATCTGGTCAAAAGACTTAGGTTGTCTGTCACAGTATTCCAGATGACCTAAGTTATAAAGCTGAGTGGACCCAGTTACCAAGCATGCTTTTATACATTTTGCTTTTTGACCCATTTCTTTACAAATACAACTCATCTGCTCATTACCATTATACCCGTAAGACTATCGTTAGCATACCTGAGTTTTATGCTTGCAAATATATGTATGTTATTATTGCCTATTGATTGTGTAAAGTGGCCTAGGAAGTGTTCTGCTGTGTTTTTATACGTTTCTCAAATAAATTCCATCTTAAAAATATAAATAAATGCTTTCTTGTTGTTTTTAGACAGCGTCTCACTCTGTCACGCAGGCTGGAATACAGTGGTGCGATCACGGATCACTGTAACCTCCACCTCCTAGGTTCAAGTAATTCTCCTGCCTCAGCCTCCTGAGTAGCTGGGACTGTGGGCACCCGTCACGATGCCTGGCTAATTTTTTGTATTTTTAGTAAACATGTGGTTTCACCGTGTTAGCCAGGATGGTCTCCATCTCCTGATTTTGTGATCCACCCACCTCGGCCTCCAAAAGTGCTGGGATTAAAGGCATGAGCCACCAGGCACTGCCTAATAAATGCTTTTTAAAGAATGTGTTAATAATTTTTTTCCAGAATTCTATTTTCAGAATTTTGTTTTTTTAGGATTGTAATTTTCAGGATTTTAGACTGTACAGATTTAGATCTTTTGAGACTTCAACATTTGGGATTATGACGTTCAGGATTGTGTCTTCCTGGGCTGTGGCCCAAACCCGTGTGGTCCAACACTATTTCACATGAGAGGAAAGCAAGCCACGTGCACAGATGCAATGAAGGCTTAAATAGGCGTCATATATAGATTATATCCCAGGAAAATATGATTAAGATGATACACAGCAACTTTTTTTTTTTTCCCAGTGAAAAAGATCCATTCTTTTTCTTGTGTGGAATTAAACACAATTTCTGAATCAATGTAAGTGAATGCAAATCACCATGTTCACTTAGCTGATGCTCCTTTATTAACAGGGATAGAACGGAGGTGATTCGAAGAGATGATGGCGTGGGACCCAGGACCTGAGGAAGCTGCAGTGGGTGAAGGGGAGAAACAGAGGAGCAGGGGCTAGAGAAAGAGTGGGGAGTCACGAACTACCCTCCTTGCTCCTAGCGTCTGGTGTTCGGAGCCCAGAGGTCTTCTCTAGGGCCTCGGAGAAGCTTCCAAGTCTGTTCATTTCTCTTTCCCCACCCCTGCTTGTATCAAAAATAAAGAAGTTATTGACAACTGAGTTCCTGACTAGGTGGCAGGATTTTAGGGACCCTTCACCTCGTCTGAACCTCATGAAGGTAGTGGGAGTCCCATAGGTTAGTTAGCAATAGTCCTTGAGATTATTTGGTCATATAAATAATCAGAAAACTCATAGTCATCTTGCTTTTCTCATAATGCCCAGCTAAGGGATGGTGGGGACTGGGAAGACTGGAGTGAGAAGAGATAGAACAAGAGCTGGCTTTCATGTATGGGGCTGTACAGAGCAATCAGGCCTAAGTACAACCAAGAGGGGTCTTGAAGCAGCTCTGGCGAGGGCAGCCTGGGCTCAGGCCCCAGCTTGCACCAAGCACGTCACCTGTCCGACAGGGAAGCTTAAGCAATGTGTTCCTGTTTTTGTTTTTGTTTTCTGGTAAAGAATTCAATGTCATTAGCTACATTCACAATGATGTGCAATCGTCACCACTATCCATTTCTGAAACATTCTATCATCCCAGACAGGAAATCTGTGCCCATTAGACACTAACCCCGCCCATTTCCACCTCTTGCCAGTCCTGAAAACCTCTATTCTACTTTGTGTCTCTATTAATTTGCCTGTTCCAGGTTCTTCATGTAGATGGAATCACGTAGTCTGTGTTTGACGTCTCACTTAGTGTAATGTTTTTATGTTTTATCTATGTGGTAGCAAGTATCAGAATTCCCTCCCTTTTCAAAGGTCACTAATATTCCATTTTATGTCTATACTACATTTTGTTTATCCATCTATCCCTCAATAGACTTTTTAGGTTGTTTCCACCTTGTGGTTCCTGTATATAAGGCTGCTGTGATGCTGCAATGAACACAGGTGTAGCAGCCAGGTGTGGTGGCATGCGCCTGTAGTTCCTGCTACTCAGGCTTCTGAGACGGGAAGATCGCTTGAGCCCAGGAGTCCTGGGCTGCAGTGTGCTGTGTTGATCAGATGTCTGCACGAAATTAGACATTAGTACAGTGACCTCCTGGGATAAGGGACTACCACTTTGCCTAAGGAGGGGCGGACCGGCCTGGGTTGGAGACAAAGCAGGGCACAACTCCCAGTTTGACCAGCAGGGGGTCGTGCCTGTGGACAGCCACGCAGCAGGGAGATCGTGCCTGTGGACAGCCCCTCAGCAGGGGGTCGTGCCTGTGGACAGCCCGGCAGCAGATGTCTGTGCCTGTGGACAGCCCCGCAGCATGGGGATCATGCCTGTGGACAGCTCCGCAGCAGGGGGATCATGGCTATAAACAGCCCCGCAGCAGGGGGTCATGCCTGTGGACAGCCTCGCAGCAGGGGGTCGTGCCTATAAACAGCCACTGCACTTCGGCCTGGGAAACATAGTGAGACCCCATTTATTTAAAAAAAAAAAAAAGGTGGGGGGATGGGGGAGAACACAGGTGTACAAGTATCTATTTGACTAACTGCTTTCCATTCTTTTGAAGATACATATAGGTAGATAAAGATACAGATATAGAGATTTATAGATGTGAGTGGGATTACTGAATCATATGGTAATTCTATGTCTAAATTTTTGAGGAACCGTATGTTTTCCACAGCTGATGTACTATTTTTCATACCCACCCTCAATGCACAAGAGTTACAATTTTTCCACATCCTTGTCAGCACTTGTTATTTTCTGGGTGTTTTTGATTTGTTTTGAGGCCGAGTCTCCTTCTGTCTCCAGGCTGGAGTACAGTGGCGTGATCTCAGCTCACTGCAACCCCCGCCTCCCAGGTTCAAGCGATTCTCGTGCCTTAGCCTCTCAATTATCTGAGATTACACATGTGTACCACCATGACCCACTAATTGTGTGTGTGTGTGTGTGTGTGTGTGTTGTTTTTTGTTTTATTTTATTTTTTTTGGTACAGATGAGGTTTCACCATGTTGGCCAGGCTACTGTCAAACTCCCGACCTCAGGGGATCCCAAAGGGCTGGGATTACAGGTGTGAACCAGTGTGCCTGGCCCCGATTTTTTTGTTTTTTCTTTTTTGATAGCAGCCATCCTAATGGGTGTGCAGTGTGTGTGAGTGTGTGTGTTTAATGTCACATTGGTGATTCTAATGTGTAACCAGGAAAGAAAAGCATGGATTCTGGGTCTCAATTTTTCATCTAGGTAAACCGGAGCAAATAAAACCTATTGAAGAGTTCTCCTGATGATTGAATGAGTTCCCCCATAGAAGGCAAATTCTACAAATGTTGGTTCCTCTCTTATTACCTTGGAATTCTACTAAACTTCCTGCCTCAACATACAGAGAAACTCTCTGAAGCCTAAAACTATGCAGATTTGACACAGGGCTGATTTTAACTTCTGTTTTCCTTTTACAATATAGCTAGCTGCAGATGTCACATGCGTCCTCCATGACATCTAAATAGCACTACACCTGCACCAGCTTTCCTCTCAAATTAACTACTCATCAGTTCTATTATTAAACAAACAAGGAGCAGCTGTAATACTGAAGGAGTGAGTGGGATTGTGCTTTAAAATTACATCTCTGCCATCACTTTTAGTTTTCTTGTTGAATAACTACAAGTTTTCCTGTTAAATTAATAGAATACATTATACCCATAAAATCTTGAAACACTTGGCAATACACACAACAAAATATTTTACAAGTAGAGAATATAATAAATGTATGACACCTTAGAAATGCATTGAGATAAGTTTAAACAGTGTTTACTTTTAATTGGTGTGCTTTCTTTCATCTCACAGTAATAAGCTGTGGTTTAGTTTATCGGCTGAATACTCACTATGCAGTCCTTTGTAAAATTTTGGAGGTCCACAGTAATGTGATTATTGAGCTTCAACAGAATACACAGAAGATCCCAGGAACCAAACTAAGGCATTCACTTGCAGTATCTAAAGTGTTTGCAAAAATTAAAACAAACAACAACAACAAAAAAACTGAACAACTGACTTGTAGCAAAGCTATCAGGTTAGTGCAAAAGTAATTGTGGTTTTGCCATTGAAAGTAATGAAAGTAATTGAAAGAATAGGTGTTCTAGCTGGACATTTTACAATGCATGCCACAACCATGGATCAATTATGTATTGAAAACCCAAACCAACTGAGGATCACTGCTGTGCATTATTCCCATCGTGTCATAATGTGGCAAACTAAAACTAAGGACCTGTAACAAGGGATTTTCAGAGGGAAAACAAACATATTGGTTAAAGCAAAGAAAACTGGAAATTTTCAATTTGCTCAAATCAAACTATTCACATACTTTGTATGCTTCTCTACAAAATCCAGAACTTTTGATAGGATCACACTTAGGTAAAACTCTTAAGTGAGCAGCTTCTGATCAATAGGCCTCAACTCCTTCTCCCTTCTGTATCACAGACCGTGTGGGTGAATCCATCACATGACCTAATACGATTTGGCCAGTTGGGAAAGGTCTCTTTAAAGAACTAGCACTCAGGCTGGGATCCAGAGCAAAGCACCGTAAACTTGAATGTGCATATGAACCACCTGGGGACCTTGTCAACATGCAGATTCTGATTAATTGGATCTAGGGTGGTGCCTGAGCTCTAGCAAGCTCCCAGGGATGCCTATGTGACTGCCTTGGACATCATTTACAGTAGCAAGAATATAAGCAGATACCAGCCAACAAAGCAGGAGTGAACGCATCACGGCCCAGGCAGCCCTGGACCAGGTCAGCTCAGGGATGTGAGAAAAGAGTAACTGGACTGAGGTCTATGAGTGCTTCCATGAGAGGTGAGGCTGAGAAGGTGGACAAGATCTAGGTCAATGTGTTAAGTTCCTACTAAATGCAAGGCTAGGCTCTGCATAAACAGAAACAAATAAGGCAAACCTAGTCCTTGCATCTTTAGAGCTTGCAGTCTAGCAGAATTATTTCGTGGGTAGAAAATCATTAAAGATTTTTAAACGAAGGAGAGACATGATCTAATTGAAATTTTTGAAGAACCTCTCTGGGTGTGCCATAGAGAAGGTATTGGAGAGGCAAAAAGTTGGAAAGAGGAGTATATGTTTGCAGACCAGGTGAAAGACGCGGATGACAGAAGCGGATAATTTTAACACATATTTTGAAGGTGAAATAACAGTACTTGGTTGCAAGTTGTGATGGTAGGGGGGTTGCAAGAAGAAGAAAGCATCAAGGATGATGAAGCTTTCTGGAAGAAGCAAATGGGTAAATGGAGATAATTTTTATGAAGAATGCTAAGACTGAAGAAGAAATAAACTAACAAAAGGGAAATGATTGAGGAAGTGGCATAGACGTGGGGGCAGAACTCATGAGTTTTGAATTCTGATTTTAGGAATGCCTGTGAAAATCCCAGTGGAGATTTCAAGATGGCAGGTGCACATAATCTTTTGGAGCTTGGGAGGAGATGTCTGTAGGAGCCATATGCATATAAATGGTATCTAAAGCCATAGGAATTAATAAAACCTTGTCTAGAGTCTGTGTAGGCAGGGGTGTCCAATCTTTTGGCTTCCCTGGCTGCATTCAAATAAGAAGAACTTTCTTGGACCACACATAAATTATACTAACATTAACAATAGCTGATGAGCTACAAAAAATCATAAAATATCTTATAATGCTTGAAGAATATTTACAAATTTGTGTGGGGCTGCATTCAAAGCTGTCCTGGGCCACACGTGGCCCACAGGCCATGGGTTGGACAAGCTTAGTATGGAATAAGAACAGAAGAGGACCCAGGATTTAGGAACTTCAGCATTTAAAGTTTGGGCAAAGAGGGAGAAGCAGATAAGAAAATAGTTCAAGCTAGATGAAGAGGTCAGGGGTCTACTCTACCAAATGTTCCTGAGGCGCCATTGGACTTATATATTACATAATATGTACAATATATGTTACTTGGGTGATGGATACACTAATAGCTTTGAACTGACCACTATGCATGGAACAAAATTGCACATGTATCCCACAAATTTTACATAAACAAAAGTAAATAAATAGAAGGAAGGGAGAAAGAGAGAAGGAAGGAAGGAAGGAAGGGCAAGGAAAGGAAAAGAAAGAAGGAAGGGAGAGCAAGGATAGGAAGGGAAGGGAAAGGAAAGGAAAGGAAAGAAGGAAGGGAGAGCAAGGAAAGGAAAGGAAAGGGAGGGAAGGAAGGGAGAAAGAAAGAAAGAGGAAAGAATGAAAGTGAGAGAAAGAAAGAAAGAAAAAAGAAAGAAAGAAAGAAAGAGAAAGAGAGAAAGAGGAATAGTGTTCATGATGTTTAGGAATCACCAATTCTGGGGGTGCTGAATTGTGTCCCCCCAGATTCCCATGTTGAAGAGCTGATCCCCACTGCCTCAGAGGGGACTGATTTAGAGAAGGCATTCAAAGAGGTAAGTGAAGTCAACTGAAGCCATATGGGTGGACCCTAAACCAATATGGCAGCTATCCATCTAAAAAGAGATTGAGACACAGGCAACACAGCCTGAGGACACAGCAGGAAGGGAGGTATCTACAAGGCAGCAGTTCTCAGAAGAAGGCAAACCTGCTGACATTCCATCCTGGATTTCCAGTCTTCAGAGCTGTGAGAAGATAAACCACTCAATCTGTGGCAGCTTGTGATGGAAGCCCCTAGCAGTCTTATATGGTGACCTTAGCACAACCAGTTTCACAGGCTTGGTGAAAGTGAAAGCCAAACTGACCTGAATAGAGTGAAAGGAAGATGAGCAAAAGGAGATAGTAAGTGTGGAAAATCCTTGAGAAAAACTTGCCAAGAAAGGAGGATATGGCTTGATAGCTAGAAAGACACACAGAGCCAAAGTTAATGTTCCTCCAAGATAGAAGATTTTTTAAATTAAAAATTTATATTTAAATGCTGACAGAATGCATCAAGAAGGAGAGAGATTGAAGATGCAGATGACAAATGGAAAAGCAATGAACAGAATCCCTGAAAAGTCAGGAAAAGAAGGGAGATTATTAGAGGGATGTCCTTTTACAGTAAGAGGAATACTTCCTCCACTGCTCCAGGATTTAAAAAGCTTATAAATCACAGGGAACATTCTACTTAATTATAGAGATTTATGCTTTTCAATAAATTTTGATGTACATAATACAGTCACTCTGTGAATTCAGTGAGACAGATAGTTATCCATATTTTACATAAAAAGAAAGAAAAGGCAGAAAAGAAGTGATTTGCTTGAAGTGACACAGAAATAGCTGGTAGAACCATGCACTGTGTAAATGGCAGGGCTCCTGACTTCTCATTTCACACCAGAAATGTAGACAGAATTAGATATAATGACAGTTATTATATTTTTAAACCTTTCAAATAAGAATATACTTAGATTTCCATTCATTAACAAAGCACAAAGCATGTGATTAGCATCTGAAAATGTTTTATTATACAATCACTAGACACCAAAAGAGGTTTCCATTTTCCTGTGTATTTGAAAGAGTTCAACAGCCCTAAGTCACACAGTTGGAGGAAACTCAAACAAGGGAAGATTCGTTTGAAGTGATGAAATTAGCATGATGAAGTTTAAAATACAAAGATTTTTATTTCAAGACTCTGAGGTTTGGTAGGGAGAAAGGGGAAAGGCAGATGACTGGTTGGAGAAGGGATAAGAAGAATCAATTAGAAAGCTATTCAAATTCAAATGGACCATTCAAACCATCCTGGGACTGGACTTCAATCAGGAAAGACTCTGAAGGAAATGATCTCCTACTCCCATGAGATGGCTAACGTGATTTAGGTAAAAAGCTTTTAGTTTTACGGCTGGGGAGGTAGCAAAAAAAAAATGAACCTCCTGCCAGTGATTCTTTTTCAAGCCCTGCCAATTCCTTTGTCTGGGGAAGCTATAAAGAATGTCCAGCCTCATGTCAAAAGAATTGCCACAGATCTCCAGCTCACCTGCATTTAAGCATTGAAACATCCCTAAGCCTGCTCCCAGGCCAGCCTGAAATGAAGAATCCAGGAGAGTCTTTTCTGTTCTGCTGCTGCAGCTACACTATCTACTTGTTAGCATAACCAGGGCCACCAGCAACAGATGCTAGAGAAATACAGAGAGCAAAAATCAACAGCTAATGAAAAGCAGAATCTTTTCTTTTTGGCAACAATACGAATAGCATGAAGCACGTCCCTTTTGGAGCTTTCCAAACCACTTCAAAAGCGAGTTTTCTGGTTTGGATCAAGAAAGCTAGCCAAATTGCCCCTGAGTGCATAGCCATTGGCCAAGATATTGATGACTGTAGGCAGCTCAGGACCCATCCCCGGCCCCAGTGCTGTCTTTCTCAGAGCTCTGTTTAATTCCATCAGGCACGGGCAGCATTTGGAGAAAGCTGTGTTGATTTTTGTGATCTTCAGCCAGCACAGAGGTGGCCAGTTCCCTAGCCTCCCAGCACCATCCTTCTCCTGCCCTGCTCCTTCATGGCCTGCCTGGGCTCACTGGACCCAGACTTGCCTTTCGCCCCTGTCAAAACCTCACAGTCCTGTGTGTCTGTTTCCCTTTGAACTACACAAACTAACTAATTTTGTGAATCTATTAAGTGAACTTCTTTATACTCATGGTCTAGAGTGCATTGAACGCTAAAGGGTTTGCTAGAGATTGTCAAAATCAATTCTGTCTTCTTCCAACCGGACCAAGGCTTCTTTGAGTTAATAAAACTCTGAGAAATCTGAGTTGATTTTTCATCGTATCTCTTTCTATTCTTTTGGGGGGTTTTTTGTTTGTTTTGTACTTTTCATGGAGATTTTCCTTAATTTAACCCAAAAGATATACCCATATGACATTTGAACTAATACAAAAGAGGAAGTAGGACAAATAATTTGAAGACAGTCTTTCAGAGCCCCACAAAGTACTTGAAATTTATCAATAAACCCCTCCAGGTGCTTCCCACCATGTTCCACATTCTATCTCCATTTTAAGCCATGAAGCTTCAAGTGGCATCTCCTCCTATGAAACCTACTGTTTGGAGATAAATTATTGATGACTAATGATTTAGAAGAACCAAAGAAAGGGTCCTCTAGTGGAGACACAGCATAGAAATGGTGGTCCAGGGTGAGACAGAACTGCTTCCAATCCCAGTGCCGCCTGTGTGGTTCCAGCTGTGTGCTTCTCTTCCTCTAATCTTGTTTACTCATCTCTAATACGGGACTAATAACATATACATCAGACTATTGTGAGGGTTGAATGTAACGATATTCCAAATTGCTGCATGTGTCCAGTACTTAACATAGTGCCAAGAACAAAGCATGTATCAGTAAGTATGAATAGCCTTCCCAGCGCACACCTCCAAACAGTGGATTTCTGGCCGGTGACAAGCAATGCTTCCCAGCGGTCCTACAGGTTATGGTTTAACTTACCACTAGCCAATCAATAAGTTTGCCTGAGACCACATCACAATTCTTTTGCAAACCTGGAGCTTGGTGAAAAACAAGGGGGAAAATAATCAATGTCCCTAAGGTAGATGCTGAAAGATTAACCTCATAACATAATTCTCTCACCAGAGTTGTTTCCTGAATGTCTATTTAAATTTTAATTCTGCAAATAAAATAAAGTTGGTCATAAAGAAGGTGATTAAGATGGTATTTGTCCAGGGAACGAATCTCCTCACAACATACCTAAGAAAGAGATATATGTACAGAAAACGAACACAGTAAAATACCACTTCATTACTAACAGAGATTTTCCCCAAACACAGAGAAAGCTCTACAGAGCTAAGCTTAAGCCAGAACTCTGTTATTTACTTGGTCTAATGCCAAAACAGTCCAGAGACCCCTTTCACCTACTTCTCTTTAATCCCAAACCCATGTATCGGTTTGATCTAAGAAAGAGCCAAATGCCCAGGAGGCACCAGGTTAAAGAAAAGCAGCCAGCCAGAGAGTGCCTCCGTGCCAGGGGAGTGTGTCTCAGCTTTGTTTTATTTTTCTTATTTGTCTGTAGTTGTGTGATTGGTAGAAGAGAGTAGATATGAAGTCTACTGACACAGGATTGGTCTTCAGGCGTGTCTTACCAAGCATTTGGGGGAACAGAGGGATTCCACAGATAGAGCAATGATAAGACTTTCTTCTAAAAGGAGCAGCCACAAGCTACCTTAAGTCTTCAACTTGGCCATTAATCTTCACCTAGAATTAGGAAGATTTCACCATTAGCTGTGGCCAATAAAACATCCTTAAGCTTGACCAACCACAGAGGTCCATCTCCTTGAGGAGGAATTGAAAGGGGTATGGACAGAAGCTGTGGGCTTTCTGTCCTCCACAGGCCCCCAACTGTGTCTTCTACTTCTTGTGCAAGATAGTCTCCAAAATTATGTTTTCTGGCTGACAATGCCACAGAATTGATCCTTATCTCACTATGGAAATGAAAGATTTCAAAGAATTTGTTGCCTGAAATATGGTGCCCTAATCACATATTAATAAAGCTGCTATCCAGAAAGAAGGCAGATTTCAAAAGAAAGGCTGTTAGCATTCTCAGGGACCTAAAAATTACATATTGTAGAACAATGGTAAATAGATCTTGGAATCAGGTAGACTTTAATTCAAACCCTAGCTATGCCACTTATTCACTTATGTGACATTGGGAAAGCCTCTCAAATTTAGATTTGCAAAATCAGAATAATATAAGTAGCCAACAAATAGGATTTAATGGAGGTAATAATGAAGGTGAAAAAGATGATAAAATTAAATAGTGAATATAAAGTGCTTAGCATTTAATAAATTTATTGTATTATTTCAAAGCACGTGCTTGTACCTACAGTGCTATAAAACTGCTTGCAATAGTCAAAGCTAATAGAAGCTCTCATCAGACCTAATAGAAGCCTTGGGTATGTAATTATTTAAGAATTCTGTAAATATACACAATAGGGTAGGAATGAGAAAATCTTTAGAGGAAATATTCAAGTATGTTTGATTTCTAGCAAATCCAGATAGACAGTTTTGGTAACAACCAATTCATAATTGTAAGTCTTGTTATAGGAGCTATAATTTTATTCAAGGGACAACTGATTTGATTAGATAAGATGTTGCGCACTGCATGTTTGCATCAACAAATGCACATGTTGAAACTCTAACAATAGAATGGCATTGGAAGGAGGACCTTTGGGAAGTAATTTGGTTTCGATGAGGATGGAGTTCCCACAATGGGGTTAGCATCCTAATAAGAAGAGGAGGAGACTAGAGCCCTCTTCTCTCAGCCATGTAAAGATACAACAAGAACACCTGCAAACCAGTAAGAGGGCCTTCACCAGACACTGGCTCTGCTGGCCCAGATTTTAATCTTTGAATTCCCACAACTGTGAGAAACAAGTGTGTGATGTTTAAGCCACTCAGTCTACAGTTGTTTGTAGCAGCAGCCTGAGCAGACAAAGATATAGGGTTCCTTTTATTTTCAGAATTCGGTTTAGCTGTAATCACCTACCATCCTGAGATGCGGTTTCCTCCCTCCTCCCTTGAAATATAAGCTCTAGGACTATAGCTTCATGGACAAATTCTGAAGAATTTGTCTCTGCTCTTGTGGGATGCTAACCTAACCAATCAAGGAATGTTTGCTCAATGGAATGAAACATCTTAATGCAGCTCGCCAGTCAATATCTGCAGAGCACACCTCATGGGTTCTGGCTGGCTTGGATTTCTGAGGCTACTTCATCCTACTCATCAGGCTGTGGACTCGGATTCAGCCAGGAGGCCCAGATTCTAGAGTCAGTTTTGCCCTTGGGATACAAATGCACATCCTGCTTCACTGAACATGAAACCCTGAATATTTGGCCATTACTCTGGCAATTGTCCTCTCTCCCTGTGCCAATTGCCAATCAACCCAACTCCCAGGCAGCCATGGCAGTTATGTCTGCTTGGCCTGCTGTAGCAGCCAATGACTTAGTAAAAGTCAGAACATAGATCTGCTAGCTCCCTGTCCAGAATTTCCCCATAACTCGTCCATGTATATATTAAACAACTAGCCTTGCTTTTAAAATTCCTTTTCATTTAGTCTCTTCTTAGGACTTATCATTTCGAGAATCCTGACCTGTCAACATTCCATAATCTTTCTGAAAGTGACACAGCAAATACGATGCATGCACACTGCTAACTGCAGCTGATTTCATTTTCCATCATCTATAAAGCACATAAGGTAATTCTAAACCAGCAGTAAAATCTATTTATAAAGAATGCTGATTTGTTTTCTGCACTTTCCAACACAGAGCTTCAATTTATTTCCTTACCATAAAAAACAATTACTTTTTAAAACAATCATAGTTAGCATATTTTCTAAATGTTTTAATTTTTCTAAAGTTCAACTTGCAAATTGGAGTGTAAATAGCTTTCTTAAAATGGAAGGAACTGTGTTAGACCCAGTATGCTGATTGATGATTTCACTGTGCCTCAAAGCAGACGATTTCACAGTCACTGAGTATATAATGTAATGAGTTTTTATAAAGCAATTGATATCACTAAAAATATAATTATAATAAATAAAATTATAGGGAAAATGAAATCTTCATTCTGACAATGCCAAATTTTTTAACTAATTCATTGTTAAAAGATTATGTTTCTACATGAAAAATTTTACACATTCTTTCCATGAGATACACATGATAACACCTTGAAAACTTAATAGTTATGGAAAAGGAACTGCTGTGATTTTTTTAGAGAATGTCGTGTTCTTGATGTTCTTGAGTGAGCTGTCTCATGTTATTAGAAGGGAAAGAGCAGCACCTTGTGGACAAACAAAGAAAGTGAATGAATTTTTAGGACCCGGTGCAGTGGTTCAGGCCTGTAATCCCAGCACTTTGGGAGACCTGGATGAAGGGTACCTTGAGCCCAAGAGTTCAAGACCAGCCTGGGCAACACAGCGACACGTTGATCTTTACCAAAAATTGAAAAATTCACTGGGCTTGGTGGCTCATACCTCAGGTCCCAGCTACTTGGAAGGCTGAGGTGGGAGGATCACTTAAGCCCAGGAGGTCAAGGCTGCAGTGAGTGTGATCATACCACTGCATTCCAGCCTGGTTGACACAGCAAGACCCTATCTCAAAAAAAAATATATTTACGTAGCACTTTCTACAAGGAATATAGTATCATGTTTGTATTTAAATGACATCAGGACCAGCATGGTGGCTTACACCTGTAATCTCAGCTCCTCAGATGGCGGAAGGCAGGAAGATCTCTTGAGGCCAGGAGTTGGAAGACCAGCCTGGGCAGCATAATGAAACCGCAATTTCTACAAAAATAATAATAGTAATCAAAAGCTAGGCGTGCTGGCACACACCTGCAGACCTAGCTACTGTGGAGGCTGAGTGGAAGGATCATTTTGAGCCCAGGAGTTTGATTGTATTGTGTAATGTGAGCTACGATCAAGCCACTCCACTCCAGACAACACAGCAAGACCCAGTCTCTAATCAAAATAAAAAGACATCAGAGCATTGTTTATAGAGATTTATAAATGATCCCAAAATGTCTTCAGGGAGATAAATCATCTAAATATAGCTATATCGACCCTTCCTAAATTCCAAATTTGGGTGGGAAAAATAAATGAGATAGAAGCAAGACTCAGGAAGACAAAACAAAAACTTTCATTAGGCAGTATCAAAAATGTTCATTAATGCAATTTCTAATTTATGATACGATCATCTAAAGAGGAAATCCCAGCAACAAGATGCCAAAGGAAAGGGAAAGGAAATGAAAACAACGACCATACTTTCTACACTTCCAACCTCTTCTCTACCACCTGTCAGCAAGACCTCCCACAGCCAATCACTGCTTTCTCTTGCGGACTTCCCCTCTACTCTGTGAACACATAAGCCAGAGAACCCTGAGAAGTCCCTGAGTCCCTTCCAGGGACTCTGCAAGGTCAAAAGTCTTTTCATAAAAATACACAAGTTTTGTTTACCTTTTCCACTTTCATTCTCTCACAAGTATAATTGGAGTTCCCCAGAGGCTACCAGACATGGGATGTCACAAGAAATTAAACATAGAAGCAGAAAGGAGAATCAAGTTTTCTTCTATTAAACCAGACATTAAAGACATAACTAAAAATATAAAACAATGTTACTGTTCTCACCAACTTTACTGCTTAAAAATGATAATTTTAAATAAACATGTGATTTATGTAAACATATAAGTATATTATTTTATTTTTTGTAATTTCTCAGTTTTAATGTTTACTATGATAAATATAGATAGATATAATCCAAATAAATAAAAGCTCTTTGGGTCCTCAATAACTTTTAATAATGTAAAGTGTTCCTGAAACCAAAAAGTTTGAGGACTGATGCTCTAAATCTCATAACCTTTGATGTAGCTTCCACCCAGGTCATTTCTTAAATACTTGATCAATCATTTCCCATGTGCCTCACCCTATCCTTGTTGCAAAATTCCATTTTCCTACTCCAGCCCTCCCTCTCGTGAGAAAGTTCCCAGGTTGTAGACATGATTTACTAAATCTTTCTTAACAGCTTTATGATGGTAACATGACATATACAAATTGTATAAATTTAAGGTAACTTAATATTTTGATATTTCTATATTTTTTGAAATGATCACCACAATCAAGCAATTAGCATATTATCTCTACATATTTACCATTGTGTGTGTTGACAGTAATTAATTTATGATCTAGTCCTTTAGCAGAACACAAGAATATGATACAGTGTTGTTCCATGTTGAATGTTATATCTCCAGAAATTATTATAACTTGAACATCGCACAATTTAATTAACATCACCCCATTTCCCCTCCCTGAGCCCCTGGCAACCACTGTCCTATTCTCTGTTTTTATGAATTTGACTGTTGTAGATTCCACATGTAAGTGAGATCATGAAGTATTTGTCTGTGTGTCTTGCATTTTTGCTTGGCGCAATATCTTCCAGCTCCATCCATGTTTTCACAAATAGAAGGATTTCCTTCTTTTTTAAGGTTGTATAATATTTCATTTTATGTATACACGCCGCATTTTCTTTACCCATTCATCTGTTCCTCTGCCAAAAGACATTTAGGTTATTTTCATATTTTGGTCATTGTGTGTCATGCTTCAATGAACAGGGGATGACAGACAGCTCTCTAAGACTCTTATGTCAATTTCACTGGACATATATCCAGAAGTGAAATTGTTGGATTATGTGGTAGTTCTTTTTTTTTAGTCTTTGAAACCAGGTCTCACTCTGTCATCCAGGGTAAAGTCCAGTGGCAAGATCATAGCTCACTGCAGCCTTGAACTTCTGGGCTCAAGAGATCCTTCTACCTCAGCCTCCTGAGTAGCTGGGACTACAGGTGTACAACACCATGTCTGGCTAATTTTAATTTTTTTCAGAGATGAGGTCTTGCTATGTTACCCAGGCTGGTCCGGAGCTCCTGGCCTCCTGCCTTGGCTTCCCCAAATCCTGGGATTACAGGTGTGAGCCACCACACCAGACCAGTGCTATTTTCAATTTTCTTTGGAGGAACTTCAATACTGTTTTCTGTGTTTTACTAATTTGCATTCCCATCAATAGTGTATAATGGTTTCCTTTTCTCCACATTCTTTCCAACACTTATCTTTTCTCTTTTTGATAATAGCCATTTTAACAGGTGTGACATGATATCTCATTGTGGTTTTGATTTGCATTACTCTGAAGTTTAGAGATGTTGAGCACATTTTAACGTACCTGTTAGCCATTTGAATTTCTTCTTTTGAGATGTATTTATTTATGTTCTTTGCCTTAAAATAAAATTACGTTATTTATAATTTTGGAATTGCTGCATATGTGTCCTTATTTTTTGAACTCCTTATAAGAGATATGGTTTACAAACATTTTCCCCATTTCATAGGTTGTCTTATCATTTCATTAGTTGTTTTCCTTGCTGTGCAGAAGCTTTTTAGTTCGATGTAATTCATTTATCTATTTTGCCTTTGTTGCCTGTGCTTTTGGCATCATATCTAAACAAATTATTGCCAAGACCAATGTCAAGAATGTTTTCTCCTGTCTTCTTCCAGGAGTTTGATGGTTTCAGTTATTACATTTAAATGTTTAATCCAATTTGAATTAATTTTTACATAAGGCGTGAGCTAGGGATCCGATTTCATTCTTTTACATGTAGACATCCAGCTTTCCTAACACCATTTGGTCAAGAGCATATCCTCTCCCTATAGTGTCTCCTCGTCACCTTCCAGGGTGATCAATTGCTGCAAATGTGTGGGTTATGCCTAGGTTTTCTATTTTGTTTCAATGGTTTATGTGTCTGTTTTTATACCAGTACCACAGTGTTTTTCTTTCTACAGCTTTGTAATTTAATTTGAATTCAGGAAGTGTGATACCTGTAGCTTTGTTCTTGCTCAAAATTGCTTCAGCCACTCAGGGATTTTTGTGATTCTATATGAATTTTAGGATTATTTTTTTTCTATTTCTGTGAGAGATACCGTTGGGATTTTGATATGGATTACATTAAATGTGTAGATTGCTTTCAGTAATATGGACACTTTAATAATACGGTACTAACTCTTTCAATCCATGGGTTGTCTTTCAATCTACTTTGGTTTAAATTTCTGTCATCAATCTTTTGTAATTTGTAATGTTTAAGTCTTTCACTTCTTTGGTTAGTTCCAAAGTAGTTTATTTGATACTGTTTTTTAAATTTCCCTTTCAGACAATTCATTGTTAGTGTTTAGAAATAGCAATGATTTTTGTATGTCAGTTGTGTATCCTACAACTTTAGTAAATTTATTGTATAGTCAGTCCTTCCTATCCATGGGTTCTGCAACCATGAGCTCAATCAACCATGAACCTAACTTGTACATATTTTCCATCTGCGGTGGTTTGAATCCACAGATGTGGACCCATGGATGCATAGGGCCAACTGTACAAGATTTTATGTGAGGAAGTTGATCATCACAGATTTTATTATCCGAGGGAGTCCTGAAACAAATCCCCAGCAGATATGAAAGACTGACTGTATTATTTCTAACCATTTTCTGTGGAGTCTTTAGAGTTTTCAATGAATAATAATCATGTCTTCTGTTAACAGAGGTAACTACATCTTTCCTTTCAATTTTGATGCTTTTTATTTCTCTTGCCTGATTGCTCTGGCTAGGACTTCCAGTACTATGTTGAATAGGAGTGATGAGAGTAGACATCCTTGTCTTGTTCCAGATATTAAAGAAAAAACTTTCAGTTTTTCCCCATTGATTATAATATTAGATATAAGTTTTCCATATACAGCCTTTATAGTGCTGAGGTAAGTTTCTTGCATACTCATTTTGTTGAGAGTTTTATCATGAATGTATATTGAATTTTGTCAAATGTGTTTTCTGGATCTATTGGAATGTTATATTTGCCTTTCATTCTGTTAATGTGGTATATCACATTATTAATTTTTACACATTGAACCATCCTTGTATCCCATAGATAAATTCTAATTGGTCATGGTGTATGACCTTTTCAATTTGCTTTTGAATTCAGATTGCTAGTTAGTATTTTATTGAGAATTTTTGCATGTATATTCATTAAGGAAACTGGTCTGTAATTATTTTTTCCTTGTGTTGTCTTCGTCTAGCTTTTAAGTCATGGTAACATCGGTCTCATGAAATGAGTTTGGGAGTATTCTCCTTCTATTTTTTCTAAAGAGTTTAAGAAGTTTTGGTGTTAGTTCTTTGAATGTTTGGTAGAAGTTGCCCATGAAAGCATCTGCACCTGGGGTTTTCTTTGTTGGGAAATTTTTGATTACTGATTAAATCTCTTTGCTTGCTTTTGGTCTGTTCTATTTCTTTTTTGTTCCACTTTGGTAGAGTGCATCTTTCAAAGAATTTATCCATTTCTTCTAGGTTATCCAATTTCTTGGCATATAACTGCTTAATTGTCCTTTATAAACATTTGTATTCCTGTACATTTGTTATAATGTCTCCATTTTCATTTCTGAATCTTTATTATTTACTTCATTATGCTAACTTTGGGTTTAGTTAGTTTTTCTTTTTCTAATTGTTTATTTGTAAAGTTAGGTTGTTCGAGTGAGATCTTTCTTATTTTTTAATGTAGGTATTTATCACTGTAACATTTCCCTCTTAGCCCTTCTTTTGCTGCATCCTGTAAGTTTTGTTGAGTTGTATGTTCATTTTTGTTTGTCTCAAGATATTTTAAAAATTCCCTTTTGATTTGTTCTTTTACCCAACGGTTGTTCAAGAGTGTGTTGTTTAGTTTCTGCATTTTTGTAAATGTTTCTGATTTCTTTGTTATTGACTTCTAATTTTATTCCATTGTGGTCTGAGAAGATACTTGGCATTATATCAAACTTCTTAAATTTGTACGATGCCTTGTGACCTAAGATTTGATCTATCTCAGAGAATATTCTGTGTGCACTTGAGAAGAATGTATGTTCTGCTGCTGTTTAATGGAAAGTCCTGTATATGTCAGTGTTTAATCTACTGTGTTGTTCAAGTCAGCTGTTACCTCTTTTTTTATTCCTGCCTAGATGTTCTATCCATTATTGAATTTGGGGTACTGAAGTTGACTACTATTACTTTAGTGTTACTGATTTCTCCCCTTAGCTTTGTTGATATTAACTTGACATATTTAGGTGTTCTAATGTTGGGTGGATATATATTTACAATCTTCCCATTGAAGTGAACTTTTATCATTGTGTAATGACCTTCTTAGTCTCTAGGGACAGTTTTTGATTTCAAGTCTATTTTTTCTAATCTAAGTATAGATACCCTTGCTCTTTTTTGGTTACCATTTGCGTAGAGTATCTTTTCCCATCCCTTCATTTTGAGTCTTTATGAATCTTTATATCTAAAGTGACTCCCTTATAAATATGTACTGATGAGTATCTTTTACGCATTGTGTCACTCTATGTCTTTTAATTAGATAGTTTAACCCTTTCACATTTAAAGTCATTGTTGATAGGTAAGGAGTAACTTGCATTTTGTTAATTGTTTTTCATATGTTTTGCAGTTCTTTCTTTTTTTTTTTTTTTTTCCTCTCTTACTGTCTTCTTAGTTTAGTTATTTCTTGTAGTGGTTTGGTTTCATTTATTTTTCTTCACATTTTGTGTATCTCCTATAGGTTTTTAATTTGTGGTTGCAAATTTACATCTTCTATAAAAAGCTGTCTTAACGTTATCAACTTTTTTGGAATCATTTTCTTTCTCTTCCCTCTTCAGACATATTTGCAAATACTCTGTTTTTCAAGACACGAGTAAATAGGGCTCTGGTTAGGAATTTATCAATACGAAAAAAAAATCCTCTGAGTCCATTGATAAGTTAGAAAATAATGATAGACTGCGGTAGAATATCATGTATTTCAAGCTGTGTTATCTATGTTACTCTGCAATATATTTTCTGTGTGTATTAGTCAATGTTATATATTTATAAGGTAAATCCATAAAGCATACATTCTAGAATGCCCTAAATTAGGTCTTTAGGAGATATGCTCCTTATAGCCTTCTTGGCACTCTTGAAGTGTTAAATATTTCCATTGAAGAAGGTTGCATATGGCTTCTGAGATGAAGTCTAGACAGGTTAGGATTATTTTTTGCTCCTTTTGCCCACACAGCACCCTCTTTCACCTCCCTTTGTTATTTGCCATTATCTGATACCCTAGATGAAACCACCTTCTGTCCTTCAGTTTTGGTGTGGGGGCTGATTTCACCCCCAGTTTCAGGAATAAGCACAGGACAGCTAATAACAAGTATGTTGTTCACTCAAGGAAGAAACCCAGCTAAGGGAGAAAGGAGGGCTGAAATCCAGCCTGCATGCTCTTCTCCAAGCCTCACGCCCCGATACAGGGCTGCATCTAACTGGAGAAAGGGGAGCCATTTTCTAATACTTGCAAAGGCACTGTGTGGACAGTGGAAACCCTGTATGAGCTTGTGACACACACCTGGCCAATGAATATACTTCTAATCCTGGCACAGATGAAACTAGAGATGGACATGAAATCCAAGCCTCACACCCAAATTCAATCTCTAGTCTCTTATTGAAAATATTAGAAGTGTTTCTCTTTTTGTTTTACTCTGGGGCTCTGGAACTAAGGAAATGTAAACTGGAAGAGTGATGATGGCCACATGGCAGCACAAAGAGAAAACTAGTCTGAGAATAAAATCAATGGGGAAGAAAAAAGCAAGGAAGCTGAGAGGAGCCAAGTCCTGAGTCCCTACGTTCAGCCATTCTGAAGCTACATCCTGTATTTTTCCATTATACGAGTCCACAGATTAATATTTTTTTGGCTTAGACCAGTTTGAGTTTGAATTCTATTATTTAAAACCAAAGGAGTCCTACCATATTATCTTAGCTGGATTTTCATAAACATGGTATATGTTGATCAACAAACTTCCTAAATATTTCAAGTTCACTCCAAAGAGTGAGGGGAAAAAAGAAAGAAGAGGAAGATAATGGTTACTTATCATCCACAATAGTCAAGGAAGCTGCAGAAGCATCAAGCAAAAGCAGCAGAAGTTAGTTTTGTACTCCCACAAACCCTGCTCTGAAGTACTCCGCCTAGTGGCCCACCACAGAAGCTGCATTTCTAAAATCTTTAAAAGACAGAAAAGGAATCACCACTTACCCTGGGAAACCTAACAGGAGAGCAAGTCACATGGGAATATGTCCCATTGGTTTGAGGTCGATAAGTCCATTTTCAAATCTTTAGTAATTCCAGAAACAAGAACATATTTATTTTACTTTGATCACACAATGCCTAGTTACATTAAAAGTAAGGAGACATTCAATAAATAACTTTTATGGAAATAAAAACAGACAATTTAGGAGAAAATTAACTATCGATGCATTATTTTCAAAGGTAAAGAAAAAAGAAATTTTTCTGAACACACAAAACTATTTTATCAAATATCACGGTAAATTATCATTATATACTAGGTCACTTAATAAATTTCTAGAGATGATTGGAAAGAGTTTCTACAATAGATTTTGTTTCACCCCAAGAAGAAATTTCACAAAAAGTTAGTTACTTATCTCCATTGTTACTAGTACCAAACTAATCCTATCATTCTGAGTCAAATTAAAAATAAAGTCCACACTTTTCTTCAGTGAGATCACAGGAGATGCCTAAGTGGAGTGTGTTTTAATGTGAGGGGATAATTGGTTTACATTTTTCACTGAAAATAACAAATTCTAGACAACTTAAGCAAAATAGGAATTCAATGAAAAGATATTGAATAGCTCACGAAATCATTGAAGATGCTGGAGAAACAAAGTAAGAACTGAGGGAAACTCAGCACAGCCAAGTTCACTCGATGGAAGCAGATCTTGAGATGCCACCACTAAGATGTTGCCATTTGACACTTGTCACCATGTAGCTGGGCTCTGCAGAACCTAGGCACTTGCTGCCACATTCTTGGACCTGTATCTCTGCTCAATTTCTCAGAATCATCTCTGATTCTTTCAGGTATTTTGCATCATTTCATCGGGTTCCAAGTTCTAATAAAGAGACATCAGTTGGCTGGGCCTAGATATGTGCCCACATGTGAGTGTCCAAGAAACTGGAAAAAGGATCATGTACTCCCTTTCAGCTTTTGTAATGGAAGGTGGGGCCTGTCCTCATATTTTGCTTGGGGTTCAAAACCTAGGAAGGGTGTTTTGTTGAAATGAAACCCAAAACTATAGCTATCCATTTATAGCACCTTATTTGTACAGGAAGAAACCATGACACAAAATGTACAAAAGTGCATGGGAGGTCTAAACATATGAGGGGGTTTCTGAGGAGAGAAAGATCATACTTGATTGGTGCTGTGGTTTCACTGTGCCTCCTCCGAGCTTCAGCGTTGACAATGTGATAGTGTTGAGGTGGAGCCTACAGTAAGTGATTAGGCCATCAGGACTCCTATCTCAGGAATGGGTTTAGGAGCCTTCATGAAACGGCTCCATGGAGGGAGTTCATCCCTCTTGCCCTCCCGCCTTCCACCATGTGAGGACACAGTGTTCCTTGTCTCTGGAAGATGCAGCATCATGACACCATCTTGAACAGAGAGAACAGCCTTACCAGACATCACTCCTGCCAACGCCTGGATCTTGGACTTCCTAGTCGCCAGAACTGTGACAGATAAATGTCTGGTTTTAATAAATTGCCTAGTCTGTGTTATTTTGTTGTAAGAGCATAAATTGACTAAGACAATTGGGGATTAGAAAAACTTTTTGAAGTGCCATTTGAGAAGGGCTTGATAGATAAGATCTCTACAAATAGAAATAGAGAGATGGTTTCAAATCACCCAGGTGAAAGGAATAGCATAGCCATGTTCAGTCTGAATGCAAAATGGAGATGGTAAAAAGTACATAGGATTCCACCACCAGTGGGAGGACAGAATTGCAATGTGGCAGCAATCTGTAAATATAATATTTATCACTCATTCACAGTTATTTAGAGTCCAATGTGTTCTAGGCTCTGAAATTAAGCAAAGAAAATCTAGATATGCATAAGTCCAAGACTTTGCTTTTGTGACAGTCAAAATAATGACCCCATAAAGATGTTCTAGTCCCTGGAATCTGTGACCATATTACTTTACATGGGGAAAAAGGGACTTTGTGATGTAATTAACCCTTGAGTTAGGGGGATTATCCTTGATTATCTTGGGGGCCAATCTAATTGCATGTGTCTATAAAATCAGAGAATCTTTCTTAAGTACAGTCAGAAGGTGATATGACTACAGAACAATGGTCACAGACATCCCACATTACTGGCTTTGAAGATGGAGGGATGGTCCCATGATCCAGGGAATAGGGACAGCATCTAAAAGTTGGAAAAGGAAATGGATTCTCTATAGAGCCTCCAGAAAGCAATACAGCCCTGACAATACCTTGACTTAAGCCCAGTAAGACCATGGTCAGAGGTTTGCCCTACAGAACTATAGGGTCGTAAGTCTTTGATTTAAGCCACAAAGTTGTGGTAATTTTTTATGGCAGCAATAGAAAATTAATTTTAAGGATTTTATTATTTGGAATATAGGCAGACCAGAAAATCCCAATTATAATATAATTTGATTAAAACCTATGGAGATTTGGGCTAGGTATTTTAGGAAAGAATTGAGTATTAACAAGACTAACAGAAGAAACGTTCTAAAATTTACACACTAAGTACATCACATTTTTCTAATGATCACGTTGATAGAGCAACTTAGAATCCATGGTTTTAACAAACCAACAGGCTTATATACATATATATATATAAATATTATATATATATATAAAATATAAAATATATGGAATAGCCCCATGGACATGGGCAGCCCTGGGTCAAAGGGCGGCACTGTACTAGCAGCCCACACCCCACCTCACCCGCCTACCCTGAGCTGACTTGTCTGATAAATGCTAAATAAACCTGTCAACCTGTCTGGTTTAACTTAGAAGGGCCAGGATTCAACAAGCCTGAGGACTGTGACTGGGGGAAGAGAGAGCACAGATGGAGCTCCTCCTCCTTCTGCCACTGCCCACCAACTGAAAACCACCAACTGAAGCTTGCTTAGATTCTCAGCCTACACCTTGTTCCCAACAAAACTCATGCAATACTTTGGCCCCCACTACAATCTCTGGAATAAAATATTCTAAGGATCTGCTTTTTGAGCTGCAACTTATTTTACTAAATTCCAAGAAACTTATGTGAGAGAAAACCATCAGATAATACAAGATTTTCAGTGTGATCATCATTGCTACATTTAACTAGAAATTATACAGTAAATGTATTGTGAACTGCTTTGTGACTATGGTGATTTATTTAGTCTTTCTGATCCTTGGATTGATTATCTCAAATATATGAGTATCACCAATTTTATAAAGTTGCTCTAAAAATTAAATGAAAGAAAAGTAATCCTCCTTCTCCATATATTGAACACTTACAAAATTATACACATTGTGTCCAGGTTTTTACGTACTTACCTGATAGAAGTCTCCTAACAAGCCTCTCTTTTAAATTACAAGCACTTTGCCATGATTTTTACAAATGTATGTTATAGAAGCCCCGTAACAATCACGTATTTTATAGATCAGCACACTGAGGCTCAGAGCAGTTAAAAACACATTCACCATCAAATCATAATGAGGGATGGAACTGGGATTCAAATCCGGTTCTCTCTGATGCAAAAATAGTGCAATTTAAAGAGGACCAAGTTACACCCAGAACATGGAGGGATCAAAACATGTGGATTCCCTTTTCTGCCCCCTCATGTGGGAATTTCAATAGCTTTCACTGCCTCAGAGCAATCCTAAACTCCCTCCCAGGTTGCCTTGCAATGAACCCCTTATTCATGGGGATGATAAGGAATCTACATTTTTGGACCACAAGCAACTATAAAGAGTTGTGTTGATCAAGAAATAAAATTTTCTAGGACGTAGTTTACTGTGAATTGTCTAGCTTCTCTGCAAAAAGTAAAGGGGCTATTCCATGTAAAAAAAATCACAGGATCCACTGAATCCGTGCAGAAAGACTTCGAACTATACTGCAGGAGCATCTTACTGACAGCTGCGCCTGAAGACCAGCCGAAACACACAAAGCAAGAGCACCTCCAATGACAAGGTGTGGTGGCTCTTGCCTGTCATCCCAGCAGTGTGGGAGGCCAAGGTAGGTGAATCATTTTAGGCCAGGGGATTGAGACCAGTTTGGGCAACACAATGAGACCTTGTCCCTACAAAAAAATCATTTTTTATTATTAGAATCAAGAAAAGTACCTCTAACCCCTTGCCGTTGCTTTAGGGTAGAGAGCTCTGGTCTATAACTCAAGATATGAAATTGTGAGTCCCAGTGTAGCTACTTAAGTTTAAATACAAGAGCTGTCAGACATTTCCTCTACAGCAACGAAATCTGTAGCATCCATTTTGTACTTTGAAAACTTAGTTTTTGGCCAGCCTCTAGGAAGAAGAGGGTCCAGAACTGGGCATATGGGTAGGGAGGGGAAAAGAAACCGGCTGGATGCAACAGGGAAAGACGAAGGGATGGAGAAGCCAGGCAGAGCCAGTCCTCATGACTGGGGCCTGGGCCTAGGAAAGGAACTAGGTGAAGAAGGGAGGAGCCCCAGGCTGTGGATGTCTCTGGGGGAACCTTGGTTCAGCAACGGCCAGAGGAACTCCTGAGGCCAAGCCATATCTGTCGCCTCCCTACCTTTGGGCGTCTTCTGGTCGCCAATGTGCTGCAGGTCCTGGCTCCGGAATCAAATTGGGCTCAAATTGTGCGAGCTCCAACGCAGTGGAGCCTGGCGCTACCCCCACCTCCACCTCCTGGATTTCAGAGCTGCAGGATGGCTCTGCCCACCGCACCCTAAGCTGGCCCCGCTTGGGGCTGGCATTGGAGGACAGCATGTTCTGGTCGTCTCTGCTCCTCTCTGCTGGTGCCTGTGCCTTTGCTGGCCACCCACTCATAGATGTCAGCCACAGGACGGCCCTGCAGAACCCCTGCGCTGGCCCTGCCGGGGGCTGGCTTTGGTGCACATGCTACCGGTCATAGTGGTCTCCATTGGGCACCTCTCCTCTTCTCGAGGCAGCCTGGGCCTTCGCTTGCCCCCACGTCCGCAGAGCTGAGAACCTGCCGCCTTTCCCCAGGAAAGGCAACCAAATATCACCAACTTAAGGCACCCACTGAAGGCTACCAAGAGAAGGCGGGTTGCCCTGCCAATCAGATCGTGTCCTGCATAGAAAGAACCAATCAGGCCTTGAGTTCTCTCCACGCGCTGGCCTTCCATTTGTGACGTGGGAGTCCAGGCACTGGCTCACAAAGCCGCGCCCCCCAGCGACCCCGCCTCACCTTTCATTTATTGGTAGCTAGTAGCAACTTTCAGGTTTCCTCACTGTGAATTATGAATATGAATTATGATGAAATTACTGTATCCTAATGTACCTCATGCACTATCTGACAGCCAAAGTCCCCTCTTCCCCCACGGCCTCTGAGTTTTTGGAAACTAGAAAGAAGATACATTTCTGCAGGTGCTTTCAGAAGAAAACATTGCCATGACGTAAGGTTACTCTGTGATGTCAAGTCATATTTCATATGTCATACAGATTCATATTTATATTCATAATTCAAAATGCACATATTCAATCAAATTAACAGGACTAAAAAGGAAATTTTCTAAAATTTATACACTAAGTACATTATATTTTTCTAATGATCACTTTGATAGAGCAAACTTAGAATCTATGGTTTCAACAAATGAAGAGGCTCATGCAAGAGAAAACCACCACCTAACACAAGATTTTCAATGTGATCATCATTTCTACTTTTCATTAGCAATTATCCAGTCAATAGATTGTGAACTGCTTTGTGACTATAGTGATTTATTTAAACTTACTGATCCTTTGATTATCTCAAAAATATGAATAATACCAATTTTAGAAACTTGTTCTAAAAATTAAATGACAGAAAAATAATCCTCCTTCTCTATATATTGAAAACCTACAAAATTAGTAACATTGTGTCCAGATTTTTACACACTTACCTTATTGAAGCCTCATCACAACCCCGTCTTTTAAATTACAGGGATTATTCCCAGATTTTTACACACTTACCTTATGCAAGTCTCATAACAATCCCATCATTTACAGATGAGCAAACTGAGGCTCAGACAAATTAAAAACACATTCACCATCAAATCATAATGATTGATGGAACTGGGATACAAATCCAGTTCTCTCTGACACCAAAGGTGGTGCAATGTAATGAAGACCAAGTTATATCCAACGCATGGAGGGATCAAAACATGTGGATTCCCTTTCTCTACCCTCTCCCATGTGAATCTCAATGGCTCTCACTGCCTCAGAACAATCCTAAACTCCCTCCCAGGTTGCCTTGCAGAGGTTCCCTTCTTTTTGGGGGTGATTAGGAATATGCAGTTTTGGACCACAGGCATCTATAAAGAGATGTGTTGATCAAGAAATAAAATTGTCTAGGCCATAAGTTATTGTGAATTGTCTAGCTTCTCTGCAAAAAATAAATGGGCTATTCTCTTTATTTTTTATTATTCCACTATTCACAATAGCCTAGAATCAACCTAAGTGTCCAAGAAGACTTGGTTTAACCCTGAGGATTACTAACGTTTTCACTGTGGTCAATGTGGTAGATTATATTACCATTCTCCCATTATCTGGTCTTCCTACCGCAGTGGCCCTATCTCCTAGAAGATTATACGCTTCTGTTCTATTGAAGGAAGGGTCAGATTTAGACATGTGACCTGCTTTGCCAGTGAAATGCAGGTAGAAGTGGGATGTGTAACTTGTAAGCAGAAAATTTCCTTTTTCAAGGATCTGGGAGCCATCCTTTCAAATGTAATCCTCCAGAAAGATAATACCTTATTTCCCAGTCTCCATGAGAGAGTAAGAGCCTAATCTTGCTCCAAGTTGTAAAAACTACCTTATATCATCAAGATAAAAGGAAGTTTATTTTTCCTTTGAGAAAAGACAGATAGCAAAGACAGGTGGCCTATGATCGCCCCCTTACCCTCACTTTCAAAAACTCCACTGCCCTTTGTATCAGGGGAGCTGAGTTCAGACTAGGTCGGACCTCTCTCCCCTATTGCAATAGCTTGAATAATATCTTCCTTACTTATTTAAATTTTTCCAGTGCAATTTTTTCTTTGGCTCTTTCCTCCCTCTCTAAAACTTACATTGAAATTTTAGTAGGATTCAAGGTAGCCAATCTCGACCCTTGAATATAAAAAAGAACGCTTTAGGATTTAAAAAACCCATGTTCTCTTCCATAAGTTATTTCTTTGGACTATTGCCTTATTAAAAGTTTCTAGTTCTTATTTTTGCATTGAAATGGAGAATGATGATTTTTAAATAAGTTCCTACTCACTTTTAATTTCTACTACCACAGTTTTATTGCTTTTCATGGCAATAGATTCCTCTCGTTCAACAAAAAGGCCAGAGCAAGGAAGTACAAAAACAACTCAATATATCTCAAAAAGTTATTTAACATGGACAGTGTCATTTAATATCTTTAACATCCCTATCAAATGGATGCTATTATTATCCCCCTTTTACAGGACATTAAAACTTACATACTGTAAATAACCAGCTGAAAGTCATATAGAATGGAAAATACAATAAGCATACAAAGAAGCAATGGTATTAGAAGTGGAGGAGGGTGAAGGATTAAAAGGCTAAACTTAGTTTGATTAAGAAAAAAGAAAACTAGGAGGTGGTAAACTCCTGTTGGAAAGGGGAAGGATTTGGGCAGAGCCAGGTAGTGGAGTAGATCTCTCCAGTAATCATACCCCTACGGACACATCTATATGAACAACTATCCACATATGAAATTAACTTTACAAGAGCTAATGAACCCTGAATACATGAGTGAGTCTATGAAGCCCCTTTGGACTGCAAAGAGGAGTAAAACCATGCTTGGACAGTAAGGGAACCAGTACGCTGTGACTGTGATACTCCTCCCCCAGGCCATTATGGTATCATATGCAGAAAGTCCTCCTGAACTCACAGTTCTTACACTGAATAAAGTGAGCAGAAGTCGAATAATTTTTTCCTCCATTCTGAGTGCCTTCACAGTAGACTTACTCCTGCATAAGCTCACAAGCAGCATCATGAGTGTCAACAGAGCTGAACCACCAGAGGCATGCTAGGGACATAGAGAAGGGATTGGGTTAGCAATACTTACTAAATGAAACTTAGCAGTGGCTAGCCATTCCTACCAGAGGAAACATTATACCAGTCAGGTTGTTTATGGGCACCACGCTGTGGGAAACATGATACACAGACTGTACATATTTGATGGCCTGACTTGTTCTCCCCCCACAGAGAGCAGCCTTTCTGTGGATCACCCATGGGCCCATCCAGTTACATTGCATCAGTGGTGAAGCCCCATTGCAAGACTTATGTCTTATCTTTGCTTTGGGCACCTCCTAATGCTAAAATGGAATATAATGGAAATCCACACGGAATTTCTAAACAAGCCCACTGAGAAACAGTCAAAAACAAACCCAGACTGAGAAGACTGAAATATTTAATTCATCAATGTGTAGACAGAGATGTACACCTACAAAAAATAAGAATGGCCTAGGAAATACTGCCTCCCCAAATGGAGAAAACAAGGTGTCAGCAACTGAATCTAAAGACATGAAAATGAATGATGTGGCAGACAAAAAAATTCAAATAGCTGCTTTTTTAAGAAAAAATCTGTGAGCTTCAACAAGGTACAGAGAAACAATATGGAAATTTATGAGAAATTCAACAAAGAATTTAAAATAATGGAAAAAAATCAAATGGAAATCCTGGAGGTCAAAAGTTCAGTAAACACACTGAAAAATGCACTAGAGGGCATCAAGAGAATAACTGATCAAGTAGAAGAGAAAAAAACAGTGAACTCAAAGACAGGCTCTTTGAAAGTACACTGTCAGAGTAGAAAAGAGAAACAAATGAGAAGAAACAAAGAAAACTTATGAGATCCTTGGGGCACCATCAAAAAAAAAAAACAAATCTATAGTGTTAAAGTGGAACTAAGAATGAAAAAGAGTTAGAAGCTTATTCAGAGAAATAACAGACAACTTTTTAAACTGGGAGAAGGATTAAGATGTTTAGGATGGCCAAAGCTCACTAATCAGATTTAATGTGAATAAGACAACCACAAGACATATTTTAATTAAATTTTCAAAGGTCAAAAACAAAGAGTAGGTCCTGAAAGCACTAAGAAAAGGGAAGCATATAACACATAGGAGAATTCCAATGTGCCTGGCAGCAGACTTCTCAGCAGAAACAATACGGGCCAGGAGAGAGTAGGATAATAGAATCAAGTGCTGAAGAACAAAACTGTCAACCATGAATACAGGATCCAGCACAGCTCTCATTTAGAAATGAAGGAGAGGTTAAAACATTCTAAGACAAACAAAAGATGAAAGAATTCATTGTAACCATACCTGCCTTAAAAGAAATGTTAAAGAACAGTCTTCAAACTGAAAGAAAAGGGCACTAATATGTAATACAAAAAATTGGAAGGTATAAATCCGCAGGTAAAAATGAATATTCAGACAAATTCAGGATGCTCTAATATAGTAATAATTGAATGTAAACCACTTACATGTTTTTAGTAAGAAGGTAAAAATAAAAAAAAAATAATAACAACTACAATAATTTGTTAAGGGATAAGTGATATAAAAGATGTAAATGAAGACATCAAAAATGCAAAATGTGGGGGAGTGATTGAGTTAAAGAGCAGAGTGATTGCTTTTCCCCATTTCTTATTATCAAAATTAAGTTTTTATCCATTCAAAATTACCTGTTGAAACTATAAAACATTCTTCGCATGCCTCATAGTAACCAAAAGGCAAACATTTTTATTAGATACACTAAAAATAAAAGAACAAGAAACAAAAGCACACAGAGAAAATCACTTAACTACAAAAGAAGAAAATAAAGGGACAAAACGGTACAAAAATTATAAAATACAACAAGAAAACAGTATATGGCAGTACAAGTCCTTATCTATCAATAAGTACCTTGAATGTAAATAGATTAAATTATCCAGTAAGAAGACAGAGAATGGGTAAATGGATTAAAAACAAGGCCTAACTATATTCTTTCTACAAGAGACTCCCATCACCTGTAAATACAGACATAAATTGAAAGTGATCAGATGGAAAAACATATTTTATGACAATGGAAATCAAAAGAATGCAGAAGTAAATATATTTATATCAAGTAAAATAGACTTCAAATAAAAAAGCTGTAAACACAGACAAACAAGGTCATTATGTAATAATAAAGGGGTCAGTACAACAAGAGAATACAATAATTGTAAATATATAATGCATTCAACATTGGGGAACCTAAGCATATAAAGCAAACATTAATAGATCTAAAAGGAGAGACAAAAAACTGTACAATAATAGTAAGAATCCTCGACATCCCATTTTCAGCAATGAACAGATCATTGAGAGAGAATCTCAACAAAGAAACATTTAAACTGCACTCTAGATCAGAAGAATTTAACAGTTATTTACATAACATTTCATCCAACAATTGCATAATTCACTGTGTTTTCACCTGCATATGGAATATTGTCCATGATAGATATATTAGACTACAAAACAAGTCTTAGCTAATCAAAAAATCAAATCATATCACGTGTTTTTTTGACCATATGGAATAAAGCTAGAAATAAACAACAGGAGGAACTTCAGAAATTGTGCAAATACATACAAATTAAACAACATATCCCTAAACAGCCAATGGGTCAATGAAAAAAAATTAATTTTAAAAATGTCTTAAGACAAATAAAAATGAAATCAGAACATATGAAAACTAATGAAATACAGCAAAACGGTTCTTAGAGGGAAGCTTATAGCAATACATTTCTAAATCAATAAACAAGAAAGATAATGAATAAACCATCTAACAATGTATTTCAAGGAACTATAAATTCAAGAACAAACTAAGACCCAAATTAGCAAAAGAATATAAAGATCAGAGCACAAATACACAAAATGAAGACAAAAAATACAAACGACTAATTAAATGAAGGAATCTTTTTTGAAAAGGTAAAATTGACAAATGTTTCGTCAGACTAAGAAAAAAAGAGAAAATTCACATAAAATCAGAGATGAAAAAGGATATACTATGATAGACTCTAGATAAATATAAGGAATCATGAGTAAGTACTACAAACAATTATACACCAATAAATTGAAAAACTTAGAAGAAACACGTATGCTCTGGACACATATAACCCATCAAAATTGAAGAAAGAAGAAATAGAAAATATGAACACACCAATGACAAATAATGAGATTGAAGGAATGATTTAGGCACTCAGTCAAGGAAAATCCAAAAGACTTCACACAGTAGCTCACACCTGTAATCTCACAGTTTAGGAGCCCAAGGCAGGAGAATCACTAGAGACCAGGAGTTCAAGATTAGCCTGGGCAACACAATGAGACTCCATCTCTAAAAATAAAAATAAAAATTCCCCAGGTATAGTGGTGTGTACTTGTACTCAGGAGGCTGAGGCAGGAGGATCACTTAAGACCAGGAGTTTGAGACTGCAGTCAGCTCTGACTGCACCACTGTATGCCAGCCTCAGTGATAGAGTGAGACCCTGTCTCTAAAATAATAGAGGAAGAAAGAAAAGTTCACGACTTGGTGGTTTTCGCTGACAAATTCTACAAAACATTTAAAAAACTTATACAAATTATTTACAAACTATTTCAAAAAAATGAAAAGGAGGGAACTCTTCCAAACTCATTCTATGAAGACAGCATTTCCTGATTCCAAAATGAAACAAGAACAGCAAATAAAAGAAAACTCCAGGCCAATATCATTGATAAACATAGATGCATACATTCAAAACCAGCAGTTCTAGCAATGATAATTAAAAAGCACATTAAAAAGATTATTCACCATAATCAAGTGGTATTTACCCGGGAAGGTAAGGATAGTCTAATACATGTAAATCAATAAAATGTGATACATCACATTAAACAATGAAGGAGAAAAAACATATACTCATTTCAATAGATGCAGAAAAAGCATTTGACAAAATTAGACATCCTTTTATGATCAAACCTTTTAACAAATTATTTATAAAAGAACCTAATAAAATAAAGACCATATGTGATAACCCACAGGCGACATTATACTGAATGGTGAAAACTTGAAAACTTTGCCTCTAGGATCTGGAACAAGACAAGGATGTTCACTTTAATCACTTTTTTCAACATAGTACTGGAAGTCCTAATCAGAAAAATTAGGTAAGAGAAAGAAATAAAAGGCATACAAATTGCAAAAAAAAAGTCAAATTATCCCTCTTTGCAGATGACATGATGATACATGGGAAAAACCCTAAATACACCACTGAAAATCAGAAATGTAAATGAATACAATAAGGTTTCCGGATACAAAAGCAACATAAAAAATCAGTAACATCTCTATACACGAATAGCAGACTATCTGAAAAAGGATTCAAGAAAGTAATCCCGTTTAAAATAGTGATGAAAAAAACAAAATACCTACAAGTAAATTAAGCCATGGAAAGATGAAAATTATTAAAGATTGATAAAAGCAATTAAAAATTAAAATAAATAGAAAGATATCCCTTGTTCAGGGACTAGAAGAATTAATATTGTTGAAATGAAAATACTACCCAAATCAATCTATAAATCCAATATAATCTCTATCAAATTTCCAATTTCATTCTTCACAGATATTAAAAAAGATCTTAAAATCCATGTGAAACTACAAAACACCCCAAATAGCCAAATAAGTCTTAAGCAAAAAGAGCAATGCTAGAGGTATTACACTATCTAATTTCAAAATATATTACAAAGCTATCCTAACTAAAACAGCATGACATTGGCATAAAAACAGGCATGTAGACCAGTGGAACAAAAATAGAGAACCCAGGCATAAATCCACACATTTACATGCAACTTTTTTTTGACAAAGGTGCAAACATTCAATGGGGAAAAGACAATCTTTTCAACAAATGGTGCTGGGAAAAGTGCATATCCACATACAAAAGAATGAAAGAAGACCCCTGTCTCTCATCATATACAAAAGTCAACTCAAAATAAATTACATATTTAAATGTAAGATCCCAAAATATGAAACTAGTAGAAGAAAACATAGGTGAAATATTATATGTCATTGGTCTGGGCAAGGACTTTTTAGAAAAGACATCAAAAGACATGCACAACAAAAGCAAAAATAAACAAATGGGATTACACCAAATAAAAGCTTCTGCACTGCATAGGAAACAATCACAAGAGTGAAGAGGCAACCTACAAAATGGAGGAAAATATCTGCAAACTATTCACTTGATAAGGGGTAAATATCCCAAATTTATAGAAATCTCAAACAACTCAATTGCAAAAATATAAATAATTGGATTAGAAAATAGTCAAGAGAGCGGAATAGACATTTCTTCAAATAAGACAAAAAAATCACCAACAGTTATATGAAAAAATGTTCACCATCACTAATAATCAGAGAAATGCAAGTCAAACCCACAGTGAGATATCATCTCACCCTGTTTAGAATGCTTTTTATGAAAAAGTCAAAAAATAACAAATGCTGGCAAGGATGTGAAGAAAGGGGAATGTTCAAACACTGTTGGTGGAAATGTAAATTGGAGCAATTGTTATGGAAAACAATATAACTTCCAAAAACATTAAAAATAGACTTACCACATAATCCAGCAATCCCACTACTGGGTATATATTCAAAGAATATTAAATCAGTATGTCAAAGACATTTCTGGACTCTCATGTTTATTACAGCACTATTAACAATTGCCTAGAATAAACCTAAGTGTCTATCAATGAATGAATGAAGAAAATGTGGCATATATGTCGTATTTGGCCATTCTTGCATTGCTATAAAGAAATACCTGAGATTGGATAAATTATAAGAAAGGAGACTTAATTCATTCCATGGGCTGTACAGGGAGCATAGTGCCAACATCTGCTTGACTAGTCAGGAAGCTTGAGAACTCATTCACTATCATGAGGATAGCACCAAGCCATGAGGGATCCACCTCCATGACCCAAACACCCCCTACCAGGCCCCATCTCTAACAGCGGGGATTACAATATAACATGAGATATGGGTCAGGACAAATATCTAAACTATATCATATGCACATTTGGCCATAAAAAAGGGTAAAATCGTGTCATTTGTGACAACATGAATGAGCATAGAGGACATTGTGGTAAGTGAAATAAGCTAACCACGGAAAGACAAATATCACATGATCTCATTCATATGTGAAATCTAAAAACACTGATCTAATAGAGTAGAAGAGTGGTTACCAGATTGGGAAAGATAGGGAGGAGAGGTTTTTAACGATGTGTCATGTATCAAAATACCACACTGTACCCCATCAACATGTGAAATTATCATGTATCCTCTTAATAAAAGAAAAGAAAAAAGAAAATGGAAGAGTCAAAATACTGGGGCACTGGAAGAGACAGAAAAGAAGGTGAGTTGGCAGTAAGGAAGAGAGAGTCTGAAAGAGCAGGTCATAGAGTGGAACATTAAAGTTTATAACATTAGAAATCAATTTTTAAGTTATTGAAGAGTTAAGTTTATAGACATGAAAGTGAGTAGCTCAATTAAAGTGAAAGTAAAAGTCAATGAAAGATTAAATTAGAAAATATATTGCTTGGCATTTAGTAGTTACTTCAGAAATATTAATAAATCTTAAGAAAATTAAGAACACCAAAGCACTCATAGTGGGCCATTATCATAGTACGAATTTATGTGGTAATATTTTACTCTTTCCAGTAAAGGGAGTAATTCAACAGCCTTTATTATAGGTTAGAAAATGATTTCTCCAGGTGTGACCCACTGACCACATTCATTGTATTTGAATTGCTTAAGCAATTGGTTTCAGGAGAACATGGAAAGATTTTAAGATGGACCAACAAAATTACCACTGAGTGTCTTTAATGGAAATCTCAGCCTTGTCTAGAATAACTGGGTTATCTGTTTCTATGGGGTCTCTGTGCCTTTTGTTTTCCTTGTTATTTGCAATTCTGTTAGTTGTAGATTACTGATAGTAATGCAAATATTCTTGTCTATAGACAGGCAAATGATTCATTTTGATGGAAGTATAATTAATTTTCCTTTTTCCACCTTCCATCAAGAAGTCAGTTTTGAACCTATCAAGCGAATTTATTTCAGTGTTCCTTGGTGCCTAGATATGTGCGGCTCCTTTAAATCTCCATAAAACTCAGTATAACATCTTACTGGCTCCCTCATTAAATAAATGAGTTAAACAAAAATCTGAGACAAGTGTTCATTTTATATTTGTAAGTCATAATTTACCCTATTTTAAACAATTTTCCTTTATCGTTCCTAAAAATACAGATTCCTATGCCCCATGCTAGACCTGTTGAATCAAAATCTCAGGCCTAAGGCACAAGAATTTACATTGTTAGTAAGCTTTTCAAGTGATTTTTAGGCATACTAAATTGTGTTAACCATTACCATTCTAATTCTTTAAACATGAATTATTGTATTTATAATTCCATCTTCATCAAAGTAAACTTTTGGTTAGCAAAAACGGTAGAAACCCCCTTATTCAATCAGATTGGGACCAGTAATAAACAGATTAATCACAAATTTAAGTTAGATGGAGGAATCATAAGAAGTATTAGATGTAAGTCCTTAAAACGTAACTTTAATTTAAAAGACATCTGTCAATAAATTTGCCAGAGTTTTGATGACAAGCTCAAAGCCTTGCACGGATTCAGAGAGGAGATTCTTGTGGAAACTATGCCAATGATATGTTGTCATTGATTTCTTGTTCACTTTCCGTGAAGACAACTGGGGTAAAGCAATCTGAAATCCTAGATTACATAATTTTTCCCATTTGTTTCTAGTTGTCTTGCCAACAGTTAAGCTGACAGAAACTGTTTGAGTTTCTCATTTTTCCAACACATTTAGTTTATTTCTCAGAGAAACAACAATACTACTCTTGTTGTACTCATTTTCTCAGTTTACATAATATATTAATTAATTAATTAATTTATTTATTTATTTACTTTGAGACGGAGTCTCGCTCTGTCACCCAGGCTGGAATGCAGTGTTGCGATCTCTGCTCACTGCAAGCTCCTCCTCCCAGGTTCATGTCATTCTCCCGCCTCAGCCTCCCCAGTAGCTGGGAGTACAGGCGCCCGCCACCACGCACAGCTAATTTTTTTGTATTTTCAGTAGACACGGGGTTTCACCATGTTAGCCAGGATGGTCTCGATCTCCTGACCTAGTGATCCGCCCGTCTCAGCCTCTCAACATAATATTTAATTAAATTGCATAACTACAAGAGCAAGAAAAAATGGTGTAAACATATTTAGGAATGAACACAGCTTCTTCTTAGAAACTATACAATTTCTGTGATGGAAGGAGAAATGTACAGGCATTAAAAGTAGCTCAAAGACTTTCAATTTGCAGTGGGCAACAGTCAATAAGTTGTACAGGGGTGCCAGAAAGTGCTGATTGCAAATCAGTTAAGTGGAGGTCAGTTAAGGCAGCATCCACTGTATCTTAATTTGTAAAGTGAATGTTCTAAAACTGGGCTCACTTTTTCTCTAAAGGACCAGATAATAAATATTTTAGGCTTTGCAAACCATATGGTGTCTATAGCAACCATTCAACTCTACCATTGTAGCAGGAAAGCACCATAGATCCATGCATGTGCTCCAATAAAATTTTATTAAAACAGGCAGCTGGTCTCAGGGCCATGTATATATCTTGCTGTTTTCTTACAATTTTCTAAGTTAGTAGTTCCCTGCCTTTTTAACAATCAAGGATTACTTTTAATCCTCTCCTCTGATTTTACGTTTCAAAAGCCTTAAGAGAAACCCACAAAATATGCTTTACTTTGTAATTTTGTGGGGGTTCTTATTTTACTAATAAGTAATCAATGATATATAAAGGCTACCCATTAGGTCAGTATGAAATAATCAACATTATTAACCCTAATGACTCAGTTCTGGAGAGAAATAAAAAGTATTCAACCATATATATATATATAAACCTTAAAATCTGTATAGCTTTTTCTGGTGTAAATATATAACTTTTCGAGATTTTTCAAGTATTAGATACAACTTTTGGGAATCCTCACACCTGGCTCCCTATGATGACATTCAAGAATTCCTTAGGATTCTGGGAATCTTAGAATGAAAGTCACTGCTCTGTAGGAATGAATGAATGAATGAATGAATAAGAAAGGGAAGGAAGAGGAAAGAGCGTGTCTACTAAATGTAAATTAATCATCAAGGAACGTTTATTTTATTAATAAATTTGTCAACTTTAGGTTGCCAAATCTAACAAGATACCAACATGGCATTCATGGTGATCATACCTCTAGTCAAATTTTATTTTAGTTCATTGACTATACTATTAATATCCTGAAATACTCAAAACTTCTGTCTTAATTCTGTGAATAATTCACTTATTATTCACCCTATACACTACTGAATGAATGGAATGGTGCTTGGAATAAAGATAATTACAGGGCTAAAAGGGTTTTCTCTAGAGGCAGGTTATAGTATTTTTTTGTCTGACTGGAATAAAACAAAATTAATCAATATTTTCTGCGACCAGTGGCTTTTGACTTAGTCTGTTAATATCTATCAATCACTATAACCTCAGTCCTATTTCCTCCGTTCTTCTTTTTCCTATGATAAAAACTTGTCCATTTTTTTCCTGTTAGATCTATATGTTTCTCCTGTTTTCTTTTCATCCAAACAACTGGACATCAACTTAGTACAGATAGTGCAATTGATCCGAACCCTACAGAACTCACTGTTTCCCTTTACATAACTTATATAACTGTCAAGCTGAAATCACTCTCAAATTTTTTTATTACAATATTTTAATTTAATTTAATCAGATTCATTAATTAATTTATTTTGAAACTAATTTTAACTTGTATTTTACATTCAGGGGTACATGTGCCAGTTTGTTACATGGGTATATCTCATAATGCTGAGTTTTGGGGTATGAATGATCCCATCATCCAGATGCTGATTTGGTATGGTTTGACTCTGTGTCCCCACCCAAATCTCATGTTGAATTGTAATTCCCAATGTAGGGGGAATGACCTGGTGGGAGGTGATTAGCTCATGAGGGCAGATTTCCCCCTTGCTGTTCTTAGATGATAAGATCTGATGGTTAAACATATGGCACACTCACCCTGGCTCACTTGCTCTCCTGCCGCCATGGTAGAACGTGCCTTGCTTCCCCCTTCACCTTCTGCCATGACTATAAGTTTCCTGAAGCCTCCCAGCCATGCTTCCTGTACAGCCCGTGGAACTGTGAGTCAGTTAAACCTCTTTTCTTTATAAATTACCCAGTCTCGCGTAGTTCTATGTAGCAGTGTGAGAACAGATTAATACATGAGCATAGTACCCAATAGTTAGTTTGTCAAACCTTGCCTTCCTCCTTCTCCCCTCTAGTAATCCCGGTGTTTATTCTTTCCATCTTTATGTCCATGAGTACCCAGTGTTTAGCTCCCACTTATAAGTGAGAACATGTGGTATTTCATTTTGTATTCCTGCATTAATTCGTTTAGGATAATGGTCTTCAGCTACATCCATGTTGCTTCAAAGGACATGATTTTATTATTTTTATGATGGCATAGTATTCCATGGTGTGTGAAATGGTTTGGAAGGTGGCCTCTATAAATCTCATAGTGAAATGTGATCCTCAGTGTTGGAGGTGGGGCCTGGTAGGAGGTGCTTGGGTCATGGGGGAGGATCTCTCATGGCCTGATGCCGTCGTTGTGATAGTGAATTCTTTCAAGATCTGGTTGTGTAAGGGTGTGTGGTATTTACCCCCAATCCCATTCTCTCTTGCTCCTGCTCTGGCCATGTGATGTGCCTACTCCCTCTTCGCCTTCCATCATGAGTAAAACCTCCCTGGAGACTCCACAGGCACCATGCAGATGCCGTCACCATGCTTCCTGTACAGCCTGCAGAGCTATGAGCCAATTAAATCTCTTTTCCTTATAAATTACCCAGCCTCAGGTATTTCTTCATAGCAATGCAAGAACGGCCTAATAATACAGTGTAAATGTACCACATTTCATTGATGCAATCCACTGTTGATGGGCACCTAGGCTGACTCCATGTCTTTGCTATTGTGAATAGTGCTGCTATGAACATGCAAGTGCATGTGTCTTTTTGGTAGAATAACTGATTTTCTTTGGGTCATATAACAGTAATGCAATTGTTGGCTTGAATGGTAATTCTATTTTAAATTCTTTGAGAAATTTCCAAACTGCTTTCAACAGTGGCTGAACTAATTTACATTCGCACCAATTATGTGTAAATGTTCACTTTTCTCCACAGCCTCCAAAGATCTGTTGTTTTTCTATTTTTTAATAGTAGCTATTCTGACTGGTGTAGGATGGTATCTCGTTTTGATTTTGATTTGCGTTTCTCTGATGATTAGTGATGTTAAGCCTAATCTTTGCCACCAGAAAACTGGGAAAATACAGTGTTGCTTGTCAAAACAAATTGTTTTACTTTGCTTTAAAAATAATCAATTGAGTAGTATATTTCTTCCAGCAAAATTAAGAAGTAAACATTTAGCAATGTACAATACCTTGCTGTTAAGTCTTCGCACATGTATACCAATCGAACATAAAGGCCACCTTAAACTTTCGTTTGAAATGAAAGAGAATTTTTAAGAGGTTAAGGGCTAGTAATTTGTTAAAGTCCTGAAGTTAAATTAGCTCAAGTAAATGCAAAGACTTTCTTTTAATTAAAGACTTTTAAATCAACACTTTAAAACATAGTTGGTTTCTCCCTCAAATCTTGTCCAAAGCCACTGTTTTCAACTCAGTATATCAAAGAAACTTTCAGACATGATTATGAAGCTCCCTCAACTTACAATGTGCTATTTGCAACCTTAGATGGCTATTATTCTGGCTTTTCTACCTTTAGCAACAATAAGAACACCCTTCCCATTTCACCCCCACCCTGACTTACCCCTCTTTGAATTTAATATATAATTTTTCTCAGAGTGTTCTTACACATCTTTAACTGTAAATATGACAAAAGTACACAGTATAGTACATGTGCCACATGTATAAATGTTGTATCTAGTCATACAATTTTCCTTTTAAAAAAGAAATATTTTATTTTCAAAAAGCAAAGACTCTAGGAATCTTTTCTAGCTGCCAGTCATAAAAACATAAATTCCTGGTTAGATTCCAAAATTTGCGTGACCATAAGAACCACTTGTGATACTTGTCAAACACATGTATTCTGAGTCCCATCCGTGATCTCCTGAATCAGAATCAGCAGGTGAGAGGCCTGGGAATACACATTTTAAACAAATGTGCACAGTGACTATGATTAGTCAAGCTTGAAAAAAATTTCACTAGGATCTTTATGACTGAATAACCTCACAAACATAGGAAAGTTACTGGAGAAAAATATGAGCAGAATTTCAGAATTCTGCCTTTGCTGAAAGTGTTTGTTCCCTCCTCCTCTACTCATCAAGACCTGACTGCTTATGTAACTCCCCCAAACCACCAACACCTGGGAGGAGTTGAAAATAATTTTAATGAAGAAGAAAAGCTGATGTTTAATTTCAAAACTGACGGTGACAATAGAAGGGAGAGGCATGAATTTATCTTGATTCTAACACAAAACATTGTATTTGAGTCTACAAACGAAATTGGTTTCATTTTTATTTTTTGTAAGTTTTGGCCAAACTCTTTGCATATATAGAGGCTGGGCAAGAAAAAAAGAAATCCAGAAATATGGCATATGCCATCCCTTATTTATTTCCCCATGCGACCAGCCAACAGCTTCTTCACCTAGTCCCTGTTTCAAGCTGACTTTCTGTCTACTTCTCTATTGGAAATGGAGCTTCCCTAAAGACTGCCTCGATGTCAGTTTCCCAGAGGCCTTTTTTCCATCTTGTGCTCCTAAGTTTCTATGATATTAAATGATATTACCATTTCTGGAAATTCTCCTTAGCTTTGATTTTATAATTTTACTCTAACTCTGTTTCATTTCTTCTTTTATAGCCCTTCTTTTCTCTATCCCTTTACTGCAGACATGTTGTACGGCTTTGTTCTTGACCTTCTGATCTCTCCACATTCATTCCCTCAGAGCATGTATCCATTTTCTTGGTGTCAGCCTTGTTGACTATCTGATTATTACCATCATATAACGATGTTGGTGATGAGCATAGCTAACATATCCTAGTCATTTTCCATGTAGGTTATAATAAGCACCCTATATAATCTGTACCATTTAATTCTTCAAACCTAAATGATACTATTACTAACCACATTGTATGAGATGAGGAAACAGATTTTCATCAAAACCATGGAAAGCAAACGTGAGGAGCCCCTGTGTGTCTCCTTTGTTAATGCCTCTGGGCATCACGGCATGTGGATTGCCGTGGAATGGGGATTAGGAAGTGCAGCACTGTGAAAACACCAGAAAATACGTTATGATAGCGGGTAAGGCCGTTCATCTCTGCACATTGAGATGGTTTTGTTTCTGAGTCAGGTTTGAGATGAGCCAATCCTGACTCCAAGGTGCCACCAGGGATCACGAATTTAATAAGATATTTGTGGATGCTTGGAACCAAACTGGTCTCTGTTTTCTACTTTAGGGAAAGAGCCACAGCTTGAGTGGGGTGGTTTTGGTGTCACATACGCGATCAATAATACCCACGGTTTTGGTGTCACATACGCGATGAATAATACCCACCTCTGCAGAGGAATCACTGTGGACTGCTCCTCGTTTCATCCCATGCTCTTGCGATGGATCCCTCTCACCTGTTTACTGATTTCATTCAAATTCTTCAGCGACCACAGGACCCCGACTTGCCTTCTCTATCCTAGTCCCCATTACTCTGCTTTACAGGCCTGGCCTGCTCCCGGCTCCTCACACCAGCGCTGCATGGCTCCCTCCGTGCCTACGCCCTGTTTCCTCCATCAGACAGAACTAACTTCCTCCATCTCTATCGGGCAAAAGCCTGCCCAGCGTTCAAGACCCTCCTCAGATGCCGCCTCCACCATTAGGCTTCTTCCTGACCCCTGAGCCTGTAACACGCGCCACCATAACTCTCCACCTCAGCCCACATTCCCACAGCACTCGCGACGTCCGCGGCCCTCAACATGGCGCTTCATTCTATTTTAGGGTATTTCCTGCTTGTTTCCTGCACACACAGTCGCGCGAGGCACAGCCCCGAGTGACCCGCGCACCAGTGGCCCGCGCTTCCAGCCGCGCCACCGCAGGCCGGCGAGGGCAGCCTGAGCCGCTTCCCGCCTCCGCGGGGCCCGTCGCCAGCCCGCAGCTGTAGCGGGAGGCGGTTCCACAGCGCGCCCGGCAGCCCCACCACAGCCAGCACCTGCGCCTCAGGCGGGCTTTCCTCCCCTCGGGGAGGCGCGAATACTCAGGGGCTCCTCGAGAGGGAGCCAGGGAGCAGCTGCGTGCGGACATCTTTCGGCCCTCTGCGGCCGCCGTAGCTCCCCAGCAGAAACGCGGAAGTGGAAATCTCAGCCATTCAGCGTTTGGGTCAAGACGAAGGCGGGTTCTGGACAGACGTTCGCTGTCAAGGAGTGTTTACTTCCCCTCCACTTCTGTTCCTCCCCGCCCTGGTGCTGCTCCGGGTCACATACTCGTACTGAGTAGGCTTCAGCCTCTCCGTGCAGGAGTCTCCCGGAGCCATGGCTGAGTACTCTTATGTGAAGTCGACCAAGCTTGTGCTCAAGGGAACCAAGGCGAAGAGGTGGGTCCTGCAGCTCCGGCGGGAGCCTCTTCAGTTCTTTTCGGACGCACTCCACCCCCGCGAATCCGGTAGAAGTCGTGGCCCGGAGAGCCGGCTTTGTGGCCTCCCAGGCTTCGCCCTGGCCCCTCTCCAGGCTGGACAGAGGCAGGACCGCAGTTCCTGGCGCCTGTGCAGAGAGGAGCAGCCTCCCGCGCAGACGACCCTGGAAACAGGATAGACGGGCGGGTGACCCGTGGCCCTGTACCCACGAGTTTGGGTCCCCTGAGGCATCTCTCCAGGCCTCTGCCTGGTGGTCTGCGTTAGTCTGATCTCGTAGTTCATGATAATAACTTCCTTTGTTAGGGATTATTCTTTTCTCCATTGTCTCTTCCTGGAAAAATTATTGATTAATTTTTTCTAAGCTAATATGTAGAGTGAAACCAGGATGAATCACACAGTGGTTGAAGTGTATATGGGCTTTGATAGGGATGTGGGCTCGAACCTGCACTCTGTCATTTACTAATTTTGTAATTTGTGGCAAATTGGTTAATATGTCTGAACTTCCATTTACTCATTAACAGATCAAATATCTTTGAACCTCCGTTTACACATTTATACTTTCAGACCATTTTTTATACCTTTAGAAGACGGTGAGGATTAAATGAGAGAACATATATGCAGTAAATAAATTGAGCCAAATGTGAGGAGGAGGTCGTAGTGGTAATTTATTAGCTCTTTAGGAGAAAAATACCTGTGCACTCATATCACCGCTTCTTTTTTAACTGGCAGATTTGCCCGAGGTTGACTGTGCATACAAATATTGAGCATTTCCTCCTGGTCTCCGTGATAAACAGAGGTTTTGATATTTTTAGACGAGATGGAAAGAGAGTATCAAGGAGTGAGCTGAAGCCACTGCCCTTGCGAACCCTCTCGAGGAGTCTGGGCTCATGAAGATGCCAGAATAAGTGGCAGATATATTCTGAATGAATGTGAGATTTTTACTCTGTGAATTTCCTGTGAGGAGTGGTGAGTTATCTTCTGAAAACTTTATGATGAAAATGCAGACAAGAGTGTCTTAAGATTATCGTAATGATCATAATTAATGCTTATATAGCACTTTCAATGTGCCAAGAAATTGTTGTAGCCACTTTGCACATTCACTTTTTTCAAATCGCTCTTGGTTTTTTATTTTTTTATTGAGATGTAATTCATAATTATAAAATTCACCGTTTTGTACAGTCAGTGGTTTTTAGTATATATTCAAGAGGTTCACCACTGTCTAGTTGCTCAGCATTTTCGTCATCTCAGAAGGAAATCTCTTCCTACCCATTAAAGCAGTCACATCTCATCCCCTCCCTCTCCTAGTCCTTGGCAACCACTAGTCTGCAATCTATGTGAAATTGCCTATTCTGAATATTTCCTAAGAAATCATGCAACGTGTGGCCTTTTGTATATGGCTTCTTTCACTTATAACATTTTTGAGGTCCATCATTGTTGTAGCACTTGTTTCTTTTTATGGCTGCCTAGTAGTCCATTGTATGGATGTAACATTTTGTTCATCCATTCATCAGTTGATGAACATTTAGGTTGTTTCCCCTTTTTGACTATTGTGACTAATGCTAGTGTGAATATTCTTACGTAGGTATTTTTGTGGGCGTATGTTTTCATTTCCCTTGGGTATACATACTTAGGAGTAAAATTGCTGGGTCATATGGTAACTCTTTAACTTTTTGAGGAACCACAAACTGTTTCCTGTAGATGCTGCACCATTTTACATTTCCACGAGCAATGTGTGAAGATGCATATTACCTCTTAATTCTCACAATAGCCTTGAGAGTTAAGTTATTATCCTAATTTTTTAAGTGGGGAAACTGACTCACAGAGAGATTCAGTACCTTTTCCAAAAATCACAGAGCTAAGAAGTGACAGAATCAGGATTTAAAATCTGGCAGTGTGACTCTACAATCTGCTTTGAACTTTAACATAATATGTACAAAGCCTGAAGCAGATTCTCAGTACTGTATTTAAGAGGGCATAGCAATGTAAGTCTTCCTAAATCAATAATTTATAAACGAAACAGCTTAAAAGACTTCCAAGTTTCAATCTTACGATATTTATTTATCACACAAATCAATATACCTAAACTCATCTATATAAATTATGTCCTGTAGTAAGAAGAAAAAGAGCAAAGGTAAGAAGAGAAAAAGAGAAGAAGATGAAGAAACCCAGCTTGATATGGTTGGTGAGTCAGTTTTCAGTGCTCTATTCTGAAAAAAGTTAACATTTCTTGAGATCTCATTGAAAATATTTTCCTAATTAGAAATTTATGATGTATTCATATTTGTCTTAAAGTGCTTAAATATTACCTACAGTTGTAAATTCCATTTATTCTTTAGCACAGTAGATGCTACTGATGCCTTTACTTCATTGTCAGAACAGAGCACAGAAGAGAAGAATTACAACCCTCTAACTTAGTAGGCACCATTAGACTGCTTAATAGCCAGAGATTCTGATACATAATTTTAAAGGCTTAATGTAAATGTTATTCAACCAAATATATTTTACAAGTTATTTTCTTTGAACATGTATACATTTTAGTTATAGAAGTCAGTTGTCTCTTAAACGAAGTATCTTCACAGGAAAAATCATAATTTTGTCAACTCTAAAATGAATGAAAAATTTAAATAAAATATCAGGGTAGCCTGTAAATGATACTAGAAATAAACTGACCCAAACACACTTAACCAGCCTATTTTCCATTTAGTTGTTTCCATACTTTTTTTTTCTCTTTTAAAACTTGGGAAGTTGCATTTTGAATCTTCATAAATTATGGTAGCTTAAAAAATATATAAAATATGGAATGGTATAAAGCTAATGTTCTGGAAGAATCATTGCTTTTGAAATGGCAAATCAACAATTCTAAAATTAGGGTAAATATCTAGGGTAGATATGTAGATGTGGAATCGCTGTGTCAAAGGCTAGGTGAATGTTTAACTGTGTAAGAAACTGCCAAAAATTTTCTGAAGTGGTTGTGCCACTTTACCCTACCACCAAGAATGAGTTAGTGCTCCAGTTACATCCTTGCCAAGAGTTGATGGTGGTATCAGTCTTTTCTCCCAGTCTGAGTTTTACATTTTCAGTTTCTTAATGGTGGTTTTCAGATGGACAGCTTTTTTTTGTTGTTGAGATGGAGTCTCGTTCTGTCGCCCAGGCTGGAGGCCAGTGGCGTGATCTCGGTTCACTGCAAGCTCCTCCTCCCAGGTTCATGCCATTCTCCTGACTCAGCCTCCCAAGTAGCTGGGACTACAGGCACCTGCCACCACGCCCAGCTAATTTTTTGTGTTTTTAGTTGCGACGGGGTTTCACCATGTTAGCCAGGATGGTCAGAAGCTTTTAATTTTTATAAAGCTTAGTTTATTTTTTTTCTTTTATGGTTACTGCCTTATCTCTTTGATCTAAGAGATCTTTGCTTACCCCAAAGTCAGGAAAATATTGTACATTGTCTTTTAGAGGCATCATAGTTTTAGTTTTTACATTAAATCTGTCATTAATCTCAAATTAATTTTTGGCATGGTGTGAGTCTGGTTTCAAGATTTACTTTTTTTTTTTTTAACATCTTGATAACCATTTATGCCAGCACCACTGGTGTTTCCTTTTTCCATTAATCCAGTTTCGTATCTTCATAAAAAGTCAATTAACTTTCTATGTATTGGTCTATTTCTGGACTGTGTTCTATCGATTGTCTGTTTTTCTGTTGGTATATTTCTCTTGATTGCTATAATTTCATAAAGTCTTGAGATCAGGTAGTCTGAGACCTCCAACTTTGTACTTACTAACTATTAGTTTATTAATTTCTACAGTGAAGTCTGTTGGATTTTCTCAGAGAATTGTATTGAGTCCAGATCATTTGGGGGAGAATCAACATCTTAATATTGGGCCTCAATATTTCATAATTTTCAATGTAGCAGTCTTGCATGCCTGTTTAAAAATTTATTCTTAAGTGTTTTATAATTTTACACTACTGTCAATAGAACTTTTGAATTTGATTTTCCAGTTTTTTGCTGTTAGTACGTAGATCTACAATTGATTTTTGTATAGTGACTTTGTAGTCTGATAATTCTGTTTCACTTATTACTTCTAGTGGTTTGTTTATATAGAAAACTAAGAAATTTGCAATTATGTTTCCTGTGACTATCGTTTTACTTCTTTCTTTCCAATCCTTATGTCTTGTCTTGCTTTTTATTGGTTTATTATACTGTTCAGGACTTCCATAGTGTTGAACAGAAGTCGCGAGAATGGGCATAATTGCATTGTTTCCAAGCTTAGGCAGAAAGCTTTCAGTAGTCCACCATATGGTGTGATGTCTATAGGATCTGCAGAGAAAACCTTTATCAAGATGAGGACATTCCTTTTAAACTTTGTTTCTTGGGAGTTTTTATCATAACGATGTTTAATGCTGTCAAATGCCTCTTTCTGTATCTGTTGAGACGATTATACAATTTTCTTCATTCTGCCAATGAATTACATTGGTTTCATTTTCAACTTTTAAACTAACTTTACATCCCTGAGATAAACCCCACTTGGTTGTGGTGCATTGTCCTTTGGGATATTGCTAGATTTGATTTCTAGTTTTTTTTTTTTTTTTTTTAAGATTTCTATATTGGTGTTGATGGGAGATATTGGACTTTTGTATCCTTTTCTTGTAATATCTTTATTTGATTTTGGTGTCAAGGTGATATTGGATGTCATAAAATTAGATGGACAGTGCTGTCATTCCCTGTTTTTGGAAATAGCTGTATAAGATTGGTATGATTTCTTCTTTACATGTTTGATAGGATTTACCAGTGAAGTCATCTGAACCTAGAGGGTTTTGTTTGGTTTGGTTTTAGTTTTTTGTGGGAGAATTAAGATTTTTTAAGAGATATTTTCAGATTTTTCTGTTGTCAGTTTTGGTAATTTGTGTCTTTTAGGAAAATTTCCTTTAATCCAAGTTGTTGGATTTATTGGCAAAAAATTGTTCAGAATATTCCTTTAATATCCTTTTAATGCCTGTAGAATCTAATCTGTATTGCAGTCTCTTCATATTGGTAATTTGTGTTTTTTCTGTTTTTTCCTGGATCAGTCAGTCTAGCTGGAGGTTTATCAATTCTTTATAAGATCACTTATTTTAGATCATTAATGATCTTTTAGTACAGGGGTATTCAATCTTTTAGCTTCCCTGGACCACAATGGAAGAAGAGCTGTCTTAGGCCACACATAGAATACACTAACGATAAGCTGATAAGCCAAAAAAAAAGAAAAAGCAAAAAAATCTCATAATGTTTCAAGAAAGTTTATGAATTTGTGTTGGGCTGCATTCAAAGCTGGCCTGGGCCACATGCAGCCCTCAGGTTGGACAAGCCTGTTTCAGTATTACTTATTTTCTCTTTTTTTCATTTTCTATTTCATTTATTTTCAGTCTTTTTTTTTCCTCCCTTTAACTTATTTTCAGTTTTCTTTGCTCTTGTTTTATTGCTTCTTAAGAAGGAAGTTAGATCTCTTCATTCCACTTTAGTTTTAGTTATAGTCAACACATTTTGCTTTCATTTTCATTCCATTCCAAATATCATCTAGTTTTCCTTGTGATTTTTCTTTTCTTGGACACTTGAGTTATTTAAAAGTGTATTGTTTTTAATTTCTACTACATAGAGATATTATAGGTATGTTATTGTTGCTGATTTCTAATTCATTCATAGTATAGTTGGAGAACATACTTTCTTAGTGAATTTCCATGTACACTTGAAAAGAATGTGTATTCTGCAGATGTTGGTTCAGGGTTTTTTTTGATTTTGCTTTTTTTGTTTTTTGGAGATGAAGTCGCGCTCTGTTGCCAGGCAGGCTGGAGTGCAGTGGCACTATCTCGGCTCACTGCAGCCTCCACTTCCCAGGTTCAAGTGATTCTTCTGCCTCAGACTCCGGAGGAGTTGGAATTACAGGCACCTACCACCACGCCTGGCTAATTTTTTAAATATTTTTAATAGAGGCAGGGTTTCACCACGTTGGCCAAGCTGGTCTCAAACTCCTGACCTCAGGCGATCTGCCTGCCTCGGCCTCCCAAAGTGCTGGGATTATGGATGTGAACCGTGGCGCCCGGCGGTTCAGTGTTCTTTAGATGTCAGTTAGATCAACTGGTGGAGATTGTGACTATGCACATCTTCTGTGTCCTTACTGATTTTTTACTCATCCTACAATGTATTGAGAGTGATGTTAAAATCTCCAGCTGTAATTCTAGATCTGTCTACTTGATCAGTTTTTGCTTAAAGTATTTTGAAGCTGTCATGTGTACACATTTAGGATTGTTAAGTCTTCCTTGTAAATTCAGTCTTTCATTTTCATAACATTTTAACCTTTATTTCTGTTAAATGTCTTGATGCCTAGTTAAATTATTTGACCACCCTTTTCCTCCTGTCAAGCCTGGGCCTTTGTTAGTTTGTGCTTATTTATTAGGTTTTTGCCTGTAGACTTAGACAGTGACTCTTACTCTAGGAAAGGCTCATCCTCATGGGCCTCTGTCACATGTTCTAGGTATACTTGGTGAGTTCTCGCCACTCTGCTGTGTCCCAAATTTGTGTGATCTCTGGCATCTCCAGTCATCCCTCAGAAGTGCCAGCCACTCTGCATAGGCCTTGTGGAGCCTGTTTGCTGTATGCACTCCCCCAGCCCTTGGCCCCAGACCTGCAGAGAGCTTTTGCATACACTTTTGAGGCCTCACCTGTATGTAGTTCCCTCTTCTCCTGTACCTTATTCTATAAACTCCAAACATGTTAGCACTGCAAAACTCTCAGCTTAGTGAGAGTGACATTGCCTCATTTTTGGAGGTCTCTACCTCTCTCTGTGTGGTCAAGAAACTGCCATTCGGCAGAAAACAGAAGTGTGTGTGAGATTTGCTTCCGGTGTTTTCCTGTTCTCAAATATCACAGTCCCGTTCTGCCTGTGTTCCAATCCCCGAAAACAGTTTTCTCAAATATTCTATCCAGTTTCAGTTTTCTCATTGGTCATTGTGGGAGGGCAAGTCCATCTCGGCTGGAAGAGGAAGTCCTTCTGCGACTTTTTCTCTTTGTCCTTCCACCTGCTTTTGCATTGTGGATTTTCTAAACTTGCCGTATAAGTAAGCATGTGTCTATTTGTGAAGGGAAAGAAAAAAACCTTTTAATTTTTTAAAGCTGTTCTGTTGGTTGCTCACAAGGATCTGAAGGGATTGGTAAATAGGATGAAAGAAATTCTGTCTTTCACATGGAGAATACCATGTGTGACATTAATAAAAATGAGCATGTCTGTAAGAAAGGAGTTTCACTGAGCTCTGCTAGATTCAGAAGCAATTGAACTTACAACATTGTAGTTTGCAGAACACAGATTTGATTTACCCAGGAAGTAAAGCTAAGTAAGCTGTGGGTTAATAGAAGGTCTGTGAAGGGTACTTAGACTACAGTAAGACTGGGGAAGAAAATTCCATTTCCAAATCTAAGATATATCATTACTTTGTGCCAAGCAAATAATGAAGGCAGAGATTTAAAGGGGCCCTTAGCACAGAAGCACTGGATTAGTCAGAAGGCGAGGTGAGCTGTCACACAGCCTTGATGCTAGAATGAGGGTGCCCTGGTAGTATCATATCAGCCATGACAGTGGTGCGTCAGGCCTTTTTTTTTTTTTTTTTTTTTTTTTTGAGACAGGCTCTTGCTTTGTTGCTCAGGCTGGAGTGCAGTGACATGGTCATGGCTCAGTGCACGCTCGAACTCGTAGGCTCAAGCAATCCTCTCACCTCGGACTCCCGAGTAGCTGGGACCACAGGCTCCTACCACCATACCCAGCTAATTTCTTAATTTTTTTGTAAAGATGGGGGTCTCCTTTTGTTACCTAGGCTGATTTTAACTCCTGGGCTTAAGTGATTCTCTTGCTTCCACCTCTCAAAATGCTAGATTACAGGCATGCCAGACATATGTAAACATTATAAACTATGTGAAAATATGTGAAAAGCTTTATTATGCATTGTGAGACAACACAGCGGGAATATTTCACCATCTGCCTAAGGTTTAAAAGGAAATAACTTTAAGCATGTGTCTAAATAGCAGGTAATGTTTTAGAGCGGATTCTGTCAAATTCAGCTTGGGCGTCTGCAGCATATACACAGCTTGAGCTGTAACCTGACATAGAGACAGGCAACTTCAGTGCCCACTGTTCTTAGGATCCACTGCTTTTTCACAACTAAAACCCCCGAGTGGCACTGTTAAGTATTATGTTATGTTACTTTAGTCGTTAAACATATAAGCATACCTCCAAAGGTTGAATGTAGGCCACTTGCAGAAAGTAGGCAGAATGCTCACGTTTAATTCTTGATGATACTGTGTTTAGCTTTCTTATTCTTTGAAATCTCATGGAGAAAAAATGCTGGCATCTGCTCAAAGTAATTTCTTTTTCAGTTGACAATATTATAAGTAATGTTATTGTATCATTTCCCTACTTGGACAGAGTGTGAAAATTTTGAGGAGCTTGTCTGCCAGAAATTTCTTCTTCATTTGCAAAACATTAATGAGATATTATATTTAAATGATTTTATTTAATATTAAGTGTACTTGTTGAATGTGTCATAGAACATACAAAATAAAACTAATTTAAAATTATTAACTATTACGTTTATAAGAAAGACTTGCTAATCATAACACTGTTCATAATGATTCTGAATAAAGCATTATTTCTTTTACTGAAAACAATTGCAGCTATAACACAATCATCTAAATTGTCATTAGTTTTATTGCTTTCTAATCATCTTTAGCTGAAATTTTAATTTTGATTAATGTTCTTTTTCTCCATTGGTTTTGTGTGTGTGTGGAGGTAAAATACACAGAATATAGAATTTGCCAGTTTTTCTATTTTTACGTATACACTTCAGTGGCACTTAAATGCATGCACCATTTTACCTTCCCACCAGCATTGCAGAGGGTTTCAGTTTCTCCACATCCTGCCCAACATTTGTTTTTCTGGTTTTCTTGGTTTCTGTTTTTTGTTTTTTGTTTGTTTTGATAATAGCATTCTAATGGGTGTGAAGTGGTATTGCATTATGGTTTTGATTTATATTTCCCTAGTGACTAGTGATGTTGAGCATCTTTTCGAGTGCTCATTGGCCATTTGTATATCATCTTTGGAGCAATGTCCGTGTATATCCTTTGCCCAGTTTTGAATTGTGGTGTTTGTCTTTTTGGAGTTCTCTATATAGTCTGGATATTAATTCATTATAATGTAGGTAGTTTACAAATATTTTCTTCATTCTCTGGGTTGCCTTTTACTCTGTTGACAGTGGTTCTTGATGCACAAAAGTTTTTAATTCTGATGAAGTCCAGTTTGTCTATGTTTTCTTTTGTTTCCTGTGCCTTTGATGTTCTATATAAGAAATCATTGCCAAATTCATTTTCGTGAAGCTTTTCCCATTTTCTTCTAAAAGTTTTCCAACTTTATCTCTTACATTTAGGTCTTTGGTCTATTTTAAGTTACCTTTTGTATTTGGTGTTAGATAAGGGTCCAACTTCATTTTAGCTAAAATTTTATGTATTTTAAAATTCATTATGAAAAGCATGAAATGTTTAGTTGAATACAGAATTTTGTGCAGTGGAATTAACTGAATCTTTAAAACCTTTTTATTATGGAAATATCCAAACTAATCCATACATAGAAGAATATAATGAGTCTGCATGTGCCCAGGCCCCAGCATTAATTAACAATATTTTGCCAATCTCGTTTCATTTACTTAATCACCCACACACACATTTTTTTCCTGGAAAATTCTAAGTAAAATCAAAGATATTATGTCATTTTACCCATAAGTACATAAATGTACATTTCTTAACGTGGTATGTATTTCTCTCATCACCTGTTTTGTTCTTTATTTTTACACATTATACTATGTCATTATCAGATCTTGTAAAATTAACAAGAATTCCTTAATATGTCATATCCAGTTGATGATTGGCTCATTTCTACTCTAGTTAAAGTACAATTTAGGAGGAGGTTTGAGGATATTTTTTAACATTAAGATATAAACTTTTATAATAACTGTTAAAATAATTTTTGCTAGAGTCTAACATTCCTATTGGCAAATTGGAAATTAGTATACATAGACACAGATTCTGCTAGTTTTGCTTTCAATCTAAAATCATAGTTAAGATTACTGGCCGGGCGCCGTGGCTCACACCTGTAATCCCAGCACTTTGGGAGGCAGAGGCGGGTGGATCACGAGGTCAGGAGTTCAAGACCATCCTGGCCAATGCGGTGAAACCCTTTCTCTACTGAAAATACAAAAAAAATTATTCGGGCATTGTGGCAAGCTCTTGTAACCCCAGCTACTCGGGAAGCTGAGGCAGAGAATTGTTTGAACCCGGGAGGCAGACATAGCACTAACCCAAGATCGCATCACTGCACTCCAGCCTGGGCGAAAGAGTGAGACTCCGTCTCAAAAAAAAAAAGATTACTATGCTATAAAGTCTTCCTGTAGAGGCATTTTTAAGAAACACTATGATAGGCATTGCCTCTGGAAAGCAGGCATGAATAGATGGCTGGGGTCTATCATGAGAGTGACCATTCTCCATATATCAATTTGTATCTTACATGTTGTCTTTTGTTTTGTTTCGGTCTTTTTTTGAGACAGGACCTTGCTCTGTCACTCAGGCTAGAGTGCATGGCGTGATCATAGCTCACTCTAACCTTGAACTCCTGGGCTCAAGTGATTCTCTTTCCCAGCTCCCCGAGTAGCTGGGATTACAGGCATGCACCTCCATGGTTGGCTATATGTTGCTATTTTGTAATTTAAAAACCTAATTCTGACTGTGCTGGTAGTTGCATGAATCTGTGCACATACATGCAAACATATACATGTAAAACTGAAATAACATGTAAAACTGAAATCTGAATAAGCTTCATGGATTATATCAATGTCAGTTTCCTGATTCTAACAGTGTATGATACTTATGCAAGATGTCATCATTGAGACAAAGCGAGTAAAGGATATGTGAGATCTTTGTATTATTTCTTACGACTGAAAATAAAAAGTTTTTAAAACTAAGTTATAATAACAAAGAACTCTGTCTCAAAACTAAAATACAAAGTTGAAATATCAATTTTATTTTTTAGGAATCTGGTGGACAGTAACAAACTTTGGTGAAATTTCAGGAACCATAGCCATTGAAATGGATGAGGGAACCTATATACATGCACTCGACAATGGTCTTTTTACCCTGGGAGCTCCACACAAAGAAGCTTTGTGTCTGGAAGGAAAGATCCTGCCACAAGTGTAGATTTTAGGACATTCATTCACTTAGGCCAAACTCTAACTAGTCTCAAACATTTTCCAAAGGAATGGAACCATTGCATTTGACTCTTCCATTTTTTTTTTTAATTCCTTAATATTTACCAGCCATTGGCAAGTCCCTCTTTCTAATATAAGCATTTGAAAACATTCCGTGTAGTTCCAGAAGAGTATCTTTGGAAATCAAAACAACATGAATAATTAAAATAGTAAGTGGAAAGAAAAAAGAAAACCTATTTGAGTCAAACATGTTTGAATTTCTTTTTTATTCAGACCTGTTACCAAAACTAACCTGGGTGCATTTAACAATTTGAAGTTTCCTCATTTTCTTTAGCCCATTAGAGGAAGCACTAATGAGATACAAAGTAATTAGAAGATAAAAAGCAGTATCATTTGGTCAGCAAGGCCATCCATTGAATAAATGAAAGCATTTAGCTTTTTAAATAAGTGCTTATTTATGACTGTATTTTAAAACATAAAGAGAAGCTATCTCAAAAGTTATTAAATAAGCATTAATCACCCTGTTTTATTCAGTGTATAAAATTAACACTGTAGTTAAAAGAAGGTAAAATAGATCTTGATTCCAAAGATACAGTATTACAGTGACATCAGTATATCTGAATATTCTTACATTTAATTGCAGAAGAAAATAACCACATTTTTTAAAGCAAAATAATGTCTTTATATTTACAGCAAATGTCAAATTTATTTTCAAATGTTTTTTCTCCAATAATTGATGAGGGCCCTAGTCCTGCAGAGCAGTTTATGGCTGTCAGATTATCTGATTCCCAGGTGAGCTTATGTTGTAATATAACTAGTAACCAGTTATTTTAAAAATTTAATTGTATTCATTAAAAATTTTATTATCTGTCTTAAGCCCATGGTAATTTTGATATAAAAAACAAAATAGCTTTTTTGAAAAGTAGATTTTGTGACCTACTTTTAATGGATTTCCTATCAATATATAATGCTAGGCTGGAAAAAAGATGTGTAAGTTAAAAAATGCAGATTAATAATTTCACACACCAAATAAGATAGATTAAAAAATAAATCAAATAGTACAAAACCTGGTTCACTGTTGCTGTGATATTTAAACTCCCTGTTTGGAAGTCTAAAGACAAACAGGAAGACTAAAAAAAGGAATATTGTTGAAACCAGCAGAGAATGTTACAGCATCATAACGACCAAAAGAATATTTTTACTCACTATTTTTACAGTCATTTTATAAAATAACCTTTTTTATTCTCACTTTGTGCAGAAGTATAGAATGGTTCTTTGGGTAAAAGATACTGAAAGTGAATTTACATATTTTAGTAATTGGTTATATCAACATGATAATGATTTCCATTATATAATCATTAACGTATAAAGGAGTAAAAGTCAATTCTGGCATCCGAGAAGATTCTTGGTAAGGTGAAAGAAATCATAATTTTAAAAAATCACATTAAGATGATTATTTCTATAGTTTCTTTGAAAGTCTGATAAGTAGGTTGAAAGACAAAGAATAAAAGCGAGGAAGAAAAAATTCAATAGTTTTAAACTGCTTTACAATTATAAACAAAAAAGGATTATAAAGAAAATTAACTGACAAATGAGGAAAATATTTGCAACAACCTTGATAGGCAGTGAGTTTTTACTCTTCATATGTATCTTGTATAGAATCCATAGCACTGAGGACCCCAGTAGAAAAATTGCGAACAATCAGATCTGAATAGAAAAATCGACAAGGGACATTACCAGATAATCTAAAAACTAAAAAGGAAAGGAAAAGAAAAACAATTGTTATTCTAGTTAACTACTAAAATGCAAATTAATAGGATACTGTTTTTTTTCCATATCAGGTTTTCAAGGATTTTTTTAGAGTCATAATGTTTAAAAAAAAATCCATGAGACAAAACATACTCTGTTAATTTGAGGTAAGAATGTAAATGGAAGCAGCATTTTCTGGAAAACAGTTTGATGACATAAGAACTTTATAGTTTATACCCTTCGATCCAATTATTTCTGGGAATTTTTTCTAAGGATAAATCAGTTTTATATACAGAATAGATGTAAATAGAACTATTTATGATAAGCGAAAAAGTAAGTTTTAGTAATGTATTATTGAACTTTGTAACTAAAGAGGTATAATTGAAGCTTGATGAATTTTGAAAATATTTGTTACATAATATATAAGGTAAAATGTTTATATTAAAAAAGCAAAATATAAAACTAAATTTAAAACTGCGCACACCACCATGCCCAGCTAACTTTTTAAATTTTTTGTAGAGATGGAGTCTCACTCTGTTGTCCAGGCTAATCTTGAATTTCTTGCCTCAAGCAGTTCTCCCATTGGCTTCCCAAAGCACAGAGATTACAGGAGTGAGTCACCACTCAGCCACATGCATCTTTTGAACACTTGGAATATGTCCAGTCTGAAATTTTAGATATGTACACACCCATACACATACACATGTCCTGTTTTGTTGTTCTATAATTAATTTTCTCTCAGTTTTTAACTTTTATCTATCATATTAATGTATAGAATTGCCCTGAAATCTGGCTATGGAAAATATCTTGGTATAAATTCAGATGGACTTGTTGTTGAGCGTTCAGATGCAATTGGACCAAGAGAACAATGGGAACCAGTCTTTCAAAATGTAAGTGCTGTTATTGTTTATAAAAACTTCCTGTCAGTTTAACAGAAAGTCTGTAACCGTCAGTCATAATATATTTAAAAAGAAAAAGTAGGATGCAATAGTATAATACATTAAACTGGAATAAATCAGTAAGAACATAGAGCCTTAAAGAGATCTCATAATATAGTGCAACAAAAATAGCATTAGTACTTTTGCCCACAATTATTTCTGTATACCCTTAGTGCCTAGATATGGATCTCATTACCATTGAAGAACCAGTCAATTTTAGGTCTCAGAGTAGGAAAACAGAATAGTTCCTAAGTATCTTCTTTGTAGCAGAAATCATGGATGCTTTCAGAAACATTACAGACTGTAAGCAAACTGTGGAGCCAGCTAAGACCAAGTTGTGACAATTTGCATATAAAATATAAATAATAATAATTCATTGAAGTAAATTATCTCTAAAAGACTTTCAGTTCAGAAGCCTAAAATAGTTTATGAAAAGATAGTTTTAATATAAGAAGAAAAAAGATAACATACTAATTCTTAATTTTAGTAAGTAGACAGTTGTAGTATATGGATGTTTTGTTAAATCTTTGTTGATACAGAATACATAATTTCCCTTTTCTGTTTGTGTGAGAAGTAAAGATTGAACAAAAATATGTGAGTGCTAAACTGTCTTTAAAAAGTAGATAACTATATCAGAAACAGTAAGGACCAGTGGGCACCACGCAGAACAAGCAAATAGAAGATAAGCTCAGCCTTTGAGTAGCAGCTTTGGTAGTATACAATAATGAACTGAAAATAGGAAGTCAGCAGTGTTTTCTAAGATGACAGATTAAACAAACATCCTACCAGAAAGAGGTAATCACTTAGACTAAGTTCCTCATCCCCTAGGATAAAATCTTAAGTCAGTGACTTGAAAACTATTTTGACCTAATCCATTGAGAGATGCATTTTTACATTGCAGCCCAGCACACACATATGTATAACCGAAGCAAGAGTTGTACTTAACAATACTTACTTATCCATGTGTTATGCACCTTGATATTTCTTATTCTCTTTTACCCCTTCCTCTGTGTGTCTGTGTGTATTCCTTTTCCCCCCCACCCACCCAATACCGTTCAGGAAACACTACATTGATTTCATTACCTGTAATGTGTTGCAACCACTTTGAGATGATCCTACTAGTTATGATGAGATACTTCTAATAAAAGTTACACCAGTAGAAAATGCCAATATTTCATAAGGCCAAGGTGATGACTTAGATAGTACTAATAATACAACACTTTAGGAAAGTTCATTTCATTTTATTTTTAGGAAGGACACTAAGTTTCAAAAATTTAAATTTAAATGAAAGAGGGTCTTAAAACTCTATTGCAAAAAGGACTCAGCTGAATAATCTGTGGCACAGGTTTAAATCGCCTGGACCACACCATGCGATGTGAACCGCCATGTTCCAGGGCTCACCAGGAGCCATCCAGATGAGAGACCACCCAGCCCTTGTGACTTGACTAAGATATTAAATCCATGTTATCAGCACGTTTTTAACTGGATGTGATATAAGGTTAACATATTTTGTAATCATTGTATTTATACATATTTTGTCTAAATGTTATGGTATTCTAAGTTTTCCAAAAGAGTCAACGAAATACAAGTTATAAATAAACATTTTATTTGTTACGGGAGTTAAGCTAACCACATTTATAACCCAGATTTAGATACACAAGAAAATCAGTTTTTAAAGTTTTGTTTAATAGCAGTGTAATACATCAAAATTAAACAACTAAAAAAGTGTATGAATATTTATTTTCACACACAAAAGTCCCTCAGACATTGATTCTTAAATTCAAAACACCAAAGGCATTGTATATACCTTTTCATGTTTTCTAATTCTGAAGAAAATAAATGTTACTTAAAATGCTAATATTTGAATAAAGTATGCATTCATAATTATGTTCTTGTCTTTAAAGTTAATTTTTGAAACAGAACTAAACAGTTTTATCTTCAGTAGATCTTTTAGAAAGGAAGCAATCCTACCTCATCTAATTAGAATTTAGTCCTACTAGGAAGATACACTACAAATGTTTATTGTGGTAATCTTTGAATAGTAAAATGAAAGGTGATTTTGGTTTCCTTTTCTATATGTTCTTGTATTATATTTTCCATGTTCCTCTCTTAAGTTCTTTTCTGTGATTTTTAAATCAGGGAGGAAAAATTAATTCAGTCTAAACACTTAATGTTTTTTCTAGAAGAAGTATCCTCATGGCTATTTTGTTATTTTGTTTCACTTAGGGGAAATGGCTTTATTGGCCTCAAATAGCTGCTTTATTAGATGCAATGAAGCAGGAGACATAGAAGCAAAAAGTAAAACAGCAGGAGAAGAAGAAATGATCAAGGTAATGATGACATTTTATACGGATGACTGCATTCACACATGCGATGTGACTGTATCTCTTTAAAATGTTAAATCATCATTTACTGTCACTTTAAAGATTTAGTTAATAGCTTTTTATAATGTGCTGTTTCAAATAGACTCATTTTTAATTATAAGTCCCATAGTGGATAGCTTGTTTATACAATGTGGTAGAGAAATCAGTGCATCTAGGAGCTACCTTGCCATTATCTCCATGGATTAGTATCTTTTTCTGGTAGTTCCACATGCTCTTTTTAAGCTTTCATTTTCTTGTTTTCTTGCTTGTATTTTAAAATCTAATTTTTAAAATAGATAACATGTACACGTGATCCAACATTTTTAAATAAAAGCATATGAAGATGAAGACATATGCCTACCATGCATCTTACTCACCTGTGTCCCAGCTCCTGTTCCTCTTTCCCTTTGTTTTGTTTTTTTATAGCCTCCTAAAATTTCTTTATAAACATATGAATACATTTATAATTTTCAACTTTTTTACACTAAAGGCAGCCTCCTCTATAGTCTTCTCAGCTTTTGATTTTTTTTTTCCTTAAAATGGTATCTTGGAGAGTTTTCTACTATTAGTTTGAATGTACAAAATTTTCTCTTTTTCTTGCTTTTCTTCTCTTTCTCTCTCTCTCTTTTTTAACAGCCACATAATATTACATTTTAGGGATGTACCTTAATTTATGCAGTCTTTTATAGATGGAAATTTAGGCTGTTTCCAGTCTTTTGCTCTTATAAACAGTGCTGCAGTACATAACATTGAATATGCATCAATTTGTAGATGTGCGGGTGGACCTGAAGATAAATTTCCAGAAGCAGAATTACCAGGTCGGGGTATACGCATTTGTATTTATGTAATGCTTGAGCTTCTGTGATGATAATCACTCTATGAAACAAAAAATCATAGCAGAACTTCTGGGGCCTTAGCCCTTACATTTTAAAAATATTTTTATTAATAGTACCTGTCTTCTTTGCATTAGGAGAAACATGAATCACATAAAATATGATTTTTATTTTATGTTTAAAATGTGTGTGCCTCACTAAGCTGGAAATAAAAATTCCTTATTCCAGGCTAAATTCCCTCATCCATAGTCAGACGCGTTATCCATTTCACCAGTGGCCTGTGCCTTCCCTAATCCTACTGTTTGTTTTACATCATTGTAAAAGTTAAACAGACATCTTCATATCAAGGTGAAATTCTAAATAATACTGTGAATATAACCTAGATAAATCAGGTAGTTAACTGGAATTTGATGAAAACATTTAGGACTTAATCTCTTAGACTCACAAAAGCCACTGATCTTTAATGATAAACATATACCAGGATGTGTCTAAAGAATAACTCCCCCCTTCTTGACACATGGTTTTTCTGTGTCTTGGCATTCCATCCCAGTGCTGAGCAAAGGCACTGCTCTTTAATGATAAACATATACTAGGATGTGTCTAAAGAATAACTCCCCCCTTCTTGACACATGGTTTTTCTGTGTCTTGGCATTCCATCGCAGTACTGAGCATCGTGAACCTTGATTTGTTTGTCTCTGTTGGGAATCACAAGTTGCATCCAGTCTGACCCAGATTTGTTGGCATTGTGGGGGCCAGAGTGGAAGGCTCTAAGAGAGGGGGCAAAAGCCTTTTCTAAAATGCCCTTCATTCTTATAATTAGAGCATAAAAATTTATGTTACATTTCTCTCTACTGCCAGTGTAATTTAAAAGCATCTGTCAATTCTCTGTACGTGCTTCATGTTAGATTTCCGGTCATGTTTGATTTTCTTTTTAGAATAGTTTTGATTTCAGATACTTTCAAATCTAAAGCTCAAACAATTTCAATCTAAAATGTAGATATTTTCTTACAGTTAGAGAAGTGAAATGCTATATTTTTTCACTGCACGCATCCAGCGTATGCGTTGTAGTCTTGAATTTCCATAATGCTCCTGTCAGGTGGATGTGAGCTCAGCCTTACAGACAGGAAGACAGCCTCTGACCCTCCTTACATCCTCGTGGTTTTTGTCAGTCAGTTCATGGAAATCACAGTGATTTCAAGGTGTGGTAAGACAGGATGTGTACCCAGGCTCAGCTGACTCCAGAGGCCACTCTCAGTATTTCATAGCACATTGCTTCTCAGGAAACAGGTCATTGAGGAAATGCAGATGGGTTTGTGACTTGCATTTAAATTTATTTATTTATATTTTATTGTATCATGTTTAAATTTTTTTCACCTGGATATCATCACAAAAGTGTTATTGAAGGCAACAATTGCAAATATATGTGCAGTGCTTTTCACTTATACAAAGACACAAAGATTCACAAAGATTGCATTTTTCACTATTTAAAGCAATTTTCAGATGAAATACAAAGTTTTCTGGGTCTCTTTGGTTAGTCAATTACTTGGAAGCTCTGAACAGTGATTATTTAGGACTCTTTTCATACCATTTAATTGCAGGCTGTCCTAATTAATCTCTGTCAGCCCTTCACCTTTAAGACCTTGCCTTATCTACCAGAACACAGATCCCTCTTACTAAAGGTAGCATTGTGTTACAGGCCCTAGCAGGGAATGTTTTGAGGTCTGGGACCCCTCAAATCAAAACTATCACAAAGATGTCATTGGCACAAACATGTTATTTGTCATCACTTTCTAAGCAGCTCTGAAACTGGACTCCGGCCACAGAGATCCTTTAGGAGACATGAATCCTTACCATTGCCCATTGCCTGTTCTGTGGGTGATCCTAATTGTTGAATGCAGATTAATTAACTTATGACATGTGATAGTAAATATCTATCCAACTTAGGAGGACATAAGAAGCTACTAAAAGTGGTGGGTTCCAATTAGTTAAAAACAAGTTGTGTAATGTTAAAAGTTTTAATAGTTTGGTAATAGCCTGTGCAATGTAAAATAGCTATTGAGCTTTCAATCTGATCAAATGACATTTGTCTACTAGGGATAATTTGATCCTAGTGTATTCACTTGGAGGACAAAATTAAATTAATGATTGCTTTATTGTCTAGCAGGATCTGATGTATAAAATGTTTCTGAAATAATTTTGTCTGTAGTGTTTCTGACACAAGGGCTGAGGAGGAAGCATGTGATAGCACTTACTCATATAGATTATATATATGAAGTAAAAACACATAGCCAGAACCGGTCTTTTTCTGAATATTGTTGCTCAGTTAATTTTTTCTTCTGCATAAGAAATCATCTCGAATGTTCTTATGTGATATGTAAAGTGGGGGAAGGTGGAAGATAAACATATAACCCATTGGATTCTCTTTTCCAATATCTAGATTAGATCCTGCGCTGAAAGAGAAACCAAGAAAAAGGATGACATTCCAGAAGAAGACAAAGGAAATGTAAAACAATGTGAAATCAATTATGTGTATGTATGCTTTTCCTTTTAGACCTACAGATTTGACAGTGAAGTGCTTCTCAGAGTGCTTTCAAAATAAATTACCTAATTAGCTGGGGATGGTGGTGCATGCCTGTAGGCCCAGCGACTTGGGAGGCTGAGAAAGGAGGATTGTTTGAGCCCAGGAGTTCAAGGCTGCAGTAAGCTCTGATCACCACTGCATTCCAGCCTGGGTGACAGAGCAAGACCCTGTCTGAAAAAATGAAAACTGATGGACAAGATGAGGCAACACAATATAGCCTCTAGGACAGAGCACTGAGCTAAATGCTTTTTTTTCTTGAGGGTTCAGTTTTCCTAATCATCCTACCAGCTCCCAAAGCTAGTCACTCGGGTTAGTCAATCTCTCTATTCATTCATAGAATGGGCGTGATGCCAGTCAAAGTCTGTGCTATGGCCAGGACACAGGGGACTCCAGCCAGCATGCCCTAATAGAAGTGGGGCCTTGTGCTACCCAGTCAATGAGTGGCCCTGCTCTTGAGAGGTCATGAAGGTCGTCTTCATTGTTCAGAATCTCCAACTTATTAAAAAAAATACAGTTAGACTTTTTTTTCTTCCTCAATAAGGAGTCTCTCTCTGTCCCCCAGACTGGAGTGCAGTGCCACGATCTCAGCTCATCGCAAACTCCGCCTCTCACGTTCATGTGATTCTCCTTTCTCAGCCTCCCGAGTAGCTGGGACTACAGGCGCATGCCACTATGCTCGGCTAATTGTTGTATTTTTAGTGGAGACGTGGTTTCACCATGTTGGCCAGGCTGTTCTCGATCTCCTGACCTCGAGTGATCTGCCTGCCTTGGCCTCCCAAAGTGCTGGGATTGCAGGTGTGACCCACTGTGCCTGGCCTATAATTAGACTTTTTAATAAGTGAAAAAGAAATTAACAGTATTTATAAATTTAATAGTAAATATATATAATCAGAGTTTGAGGTATTTTTCAATGAAGACATTTTCTTTGCAGAAAGAAATTTCAGAGCTTCAAAACCGCAAAGTTAAAATAAGTAAAGAAGACAGTAAAATTCTTAAAAAGGCTCAGAAAGATGGATTTTTGCATGAGGTGCTTCTGGACAGGTAGCTATTTATTTACTTATTTCCACTATTTTCAGTAGCCAATAGAAATCGCATGTAGAAAACCTATATTCTCTTAAATTACTGTAGTTTTCACATTTTTGTCGTTATTTCTAATTTATGAGTGTGGCAATATTACCTAGAGAGGACATCATGAGTTTGGGAAAAGACTGTCAAGAAAGAATATCTAAAAATTATAACCAATTCTAAGTATATACTTTAAGAAATTCAGGTTTGACTGTATCTACTTCATAAATTTATCATTATCTTTTTATAACTATTACAACAAGAGTTAGAAAGAAGCAGTTTGACTAATATAAAAATTATGTGGATTCTGTTAGAGTAGCTCAGGTTCCTTAAAATAAGCATAGATCAAATAAAAAACTAAGTATAAAAGCTAAACAAGTGAAATTGAAGCAGTTTTATTGTAAGATTTGGAAGAGTGCAGGATGTTTATCATAGCACATTATTAATATTTGTTACTCTTCCTATGTAGATAAGTAATGTCCTAGAGTTACAACGTAGAAAAACAGAGATGTTTAGCTGTGAGTGTACAAGTATAAATCAATTAAGTGCCAGATTTTGATAATCACCAGCCGCTCATTCAAGTCGTATGTTCCAAAGTTACTCTTACCCTTTTTGTACATTACTTGATAAAGGCAATGTTTAATTACATATTTCCTGTTAACTAGCTGGTAGAGTTCATACCTAAATTCGGTAAATAATGTTAAGAATTTTTTTCCAGCTGAGCAAATGAATATGTATGTAGTTGTGAGAAATCAAGAAGAGGTTATAAAATATAATCAGGACGTGGACTCTAAAACGGAATAACCTCTATGTCCTGTAACTTTTATCACTTGTAATAATACAGCATTCTCACCCTGTTAAATGGAAATTTAGAGCACCATTAAATTCTGGAATAATTAAAATTGCTATTTGGATTGAAAAAGCCCTTAGACAACATTTATTGAATATTAGGAAATAACTTTTATAAGATTAGAATCCATTTTTTATAGAAACCAAATTTAAAAGTATACATATTTTAATATAAGTGTTGTGGTAACACAGTAACCAAAATTGAGCACACATTTTTAAGGCTTTTTATATTTATTAGCAGTTGAATATACATGGCATGTTTTACATAGATTAATTTTACTATTTTTCTTTTTTTAACAGGAGAGCCAAATTGAAACCGACAGATACTGCAAATGACTGGGACTTTTGTTTCTGCCTTATCTTTTTGTGTTTTTTTCTGAATAAAATATTCAGAGGAAATGCTTTTACAGAGTTCTTGAGTTGTTGTGAAATTTTTGTTTAGCTAGTAGCTAGTTTAACCAGGATTAAGCAAGTTTAATCAGGATTATTCATGGATGTACTTTTTAGCTAACTACAGTTTTTCATATGGAAATGAAACTTACAGTACACACTTAACGTACCACAGAATTTTTTTCTGGATTTCCTGTGCTGAAGCATGAAGTGTACTAGAAACCAATTCTTCCTGCGCTACTTGTGGAATCTTTCTTACTGGATCATAATCTTACTTTACTTTATACAATAGATGCTTAATCAGTGCCTTTAATAGGAAGTGAGAAACTCCCAATCCAATCAACAAGGCTTTGATTCTACCTCCTAAGTACTACCCAGATCACAGACAATCCAAATATCAGAACTAGGGGGCTGGGCAGAGAGGAAAAATCATCTATTAGGGAGTGGGACAGAAAGTGGAAACATTACAAAGAAGCAAGTGGGCTCAGGACAGAGGCGAGGGTAGTACTGGGGAAAATCCCTACTGAGGACAGGTTTGCCACAGTGTATATGTATGTGATGCTTTTGTCCTCGTGGGCTGGAATGGAAGCTGATAAAGAAGTTCAGATGCTACGTGTTGCTTAGGTCTGCTTTGTTGAAGCCTGTCTCTTTCAGAGTTCCTAAACACAATATTCCCATGGCATCAAATCCCAGTGAGAGCTCCAAATCCAGGCCGTGTACCAGATGCCACGGGAAATTCTGCCTCAGGACTGAGGTTGGTTCAAGCATCTGGATGATGTCAAAAGTCCACGTTGTGTGTTGGCCTAGCCTGAAAGACCCTATCTAGTTCTAGCCTTTAAATTCCTTCTGTCACCAAATTTAGAGTTACATGGCATCTGTACAAGCTAGGTAGCTGAGGCATGGGATCAGCCCTATAAAGGAGCTTTTGGAGCTTTTGTTGTAGGTCTAGCTTCAACTTGGCACTCCAGTTCCAATAGCTGGACTTTCTCTCATCGTGTGTTCTGATCCTTGGCTTGGGAACAAAGTAACCACTCTGATCCCACAAAGCAGAGGTTCCGGTTCCCAACTGGTGACTATTTTGCCTCCCAGGGGACACTTTTTGTTTTCACAACTGGAATACGGTGTTAGAGGGTAGAGGCTAGGGATGCTGCAAAGCATGTGGCATAATCCTGTTCCTCCCAGAATGCTAACAGTGCCAAGGTTATGGAGCCTTCCCACCCAAGGGCTTGGTCTATTCCTTGCTTCTATCAGCTCCCTAACCCTTAGGCACAACAGTTCAAATATATATGCATAAGCATCTCCTAGGGACCTGCACGTTTCCAATATCGACTACTGAGATCCATCCGTAGAGATGCAGGCTTAGGAGGTCTAGGATTGGGCTCAAAATTTGCATTTTAACAAGTACTCCAGGTCATTCTGAAGCAAGTGATACAAAGCACACAATGAGGAACACTGCATTCAAGAGACTGAATCTTGCTTCCCAACACTAGCTTGGTATCTGAGACCATCTGCCTGCTGACTGGCTTTCCTGTCACAAACATTCTGCATGTAGGCACAGTGTGTTCCTAGAGGCCATGTTAACTCGTTCACCCTCATGTTCCCTTGGTTCCTGTCCCCAGTCCAGCGAGCAGAACTGATTACAGATCTTGACAACAGGAGATACAGATTTAAAATAACTTGCCTGTTCCCGTGGACTTTATCCACTAGTGAAGGAGGACAAGTGGACCAGGGGAGAGGGTAGGTGGGGACTCCTTCGCTATTCCTCCCATTCCACTTTATACAAACCCCAGCTAGACCACTGGGAGAGCAACGGAAGTTAAGAATGACTGCATCTAAATATTGTCATCTGGTCCACTATTCTTCCATCTTGTACACAAGGATATGAGTTTTGTTTAAAGCACTACTGAAACCAAGATAAACTCTGGCTTAGCAAGCCCCTGACGGATCAGTCTAGTAATCTTATCAAAACCAAGATTACCTAAAAGCACTAACCAAAGGAAAATCTCCCTCACCCCAACCTATGACTACTCACATTTTTCAGATTGAATCATTTCAATTGTATTTTAAGGTTCATTGACCCTTTACCACCTCCAAGCTGCTCCTCAACACAACTGATTATTATTTTTTAATTTTGTAAACTTTCTCACTTCTAGAAATTCCACCTGAGCCTTTGTTATTATTGTAGTTTCTTCTACTCTGCTGTGATTTCCTATCCATTTATTTTAAGGGTTTTTGGGGTTTTGATTTTAATAAGAATTACAATAACTACTTTAAAAATCCACACTAATTCCAACATCTAGGTCATCTCGAGGTCAGTCGCTATTGATTGCCTTTTCTTTGAATATGTTTCTTTATATGTTTGATATAATGGGATTGAATTCTGAAGATTGTAAAACTAGATTTTGTTTTGTTCCTGTGAAAATTTTGATAATTTTTTGTTGTGTTTGTTGTATTTTGTTTGATTTTTTTCTATTGTATACTTTACAATATATTTTCCTCCAATGATTTTGACATTTCTATTTCTCAAAATATTTGTGTTTATGTTAACAATTATACAAAGTAGCTTGGTGCAGTGCCTCCCATCTGTAATTCCAGAATTTTAGAGGCCAAGGCAGGAGGGTCACTGGAGCCCAGGAGTTGGAAACCAGCCTAGACAACAGCACAAGACACTGTCTCCACAAAAAATTATTAGGGTGGTGCAAAAAGTAATTGCAGGTTTTGCCATTACTTTCAATGGCAAAACTCAAAATTACTCTTGCACCAACCTGATAAAAAATAAGCTGGGAATGGTGGTGGCGTGTGCCTGTGGTCTCCGCTATTTGGGAAGTGAAGGCAGAGGTGGGAGGATTGCTTGAGCCCAGGAGTTCCAGACCAGCCTGAGACACTGTCACTATGAGAAAAAAAAAATTAGCTGGGCCCACGTACCTGTGGTACTAGCTACTTCGGAGGCAAAGGCAGAGGTGCCAGAATCACTGGAGAACAGAAGCTCAAGGCTACAGGGCACTGTGATTGTGCCACTGCACTCCAGCCTGGGTGATGGAGCACGACCCTGACTCTGAATAATAATAATAATTACAAAAAGGAAAGACTTAGAACACCAGGTTAGGGTTAAGTATTATAAAATTTAGCTGACTTACTCTGTTCTCTATAAAACAGGTTGCCACAGAAAATATATCATGCCCAGTTAATTTTAAATTTCAGATAAACAAATACTTTTTTCAGTGTAAGTATATCCCATGCAGTATTTGGGACATGCTTATACTAAAATATTATTCTCTGTTATCTGAAATTGAAATTTAACTGGGTATTACATAATTATAGCAGCCTGACTATAAAAGGTATGTATGCTGAGCAAAATTCTACTTTAAACAACTTCAAGCTTTATAATAAATGCATTATTAATCAAGAATTATTATTTACTGAGACCTGTGTAGATCCCCATATTTATCTTTTTAAATGTGGAACTAGGAAAGCTACATGAAGAACATTTATAGAAATAAATGACTGTTCTATAGAGCTGAAAAGAAAACTCTAGCTTTTATTTGTCTCCCCAAACTTAAGCTTTATTCTACATTTGAATAAACAATAAAATTACAGCTCAACTTTGGAAGCACAGATCATAATATAAAAATAAAATAAAGATCCCAGAAACATTTAACAGGCAGCAAATCTTTCATATCATCTTACTATAGCAACTAAACATATAATAACTTAGAATGATCCATTAATTATAAGTAAAGAATAAATCTGTTACAAAGCATAACTATTCATATTATTGACCATCATAAGAGTAAATATTTTAAGTAAAACGCCATGAAAACTTTACAGAAAGGAGTGAGTTGCAGACACAGTCATTGTTGGATTTCTTTCAACACCAGGCTTTCTTCCCTTTTGACCTGAACTGGGAGTTGAATATTTCCTCTCTTTGCCCTCTGACCCTCTAGTCTCTGAAGCATCTTTTGTACTAGGGGTGTGTGCAAAGACTTCCTGGAAATTTGGTTTTGTAAATTGTCCTGTTGTATCTTCTAGGCACTGCAGTGATACAGATGTAGAGCTGTTGCTCTTGCTTGTATAAGTGTAACATTTTGATTCAAAAAAGGAAGTAAAAAGAAGAGAGTTGATTACATTTGGCTACTGACATTAATAATAATAAATAATAATTGTACTTGTAATATAAACATATGAATGTTTTAGTTCTAAGAATGGCTGTCCACATAAGAAAAGTATGTAAAAATAATTAATGTCTATTATAATTACTTTAACCAAAGAAAAAGTATAATTTAAAGATGGCTGTTTAAGGATCAAATTGCAGCAACTGGTGAAAGTAGATATTAGTCATATTTATTAAGTGACACACAGTGATACTGAAGGCACTTATTTCTCAAGAAACATCATTTTTTTCCCAACAAGAACATACTACATCCTAGACATGAAATGAAAATAAGCTTTAATTTTCACCACAGGAGGGTGACACTCAGAGAACTGAGGTGGTACAGATCTATTAGAGGACCATATCCATGAGTCTATCAGTCTGTACTCTAGCACAGGGCAAGAATTTTTAAAGAAACTCGGTGAACTTTCCTTTTCAAAGAAATACAAAGACTAAAGCCTTTGAAACGTAAATTATTTTTCCAGTTATTACATTGAGGACAAAGTTACAGTTGCAAAGTTAAGATTTTTATAACTATCCCTAAAACTGATTCTCAGTGACTCCCTTGATCTACATATGTTAAGGAAAAAGGCAAGATGAAGATGTGTTAAGTATTTTCCACTTTTTAAAAATCAGTTTTAATAAAAGGTATACCCAAATAATGGTTAATTAAATGACCATGAAAGTATGTTATAGCAGATGGCCACTCATCAACATGCCTTGAAATTAAAGGTTTATAAGATGTATAAGGGCAAAGATTTTGATGTTGCCATTACATTCACAAAAGTATCTGAGGCACGTACAGCAAGAAGTTCACTAAGTGCTTGCAACATAACCAGCACAAAATTTTGTTGAATAAATAAATAAATACTTTTGTATAGCATCTGTTCAAAATCTCTGATGTAAAAATGAAAATAATTTGAAAATATGCAAAACTGAAATTTCCCTCATATGGCTGCCAATTCGTACAAACAACAAGATGAATTTCAAAACGAAAACATGACAATAAAATCAAAGTTTCAAAATGGCTGGCCTTTTTTAGCAAAACCCATGTTCAAATAAAGGAATAAGACATCAAATGTTTTGAGAACCAAATTTTACTGCTGCTTTTCTAACACCCTGTTGTTAACCTGAGCCCCCATCCTCTTACTGTCAATAACAGATTTTCATTATAAAATACAAGAAACAGGCCAGGTGCCTGTCAATAACAGATTTTCATCATCAAATACAAGAAAGAGGCAGGGCACAGTGGCTCACAACTGTAATCCCAGCATTTTGGGAGGCTGAGGCGGGTGGATCACTTGAGGTCAGGAGTTTGAGACAAGCCTGGCCAACATGGTGAAACCTCATCTCTACTAAAAATACAAAAATTAGCTGGGTGTGGGAGCAGGCGCCTGTAATTCCAGCTAATCCGGAGGCTGAGGCAGGAGAATCACTTGAACCAGGGAGGTGGAGGTTGCAGTGAACTGAGATCGAGCCACTGTACTCAAGCCTGGGCAACAGAGCAAGACTCTGCCTTAAAAAAAATAAATACACAACATAACAGAATCTCTCGGACACATTCAAAGCAGTGTGTAGAGGGAAATTTATAGCATTAAATGCCTACAAGAAAAAGCAAGAAAGATCCAAAATTGACACCCTAACATCACAATAAAAAGAACTAGAAAAGCAAGAGCAAACACATTCAAAAGCCAGCAGAAGGCAAAAAATAACTAAAATCAGAGCAGAACTGAAGGAAATAGAGACACAAAAAACCATTCAAAAAATTAATGAATCCTGGAGGTGGTTTTTTGAAAGGATCAACAAAATTGATAGACTGCTAGCAAGACTAAAAAAGAAGAAAACAGAGAAGAATCAAATAGACGCAATAAAAAATGATAAAGGGGATATCACCACCAATCCCACAGAAATACAAACTACCAACAGAGAATAATACAAACAGCTCTATGCAAATAAACTAGAAAATCTAGAAAAAGTGGATAAATTCCTCGACACATACACTCTGCCAAGACAAAACCAGGAAGAAGTTGTATCTCTGAATAGACCAATAACAGGCTTTGGAATTGTGGCAATAATCAATTCCTTACCAATGAAAAAGAGTACAGGACCAGATGGATTCAGAGCAGAATTCTACCAGAGGTACAAGGAGGAACTGGTACCCTTCCTTGTGAAATTATTCCAATCAATAGAAAAAGAGTGAATCCTCTCTAATTCATTTTATGAGGCCAGCATCATCCTGATACCAAAGCCAGACAGAGACACAACCAAAAAAGAGAATTTTAGACTAATATCTTTGATGAACATTGATGCAAAAATCCTCAATAAAATACTGGCAAACCAAATCCAGCAGCACATCAAAAAGCTTATCCACCAGGATCAAGTACGCTTCATTCCTGGGATGCAAGGATGGTTCAATATACGCAAATCAATAAATGTAATACAGCATAAAAACAGAACCAAACACAAAAACCACATGATTATTTCAACTGATGCAGAAAAGACCTTTGACAAAATTCAACAATGCTTCATGCTAAAATTCTCAATAAGTTAGGTATTGATGGGACGTATCTCAAATTAATAAGAGCTATCTATGCCAAACCCACAGCCAATATCATACTGAATGGGCAAAAACTGGAAGCATTCCCTTTGAAAACTGGCACAAGACAGGGATGCCCTCTCTCACCACTCCTATTCAACATAGCATTGGAAATTCTGGCCAGGGCAATGAGGCAGGAGAAGGAAATAAAGGGTATTCAACTAGGAAAAGAGGAAGTCAAATTGTCCCTGTTTGCAGAGGACATGATTGTATATCTAGAAAAACCACGGTCTCAGCCCAAAATCTCCTTAATCTGATAAGCAACTTCAGCAAGGTCTCAGGATACAAAATCAGTGTACAAAAATCACAAGTATTCTTATACACCAATATCAGACAAACAGAGAGCCAAATCATGAGTGAACTCCCATTCACAATTGCTTCAAAGAGTATAAAATACCTAGGAATCCAACTTACAAGGGATGTGAAGGACCTCTTCAAGAAGAACTATAAACCACTGTTCAATGAAATAAAAGAGGATACAAAGAAATAGAAGAACATTCCATGCTCGTGGGTAGGAAGAATCAGTATCATGAAAATGGCCATACTGCCCAAGGTAATTTAGAGATTCAATGCCTTCCCCATCAAGCTACGAATGACTTTCTTCACAGAATTGGAAAAAACTACTTTCAAGTTCATATGGAACCAAAAAAGAGCCTGCATTGCCAAGTCAATCCTAAGCCAAAAGAGCAAAACTGGAGGCATCACGCTACCTGACTTCAAACTATACTACAAGGCTACAGTAACCAAAACAGCGTGGTACTGGTACCAAAACAGAGATATAGATCAATGGAACAGAACAGAGCCCTCAGAAATAATGCCACATATCTACAACTATTTGATCTTTGACAAACCTGAGAAAAACAAGCAATGGGGAAAGGATTCCCTATTCAATAAATGGTGCTGGGAACACCTACTAGCCATATGTAGAAAGCTGAAACTGGATCCCTTCCTTACACCTTATACAAAAATTAATTCAAGATGGATTAAAGACCTAAACGTTAGACCTAAAACCATAAAAACCCTAGAAGAAAACCTAGGCATTACCATTCAGGACATAGGCATGGGCAAGGACTTCATGTCTAAAACACAAAAAGCAATGACAACAAAAGCCAAAATTGACAAATGGGATCTCATTAAACTAAAGAGCTTCTGCACAGCAAAAGAAAGTACCATCAGAGTGAACAGGCAACCTACAAAATGGGAGAAAATTTTCGCAACCTACTCATCTGACAAAGGGCCAATATCAAGAATCTACAATGAACTCCAACAAATTTACAAGAAAAAAACAAACAACCCCATCAAAAAGTGAGCAAAGGACATGAACAGACACTTCTCAAAAGAAGACATTTATGTAGCCAAAAAAACATGTAAAAATGCTCATCATCACTGGCCATCAGAGAAATGAAAATCAAAACCACAATGAGATATCATCTCACACCAGTTAGAATGGTGATCATTAAAATATCTGGAAACAACAGGTGCTGGAGAGGATGTGGAGAAATAGGAACACTTTTACACTGTTGGTGGGACTGTAAACTAGTTCAACCATTGTGAAAGTCAGTGTGGCGATTCCTCAGGGATCTAGAACTAGAAACACCATTTGACCCAGCTGTCCCATTACTGGGTATATACCCAAAGGACTATAAATCATGCTGCTATAAAGACACATGCACACGTATATTTATTGTGGCACTATCCACAATAGCAAAGACTTGGAACCAACCCAAATGTCCAACAATGATAGACTGGATTAAGAAAATGTGACACATATATGCCATGGAATACTATGTGATGAGTTCATGTCTTTTATAGGGACATGGGTGAAGTTGGAAATCATCATTCTCAGTAAACTATCGCAAGATCAAAAAACCAAACACCGTATATTCTCATTTATAGGTGGGAATTGAAAAAAGAACACATGGACACAGGAAGGGGAACATCACACTCTGTGGCCTGCTGTGGGGTGGGGATAGGCGGGAGTTTTAGCTTTAGGAGATATACCTAATGCTAAATGGCACATGTACAGATATGTAACTATCCTGCACAATGTGCACATGTACCCTAAAACTTAAAGTATAATAATAATAAAATTTAAAAAGACCTGTGTATGTTGATTATTTATCAGTGTGTATGTTACTATGCAAAATTATATTATTTTTAGTAACTTAGATTATGTAAATATGTATTATATTTTAGGCAGTAGCAAATATTAACACATTTTTTAATGTACAGCTTAGATAATAGTTGATGATTACAATTAATTAATATTAGCTACTTACAACACTTATGCAAACAGAAATTCTAAAACTAAACTTGTATTAACTTTGAAAATTTTAAACTATTTTCTACAAAGTTTTTAAATTACAAACAATAAAATAGAAAGTTTATAAAAAAAGAAATGCTATGAGAAATAGTTATATTTTGATTCCTTAATTTTCCTGAATATTTGTACTTGGAGCTTCACCGTTAGTAATTCCAATAGGCTACACAAATTTTCTCTTCAGTAAAATGTCCAAACAGAAGGCATTCAATTTTTAAATATATGATGCAATTTTATTACCTTTTTTTCTGTATAAATGACACAAAATTTAGACCAATAAAAACAGAATTTCTTCCTTGAAATTTCAAGAGTTGAGCTGAGCTGGGAAGAGCTAAACTGCTTGATTTCAGAGTTGGAAATTAAAGCAAGTGGCCCACATCAAAGTAATAGTTAAGCCTTTTTGACTTCCATTCTGTGATTGTGGTAAGCAACAGGCAAAATCAGATGAAGCACCGACTCCTCATTGTTCCATTTTTTCCTCATGGAAAAGCACCAGGAAAGGGTCAGATGGATCAGCACAAACATGGCACTGTCTCACGGCCGAGGTGGCCCCCTCTTTAAAAACAGGCCTGCAATTTTGTACAAAAGGGGGCAGGAGAGCGTAGAGGAGAATGTATGATATGAGCAAGAGTAAAAAGCATGGAGTATTAATAAGAATGTATAAAATTCATTATCAAAGCTCCATTTCTTCTCCAGAAACAGGGATCTGAACAAAAGTTTCTGAAGAAGGCCTCGACCAAAAGCCCCTCAGCAAGGTGCCCCTGAATCTAGATGCCTGGACTGGCAATGAAAAGCTACATGCGAGCCTCAGTGGCCAATATGGCCGGTATTGTTTATTTCAACCCCTCAGAGACTGCAAAGCACTGACATTTATATAGTTCTCCTAAATGCACATGTCAGCAGGAGTGTGACAACCAATGATTTCAAAGATATAATGTGGGTATCAGAATTTCTGGCAAAAAAATAGATAATCTTATCTTTTCAAACTCAAATAACCATATATGCAGAGAAACTTCAAAGGCAGGTACCTCCACAAATAATTTTTCAGAAAAGAATAAAGAAGCACAGCTGAAAAAAAAAAATTAGACTAGAAGTTGATGCTACCTTTCGGAATTGCTAATAATGGAAGCACAGGTTGTTAGAATGGAACATGTCTGATTGGTGAATATAATGTCACAGCAGCATAGATGCAGGAGTATTTGGATCTGACTATGCTATCTAAAGGTAGAATCATTACATTTTCAAAAGTTTAGAAAAAATAGGTTAGAGTAGTTAGTGGAGGTGGTATTTCTCCTCTTTGGTTGATTTGGGAATTAACACCAATCCTCATATTAGTTTCTGGTTCATATGTACACCCTGTGTTTTAATCAGGACAATTTACATAAATACATTGACTCAATCATTTCAGGTGTCTGCAAAGGGAATATTGTTCACATTACAGATATCTTTTCACTGGAATAAAATACCTCGACCAAGAGTCTTCAATGACCCCATCACTTGAGGTCAGTCATTTATAATAAAATGAAATCTACTATTCTTTTTAAAATATACCAAGTAAAAGTCATCAGGACCAAAGTTATTCAGAAACAAAATACTAATCAAAACACGGCTCTACAATTAGCTCTTAATAAATCCCCAAACTGCGTATATAGTGTAGAAATAATATAAGTAGTTATAATGATTAAATATAGTAGAGGAAAAGTTTAAAAGTAAGAAAAAAATAAAGTATATTATGAAAATAATTAGGTAAAAATGTTAGATGTAAAAAAATTTTCAATGTAAAGGATAGAATAAATAGAAAAATTGCATGAATGAAAAAAGGAATTATGAATTAGAATGTAGGGTGAAGTGAATATTTAGAAGTCTGAATAGGGTTAAAACAAATAAACAATATGAAAAATTGAAATATATAAAAATCTAGAATAAGTCATGTAGTTTAAGTCCCAGTTTAAATAAATAAAATGGAGTGAATGTCAAATAGGGAATAAAAATATATAATTATTAAAATAATTAATTATAAAAGCTTAAAGGCATAACTATTAAAAGAAATACAATAGTTAAAAGCATAATACCAAAATAGAGAAAATTACATAAATCCATCTAAGATAAAATTCGAATTAATTATAAAGCAATGAAAACAAACCTATTTCTCAATATGTGAATAAGATCAAGAATCCAGTAGATTATGGTCTTCAAAATTCTGAGGGAAAGACATGTAAATTTAAAATTACATATATTTCAAAAGTTATTTTCAGGATTGAGGAAAAATGTTTCTTAATACAAAAAAGCAATGTAAACTGAGTATATTTACCTCAGTAAAATGCATTTAAAATTTGCTGAAAATTTAGATTATGAAGAAAAAAATACTCTTCCTGAGAAAAAATATTGAGATAAAATAAGTGTACAGACATCCAAATAGATCGAAACTATATTAACACTGTGTCAAACTATACACAATGTGTGATATATCCATATGAAGCACATTTATGGAAGAATAAAAGAAAATGTTATCCCAAGTGTTACGTTAAATAAAAGAGTAAATTTGGTAATAAATGAGTAAATAAGAAACATAATTCTTGCCCAGGTTACATTAGATTTAGCTTTAGTGGGGTAGAGCCAGTCACTACTAATACAGAAGTTGAGAATCCATGAGAGGAAGACAACACATAGTGTATAACTAAAATGAGTGATTTTGAAATTCACCAACCAGTACATTCTGGGATTAATGGCAATGGCTTGTAGTATGCTCAAAGAGCAGGTGGTGCATGGGAAGAAGCTGCTCATTATCATGTTAAGATAGACAGTAGGCTTCTATTTGAGGCCACTCTAGAGACCATCTTGCCAATCTATGTCTGTAGAGAACAAGTTTGTCATGGTAGGAGCATCACTATGTAGATGAAGGCCTAGTTACTGATGCTCTGGTCACAGGACCTGGGCCTGCAACCCAAAAAGCAGGCAAAAATCCAGAAGACAGGAAGGAACATGACAGAGATTCCAATTCTATGGAATAAAAAGCACTTTTATGGCACTATTATTTGAAGATGTGTCCTTTATCAGATAAGTAAATGCATATCTGGAAAAACAAACAGGACAACAAAGTCTCTTCTTAGAAAATCTCTGTGATTATGTCAACCAAGACCACCACTCTTCTCATTGCCGACCATCATGGTTACCTCAATCAAAAAGTCCTGAGTCATCCCTAGCAACCCCATGTGAACCATCCTCCTAGCCTGCCCTTTCCGTCACTTCCCATAAACATCAAATATGCAATGATGCCGCTGAAGCCCCCTCCTTTTGTGCTTTTATTATCTTCACATTTCCTGAACAGTTATAAGTGCCATGTGTCCTGGAAGTTTTTAGTTTATTTTTATATCTTCTGTTAAATTACACAAGATCATGGACAATGACATATGAACATTTGTATCTGCACACTTGTTACAGTGTTAGGTTAAGTTTTATAAAAAGGTGAATGACTGGAGATAAGTAGACAATCCATGGGTCATTTTTTTTTCACTCTATGAATTAATATGAGGTGGAGAGAATTTGTAATGTGTAATTGACCAAAGTTTCTTCATCAAGCGTTTTAATAAGAGCAGTAATCTATTTATGAGGATAGAGCACTCCTGACCTAAACACATCCCAAAAGACCACACCTCCCAATACTGCTGCTTTGGGGATTAATTTTAAACATAAAGTTTTAAGGGAAACAAAAACATGAAAACCATGCCTCATGTCCCCAATTCATTTTTAATTCCACACAAAATACAATCATTCCATCTACTAGACTCTATAATTCTAAACTCACTCCAGAATCAACTTTAAAATCTAACTTCAAAGTTTTGTCCAAACCTCATATGGGTGAAAGTCAAGGTATAATTCATTCTAATGCAAGATTTTCTTTAGCTGTGGATCTATGAAATCTAACACGTTATGTGTTTTTGAAATACAAAGGTGGGAAAGGCAAAGGACAGACATTGCTGTTTCAAAAGGGAGAAAGAGGCAAGAAGAAATAAATAACAAGTCCAAGTGTGTTATTAAAAAAAAAAAAAGACAGGCCATGCACCGTATCTCATACCTGTAATCCCAGCAGTTTGGGAGGCCAAGGCAGGTGGATCACTTGAGGTCAAGAGTTCAAATCCACCAGGCAATATAGTGAAACCCCGTCTCTACTAAAAAAAATACAAAAATACAAAAATTAGCCAAGCCTGGTAGCATTCACTTTTGGTCCCAGCTACTTGTGAGGCTGAGGCAAGAGAATCACTCTAGCCTGGGTGGCAGAGGTTGCAATGAGCTGAGAACACACCACTGAACTCTAGTCTGGGCAACAGACTGAGAATCCATCTCAAAATAAATAAATAAACAAAATTAACGGACAAAAACTGCTCAAATTTGAAAAAAGAAATGGACAAACACACTCAAGAACTTTAGTGGACTTTGACCAGCATAAATTTAAAGAAAACCAAAGTGAGACACAGTATAAAACTGTTAAATATCTCATAGAAAAAACTTCAAAAATTTCAAGAGAAAAAATATTAAACACATACAATTTAGGCCTGCTAATACTATCAACAGATGTATTTAAAGATATTTTGCAGTTCAGAGTGTGGGATGACATATTCAAGTTCAAAAAAAAAGAGAAAAATTACCAACCAAGAACATTATATATGGGAAAACTCTCATTGAAACATGAAGGTGAAATTAAGATGTTTTCAGATAAACAAAAGCCGGAGGAGTTTATGACCACTAGGATTGTTCTTCAAGAAATGCCAGAAAGTCCTTTGAAATTAAAGAATGAGAATACCAAAAAGCCATACAATAGTATAAAACTCTACTGTAAAACAAATATATAGAGAAATATAGCATGCTGTATTATTGTGATGTTGGTAAGTAATTTTAATTCCCTTATGGAATTTGACGCAAAATACACAAAAATATTTTATATGTATGTTAAAGAATACATCATATAAAAAGGCCTAATTTGTGACATCAAGAACAATGTGTGTGTTGGGAAAGACAGTCATGTGAAAGACTGGAGTTTTTATATGCTACTGGAGATAACATCAGATTAAACTAGATTGTTATAACTTTGAGACGTTTCATGTAATCTGTATAGTAATCACAAAGATAATACCTGTAGAATGTATACAAAAGAAAAATAAATAAAAACATATTAGTACAAAAATTAATTAGACAAAAAGGAAGACAGCAAGAAATAAAATAAATAAATAAAAGAACTACAAAAGAAACACAATACAATTAACAAAATGGCGGTAGTAACTCCTTAACTGCAAATAATAACCTTATAGGTAACAATGTTAAATTCTTCAATAACAGACACAAGGTCACTGAAAAAATAAAAATATAAAATCAAATAAATTCTGTTTATAAACTGTTTGTAAAACTAAAAATATGAAATCAAATAAATTCTGTTTAGTTAAACATAAACATGGATTGGTTTGAAAATGCAGGGATGGAAAATTATATTCTATATGGTAACCAAATCATCCTAAATAGCAACCAAAGTATAAAAAAGTTGGTCACACTTACATTAGACGATTAGACTTTAAGCAAAAAACTGTCATAAAGACAAACAAGGACATTATATAATAAAAATAAATCTCCAAGAAGATATCATAATTAAAATGTGCACATGTATCAGCAACTATTCCATACACATAACACAAATAATTACAGAATTAAAAGGAGAAATAGCCTGAGTACAGTGGATCACGCATGCTTGTAATCCCTGCCTCTTGGCGGGGGCTGAGGCAGGAGGATGGCTTGAGCCCAGGAGTTGAGACTAACCTGGACAAGATAGCAACACTTCGTCTGTGTAAAAAACAAAATTATAAATAAAAATAAAGGGAGGAATAGAGACCACCATCAAAATGATAGGAGATTTTAATAACGGAGAGGACAACCTGGTAGACCAAATGAAGACAGAGGATTGAGCAGGGAGTGATTCAACCAAATCTAGCAGACATTTAGAAAGGGTCTTCTCAACAACAGAATGAACGTGCTTCTGCTGCGCACATGGAACATTCTTGAGACTATATCACAAATCGGACCACAAAGAAATCAATTCAAGAAAATTAAAATCATACAAAATATCATTTACAACTAAAATGGAATTGAACTAGAAGTGAATACCAGAAGAAAAATTTAAAAATTTGCAAATACATAAAAATCAAGTAACATGCTCCTAAACAACATTATGGGTTAAAGAAGAAATCACAGTGAAAATTTCAACGTAACTGGAGACAAAGCATAACACAATTATTGAATGCATCTAAAGCTTGTATTCAATTGTAGTAGTAAATGTGCACATTAAAAAAATCTATCTAAATCAACCAGTAAATGTAACCAAACATAAGTAAAGAATAAAAATTTCAGCAGTTATAAATAAATAACAATTAAAAGCCATAGAAAAATCAATTAAAGTTTGGTTTTATTGAAAAGATTAAGAAAACTGACAAACAGTTAGATTAAAAGAAAAAAGAAGATATCTCAAACAATTAAATTCAGAAATAAAAGAGGAGCTATTACTACTGATGCCACAAAAGTAGGAAAAGAAGAGATTATAACAGTTTAATTCCAAGTATACGCCAAAAAAATGTGATAAGCTAAGAGATATAGACAAATGTCTAGAAATATAGATTATACTAAAAATAAACCATAAAAAGATCTGAATAGGCATATAAGTAGTAACAACAACCTCCCCTCAAAAAGCCCAGGCACGGATCACTTCATTAAATTATTTTTTTCAAAATGTTAAAGCAGGGTTAACACCAACCCTTCTTAAACTACTTCAGAAAAATGAAAAAGAGAAAACAATTTCCAACTTATTTTATGAGCCCAACATTAACACAACACCGAAACCCACAAAGACACTAAGGAAAAAAAAATACAACTACAAATCAATTTTCCTTTTGACTATTGATGTAAAAATTCTCCTCAGAACATTAGAACACCAAATTCAATAACATATTGTAAGGATTATACACCGTAACGAAGAAGGAGTTATCTCTCCAATGTAAGTATTGTTCAACACATGTAAATCAATCTAATTGTTTTTTATTTTTTTATTATACTTTAAGTTCTAGGGTACACGTGGACAACGTGCGCGTTTGTTACATAGGTTTACATGTGCCATGTTGTTTTGCTGCACCCATCCACTCATCATTTATATTAGATATTTCTCCTACTGCTATCTCTCCTCTAGCCCTTCCAGCCCCTGACAGGCCCCGTTGTGTGATGTTACCTGCCTTGTGTCCAAGTGTTCTCATTGGTAAATTCCCACCTATGAGTGAGAACATGTGGTGTTTGGTTATCTGTCCTTGTGATAGTTTGCTGAAAATGATGGTTTCCGGCTTCATCCAAGTCCCCGCAAAGGACAAAAACTCATCCGTTTTTATGGCTGTGTACTATTCCATGGTAGATACTTGCTGAATTTTCTTAATCAGTTCTATCATTGATGGACATTTGGGTTGGTTCCAAGTCTTTGCTATTGTGAATAGTGCTGCAATAAACATACGTGTGCATGTCTTTATAGTGGCATGATTTATAATCCTTTGGGTATATACCCAGTGATGAGATCGCTGGGTCAGATGGTATTTCTAGTTCTAGATCCTGGAGGAATGGCCACACTGTCTTCCACAATGGTGGAACGAATTTAAAATCCCACCAACAGTGTAAAAGCCTTAATATTTTTCCACATCCTCTCCAGCATCTGTTGTTTCCTGACTTTCAAATAATCGCCATTCTAACTGGCATGAGATTGTATCTCATTGTGGTTTTGATTTGCATTTCTCTGATGACCAATGATGATGAGCATTTTCTCATGTGTCTGTTGGCTGCATAGATGTCTTCTTTTGAGAATTGTCTGTCCATATCCTTTGCCCACTTTTTGATGGTGTTTTTTCTTGTAAATTTGTTTAAGTTTTTTGAAGATTCTGGATATTAGCCTTTTGTCAGATGGATAGATTGCCAACAATTTTCTCCCATTCTGTAGGTTGTCTGTTCACGCTGTTGGTAGTTTCTCTTGCTGTGCAGAAGCACTTTAGTTTAATTAGATCTGATTTGTCTATTCTGCCTTTGTTGCCTTTGCTTTTGGTGTTTTAGTCATGAAACCTTTGCCCATGCCTATATCCTGAATGGTGTAGCTTAGAATTTCTTCTAGGGTTTTTATGGTTTTAGGCCTAACATTTAAGTCTTTAATCCCTGTTGAATTAATTTGTGTATAAGGTGTAAGGAAGGAATCCAGTTTCAGCTTTCTACATATGGCTAGCCAGTTTTCCCAGCACCATTTATTAAATAGGGAATCCTTTCTCCATTGTTTGTTTTTGTCAGGTTTGTCAAAGATCAGATGGTTGTAGATGTGTGGTGTTATTTCTGAGGCCTCTGTTCTGTTCCATTGGTCTATAGATCTGTTTTGATATCAGTACCATGCTATTTGGTTACTGTAGCCTTGAAGTGTAGATTGAAGTCAGGTAGTATGATGCCTCCAGCTTTGTTCTTTTTGCTTAGATTGTCTTGGCGATATGGGCTCTTTTTTGGTTCCATATGAACTTTAAAGTAGTATTTTCCAATTCTGTGAAGAAAGTCATTGGTAGCTTGATGGGGATGGCATTGAATCTGTAAATTACCTAGGGCAGTATGACCATTTTCACAATATTGATTCTTTCTATCCATGAGCATGGAATGTTCTTCCGTTTGTTTGTGTCCTCTTTTATTTCGTTGAGCAGTGATTTGTAGCTTTCCTTGAAGAGGTCCTTCACATCCCTTGTAAGATATATTCCAAGGTATTTTATTCTCTTTGTAGCAATCGTGAATGGGAGTTGACTCATGATTTGCCTCTCTGTTTGTCTGTTATTGGTGTATAGAAACGCTTGTGATTTTTGCATATTGATTTCTTATCTTGAGACTTTGCTAAAGTTGCTTATCAGCTTAAGGAGATTTTGGGCTGAGACGATGAGGTTTTCTAAATATACAATCATGTCATCTGCAAACGAGATAATTTGACTTCCTAATTGAATACCTCTGTTTCTTTCTCTTGCCTGATTGCCCTGGCCAGAATTTGCAACACTATTTTGAATAGGAGAGATGAAAGAAATCATTCTTTTCTTGTGTCATTTTTGAAAGAGAATGGTTCCAGTGTTACTGATTTAGTATGATATTGGCTGTGGGTTTGTCATAAATAGCTCTTATTATTTTGAGATACGTTTCATCAATATGTAGTTTCTTGAGAGTTTTCAGCAGGAAAGATGGTTGAATTTTGTCAAAGGCCTTTTCTATATCTATAGAGATAGTCATGTGGTTTTTGTCATTGATTCTGTCTGTGTGATGGATTAAATTTATTAATTTGTGTATGTTGCACCAGCTTTGCATTCCAGGGATGAAGACTACTTGATCATGGTGGATAAGCTTTTAGATGTGGTGCTGGATTCCATTTGCCAGTATTTTTTTGAGGATTTTTACATTGATGTTCATCAAGGATATTGGTCTAAAATTCTCTTTTTTTTTTGTTTTGTCTCTGCCAGGGTTTGGTATCAGGATGATACTGGTCCCATAAAATGAATTAGGGAGGATTTCCTCTTTTTCTAATGATTGGAATAGTTTCAGAAGGAATGGTATGGTACCAGCTCCTTTTTGTACCTCTGGTAGGATTCAGCTGTGAATCCATCTGGTCCTGGATATTTTTTTGTTGGTATGCTATTAATTATTGCCTCAATTTCAGAGCCTGTTATTGGTCTATTCAGAGATTCAACTTCTTCCTGGTTTAATCTTGGGAGGGTGTATGTGTCCAGGAATTTATCCATTTCTTCTAGATTTTCTAGTTTGTGTAGAGGAGTTTATAGTATTCTCTGATGGTAGTTTGTATTTCTGTGGGATCAGTGATGATATACCATTTATCTTTTTTTATTGTGTCTATTTGATTCTTGTCTTTTTTCCTCTTTATTAGTCTTGCTAGTGGTCTATCAATTTTGTTGATAGTTTCAAAAAATCATCTCCTAAATTCATTGATTTTTTTAAGGGTTTTTTGTGTCTCTGTCTCCTTTAGTTCTGCTCTGATCTTTCTTGCCTTTTGCTTACTTTTGAGTGTGTTTGCTCTTGTTTCTCTAGTTCTTTTAATTGTGATGTGGGGCTGTCGATTTTAGATCTTTCCTCCTTTCTCTTGTGGGCATTTAGTGCTATAAATTTCCCTCTACACACTGCTTTAGATGTGTCCCAGAGATTCTGGTGTTTTTCTCTTTGTTCTCACTGGTTTCAAAGAACATCTTTATTTTTGCCTTCATTTCCTTATTTCCCCAGTAGCCATTCAGGAGCAGGTTGTTCTGTTTCCATGTGTTTGTGCTGTTTTGAGTGAGTTTCTTAATCCTAAGTTCTAATTTCATTGCACTGTGATCTGAGAGACAGTTTGTTGTGACATCTATTATTTTACATTTGATGAGGAGTGCTTACTTCCAATTATGTGAACAATTTTAGAATAAGTGCGATGTGGTGCTGAAAAGAATGTTTATTCTGTTGATATGGGGTGGAGAGTTCTGTAGATTTCTATTAGGTCGGCTTGTTGCAGAGCTGAGTTCAAGTCCTGGATATCCTTGTTATCCTTCTGTCTTATTGATCTATCTAATATTGACAGTGGAGTGTTAAATCTCCCATTATTATTGTGTGGGAGTCTAAGTCTGTTTGTAGGTATCTGAGGATTTACTTTATGAATCTGGGTGCTCCTATACTGGGTGCATATATATTTAGGGTAGTTAGCTCTTCTTGCTGAATTGATCCTTTTACCATTATGTGATGGCCTTCTTTGCGTCTTTTGATCTTTATTGGTTTAAATTCTGTTTTATCAGAGACTAGGATTGCAATCCCTGCTTTTTTAAAGTTTTTAATTTGTTTTGCTTTCCATTTGCTTGGTCGATCTTCCTTCATCCCTTTATTTTGAGCCTATGTGTGTCTCTGCATGTGAGATTGGTCTCCTGAATACAGCACTCTGATGGGTCTTGACTCTTTATCCAATTTGACAGTCTATGTCTTTTTATTGAGGCATTTAGACCATTTACATTTAAGGTCAATAATGTTATGTGTGAATTTGATCCTGTCATTGTTATGTTAACTCACTGTTTTTCCCGTTAATTGATGCAGCTTCTTCATAGTATCGATGGTCTTTACAATTTGGCATATTTTTTGCAGTGGCTGGTACCAGTAGTTCCTTTCCATGCTTAGTGCTTCCTTCAGGAGCGCTCTTAAGGCAGGCCAGGTGATGTCAAAATTTCTCAGAACTTGCTTGTCTGTAAAGGATTTTATTTCTCCTTCAATTATGAAGCTTAGTTTAGCTGGATATGAAATTCTGGGCTGAAAATTCTTTTCTTTAAGAATGTTGAATATTGGTCCCCACTCTCTTCTGGCTTCTAGGGTTTCTGCTGAGAGATCTGCTGTTAGTCTGATGGGTTTCCACTTGTGGGTAACCCGACCTTTCTCTCTGGCTGCCCTTAACATTTTTTCCTTCATTTCAACCCTGGTGAATCTATCAATTAATATCTTGGGGTTGCTCTTATCCAGAAGTATCTTTGTGGTGTTCTCTGTATTTCCTGAATTTGAAGGTTGGCCTGCCTTGCTACGTTCGGAAAATTCTCCTGAATAATATCCTAAGGAATGCTTTGCAACTTGGTTCCATTCTCTCTGTCACATTTAGGTACACCAAGCAAACTTATATTTGGTGTTTTCACATAGTCCCATTTTTCCTGGAGGCTTTGTTCATTTCTTTTCACTCTTTTTACTCTAAACTTTTCCTCTCACTTTATTTTATTAATTTGATCTTCAATCACTGATATCCTTTCTTCCACTGGATTGAATCAGCTATTGAAGATTGTGCATGTGTCACACAGATCTTGTGCCATGGTTATCAGCTCCATAAAGTCATTTAAGGTATTCTCTACACTGCTTATTCTAGTCAGCCATTCTCTGACCTTTTTTCAAGGTGTTTAGCTTCCTTACGATGTGTTCGAACATGCTCCTTTAGCTCGGAGAAGTTTGTTATTACCAGCCTTCTGAAGCCTCCTTCTGTCAACTCGTCAAAGTCATTCTCCCTCCAGCTTTGTTCCATTGCTGGTGAGGAGCTGCAATCCTTTGGAGGAAAAGAAGTGCTCTGGTTTTTAGGATTTTCCGCTTTTCTGCTCTGGTTTCTTCCCATCTTTGTGGTTTTATCTACCTTTGGTCTTTGATGTTGGTAACCTACAGATGGGGTTGTGATGTGGAAGTCCTTTTTGTTTATGCTGATGCTATTCCTTTCTGTTTGTTAGTTTTCCTCCTAACAGTCAGGTCCCTCAGCTGCAGATCTGTTGGTGTTTGCTGGAGGTCCACTCCAGACACTGTTTGCCTGGGTGTCAACAGAGGAGGCTGCAGAACAGCAAATATTGCTGCTTGATCCTTCCCTGGAAGTTTCGTTGAAGAGGGTCTCCCACCTGTATGAGGTGTCTGTTGGCCCTTACTAGAAGGTGTCTCCAAATTAGGCTACATGGGGTTCAGGGACCCACTTGAGTAGGCAGTTTGTCCATTCTCAGAGCTCAAACACCATGCCAGGAGAACCACTGCTCTCTTCAGTGCTGTCAGATGGGATGTTTAAGTCTGCAGAAGTTTCTGCTGCCTTTTATTCAGCTATGCCCCGCCCACAGAGGTGGAGTTTATAAAAGCAGTAGGCTTTGCTGAGCTGTGAGTGGCTCTACCCTGTTCAAGCTTCCTGGCCACTTTGTTTACCTACTGAAACCTCAAAAATTGTGGATTCATCTCCACATGCTCAGCTGCAGCATGAAGGTTAATCTCAGACTGCTGCACTAGCAGTGAGCAAGGCTCTATGGGTGTGGGACCCAATGAACCAGGCACAGGAGAGAATCTGCTGGTCTGCCAGGTGCTAACACTGTGTGAAAAATGCTGTATTTGGGTGAGAGTGTCCTGTTTTTCCAGGTACTGTCTGTCATGCCTTCCCTTGGCTAGGAAAGGAAAATCCCCCAAACCCCTTGCACTTCCTGGGTGAGTTGATGCCCTCCCCTGCTTCAGCTCACCCTCCATGGGATGAACTCACTGTCCAACCAGTCCCAATGAGATGAATCAGGTACCTCAGTTGGAAATGCAGAAATCACCCATCTTCCATTGATCACACTGGGAGCTGCAGACCAGACCTCTTCTTATTTGGCCATATTGGAATGAGAGTTTAAATCAATCAATTTAATATATCATATTAACAGAGTCAAAGATATAAACCACACAATCATCTCAAATAATGCATAAAAGTCAATTGACAATATTAATCATCTTTTCAAGATAAAAAAACACCCAATAAACTAGAAATAAAAGGAAACTAACATAACAAAAGATATGTAAATAACTCATCACCAACTGAGTTCAACAGCTCATGCCTATAGTCCCAACAGTTTGGGTGGCTGAGGTGGGTGGATGATTTTAGGTCAGGAGTTCCAGACCAGCCTGACCAACATGGTGAATCCCTGTCTCTACAAAAAATGTTAACATTAGCTGGACGTTGTGGTGTATGCCTGCAGTCCCAGCTATCAGGGAGGCTGAGGCATGAGAACAGCTTGAACTTGGGAGGTGGAGGTTGCAGTGAGCCCAGATCATGCCACTGCACTCCAGCCTGGATGAGAGAGCAAGATCCTATCTCAAAAAAACAAAAACAACAACAACAACAAAAAAACCAAAAACAATCATCACTAATATTATACTGAATTCTGAAGTGTGGAAATTTTATCCTCTAAGATTAATAATAAGGCAAGATATTCACTGTTGCCACATCTATTCAAAACTAGCAGTGAAGGTTCTGGCAAAACAACTAGGCAACGAAAGAAAGAAAAGATCCACATTATAAAGGAAGAAGTAAAATTACCTTTTACTTATGATATGATGTTAGATACAAAAAATCCTATATGCTGAAAACAGTACCTGTTAGAACTAATAGTTGCATTTAGCAAAATTGCAGAATACAAAATTAAGTGTGTTTCTCTTCATTACAATGTACAATCCAAGTTTTTAAAATTCCATTGAAAACAGCATTAAGAAGAATATACTTTGGAATAAACAAGCAAAGAGATGTAAGACTTAAGTATACTAAGTCTTAAGTATACTAGAAGTTGCAAGATGTTGCTGAAGAAAAGTCACAAACAATGGGGAAGATATTCTATATTTATAGATTAGACAATTGAAAAGATATCCCATATTCATAAATTAGAAACCAATTTTCTTTAGTCTATACTAATGAAATCAACAGATTAAATGCAATAACTATATAAATCATAACAATATTTACTTGCAGAAATACAAAATTCTAAAACCTGTGAAATTTCAAGACTGAAAATAGCCAATTAAACTTGTAAAAGAATGTCAAGTGGGGAGCCCTCACAATTTTTAAATCAAAAACTAATTGTAGTGCTGTTGAACTCTTTTCAAATGTGGCATTTTGAGGCCAGGTTCTATGGCTTATACATGTAACCTCAGCACTTTGTGAGGTTGAGGTAGGAGGATTCCTTGAACCCAGGAGTTCAAACCACACTGGGTATCATAGTGAGAACACACATCGCTACAAAAAAAATGAAAATTAAAATTAACCTGGCAATGTGACATGAAACTGTAGTCTCAGCTATTCCAGAGGGTGAGGTGAGAGGATTGTTTAAGACTGGGAGAGCAAGGCTGCAGTGAGCTATGGTCGCACCAGTGCACCCCAGCCTGGATGACAGAGAACCTGTCTCAAAAAGTAAAAAGGAGAAAATGTAAAAGGAAATGTATTAAATCAAGACATGTGGACATAGTAAATAATAGAGACACCCGTCTCCATATAAGCCTTGTATGTATAGTCAAAATGATCTTCAACAAGGGTGCAAAGGCCAACCTATGGAGAGGGAATAGCCCCCTTTAACAAAAAACGGTATGAAGACCTGCTAACAACATGTGAAATATAGAAGTCAGAATTGTACTTTATACTATATTTTTTTAAAAACTCAAAATGTATAAGTCTGAAAGCCTTACACAAAAATTTAAGGGAAAAATATCCAAAATTATGCCATGGAATTTGGCATTGGGTTCTTGGCTGGCAGCAGCCCCACATCCCTGGAGCATCCATCCGCTCACCGCTGCCTGGTGCTGGGTCCTTCCACACCTGTCACACTGCTTTGTGAGGGGCTCTGAGGGGCACGAGCCAGGACAGCACGCCGAGCACAGGGCACAGGCCGGGCGTTCTTGGGCTATTCGAGGGCAGGCTGTCCCCATGACCGCCTCAGGCGTCAGAGGGAGGACAGCTTGATCCGAGTCTGCGGAAGGAGGAAGAAGCTCGTTTCCTCAGCCAGCAGGGACACAGAGGCAGATGCGGGACACAGGGACACAGGGGTGGTTGCCATAAAAATATACGGCATATATTTTGAAGCATGGCCGCAATTTGAATAATTAGAATATCTAAAAACTCCAAAGATTGTTATGCTGAAACTGCACCAAAATTCATCATTCCAGTGACTACAGGGAATTTTTAATAGTTGTTATTTTTATAATAAAATTAAACTTTAATGAAATAACTGACTTTCAAACTTCAGCAAGAGGACAAATATTCAGCCAGAGGTATCAGTTCCCGGTTTTTGCTCTGGGTCCTCTCTGCTCTTCCACAGCCCCTCCTGCATCACCCAGGTCTAAGGGGCCACCTGGCCTGGCCTGCGTCCCCTCATCCCTCCCCTTCCCCACCCAGCTCCTGCAGCGCCCTCCTGAGGCAGAGGCGGTGAACCGTCCAGAGCGGGAGGCTCCCTCACCCAGGGCAGCACACCTCCGCCCCTCTCCGCACCTGCCCAGCCCCTGGCAAAGGAATCGCCTGGTCCTGGCCCGCTGCCCGCCCCCCAATGCCTGCCCTGTGCCTGCAACGGCGACGCTGCCAACAAGAGGTGCCAGAGGCTGCGGCGCAACCCGCCCAGAGCGCAGGGTCCCACTCACCTGGGAGCGAGGGCACGTCCCTCCCGGTAGGCGATGGAAATAAGATTGTTTCCTTATTTATTTTACTTAAAACTGGTAGAATGTTACTATTATATGAAGAACCCTTGACTCTGTCAGTAAATTTGAGCAAACGTTTATTAGTTTTTGTCAGTTTAACTAGTTCTTTTGTTTCTATTATTAACGTGAAATTTAACTTTATCTGAAATCAGTAAGATACAGAGAGATTTTAATGACAAGTGAATATTTTTTTTCTCAGGGGGAACTGAATTTTGAATTGAATGGATGAATTGTGAATTAAATGAATGAATTCATTACCAAGGTAGAGAGGACACTAACCAATCGACAGTTTTAATCAGTCTATATTCCCTCCCTCCTCCCTCTTTGTTTTTTGTTTCTTTGTTGGTTTCTTTGTTGGTTTTTGAGACAGAGTTTTGCTCCGTCTCCCAGGCTGGAGTGATGTGGCGCGATCTTGGTTCACTACAACCTCCGTCCCCCGGGTTCAAGCGACTCTCCGCCTCAGACCCCCGAGTAGCTGGGATTACAGGCGCCAGCCACCATGCCCAGTTAATTTTTGTGTTTTCATCAGAGGCGGGGTTTCACCACATTGGTCAAGCTGGTCTCAAACTCCTGACCTCGGGTGATCCACTCACCTTGGCCTCCCAAAGTGTTGGGATTACAGGCGTGAGCCACCAGTCCCGGCCCCTCCTGCCAATCTGTATTATGACCATCTGTACCCAGCATTTAGCTCCCACTTATGAGAGAGAACATGCGGTATTTTGTTTTTGCTTTTGCATTAGCTTGCTGGAAACAATGCATCCATGTTGCTTCAAATGGCATAATTTTTTTTATGGCTGTATAGTATTCCATGAGTCTTTATCCAGATCACCACAGCTGGACGCCTGGGTTAAGTCTATGTCTTTGTGATTGTGAATACTGCTGTGATAAAAATACGGCTACATGTGTCTTTTTGGTAGATATTTATTTTCTTTCGGATATATACCCAGTAATGGGGTTACTGGGTTGAATGGTAGTTCAACTCTCAGTTCTTTAAGAAATTCCAAACTTGCTTTCCACAGTGGCTGAACTAATTTACAGTCCTTCAGAAAGTGTATAAGTGTTCTCTATTCTCTAAATCTTCACCGATATGTCTTTTTCTTTTGACTTTTCAAAAAAAGCCATTCTGACTTGTGTGAAATGGTATTTCATTTCGGTTTTGATTTGCATTTATTTAATAAATAATGATGATGAGCACTTTTACATATGTTTGTTGGGTGCTTGTGTGTACGTCTTCTTTTGAGAAGTGTCTGTTCATGTCCTGTTGCCTACTTTTTAATGTAGTTACTTGCTGCTTGCTTGTTGATTTGTTAAGTTCCTTATAGGTTTTGAATAATAGACCTCTGTTAGATGCGTAGTTTGTGAATATTTTCTTTCATTCTGTGGGTTATCTCTTTACTACCTTGATAGTTTCTCTTGTTGTGGAAAAGTTTTTCAGTTTAATTAAATCCCACTTGTAATTTTTGTTTTAGTTGCAATTGCCTTTGAGGACTTAGCCATAAATTATTTGCCAAGGCCATTATCAAGAAAAGTATTTCCTAGGAGTCTTATAGCTTGAGATTTTACATTTAACTCTTTAATCCATCTTAAGTTAATTTTTGTATTTGGTGAAATATGGGGGTCTAGTTTTATTCTTCTGCATATGGCTAGCCAGTTATCCCCGCATTATTTATTAAATAAAACGTCTTTTTCCCGTTGCTTGCTTTTATCAACTTTGTTAAACATGTGATGGTGGCAGGCATGTGGACTTAGTTTCTAGTACTCTAGTCTGTTCCATTGGTCTATGTGTCTGTTTTTCTACCAGTACCATGTTGTTTTGATTACTATAGTCTTCTAGGATAATTTGAAGTCATGTAATATGATGTCTCTAGCCTTAGTATCGCTTTGGCTTGGCTATTCAGACTCCTTTTAGGTTCTATATAAATTTTAGATGTTTTCTATTTTGTGAAAAATGACATTAGTAGTTGGATAGGAAAAGCATTGAATCTGTAAATCGCTTTGAGCAGTATACTCATCTACACGCAGATGATACTCCAGTATATGTTCTGTGGTTGATGAGTGAAGTGTATTGTAATTCCAAATGGTCAAGCATTGAATTTAAATGCAGAATTTCTTTATTTGTTTTGTGCATCAATGATCAGTCTAACACTGTCATTGGGGTGTGTTCCAATCTGTGTGCTCCAATGTTGGCTGCATTTCTATTTAGAATATATATATATTGCATATATATTTAGAATATATTAAAATATATTTTACTTACTGGTACTTCACTCACTTTTATTAGTTGGATGCCATCATGGGGGCAGTTTGCCTCCATTCTCCTTCCCGCGATCTGGTGTCTCCTTCATGATTCTGGTGGATTCCTATTCTTCTCCTTAAATTAAAGCTCAGAGAGTTGACATTTAGGCACTATTGTGCTATGTCCATGTGGCTGAAGCATGCTTAAAGTCTCTAATCCATCACCTTGAAAAAAAAATTTAATCTAAATTTGAGTTTAGAAAAGGAAAATTGTATATTTTATTAAGTGGTTGTTATTCTCGAGCTAAAAGATTAATCTCATAAATACACATATTTATCTTCAGTGCCAGAACAAAATAATTAATAGGTGCCACCAACATGTATCAGCACAGTCATATTGTTTGTGTTTTACTATCATTTTGGATACAAGAATAGTAAGAAAAAAATTGACTTTAAGACACAATGGTATCCACATTATAAGAATTGTAGTAGTTGGCTCAAAAACTGGTGTCTTTCTCCAATGGATCCCTGGAGGTATTTGGAGCTAATCTTGGACAGAAGAACACCATGGTTCCCATGGACTGGAGTTGAGAGATAACAAAAGATACAGTTAAATTTGAACTTCAGATAAATAATAGATAAAATTTAGTGTATTTACATTTAAAGTATTGCACACACATATTGCATGCAAGTATGCAGATATCATAATACAAAATTATTACTTTTTTCACAATCTTGAACTTAAGTATATTCTATATGATTATTTGCTGAATCTTGTAGCTCCACCATGAAAATAATCATGGGTTTTGGAAAATAAGATATGTACCTGGAGAAGTCATATAGAATTAAAATTTATAGAATTCATATAATTTGGTCAGAGTGTAAAAGAGTGTAATCAGCTCTTAATAAATACATTCGAAATGTAAAATCTGAATACAAACCTCAGCAGTCACTGTAAGAAGTGACAATTAAGCTAAAGTGAATCCCCTGACCACTCTCAGAAGACACAAAATGCATTCGAGACCAGCCTGGCCAACATGCAAAACCACGTCTCTACTAAAAATATAAAAATTAGCCAGGTATGGTGGTGTGCACCTGCAATCCCAGGTGCTTGATAGGCTGAGGCAGGAGAATCACTTTAACACCAGAGGCAGAGGTTACAGTGAGCTGAGATCACACCATTGCACTCCAGCCTGGGCAACAAGAGCAAGACTCCGTCTCAAAAAAAAAAAAAAAAAAAGGAGAGAACAGATAATGCATATCAGTGTGATCATTATTATGACTTCACTTTAGGCTATTCTCCATAGAATAATTTCCAAAGTATGTGATCATCATGGATAATGGTGGAGAAGATGACATAATTAATGAATCTTTATGTTATAGGTTATCTCTTAGGTATTAAATCTATGTTGGATAAAGAACATCTGAAGTGAGATTGCTATTATTTTGAAGATAATATGAAATTATTTTCTGCAAGTTGCATTTGGTCACTGTGAGACAACTTACTGATGCGTGGAAAAATGCCAACCACCATGATTTACATATAATTTACATTACAAAATTTTAGAAGAGAAACCAAACTCTTTGAGGGATTTTAAAGAGGATCATTTTGAGCTTATATGAATGACTGTGGCCCAGGGAATCGCAGGTTTAAGGAGTCCTGAGAAACTGCATGCAAAGCAGTGGAATTACAGTTGATTTTCCATTTTATAGAGGGAGAAATTATAGGGGAATACATAAATGAATACACAGAAGGTATACATTCATTTGTCCCAAAAAAGATTCTTTGAAAGATCAAGCCTTTCACTATATTGACTGAGCAAAATATGGAAGACTAATTATTAAAATAATAAATGAAAGCTGAGCCATTACTACCAACTTTACAGAAATACAAAAGGATTACAGGAGTATACTGTGAACAACTGTCTAACAACAAATTAGGTGCCCTGGATGAAATGGAAGAATGGCTAGAAAGACACAAACTACCAAAGTGGCTCAAGAAGAAAGAGAAAATCTGAATAGACCTATAACCTAGGAGATTGAATTCGTACTTGGAAGCGATTAACAAAGAAACATTTATCACCAAATAGCCGCATTAACTACTGAGTCAACCTAACATTTAAAGAAGAATTAATACCATTTCTTCTCAAACTCCTCTGACAAAATATATGAAGAAGGAATACTTGCTAATTCATTTTTTGATAAAAGCATTATCCTTATACCAAAGCCAAAGAGAGCACAAAAGAGAGAACTACAGCACTATATCCCTTATGAATATATAAGCAAAAATCTCAGCAAAATACTAGCAATACTAGCAAAATACTAGCACCAATATTGTATAATGAAAGGATTGTAAACTATCACCCTGTGAGATTTATCCCCAAAATGCAAGGGTGGCTCAACATATAAAAAATCAATCAGTGTAATACACTGTCACAGTAAAATGAATAAGCGCGTGATTATTTCAATTGATGTAGAGAAAATGTTGATGAAATATAACACCTTTCTATAATGAAAATACTAAATAAACTAGGCATAGAAGGGAACTTCTGCAACATGACAATGGGATGTATAAAAAACCAACACTTAATATCATGATCAATGATGAAACACTGAAAGCTGTTTTCCTAACATCTAGAACAAGACAAGGATGGTGTATTTGCCACTTGTATTCAACGTAACACTGGCAGTTCTAGCCAGAGCAATTAGGCAAGACAAAGAAATAAAAAGCATCTAAATTAGAAATAAAAAATAGGAGTAAAATTATATCTACACATGATCATATGTGTATAAAGCTCCAAACAAAACACCAAACCATTTGTAACTAATAAAAGAGGCAGGATCCAAAACAAACATACGCAAATGAGCTATATTTCTATATAGTTGTAAAGAACTATGAAAACATTTTAAAAATTCCATTTATAATAGCATCAAAGAATAAGTTATTCAGGCAGAAATCTAACCATGATGGTATACACAAAACTTTGCTGAAAAAAACTAAAGAGAGTGGAAATAACTGGAAAGACATTCTGCGTTCACGGGTTGTAAGACAATATTGTTAAGATGACAATACCATCTAAAGTAATCTACAGATTCAATGCAATACCACAAAAATTCCAAAGGCATTTTTGCAGAAACATAGAAACTTATTCTAAAATCATGCAAAAACTCAAAGGATCTGACAGACAAAACAGTCTTGAAAAAGAATATTGGAAAACTCACATTTTTCAGTTTCACAGCCTACTACAAATCTACAGTAGTTAAGAGAGTGTGGTACTGGCATAAGACCAATAGACTTTTAGACCAATAGAATAGAACAGATTTGAGATCCTACAAATTAGTGTTCACATATACGGTCAATGACTGTTCAACAAGGTGGCCAAGTCTAGTCAAGGGAGGAAAGAACAGTCTCTTCAACAGCTGGATGTCAGTGCACAAGAGAGAAGTTAGACCCCTACCTTGCAGTATACACAAAAATTAATTTTAAATTAATAAAAGACTTAAATGTAAGGACTAAAAATATGTAACTCTTAGAAGAAACCACAAGGTAAACCTTTATGACCTTTGAGTTTTAAGTGTATTTTGAAATATGACAGAAAAGCACAGATAACAAAATAAAATACACGTAAATTAGATTTAATCAAAATCTAATTTTGATCGAAAGCGCGCCCAGCCTGAGGGCCCCCACGCCGTGCCTCCCGCCCACTCCTCCACCTGAGGGAGATCGGGGCCGCTGGCACGGGCACCGCGCAGTCACCCCATGCGGAGTTGAGCGGCGGGTTCTCAGTTCTCGCTCCTGTGCAGTTGCTGCCGCCGGGCAGAATGCCTGGTTTGGCCACAGCCACTGGGACACCTGGCCCTGGTTCTGCAATGCTGGGAGCGCGAGGGGGCTCGGGGGTTGTCAGGCAGCTGCTGCCTGCACACAGAGAGCGACTGCAGCTTGGGCGCCCAGGTGGCGGGGAATGGTCTGGGTGGCCTCTGGAATGAGTACGCGCCAGGCCTGAGGACCCCCCTGGTGGTGCCACCTGCCCCGCTGCTGGGCGCCTCCCTGCGCCTGCGCCGGCGCTGGGCCTTTGCGAGGGCGGAGCTGCGTTCTCCTCAGCACAGACCTGAAGAGCATCGTGAGGGCGGAGCTGAGTTCTGCTCAGCACAGACTTTGGGGGCACTGCCTCGCTTTGGGACAACTCGGGGCCGCATCGACGGTGAATAAAATCCTTCCTGTTTGTAGCCCTGAATAATCAGGGTCAGAGACCAGTTAGAAGGGTTCAGTATGGAAAACGGGAAACCAAAAGCCCCTCTGAATCCTGCCCACCGAGGTTCTCCCCAGCCAAGGCGAGGCGGCCGCAGTGCGAGATCCACACCACGGCCTCGGAAGACAAATGCAGCATTCCTAATGCAGACATGACACCCAAAATATGACACCCCCATTGCTCATGTAACAAGCACCTGTAAAGCTAATGCACTGCCTCAATACAAAAATATTAACATAAGATCCGCAATCCCCTCGCTGCCGTGCAGTCCTAAGACAGCAGTCATAATAATCAACATTGACATAGTCAATACAAACGTAGTAACGAACCTAGGGTTAAGGTTGGTGTTAGGGTTAGGGGTTAGGGGTTAAGTTTAGGGTTGGGGTTGGAGATAGGGGTTGGGGTCAGAGTTAGGGGTTAGGAGTCAACGTTTAGAGTTAGGGGTTAAGAGAGGTTAGGGGTTAGGGATTAGGAGTTAGGGTTGGGTTAGGGTGAGGGTAAGGGTTGTGGTTAGGGGTTAGGGTTAAGGGTTAGGGTTGGGGTAACGGTTAGTGTCAGGGATTAGGGGTCATGGTTAGGGGTCAGGGGTCAGGGCTCAGGGCTCAGGGTCAGGGTCAGGGGTCCCACTCTGTGGGTTGGCTGTTTACTCTGCTGACTGTTCCCTTTGCCATGCAAGAGCTCTTTAGTTTTATTAAGTCCCAGCTATTTATCTTTGTTTTTATTACATTTGCATTTGGGTTCTTGGTCTTGAAATCCTTGCCTATGCCAATGTCTAGAAGGGTTTATCCCGTGTTATCTTCTAGAATTTTTATAGTTCAGGAATTGGGTTTAAGTTCTTAATCTACCTGGAGTAGATTTTTGTATAAGGTGAGAGATGAGAATGCAGTTTTATGCCCCTACATGTGGCTCGCCAATTATCCCGACATCATGTGTTGAAAAGGGTGTCCTTTCCCCACTTTACGTTTTTGTTTACTTTGTCGAAGATCAGTTGGCTGATTATACTTAGGCATATGTCTAAACAAGACATGTATAAATCTGTATGCAGAAAATCATGAAACACTATTGCAGGAAAATACAGAACACTTAAATGAAGGGACTTGTTATATTAATGAACTGGAAAACTCAATGAGATAAAGACAGATCTACTGATTTAACATAATGTCAATGAAAATGCCAGCTGAATTTTTGGTAGATATAAATAAGCCGATTCTAAAATGCATATGGAAAGGCAAAGGAACCAGAATAGCTAAAAACAATTTTGGAAAAAAAGAATAAATTTGGAGGAATCAAACTATCCTGTCTTAAGATTTACTATCAAGCTACAGTAAAAATGTTATCTTGGTACTGGTGAAGAGAGACACACATAGATCAATTTAGCAGAACTTGGTGCAAAAATAAACCCAAATAAGTAGTGTTGGGATGGTTGGTCATTCATATGTAAAGAAATAAACCCCAACTTAGCCATCGCATATTGTTAAAATGTTAACTCACAATGGATCACAGATTTAAGTGTAAAACCATAAAACTTCTAGAACAAGAGAAAATCTTCATGACCTGGGGCTAGGCAGACTTCTTAGATATGACATCAAAAGCACAATTCAAAAAAGATAACATTGATAAATCAGATGTCACTAAAATTAGAAATTTTGTTCTGCAAAAGACACTATTAAGAGAATGAAAAGAAAAGCTGCAGGCTGAGAAGAAACATTTGCAAATCACTCATCCAACAAAGGACTTATAGTCAGAATATATAAATAGCTCTCAAAAATCAACAATAGGAAAAATATTACCCATTGTAAAACTGGGCAAAGCATGCATACAGACACTTCCGCAAAGAAGATATAAGGATGGCAAAGAAACAACAACAAAAAAGTAATATCTGCTGACCACCATTAGCCACTAGGGAAATGTAAATTAAACTCACAAAGCTTAGAATGGCTAAAATAAAAAAATAAGGAAAATACTAAGTGCTGATGAAGATGTAAATAAACTGGAACTTTCTACATCATTGGTGAGAATGCAAAATGGTACAGTTACTACAGTTTGGCAGTTTCTTATAAAGTTAAACATGCATTTCCCATATGACCCAGTAACCCTACTCCTGGCTTCGTATCCTACAGAAATAAGCACAAAAAAACTTACATGAATGTTTATATCAGCTGTATTCAGAAATGCCAAAAAGTGGGGGAAAATGTCGATCAACCAGTGAATAGATGAACTATGATATATCCATAAACTGGATACTTCTGTTAACCGGAAGTAAACAGAAATGAAGTATTGATACGTATAACAACTTGGATGAATGTCAAGAGCAATTTGCTATGTAAAAGAATCCGGTCTCAATCTTACATATAGCGTCAGTCCATTTATATGACATTCTCGAAAAGACAAAGCTATAGAGTTTTAGTGCTTATGGTAGTTGCCAGTGGTTACAGGTATGGTGAGGGGTAATTATGAGGGAAGACATGAGCAGAGTTTTTGGGGTAATGGAAATGTTCTTTTTCTGACTATGATAGTCGTTACACAAACTATGCCTGTGTTGTAAAGAATTGTACCCCCAAAATAACAAAATAGTCAATTTTACTGTGGAAACAATTTTTAAAAACCTGTTTTAAAAACCTGGAATCACAATCTCAGTTATAAGGCATGGTCTATCAATGTTGCTATCATTTCTAACAACTTGTTTCTTAGGAATTTTTTTAGATTATCAAAACATAACCAATCATTGCTCTTCAACTCTTCAATACTCTGAAATAGTTGGTGGATTATATAACCTACCAATATTAAGTGAGATTAAGGAATCTATCCAGGGGTTATTTCTATTCTATTTTGATACCTAGTTCCAATTCTACACTGCAAATCCTTGATGCCAGCTGTCTGTTGAGTAGCTACTCTAACCATAAACACTTATCAACTTTGTACGATGTGCTGGACACATAGAGAAAAATATGACATGGTCCCAGAAATAGAAGAACTTTCAGAGTATGGATTTAGATAAAGAGAAATAAGAAACAAGGAGCTATAAAACTTAAGCAAGGCAAACTCTACACTGGAACAAAAAATTCATCACCATCCTTCTCCAAGGTACAACTCTCTTGCGTCCCCTAGCGTCCTCAAGTAAGGACCATTCTGTAAGCTGCAACGAATGAAAACCTTAGAGTAGCTGTTGGCATTTCCCTTTCACGGTCTTGGATACAAGCAATTTATGATCATCAATGTTTGACAATTATGACAATCAATCAAACAATATTATTCTAAGTCAATGTTAGAGATTTGGTTTAAAATACTGAAACAAAAAAAGGGGCAGGGAGTTGATCAGAGACTGGCAAATATTAACAAAGCTTGAAGCTGGGAGATGCTTCCACAGAATTATTTTAGTCGTATTACATTTGGCTATGCTTATACATTTCCATAGTAAAAACTTAAGGGAAAAATAAAAGCTATGAAGCCTATTTGGTTAAACACGGGTAAAAATCCAAAAAGAAGTCTACTGGAAGAGGAAAACATTGAATTAATATTGTTATTGTTATATCTTGTGGTTAGCATAATTAAATTTTTTCTTTTAATCTTTCTATACTTTCTTAATCTTTTACAATATGCAATCATTTATATAATCAGAATATGAACTGTAAATATTTCAAATAAAATTAAATTACAGATAACTACAAAAAAATAAAAAATTCAAAGCTCATTAACCTCGCTTTTACTGTCCTCTAGAAAAATCCAAACATGTCTTCTGAAGCTGACACTAAACACATCAAGAACTAAGGCAATGGATGGAAACTATCTGAATTCAAATCCCAGCTCAGGCTCTTACCACCTGGGTGACCTAAAGGTAAACCACCTATGCTGTGTGACTGTTTGATTATCTTTTTTTTTTTCTTTTTTTTCTTTTATTGTAATTATTATTATTATTATTATTATTATTATACTTTAGGTTTTATGGTACATGTGCCCAATGTGCAGGTAAGTTACATATGTATACATGTGCCATGCTGGTGCACTGCACCCACCAACTCGTCATCTAGCATTAGGTATATCTCCCAATGTTATCCCTCCCCCCTCCCCCCAACCCACAACAGTCCCTGAAGTGTGATGTTCCCCTTCCTGTGTCCATGTGTTCTCATTGTTCAATTCCCACCTATGAGTGAGAATATGCGGTGTTTGGTTTTTTGTTCTTGCGATAGTTTACTGAGAATGATGATTTCCAATTTCATCCATGTCCCTACAAAGGACATGAACTCATCATTTCTTATGGCTGCATAGTATTCCATGGTGTAGATGTGCCACATTTTCTTTTGATTATCTTTAAGATGGGAATGGTGGCACCCAACCCAGCCTCAAAAGGCTCTTGTGAGGATTAAATATGTTAATTAATATCAAACACTTAGAATGAACAGCACTCAATGTTTAAATACTATCTTTATTACTCATGCCCAAGTACTCCCTCATCCATTTCTGCATTTATTGAACAAATATCAGGGTATGTTCGAGCAGAATTTGCTAATGAATGAAGGAAATATCGTCTCCCCTGGGAAGAAAGGATGTTAAGTACTACTCAAGTGAGACTCCACTGCCAAGTGCCAAAGGGTCATTCCCTCCTTCTCCCTGCAGCCTTTTACAAGAAGTCAAGGCTAAAGAAGGAAAGGAGGATGGAAGAAATCAGAACTCCTGCATGAATTACAGTGGACTGCCCAGACAGCCCGGAGTGATCCTCTCCTAAAGAAAAATCTCTCAGTGATCAGAAAAGGGCCAGGGATACTCTCCAGCTGGAGCTCTGACCCCATCCTGGGTTCACAGAAGCTTTCAGGGAACTGAGTCCTTCTCAGAAAATTAAAAAGTGCTAAAAACAAGAGGTCCATCTTCTACCACCTGTCAGGCTCTGTTCCAAATCTTTTCATTTAACTCTCAAAAGAACTCCATTAGATAGATACTAGCACCATTTTAAAGAAAAAGAAACATAGGCAGAGAGATTAAGATACTCGCTTTTTATTATACTGCTAGGAACTCGCAGAGCTGGCTGATGGTCGGGGGAAAGGGTTGGGGGTGTACAGAACCCAGGAGATCCCCAGTCCCTGCGATGTAGGATCCTGGAACCCTGGCTCTAAGTGGTGATGGGCCAGCTGCCCCACACTGCAGAAGGCTCATTCAAAGAAAACAAATCCCACCCTTCGCCGCAAGTGGATTCTCCTCCCCTAGAGCTACTGCCCAGTTGCTACTGGCCCCCAGCAAAACGAATATCAGTATGGACGGAAGGAGCAGGACGCAGAGCGGGGAGGGTCACCTTTGTGGGAGGAAAGAAGGCCGTGGCCTAGCGTATCTTGGGTGGAAGTGGCTCTGCCTACAGAGACCTCCTGGACTACGCTTCCCAGAATTCCCGACGGGATCAGGGAGACGGCCTCAGCCTCCTAGAGCGGAAGTTACCCGACTACATGGGGCTCCCAAACTACACTTCCCAGAATTCCTAGGAAAACTCTCCACTTCTCTGCCTGCCTAGGACGCAAGTTCCTGGTGCCAAGCTGAGAGCCTGGATCATATTTCACACGTGCCGGTCCCAAAGGAATTCCTTAACTCCCCCTTCCTGGAACCGAAATGCTTCCAAAGACAGAGAGCCCCTATATATATTTCTCTGTTTTCCCCAGAGGATCGTTCATGAAATGCGCCTTTCCTGGCGCGTGTGTCTCTGACCCTCTAGATCTTCTGGACAATTCCCGGAATTTCTTGCAGGGCAGCACTTCCCCTTAAGTCGTCTCTTTCTCGTTTGGATAGTCAGTATTTGTATAGTCACTATTCTCTTTTGGTTAGCCCTCTAATTTTATACTGCTAGTCCAGCTCTACTACCTTCTCCCTAGAGTTTGAATTTATTTTTCTTCAAACGCTACACAAACCCAAATAAACTCAACCAAAGCGGACTTTACCTAACTTCCTACCTACCTACCAAGAAAATATCCCATAAAGGAGAGAACGGAGAAGCTTGCAATACAGGAAGAAAAAAAAAAAAGAATTACAGAACGGAAGCGATGTGTGTGCTAAAAATGCAGGCACTTAAAGGAAATTGGGCTGATTTGTACTGGACACCGAATTTGAGGAATACAGGACCTCAACCTTTCTTTGACTGGATTGCTTTTTTATTCCATTTTGGTGTGGACGCGTCTGAAACTGATAGTGCTGCTGCTACCTACCATAATGTGTGTGTTGCAAGATCCACAAGAACGTGGATGCCAAGAATCCACAAAAAAACAGATGCAACCATTGATGAGACCATAAGCAGAAACAGCAAGTGTTTCCCACGTTTTCTCTGCTTTAATAAGGCAAATAGTAGGGCAGTACTGATATAGACAAAATGTTATTATTATGGGAAGTGATAAGTCCCTTGTAAAACCTTGAATTTTTTTTCTTCTTTGAGAAAAATCTATCACCTATCTTCACCCTGCTCTTGATATAGCAAATATTGTACGTTGTCTTATGGAGGATGATTCAGGGAGGACGGTGAACGGGTTGACTCAATCCAGAAAAGGAAGAGGAAAATAAAAAGACATAACGACCAATCTGTGAAAATGCTCAGTGGCTTAAGGCAGTATTAAGAGATGACACTATTTGATTCTTTATTTAACTCCTTTCCAAGGAAATGTTTTTGAAAATCCATACGGTTTACATATTAAAGAGGATCAATCTGATAATAGGTGATTTTTTTGATAAAATGAAAGGAAAATTGGAAAATAAAAGTGACAGAATAATACTTTGTATACTTCCACTTCCAGTAATAATAAAATGAGTGATTTGGAACAAACATCTAGCAGAGGAAAGGTGAGCAAACTTTTTAAATGTCAAAAGTCATCAAAAGACAAGATAATGGAGAAATGGTGGGCCAAAATTCAGAAAAGGTTGAAAGAGTCATGCATTTGGGGCTACTTTTCTCCTGGGGATGATGGTCTAGTCTAGGATCTGAAAAGCCTAGAAGTTCTGCAGCGCTTTTGACACCTATATGAAGCTGGGGGAACAAAAGATTCTAGCAAAAACTAAAATGAACATCTTTTCAAGCGCACATAAGATTTGTACAAATGAGTAAAATGATATGGGATTTCAAAATACTGAAATACTATGTTTTTGAATACAGTGAAATTTGGCTAGAAATCAATAAAAATACAACTAAATGATTCATGTGTGCATTTAATAAATATTATCTCATCTCCAAACCCACCATTCTTCACTCTGCTTCATGGGGCTGGAATGGGGGAATCTGCAGCCAATCTTTCCCGACCTCCACACCCCCAATCTGGTTCTGTGTTCGGCAACTATTAGCTGAAGAATATAGGGGTGGTGGGGGCAGGGAGATATACTATATCCTGTGCCTGCCAGCCAGCAGTACTTTTTCTTGTAGCAACTGCCTAATTTTCAGTTTTTCTAACACTTAAATACCTATTTCATCATGGCCCTTTATAAACATTTTTAAACAACTTCCCAAAGACTGACCCTTAGATGTCTAAGTCCTAAAACTACAGGGCCCTGTTTCTGAGCTCAGAGACAGCTGAACCAGCTGAACACTGGCCTCTCCTTAGAGATCTGAGCTTCAGGTGAGCATGACCTTCCTCCAAGCTTCTAAGTTTTAGTAATTCCTGTCTCTTCACTTTGTTTCCTCAGACCTCAGGTGGTTGCTGCTTGCTGCAGTTGCTACTTCCTGCAGTTGTTACTTCCATCATATATTAGAGATTTTTTTTTTTTTTTTGACAGGGGGTCGCTCAGTTCCCCAGGCTGAAGTGCAGTGGTGCCTTCTCGGCTCACTGCAACCCCTGCATCTCAGCTCCAAGCAATTCTCCTGCCTCAGCCTCCCAAGTAGCTGGGATTACAGACATGCACATCCACGCCCAACTAATTTTTGTATTATCAGTAGAGATGAGGTTTCACCATGTTGGCCAGGCTGCTCTTGAACTCCTGACCTCGTGATCCACCTACCTCAGCCTCCGAAAGTGCTGGGATTACAGGTGTGAGCCACTGCATCTGGACTAGAGTTCTTTTTCTGCTCTTTCAGAAATCTAGCTACCAACTCTACAATATGCTAATTTTTCTTTTCAAATAATTGGTAAGGTTTCAGTGGATCCTAAATTATAAACGTGTTTGGAAATTAATCAAACCACTTTTAAGTAATCCATAGATAAAAAGTATGGCATTGAAATCTGGTGTCATCAGTGAATTCTACCAAATATTTAAAGAAGAAATCATGTTAGTCTCAAAATTATTCCTGAGAATAACAAAGTAGGAAGCACTTTCCAACTAACTTCATGAGGCCACTATAATAACACTGACAAAATTTGTGAGAGGCTTCATTAGAATAGAAAATGACAGGTCTGGCTGGGCATGGTGGCTCATGCCTGTAATCCCAGCACTTTGGGGAGCTAAGGCGAGCAGATCATGAGATCAGGAGATCCAGACCATTCTGGCTAACACAGTGAAACCCCGTTTCTACTAAAAATACAAAAAAAAAAAAAAAAAGCCAGGTGTGGAGGCACGCGCCTGTATTCCCAGCTACTTGGGAGGCTGAGGCAGGAGAATCGCTTGAACCTGTGAGATGGAGATTGCAGTGAGCTGAGATCGTGCCTCTGCTCTCCAGCCTGGGTGACAGAGTGCGACTCCATCTCAAGAAAATAAAAGAAAAGAAAAAAGAAAGGAAAAGAAAATGACAGGTCTATCTCATCATAAATATACTTTCAAAAATCCTAAACAAAATGTTGCCAATGATATATAAAAGGGCAACACATCATGATCTAGGTATCAGAAACAGAAAAAGAAAGTTTACTTAATCACCCATTTGTCATAAGAAAATTTAGGCAACTAAGCAATAGTAAAGATCTACAAAAATGGCAACAAATATCAAAAGGAATAGTGAAATATTGAAAACATTTCCTCTACGATGGGTAACAAAATAATGATGTCCACTCCAACCATTTCTACTAAACACCACATTTGCTCCTTTATCCTGCAATCTTGCCAACTAATCTAATTAATTTTTATATTTTATGTGTAGATCTTTTGAATTTTATATGCATGCTCATGTTGACTTCAGATCTGCAACAAATGTGGCACTGCAGCACCATGGGAACAGGGAAAATATTCAATACATGTTGCTGTTAAATTGAGTATTGTGAAATAAAACTGAAATTGACCTATACCTCCCACTATATGCAACAATCTAAGGCTGGTGGATTGTAGAGCCCAATTTGAAAAGCATTTCTTATGACACTTAAATCTACTCAGTGTATAAACCCATAAGAAATGTGTACGAAAATACACATATAAGAATGTTCATAGCAGGATCATTCATCACAATGACATGCTGAGAATACTCCAGATGTCTATCGATGATAGTATGGATAAATATTTTTTGTTATTTACACAAGGTAAGGGCAAGGACATTGAACAAACTTTAGCTGTACATGCAATACCATGATGACTCCCATAAATATGTTGAGCAAAATAACTAGACAAACCCAGTAGATGCAGTGTGATTCCACTTGTGCGAAGTTCACTAGACATGCAAAATTCATCAGTAGCATGATTTTGGACACTTAAATAGTAAAAATATAAAGAAAAGCAAGGGAACCTTAAGACTTAGGGTAGTGGTTTCTTTTCATGGGGAAGAAAGCATCATGATGCTGTGAGAGTGGGGTGTGTGCAATTCTACCATGCTCCATTTTTGGTTGTGGGTGGTGATTATACAGCTGTTCATTTTATGTTCATACTTTCACATGTATATTTATGATTTGGACACTTTTCTGAATGTAAGTGATATTTCAATCTGTAAAAATCAATGATATATGAACAACAAACTGTGGTACATCAATACAATAGAGTATTATTCAGCCATAAAAAGAAATGAGATATGAAGTTATGAAAACACATAGAATAACCTTAAATTCATATTGTTAATGGAAAGAAGCCAGTCTGTCAAAGCTACATACTGTAATTCAACTATATGATAATCTGGAAAAGGCAAAACTAAAGGTCAGTAAAGTGATCAGTGGTTGTTAGAGGTTCAGGGAGATTAATTGGTAGAGCACAGGGTATTTTTAAGCAGTGACACTATTCTGTATGATATGGTATGGTGGATAAAGGACGTTATGCTTTGTCAAAACCCATGGAATGTACAACACAAAGAGTAAGCCCTAATGTCAACCACAGACTTTAGTTAATAATAATGTATCGATATTGGTTCATTAGTTGTAACAAATATGCCACACACATGCAAGATGCAAACAATAGGAGAAACTGGGCCGGGGAAAGGAGAGTATACAGGAAATATTAATAGTTTGTCTGCAATTTTTTCTGTAACCCTAAAACAGCTCTTAAAATAAAGTCTATTTTAAAAAATCAATGATATATTTCAAAGGAAACTGAATATATGGCATAGAACTTTATTCAGAACTTAGAGGGAAGGGCTAAAAATAATAAGGAACTCTAAAATGAATATGAACATATTGATCAGGTGTATCTTATAAGCTAATGAGAAAAAATAAGGATTAGCGAAAGAAGCAGATTGTAATAAATAAATCATTAAGAGAGAATAAACAATTTATCCAAATGGGCAAAATCGCATATTGGAAGGAGGAGAAGAAGATGGAGGAGACGTGGGTGGAAGGCCAGGGTGTGTAGGAGGAGAAGTAGGAGGAGGAAGAGTAAGAGAAAAAGGAGGAAGAGACTCCTAGAGATGCACTTGTAGACATTGAGAAATTTTTTTAATGGTAAGGCCGAAGACTAAAGAATTGAGTCAATTTCAAAGGAATGAAAAAATAAGCTTTTCATTTTAATTATTGTCTGCAACATCAAAAGCAGTAATAAAATATAAAAATAATCTATAGGATTTTGAGATGAAAAGATTGATCCTTCTATGGTCAGAGAATATTTTGTTCATGTCTACTATTCTTGGCATACAAGATTCAGTTGCAAATCACTTCTAAATTCTTTCTAGAAAATATTCTTCAAGACATATTACAGGCCTTTGGCAACAACACAGATAAAGCTTCCACAGACCATCTTCCTAGTTTATTTACATAGAAATACTGAATAAAATGTGAATATAAAAATATTTATTTGAATAGGGGAATGTTTGAGGGCATACATATTAATAAGAAAAAAACAAATTTATTATTTATTTGTTCCATTATATCCCCCACTACCCACTCTCATTTTCTCTCCTGTAGAATCAGTAGCCAGGTCGATCTGTTTAATGTGTGCCTGTTGTTGGTATGTCTTTTTAGCAAAATGTGTGGAATTTGGAATATTTATAACACATATGTCTTGTGTTATAAAACTGTTAAATTTGTCACTCAAAACAATGTTTTTCTCAATATTTTACGAAAAAATATTTTTCTGAAACAGGGTCTTACCTTGTCACCTAGGCTAGAGTGCAATGTCATGACCACAGTTCACTGCAGCCTTGACCACCTGGGCTCAAGCCATCTTCCCACCTCAGCCTCCAAAGTAGCTGGGACTATTGGTGTGCCCAACCACACCTGGCTATTTTTTTTTTTGCTAAGATGGGGTCCCACTATGTTGCCCACGCTGGTCTCAAACTCCGGCCTCAAGTGATCCTCCCACCTTGGCCTCCAAATGTGCTGGCATTATAGGCAGGAGCCACTGTACTTAGCTCTGAAATTTTATGACATAAAGAAGAGTTGGAAGAATTATACAGTAGTCACCCATATATTCTCAGCTTAGATGCTAAAATTAGCAACATTTATGTCTTAGTCATCCATCTAGCTATCTTACTTATTACTTATCCATCAGAACATTAGCATTACCCAACAGATTCCCTCATGACACTTACCAGTCAGTCTCTAACCCCTTCCCCCAGTGGTAACCACTGTTCCACTTTTTCACCATAAATTTTACTAATTTTAGAATATGAAATATATGGAACCATATGGTAAGAACTCTTCTGCATTACAATTCTTTGAATATAGTGTTTTTCTGATCCATCCATGTTGATGCACATATCAGTCATTTGATCCTTTTTATTACTGAGTGATGTTCTATTGCATGAATATATGTCTTTGGAAACTTGCTTACATTTTAATTGTCTAAATATTTTTATGAATAAAGATCCTGCAGCATACTTATAAAAGTCTTTTTGTGGGCATATGCTTTCTTTTCTCTGGAATAAATATCTATGATTTGAATTGCTTCGTGTGTTTAACTGCTTAATAAAACACCAGATAATCTCCCAAAAGATTAATTTTACACTGTCTTCCAAAATATATGCAATTTCTGATTGTTTTGAATCCTAATAAGCATTTGCTATTATTAGTATTTCTTTTATGAGACGGAGTTTCACTCTTGTCATGCAGGCTGGAGGGCAGTGGCGTGATCTTGACTCACTGCAACCTCTGCCTCCTGGGTTCAAACGATCCTCCTGCCTCAGCCTCCTGAGTAGCTGGGATTACAGGCACCTGACACCATGCCTGGCTAATTTTTGTATTTTTAGTAGAGATAGGGTTTCTCCATGTTGGCCAGGCTGGTCTCAAAGTCCTGATCTTGGATAATCCGCCCACCTCGGCCTCCCAAAATACTGGGATTATAACTGTCAGCCACGGCGCCTGGCCTATTACCAGTATTCTTAATATCTGCCATTCTGGTGGTTGTGTAGTTGTGTCTGTCTGCAGTTTTCATTTGCTTTTTCCTGATGAGCAATAATGTGACACTTCTTCACGGGCTATATTAACAATTTGTATGTCTTCCTTTGTAAAGTAACTGTTCAAGTTTTGCCCATTATAATTGAGATGCTGGGCTCTTTAATATTGTATTGTACAAGTCTTTATATAATCCGGGTGTCAGTCAGTCTGAAATTTGGGCAGAGTTTAATGTAGAATAAGGGGCAATTCTTTGCTTGACATATTTTCCTAGGATTTCTTCCCTCACTTTCCAGGTCCTGTGGTCACCTCAATCTCTGTCATCTAGATCTTCATGCCAGTGGATACTACAGAAGCATCCACAGATTCAATGAAACAGGGATCAAAAATATTCAGAAAAAAATACAAATTAGCAACACAACAATAAAAATAACACAAATAAAAATGCAATACATTATGACAACTATATGAAAAGGTTACATGAGAATATTAAGGCCATTTTACATAACAGACTTGAGCTTCCACAGATTTTGATTTCCATAAGGGTCCCTGAATCAATTCCCCGCCAATACCAAGGGACTACTGTATTCAGGATTTTTTCACCTAGTTCATAAAGGATATTAATCGGTAGTTTTCTTTCCTAATAATTTCTTTGTCTTGTTTGGTATTATTAGATTAATGCTGGCCTCATGAGACAAGCTGGGGGTGGGTGGGTGTTCCCTTCTCTTTTTGCTTCTGGGTTTATTTAAAATTCACATCTTTACTCTTTAAATGTTGGAATCCACCAATGAAGTAATCTCAATATTGGTTTTTTTATTGCTGTTGTTGGAAGGCTTTATCTATTAAATAAGTTTTGAAATATATATCAGGCCAGACAGGTGCAGTGTCTCTAGCCTGTAATCCCAGCACTTTGGGAGGCCAAGGTGGGCAGAGCACTTGAGCCCAAGAGTTCAAGAACAGCCCAGGCAACATGGTAAAAGCCCATCTCTACAAAAGAGAAAAAATTAACTGCGCATATATATATATGTGTGTGTGTAAAAATTGTATGTACACACACACATACATACATGCAACTATCTAGGTTATCCGTTCTTTCTGAGTGAACTTTGGTAATTTGTGCCTTTCAAGTAATATTCCATGTCATGTAAATTGATGAATTTATGGACAAAGAGTTGTTTGTAATGTTCCCTTATAATCCTTTTAATATCTGCAAAATCTGTAATAATGTTCCCTCCCTCCTGATTTTTGTTTTCTTTTTTTTCCCTGTGGGTGAGTCAGTTGAAAGGTTTATAACCTATATTGAACTTCTCAAAGAATAAGGTTATGATTGTGTTGATTTTTAAAGGTTTTTTTTCTGTTTCCAATTTCATTGACTTATGTAGCTGCCACAAAACTTCACTCTATCCTCTCCAGGACCCAGTACCCAGCTGGGCTCAAGAATTAAATTAACATAACACAGATTAACAGGAGAACAGGAGGCAAATTTATTTAATACAAGATTTACATATGACCAGAGCCTTCATTACAAAATGAAGCTCCAAAGAAACCGTCAGTTATGTATACATTGTAGTGAACAAAGAATAGTAAGTGGTTAAGAAGCAATTAGGCCGGGCCTGGTGGCTCACACTTGTAATCCCAGCACTTTGGGAGACAGAGGCAGGAGGATAGCCTGTAGCCAGGAGTTTGAGACCATCCTGGGCAACACAGTAAGACTGCAACTCTACAAAATAAAAATAAATTAATTTTTTTTAAAGAAGCAACTAAATCATGTGGAAAGGCTTGAAAGATGTTATTTTAAGGTTGTCTGTACAGAATTCTTTTGGGCTTGACTTCTCATTTTGAGGAAAAGTATATTGCTCCTTTTTTCTAGTATAAGGAGTGGATCTTCTTTCCTCCTTCCCACCCTCCCTCCTTCCTTCCTACCTTTTCCCACAAATGTGGCAGCAGAATGTGCTAATTAGTAAATATCTTCTGCCCTGAGAAGAGAGATGACACGGCAAGAAGAAGGATGCTAAGTCATACTCAGTTAAGGTTCTGCTGCTAGGAGCTGAAGAGTCCTTCTTTCCTCATTCATGTGACCATCTGCAAGAAATCAGAACTGTGTCTCCCTCCTGCATGAATCACAGAGGACATCCCCATACAATAGCCTGGAGTGATTCCCGCCCCACCCCCGCACCCCCATCCCCACCACCACTTTTTTTAAAAAGGGAATCCAGGAATCATCCTGCTTCCTGTACGGATCAGAAAAAAGGGGCAAAATAGCACTGCAGGTGGAATTGTGATCCCTTCCCAGGCTCACAGAAGCTTTCAGGTAACTGAGGCTTCTTGGGAAATTAAAAAAAATTAATAAAATGAACCACACTTACCACCTTTTACTTGTGACTGTCTCATTTAATTCTCCACTGAACTGCATTGGTTTGATAATTTTATTCCCCTCATGTTACATAAAAGGAATGCTAGGCACATACAGTTTGAATTACTTCCCAATTTCACACCCCTAGAAGATGGCAGAACTTCCTGGTCAGTCCTGGAGTAGGAAGAGAGCGCACAAAATACAAGAGATCCTCAACCCACCAAGACCAAATGCTGCAAACTCGACAAAGGCTCACTCACCTGGGGCCCAACCCCATCTTCCACTGCTAGCCGCAGACGCTCTTCTTGAAGACAAGGAGGGCCACCGCCAGGCTAAACAAAACATTGCTGTCTCAGGCCTCACTCAACTTCCTGAAAGAAATGATGACATCACTTTCATGGAGCAGAAGTGACTGTAGTTACCCACAATTCCTTGATTATAACCTCAGAATTCCCAATGAGATAATCGTCACAGCCACGCCCTCCTGTAGAGGAAGCCCGGCCGCCTTCACAGAGCTCGAAGGTTACTGCTCCCAGAATCCTCGCAAAGAATTGGCAATGTCGTTGCCTTTCTCTGGCGGAAGGCTGGCTACTACCCTTTGAATTTGGAATGTATGTCATACAATTCTAGAGCAGAATGCAAAGTCAGCACTGTCCTCTTTGAACCAAAATGTCTCCAAAAACAGGATTCTAATTTTTACATAATATTTCCCCCAGAAGCCCAACCATTAAAGCTACTTTTCCTGGAACAAAAGTGTTTTTGACGCCGTGAATCCTTTGGACCAGTTTCCAGAATCCTCTTCAGGTAGAGCTTCTCACCAGCGTTTCCGTTTTTATTTTGGATAACCGGGTTCAGTCCGAATCATTCTATCTCACTGGTCAAGCTCAGCATTCTTTTCCCTTATTCTCATTTTTATTCTTTCACATGTGACAAAACAAATGTATTTGAATGCCCCTCCCACCCTGTCCCCCACCCATTTCCCTTTAGTAGAGAATGCAGTTTGAAATGAAAAGGAGGCATAAATTATAAAAGGGAAGATATGTGTGAGCTAGAAATGCAGAAGTTAGAAACTGGGCACGAATGTAAGGAACACAAGATCTCAAACCTACTTTGACTGGATTTTCTACTTTAATCCATGCGTGTTGGATGCATCTAGAACTCTTGGCGGTGTTATCTGATATCAGCCATTCATTCCATGATACAAGAACCCACAAGAAGGTCATGCAAAGTTTTTTAAAGTATAAAGCAGAGGCAGCAAAAGCTTTTGGGTGTTCCCTGAGTTTAATTGTTCATTGTAAAAAGTGGCTCATGAGGCGAATGAAACGAGGTGTGTTCATGTGGAGGAATTATTATAATATGAAAAGAGATAAATATATAAAAATTTAAAATTTCTTTTTGTTCAAGTTCAAATATCACATCACCCACTTCCACCCTATTCTTATTATCATAAATACAATAATAACTGTATTTCATTCAAGTGAGTCGATTGAGAGTTGGACGCAAATCCAGAAAATCCAACAAATAAAAATACCCGAAGGTTCTGCTTACCACTTTTCTTCTGGACCAGAACTAAACATTTTCATACCTTTATATTATGAAAAATTTCAAACATTGATAGAAGTAAAGAGTGAAGTATTCCATCACCTCGTCACCCAGATTCAGCAATTTTCAACATCTGCCACACTTCCTTTATCTATCAATATTGTCTTTCTGCCCTTTTTGCTATTGTAATTTTAAAACAAAATCATGACACTGTATTATTTTCCCCCTAAACACTCCCATGCATACTTCAAAGAATTACATTTTCTAATATAACAAAAATACAACTATCACACTGAAGAAAGTTTATAATTCCTTAATATTATTTTATACCGTACAAAACAAAACTTCAAAATTTCCATTCATCTCAAAAATACCCATTCTTTGCATGTGGTTGTTTTCTCTCTTGAGTCTCTTTCAATCTGGAAGAGTATCCCCCCTTTGATCCTCTTTAAATTCATGCTTTTGGCCTATAGAAGACATCAGGTCAGTTGTCAAGTAAGATGTCCCACATTCTGGATTTTTAAAAATGTTTCATTATGCTGCCAGTTAACATGTTCTTGAATATCTCCTGTGGCTCTGGTAAACTACAATTTAGATTTAGAGAGAAGAAGAGATTAAGGTTCATCGTTTTCAGCAAGAATACTTCCCCATAGGTAGGTTTATTCTGGCCTTGTTCAGTAGCATCACCTTCTCCTTAGTGCAGATCACAGCACATTCTTCAATATTACTGTTTCCTACAGCACCTAAGATACTACACCTCAATCATGCACACAAATGTCCATTACAAGAAGAACAAGGTTCAAAGACTTTGAGAGAAAAGGTGAAGATTTTAAGAATCAAAATTTTTTCTCTTCCAATTGCTAATCTCATCCTATTAAGCATCCATAGTCTTGCAAAGTATGAAAGAAAAATAAATCTCAGAACCCCCAAGTCACTAAGCCAGAGGGAAAAGTCAAGCTGGGAACTGTGTCAGGAAAACCTCCCATTTTATTACTTAATAAGAAAGCTATAAAGAAGAAAAAGCTACATACCTCCTTCACGATTTGTCGACAAGGAAATTCCTTGTGGGCCTGAACATCTTTATCCAAAAGTATTTCTGTTGAATTTCACCCTGGTAATGTAAATTGATAGCTTATATTCACAGGTGTGGGACAAAGGACAGACAGAACTCAAAGTCATTCCTCTGTTCACCTGAAACAAATGCATATCTGATTGCTTCCTCTTCCCTGTTGTTTCTGTAATAATGCATATTCACTAAGCAAAATTAAGACCTAAGTCACTATTCGTCTACCCTCCTCTCACGTGTGAGTTTTGTATTCAGTAAAAGGCTAATCAGAGCCTCAAAATAATGCCACTGTTTGTCTCTTATCTACCTATGATGTAGAAGCTCCCACTCCCATTCCAGATTGTCCTGCCTTTCTAGACTTAAGCAATGTATAACTTGCACATACTGTTTGATGCCTGATTTCTCCTAAAATATATAAAATCAAGCTGTGCCCTGACCACTTTTGGCACATGTCGTCAGGACCTCCTAAGGCTGTGTCACAGGTGCGTACTTAAACTTGGCAAACTAAATGTTCTAAATTGATTGAGACCTGTCTCACATACTTTAGAGTTCACAAAAGTATGCTTTAGTGAACACTCACATCCATTTGTTCTTGATCTTTAAATGAGTGTTACCATAATATAAATTCCTTGAATGGGGACCCTTGAATCTAAGAGTGTGCATAGTGCATAGAGTCATATTACCAACCTTATCCCCAAACAAGTGATCTGATTGACTGAGCCAATAGTATTTGGGAATCTTTTCCCCAAAAATAGATGGTATGAATTGAAATATTCCCTTGCATGGCATGTTTAAAATACTTCTACCGTTACACATACCGACTTATCAAAATTATCTGATCTCTGTACCTATAAAGCAATGCTTCCCAGCCAAGTTCACATACACTGAGAAAGTGTCTCACAAATAACTTTTAAGTAATAACTGATACGAAATCTGATGTTATTTAAAAACAAAAACAGAGGAAAGTCAATATTCCTCACATAATAGCATCACTGGTGCCTGAACTGAAGTTTGCTGTCTAGAGTAGGAGACCAAAAGATGATTTTAAAGCCGCTGGGCCAGGTAATATATTTAATCTGTAGCCTTTGGGACATATTCTATTGACTGGCAAACAGAGCATCCATTCATAATCCCTTTGACCCTGCATGTCTCTTCTATAAAATCATGGGGGAAAATCAAAATACTTTCTTAATGTTCCTTAAGTCTACGGTTGTCATGGGACAATATTTTGAACAATTAGATGTAAGTGTAAGACTTCTGTTTATACTAGAAAGAAGAGAAAAGATTTGGTTGGTATTGAGGATATGAGATGAATAAGGGATATTGAAAATGCAATAGGATCAATGAATTGTAGAAATTGATGACGTCAATATCACAGTAAACCATAGGAAGATCTGGCAAGAGAATATGTAGAGCAGAGTGTAATGCCTTAAATGGAGACTATGGAGGGATTGCAGCTATTGCTAATTTAAGGCCTATATTATGACCATGGAAATGAGTACCCAAAGTAGGATAGACAAAAAAGATGACCAGAGGCATGGAAGTCAGCATATATCTCTTAAATTGTAAAACATTTCATATATACTTAAAACTATGAGAATAATTTTTGAACACATCCCAGATGCCCAGGTTTAACAAGTGCACATTCACTCAATAGAATACAACACAATCATTAAAGATGAATTTTATGAAGAATGTGGGGAACAGCAAAATTAACTTATGGTATATTACTAACTGAAATACTAATTTAAAATTTACACATTATTTAATAAAAAGCAAATACCTACATAAGTATAAAATAAACCAAAATGAAAATGTTTACATGAGGGTGGTGCTAGTAGGATTATAGTAAGTCCTAACTTAGTTCTGAACTTACTTGTAATGAGGTCCTGCCACTTAAAAAAATAAAGTTCCAGACACTTTTAAAAAGTCACATTTATTGTAGTGCAATGTACATACATTATAGTCTACTACTGTTAAGTATATAGTTCAATGACTTTTAACAAATATGTACAGACAGGTAACTAACAACACAATCAAGTTACAGAATATTTCCAACGTCTCAAAAACTTCCCTAGGAAGCGGCAATGATGGTTAGTGTGTCCAACACAAGGGCTACGGGAGTACAGGACCCAAGAAACTATCAAACCCAATGATGAAAACCCTGCCTCATTCCCCAACCCGGGACTCAGGAAACTCCCCTAACACTAGAAAGCTCTACTTAGTTGAGGGAAACACAAACACTTTCAATCCTAATCCTCCGCCGGATGCCACCTTTCCTCCTCAAGACAGAGGGCCTTGACCATCTTTGGTCCCTCACCCAGGGTGAGGAGGCGCAGAAGCCTTGCTGGGGCTCAAGTCTCGCATGCAGCATGATGGCTGCAACTTTCCCTGGAGCGCAAGTTCCTGCGACTCACGTCCCAGAGTCCGGAGTCACACGACAGGGCCACACCCTGTACTCCCGAAGAGGAAGTGTTGTGGACTCTATGAAACGTCTGACCCACACTTCCCAGAATGTTTAAGCGGAACGACGACAAGGACTCCACCAGCCTGGGCGAAAATACTTCCGACTACAGTTCCCAGAACACCCAGCACGCTAGTGCTTCTGCCTTCCTACAGCTCATTCTGTTGGTTAAGTGCGTTCAAACTGAAGGTCACTTCTGTATCGCGATTAGCGCTTGGGCTTTTTATTTTTGTAATTTTTTTTCCTCAAGAAAAAACGAATATGTGAAAATATAAAGAAAATATAACTATTTGGGGATAAAAGTGAAGGTTTTAGTATGAAAAGAAACACACTTTAGCGGAAAAGTGATGAGTATGAGAAAAAAACAAGATTCTAAAATGGAGTTGGGCTGTCCACTGGACATAACCTTAAGGAATACGGAATCTCAGACGTGTTTTACCTCTCTTACCTCTTTATATGTGCCTGTAGTCATCTAGACCTCTGCTTATGCTATCTGGCATGGACAATTTATTTCAAGATGCCAAGAATCCACAATAAATTCCGAGGACAAATCAGTCATGAAATCAAGCACAGAAAGAGCAAGTTGTATCTGAAAAATGAAGGAAGCTGTACTGGCAGGAAATTTAGAAAATATGATATGGAAAATGGCTCCTGTCTTGAAATTTTTCGCGTTCAAATCAGGCTTGGAATTGGCTGTTCCTCTGTTGCCAGTTGACCTCATATATTTAACATGAACGTATCTTTTCTACAAATCTGTTTAAGCCATGTGAATTTATTGTTATTCAGGAAGAGGTGGGTAGGTTGAGATGGGAGACGGACTCCAGATAACTATAACAAGTCAACCTACAGGAAGTATGTACTTACCACTTTCCTTCTGGGCAGGAAAAAAATTTTTTTAACGAAACTTTCGATATTAACACAAAAAGGCAGAGCTTGCAGTGAACTGAGATTGCGCCACTGCACTTCAGCCTGGGTGACAGAGGAGACTCCATCTCAAAAACAAAAAGAAAAAGAAAAAAAAGAAAATGATAACATGAAACACCAAATGCTCCTACCCTAATTTCAACACTTCCCAATATTTTGCCATACAGGCAATATCTATGACTATTGAATTTCGTTACTGAAATATTTTAAAGCAGATCCCTGGCCTTGTCCCTTCCCAATACTACCTGTATCACTTAAAAATAATGATGTTTTAACATAACCATGAAATCGTTACCTTATGAAATAAAATTAGCAATTCTTAGTATTATCTAATATGCATCCCAATTTGAATCCTGTTTTTTTGGGGAAGAAATACTTTTACAGCTGGTTTATTCCAGTCATTATCCGAATATTTTGATTCATTGTATTTGATTTTTATCTCACCAGGAATTCATTTACTCTAAAATTATGCCTCCACCCCAACCCTCCCACACACAGCACCATCACCACCATTTTTTGTTTCCTTGAACTGTTGGGGAAACAAAAATGTCAAATTAGGTGTCTAAATTCTGGATTTGTCTAAAGGCATCCCCATATTTTTTCCTCTGCTCTTTTAAATGTTCTATAAAGTAGAAATTTGATGTAAAGTCTACATTAAATACAAGTTATTGGTTTTTGCAATACTTCATAGAAGGGACTGGAAATATTTGAAACAGAAATCATATTCTCTTCCACTAAAGTCAATGAAAATCCTCAGCAAGTTTCCCTCTGAAGAGAAAGACAAAAATAAATAACAACAAATATGCAAAAAGAGACAGATTAGAATATGGAAACCATCATAACAAATCAGATTCTAGACTGAGTACAATTTCTCATACCCATAATCTCCAGCACTTTGGGAGGCTGAGGTGGGAGGATTGCTTGAGCCAAGGAGTTTGAGATCAGCCTGGGCAATACTGTGAGACCTTGTCTCTGCAAAAAATCCATTAAGGTAAGCTAGGTATTTGAGACTACTTTTATCTCAAAACAAGTTTGAGGTGAAATTTGCCAATTCCTTAAGGTAGAAACCTGAGAAGCTGATAGTTGGATTCTAGGAGCTGCCAAAGATGGGGTGGATAACTATGGTTTAAAAAATCACTTGGGGCACGGTGGCTCATGCCTGTAATCCCAGAACTTTGGGAGGCCAAGTTGGGCAGATCACGAGGTCAGAAGATTGAGACAATGCTGGCTAACACGGTGAAACCCTGTCTCTACTAAAAATACAAAAATTAGCCGATTGTGTTGGCACACACCTGTATTCCCAGTAACTCAGGAGGCTGAGGCAGGAGAATCACTTGAACCCGGGAAGCAGAGGTTGCAGTGAGCTGAGATCGTACTACTGCACTCCAGACTGGGCTACAGAGGGAGACTCCGTCTCAAAAAAAAAAAAAAAAAATCACTTGGGTTTTGTGTATAGAACACCGAAGGGCTGCATCCTAGGAGTAAAGTTGAATGGGAAGTAGGTCCAACCTGGCAGGTATTCAAATCCAAATCCAAGTCAACTCCATCCCTGACCCTGTATTGCTTGTAAATCTGGCATAAATAAATAAAATCCTCTATAGAGATCCTAGCCATCCAATTATTTTTTTAACTTTTTATTTTAAAATAATCACAGATTCATATGAAATTGAAAAGATAGTAAAAAGAGGTCCCACGTACCTTTCACCCAGTTTCACCCAATGATTATACTGTCCCTAATTAAAATACAACATCAAAACCAGGGAATTATTTTGATACCATGAATATGTGTAGTTGTATGTTATCACTTGTAGACTGATATAGCTACTACCACAATCAAGATAAATAACTATTCCATCACTGCAAAGCCCTCCTTCTTGCTACATCTTGATAGTCACACCCATTCTCCACCCTTCCACCATTCCTGATATCTAGAATCAACTAATCTGCTTTCTATCTCTATAATTTGGTCATTTCAAGAGAGTTGTACAACTAGAACCATAAAATAGAATCACATTTTTCACTTAGCATAATTATCTTAAGATCCCTCTAAGTTGTGTGTGTATCAATAGTCCATTCCTTTTTATTGCTGAGTAGTATTCCACGATATGGATGTACCACGATTTGTTTAACATTTACATAGTAAGGAACATTTTGGTTGTTTCCAGTTTTTTGCCATTATGAATAAAGCTACTATGAACTTTCATGTGCAGGTTTGTGTACATTTGTTTGTGTATGTAAGTTTTCATTTCTCTGGAGTACATGTCCAGGATTGAAGTTATGGGGTGGTATGGTAAGAATATGTTTAATTTTTTAAGGAACTCTGAACTGTTTTCTGGAGTGACTCTACTACTTTACATTCCCAACAGAAACTTATGAGACTTCCAGTCTCTTTACGTCCTTGCCAGAGTTTGACATTGTTGCTATTTTTAATTTTAGCTGTTCTAATAGATGTGTAGTGATATTTCATTGTGGTCTTGATTTATATTTCCCTAATGACTAATGATGTTGATTACCTTTGCATGTGCCCCTTTGTCATACGTATATCTTTTTCAGTGAAGTGTTTGTTTAAATCTTTTAGCTTAAAAAATTGGATTGTTTTCTTATTGAGTTTTGAGAGTTCTTTATATGTTCTCTATACAAGACTTTTACACATATATGATTTGCAAATAGTCTATCACTCCCTAGGTGGTCTTTTCATACCTGTATAAGAGTTATGATTTTATTTTTTGAAAATTATTTTGTTAACAGTTTTGGGGGTCCCACAGAGATGCCAAATAGATTGATGTAACAAATCCAGGTGATGTTTGTCACCAGAAAAATACACCTCAGTGATGGTCTTAAGCCCAGTTGCATTGTCTCTTGGCTCTCAGAGGTAAAAACAAAGTGGCAATAGAAATTTGTTGATCCTCTGTTTTTCTCATTTTAATTTTCTTCTAATTTTGTCTTTCATTTTTGTTTTGTTTTGTGTTCACTTATGGCTGATAAATTTTCACCACTGGCAATAATAATTGGGAATTTTTTATGATCTTCTTTTTAAAGTGACTATCAGTGTTGCTCCCAATGTTCTCAACTTTTTCAGAAATTATCCTTGTCAAAAGGCTTATAGTCTTAGACAAATTTATATGCTACATTTATTCAGCTGCTGCAAAATATGATTCAACTAACTCATCATCAGTAAATAACTTTTCTTGCTTAACAGATTAGCCACTCTAAAATTTACTTTGGTTATAGCCTCATTTTCATTTGTTATTTTATAAAAGTAATTCTGCTTTCATAAGATATTCCATTTTAAATTTTTTATTTTTGGTCATAATTATCTGTGATTTGGAAATATTGGGATAAAGTTTTAATCTGGCAGTAATAATGTTATAATTTTTCTTCTTGTGCAGCTGTCACTGCATAACAAACACAATAGTCAGCTGTCTGATTCTATAACAAAATAATCTACACTTTACTATACCTTAAAAGCATAACATTCAAAATTTGATTTTCTCTTCTTGTTTTGACATGATGGATATGCAAAATAAATAAAATATCATAGTAGAGTGATACATATGGCACTCAAAAATCTGTTAACTTGTAATAACTGTGTGACTGTGATTTATGATACACTGAGTAGCAGTAGGAAGTGATGAGAGCATTATATATTGTCTCTATCATAAGTACACAACTGTACCAGTATAATATGAAAATAGCCACAGACAATATGTAAACAAATAAGCATGACTGTTTCAACCAAAATTTATGAATGCTGAAATTTGAATTTTATATACTTATCATATGTCATAAAATATTCTTCTTTTGATTTTTTTGACTATTTAAAAATGTAGGCTGGGTGTGGTAGCTCACACCTGTAATCCCAGCACTTTGGCAGGCCGAGGAGGGCAGAATGCTTGAGCTCAGGAGTTTGAGACCAGCCTAAGCAACATGGTAAAACCCCATCGCTACAAAAATGCAAAAAATTAGCTGGACATGGTGGTGCATGCTTATAGTCCCAGCTACTCAGGAAGTTAAGATAAGAGGATTTTTTGATCCCGGGAAGTTGATGCTGCAGTGAGCCAAGATCATGCCACTGCACTCCAGCCTGGGCGATGGAGTGAGACTCTGTCTCAATAAAAAATGCAAAAGCCATTATTACTTCATGGGGGTATACAAAAACAGTCAGTACACCATATTTAGCCATTAGGCCAGAATTTTCCAGCCACTGGCTTACCCCATCTTACCCAGAACCAGAATTCAAAACTGATCTATAAAGTCAACACAATGTTTATCAAATTTACAGCAGATTTTTGCAGAAACTAATAATAAGATTTACATTGAAATGCAAAAAACAGCCAACTAAAAAAACTAGAATAGTCAAAATTGTTTTGAAAAGGAAGAACATCATTAGAGGAATAACAGTATCAGATTTCAAAACTTATTCTAAAACTCCAGTAGTCAAAACATAGTAATAGCTTAATAATATTTATATAAATCAGTGGAACAGAAGTGATTCCAGAAAATAGAGCCAAGTACATATGATCAGTTTATTTTCGGTGCAGCCACAAAAATAATACGATGGACGAAAGTTGTTTCAACCAATAGCACAGAACATCTGGATATCTATTCGAAAATTATGAACGTCAACACTTACCTCACATCATACACAAAAAGAACTCACAATAGGTAACAGACCTAAATGAAAAGCTAAAACTACAAATGTTATACAAGAAAATATAAGAGAAAATTTTCAAAACCTTGGGATAGGCAAAAAAAGATTTCATAGGTAGGTAAAAAAAAGCACAAAATCTAATTTAAAAAGATAAACCAGAACTTCATCAAATTGACTTCCCCTCTTAAAGACATAATTAACAAAATGAAGAGGCAACCCAAGACTAGGAAAAATATTCATAATGTATTTTTCTGAGAAAGAATTGGTATCTAGGCTATATTAAGAAATCTTACAACCCAACAATAAGGAAACAAACCAACAAAAAACAAGCAAAACTTTCAAAAGTTCTTTTCCAAAGAAGATATAAAATGACCAATCAGCACATGATAAAATGACTGATAACCACATCATTACTTATCAGAGAAATGCTAATTAAACCACAGTGAGATAACACTACAAATAATCCCAATGACTAAAAATCCCAAGTGTTGGTTAGCATGTAGAACAAGTGACCTTGCATTGATTGCTAATGGAAGTATAAAGTGGTATAGTCATTTTTAGAAATGGTAAAGTTAAACAGACACTTAGCATATTCACTGTTACTTGCCTTGTACCAAAAGTATAATTCTTAAAGATGTGAGATAGTGGTTTGAGTACAAACAAAAATGGGCTGGGTATGGTGGCTCATGCCTGTAATCCCAGCACTTTGGGATGCCGAGGTGGGTGGATCATGAGGTCAGGAGAACATCTTGGCCAACATGATGAAACCTCCTCTCTACTAAAAATACAAAAATTAGCTGGGCATGGTGGCGGGCGCCTGTAATGCCAGCTACTCAGGAGGCTGAGGCAGGAGAATCACTTGAACCCAGGAAGCGGAAGTTGCAGTGAGCCAAGATCATGCCACTGCATTCCATCCTGGTGACAGAGCAAGACTCTATCTCAAAAAAAAAAAAAAAAAAAAAGGTCAGAGATTTCAGTAATAAACATGGAAGATAGGAGAATCTGGGAATGGATATACCTAGTGTAGTATAAATGTGACCTTTAAGATCAGTAAATAAAAAAGGGACTTCTCAATAAATGTTGAAAGCCATGACTATCCAATTGGAAAAAATTAAAATTAGACTTGTGCCTGACGCCATTTAAAACATATTCTTCATGTTTTGAAAATAATTAGTGCCTGGGAGTATGGGAAAGTTTTCTTTTACAAAATCATTATACAAAAATTTCATAAACATATTGAAATTTTAACCACATAAATTTTTTTAGCTAAGTTGCCCAGGCTAGAGTGCAGTGGCTATTCACAGGTATGATTGTAGCACCCAATAGCCTCAAACTCCTGCTCTCAAGTCATCCTTCTGCCTCCCCAGTAGTTGAGACTACAGGTATGTTACAGGTATATGCCAGCCCACACAGCCCAACCACATAAAGAATTTAAGTGAACAGTAAAGTACCTCATTCTTTAAGTTAATAGACAAGGACCGGCAATTCTTCATAAAAATAACATACACTTAGCCTATGACAGCAATTCAACTCTTAGGTATTTATCCAAGAGAAATCAAAGCATATGTCTGCAAAAACGCAAATACAAGTATATTCTTAGTAGCTTAATTCAAAATTTCCAAAACCTGGAAACAAATGTTCACCAACGTGAGAATGGGCAAACTGGTAATTTCCTGATTACTCTGAACGTAAAAAGAAGATGACAAGCATAATAATATAAATGAAGTTAAAATCATTATGTTAAATGGTGGCAGCTTCTATCGAAAACAGAATGGCAGATCCTGAAAAAATTGAAAATACATTTATCATATGATCCAGTAATTCCACTTCGGGGTATGTGTTCAAAAGAATTGAAAGCAAGGTCCTGAAGAGATATTTGTACTCCTATGTTCATAACAGCATTATTCACAGTACCCAAAAAGTGGAAGAAACCCAAGTGTACAAAGGAAGAAAATTCTGACATATTCTACAACACAAATAAACCTTAAGGACATTATGGTAAGTTAAATAAGCCAGTAACAAAAAGGCAAATACTGGGCCGGGTGTGGTGTCTCACGCCTGTAAAATCCCAGCACTTTTGGGGGCCGAGGTGGGTGGATCACAAGGTCAGGAGATCGAGACCATCCTGACAAACATGGGGAAACCCCATCTTTACTAGAAATACAAAAAATTAGCCGAGCGTGGCGGAATGTGCCTGTAGTCCCAGATACTCAGGAGGCTGAGGCAGGAAGATGGCATGCGTGAACCCTGTAGGCGGAGCTTGCAGTGAGCCAAGATGGAACCACTGCACTCCAGCCTGGGCGACAGAGCGAGACTCCATTTCAAAAGAAAAAAAAAAATGTCAAATACTGTATGATTCCATTTATGTGACTCAGAGAAGTCAAATGCATAGAGACACAAAGTATAGTGGTTGCCAGTGGCTGGGAGCAGGGGAAAATTGAGGGTTGCTCTTGAATGGGATAGAGTTTTAGTTTTGCAAGATAAAATGAGTTTTGGAGACTGGTCTTACAACAATGTAAATGTACTTAACATTACTAAGCTATACACTTAAAAATGGTGAAGATGGTAAATTTCATGTTATGTATATTTCACCAGTAAAAAATTGTAAAAAGCTGAAAGCATTCCAGGTAGCTCTAGTTTGCATCTAAGATTAAGAGACATTTATTTCCATCAAAAACCAAGGATCTGAAAGTAACCAATTTATGAGCTCAAAAGTTAGCCTGACAGTCTCACAGATGCTGGCACAAGACAAGAGACTCCTGGCTCTGAGACAAAGGACTTTATTAGTCACAACCACAGCAGTAGCCAGAGTGTCATTCTTTGCAATGATTTTTGGCATTCTAATCCCGTAGAGTGACTTGGAAGGCCAGGTGCTGCAGGCCTAGCAGGCTGCGTTGTAAGAATAGAACCCTAAGCTTAGGAAACCTGAATCTTTTATCATAGCCCATGGGAACAAAACCACTGCCCTTCGCCCTAGAGGGAGACACTGTCTTCACTAGAGTGGGCCATAAACAAATCTACTGCTCTAGAGGGAAACACTATATTTTTGTTTCCTAAAATGCACCTTTGAAAAGACAGTGGGGAACAAAGGTGACCAGTGTCTCCACTCAAAGACATGCAGAAAAAGAAAAGTAGATACTTAAGTAACCATAGTGTCTGCAGAAAAATAAAAGAAAAAAATAAGGGAAGTAGATACAGAGAATGAGTGGGGAATGAGGAATAATAACTAATGCTACATTCTAATTCAAAGCCAGTTGACTTCAGAAGAAAAAGGCCAATTCTGGGGTTACATCTCCTCTGTTGGTGGTATGCTAATAAATGTTTAATAAATGGCTCTCCAGAAAGAAAAGTATGTACATTATAGAAGTTTACTATAAATTTTACTAACATAGAATGTTTTTAGAACAGAATTTATAAACAATAATAAAAAATGCAATACGCTTTATTATAAATTACTAATTTAGAAAACCATGTTGAATGAAAAAAAAGCCAAATACAAGAGTATATTACAGTATGACTTAATTTATATAAAGTTCAAGAATAGGCAAAACCAACATATGGTGATAGAAACCAAAACAGTGATTATATCCTTTTTTGGAAAGAAATGAAGGGAAAGGGGCACAAGGGAACTTTTTGGGGTAAAGAAAATGTTTAAACTGTTGAATGGGCATTATTCACAAGGATATGTACATTTTTAAAACAAATGTTGTTAAAATCTGCACTTTATGTAAATTATACCTGAACAAAATGAGTTAAAAAAATGACAAGACAGATCAGACACCTTTGGTAGCTGTTACTATGTGCTTCTGTGGGCAGTCTAGTGGAGGCGCAGCCACTGATCCCAGTCTTCCAGGTGCATGTTATTTGTATTTATTACCTGCAGTTTTATGAAGAACTAGTGTTAAGTAGCCAGTGAATCCAGCATCAGTTATTAAAATGACTATTATTTCTCCAACATATTTCAAGGCTGATAAACTGACTCACTGTATACATGTGGATCTCTTTTTGGACTCCCTATTCTTTTCCATTGATCTATTTTTTCTCTCCTGAGCTAAAACTACACTGTATTAATTATAGAAAATTTATAATAAATGCTGATCTCTGGTAGTGTAAGTCCACAAATGTTGCTCTTCATCAAATTTTATCATCACACATAAGGGACTTTTTTTTTTTTGAGACAGAGTCTCTCACTGTCGCCTGGGCTGGAGTGGAGTAGTGCGATCTCGGCTCATTGCAACCGCCACCTCCTGGGTTCAAGCCTCAGCCTCCTGAGTAGCTGGGATTACAGGTGCCTGCCACTATGCCCAGCTAATTTTTTGTATTTTTAGTAGAGACGGGGTTTCACTATGTTGGCCAGGCTGGTCTCAACCTCCTGATCTCGTGATTCACCCACCTCGGCCTCCCAAAGTGCTGGGATTAGGATGAGGTTTTATAGGGAAAACACATAAGCTAGGGGTCTGGAAGAGAACGCACAGGACCACAATTTCTCTCACCACTTGAAGAATCACCAAGGCCTGGGTGAAGCAGGGGATAGACCACACCTCACCCCTATGCTTTTATCCTTCTTAAAGAGCAATTGTGAAGGCATCCATGTTGGTGGGGGAACAAATTGACTATGAAGGTAATCTGGACTACTAAATTAAGGCAGAAAATCTGGCTTTAGTTGTCAGATCAAATGACTAACTGATCCGACAGATTGACTAAAACAGACAATCTGGCTTTAGTTGTCAGAGCTTCACAGAAGTTGCATGAGATAGCCAGGTTCTAACACCTCCCATCAGAAAGAGAAAGCCGCTGGGAAGTTGAGCTCATGTAAAGCCCTTCCCACTGAAGAATGTGGGAGTCTGAGGCTCCAGATAGCTCCTCACCTAGGCATCCCAAAGGGAACTCCCAGAATTACCTTTGGACAATTCTGGTTTTCACACAATTGTTATTGTCAATGAAACATTTTGGCTACATTTTATAAAAGACACTTACATAGTGATGCTATGAATTTTCATGTGCCAATTTTGTGTGAAACCAATGTTTTGACCTGATAATTTTAAAACAGACTTCAACTGGTCAAATTTTACAGGTGAATTTGAATTTTATGAGTAAATAACATTATTCTCTAACATAAAAATAGTTCCTTCGTTTTCCTTCCAATGATTATGTCTCAACATTTTTTATCTTGTCTTAATCCCACTGCATGAATCTAGGCCAGTGTTGTGACTTGCTTTAATCATTAGAATGTGGTGGAAGTATTATTGAGCCTGTTCTCTGATGAGGCCTTAAGAGATCACAGTTTTTGCTCTTGAAACCCTGGCACTATGGGACCAACCCTAGATTGGTCTTCTGGAGGATGAGAGACCATGATGACAGAGAGAACTTCATTGTCTCATCTATGACCATCATAAAACAGCCAGGCCCAGATGAGCCATCAGCTGAATTCAGATGCATGCACAAAGCCCAGTTAAGGTAATCTAGCATGTCCCACAACAGAACTGCTCAGCTAAGGCCAACTGAACTTGCCAGCTCACACTTCATGAGCTAAATAAATTTGTATTTAGAGCTACTCAGTTCTTGTGTGTGTTATGAGGCAGAAGCTAATAAGCATATTTAGGATAAATTATACATGAGCAGAGTCTGTTATGCTTTTATCAAACCATTGGATTTGACATGCTCATATTTATTTAGGATCTCTGCATCTACATTTGTAAATGAGATTGGCTCCCACTGATTGGGTGCTAGACTAATTTCTGCTTTTTCCATGCTACTTTGTTACAAGAGGAAAAGCAAACAATGTTATGAAGTAGGGAGACAATCCTGTTAGCATCATATATTTAAAAACCTTAATGTGATATGCAAGGGCTGCTCCTGACCAAACTGGAGTATTGCCTGGGACACCTCCACCAAGGCTGAGGGCTGAGTCTGTCATGAGGGAATGTAGCACCCATTGTAAACCCCAAAAGCTTCCTGGGATAATGTGTATCCCAGATTTTTTCTCTAACCTACTGTTTGCGTAGGAAGACTGGAGTATGTAGTGGACATGGACAATAATATGTGGACATGTTTATAGATCTAGATCATTGTTGATAGAGTCATGTTATTCCATTATATGGGATGCCTTAATTTACTTAATCTCTTACACATGAAGCTTCAGGTTGTTTACGGTCTTCTCATTGCAAAATTCTTAGAATATATTTCTTTCTGAACCCATATTTTTCCACTCATGTAATTACATCCTAAAAATACATTCTGAGAAGGAGGATCATTGGCTCAAAGACAATGCAAATTGTACATCTGATATATATAGACAAGATCCTCTCCAGCAACTTTGTACCCGTTTTTTTTCCCCACCAACTTATGTAAGAACACTCATTTCCTCATTTCTACTGACATAGAATTTTTAAAATACTTCACTCTTATCCACCTGATCAGTAAGAAAATGACACTTCAGGGACGGTTTTATTTGCACTTGACTGGCTATTCTATTTACAAACTATAACTGGCAGGAAAATGTAATGAAGGAAAAACTAGGAATAAACCATGATCCAAATGAAGAAACCTATAAGTCAATTAAAACAAAAAAGGACATTGTTTTTGAAGAAAAAATAAAAGACATTGTGGGCTGAGTACAGTGGCCCACACTTGTAATCCCTGCACTTTGGGAAGCTGAGTTAGGAGGATCACTTGAAACCAGAATGAGACTAACCTGGGAAATAAAGCAAGACCCCATCTCTACAAGTAAATTTTTTAAAGAAAACATTAGCTGAACATGGTGGTATATGCCTGTAGTCCCAGCTACTCAGGAGGCTGAGGGAGGAGGATCACTTGAGCCCAGGAGTTCAAGGCTTCAGCAGTGAGCCATGATCAGGCCACTGCACTCCAGCCACCTGGGTGACAGAGCAATACCCTGTTTCCAAAAAAAAAAAAAAAAAAAAAGAGCAAAGAGATCGCCTCTCGAATTCATCTGTTATCCCCAATTAAATGACAATTTTGGGAGGAAGCTGACAGAAAGAGCACCCTTTAAAAACCCATTATTATACAAGTCTGCTGAGAAGAAAACTGCATCAGTCTGAAATGAACACTGTTGGTTTTTTACATGTTATTGCTCACTTTAGTAAATGTTAGCTTTATTCAATTAATTTTATTAAGACTAACCACAGAACACCTATTCTAGTTAATTTTTAATCGTATTTAATGTGTGCGCTGACAAATTTATTCAGCTCCCACACTACAGAGTTTCTCTATTGTATGAGATTTCTTACGTCTGTGGGTTGTACTTTTCAGTAAAGTTTTACCACAGCTATATCATCTTGAACATTTCTTTTTGGTGTACACACCAAAGAATGAAGGTTATCACTGGAGAAGTCCCATCCATACCATTTTAGATGGTTGCACTGCCACATCAAGCCTTAAAGACTTAAAAGCTTTGAACTCTGAATTACAATGTTGCTTCCGTATGTGGACTCCAATGACAATGAAACATATTGCTATAAAATCCCTCCATGCTAGTCAGGATGGCCTAGGCAATGCTGCAGTAAAAATTAAACCACTAAAAATCTCAGTGGTGAGACACAATGAATTTTTATTTCTTACTCTAAAAAGAAATCCAACACAGATCAGATAGCGACCTTCTATCGACACAGTCTGGTATAAGCAGCCTCCAAGGTCACCTTGGCAGGGATAGAGAAGCCTGAGGATGTTTATAAAGGCTAGACCTGAAAGTGGCTTGTATCACTTTTGCTCACACTCCATTGGCTAGAACTCAAACATGGGCACACTCTTAACTGCAAGAGTTACTGAGGAATAGAGTCTTCTTATTTGCAAGGAAATGGAACCAGTGTGATTAATACAGCACTGCCTTTGCCGCATCCTTCAAATGTCACTTCTGCAGAGCTTCTTGCCTGTGCAGAGAATCTCATAGAAAACCTGAGTACTAATATTCTTTCATAGTAAGAGCATTGGTTTCATTTCTGAGCACACTTTTGAATGTTCTTCATACAGAGAATATTTTTCCGTTGGGGACTAAAAAAAATCTAGGGACTTTGGCTAAACTGAAGACCTTACCATAATCATCCCAATTAGAATTTTTTTCCTGGATACACCCTTTAATGGAAATTTGACCTCTAACTACAAACACTACCACAAACCACCCATTTGTCAAGAGTAACCTACTTTGCCATTGTAGCATACAGAAGTTCTTGAAATCCACAATACTTGCCTGGCACACCCCAGTGCAGCGGGCTGACATTGTCGATGGCATTGTCCCTGTCTTTTGCTCCCCCAGCCCTCCCACAGGCTGAGTAAGCTTCTATTATCTGGAATACAGTGTGGCTTCTGTTTTCCTAATTTAACCCTGACTTACTACGTTTATAATGTTTCTCTCTGCTCATGTAGTCTTTGGTGAGTCAGAAGGTCTTTGCCATGCTCACAATGTGTGTACTGTGTCTCACATATATGCACTCTCTGTTGTGCAAGGAGGTGTGAATTACGACTGAAGCCCTTACCACATGCCTTACACTTATAGGGTCTCTGTCCTGTGTGGACTCTGAGATGAACATGAAGATCTGAATTCCGGCTGAAGCCTTTACCACACTCATCACATTTATATAGTTTCTCTCTGGTGTGATCACTCTGATGGAAGTGAAAATATGAACAGTAACTAAAGCACTTTCCACACACTTCACATTTATATGGTTTTTCTCCAATGTGAACTCTCTGATGAGTGTGAAGTACAGAGCTATAAGCAAAATCCTTTCCACACACATTGCATTTGTATGGTTTCTCCCCTGTGTGGACTCTCTGGTGAATGTGAAGCTGTGTACTTTGGCTGAAGCCCTTTCCACACTCACCACACTTATAAGGTTTCCCCCCTGTGTGAAACCTCCAGTGGACTTGAAGAACGGAGCTTGAACTAAAACACTTGCCACACTCACTGGATTTGTAGGGCTTCTCTCCAGTGTGGACTCTCTGATGCATAAGAAGGTTGGAGTACTGTTCAAAGCCCTTCCCACACTCTTCACCAATTGTAGGGCTTTTTCCCTGTGTGTACTCCCTGATGAATACAAAGAAGTGACCTAAATCCAAACGCTTTCCCACATAAGTCGCATTTGTAGGGCATCTCCCCTTTGTGGACTCGATGATGGTTGTGAAGGGAGGAGTTGCACCTGAAGCCCTTGCCACATTCTTTACATTTGTAGGGATTGTCTCCTGAGGGGACTTTCTGACATCTGGGAAAGTCTGAGCTCTGTTAGCAGCCTGTAGGCCATTCATGGAATTCATAGGGAGTCTCTTCTGAGTGGCTTTTACAATGAATGATAAGATATTGGCTCCGACTTAAGTTCTTTCCATACTGGTCACATTTATAAGATTTTTCTCCTAGGTGAGTGCTGTGATGGACACGAGGATCTGTATCATCTGCAAAGGCCACCCCACAGTTATTACATGTGAAAGGCTGTGGTAAAGCATGGGCCGCATCATGTTGTTCAACTGTTGATTTCATACTCAAGTTTTTCCCACAGTTGGGGTGTCTACCAGGGTCCTCTCCTTTACATTCTTGGGACTCATGATGATCACGTGAGGTCCAATTGAGGCTGTCATCATGCCAAGCACGTCTGTACAATTTCTTTTCCACGTAAATTCCTTTATATCTTCCCTGAGATTTCTGGGGCTCGGTCATTATGTTGGCTTTCTTCCAAGATTCTGGGGTAAGAACCTGTGTCAGGCTTTGCCATGCTGTAATATCTCGATTTTTGATAATGGCATTTACTCCATAGTTTTTGTTTTCAGAAATCTGAAGAGACATGCCTGCCCACTCTTCACAGAGGTAAACATCTTCTAAATGTGGGGAACACTGTTCTTGAAGGTTCATGATATAATCCTGACTCACACTTAAATCCCGGATCCTTTGTTTCCAAATCTGCCAGCAATGAAGCACTTCTTGAGAAAGGCAATTTAACCCCTTTTCCTGAAGATTCAAAATGTTTTTTTAATCCCGTCTCCCATGAGAAGAAAGAGAATTTGTGAATCACCTGTCCAGAGGTTTTGAGAAAATGAAATATTATGATGGGGTGGGAAGTTGTCCCTGGCTCCCATTGACATGTGAAACAGTTAGAGCAACAATAATTCTAACCTGTGAGCTTCCAATTAGAAATCAAGTATTGTAGGGAAATTAAGAGAAATCTTGGCCAGGTGCAGTGGCTTATGCTTGTCATAGCAACACTTTCAGAGGCTGAGGTGGGAGGGTCACTCAAGTTCAGGAGGTTAAGACCAGGCTGGGCAGTACGGTGAGATCGCATCTCTACAAAAAAATTAAAAATTGTCTCGGTTTTGCCTATGATCCCAGCTACTTGGAAATCTGAGGTTGGAAGATTGCTTAATCCTGTGATGCAGAGGCTGCAGTGATCCAAGATTGTGCCACCTTATTCCAGCCTGGGTGAAACGGCAAGACCTTTCAACCCCCACACAGCAAAAAAGAATAAAAGACAATCTTAGGAAAAATTTATGAAGGAAGAAATTCACCTCCCCGCTATAAGAGTAGTCAATAAAAAGACTTTAATAATCTTGCTACAAAAAGTATGGGAAAGGCTCCGATTTTATGTAGTATATGTGTGTATAGAAATAATACATATTGATGGAGTGTTTTTCATATGTTGGGCAGAGTAAGGGACACAAAGGGTCACAAGAGGTTTCAGAAACAAACAGGTTCTATCTCCTGATGGCTTCCCTTCCTTCACATCACTGTCATATGGAGGACTATCATGTATGTTTGTGTACAAATTGCACAACTCTACATGGTGAGCCTTAAGGGGAAGGGGATAAAAAGGCAATGGGGATTGAAATAGGGATAAACACTGTGAAACATGGTCCTGGCATTGTGCGGGGATGCATATGTAAACCTCTGAGACAAGCTCTAAGAGACAGTCTTTTTATGTTCCCCGAGGTTCTTTGTCTTCATGAAAAGATAGAGACCACTCAGATCCTATATTCCATTTCCTTAAGTTCTGACCTTTTAAGTTATTGCAGAATCTCAAACAGCCATGACTATGAGAATGGGGAACAGATACTGTGGATTGTCAATGGCCTGGCACCCAGGGAAGCAAGATTGTGGTATATAACAAACCGGGGGCTGAGGCAGAAGAGGATGATCATATTTTTGGGACCCTACGATGGGTTTCAAAATGGCATGAATATCATGATCAAGTCCCACTGGATACTGCTTCTGGTTTAAGGTCCTTTCTGGGTTGTTTGATTGAAAGTGACTTTAGTTTATAAGATAGTATCAGGGAAAGGGAGACCATGAGCAGCCCCAAGTGGGCTTTAAGCAGTGGTTTCCCAATTGTTCTGATTGTAACCCCCAATAAAATCAGCACTGTGATTCAGTAGGAATAGGTACGAACATCAACACACACTGCTCACTAAAACAGAAGTTTTATCAGCTGATACTTACATAAAATGTGCAATGAACTTTGATAAATTCTTTTGTTTTCTGTTCTATTAATCTATTTTGCTTTTTAAAAATTGCTAGTTATGACACAGTAATTTGATTTCAGGACTCACCAAGAGGGTTTTATCCTGCAGCCTGAGAAACAACTGCAGGGATATGCAGATTTATGTAGAAGGTCCTGTGTTTACAGATTACGCTTTGGTTTCACGAGGTTATTTATTAAAAACACAGGACCTAGGGCAAGATTAGGAGGGCTCAAATCCTAGTTCTTCTTATAAGCTGTGTGATTATGGGCAAGTTATTAATTCTGTGACTCAGTTGTTTCATCCATTGATATGGTTTGGCTGTGTCCCCACCCAAATCTCTTCTTGAATTGTAACTCCCATAATTCCCAGCTGTCATGTCCCATAATTCCCACATGTCACAGCCCCCACACAGAGTCCCTACCAGGGCACTACCTAGTGGAGCTGTGAGATGAGGGCCACTGTCCTTCAGACAACAGAATGCTAGATCCGACAGCTTGCACCGTGTGCCTGGAAAAGCCACAAACACTCAACACCAGCCCACAAAAGCAGCCGGAAGGGAGACTATACTCTGCAGAGCCACAGGGATGGAGCTGCCCAAGACCATGGAAACCCATCTCTTACATCAGCGTGACCAGGATGCAAGACATGGAGTCAAAGGAGATCACTATCGAGCTTTAAGATTTGACTGCCCCGTTGGATTTCAGACTTGCATGGGGCCTGTAGCCCCTTTGTTTTGGCCAAGTTCTCCCATTTGGAACAGCTGCATTTACACAATGCCTGTACCTGCACTGTATCTAGGAAGTAAATACATTGTTTTTTTATTTTACAGGCTCATAGATGGAAGAGACTTGGCTTGTCTCAGATGAGACACTGGACTGTGGACTTTTGAGTTAATGCTGAAATGAGTTAAGACTTTGTGGGACTGTTGGGAGGCACGATTGGTTTGAAATGTAAGGACATAAGATTTGGGAGGGTCTGGGGTGGGATAATATGGTTTGGCTGTGTCCCCACTCAAATCTCATCTTGAATTGTAACTCCCACAATTCCCATGTGTCATGGGAGGAACCCGGTAGGGGGCGATTGAATTATGGGGGTGGGTCTTTCCTGTGTTATTCTCATGATAGTGAATGAGTCTCATGAGATCTGATGGTTTTTAAAAGGGAGATTCTGAATGGGCGCAGTGGCTCACACCTGTAATCCCAGCACTTTGGGAGGCCAAAGTGGGTTGATCAGGAGGTCAAGAGATTGAGACAATCCTGGCCAACATGGTGAAACCCCGTCTCTACTAAAAAATACAAAAATTAGCTGGGCATGGTGGCGCATGCCTGTATTCCCAGATACTGGGTTGGTTAAGGCAGGAGAATTGCCTGAACTTGGTAGTTGGAGGTTGCAGTGAGCCAAGATAGCACCACTGTACTGCAGCCTGGCTACAGAGCCAGACTCAAAAAAAAAAAGGGGGGGGGTAGTTTCCCTGCACAAACTCTCTTCTCTTGTCTACCACCATGTGAGACGTGCCTTTCACCTTGCACCATGACTATGAGGCCTCCCCAGGGATGTGGAACTGTAAGTCCAATACATCTCTATCTATTGTAAATTGCCCAGTCTCGTGTATGTCTTTATCAGCAGTGTGAAAACAGAGTAATACGTCCATAAAAGGGGGATAATAACAGTAACTATCTGTATTAGTCCATTCTCATGTTGCTAATAAAGACATACCCAAGACTGGGTAATATATAAAGGAAAGAGGTTTAATTGACTCATAGTTCCATGTGGCTGTGGAGGCCTCACAATCATGGCAGAAGGTGAAGGAAGAGCAAAGGGACATCCTACATGGCGGCAGGCAAAGAGAAAGCCTGTGCAGGGGAACACCAATTTATAAAACCATCAAATCCCATGAGACGTAGTCACTCTCATAAGAACAGCACGAGAAAGACCCCTGCCCCATGATTCAGTTACCTCCCACCAGGCCCCTCCTACAACATGTGGGAATTATGGGAGCTACAATTCAAGATGAGACTTGGGTAGGGATATAGCCAAACCATATCTCTATCTCATAAACTAAACTTAGGTAACACATAACTGTATATGAACCTCTGAGAAATGAAAACGAGGTTAGATATTTATCAAAAAGTAATCAAATAAGCCAACACTTAGATTACACTTACTACGTACAAGTAAGTGTTGGCTATTGTAACTGCCAACCAAACCAAAGTTCTCCCTTTGTTCATTTAACACTGGTTTATCCAAAACATTGGATAAACATGGATTTTTCTGCAGAAGCAACCCATAGATCAAGGCTCTTGGTGATGTGTGAATTTTATAAGTCTCATTCTGAGAAATACAAGGAAAGAATGAGAGCCTACATGTGTGATTAGGGGAGGGAGTGATTACTAACTGCATTGAATGCCCACAGGCCAGGGGTATGAGATTTGGGGAGAGCTCCCTCACAAACCCATCACAATGGGCTAGATACTCACACTGATCTGTAAAAACTCATTAACTGCAGGGTTCTAACCTGCACATGCATCTCTTAGGAGTTTTCTTTCCAGTGGTCAAAGTTTCTGTTTGTGATCTAACTGGAGTTTTCTATCTGGTATGAAACGACGATTTCAGGACACAGGTCCAGTGGTCTGATGCTCAGTTACTCACCCACTGAGATGAGGTTCCTGAAGTTTTCCAGCATCGCATCTTGGTACAGGTTTATCTGGGTTTTATCCAATAGAGCAAGCTCTTCCTTGGTGAAGACAACAGCCATGTCCTTGAATGTCACCCTTTCCTAAAACATCAACCACATGCCACGTCAATCATCCACGCAAATGACTGGTGTTAGTCTGTTTGGGCTGCCTTAATAAAATACCACAGTCTGATTAGGTTAAACAAAATAAAATAACTTCTTACTGTTCTGGAGTTTGGAAAGTCTAAGATCAAGTATCACCAAGATAGATTTCATTCAGGTTTCTTCTCTTGGCTTGTAGACAGCTGTCCTCTCACTGTGTCCTTACATGGCAGAGGGAGAATGAGAGCAAGCTCTGTTGAGGATCTCTCACTAGGATATTAATCCTATTGGATCAGGGATTCCCAAAGGACAATATTAATCAAATTATAAAATACAGCCCAGGAAATAGGCACAGATAAATCTATACTAAGGTGTTGTGCTGATACACAAGTCTAGTACTGTTCCATGAGTTCATTTCTCATCACACACCAAGATTTTGTATTTTCACTTTTTCATGGCAGATTAATCTATTTTTATCATGTTAAAAGGAACTAAGAAGACAGGGTAACTAAAAGCCTGGCTCCTAGATTCAAAAAACACAATAGAGAAAAGGGAGATTATTAGGATAATTAAGAACACTTGGATATCAACTTGGTATTAAAAAATATTGGTATCAATGTGAAATTTCTTGAGTATGTTAGCAGTAATGTGGAAATGTAGGAAAATGCTCTTACTCTTAGGAGATACAAGCTGAAATATTTAGGGATGAATTATAATAATGCCTGCAATTTATCCCTAACTGGGTCATCAAAATACAATATAGATATGTGTGTATATATGTATATTATGCATATGTTTGTGGGTGATTGTCAACAATTGGTGAATCTAGGTGAATATTACACATTATGCTATTCTTTCATTTTCCTCATAAATTGAAATTTCTCAAAATAAAAGGATGTGGGGAATAATCTGATATTAATAACCATCTGCTAATCAAGAAACCAATTTTTACATAAAATATTCCTATCGCTGCATATATCACACTGCTGAGAGTTAAGTATTTACAGATATGTTCTCTCAATAGACTCCGCATCTCTAAATAATGCAGAGCTTTCAAAGGAAAGTTGTAAGCGGTTACAAAGGACGTCACAAAGAATATGTTCCTAACAATTGTCCAATTACCCAAATCTGACAATGATTAAAATCAAAATCTAGGGGAGTCAGCACGGCTGTCCTAATAGCATCACTCTCTCAGTAACACTACTGTATACCTTCTTCTGTGGGAGGCAATAAAATCGAATTTGAGTTAATCATTCAGGAAATACAGATACCCTGAAGTCTACTTGGGGTGTTCAAATGTAGGGAGAAGGGGTTAGGGATAGAGGTTCACCCAGCCTATGCCCCATTCTCCCTTCTCTGCCTCAACTATAGAGCCTGGGAAAACAAAACACTCATTTCTCCACCACCCTTGTAGCTGGATGGATGCCTTGTAGGAAGCCTAAGCAGCGATTGTCATAGGATGCAGATACAAGGAGAGCCCCAAAATATTAAGAAACCAAATTTATCAACGAATAAACACTTGCAAAAATCTATAAATCTTTTCCTGTCTTAAGTATTCTTGTATAACCATCTATGAAGTATTCTTGTAAAACCTTGAACCTGAATCTATTCAAGCATCTGGCGCTTCCACTTACAAGAAATACTGTGGATAGATAACACATTGAAAGATAAGAAAAGGAAGCAAACAAATGCATTCCAAACATAGGAAAGAACACAGGACACCAAACTTGGTTTCTACAACAAGTCAATAGCAGGAGAGAATAAAGTATAGGGGCAAATTTCTCTAGATTAAAAGAGATTATGAGACACAACAGCCAACTATATGATAGTATAGATCTTGGTAAGATCCCATTTGAACAAACCAACGGTTAAAAAGAATTTTGAGATAATCAGGGAAATTTGGTTATTGTCTGGGTATTAGATAATACCAAATAATTATTGATTATCTCATTAGTCAATATTTTAGGAAATATATACTGAAATACATAGAGAATGTGGTAAATTAGATTGCTGTTTAGAAATATCCTCTTCCATACTCACTAATCCCACTAAAGGACCAGAGTGTGTTTTCTTACCCCTTTAGTTTTGACTTGGCAATGTAACTTACTCTGGCTATCAAAATGAAGCAGAAGTGAGAATGTGCCAGTTCTAACCTGGGCCTTGACAGATCTCACGCGTTCACTTGCTCTCTTGTCCGTCTTTCTTCACTATGAGGGCACACCCAAACTAACCAAAACCAGCAGAGTGCTACCAAATATTCATGGCATCGGCTTTAGGTCCAGGCCGTAACCATTGAGGACACTGTTATAGGAGGTTGGAAAAATGGTGACCTGGATGTAGCGGTGAACATTTGGTAAACTGTTGCTGAAATTTAGAAGATAGAAAATTTACCTAATGAATCTTGGACTTGGGCAAGATGGTTTTCAGGCAGAAGGATAAAAGTATGAGCTCATTCATTTTAGTTGCATATATAATAAAGTACTATACAAAAGTGATGTGCTCAGAGAAAAACCAATACAGTGTAAAATAACATGCCTCTTTAAAATACTCTGGGAAAGAAAAAAATGAAAAAGAGATTAAGCAAATCTCTTTGGCAAAAAGTTAATCATTGAAACTGCATGATGGGTACTGCAAATGGAGGCTCATAATACCATTTGTTCTTTTTGTGTACTTTCATAATTAATTTTTTTCATGATTAAAAGAAAATCCTTCCTCCACACTGTGATGGTGTTTTCAATGTGACAACTTGGCTAAGCTACAGTCCTCAGTTATTGAATCAAACACTAATCTAGGTATTGCTATGAAGATAATTTGTAGATGTGATTTAAGTCCATAATCAGTTTACTTTAAGGGAGATTATTCTAACTAATCTAAGTATGTCTGATTCAAAAAACTAAAAGGTCTTATGAGCAGAGCTGAGGATTCCCTGAGAGGTGGAGAAATTCCACCCATAGACAGTGGCTTCAGTCAGTGTCTAAGAGTTCTAGCCATCCTTCCTGAGGGACTGCCATGTGGATTTTGGACTTGCCTAGTTAGCCTCCATAATCATATAAGTCAATTCCTTAAGATAAATCTCTTAATATATATCTCTTACTGGTTCTGCCTTGCTGGTTGAACTCTGACCAATAGATACCCATTCAAATCTTGTTACTTATCGAACAAGACCAGTGACATTTAGAGTATAGTCATGTATATGCTGCCCATGCACTCAGATGCTGCAGCAACACCAAATTGCTATAAAAGTTTCTGAACTTACTCTTGATTCTTTTTCCCTCATGGGGCAGTGATAAGCAGTTCATGGACTGGTACTGGTACATGAACCACACTTAGAGTAGCACCAAAGTAGACATCTTGAAATCTGTGAGTTTGTTTCTTCACTTCTATAAAGGGAGTCAAACCATCTGCCTCACAAAGTCATTATGAGCAAGATGAAGTACCTAATACATAGTAGTCATTCAAAAAATGCTGACCTCCTTTCAGAAAGCAGAAGTGTCTGGTTCCTCAGAATGAACAGTATATTTAAAGACAAAGAAACCCTTAACTTACCTGGAACTTAATCATACCATCTTCCTTTTGGAAAGGGCAGGATTCTGAAAAAGCAGAACTGCAAAGAAGAAAGAATCCATGAGATCATGGATTCAACAAGTTATAAATGAACATTGGTTCCTTCCTTATCTGTACAAATTTCTCACAGTTCCTTCTTTCCCTAGATATCGTCTCTTCTCATTCTGAACAGATTGAACTCCCACCTCCTCAAGACTTCCCTAGATTTGTCCCCAGTCCCTCAATCTCAGACCACTGTGTAACTCCTATCTCTCTCCCCAAGCTTTTGGGTCAAAACCTGCACATTCTTTTCCTTTTCTTAGATTTGTGAATGAACTGACATAATCTACATCTGTATTATGCTGGAAAAAAGGCTCCAGAATTGCTGAATAAGGGAGCAATCTCAGGGCTGGGCACAGTGGCTCACGCCTGTAATCCCCAGCAATTTGGGAACCTGAGACAGGTAGATCACTTGATGCCAGGAGTTCGAGACCAGCCTGGCCAACATGGTGAAATCCTGTCTCTACTAAAAATACAAAATTAGCTGGGATTGGTGGCGGGCACCTGTAGTCCCAGCTACTCAGGAGGCTGAGGCAGGACAATCACTTGAACCTGGGAGGCAGAGGCTGCAGTGAGCTGTGCTTGCACCACTGCACTCCAGCCTGTGCAACAGAGACAGACTTTGTCTCAAAAAAAAAAAAAAGAAAAAAAGAGAGAAATCTCAGGATGACAGGGGCCTTCTGCTATTTCCACTTTTACATGCAAGACTTGACATTGTATGGCCAGGCCTGTGGTCTAAAGAACTTGCAATTAGCCAAGATATACAAATTAAATCCCAATTTTTATTATCATATTAATCAATAATGCAAATTTTTAAACATCTACACCTTGACTCTTGGCTTCCTAAACTATCTCTCCAGCAGCCATTCTATCCACTGCTTTTGCAAATATTGATGACACACCTATGACATATAAGACACATCCTCTGCTCTGGAAATGCTCATGGTATACTGAACTATACATGCTCTCAGACAGCAAATAGCAAAGTAGATAGACAGACCTTCTAAGCTTGCCACTTCATATACACTAAAGCCCCTTCCTGTACTGCTTATATCAGTGGATTCCCTTGCCAATTAGATTCCAGTTGGGTTCAGCCAATGGGGAAAGTCAGCAAGAGATCCAGGGAAGGGACAAGAGTGAAGTCAGAATATTTATTCCCCCAGGTTTTTCCCTAAAGGTTGCTGTGGAATGGCTATGTTCCATATCCATTGACCAAAGCTCATGGCCACCATCAGGCAGCTGTCATCCAATGAATCTTTCTTCAGGTTTTAGCGACTGCCTCCTCCCTTAGCCCTTCAGTCCTAAAGGCAGTAAGTTACCCTGCTATCACTAGCTCTTAAATATTGCCATACCCTTTGTTGATTACCACAGCCTGCCTACAACTTTATAGATTGTCCCTTTAATAAGCTCTTCTCAAATTACCCCATTTGAGTGTTCTGTCTATTTTTTATTGGTATTCCATCAGATAAACCCTGTAAACACAATTGCCTATCGCCTTTGTGGAGAAACTTACTGTATAAAATTGCCACTTTAAGCACTGTGGAAACTCCAAAGATTAAAAAATAAAAGCCAAAAACCAGGTTTCTGCCTTCTAAGATAGTGCTTCTCACACTATCTGTGATAAAAGACTAGTTTTTTTATTATTATTACTGTTACTTTCAGTCTGTCACAGACTGATATTTTGGTAAGATACAGTAAAAAGAAATTACTGGAAAAAGGAAATTAAGAAGGTATGCAAATTAAAGCCCAATTGTTATTATTATGTTAATCAATAAGACAAAATTTTAAACATCTACACTCAAGTTCTCAAATTATCTGGTCACAGACCAATATCATTTATTGGCAGTGGTCTGTTGGCTACCCTTTGAATTGCAGCTCACAGGGTTATAGAATCAGGTTAATAGAATATGAAATGTCTTTAGGGTAAATCCTTGGACTCCTTTTCTCTCTTTTACTACCTTTAAGAGACATCATTAATCACTTCTTATTTTGGGCTCCAACAAAGGCCAAAATAAGGAATGTTCAAGTCATTAATACAGCATGAATTACATCATTTTAAAATAGTTAAAACCTACCAAGGAAACACTCCTCCTTTCCCCTGTCAAAAAACTACAAATCCTAAAAAACAAACAAACAAACAAACAAAAAAAACCAAGCCGTAGTCTTTTATCCACTGTACTTGCTAAGGATCTTATCATTTAACAAGCACTCAATCAGTGTTTCTTAATATTAACAAATGCACAAATAGAATTGGCTTGGATATTATACATTAGACGCATGTGCAAAGACATTAACTCACCCTCTACTTCCAGTACCTGTTCTCACTTAAGAGCCAATAATGGGACAGGTTTATTTTCAAGCACACATCCCCACACAAGCAGTCACACATATATGGTTGAGGGTTTGGTCTGCTGAATTTCTGGCTTCAGACACTCCCTGCCTGTGTGAACTATGGGCCGTGGCAGGAACCAGATGGCACATTCAAATTTGAGGGGAGTTTAATAAACAGACGGCTTACAATGGTGTTGGCTGGGGGTAAGGAAATCAGAGTGGATAAGGCTCTATCCTGGGAAGTGACAGGGAGGTGCCATTATACTACCTGGGCCTTAAGAGGTAAGGGGAGGGAGCAGTCCCTGGAGCCTGGAACTGAGAGGACTGTGTGGCCAGGACCACCAAAACCATGACCTGTTGTTTAGAAGGGCAGCTAATCTGTGACAATCCTGCAGAGAGAGAACTCGGGGACAAGATCCTCCAACTCACACTTCTTCCTCTCTCCAAACTTTCCTGTTGAGACTTCCCATTGGCCAAAGACAAGCAAGGCCAGAAGGCAATGGCGGCCTTTCAGGGCAGACAGCAGGGTGGAAAAGGTGGGGAGCCAAAGGCATGGGACACATGGCACCTCAGGACTCTTGTTTTTTCCCTATCTGCCAAAGTCCACACAGCTCTCTCACACAAATGCCTTTCTCATCCCTCAACCTGACAACTACTCTGATCTGAGGAATACATCACGAATGAGACCAGATGTCCATATCAACCTCTTCAGCGAATGAAGACCTAGAGGAATAGTGCAGCTGAATCTGGAACTGCAATTGTTCAGAAACACGATCAGAAATGTAATAAAAGCTGCTATTACACCTAAAATAATTAACACTAAATCTCTAACTTTATCAAATATACAGAGAGCATTCAAATTTCAAATTTGTTGAGTGTAATTTAACACTTACATTTGCTCATGTGCTTTATAATACTTAAATTCCATACTCCCTGGCTCACAGCATGTGAGGTGAGAATGGAGTTAATAATTTGGGGTAGTTCTTTTCTTTTCTTTTCTTTTCTTTTTTTTTTTTTTTTTTGAGACAGAGTCTCGCTCTGTTGCCCAGGCTGGAGTGCAGTGGCGCCATCTCAGCTCACTGCAAGCTCCGCCTCCCGGGTTCACACCATTCTCCAACCTCAGCCTCCGGAGTAGCTGGGACTACAGGCTCCCGCCACCATGCCCGGGAAATTTTTTGTAATTTTTTTTTTTTTTTTTTTTTTTTTTTTTTTTTTTTTTTTTAGTAGAGACGGGGTTTCACCGTGTTAGCCAGGATGGTCTCGATCTCCTGACCTCGTGATCCACCTAAAGTCCTGGGATTACAGGAGGGAGCCACCACGCTAGGCCTGGGACCGTTCTTTTCAAAATGTATGCGGTGATATTAAACTCCTGAGTTATTACAGTCTGAGTTGTTTCTTTATTGCCAGAAGCCGGAACCTCTGCCCTGAAGTCAGAAATGCCCCAATGGAGTCAGAGCTGCTAAAATCCAGAGTTCAGACCCAAGACAATTCCCCATCCAAGAACCTAGGGGTGCTGAGCCAGAATCGCCCGCGCCAAACTGAGCGAGAATAGCCCAAGCCATCCTCTATCTCCAGAGAAAAGCTGCTTAAGCAAATCCTTCATCCCATTCAGGGAGGCACAGTCCCAGCCATTACTCCCAAACTCTGAGCCAGCGCCCCTCTGCCCTCATCCACAGATGCACATTCCAAGACTGGACCCTAAGCCTCGACCCAAGGTGGCACAGCGCAAGTCGCTGTCACGAAACGTGAAGATGCACGTTTTGTCAAACCCAGGGCTGCTCCCCAAACCGAGCCCACGCGCTTCCCATCCCACCCCGGGTAGGTAGCGGCCGCTGAACTTCCCTAGCCTACCCCACCCACGAGGCCTTATCATTGGTCACCAGTCCCCTCTTCCACTCCTCCTACTTCAGTCCACAGGTACAGGTCACAGCTGCACATCCTGCAGCCCTACTCCTGGCTACGCTTCCGAGAGGGGCGCGGTCCACGCGGGACTCACCTCAGCATCCCAAACAATGTCGCCCGCAGCTAGCGTCTGGTACCACGGAGCATGCGCAAGGAGGCCTATGGACTACAATCCCCAGAAAGCCCCGCGCGCAGCAGTGGACATTCGCAAGGCTACCAGGGTGAAGGTAGCCTTTGACTTCCGTGCATTTGGAAGTCCTTTGACTTCCGTGCATTCGTCTAAAATAATGACAATCATAATAACGATAAAGTATTGAAATGTTAAATAAATCACTATCAACGATGAAAAGAAAAAGTTTCAATATTCTACTACTTGGAAATGAGCACTTTACCATTTTAGTGAAGACTTTTATAGGTTCTTATTTTATAGGCATGTCTTTTAATGTTGAAACCACGAAGCTTTTCAATTAAAATTCACTTAAATATTTCTATCCCCGCCCCCCGTCATGTTTTCTTTCTGTTGATGAAGACTGCATAATCTACACTTGCAATATAACATACCCTGTAATTTGTTTCCTAGTCTCAGAAGAAGCAGAATGAATTAACCACCATTGTCTGAATCCTTAATAGGGGAATTACAGGAGTAATCGTTACAACATAACAAGAAAACGCGGGAAGTTTTCAGATTCTTTCTGAAAATTTCCCCTTGTTGGGACTTAGGCTTTATTTTACTTTATGTTATTGCATTTAAGATTTAAGATCATTAAAAAGTCAGGAAACAACATGTGCTGGAGAGGATATGGAGAAATAGGAACACTTTTACACTGTTGGTGGGACTGTAAACTAGTTCAACCATTGTGGAAGTCAGTGTGGCGATTCCTCAGGGATCTAGAACTAGAAATACCATTTGACCCAGCAATTCCATTACTGGGTATATACCCAAAGGATTATAAATCATGCTGCTATAAAGACACATGCACACGTATGTTCATTGCGGCAGTATTCACAATGGCAAAGACTTGGAAGCAACCCAAATGTCCAACAATGATAGACTGGATTAAGAAAATGTGGCACATATGCACCATGGAATACTATGCAGCCATAATAAATGATGAGTTCATCTCCCTTTTTAGGGGCATGGATGAAGCTGTAAACCATCATTCTCAGCAAACTATAGCAAGGACAAAAAACCAAACACCACATGTTCTCACTCATATGTGGGAATTGAACAATGAGAACACATGGACACAGGAAGGGGAACATAACACAGCGGGGTCTATTGTGGGGTGGGGGGAAGGGGGAGGGATAGCTTTAGGAGATATACTTAATGCTAAATGTGTGCAGCACACCAACATGGCACATGTATACATATGTAACAAACCTGCACGTTGCGCACATGTACCCTACAACTTAAAGGATAATAATACTAAAATTTTAAAAATTTAAGATTTCTATTAAAGAAAATTTTGGGTACCCTAATGGGGTAAGAAAATTGAATAAGAATTCCATTAGAGATCCACAGTTTTAGCCTGGAGGAAAGCCTTGATAATGGGTGAGAACAATCTCTGTCCTAGGAATGGTCGCCTGGTCCTGCTGGCAGAGGCTCTGCTTGGAATATCTGGCTGGCATTCCGTTTTCCACTCATCCTCAAGCTGTAGGGGTCGTGAGGCAGTTCCAGTCCTAGAATAGACAGGGAAGTGAAGACCCCCACTTCTAGGCAATGGGCAGGAAATGGTTGAATAATATCCAACTAAAGCTTGACATTGCAACTTAGGGCACATAAAGGGACAGTGCAATTCTTTTGGCTTATCTCTGTCTTTTGATGTTTACATGTTTGATGTTCTTATATATTGCTCTAAGTTGAAGGATTACTTGATTTAATTTGACATACTTGAATTTTAAAAAACGAGTTCAGGAACATTTTTATTTTTGACCTAATACAAGGTTAATTTTTGTGACATCTGTGTCTATTGGAAAACAATGTGTGTTCTCTATCAGAGGGATATGCATACATTTATATTTTCACCAGACTTGTTAATTGTTTCTATTTAAATTTCCTACGTGCTTATTTGTGCTTACTTAGATTTTGTCATTATGCATCTGTCAATGATTGAGAAGTTCATGTCAAAAGGGCACCCAGGCTGGGCATGGTGGCTCAAGCCTGTAATCCCAGTACTTTGGGAGGCCGAAGTGGGTAAACCATGCGGTGAGGAGTTCAAGACTACCCTGGCCAGGATGGTGAAACCCCGTCTCTACTCAAAGTACAAAAATTAGCCAGGCATGGTGGCAAGCACATGTAGTCTCAGCTTCTTGGGAGGCTGAGACAAGAGAATCGCGTGAACCCAGGAGGCGGAGGTTTCAGTGAGCCGAGATGATGCCACTGCACTCCAGCCTCGGCGACAGAGCGAGACTCTGTCTCAAAAAAAAAAAAAAAAGGAATAAAGAAAAAGAAAAAGAAAAAAAGTCTATAATGGTAAATTTGTCATTTTCCTCTCTATAGAATTTGCTTTATTTATTTGTTTAATTTATTTTTTGAGACTGAGTCTCGCTCTGTTACCCAGGCTGGAGTGTAGTGGCGCCATCTCAACTCACTGCAAGCTCCACCTCCCAGGTTCACGCCATTCTCCTGCCTCAGCCTCACGAGTAGCTGGGACTACAGGCGCCCGCCACCATGCCCGGCTAATTTTTTGTATTTTTAGTAGGTGCAGGGTTTCACTGTGTTAGTCAGGATGGTCTCCATCTCCTTGTGATCTGCCCGCCTCTGCCTCCCAAAGTGCTGGGATTACAGGCGTGAGCCACCGCACCCAGCCTACTTCATTTTTCAAAAGTCGTGTTATTAGGTTTACAAGCAGCTTTACTTTTCAAAAGTCGTGTTATTAGGTATGGAAGTGGCCTGTTCCTTATCTGCAACACTTGGGACCAGAAGAGTTTCAGATTTTTTATGTTTTTCAGATTTTGCAATATTTGCATATGCACAATGAGATATCTAGAGGATGAGACCCAAGTCTAAAGCAAAATTCATTTGTGTTTCCTATACACCTTATACACTTTCCCTGAAATTAATTTTATAGAATTATTTGATTAATTTAGTTCACAAGGTTTGTATACAATGTTTGTGTGCATTGAACCATCAGAAGCAAAGATTGCCTTCATCGTATGATCGAAGAAAAATCAATTAATGAAAAGAAGAGGAAGAAAGCAAATATTTCAGGTGTGGAAATTTCCTCTTTTGGTGTCATGTTCACATTTCAAAAGTTTCAGATTGTGGAATATTTTGGATTTTTAAATTTAGTGATGCTGACCCTGTGTAAGTTTCATAATGGTCATATCTTCTTGATGGACCAAAAATTTTCTTAAAATTTTAAGTACTTTTTATTTTCACCTTGAGTTTACTTTTCATTGCCGACTGTACATGCTTTCTTTTCATTAGATTTCATCTAGTATTTATTTTTCACTTAGTCCTAAAATTAGCATTTTTTACCTTGTTATTTATATACTCTTTATTATTATAGTTATTTTTAAATGTTACTTTTCCCTAATCTAAGAGCTTGTCTTTAGTCTGAAAATACACACTTAAATGGGTGTGTTAGGAACAAAAGAGAAAGTGCTTGTGTAATTGATCTAGGAGCTTCTCCTGTTTCCCAACTATAGAACAGTGACTCTGGCCTGTAATCCTAGTTGATCAAGCAGCTGAGGTGGGAGGATGGCTTGAGTCTGGAAGGTTCAGGGTGCAGTGGGCTATGATGGTGCCACTGTACTCCAGCTGGGTGACAGCATGAGATTTTATGTCTAAAAAAAGAAAAAGAAAATGAAAAAGTAGGACAGTGACCCTCAAAGAGGAAGGAAATAGCCTCCCTAAGACTCCTTTGAATTGTGTGAGTGATCTTTGCTTGCTCCAGTGACTGGGATATGAGTTTAGTATGCAGAGGTAAGGAATGCTAAACATATTGCATCTGTAAATTAATTATTTCAACAAAGAAGTCATCCATTCAGAACACCCAACAGTAACCACTTGAAAATCATTGCTCTAAAGGAAAGAAAATGAAAAACAACAACCTCAATCAAATAAAAGGAGGGAAAGAAACGATAGAATCAGTAAAGAGAAAGTCAAACTGCTGCTGTTTGCTGATGATATGATCATATACCTAGAAAACCCTAAAGACTCCTTCAAAAAGCTTCTAGAACTCATAAATGAATTCAGCAAAGTTTCAGGATACAAAATTAATGTACACAAATCATACCTCTGCTGTACACCAACAGCAACCAAGCTAAGAATGAAATCAAGAACTCAATGCCTTTTACAATAGCTGCAAAAAAAAAAAAATACTTAGGAATATTTCTAACCGAGGAGGTGAAAGGCCTCTACAAGGAAAACCATAAAACACTGTTGAAAGAAATCATAGATGACACAAACAAATGGAAACACATCCCATGTTCATGAATGGGTAAATCAACGTTGTAAAAATGACCATACTGCCAAAAGCTGTTTACAAATTCAATGCAAGTTCCATCAAAATAACACCATCACTGTTCCCAGAACTAGAAAAGACAATTCTAAAATTCGTATGGAACCAAAGAAAAGCCCACAGAGCCAAAGCAAGACTAAGCAAAAAGAACAAATCTGGAGGCATCCCATTACCTGACTTCAAACTATACCATAAGGCTATAGTCACATGAACAGCATGGTATTGGCATAAAAATAGGCACAAAGACCAATGGAACAGAATACAAAACCAGGAAATAAATTCAAATACAGTCAACTGACATTTGACAAAACAAGCAAAAACATAAAGTAAGGAAAAGACCCCCTATTCAGGCCAGGTGCAGTAGCTCACGCCTGTAATCTCAGCACTTTGGAAGGCCGAGGCGGGTGGATCACAAGGTCAGGAGATGGAGACCATCCTGGCTAACACGGTGAAACCCCGTCTCTACTAAAATTACAAAAAATTAGACTGGCGTGGTGGCGTGGGACTGTAGTCCCAGCTACTCGGGAGGCTGAGGCAGGAGAATGGATTGAACTAAGGAGGCAGAGCCTGCAGTGAGCCGAGATCCCACCACTGAACTCCAGCCTGGGTGACAGAGCGAGACTCCATCTCAAAAAAAAAAAAAAAAAAGGCCCCCTATTCAAACAAATGTTGCTGGTGTAATTGGCAAGCCACATGTAGAAGAATGTGAATGGATCCTCATCTCTCACCTTATACAAAAATCAACTCAAGATGGAACAAAAACTTAAAACTTAAAACCATAAAAATTCTAGAAGATAACATCAGAAAAACCCTTCAAAACATTAGCTTAGGCAAAGACTTGTTGACCAATAACCTAAAAGCAAATTCAATAGAAAAAATGATAAATAGGTGAGACTTAATTTAAGTAAAAAGTTTCTTCACAGCAAAAGAAACACTGAGCATATTAAACTGACAACCCACAAAGGGGGAGAAAATCTTCACAATCCATACCTCTGAAAAGGATGAATATCCAGAATCTAGAAGGAACTCAAACAAATTAGCAAGAAAAATATGAAGAATCCCATCAAAAAATGGTCTAAGGACATGAATAGACAATTCTACAAAGAAAATATACAAATGCCTACAAACAGATGAAAAAAATGCTCAACATCACGAATGATCAAGGAAATGCAAATGAGAAACACAATGCAATACCACCTTACAGCTGGAAGAATGGCCATAATAAAAAATTTAAAAAATAATAGATGTTAGTTGGGATGTGCTGAAAAGGGATCACTTTTACATTTCTGCTGGGAATGTAAACTACTGCAACCACTATGGAAAACAGTGTGGTAATTCCTTAACGAACTAAAAGTAGAACTACCATTTGATTCTACAATCCCACTACTGGGTATCTACCCAGAGGAAAAGAAGTCATTATATGAAAAAGATAGCTGCACACACGTTTATAGCAACATAATATGATGTTTTATAAATATAAGTGATAAAATTCCTCAATTAAAAGTTTATTAGATTTCATCAGTGTTGATATCATCTTTCCAAATTAAAAAAAAAATGTTTTCTGTTCGTTGTTTTGGTTTTTGTTTGTTTGTTTTGATGCATGGTCTTGCTCTTTTGCTTACTGCAGCCTCAGCTTCCTGGGCATGAGTAATCCTCTCACCTCAGTGACCCAGGTAACTGGAACTACAGGTGTGCACCACCATGCCTAATTCATTTTTAAAAATTTTCTTACAGAGTCTCACTGTGTTGCCTAGGCTGGTCTGAAACATCTGTGTTCAAACTATCCTCCCACCTTGGACTGAAAAAATGTTGACATTACAGGCACAAGCCATCCTGTCTGGCCAGAAATGTTTTTCCTTATTTTTTTCTTTCTTTTTTTTTTTTTTTTTTTTTTTTGAGACAGAGTCTCTTGCTCTTTTGCCCAGGCTGGAGTGCAATTGCACGATCTTGGCTCACTGCAAGCTCCGACTCCCAGGATCACGTCATTCTCCTGTCTCAGCCTCCCGAGTAGCTGGGACTACAGGTGCCTGCCACCACGCCTGGCTAATTTTTTGTATTTTTAGTAGAGATGGGTTTTCACCGTGTTAGCTAGGATGGTCTCAATCTCCTGACCCCGTGATAAGCCCACCTTCTCCTCAGAAAGTGCTGCGATTACAGGTGTGAGCCACCAGGCCTGGCCCAGAAAATTATTTTTAATAAGGTTTCTTCCTTTCTTCCCCTCTCATCTCCCATATTTATGTCTCCTAGAATCTTAACACTAAATTTTCTTTTTTCCTCACATATAACAATTATTTAGATTTAACCTTAAGATTTACTGTGTATTCTTGCTTGTTGTACATACTGTACATCTTCCTCTAACTTGAATTTATTTATTTTTCTGGACAGTATTATTAAGAAGTTTTTTCAGACAGTTTGAATTTGGTAAGTTCATTGCGTCCTTTTGTCTTATGTCTTCATTCTTCCCTCACAGCAAATGTTGGCTTGCCTGGGCATATAATACTTAGACACAAGTTACAGTTCTTCATAACTTTGAAACATTATCTCTCTCTCTTTTAGTTTTTATTACTGATGAATACTATGATACCAAATTAATTCTTCAATCTCTAATAGGTAATATTTGGGTTTTACTTTTTTTCTTGAGGCATTTAGGATTTTTTTCTTTATCAGCTGAAATTTTACCATAATTTAATTTGATGAGGTTTTTGCTTCTTCCTGTTAAGCACTCAGCACGAAATTTCAATAAGAATCTCAAATCTCTCCTCCAGCTATGGGATATTTTATTTTATTTTTTCTTTTGAGGTTTTCCTCCCCATTATTGTATATTCGCTACCTTTGTGATAATCTAATTATCAATATGTTGGTTCCTTTTTTCATGTCTCCTTATATCCATCGTATACCCATCATATATACTAATGTGCCATCTTCTTGCATTACTCTCTGGAATAATCCCTTGCCTAATCTTCCAGCTCACTAATTTGCACCTTCAGCATTATGCATCCATTATTCTGCCCATCAATTCATATTTTTGTTTAAAATTCTGAAATAAAATGATTGTCAACTTAGACCCAGTAATAGTTATGCAAACTATAAATTGCCTAAATGGAAAAATACTAGGATTCAGAAAATGTACTTCCTATGTACTCTTTATGTACTCTTAGGAGAAGTAACCCTCATGCTGTTACTTGATTATGTGCTGCAGCAAATGAGGTAATAATTTAATAAAGAGGAAGACTTAGCATCTAGGGAGTGGGAAATTCGACCCTGGATTTTTTGCTGGATCACAGCGAAAGGAAGTCCCAGGAGACTGAACCAGACAGTAATCAGGCCAAGATGGTAATCAGCCCTCAAGGAAGGATAAAGATGGGGGGATCCAGGAAGGTGGAATCTGGAAAAAGTAGACTCCGTACATTATAGAGCATATTTGAAACACTGAAAACTTGGAGAAATAATCACTATATATACTGTACCAAAAAAGCATTTAGAAACACCAGGAAAACAAAAACTGTATGAGTGGTAGTAGAATCATAACCTCCCACATGGCTTTATAGTGAATAATATTAATAGAATTTATATTAATGCATATTAATATAATTATACTAATTGAGACAATGTTGCATTATACTAATGAAGACAATCATCCACACTAATGATACAAGTGGTGTCATATGCTATTGGTAGGTGAAGTAAGATGAGAGACTCTGAAAACTGACTGCTGGATTTGGCGATGTAATCTTAACTAGAGCAGCTATGGAGAAATGTGTGTGCCAGACAAGATGATGTGGAGGTTGTGGAAAGCATGAATGGAGTGAGTTTTAAAAGAATTGAAGGAGAGAAACTGAGGTAGTGTCTTGAAAAATTGTGGTCAAGGACAGCAGTGAAATGAGGGGGGGTAGCTAGGAAGGCTAATGGAATCAAATACCATAACATGCCTACCAAGACTGGAGTGTTAACCAAGTTCCTAAGTTGATGGAAATGCACTGAAAGAGAGTGATGCTGTTGATGTTGGAGAATTGAAAGGGCAGCAGCAAGAACAGAGTACTTGACTAGGCAAGAAGAGATAGAATCTTGGGCACAAGCTGAGGGGATTACAGTTAGAAGGATGCACAGCCCAGCCATGGGGACATGAAGGCATATGGGGATTCAGTGCAAGAAATTTGCTAGATTTCATGGTAGAAGGTGAAATATTTTTCCTGATTGATTTTATTTTCTCAGTGAAAGGAGAAGCAAGGTCATGAGCTAGTAGGGAGATTGCCTGGAAGCAGTGAGCACTGGATCATTTTCTGTGGCCTGAAATTTAGAGGAAGACCAGGTAGCACAATTGTGTGTTTTTTTCTCTGGCCACTGCTCAGGTAAGCTTGACATACATTTTCTTGCTGTCGTTGTTTATTTTGATTTTTTGAGACACAGTTTTGCTCTTGTTGCCCACGCTGGAGTGCAGTGATGCGATCTCGGCTCACTGCAAGCTCTGCCTCCTGGGTTAAAGTGATTCTCCTGTCTCAGCCTCCTGAGGAGCTGGGGTTACAGGTGCCCACCACCATGCCCCGCTAATTTTTGTATTTTTAGTAGAGATGGGATTTCACCATGTTGGCCAGGCTGTTCTCGAACTCCTGATCTCAGGAGATCCGCCCACCTCAGCCTCCAGAAGTGCTGGGATTACAGGCATGAGCCACCATGCCCAACAAGTTTGTGATAAAAATTTGCATTTCATAAGGATAAGAGTTTTGCCACAAAAGAAATGGAGATCATGGAATGAGAACTCAGGATATATAAAAGGTTGTGGTTATAATGCACTGTGGATTGGGTATGGAGAAAAAAATGTGAACATGAGGTGTGTGATAAAGTCACAGAAATTCATGAGTTTATGAATTGAAGTTTCCCTCAGGAAATGGTATTGCTGGAGTTGGGATACTAGAGGGAAGGATGCATAAACTTCAGGGATGGGGTTGCAGATTGATCATCGAAACTGAGATATTGATTTTTTTTAAATAAGGACTAGTGAATGGCCGTGGAGGAGGATGAATGCGATAGGATGAAGAACATCATTTGCTTTCCAAAAGTGACAGAGACATTGACATAAAATGAAAAGATAGAAAGGTTTTGAAATACAAAATGCTGTAAATATTCATGTATATGTAATTTTTATATCACAAAGACCAGAAAAAAATGCATGGCTTTTGCTGTGGGTTGAATCGTGTGCCCGCTCATCCCAAAAATATGTTCACATCCTGACACCCAGTACCTATGAACATGACTTTATTGACCAACAGGATCTTTGCAGATATAATCAAGTTAAGATGAGACCACATTAGCTTAGGGTGGACCTTAATGTAATGATTTCTGTCCTAAAAAACAGAAGAAACTTTGGACACAGACACACCCAGAGGGAAAACTGCCATGTTAAGATGGAGGCAAAAACTGGAGTGATACAAGCCAGGGGATGCCAAAGATTGCTGGAAACTGAGGCTAGGAAGAGACAGGGAAGAATTCTTCTCTAGAGATTTTAGGGAGAGCATGGCCCTGCTGACACCTTGATTTCAGATTTCTATTCTCCAGAACTGTGAGAGAATTAATCTCTGTTGTTTGAAGCCACCCAGTTTCTGGTACTTTGTTACAGCAGCCTGAGGAAACTAATATAGTTTTTAAACATGCATTAAAAAGCACTGAGAAACTAAGATGAAGAACAAAATATAGACTACATATGACAGCTCAAGAATTATTTTCTGTGGGAGATTGCAGAAGTGACCAAATCCTTCACTCTTGACAATGTGACATTGTAGCCCCTTATTTCTTCAAGAGCTGAAGTCTATTCCCCCATCCCTTGAAAGCTGGCATTGTGACTTGTTTTATCTGACAGAATGCACACCTCTGTTCAGTCTCTTGAGCCATTGTGACTGCTATGACTTCATGAGCATGTGACCTGCTGGAGAATAAGACCAAGTGGGTCAGAGATCCCAGTTGAGGGCCCCACCCCACCCCAGGGCCCAGCTGGTGCAGTTGACAATGATGAGTGAGTTCTATTATATGCAGTGTTAACTTAGAAGTTGACTCAGATGCATGGGTGAGCCTGGTTGAGGCACACTCAAACTACTGATTTATAGAATCATGAGTTAAACACATAGTAGGTTTTGTTTTGTTTTGTTTGTTTGTTTGTTTTTGAGATAAGGAATCTCCTGTTTCAGCCTACTAAGTGGCTGGGATTACAGGTGCATGCCACCATACGCAGCTAATTTTTGTATTTTTTGTAGAGACAGGGTTTTGCCATGTTTCCCAGACCGGTCTCGGACTCCACTGCCTAAGCTTCCCAAACTGCTAGGATTAAAGTCCTGAGCCAACTCGCCTGGCTCAAATGGCAGTTTTTGAATGCAATAGTTAACATATGTTCCAGAACAGAAACCATGTAGGTCACATTCATTGATCATAATGCAATCAAATTCACAAAAGGACATAAAGAGTGTTCTGTAAGTTATTTATTCACCTCAAGATTGAAAGGAACCTGAGGACACTCTTTAAATGCAGGCTTGGATTAAAGAGGAAATCAAAATAATAGTCACATACTATTTGAAAATAAATAAAAACAAAAGAAGTACATATCCAAAACAGTGGAAAATAGCTTAAAATCATACTCGGAGGAAAACTTGTAACATTGGTTAAATTTATGAAACACAACAGTGAAAATAAATTAACTTAACTTCCATTTCTAGAAAGTGGTAATAACAGTGGTAGCTGATATGCATTGAGGGTTTGTGTGTTCTAAGTCTTTCATGTGTATTACTTCATTTAATTCTCATGTCACGCTATAAAATGGGCACTTTTATATGGCTATGTTATGGATGAGGACACTGAGGTACAGAGAACAGCATGTCTAGTAAAAGGCAGACCAATTACTAAACAATCTAGTACAACAAACTGAGAGGAAGTTTCCAGAGCTCAAGCTTTTTTTTTTTTTTTGACAGAGTTTTGATCTTTTTCCCCAGGCTGGAGTGCAATGGCACTATCTCAGCTCACTGCAACCTTTGCCTCCCGGGTTCAAGTGATTTTCCTTCCTCAGACTCCCAATTAGCTGTGATTATAGGCCTGAGCCACCACGCCCCGCTAATTTTTTGATTTTAGTAGAGACGGGGTTTCACAAAGGTCGTCAGGCTGGTCTTGAACTCCTGACCTCACGCGATCCACCCGCCTCAGCCTCCCAAAGTGCTGGGATTAGAGGCATGAGCCACTGGGCCTGGCCCCATGCTCTTAACACTGAACTATCTATGTCTCAGATATACAGCAGCAAAACAAAACCAGAGAAAGTGGAAATCAGATAATACAGAAGAAACAGAGGTGAAATGAAGAATATAATACTCAGGGAATATATAGAGAACACAAATATATTTAACAAGCAGTATAAATGCTAAATAAAACAACAACCTCAGAAGAAACCTAAGGTTCATCCCCAAATAGGAAATCCATTCTGAAGGCTCTAAGAGATAAATAACACAAACCTACAATGAGATGATTATTAGAATAAACTTTTCCAGAGAGCAGAACGTGTTAGGAGCTTCTTAACTTATTATATTACTTCCACAAATCCTAGTATAATCTTGATAACCAAATTATACCCTAACAGAGCAACAACAAAACAACAATAACAACAACAACAAAAAAAACAAAAAAACCAGAAAACTAAAGGAAAATGTCTCAATGAATAGAACTGAAAAATTTTATGAAAAGCAGTAAACAAAATCCATCAATATATTAAAATTATTACAGTACAACAGTAATGCATGGAAATTCATCATTACTTCATTTAGCAATATAATTCATCTTTTTAAGAAATATTACTTTCTAAAACATATCACCATGAAAACAAATGTCAATCAACAGGTTAAAAGTAAATTTCTTGTTAATACATATAACAGAAGAAAAAAGATCAAAACCTAGAAAAAAATACACACAAAGAGTTCATAAATAAGATGAATACCTAAACAGAAAGAAACAAGGAGTAAATAGCAAGGGGAATAAAAAGGAATAAGCTTACAAGAGGATGAAGAGGCAGGGAGAGATGGCTCACACCTGTAATACCAGCACTTTGAAAGGTCAAGGCAGGAGGAGAGCTTGAGCCCAGGAGTTTGAGACAAGCCTGGGCAACATAGTGAGACCTCGACTCTACAAAAAATTTAAAAGAAAGTAATCAGGTGCAGTGGTGCACACCTGTAGTTCTAGTTACTCAAGAGACTGAGGATCGCCTGAGGCTCTAATTGTATCATTGCAGTCAAGCCTGGGAGACAGGGTGAGATCCTGTCTCAAAAAATAAGAGGATGGCCAATATCTCCTACATGGAAAAATTAACATAATGTAATGCCATAATTGTTCGCCTGATGGAAAAAGACTAAAAGGATTAATAAGAGCCAGGTTTTTTTGTTTGTTTGTTTTTGTTTTGAGATGGAGTCTTGCTGTGTCACCCAGGCTGGAGTGCATTGGCATGTGATCTTGGCTCACTGCAAGTTCAACCTCCCAGGTTGAGGCAATTGTAGTGCCCCAGTCTCCCAAGTAGCTGGGATGACAGGCGTCCACCACTTAAGCCAAAACAAACACACAAACCCCAAACTCTATTCCTAACTATACACAAATATGTGTGTAAATATATAGAAACCGATCGGAAACAACTAAGTTGAAATTATTAATAACGGTGATTTTGGGAGGAAAATGAAAGTAACAAGATAGAGGAGGGTGATATAGCAATGAGGACATTCATTTTAACTTAAAAAAATTAAAACATAAGCAAATATTATCTTAAACATGCATGTAATTTGCATTAGCTAAAAGAGAAATGAAGTCCCAGAAATATGCCGACCTTTAAGAAAACACTAGTGATGTGAAGTCATTGTCCTCAGCAAACTAATCCAGGAACAGACAACCAAACACCACATTCTCACTTATAGTGGGAGCTTAAAAATGAGAACACATGGACACAGGAAGGGGAACAACACACATTGGGGCCTGTCATGGGGTGGGGTTGCGGGAGGGAGAGCATTAAGAAAAATAGCTCATGCATGCTGGGCTTAATACCTAGGTGATGGGTTGACAGGTGCAGCAAACCACCATGGCACACGTTTACCTATGTAACAAATCTGCACATCCTGCCCATATACCCCAGAACTCAAAAATAAAACAAAACGCTAGCGGTAAAATAAAGTCTCAAAATGAAAAAAATGACAGACAAATTTTTGGTTCAAATAATGGTTTTCAACCCAGGTGTCATAAAGTAAAGACAAAGAATTTGATTACAAATTGCAATTAAGACATATAGCAAATGACTAGAAAAATTATTCTCAACACATTTAACGGTTAGTAGCTAATTTCCTTAAGGGGAAATGTTCACAAAACAATGAAGGGGGGAAAACGAACATTTGAAAATGGATGAAAAGCTAGGCCTGGTGGTGTTTGCCTGTGGTCCCAGCTACTCAAGAGGCTGTTGCAGGGGAATTGTTTGAGCCCAGGGATTGGAGGCTGTAGTAAGCTGTGATTGGACCACTACAGTTCAGCGTGGATGACACAGCAAGACGTTGTCTCTAATTTTTTTTTAATTTTTGAGACGGAGTCTAGCTTTGTAGCCAGGCTGGAGTGCAATACCGCCATTTCGGCTCCCTCCAACCTCTGCCTACCAGGTTCAAGCGATTCTTCTGCCTCAGCCACTTGAGTACCTGGGACAACAGGCGCCAGCTACCACGCAGGTAATTTTTGAATTTTTAGTAGAGACGGGGTTTCGCAGTGTTGGCCAGGATGGTCTCGATATCTTGACCTCGTGATCTGCCTCTCTCGGCCTCCCAAAGTGCTGGGATTGCAGGTGCGAGCCAGTGCTCCCGGCATAAAAGATTTTTTTAAATTAAAAATTAAATAATTAAAAAGTGGGTGAAAGACACGACAAGGCAGTGAAAAGAAAAATGAGTAAAAGACATCAACTATGACCACCTTGATTGTTAGCAATAAAATGAAAACCAACATCCTTTTTATATATCAAAGATTAAACATTTTTATTGTAAATCAAGTGAACCTCAATAGTGTGAGAAAATAGACCCGTTTACATTTTAGGCTGAGTGAAGAAAACAAAAACTGTATTTCCTCCACTCTCATATCACAACAATTAACAAAGAAGATTTCTGTGTCAACAGGTCCAGGGATTTCTCTCGGTCAGTCAAGCACACAATGCATTCTGCTCTCGACATCAGTTGGGTGTCTTCTAATTCAATTATGAGGCTATCTACCTGGACATAGCGTTAGATTTCACAGGGCTTTGTTCCACAAGACAGGCCTCCCACTCTAATACAAATGGCAAGTCCTAGGTTGTTTTACCTGTGCTTCTGACCAAGAGGCTATAAATCAGGTTTCCACCACTCCTGATTTAGCTGCATTAATTTCCTAGAACACCTGACAGCAAGCAGGAAAACACTTACATTTACCATTTTATTATAGCGGATATGGCAAAAAATTCAGAAAAAAGATTCATGGGGCTCGGCATGGGGGAAGGGGCGCACTACATTCCAGGAAGTTTTACCTAGAAGCTCTCTAAAGCCAGTCCTTTTCAGTTATTATGGAGACTTCATTATACAGGCATCATGAGTTAAACCATAGGCTATTGGTGAACAACTCACCCTGAGGCTCTCAAGCCTCCCTGGAAATTGGGGGTGAGGCGTTGCCATTCTCAGTCTGAGTAAAAGAATTTACAAAAACTGAAATTTAAAACAAATTACCATAACTGAAAACTTAATTAGATGATTGAATTATCTGGAGCCACACTTTGATATTCCTAACCCGAGCACACTCATCCAATGAATGCTCCACCCAACTGGCACCGGAGTCTCTACAGGGTTCCAGAGTAGAAGAATGTTTATACAATGTATATCTCCAATTTTTCTTCAAAGCCTTTTCAATTACAAGGGTAATTCTTAAGCTGCCATGCATCAGGGTTAGGGGGAGGGCTTGTTACAACACAGATCTGAGATCTCCGGGGTTTGTGGGTTGCAAGGACGCTGCTGGTCTCAAAACCACAATGAGGGAACCACAGAACCACTAGATGGTTTTCAGTGTTTCAGTGCATTTAATTCATAATGTAGTTGACGAAAAAAGCTTGTAAGTTCTTAGATTATCCCAAATGTGTCACAAGACATCAAATCAGGAGAGCAGTTTCCAACGAGGTGTAGCCTGGGAAAGTGGGGATGACTCAAGGAAAGGAGGAGAGAAGGTCCGCCCTTTCCGACATCAGGCTGAGCCCAAGGCTATTTAAACCCACCCTGGCGGGCCTGTACTCAGATCTTCCAAGAGCGGAGCAGGCGCCGGAGCGTTATGCTGGTTCTGCGTGGACTTCGAGCTTACAACGTCTTGCGACTTGGAAGCGGATTCAGAGGACAGAACAGAATACTTGGGTAATTGCATCTCTGTCTGTCTATCTGTCTCATAGTTTGGTTTATTTCCATTTTCTTGAGGAGCACATACCTCACAATACACACATACACACACCACACAAACACACAAGCACTCCTTCATTCTGTGGGTTAGAAAACTGGTAGGGGTCCCTGGGAGCTACAGGTTTCCGAATTATGTCTGCACCTAAGAACAGTAGGGTCTTGTCTGGCTCTTCTTATGAACGGTGCCCCAGGCCGGATTCCCCAAGATCCATGCTAGCCTCACCCAGCTTCTCCCTCTCCCCTCTCAGAAACTCAGACTTAAGAGGAAGCTCCTCACCAGGGATCAGGAGCTACAATTCACCATCCCCTAGGGCTTCACCACACTCACCTCTGTCATCACCAGAATCCCACAAGCTCCCATTTCCCTTTCCTCACCGTGATGGGCAATCAATGAAGCCTTTGGGCTCTCCCGTGTCCTCCTCTGGGGATTCTTTAGAGTCACCAGGTTCATCAATAATATACCATATGTTCTTAGTGCCATCATCTAGCAGCTCAACCCCAGCTCTCGGGGAGTCTCCTGGGTCTCCCAGCTACTCTCCAAACAACCCAGGATTTCAGCAGGAGTCAGACCCCACACCCAGGAATGACCTACAAACTCATGAGCATCACGGTGCTCCTCTGGTATGTCTTTCATCTCTTCACCCCCAGGCCTCAAGGACTCTGCCGTGTCTCCCAATTACATTCCAGCCATCCCCAGGTTTCTGCGGGAGTCAGCCCCATGCACTCAGGAGTCCCCCAGAGACTCACAGGTCTTGGGAGATTATGAGGGGTCCCCCAGCGCAGACTCCTCAAGATTCATGCCCGACTCACCAAGCTTCTCCCTCTCCCCTCCCAGAAACTCAGACCCAAGGGGCAACTCCTTAATAGGCATGTGGAAGTACTCTACATCATCCCGCAGGGTTTCACCACTCTCACATCCATCATCAACAGAATTTCACAAATTTACATTTCCCTTTCCTCACCAAGAAAGACAATCACTCATGCCACTGTGCTCTCCCATGTCCTCCTCTGGAGATTCTTCATGGTCACCTCATTCATCAATAATATGCCATATGTTCTTACTGCCATCATCCAACAGCTCACCCCCAGGCAAAAATGACTCTCCTGTCTCTCCAAGCTACTCTCCAACTATGCCCAGATTTCAGCGGGAGTCGGTCTCCCATACACCAGAAACAAGTGCAAACCCAGAGACCTCAGTGAGATCCACGCCAGTCTCTCTCACGACTTCACCCCCAGCCCTATCGGACCCTCCTGTCTGTCCCAGCTACTCTCCAACTACGCCCACATTTCAGCGGGAGTCACTTCCAGGCACCCCGGAATCACCACCAAACTCACCAATTTCACTCAATTACTCCCCAGTCTCCCTCATGTCTTCACCAGCCCTCAGGGACTCTCCTGTGGGTCCCAACTACTCTCAAACCACGCCCACATTTCAGCGGGAGTCAGTTCCAGGCACCCCGGAATCACCACCAAACTCACCAGTTTCACTCAATTACTCTCCAGTCTCCTTCATGTCTTCACCACCCCTCAGGGACTCTCCTGCCTGTCCCAGCTACTCTCCAGCCACGCCCAGATGTCAGCCGGAATCAGTTCCAGGCACCCCGGAGTCACCACCAAACTCACCAGTTTCACTGAGTTACTCCCCGGTCTCTCTCATGTCTTCACCCCTAGCCCTCAGGGACTCTCCTGTGTGTCCCCGCTACTCTCCAACCACGCCCAGATTTCAGCGGGAGTCAGTTCCAGGCACCCAGGGATCACCTACACACTCCCCAGTTTCACTGAGTTACTCCCCGGTCTCTCTCATGTCTTCACCCTCAGCCCCCTGGGACTCCCCTGTCTGTCCCAGCTACTCTCCTGCCACGCCCAGATTCCAGCGGGAGTCAGCCTCCCGCATTCCGGAGTCACCTACAGACTCACAGACCTCACTGAGATCCTCCCTGGTCTCTCTCAGGTCTTTGCCCTTAGCCCAGAGGGACTCTTGTGTCTCTTTCAGCTACTCTCAAAAGTTCTCTGGATTCCAGCTGGAGTCGGTTCCAGGCACCCAGGACACAACACCAAACTCACCAATTTCACTGACTTACTCCCCATTCTCGCTCATGTTGTCACCTCCAGCCCTCAGGGACTCTTCTGTCTCTCTCAGCTACTCTCCAACCATCTCCCGATTTCCCCTGGAGTCACCTTCCCACACCCAGGAATCACCTGCAGACTCACGGACCTTACTGCATCCCTCCCCCATTTCCTTCACCTCTTCACTCCCAGCCTTCAGGGACTCTCCTGCGTCTCCCAGCTTCTCTCCAGCCTTCCCCAGATTTCTGCCGCAGTCAGCCCCAGGCACCCAGGAGAACCCTAGACACTCACAGGCCTCACGAGACGATCTCCCTATGACCTGTATCTATACAGGGATGGCTCCCACCTATCCCTCAGTGACCCCAAACCCATCTCCACTTACACTCAGACACTCCCAGGGCCTGACAGCTACTCCCCGTTATTGTCCTTCAGTTCGAAGCCCTGGCCAATCTACTAGCAAACATGACGCAGTTACCTGGCCATTTCTCCACATTTCTGGTGCGGGCCCCACACCCAGCCGCAGAAGAGCCTCTCCTGCATTCCGTCCTCACACACAGGCCTGTCCATCTACTTGCTACTGTCACACTCTTGCCAGCAGAAGAGGCCCCTGTATTGGCCGATATCACCACCCAGGCTATCCTCACCCCACAGCTGTGCAGCGGGACCCTCCTGCTGGCCCACGTGGCTGCCAGAGCCCATGCGGACACGAACCTCCAGCATGTCGGCGTCCCTGCGGGCGACACTACCGGTGACATGGCTAGCATGACCCTCCTCCCTGGCAGTGACACTGTTGATGTGAGCCCCACTTGCAGATCTGTCATTTGTACATAAGGCCATTTCCCCTTTTCTCTCTCTCTTCCGTTCACAGGGCTATTCATTCTCTCTGTTTCTGCCTCCGTTTCAGATATTTACTCACCTTTTTCCTCTTTCACTCTGTCTGCCGTGGTCTCGATGAGAGTGTGCCACATAAGATTCCCCCATTAAAAGTCATGAATTGAGTGGCTTATACTGTATTTCTGGTTGTGCACATTCCATTTTAATTCGCAATCCATTTTAGAACATTTTATCACCACCGACCAGAGAAAAACCCTGTAAACATTGGTCACTCCTCATTCTCTCTCAAACCCTCTCCCTGACCCTCAGCCCTAGGTAACAACTACATAGAGCGATCAACCCCATATCCATAGATTTCCATATTGTGGGCATTTCATATAAACACAATTGCACAATATGTGAGCTTTTGTGACTGACTTTACACTTAGCACAATATTTTCAACATTCATCCACATTGTAGCCATACCCACAGTGGGAAACCATTTTCTTTCTTTTTGGTTTTAGTAACACCGGGTGTTTTCTCCTTCCTTCCTTCTCTCCTTCCTTCCTTCCTTCCTTCCTTCCTTCTTTCCTTCCTCCTATTTCTCTCTTACACCTTCTGCCCTCTCTGCTTCCTAGGCCTTAGCTGCATCCTACATTCTGCGTTTTTTTGGGGAAATCCTCGGCAGTTTCCGGAAAATTGTGTTATTGTTACTATTTACCGCTGTCTCTCATTGATGATTCTCCATCAATTGTAAACCTCTATTGGTTTTTCCCAAGTCACTAAGTATATTTTAATTAGGTACGCCTGTTTTTCTTTATACAGCCATTTCTGGAGTACAGGGTCACATACTCAAAATCACTGTGTAACTCAAAAACTCATCTAATATCCCAATATACCCATCACAAAGTTGAAAAATCATATATCAAACCATCATAAGTCACGGTTTGTCCGTGGATATGGGCTTCATCAATTCCATTGTATTCAATAATGCTGTACACCATTAACAGTGGCAGACTGTTGGGGAGTGGATTTTGATAGCATTTTAAAAAACAGTTATTAGAGGGATACTTTAAAATGACTGAATATCTGATCTAATTGTATTAGCACGGTGAATGATTATGTGAAATGTTTTGAGACAGACTAGTACATTTGTGAATGAAATTTTATGGCTTTTTTCACTTAGTAGGAACCTTTGTGTGCGGAAAGCTGAGAAAATTACTTTCTGCTGTAGAGTCTGGCATTCATTGTAGATTAAAGCTTATTTTTCTGCGAATAAATCTTATTCAATAAAATACGATTTTCTAAAATAAAAAAGAAGCACTTGTGATGTGAAGTCATTATCCTCAGCAAAGTAATCCGGAAAAGAAAACCAAACACCATATTCTCACTTATCATGGGAGCTGAAAAATGAGATCACATGGACACAGGAAGGGGAACAACACACACTGGGGCCTGTCGGGAGGCAGAGCATTAGGAAAAACAGCTAATGCATGCCGGGCTTAATAACTAGGTGATGGGTTGACAGGTGCAGCAAACCACCATGGCACACGTTTACCTTTGTAACAAATCTGCACATCCTGCACATATACCCCAGAACTTAGAAACGAAACGAAACGAAACGGAAAAACAATAACAAAAGGCTAGCGGCAAACTAAAGTTTCAAACTCAGAATGTGACGGACCCACTTTGGTTCAAATCATGGTTCTCAACCCAGGTGCCATAAGGTCAGGATAAAGAATTTGGTTACATATTGTAAATAAGACATACAGCAAATGACTAGAAAAGTTATTCTCAACCTATGTGTGTCTTGTAATTCAAGGATGACGCTATCTACCGGGACACAGCATTAGATTCCAAAGGGCTCAGTCCCGCAAGACTGGCCTCCCACTCTAATAACAATGGGAAGCCCAGCGTTGTTTTACCTCTGCTTCTTAGCAACTGGCTATAAATCGGGTTTCCACCACTCGCAGCTTTAGTTGCATTAATTTGCTGGAAGAGTTCACAGCACGCAGGGAAACACTTACATTTACCATGTTATTATAGCGGATGTTGCCAAAAATTCAGAAAAAAGACTTTGGGCCCGGCATGTGGGGAGGGGCGCACTACCTTCCTGGAAGTGTTATCCAGAAGCCCTCTAAACCCAGTCCTTTCGGGTTTTTATGGAGACCTCATTCTATAGGCACGATGGGTTAAACCATAGGCTATTGGTGAGCAACTCAACCTGAGGCTCTCAACCCTCCCTGGAAATTGGGGTTGAGGCTTTCCCATTCTCAGTCTGAGTAAGGGAATTTACATGAACGGAATTTTAAAAGAGATTAGCATAGCTGGAAACTTAATTAGGTGATTGAATTATCCGGAGCCACACCTTGATGTTCCTAACCCGAGCACCCTCATCCAACGAATGCTCCACCCAACTGGCTCCCAAGTCTCTACGTGGTTCCAGAGCAAAGGAATGTTTATACAAGGGATATCTCCACGTTTTCTTCAAAGTTTTTTCGCTTCCACGGGTAATTCTTCAACTGCCATGCATCAGGGTCAGGGGGAGGGCTTGTTACAACACAGATCTGTGGATCTCCGGGGTTTGAGGGTTGAAAGGACGCTGCTGGTGTCAAAACCACAAGGTGAGAACCACAGAACCACTTGTTGGTTTTCAGTGTTTCAGTGCATTTAATTCCTAATATATTTGGCCAAGAAAACTTGTAAGTTCTTAGATTGTCCCAAATGTGGCGCGTGAAATCAAATCAGGAGAAGAGTTTCCTAGGAGGTGTAGCCTGGGAAAGTTGGGGGTGACTGATGGCAAGGAGGAGCGAAGCTCCGCCCTTTCCGCTGCTAGGCTGCGCCCGAGGCTATTTAAACCCACCCTGGCGGGCCTGTACTCAGATCTTCGCAGAGCGGAGCAGCGGCCGGAGCGTTTTGCGGGCTCTGCGTGGACTTGGAGCTTACAGCGTCTTGCGACTTGGAAGCAGATTCAGAGGACAGGACAGAACACTTGGGTAAGTGTATCTCTGCCTGTCTGTCTGTCTGTCTGTCTGTCTGTCTCATTGGTTGGTTTATTTCCATTTTCTTGAGGAGCACATACCTCACAACACACACACACACACACACACACACACACACACACACACACACTCGTTCATTCTGCGGGTTAGAAAATTGGTAGGGGTCCCTGGGAGCTACAGGTTTCCTAGTCATGTCTGCACCTAAGAACAGTAGGGTCTTGTCTGGCTCTTCTTATGAACGGTCCCCCAGCCCGGACTCCCCAAGATCCATGCTAGCCTCACCCAGCTTCTCCCTCTCCCCTCTCAGAAACTCAGACTTAAGAGGAAGCTCCTCACCAGGGATCCGGAGCTACCATTCACCATCCCCTAGGGCTTCACCACACTCACCTCTGTCATCACCAGAATCCCACAAGCTCCCATTTCCCTTTCCTCACCGTGATGGGCAATCAATGAAGCCTTTGGGCTCTCCCGTGTCCTCCTCTGGGGATTCTTTAGCGTCACCAGGTTCATCAATAATATACCACATGTTCTTACTGCCATCACCCAGCAGCTCACAACCAGCTCTCGGGGAGACTCTTGTGTCTCCCAGCTACTCTCCAAACAACCCCAGATTTCAGCTGGAGTCAGCCCCCCACACCCAGGAATCACCTACAAACTCACGGGCCTCACGGTGCTCCTCCCCTATGTCTTTCATCTCTTCAACCCCAGGCCTCAGGGACTCCCCCGTGTCTCCCACTTGCTCTCCAGCCATCCCCAGGTTTCTGCGGGAGTCAGCCCCATGCACCCAGGAGTCCCCCAGAGACTCACAGGTTTCGGGAGATTGTGAGCGGTCCCCCATCCCTGACGCCTCAGGATTCATGCCCGCCTCACCCAGCTTCTCCCTCTCCCCTCCCAGAAACTCAGACCCACGGGTCAGCTCCCCACCAGGGATGTGGAAGTACTCTACATCATCCCGCAGGGCTTCACCACTCTCACATCCATCATCAACAGAATTTCACAACGTTACATTTCCCTTTCCTAACCAAGCAGGACAGTCACTCTTGTCATTGTGCTCTCCCGTGTCCTCCTCCGGAGATTCTTCACAGTCACCTCATTCATCAATAATATACCATATGTTCCTACTGCCATCATCCAGCAGCTCACCCCCAGCCGTCAATGACTCTCCTGTCTGTCCCAGCTACTCTCCAACTACGCCCAGATTTCAGCGGGAGTCGGTCTCCCACACCCCAGAAGCACCTACAAACTCACAGACTTCAGTGAGATCCTCGCCAGTCTCTCTCACGTCTTCACCCCCAGCCCTTACGGACCCTCCTGTCTCTCTCAACTACTATCCAACCACGCCCACATTTCAGCGGGAGTCAGTTCCAGCAACCCAGGGATCACCAGCAAGCTCACCACTTTCACTGAGTTACTCCCCAGTCTCTAGCACGTCTTTATCCCCAACCCTCAGGGACTATCCTGTCTGTCCCAGCTACTCTCCAACCACGCCCACATTTCAGCGAGAGTCAGTTGCAGGCACCCAGAAATCACCACCAAACTCACCCATTTCACTGCGTTACTCCCCAGTCTCTCTCATGTCTTCACCATCCCTCAGGGACTCTCCTGCCTGTCCCAGCTACTCTCCAACCACGCCCACATTTCAGCGGGAGTCACTTCCAGGCACCCCGGAATCACCACCAAACTCACCAATTTCACTCAATTACTCCCCAGTCTCCCTCATGTCTTCACCAGCCCTAGGGGACTCTCCTGTGGGTCCCAACTACTCTCAAACCACGCCCACATTTCAGCGGGAGTCAGTTCCAGGCACCCCGGAATCACCACCAAACTCACCAGTTTCACTCAATTACTCTCCAGTCTCTCTCATGTCTTCACCACCCCTCAGGGACTCTCCTGCCTGTCCCAGCTACTCTCCAGCCACGCCCAGATGTCAGCCGGAATCAGTTCCAGGCACCCCGGAGTCATCACCAAACTCACCAGTTTCACTGAGTTACTCCCCGGTCTCTCTCATGTCTTCACCCCCAGCCCTCAGGGACTCTCCTGTGTGTCCCCGCTACTCTCCAGCCACGCCCAGATTTCAGCGGGAGTCAGTTCCAGGCACCCAGGGATCACCTACACACTCCCCAGTTTCACTGAGTTACTCCCCGGTCTCTCTCATGTCTTCACTCCCAGCCCCCTGGGACTCCCCTGTCTGTCCCAGCTACTCTCCTGCCACGCCCAGATTCCAGCGGGAGTCAGCCTCCTGCATTCCGGAGTCACCTACAGACTCACAGACCTCACTGAGATCCTCCCTGGTCTCTCTCAGGTCTTTGCCCTCAGCCCACAGGGACTCTTGTGTCTCTTTCAGCTACTCTCAAAAGTTCTCTGGATTCCAGCTGGAGTCGGTTCCAGGCACCCAGGACACAACACCAAACTCACCAATTTCACTGACTTACTCCCCATTCTCGCTCATGTTGTCACCTCCAGCCCTCAGGGACTCTTCTGTCTCTCTCAGCTACTCTCCAACCATCTCCCGATTTCACCTGGAGTCACCTTCCCACACCCAGGAATCACCTGCAGACTCACGGACCTTACTGCATCCCTCCCCCATTTCCTTCACCTCTTCACTCCCAGCCTTCAGGGACTCTCCTGCGTCTCCCAGCTTCTCTCCAGCCTTCCCCAGATTTCTGCCGCAGTCAGCCCCAGGCACCCAGGAGAACCCTAGACACTCACAGGCCTCACGAGACGATCTCCCTATTACCTGTATCTATACAGGGATGGCTCCCACCTATCCCGCAGTGACCCCAAACCCATCTCCACTTACACTCAGACACTCCCAGGGCCTGACAGCTACTCCCCGTTATTGTCCTTCACTTCGAAGCCCTGGCCAATCTACTAGCCAACATGACGCAGTTACCTGGCCATTTCTCCACATTTCTGGTGCGGGCCCCACACCCAGCCGCAGAAGAGCCTCTCCTGCATTCCGTCCTCACACACAGGCCTGTCCATCTACTTGCTACTGTCACACTCTTGCCAGCAGAAGAGGCCCCTGTATTGGCCGATATCACCACCCAGGCTATCCTCACCCCACAGCTGTGCAGCGGGACCCTCCTGCTGGCCCACGTGGCTGCCAGAGCCCATGCGGACACGAACCTCCAGCATGTCGGCGTCCCTGCGGGCGACACTACCGGTGACATGGCTAGCATGACCCTCCTCCCTGGCAGTGACACTGTTGATGTGAGCCCCACTTGCAGATCTGTCATTTGTACATAAGGCCATTTCCCCTTTTCTCTCTCTCTTCCGTTCACAGGGCTATTCATTCTCTCTGTTTCTGCCTCCGTTTCAGATATTTACTCACCTTTTTCCTCTTTCACTCTGTCTGCCGTGGTCTCGATGAGAGTGTGCCACATAAGATTCCCCCATTAAAAGTCATGAATTGAGTGGCTTATACTGTATTTCTGGTTGTGCACATTCCATTTTAATTCGCAATCCATTTTAGAACATTTTATCACCACCGACCAGAGAAAAACCCTGTAAACATTGGTCACTCCTCATTCTCTCTCAAACCCTCTCCCTGACCCTCAGCCCTAGGTAACAACTACATAGAGCGATCAACCCCATATCCATAGATTTCCATATTGTGGGCATTTCATATAAACACAATTGCACAATATGTGAGCTTTTGTGACTGACTTTACACTTAGCACAATATTTTCAACATTCATCCACATTGTAGCCATACCCACAGTGGGAAACCATTTTCTTTCTTTTTGGTTTTAGTAACACCGGGTGTTTTCTCCTTCCTTCCTTCTCTCCTTCCTTCCTCCCTTCCTTCCTTCCTTCCTTCCTTCCTTCCTTCCTCCCTCCTATTTCTCTCTTACACCTACTGCCCTCTCTGCTTCCTAGGCCTTAGCTGCATCCTACATTCTGCGTTTTTTTGGGGAAATCCTCGGCAGTTTCCGGAAAATTGTGTTATTGTTACTATTTACCGCTGTCTGTCATTGATGATTCTCCATCAATTGTAAACCTCTATTGGTTTTTCCCAAGTCACTAAGTATATTTTAATTAGGTACGCCTGTTTTTCTTTATACAGCCATTTCTGGAGTACAGGGTCACATACTCAAAATCACTGTGTAACTCAAAAACTCAACTAATATCCCAATATACCCATCAAAAACTTGAAAAATCATATATCAAACCATCATAAGTCACGGTTTGTCCGTGGATATGGGCTTCATCAATTCCATTGTATTCAATAATGCTGTACACCATTAACAGTGGCAGACTGTTGGGGAGTGGATTTTGATAGCATTTTAAAAAACAGTTATTAGAGGGATACTTTAACCTGACTGAATATCTGATCTAATTGTATTAGCACGGTGAATGATTATGTGAAATGTTTTGAGACAGACTAGTACATTTGTGAATGAAATTTTATGGCTTTTTTCACTTAGTAGGAACCTTTGTGTGCGGAAAGCTGAGAAAATTACTTTCTGCTGTAGAGTCTGGCATTCATTGTAGATTAAAGCTTATTTTTCTGCGAATAAATCTTATTCAATAAAATACGATTTTCTAAAATAAAAAAGAAGCACTTGTGATGTGAAGTCATTATCCTCAGCAAAGTAATCCGGAAAAGAAAACCAAACACCATATTCTCACTGATCATGGGAGCTGAAAAATGAGATCACATGGACACAGGAAGGGGAACAACACACACCGGGGCCTGTCGGGAGGCAGAGCATTAGGAAAAACAGCTAATGCATGCCGGGCTTAATAACTAGGTGATGGGTTGACAGGTGCAGCAAACCACCATGGCACACGTTTACCTTTGTAACAAATCTGCACATCCTGCACATATACCCCAGAACTTAGAAACGAAACGAAACGAAACGGAAAAACAATAACAAAAGGCTAGCGGCAAACTAAAGTTTCAAACTCAGAATGTGACGGACCCACTTTGGTTCAAATCATGGTTCTCAACCCAGGTGCCATAAGGTCAGGATAAAGAATTTGGTTACATATTGTAAATAAGACATACAGCAAATGACTAGAAAAGTTATTCTCAACCTATGTGTGTCTTGTAATTCAAGGATGACGCTATCTACCGGGACACAGCATTAGATTCCAAAGGGCTCAGTCCCGCAAGACTGGCCTCCCACTCTAATAACAATGGGAAGCCCAGCGTTGTTTTACCTCTGCTTCTTAGCAACTGGCTATAAATCGGGTTTCCACCACTCGCAGTTTTAGTTGCATTAATTTGCTGGAAGAGTTCACAGCACGCAGGGAAACACTTACATTTACCATGTTATTATAGCGGATGTTGCCAAAAATTCAGAAAAAAGACTTTGGGCCCGGCATGTGGGGAGGGGCGCACTACCTTCCTGGAAGTGTTATCCAGAAGCCCTCTAAACCCAGTCCTTTCGGGTTTTTATGGAGACCTCATTCTATAGGCACGATGGGTTAAACCATAGGCTATTGGTGAGCAACTCAACCTGAGGCTCTCAACCCTCCCTGGAAATTGGGGTTGAGGCTTTCCCATTCTCAGTCTGAGTAAGGGAATTTACATGAACGGAATTTTAAAAGAGATTAGCATAGCTGGAAACTTAATTAGGTGATTGAATTATCCGGAGCCACACCTTGATGTTCCTAACCCGAGCACCCTCATCCAACGAATGCTCCACCCAACTGGCTCCCAAGTCTCTACGTGGTTCCAGAGCAAAGGAATGTTTATACAAGGGATATCTCCACGTTTTCTTCAAAGTCTTTTCGCTTCCACGGGTAATTCTTCAACTGCCATGCATCAGGGTCACGGGGAGGGCTTGTTACAACACAGATCTGTGGATCTCCGGGGTTTGAGGGTTGAAAGGACGCTGCTGGTGTCAAAACCACAAGGTGAGAACCACAGAACCACTTGTTGGTTTTCAGTGTTTCAGTGCATTTAATTCCTAATATATTTGGCCAAGAAAACTTGTAAGTTCTTAGATTGTCCCAAATGTGGCGCGTGAAATCAAATCAGGAGAAGAGTTTCCTAGGAGGTGTAGCCTGGGAAAGTTGGGGGTGACTGATGGCAAGGAGGAGCGAAGCTCCGCCCTTTCCGCTGCTAGGCTGCGCCCGAGGCTATTTAAACCCACCCTGGCGGGCCTGTACTCAGATCTTCGCAGAGCGGAGCAGCGGCCGGAGCGTTTTGCGGGCTCTGCGTGGACTTGGAGCTTACAGCGTCTTGCGACTTGGAAGCGGATTCAGAGGACAGGACAGAACACTTGGGTAAGTGTATCTCTGCCTGTCTGTGTGTCTGTCTGTCTGTCTCATTGGTTGGTTTATTTCCATTTTCTTGAGGAGCACATACCTCACAACACACACACACACACACACCCACACACACACACTCGTTCATTCTGCGGGTTAGAAATTTGGTAGGGGTCCCTGGGAGCTACAGGTTTCCTAGTCATGTCTGCACCTAAGAACAGTAGGGTCTTGTCTGCCTCTTCTTATGAAAGGTCCCCCAGCCCGGACTCCCCAAGATCCATGCTAGCCTCACCCAGCTTCTCCCTCTCCCCTCTCAGAAACTCAGACTTAAGAGGAAGCTCCTCACCAGGGATCCGGAGCTACCATTCACCATCCCCTAGGGCTTCTCCACACTCACCTCTGTCATCACCAGAATCCCACAAGCTCCCATTTCCCTTTCCTCACCGTGATGGGCAATCAATGAAGCCTTTGGGCTCTCCCGTGTCCTCCTCTGGGGATTCTTTAGAGTCACCAGGTTCATCAATAATATACCACATGTTCTTACTGCCATCACCCAGCAGCTCACAACCAGCTCTCGGGGAGACTCTTGTGTCTCCCAGCTACTCTCCAAACAACCCCAGATTTCAGCTGGAGTCAGCCCCCCACACCCAGGAATCACCTACAAACTCACGGGCCTCACGGTGCTCCTCCCCTATGTCTTTCATCTCTTCAACCCCAGGCCTCAGGGACTCTCCCGTGTCTCCCACTTACTCTCCAGCCATCCCCAGGTTTCTGCGGGAGTCAGCCCCATGCACCCAGGAGTCCCCCAGAGACTCACAGGTTTCGGGAGATTCTGAGCGGTCCCCCGTCCCTGACGCCTCAGGATTCATGCCCGCCTCACCCAGCTTCTCCCTCTCCCCTCCCAGAAACTCAGACCCAAGGGTCAGCTCCCCACCAGGGATGTGGAAGTACTCTACATCATCCCGCAGGGCTTCACCACTCTCACATCCATCACCAACAGAATTTCACAACGTTACATTTCCCTTTCCTAACCAAGCAGGACAATCACTCATGTCATTGTGCTCTCCCGTGTCCTCCTCCGGAGATTCTTCACAGTCACCTCATTCATCAATAATATACCATATGTTCCTACTGCCATCATCCAGCAGCTCACCCCCAGCCGTCAATGACTCTCCTGTCTGTCCCAGCTACTCTCCAACTACGCCCAGATTTCAGCGGGAGTCGGTCTCCCACACCCCAGAAGCACCTACAAACTCACAGACTTCAGTGAGATCCTCGCCAGTCTCTCTCACGTCTTCACCCCCAGCCCTTACGGACCCTCCTGTCTCTCTCAACTACTATCCAACCACGCCCACATTTCAGCGGGAGTCAGTTCCAGCAACCCAGGGATCACCAGCAAGCTCACCACTTTCACTGAGTTACTCCCCAGTCTCTAGCACGTCTTTATCCCCAACCCTCAGGGACTCTCCTGTCTGTCCCAGCTACTCTCCAACCACGCCCACATTTCAGCGAGAGTCAGTTGCAGGCACCCAGAAATCACCACCAAACTCACCCATTTCACTGCGTTACTCCCCAGTCTCTCTCATGTCTTCACCATCCCTCAGGGACTCTCCTGTCTGTCCCAGCTACTCTCCAACCACGCCCACATTTCAGCGAGAGTCAGTTGCAGGCACCCAGAAATCACCACCAAACTCACCAATTTCACTGCGTTACTCCCCAGTCTCTCTCATGTCTTCACCATCCCTCAGGGACTCTCCTGCCTGTCCCAGCTACTCTCCAACCACGCCCACATTTCAGCGGGAGTCACTTCCAGGCACCCCGGAATCACCACCAAACTCACCAATTTCACTCAATTACTCCCCAGTCTCCCTCATGTCTTCACCAGCCCTCAGGGACTCTCCTGTGGGTCCCAACTACTCTCAAACCACGCCCACATTTCAGCGGGAGTCAGTTCCAGGCACCCCGGAATCACCACCAAACTCACCAGTTTCACTCAATTACTCTCCAGTCTCTCTCATGTCTTCACCAGCCCTCAGGGACTCTCCTGCCTGTCCCAGCTACTCTCCAGCCACGCCCAGATGTCAGCTGGAGTCAGTTCCAGGCACCCCGGAATCACCACCAAACTCACCAGTTTCACTGAGTTACTCCCCGGTCTCTCTCATGTCTTCACCCCCAGCCCTCAGGGACTCTCCTGTGTGTCCCCGCTACTCCCCAACCACGCCCAGATTTCAGCGGGAGTCAGTTCCAGGCACCCAGGGATCACCTACAAACTCACCAGTTTCACTGAGTTACTCCCCGGTCTCTCTCATGTCTTCACCCCCAGCCCCCTGGGACTCCCCTGTCTGTCCCAGCTACTCTCCTGCCACGCCCAGATTCCAGCGGGAGTCAGCCTCCTGCATTCCGGAGTCACCTACAGACTCACAGACCTCACTGAGATCCTCCCTGGTCTCTCTCAGGTCTTTGCCCTCAGCCCACAGGGACTCTTGTGTCTCTTTCAGCTACTCTCAAAAGTTCTCTAGATTCCAGCTGGAGTCGGTTCCAGGCACCCAGGACACAACACCAAACTCACCAATTTCACTGACTTACTCCCCATTCTCGCTCATGTTGTCACCTCCAGCCCTCAGGGACTCTTCTGTCTCTCTCAGCTACTCTCCAACCATCTCCCGATTTCACCTGGAGTCAGCTTCCCACACCCAGGAATCACCTGCAGACTCACGGACCTTACTGCATCCCTCCCCCATTTCCTTCACCTCTTCACTCCCAGCCCTCAGGGACTCTCCTGCGTCTCCCAGCTTCTCTCCAGCCTTCCCCAGATTTCTGCCGCAGTCAGCCCCAGGCACCCAGGAGAACCCTAGACACTCACAGGCCTCACGAGACTATCTCCCTATGACCTGTATCTATACAGGGATGGCTCCCACCTATCCCTCAGTGACCCCAAACCCATCTCCACTTACACTCAGACACTCCCAGGGCCTGACAGCTACTCCCCCTTATCGTCCTTCAGTTCGAAGCCCTGGCCAATCTACTAGCCAACATGACGCAGTTACCTGGCCATTTCTCCACATTTCTGGTGCGGGCCCCACACCCAGCCGCAGAAGAGCCTCTCCTGCATTCCGTCCTCACACACAGGCCTGTCCATCTACTTGCTACTGTCACACTCTTGCCAGCAGAAGAGGCCCCTGTATTGGCCGATATCACCACCCAGGCTATCCTCACCCCACAGCTGTGCAGCGGGACCCTCCTGCTGGCCCACCTGGCTGCCAGAGCCCATGCGGACACGAGCCTCCAGCATGTCGGCGTCCCTGCGGGCGACACTACCGGTGACATGGCTAGCATGACCCTCCTCCCTGGCAGTGACACTGTTGATGTCAGCCCCACTCGCAGATCTGTCATTTGTACATAAGGCCGTTTCCCCTTTTCTCTCTCTCTTCCATTCACAGGGCTATTCATTCTCTCTGTTTCTGCCTCCGTTTCAGATATTTACTCACCTATTTCTCTTTCACTATGTCTGCCGTGGTCTCGATGAGAGTGTGCCACATAAGATTCCCCCATTAAAAGTCATGAATTGAGTGGCTTTTACTGTATTTCTGGTTGTGCACATTCCATTTTAATTCGCAATCCATTTTAGAACATTTTATCACCCCCGACCAGAGAAAAACCCTGTAAACATTGGTCACTCCTCATTCTCTCTCAAACCCTCTCCCTGACCCTCAGCCCTAGGTAACAACTACATAGAGCGATCAACCCCATATCCATAGATTTCCATATTGTGGGCATTTCATATAAACACAATTGCACAATATGTGAACTTTTGTGACTGACTTTACACTTAGTACAATATTTTCAAGATTCATCCACATTCTAGCCATACCCACAGTGGGAAACCATTTTCTTTCTTTTTGGTTTTAGTAACACCGGGTGTTTTCTCCTTCCTTCCTTCTCTCCTTCCTTCTCTCCTTCCTTCCTTCCTTCCTTCCTTCCTTCCTTCCTTCCTTCCTTCCTTCCTCCTATTTCTCTCTTACACCTTCTGCCCTCTCTGCTTCATAGGCCTTAGCTGCATCCTACGTTCTGCGTTTTTTTTGGGAAATCCTCGGCAGTTTCCGGAAAATTGTGTTATTGTTACTATTTACCGCTGTCTCTCATTCATGATTCTCCATCAATTGTAAACCTCTATTGGTTTTTCCCGAGTCACTAAGTATATTTTAATTAGGTACGCCTGTTTTTCTTTATACAGCCATTTCTGGAGTACAGGGTCACATACTCAAAAACACTGTGTAACTCAAAAACTCATCTAATATCCCAATATACCCATCACAAAATTGAAAAATCATAAATCAAACCATCATAAGTCACGGTTTGTCCGTGGATATGGGCTTCATCAATTCCATTGTATTCAATAATGCTGTACACCATTAACAGTGGCAGACTGTTGGGGAGTGGATTTTGATAGCATTTTAAAAAACAGTTATTAGAGGGATACTTTAACCTGACTGAATATCTGATCTAATTGTATTAGCACGGTGAATGATTACGTGAAATGTTTTGAGACAGAGTAGTACATTTGTGAATGAAATTTTATGGCTTTTTTCACTTAGTAGGAACCTTTGTGTGCGGAAAGCTGAGAAAATTACTTTCTGCTGTAGAGTCTGGCATTCATTGTAGATTAAAGCTTATTTTTCTGCGAATAAATCTTATTCAATAAAATACTATTTTTTAAAAGAAAAAGAAGAAAAACACTTGTGATGTGTAGTCATTATCCTCAGCAAAGTAATCCGGAAAAGAAAACCAAACACCATATTCTCACTTATCATGGGAGCTGAAAAACGAGATCACATGGACACAGGAAGGGGAACAACACACACTGGGGCCTGTCGGGAGGCAGAGCATTAGGAAAAACAGCTAATGCATGCCGGGCTTAATAACTAGGTGATGGGTTGACAGGTGCAGCAAACCACCATGGCACACGTTTACCTTTGTAACAAATCTGCACATCCTGCACATATAGCCCAGAACTTAGAAACGAAACGAAACGAAACGGAAACACAATAACAAAAGGCTAGCGGCAAACTAAAGTTTCAAACTCAGAATGTGACGGACCCACTTTGGTTCAAATCATGGTTCTCAACCCAGGTGCCATAAGGTCAGGATAAAGAATTTGGTTACATATTGTAAATAAGACATACAGCAAATGACTAGAAAAGTTATTCTCAACATATGTGTGTCTTCTAATTCAAGGATGACGCTATCTACCGGGACACAGCATTAGATTCCAAAGGGCTCAGTCCCGCAAGACTGGCCTCCCACTCTATTAACAATGGGAAGCCCAGCGTTGTTTTACCTCTGCTTCTTAGCAACTGGCTATAAATCGGGTTTCCACCACTCGCAGTTTTAGTTGCATTAATTTGCTGGAAGAGTTCACAGCACGCAGGGAAACACTTACATTTACCATTTTATTATAGCGGATGTTGCCAAAAATTCAGAAAAAAGACTTTGGGCCCGGCATGTGGGGAGGGGCGCACTACCTTCCAGGAAGTGTTATCCAGAAGCCCTCTAAACCCAGTCCTTTCGGGTTTTTATGGAGACCTCATTCTATAGGCATGATGGGTTAAACCATAGGCTATTGGTGAGCAACTCAACCTGAGGCTCTCAACCCTCCCTGGAAATTGGGGTTGAGGCTTTCCCATTCTCAGTCTGAGTAAGGGAATTTACATGAACGGAATTTTAAAAGAGATTAGCATAGCTGGAAACTTAATTAGGTGATTGAATTATCCGGAGCCACACCTTGATGTTCCTAACCCGAGCACCCTCATCCAACGAATGCTCCACCCAACTGGCTCCCAAGTCTCTACGTGGTTCCAGAGCAAAGGAATGTTTATACAGGGCATATCGCCACGTTTTCTTCAAAGTCTTTTCGCTTCCACGGGTAATTCTTAAACTGCCATGCATCAGGGTCAGGGGGAGGGCTTGTTACAACACAGATCTGTGGATCTCCGGGGTTTGAGGGTTGCCAGGACGCTGCTGGTGTCAGAACCACAAGGTGAGAACCACAGAACCACTAGTTGGTTTTCAGTGTTTCAGTGCATTTAATTCCTAATATATTTGGCCAAGAAAACTTGTAAGTTCTTAGATTGTCCCAAATGTGGCGCGTGAAATCAAATCAGGAGAAGAGTTTCCTAGGAGGTGTAGCCTGGGAAAGTTGGGGGTGACTGATGGAAAGGAGGAGCGAAGCTCCGCCCTTTCCGCTGCTAGGCTGCGCCCGAGGCTATTTAAACCCACCCTGGCGGGCCTGTACTCAGATCTTCGCAGAGCGGAGCAGCGGCCGGAGCGTTTTGCGGGCTCTGCGTGGACTTGGAGCTTACAGCGTCTTGCGACTTGGAAGCGGATTCAGAGGACAGGACAGAACACTTGGGTAAGTGTATCTCTGTCTGTCTGTCTGTCTGTCTGTCTCATTGGTTGGTTTATTTCCATTTTCTTGAGGAGCACATACCTCACAACACACACACACACACACACACACACACACACACACACACACTCGTTCATTCTGCGGGTTAGAAATTTGGTAGGGGTCCCTGGGAGCTACAGGTTTCCTAGTCATGTCTGCACCTAAGAACAGTAGGGTCTTGTCTGCCTCTTCTTATGAAAGGTCCCCCAGCCCGGACTCCCCAAGATCCATGCTAGCCTCACCCAGCTTCTCCCTCTCCCCTCTCAGAAACTCCGACTTAAGAGGAAGCTCCTCACCAGGGATCCGGAGCTACCATTCACCATCCCCTAGGGCTTCTCCACACTCACCTCTGTCATCACCAGAATCCCACAAGCTCCCATTTCCCTTTCCTCACCGTGATGGGCAATCAATGAAGCCTTTGGGCTCTCCCGTGTCCTCCTCTGGGGATTCTTTAGAGTCACCAGGTTCATCAATAATATACCACATGTTCTTACTGCCATCACCCAGCAGCTCACAACCAGCTCTCGGGGAGACTCTTGTGTCTCCCAGCTACTCTCCAAACAACCCCAGATTTCAGCTGGAGTCAGCCCCCCACACCCAGGAATCACCAACAAACTCACGGGCCTCACGGTGCTCCTCCCCTATGTCTTTCATCTCTTCAACCCCAGGCCTCAGGGACTCTCCCGTGTCTCCCACTTACTCTCCAGCCATCCCCAGGTTTCTGCGGGAGTCAGCCCCATGCACCCAGGAGTCCCCCAGAGACTCACAGGTTTCGGGAGATTCTGAGCGGTCCCCCGTCCCTGACGCCTCAGGATTCATGCCCGCCTCACCCAGCTTCTCCCTCTCCCCTCCCAGAAACTCAGACCCAAGGGTCAGCTCCCCACCAGGGATGTGGAAGTACTCTACATCATCCCGCAGGGCTTCACCACTCTCACATCCATCACCAACAGAATTTCACAACGTTACATTTCCCTTTCCTAACCAAGCAGGACAATCACTCATGTCATTGTGCTCTCCCGTGTCCTCCTCCGGAGATTCTTCACAGTCACCTCATTCATCAATAATATACCATATGTTCCTACTGCCATCATCCAGCAGCTCACCCCCAGCCGTCAATGACTCTCCTGTCTGTCCCAGCTACTCTCCAACTACGCCCAGATTTCAGCGGGAGTCGGTCTCCCACACCCCAGAAGCACCTACAAATTCACAGACTTCAGTGAGATCCTCGCCAGTCTCTCTCACGTCTTCACCCCCAGCCCTTACGGACCCTCCTGTCTCTCTCAACTACTATCCAACCACGCCCACATTTCAGCGGGAGTCAGTTCCAGCAACCCAGGGATCACCAGCAAGCTCACCACTTTCACTGAGTTACTCCCCAGTCTCTAGCACGTCTTTATCCCCAACCCTCAGGGACTCTCCTGTCTGTCCCAGCTACTCTCCAACCACGCCCACATTTCAGCGAGAGTCAGTTGCAGGCACCCAGAAATCACCACCAAACTCACCCATTTCACTGCGTTACTCCCCAGTCTCTCTCATGTCTTCACCATCCCTCAGGGACTCTCCTGTCTGTCCCAGCTACTCTCCAACCACGCCCACATTTCAGCGAGAGTCAGTTGCAGGCACCCAGAAATCACCACCAAACTCACCAATTTCACTGCGTTACTCCCCAGTCTCTCTCATGTCTTCACCATCCCTCAGGGACTCTCCTGCCTGTCCCAGCTACTCTCCAACCACGCCCACATTTCAGCGGGAGTCACTTCCAGGCACCCCGGAATCACCACCAAACTCACCAATTTCACTCAATTACTCCCCAGTCTCCCTCATGTCTTCACCAGCCCTCAGGGACTCTCCTGTGGGTCCCAACTACTCTCAAACCACGCCCACATTTCAGCGGGAGTCAGTTCCAGGCACCCCGGAATCACCACCAAACTCACCAGTTTCACTCAATTACTCTCCAGTCTCTCTCATGTCTTCACCAGCCCTCAGGGACTCTCCTGTGTGTCCCCGCTACTCCCCAACCACGCCCAGATTTCAGCGGGAGTCAGTTCCAGGCACCCAGGGATCACCTACAAACTCACCAGTTTCACTGAGTTACTCCCCGGTCTCTCTCATGTCTTCACCCCCAGCCCCCTGGGACTCCCCTGTCTGTCCCAGCTACTCTCCTGCCACGCCCAGATTCCAGCGGGAGTCAGCCTCCTGCATTCCGGAGTCACCTACAGACTCACAGACCTCACTGAGATCCTCCCTGGTCTCTCTCAGGTCTTTGCCCTCAGCCCACAGGGACTCTTGTGTCTCTTTCAGCTACTCTCAAAAGTTCTCTAGATTCGAGCTGGAGTCGGTTCCAGGCACCCAGGACACAACACCAAACTCACCAATTTCACTGACTTACTCCCCATTCTCGCTCATGTTGTCACCTCCAGCCCTCAGGGACTCTTCTGTCTCTCTCAGCTACTCTCCAACCATCTCCCGATTTCACCTGGAGTCAGCTTCCCACACCCAGGAATCACCTGCAGACTCACGGACCTTACTGCATCCCTCCCCCATTTCCTTCACCTCTTCACTCCCAGCCCTCAGGGACTCTCCTGCGTCTCCCAGCTTCTCTCCAGCCTTCCCCAGATTTCTGCCGCAGTCAGCCCCAGGCACCCAGGAGAACCCTAGACACTCACAGGCCTCACGAGACTATCTCCCTATGACCTGTATCTATACAGGGATGGCTCCCACCTATCCCTCAGTGACCCCAAACCCATCTCCACTTACACTCAGACACTCCCAGGGCCTGACAGCTACCCCCCCTTATCGTCCTTCAGTTCGAAGCCCTGGCCAATCTACTAGCCAACATGACGCAGTTACCTGGCCATTTCTCCACAATTCTGGTGCGGGCCCCACACCCAGCCGCAGAAGAGCCTCTCCTGCATTCCGTCCTCACACACAGGCCTGTCCATCTACTTGCTACTGTCACACTCTTGCCAGCAGAAGAGGCCCCTGTATTGGCCGATATCACCATCCAGGCTATCCTCACCCCACAGCTGTGCAGCGGGACCCTCCTGCTGGCCCACCTGGCTGCCAGAGCCCATGCGGACACGAGCCTCCAGCATGTCGGCGTCCCTGCGGGCGACACTACCGGTGACATGGCTAGCATGACCCTCCTCCCTGGCAGTGACACTGTTGATGTCAGCCCCACTCGCAGATCTGTCATTTGTACATAAGGCCGTTTCCCCTTTTCTCTCTCTCTTCCATTCACAGGGCTATTCATTCTCTCTGTTTCTGCCTCCGTTTCAGATATTTACTCACCTATTTCTCTTTCACTATGTCTGCCGTGGTCTCGATGAGAGTGTGCCCCATAAGATTCCCCCATTAAAAGTCATGAATTGAGTGGCTTTTACTGTATTTCTGGTTGTGAACATTCCATTTTAATTCGCAATCCATTTTAGAACATTTTATCACCCCCGACCAGAGAAAAACCCTGTAAACATTGGTCACTCCTCATTCTCCCTCAAACCCTCTCCCTGACCCTCAGCCCTAGGTAACAACTACATAGAGCGATCAACCCCATATCCATAGATTTCCATATTGTGGGCATTTCATATAAACACAATTGCACAATATGTGAACTTTTGTGACTGACTTTACACTTAGTACAATATTTTCAAGATTCATCCACATTCTAGCCATACCCACAGTGGGAAACCATTTTCTTTCTTTTTGGTTTTAGTAACACCGGGTGTTTTCTCCTTCCTTCCTTCTCTCCTTCCTTCTCTCCTTCCTTCCTTCCTTCCTTCCTTCCTTCCTTCCTTCCTTCCTTCCTTCCTCCTATTTCTCTCTTACACCTTCTGCCCTCTCTGCTTCATAGGCCTTAGCTGCATCCTACGTTCTGCGTTTTTTTTGGGAAATCCTCGGCAGTTTCCGGAAAATTGTGTTATTGTTACTATTTACCGCTGTCTCTCATTCATGATTCTCCATCAATTGTAAACCTCTATTGGTTTTTCCCGAGTCACTAAGTATATTTTAATTAGGTACGCCTGTTTTTCTTTATACAGCCATTTCTGGAGTACAGGGTCACATACTCAAAAACACTGTGTAACTCAAAAACTCATCTAATATCCCAATATACCCATCACAAAATTGAAAAATCATAAATCAAACCATCATAAGTCACGGTTTGTCCGTGGATATGGGCTTCATCAATTCCATTGTATTCAATAATGCTGTACACCATTAACAGTGGCAGACTGTTGGGGAGTGGATTTTGATAGCATTTTAAAAAACAGTTATTAGAGGGATACTTTAACCTGACTGAATATCTGATCTAATTGTATTAGCACGGTGAATGATTACGTGAAATGTTTTGAGACAGAGTAGTACATTTGTGAATGAAATTTTATGGCTTTTTTCACTTAGTAGGAACCTTTGTGTGCGGAAAGCTGAGAAAATTACTTTCTGCTGTAGAGTCTGGCATTCATTGTAGATTAAAGCTTATTTTTCTGCGAATAAATCTTATTCAATAAAATACTATTTTTTAAAAGAAAAAGAAGAAAAACACTTGTGATGTGTAGTCATTATCCTCAGCAAAGTAATCCGGAAAAGAAAACCAAACACCATATTCTCACTTATCATGGGAGCTGAAAAACGAGATCACATGGACACAGGAAGGGGAACAACACACACTGGGGCCTGTCGGGAGGCAGAGCATTAGGAAAAACAGCTAATGCATGCCGGGCTTAATAACTAGGTGATGGGTTGACAGGTGCAGCAAACCACCATGGCACACGTTTACCTTTGTAACAAATCTGCACATCCTGCACATATAGCCCAGAACTTAGAAACGAAACGAAACGAAACGGAAACACAATAACAAAAGGCTAGCGGCAAACTAAAGTTTCAAACTCAGAATGTGACGGACCCACTTTGGTTCAAATCATGGTTCTCAACCCAGGTGCCATAAGGTCAGGATAAAGAATTTGGTTACATATTGTAAATAAGACATACAGCAAATGACTAGAAAAGTTATTCTCAACATATGTGTGTCTTCTAATTCAAGGATGACGCTATCTACCGGGACACAGCATTAGATTCCAAAGGGCTCAGTCCCGCAAGACTGGCCTCCCACTCTATTAACAATGGGAAGCCCAGCGTTGTTTTACCTCTGCTTCTTAGCAACTGGCTATAAATCGGGTTTCCACCACTCGCAGTTTTAGTTGCATTAATTTGCTGGAAGAGTTCACAGCACGCAGGGAAACACTTACATTTACCATGTTATTATAGCGGATGTTGCCAAAAATTCAGAAAAAAGACTTTGGGCCCGGCATGTGGGGAGGGGCGCACTACCTTCCAGGAAGTGTTATCCAGAAGCCCTCTAAACCCAGTCCTTTCGGGTTTTTATGGAGACCTCATTCTATAGGCATGATGGGTTAAACCATAGGCTATTGGTGAGCAACTCAACCTGAGGCTCTCAACCCTCCCTGGAAATTGGGGTTGAGGCTTTCCCATTCTCAGTCTGAGTAAGGGAATTTACATGAACGGAATTTTAAAAGAGATTAGCATAGCTGGAAACTTAATTAGGTGATTGAATTATCCGGAGGCACACCTTGATGTTCCTAACCCGAGCACCCTCATCCAACGAATGCTCCACCCAACTGGCTCCCAAGTCTCTACGTGGTTCCAGAGCAAAGGAATGTTTATACAGGGCATATCTCCACGTTTTCTTCAAAGTCTTTTCGCTTCCACGGGTAATTCTTAAACTGCCATGCATCAGGGTCAGGGGGAGGGCTTGTTACAACACAGATCTGTGGATCTCCGGGGTTTGAGGGTTGCCAGGACGCTGCTGGTGTCAGAACCACAAGGTGAGAACCACAGAACCACTAGTTGGTTTTCAGTGTTTCAGTGCATTTAATTCCTAATATATTTGGCCAAGAAAACTTGTAAGTTCTTAGATTGTCCCAAATGTGGCGCATGAAATCAAATCAGGAGAAGAGTTTCCTAGGAGGTGTAGCCTGGGAAAGTTGGGGGTGACTGATGGAAAGGAGGAGCGAAGCTCCGCCCTTTCCGCTGCTAGGCTGCGCCCGAGGCTATTTAAACCCACCCTGGCGGGCCTGTACTCAGATCTTCGCAGAGCGGAGCAGCGGCCGGAGCGTTTTGCGGGCTCTGCGTGGACTTGGAGCTTACAGCGTCTTGCGACTTGGAAGCGGATTCAGAGGACAGGACAGAACACTTGGGTAAGTGTATCTCTGTCTGTCTGTCTGTCTGTCTGTCTGTCTGTCTCATTGGTTGGTTTATTTCCATTTTCTTGAGGAGCACATACCTCACAACACACACACACACACACACACACACACACACACACACACTCGTTCATTCTGCGGGTTAGAAATTTGGTAGGGGTCCCTGGGAGCTACAGGTTTCCTAGTCATGTCTGCACCTAAGAACAGTAGGGTCTTGTCTGCCTCTTCTTATGAAAGGTCCCCCAGCCCGGACTCCCCAAGATCCATGCTAGCCTCACCCAGCTTCTCCCTCTCCCCTCTCAGAAACTCCGACTTAAGAGGAAGCTCCTCACCAGGGATCCGGAGCTACCATTCACCATCCCCTAGGGCTTCTCCACACTCACCTCTGTCATCACCAGAATCCCACAAGCTCCCATTTCCCTTTCCTCACCGTGATGGGCAATCAATGAAGCCTTTGGGCTCTCCCGTGTCCTCCTCTGGGGATTCTTTAGAGTCACCAGGTTCATCAATAATATACCACATGTTCTTACTGCCATCACCCAGCAGCTCACAACCAGCTCTCGGGGAGACTCTTGTGTCTCCCAGCTACTCTCCAAACAACCCCAGATTTCAGCTGGAGTCAGCCCCCCACACCCAGGAATCACCTACAAACTCACGGGCCTCACGGTGCTCCTCCCCTATGTCTTTCATCTCTTCAACCCCAGGCCTCAGGGACTCCCCCGTGTCTCCCACTTACTCTCCAGCCATCCCCAGGTTTCTGCGGGAGTCAGCCCCATGCACCCAGGAGTCCCCCAGAGACTCACAGGTTTCGGGAGATTGTGAGCGGTCCCCCGTCCCTGACGCCTCAGGATTCATGCCCGCCTCACCCAGCTTTTCCCTCTCCCCTCCCAGAAACTCAGACCCAAGGGTCAGCTCCCCACCAGGGATGTGGAAGTACTCTACATCATCCCGCAGGGCTTCACCACTCTCACATCCATCATCAACAGAATTTCACAACGTTACATTTCCCTTTCCTAACCAAGCAGGACAATCACTCATGTCATTGTGCTCTCCCGTGTCCTCCTCCGGAGATTCTTCACAGTCACCTCATTCATCAATAATATACCATATGTTCCTACTGCCATCATCCAGCAGCTCACCCCCAGCCGTCAATGACTCTCCTGTCTGTCCCAGCTACTCTCCAACTACGCCCAGATTTCAGCGGGAGTCGGTCTCCCACACCCCAGAAGCACCTACAAACTCACAGACTTCAGTGAGATCCTCGCCAGTCTCTCTCACGTCTTCACCCCCAGCCCTTACGGACCCTCCTGTCTCTCTCAACTACTATCCAACCACGCCCACATTTCAGCGGGAGTCAGTTCCAGCAACCCAGGGATCACCAGCAAGCTCACCACTTTCACTGAGTTACTCCCCAGTCTCTAGCACGTCTTTATCCCCAACCCTCAGGGACTCTCCTGTCTGTCCCAGCTACTCTCCAACCACGCCCACATTTCAGCGAGAGTCAGTTGCAGGCACCCAGAAATCACCACCAAACTCACCCATTTCACTGCGTTACTCCCCAGTCTCTCTCATGTCTTCACCATCCCTCAGGGACTCTCCTGTCTGTCCCAGCTACTCTCCAACCACGCCCACATTTCAGCGAGAGTCAGTTGCAGGCACCCCGGAATCACCACCAAACTCACCAATTTCACTGCGTTACTCCCCAGTCTCTCTCATGTCTTCACCATCTCTCAGGAACTCTCCTGCCTGTCCCAGCTACTCTCCAACCACGCCCACATTTCAGCGGGAGTCAGTTCCAGGCACCCCGGAATCACCACCAAACTCACCAGTTTCACTCAATTACTCTCCAGTCTCTCTCATGTCTTCACCACCCCTCAGGGACTCTCCTGCCTGTCCCAGCTACTCTCCAGCCACGCCCAGATGTCAGCTGGAATCAGTTCCAGGCACCCCGGAGTCACCACCAAACTCACCAGTTTCACTGAGTTACTCCCCGGTCTCTCTCATGTCTTCACCCCCAGCCCTCAGGGACTCTCCTGTGTGTCCCCGCTACTCTCCAGCCACGCCCAGATTTCAGCGGGAGTCAGTTCCAGGCACCCAGGGATCACCTACACACTCCCCAGTTTCACTGAGTTACTCCCCGGTCTCTCTCATGTCTTCACCCCCAGCCCCCTGGGACTCCCCTGTCTGTCCCAGCTACTCTCCTGCCACGCCCAGATTCCAGCGGGAGTCAGCCTCCTGCATTCCGGAGTCACCTACAGACTCACAGACCTCACTGAGATCCTCCCTGGTCTCTCTCAGGTCTTTGCCCTCAGCCCACAGGGACTCTTGTGTCTCTTTCAGCTACTCTCAAAAGTTCTCTGGATTCCAGCTGGAGTCGGTTCCAGGCACCCAGGACACAACACCAAACTCACCAATTTCACTGACTTACTCCCCATTCTCGCTCATGTTGTCACCTCCAGCCCTCAGGGACTCTTCTGTCTCTCTCAGCTACTCTCCAACCATCTCCCGATTTCACCTGGAGTCAGCTTCCCACACCCAGGAATCACCTGCAGACTCACGGACCTTACTGCATCCCTCCCCCATTTCCTTCACCTCTTCACTCCCAGCCTTCAGGGACTCTCCTGCGTCTCCCAGCTTCTCTCCAGCCTTCCCCAGATTTCTGCCGCAGTCAGCCCCAGGCACCCAGGAGAACCCTAGACACTCACAGGCCTCACGAGACGATCTCCCTATGACCTGTATCTATACAGGGATGGCTCCCACCTATCCCTCAGTGACCCCAAACCCATCTCCACTTACACTCAGACACTCCCAGGGCCTGACAGCTACTCCCCGTTATTGTCCTTCAGTTCGAAGCCCTGGCCAATCTACTAGCCAACATGACGCAGTTACCTGGCCATTTCTCCACATTTCTGGTGCGGGCCCCACACCCAGCCGCAGAAGAGCCTCTCCTGCATTCCGTCCTCACACACAGGCCTGTCCATCTACTTGCTACTGTCACACTCTTGCCAGCAGAAGAGGCCCCTGTATTGGCCGATATCACCACCCAGGCTATCCTCACCCCACAGCTGTGCAGCGGGACCCTCCTGCTGGCCCACGTGGCTGCCAGAGCCCATGCGGACACGAACCTCCAGCATGTCGGCGTCCCTGCGGGCGACACTACCGGTGACATGGCTAGCATGACCCTCCTCCCTGGCAGTGACACTGTTGATGTGAGCCCCACTTGCAGATCTGTCATTTGTACATAAGGCCATTTCCCCTTTTCTCTCTCTCTTCCGTTCACAGGGCTATTCATTCTCTCTGTTTCTGCCTCCGTTTCAGATATTTACTCACCTTTTTCCTCTTTCACTCTGTCTGCCGTGGTCTCGATGAGAGTGTGCCACATAAGATTCCCCCATTAAAAGTCATGAATTGAGTGGCTTTTACTGTATTCCTGGTTGTGCACATTCCATTTTAATTCGCAATCCATTTTAGAACATTTTATCACCACCGACCGGAGAAAAACCCTGTAAACATTGGTCACTCCTCATTCTCTCTCAAACCCTCTCCCTGACCCTCAGCCCTAGGTAACAACTACATAGAGCGATCAACCTCATATCCATAGATTTCCATATTGTGGGCATTTCTTATAAACACAATTGCACAATATGTGAGCTTTTGTGACTGACTTTACACTTAGCACAATATTTTCAACATTCATCCACATTGTAGCCATACCCACAGTGGGAAACCATTTTCTTTCTTTTTGGTTTTAGTAACACCGGGTGTTTTCTCCTTCCTTCCTTCTCTCCTTCCTTCCTTCCTTCCTTCCTTCCTTCCTTCCTTCCTTCCTTCCTCCTATTTCTGTCTTACACCTTCTGCCCTCTCTGCTTCATAGGCCTTAGCTGCATCCTACATTCTGCGTTTTTTGGGGGAAATCCTCGGCAGTTTCCGGAAAATTGTGTTATTGTTACTATTTACCGCTGTCTCTCATTGATGATTCTCCATCAATTGTAAACCTGTATTGCTTTTTCCCAAGTCACTAAGTATATTTTAATTAGGTACGCCTGTTTTTCTTTATACAGCCATTTCTGGAGTACAGGGTCACATACTCAAAATCACTGTGTAACTCAAAAACTCATCTAATATCCCAATATACCCATCACAAAGTTGAAAAATCATAAATCAAACCATCATAAGTCACGGTTTGTCCGTGGATATGGGCTTCATCAATTCCATTGTATTCAATAATGCTGTACACCATTAACAGTGGCAGACTGTTGGGGAGTGGATTTTGATAGCATTTTAAAAAACAGTTATTACAGGGATACTTTAACCTGACTGAATATCTGATCTAATTGTATTAGCACGGTGAATGTTTATGTGAAATGTTTTGAGACAGAGTAGTACATTTGTGAATGAAATTTTATGGCTTTTTTCACTTAGTAGGAACCTTTGTGTGCGGAAAGCTGAGAAAATTACTTTCTGCTGTAGAGTCTGGCATTCATTGTAGATTAAAGCTGATTTTTCTGCGAATAAATCTTATTCAATAAAATACGATTTTCTAAAATAAAAAAGAAGCACTTGTGATGTGAAGTCATTATCCTCAGCAAAGTAATCCGGAAAAGAAAACCAAACAGCAAACTGTCACTTATCATGGGAGCTGAAACATGAGATCACATGGACACAGGAAGGGGAACAACACACACTGGGGCCTGTCGGGAGGCAGAGCATTAGGAAAAACAGCTGATGCATGCCGGGCTTAATAACTAGGTGATGGGTTGACAGGTGCAGCAAACCACCATGGCACACGTTTACCTTTGTAACAAATCTGCACATCCTGCACATATACCCCAGAACTTAGAAACGAAACGAAACGAAACGGAAACACAATAACAAAAGGCTAGCGGCAAACTAAAGTTTCAAACTCAGAATGTGACGGACCCACTTTGGTTCAAATCATGGTTCTCAACCCAGGTGCCATAAGGTCAGGATAAAGAATTTGGTTACATATTGTAAATAAGACATACAGCAAATGACTAGAAAAGTTATTCTCAACCTATGTGTGTCTTGTAATTCAAGGATGACGCTATCTACCGGGACACAGCATTAGATTCCAAAGGGCTCAGTCCCGCAAGACTGGCCTCCCACTCTAATAACAATGGGAAGCCCAGCGTTGTTTTACCTCTGCTTCTTCGCAACTGGCTATAAATCGGGTTTCCACCACTCGCAGTTTTAGTTGCATTAATTTGCTGGAAGAGTTCACAGCACGCAGGGAAACACTTACATTTACCATGTTATTATAGCGGATGTTGCCAAAAATTCAGAAAAAAGACTTTGGGCCCGGCATGTGGGGAGGGGCGCACTACCTTCCTGGAAGTGTTATCCAGAAGCCCTCTAAACCCAGTCCTTTCGGGTTTTTATGGAGACCTCATTCTATAGGCATGATGGGTTAAACCATAGGCTATTGGTGAGCAACTCAACCTGAGGCTCTCAACCCTCCCTGGAAATTGGGGTTGAGGCTTTGCCATTCTCAGTCTGAGTAAAGGAATTTACATGAACGGAATTTTGAAAGAGATTAGCATAGCTGGAAACTTAATTAGGTGATTGAATTATCCGGAGCCACACCTTGATGTTCCTAACCCGAGCACCCTCATCCAACGAATGCTCCACCCAACTGGCTCCCAAGTCTCTACGTGGTTCCAGAGCAAAGGAATGTTTATACAAGGCATATCTCCACGTTTTCTTCAAAGTCTTTTCGCTTCCACGGGTAATTCTTCAACTGCCATGCATCAGGGTCAGGGGGAGGGCTTGTTACAACACAGATCTGTGGATCTCCGGGGTTTGAGGGTTGAAAGGACGCTGCTGGTGTCAAAACCACAAGGTGAGAACCACAGAACCACTAGTTGGTTTTCAGTGTTTCAGTGCATTTAATTCCTATTATATTGGGCCAAGAAAACTTGTAAGTTCTTAGATGGTCCCAAATGTGGCGCGTGAAATCAAATCAGGAGAAGAGTTTCCTAGGAGGTGTAGCCTGGGAAAGTTGGGGGTGACTGATGGCAAGGAGGAGCGAAGCTCCGCCCTTTCCGCTGCTAGGCTGCGCCCGAGGCTATTTAAACCCACCCTGGCGGGCCTGTACTCAGATCTTCGCAGAGCGGAGCAGCGGCCGGAGCGTTTTGCGGGCTCTGCGTGGACTTGGAGCTTACAGCGTCTTGCGACTTGGAAGCGGATTCAGAGGACAGGACAGAACACTTGGGTAAGTGTATCTCTGCCTGTCTGTCTGTCTGTCTGTCTCATTGGTTGGCTTATTTCCATTTTCTTGAGGAGCACATACCTCACAACACACACACACACACACACACACACACACACAAACACACACACACACACACACACACTCGTTCATTCTGCGGGTTAGAAAATTGGTAGGGGTCCCTGGGAGCTACAGGTTTCCTAGTCATGTCTGCACCTAAGAACAGTAGGGTCTTGTCTGGCTCTTCTTATGAACGGTCCCCCAGCCCGGACTCCCCAAGATCCATGCTAGCCTCACCCAGCTTCTCCCTCTCCCCTCTCAGAAACTCCGACTTAAGAGGAAGCTCCTCACCAGGGATCCGGAGCTACCATTCACCATCCCCTAGGGCTTCACCGCACTCACCTCTGTCATCACCAGAATCCCACAAGCTCCCATTTCCCTTTCCTCACCGTGATGGGCAATCAATGAAGCCTTTGGGCTCTCCCGTGTCCTCCTCTGGGGATTCTTTAGAGTCACCAGGTTCATCAATAATATACCACATGTTCTTACTGCCATCACCCAGCAGCTCACAACCAGCTCTCGGGGAGACTCTTGTGTCTCCCAGCTACTCTCCAAACAACCCCAGATTTCAGCTGGAGTCAGCCCCCCACACCCAGGAATCACCTACAAACTCACGGGCCTCACGGTGCTCCTCCCCTATGTCTTTCATCTCTTCAACCCCAGGCCTCAGGGACTCCCCCGTGTCTCCCACTTACTCTCCAGCCATCCCCAGGTTTCTGCGGGAGTCAGCCCCATGCACCCAGGAGTCCCCCAGAGACTCACAGGTTTCGGGAGATTGTGAGCGGTCCCCCATCCCTGACGCCTCAGGATTCATGCCCGCCTCACCCAGCTTCTCCCTCTCCCCTCCCAGAAACTCAGACCCACGGGTCAGCTCCCCACCAGGGATGTGGAAGTACTCTACATCATCCCGCAGGGCTTCACCACTCTCACATCCATCATCAACAGAATTTCGCAACGTTACATTTCCCTTTCCTAACCAAGCAGGACAGTCACTCTTGTCATTGTGCTCTCCCGTGTCCTCCTCCGGAGATTCTTCACAGTCACCTCATTCATCAATAATATACCATATGTTCCTACTGCCATCATCCAGCAGCTCAGCCCCAGCCGTCAATGACTCTCCTGTCTGTCCCAGCTACTCTCCAACTACGCCCAGATTTCAGCGGGAGTCGGTCTGCCACACCCCAGAAGCACCTACAAACTCACAGACTTCAGTGAGATCCTCGCCAGTCTCTCTCACGTCTTCACCCCCAGCCCTTACGGACCCTCCTGTCTCTCTCAACTACTATCCAACCACGCCCACATTTCAGCGGGAGTCAGTTCCAGCAACCCAGGGATCACCAGCAAGCTCACCACTTTCACTGAGTTACTCCCCAGTCTCTAGCACGTCTTTATCCCCAACCCTCAGGGACTCTCCTGTCTGTCCCAGCTACTCTCCAACCACGCCCACATTTCAGCGAGAGTCAGTTGCAGGCACCCAGAAATCACCACCAAACTCACCCATTTCACTGCGTTACTCCCCAGTCTCTCTCATGTCTTCACCATCCCTCAGGGACTCTCCTGCCTGTCCCAGCTACTCTCCAACCACGCCCACATTTCAGCGGGAGTCACTTCCAGGCACCCCGGAATCACCACCAAACTCACCAATTTCACTCAATTACTCCCCAGTCTCCCTCATGTCTTCACCAGCCCTCAGGGACTCTCCTGTGGGTCCCAACTACTCTCAAACCACGCCCACATTTCAGCGGGAGTCAGTTCCAGGCACCCCGGAATCACCACCAAACTCACCAGTTTCACTCAATTACTCTCCAGTCTCTCTCATGTCTTCACCACCCCTCAGGGACTCTCCTGCCTGTCCCAGCTACTCTCCAGCCACGCCCAGATGTCAGCTGGAATCAGTTCCAGGCACCCCGGAATCACCACCAAACTCACCAGTTTCACTGAGTTACTCCCCGGTCTCTCTCATGTCTTCACCCCCAGCCCTCAGGGACTCTCCTGTGTGTCCCCGCTACTCTCCAGCCACGCCCAGATTTCAGCGGGAGTCAGTTCCAGGCACCCAGGGATCACCTACACACTCCCCAGTTTCACTGAGTTACTCCCCGGTCTCTCTCATGTCTTCACCCCCAGCCCCCTGGGACTCCCCTGTCTGTCCCAGCTACTCTCCTGCCACGCCCAGATTCCAGCGGGAGTCAGCCTCCTGCTTTCCGGAGTCACCTACAGACTCACAGACCTCACTGAGATCCTCCCTGGTCTCTCTCAGGTCTTTGCCCTCAGCCCACAGGGACTCTTGTGTCTCTTTCAGCTACTCTCAAAAGTTCTCTGGATTCCAGCTGGAGGCGGTTCCAGGCACCCAGGACACAACACCAAACTCACCAATTTCACTGACTTACTCCCCATTCTCGCTCATGTTGTCACCTCCATCCCTCAGGGACTCTTCTGTCTCTCTCAGCTACTCTCCAACCATCTCCCGATTTCACCTGGAGTCACCTTCCCACACCCAGGAATCACCTGCAGACTCACGGACCTTACTGCATCCCTCCCCCATTTCCTTCACCTCTTCACTCCCAGCCCTCAGGGACTCTCCTGCGTCTCCCAGCTTCTCTCCAGCCTTCCCCAGATTTCTGCCGCAGTCAGCCCCAGGCACCCAGGAGAACCCTAGACACTCACAGGCCTCACGAGACGATCTCCCTATGACCTGTATCTATACAGGGATGGCTCCCACCTATCCCGCAGTGACCCCAAACCCATCTCCACTTACACTCAGACACTCCCAGGGCCTGACAGCTACTCCCCGTTATTGTCCTTCACTTCGAAGCCCTGGCCAATCTACTAGCCAACATGACGCAGTTACCTGGCCATTTCTCCACATTTCTGGTGCGGGCCCCACACCCAGCCGCAGAAGAGCCTCTCCTGCATTCCGTCCTCACACACAGGCCTGTCCATCTACTTGCTACTGTCACACTCTTGCCAGCAGAAGAGGCCCCTGTATTGGCCGATATCACCACCCAGGCTATCCTCACCCCACAGCTGTGCAGCGGGACACTCCTGCTGGCCCACGTGGCTGCCAGAGCCCATGCGGACACGAACCTCCAGCATGTCGGCGTCCCTGCGGGCGACACTACCGGTGACATGGCTAGCATGACCCTCCTCCCTGGCAGTGACACTGTTGATGTGAGCCCCACTTGCAGATCTGTCATTTGTACATAAGGCCATTTCCCCTTTTCTCTCTCTCTTCCGTTCACAGGGCTATTCATTCTCTCTGTTTCTGCCTCCGTTTCAGATATTTACTCACCTTTTTCCTCTTTCACTCTGTCTGCCGTGGTCTCGATGAGAGTGTGCCACATAAGATTCCCCCATTAAAAGTCATGAATTGAGTGGCTTATACTGTATTTCTGGTTGTGCACATTCCATTTTAATTCGCAATCCATTTTAGAACATTTTATCACCACCGACCAGAGAAAAACCCTGTAAACATTGGTCACTCCTCATTCTCTCTCAAACCCTCTCCCTGACCCTCAGCCCTAGGTAACAACTACATAGAGCGATCAACCCCATATCCATAGATTTCCATATTGTGGGCATTTCATATAAACACAATTGCACAATATGTGAGCTTTTGTGACTGACTTTACACTTAGCACAATATTTTCAACATTCATCCACATTGTAGCCATACCCACAGTGGGAAACCATTTTCTTTCTTTTTGGTTTTAGTAACACCGGGTGTTTTCTCCTTCCTTCCTTCTCTCCTTCTCTCCTTCCTTCCTTCCTTCCTTCCTTCCTTCCTTCCTCCTATTTCTCTCTTACACCTTCTGCCCTCTCTGCTTCCTAGGCCTTAGCTGCATCCTACATTCTGCGTTTTTTTGGGGAAATCCTCGGCAGTTTCCGGAAAATTGTGTTATTGTTACTATTTACCGCTGTCTCTCATTGATGATTCTCCATCAATTGTAAACCTCTATTGGTTTTTCCCAAGTCACTAAGTATATTTTATTTAGGTACGCCTGTTTTTCTTTATACAGCCATTTCTGGAGTACAGGGTCACATACTCAAAATCGCTGTGTAACTCAAAAACTCATCTAATATCCCAATATACCCATCACAAAGTTGAAAAATCATATATCAAACCATCATAAGTCACGGTTTGTCCGTGGATATGGGCTTCATCAATTCCATTGTATTCAATAATGCTGTACACCATTAACAGTGGCAGACTGTTGGGGAGTGGATTTTGATAGCATTTTAAAAAACAGTTATTAGAGGGATACTTTAAAATGACTGAATATCTGATTTAATTGTATTAGCACGGTGAATGATTATGTGAAATGTTTTGAGACAGACTAGTACATTTGTGAATGAAATTTTATGGCTTTTTTCACTTAGTAGGAACCTTTGTGTGTGGAAAGCTGAGAAAATTACTTTCTGCTGTAGAGTCTGGCATTCATTGTAGATTAAAGCTGATTTTTCTGCGAATAAATCTTATTCAATAAAATACGATTTTCTAAAATAAAAAGGAAGCACTTGTGATGTGAAGTCATTATCCTCAGCAAAGTAATCCGGAAAAGAAAACCAAACACCATATTCTCACTTATCATGGGAGCTGAAAAATGAGATCACATGGACACAGGAAGGGGAACAACACACACTGGGGCCTGTCGGGAGGCAGAGCATTAGGAAAAACAGCTAATGCATGCCGGGCTTAATAACTAGGTGATGGGTTGACAGGTGCAGCAAACCACCATGGCACACGTTTACCTTTGTAACAAATCTGCACATCCTGCACATATACCCCAGAACTTAGAAACGAAACGAAACGAAACGGAAAAACAATAACAAAAGGCTAGCGGCAAACTAAAGTTTCAAACTCAGAATGTGACGGACCCACTTTGGTTCAAATCATGGTTCTCAACCCAGGTGCCATAAGGTCAGGATAAAGAATTTGGTTACATATTGTAAATAAGACATACAGCAAATGACTAGAAAAGTTATTCTCAACCTATGTGTGTCTTGTAATTCAAGGATGACGCTATCTACCGGGACACAGCATTAGATTCCAAAGGGCTCAGTCCCGCAAGACTGGCCTCCCACTCTAATAACAATGGGAAGCCCAGCGTTGTTTTACCTCTGCTTCTTAGCAACTGGCTATAAATCGGGTTTCCACCACTCGCAGTTTTAGTTGCATTAATTTGCTGGAAGAGTTCACAGCACGCAGGGAAACACTTACATTTACCATGTTATTATAGCGGATGTTGCCAAAAATTCAGAAAAAAGACTTTGGGCCCGGCATGTGGGGAGGGGCGCACTACCTTCCTGGAAGTGTTATCCAGAAGCCCTCTAAACCCAGTCCTTTCGGGTTTTTATGGAGACCTCATTCTATAGGCACGATGGGTTAAACCATAGGCTATTGGTGAGCAACTCAACCTGAGGCTCTCAACCCTCCCTGGAAATTGGGGTTGAGGCTTTCCCATTCTCAGTCTGAGTAAGGGAATTTACATGAACGGAATTTTAAAAGAGATTAGCATAGCTGGAAACTTAATTAGGTGATTGAATTATCCAGAGCCACACCTTGATGTTCCTAACCCGAGCACCCTCATCCAACGAATGCTCCACCCAACTGGCTCCCAAGTCTCTACGTGGTTCCAGAGCAAAGGAATGTTTATACAAGGGATATCTCCACGTTTTCTTCAAAGTCTTTTCGCTTCCACGGGTAATTCTTCAACTGCCATGCATCAGGGTCACGGGGAGGGCTTGTTACAACACAGATCTGTGGATCTCCGGGGTTTGAGGGTTGAAAGGACGCTGCTGGTGTCAAAACCACAAGGTGAGAACCACAGAACCACTTGTTGGTTTTCAGTGTTTCAGTGCATTTAATTCCTGATATATTTGGCCAAGAAAACTTGTAAGTTCTTAGATTGTCCAAAATGTGGCGCGTGAAATCAAATCAGGAGAAGAGTTTCCTAGAAGGTGTAGCCTGGGAAAGTTGGGGGTGACTGATGGCAAAGAGGAGCGAAGCTCCGCCCTTTCCGCTGCTAGGCTGCGCCCGAGGCTATTTAAACCCACCCTGGCGGGCCTGTACTCAGATCTTCGCAGAGCGGAGCAGCGGCCGGAGCGTTTTGCGGGCTCTGCGTGGACTTGGAGCTTACAGCGTCTTGCGACTTGGAAGCGGATTCAGAGGACAGGACAGAACACTTGGGTAAGTGTATCTCTGCCTGTCTGTCTGTCTGTCTGTCTGTCTCATTGGTTGGTTTATTTCCATTTTCTTGAGGAGCACATACCTCACAACACACACACACACACACACACACACACACACACAAGCGCATGCACACACACACACTCCTTCATTCTGCGGGTTAGAAAATTGGTAGGGGTCCCTGGGAGCTGCAGGTTTCCTAATCATGTCTGCACCTAAGAACAGTAGGGTCTTGTCTGGCTCTTCTTATGAACGGTCCCCCAGCCCGGACTCCCCAAGATCCATGCTAGCCTCACCCAGCTTCTCCCTCTCCCCTCTCAGAAACTCCGACTTAAGAGGAAGCTCCCCACCAGGGATCCGGAGCTACCATTCACCATCCCCTAGGGCTTCACCACACTCACCTCTGTCATCACCAGAATCCCACAAGCTCCCATTTCCCTTTCCTCACGGTGATGGGCAATCAATGAAGCCATTGGGCTCTCCCGTGTCCTCCTCTGGGGATTCTTTAGAGTCACCACGTTCATCAATAATATGGCACGCGTTCTTACTGACATCACCCAGCAGCTCACATCCAGCTCCCGGGGAGTCTCCTGTGTCTCCCAGCTACTCTCCAAACAACCCTAGATTTCAGCTGGAGTCAGCCCCCACACCCAGGAATCACCTACAAACTCACGAGCCTCACGGTGCTCCTCCCCTGTGTCTTTCATCTCTTCAACCCCAGGCCTCAGGGACTCTCCCGTGCCTCCCAGTTACTCTGCAGCCATCCCCAGGTTTCTGCGGGAGTCAGCCCCATGCACTCAGGAGTCCCCCAGAGACTCACAGGTCTCAGGAGATTATGAGCGGTCCCCCGGGCCTGACTCCTGAAGATTCATGCCTGCCTCACCCAGCTTCCCCCTCTCCCCTCCCAGAAACTCAGACCCAAGGGGCAGCTCCTCACCAGGGATGTGGAAGTACTCTACATCCTCCCGCAGGGCTTCACCACTCTCACATCCATCATCAACAGAATTTCACAACTTTACATTTGCCTTTCCTAACCAAGCAGGGCAATCACTCATGTCACTGTGCTCTCCCGTGTCCTCCTCTGGAGATTCTTCACAGTCACCACATTCATCAATAATATACCATATGTTCTTACCGCCATCATCCAGCAGCTCACCCCGAGCCGTCAATGACTCTCCTGTCTGTCCCAGCTACTCTCCGACTACACCCAGATTTCAGCGGGCGTCGGTCTCCCACACCCCAGAAACACCTACAAACTCACAGACCTCAGTGAGATCCTCGCCAGTCTCTGTCACGTCTTCACCCCCAGTCATTGCGGACCCTCCTGTCTGCCCCAGCTACTCTCCAACCATGCCCACATTTCAGCGGGAGTCAGTTCCAGGAAGCCAGGGATCACCACCAAGCTCACCACATTCACTGAGTTACTCCCCAGTCTCTAGCACGTCTTTATCCCCAACCCTCAGGGACTCTCCTCTCTGTCCCAGCTGCTATCCAGCCACGCCCACATTTCAGCGGCAGTCAGTTGCAGGCACCCAGAAGTCACCACCAAACTCACCAACCTCACTGCGTGACTCCCCAGTCTCTCTCATGTCTTCACCATCCCTCAGGGACTCTTTTGTCTGTCCCAGCTACTCTCCAACCACGCCCAGATTTCAGCTGCAGCCAGTTCCAGCCACGCCGGAATCACCAGGAAACTCACCAATTTCACTCAATTACTCCCCAGTCTCTCTCATGTCTTCACCAGCCCCCAGGGACTCTCCTGTGTGTCCCAACTACTCTCAAACCACGCCCACATTTCAGTGGGAGTCACTTCCCGGCACCCAGAAATCACCACCAAACTCACCAATTTCACTCACTTACTCTCCAGTCTCTCTCATGTCTTCACCAGCAATCAGGGACTCTCCTGTGTGTCCCAGCTACTCTCCAACCACGCCCAGATTTCAGCTGCAGTCCGTTCCTGACACCCCGGAGTCACCACCAAACTCAGCAGGTTCACTGAGTTACTCCCCGGTCTCTCTCAGGTCTTCACCCCTGGCCCTCATGGACTCCCTTGTGTGTCCCAGCTACTCTCCAACCACGCCCAGATTTCAGCTGGAGTCAGTTCCAGACGCCCCGGAGTCACCACCAAACTCACCAATTTCACTCAGTTACTCCCCAGTCTCTCTCATGTCTTCACCATCCCTCTGGGACTCTCTTGTCTGTCCCAGCTACTCTCCAACCACGCCCAGATTTCAGCTGGAGTCAGTTCCAGCCACGCCGGAATCACCAGCAAACTCACCAATTTCACTCAATTACTCCCCAGTCTCTCTCATGTCTTCACCAGCCCTCAGGGACTCTCCTGTGTGTCCCAGCTACTCTCCAACCAGGCCCACATTTCAGCGGGGGTCAGTTCCACCCACCACGGAATCACCACCAAACTCACCAATTTCGCTCACTTGCTCTCCAGTCTCTCCCATGCCTTCACCCCTAGCCCTCAGGGACTCTCCTGTGTGTCCCAGCTACTCTCCATCCACGCCCAGATTTCTGCTACAGTCAGTTCCTGACACCCCGGAGTCACCACCAAACTCACCATGTTCACTCAGTTACTCCCCGGTCTCTCTCAGGTCTTCACCCCTGGCCCTCATGGACTCTCTTGTGTGTCCCAGCTACTCTCCAACCACGCCCAGATTTCAGCTGGAGTCAGTTCCAGCCACGCTGGAATCACCAGCAAACTCACCAATTTCACTCAATTACCCTCCAGTCTCTCTCGTGTCTTCACCAGCCCTCAGGGACTCTCCTGTCTGTCCCAGCTACTCTCCAAACTTCTCTAGATTCCAGCTGGAGTCAGTTCCTGGCACCCAGGGCACACCACCACACTCACCAATTTCACCGACTTACTCCCCATTCTCGCTCACGTTGTCACCCCCAGCCCTCAGGGACTCTTCTGTCTCTCTCTGCTACTCTTCAACCATCTCCAGATTTCACCTGGAGTCAGCTTCCCACACCCAGGAATCACCTACAAACTCACGGACCTTACTGCAACCCTCCCCCATTTCTTTCACCTCTTCACCCCCAGCCTTCAGGGACTCTCCTGTGTCTCCCAGCTTCTCTCCAGCCTTCCCCAGATTTCTGCCGCAGTCAGCCCCAGGCACCCAGGAGAACCCTAGACACTCACAGGCCTCAGGAGGCTATCTCCCTATGACCTGTATCTCTACAGGGATGGCTCCCACGCATCCCTCTGTGATCCCAAACCCATCTCCACTTACACTCAGACACTCCCAGGGCCTGACAGCTACTCCCCGTTATTGTCCTTCAGTTCGAAGCCCTGGCCAATCTACTAGCCAACGTGACGCAGTTACCTGGCCATTTCTCCACATTTCTCGTGGGGGCCCCACACCCAGCCGCAGAAGAGCCCCTCCTGCATTCCGTCCTCACACACAGGCCTGTCCATCTACTTGCTACTGTCACACGCTTGCCAGCAGAAGAGGCCCCTGGAATGGCCGATATCACCACCCAGGCTAGCCTCACCCCCCCACAGCTGTGCAGCGGGACCCTCCTGCTGGCCCACGTGGCTGCCAGAGCCCATGCTGACTCGTACCTCCAGCACGTCGGCGTCCCTGCGGGCGACACTGCGGGTGACATGTCACTGCGGGTGACATGGCTAGCATGACCCTCCTCCCTGGCAGTGACACTGCTGATGTGAGCCCCAGTTTCAGATCTGTCATTGGTAAATATGACTGCTTTCCCTCTTCTCTCTCTCTTCCATTCACAGGGCTTTTCATTCTCTCTGTTTCTGCCTCCGTTTCAGATATTTACTCACCTTTTTCTCTTTCACTATGTCTGTCGCGGTCTCGATGAGAGTGTGCCACATAAGATTCCCCCTTTAAAGGTCATGAATTCAGTGGCCTTTACTCTATTCGTGGTTGTGCACATTCAATTTTAATTCGCAATCCATTTTAGAACATCTTATCACCCCGGCCACAGAAAAACCCTGTAAACATGAGTCACCCCTCATTCTCTCTCAAACCCTCTCCCTGACACTCAGCCCTAGGTAACAACTACATAGAGCGATCAACCCCATATCCATAGATTTCCATATTGTGGGCATTTCATATAAACACAATTGCACAATATGGGAGCTTTTGTGACTGACTTTACACTTAGCACAATATTTTCAAGATTCATCCACATTGTAGCCTTACCCACAGTAGGGAACCATTTTTTTTTTTTTTTTTTGGTTTTACTTACTAACACCGGGTGTTTTCTCCTTCCTTCCAGCTGTCCTTCCTTCCTTCCTTCCTTCCATCCTTCCTTCCTCCCTTCCTTCCTTCCTTCCATTTCTCTCTTACTCCTTCTGCCCTCTCTCTTTCATAGGCCTTAGGTGCATCCTACATTCTGTGTTTGTTTTGGGAAATCCTCGACTGTTGCAGGAAAATTGTGTTATTGTTATTATTTACCGCTATCTCTCTTTCATGGTTCTCCATCCATTGTAAACATCTATTGGTTTCTCTCAAGTCACTAAGTATATTTTAATTAGGTGCACCTGTTTTTCTTCATATAGCTATTTCTGGAGTATGGGGTCACATACTCAAAACCCAGTGTGACCCAAAAAACGCATCTAATATCCCAATAAACCCATCATAAAGTTGAAAAATCAAAAATGAAACCATCATGAGTCACGGTTTGTCCGTGGATATGGGCTTCATCCATTCCCTTCTATTTAATAATGCTGAACACCATTAACAAATGCAGACTGATAGGGAGTGGATATTGACAGCATTTTAAAAATCAGTTATTCGAGGGATACTTTAACCTGACTGAAAAACTGATCTAACTGTACTACTACAGTGAAAGACTATTTGAAATATTTTGAGACAGAGTAGTACATTTGTGAGTGAAATTTTATGGCTTTTTTCTCTTAGTAGGAACCTCTGTGTGTGGAAAACTGAGAAAATTGCTTTCTGCTGTAGAGTCTGGCATTCATTGTAGATTAAAGCTTATTTTTCTGTGAATGAATCTTATTCAATAAAATACTATTCTTTAAAATAAAAGAAAAAACACACTGGTGATGTGAAGTCATTATCCTCAGCAAACTAATCCGGGAAAAGAAAACCAAACACCACATTCTCACTTATAAAGGGAGCTGGAAAACGAGATCACATGGACACAGGAAGGGGAACAACACGCACTGGGGTCCTTCGGGAGGTAGAGCATTAAGAAAAACAGCTAGTGCATGCTGGGCTTAATACCTAGGTGATGGGTTGACAGGTGCAACAAACCACCATGGCACACGTCTACCTTTGTAACAAATCTGCACACCCTGCACATATACCCCAGAACTTAGAAACAAAACGAAACAAAACAAAACGAGAAAACGACAACAAAACGCTAGCGGCAAAATAAAGTTTCAAACAGAGAAATTGACGGACCAATTTTTGGTTCAAATCATGGTTCTCAACCCAGGTGCCATAAGGTCAGGATAAAGAATTTGATTACATATTGTAAATAAGACATACAGCAAATGACTAGAAAAGTTATTCTCAACATATGTGTGTCTTCTAATTCAATGATGACGATATCTACCGGGACGTAGCATTAGACTGCAATGGGCTCAGTCCCGCAAGACTGGCCTCCCACTCCAATAACAATGGGAAGCCCTACGTTGTTTTCCCTGTGCTTCTTAGCAACTGGCTATAAATCAGGTTTCCATGACTATCAGTTTTAGTTGCATTGATTTACTGGAAGAGCTCACAGCACGCAGGGAAACACTTACATTTACCATTTTATTATAGCGGATATTGCCAAAAATTCAGAAAAAAGATTTTGGGCCCGGCATGTGGGGAGGGGCGCACTACGTTCCGGGAAGTGTTATCCAGAAGCCCTCCAAACCCAGTCCTTTTGGGTTTTTATGGAGACCTCATTCTGTAGGCATGATGGGTTAAACCATAGGCTATTGGTGATCAACTCAACCTGAGGCTCTCAACCCTCCCTGGAGATTGGCGTTGAGGCTTTGCCATTCTCAGTCTGTGTAAAAGAATTTACACAAACGGAATTTTAAAACAGATTAGCATAACTGGAAACTTAATCAGATGACTGAATTATCTGGAGCCACACCTTGATGTTCCTAACCCGAGCACCCTCATCCAACGAATGCTCCACCCAACTGGCTCCCAAGTCTCTACGTGGTTCCAGAGCAAAAGAATGTTTATACAACGCCTATCTCCACTTTTTCCTCAAAGTCTTTTCGCTTCCACGGGTAATTCTGAAACTGCCATGCATCAGGGTCGGGGGAGGGCTTGCTACAACACAGATCTCTGGATCTCCGGGGTTTGAGGGTTGCAAGGATGCTGCTGCTGTCAAAACCACGATGTGAGAACCACAGAACCACTAGGTGGTTTTCAGTGTTTCAGTGCATTTAATTCATAAGGTATTTGGCCAAGAAACCTGGTAAGATCTTAGGTTGTCCCAAATGTGGCGCATGAAATCAAATCAGGAGAACAGTTTCCTGCGAGGTGTAGCCTGGGAAAGTTGGGGGTGACTGACGGAAAGGAGGGGTGAAGCTCCGCCCTTTCCGCCGCTAGGCTGCGCCCGAGGCTATTTAAACCCACCCTGGTGGGCCTGTACTCAGATCTTCGCAGAGCGGAGCAGCGGCCGGAGCGTTTTGCGGGCTCTGCGTGGACTTGGAGCTTACAGCGTCTTGCGACTTGGAAGCGGATTCAGAGGACAGGACAGAACACTTGGGTAAGTGAATCTCTGTCTGTCTGTCTGTCTGTCTCATTGCTTGGTTTATTTCCATTTTCTTAAGGAGCACATACCTCACAACACACACACACACACACACACACACACACACACACACACAAACGCACGCACACACACACACTCCTTCATTCTGCGGGTTAGAAAATTGGTAGGGGTCCCTGGGAGCTGCAGGTTTCCTAATCATGTCTGCACCTAAGAACAGTAGGGTCTTGTCTGGCTCTTCTTATGAACGGTCCCCCAGCCCGGGCTCCCCAAGATCCATGCTAGCCTCACCCAGCTTCTCCCTCTCCCCTCTCAGAAACTCCGACTTAAGAGGAAGCTCCCCACCAGGGATCCGGAGCTACCATTCACCATCCCCTAGGGCTTCACCACACTCACCTCTGTCATCACCAGAATCCCACAAGCTCCCATTTCCCTTTCCTCACGGTGATGGGCAATCAATGAAGCCATTGGGCTCTCCCGTGTCCTCCTCTGGGGATTCTTTAGAGTCACCACGTTCATCAATAATATGCCACGCGTTCTTACTGACATCACCCAGCAGCTCACCCCCAGCTCCCGGGGAGTCGCCTGTGTCTCCCAGCTACTCTCCAAACAACCCCAGATTTCAGCTGGAGTCAGCCCCCCACACCCAGGAATCACCTACAAACTCACGAGCCTCACGGTGCTCCTCCCCTGTGTCTTTCATCTCTTCACCCCCAGGCCTCAGGGACTCTCCCGTGCCTCCCAGTTACTCTGCAGCCATCCCCAGGTTTCTGCAGGAGTCAGCCCCATGCACTCAGGAGTCCCCCAGAGACTCACAGGTCTCAGGAGATTATGAGCGGTCCCCCGGGCCTGACTCCTCAAGATTCATGCCTGCCTCACCCAGCTTCCCCCTCTCCCCTCCCAGAAACTCAGACCCAAGGGGCAGCTCCTCACCAGGGATGTGGAAGTACTCTACATCCTCCCGCAGGGCTTCACCACTCTCACATCCATCATCAACAGAATTTCACAACTTTACATTTGCCTTTCCTAACCAAGCAGGACAGTCACTCTTGTCACTGTGCTCTCCCGTGTCCTCCTCTGGAGATTCTTCACAGTCACCACATTCATCAATAATATACCATATGTTCTTACCGCCATCATCCAGCAGCTCACCCCCAGCCGTCAATGACTCTCCTGTCTGTCCCAGCTACTCTCCGACTACACCCAGATTTCAGCGGGCGTCGGTCTCCCACACCCCAGAAACACCTACAAACTCACAGACCTCAGTGAGATCCTCGCCAGTCTCTGTCACGTCTTCACCCCCAGTCATTGCGGACCCTCCTGTCTGCCCCAGCTACTCTCCAACCATGCCCACATTTCAGCGGGAGTCAGTTCCAGGAAGCCAGGGATCACCACCAAGCTCACCACTTTCACTGAGTTACTCCCCAGTCTCTCTCATGTCTTCACCACCAACCCTCAGGGACTCTCCTCTCTGTCCCAGCTGCTCTCCAGCCACGCCCACATTTCAGCGGGAGTCAGTTGCAGGCACCCAGAAGTCACCACCAAACTCACCAACTTCACTGCGTGACTCCCCAGTCTCTCTCATGTCTTCACCATCCCTCAGGGACTCTCCTGCCTGTCCCAGCTACTCTCCAGCCACGCCCACATTTCAGCGGGAGTCAGTTGCAGGCACCCAGAAGTCACCACCAAACTCACCAACTTCACTGCGTTACTCCCCAGTCTCTCTCATGTCTTCACCATCCCTCAGGGACTCTTTTGTCTGTCCCAGCTACTCTCCAACCACGCCCAGATTTCAGCTGCAGCCAGTTCCAGCCACGCCGGAATCACCAGGAAACTCACCAATTTCACTCAATTACTCCCCAGTCTCTCTCATGTCTTCACCATCCCTCAGGGACTCTTTTGTCTGTCCCAGCTACTCTCCAACCACGCCCAGATTTCAGCTGCAGCCAGTTCCAGCCACGCCGGAATCACCAGGAAACTCACCAATTTCACTCAATTACTCCCCAGTCTCTCTCATGTCTTCACCAGCCCCCAGGGACTCTCCTGTGTGTCCCAACTACTCTCAAACCACGCCCACATTTCAGTGGGAGTCACTTCCCGGCACCCAGAAATCACCACCAAACTCACCAATTTCACTCACTTACTCTCCAGTCTCTCTCATGTCTTCACCAGCAATCAGGGACTCTCCTGTGTGTCCCAGCTACTCTCCAACCACGCCCAGATTTCAGCTGCAGTCCGTTCCTGACACCCCGGAGTCACCACCAAACTCAGCAGGTTCACTGAGTTACTCCCCGGTCTCTCTCAGGTCTTCACCCCTGGCCCTCATGGACTCCCTTGTGTGTCCCAGCTACTCTCCAACCACGCCCAGATTTCAGCTGGAGTCAGTTCCAGACGCCCCGGAGTCACCACCAAACTCACCAATTTCACTCAGTTACTCCCCAGTCTCTCTCATGTCTTCACCATCCCTCTGGGACTCTCTTGTCTGTCCCAGCTACTCTCCAACCACGCCCAGATTTCAGCTGGAGTCAGTTCCAGCCACGCCGGAATCACCAGCAAACTCACCAATTTCACTCAATTACTCCCCAGTCTCTCTCATGTCTTCACCAGCCCTCAGGGACTCTCCTGTGTGTCCCAGCTACTCTCCAACCAGGCCCACATTTCAGCGGGGGTCAGTTCCACCCACCACGGAATCACCACCAAACTCACCAATTTCGCTCACTTGCTCTCCAGTCTCTCCCATGCCTTCACCCCTAGCCCTCAGGGACTCTCCTGTGTGTCCCAGCTACTCTCCATCCACGCCCAGATTTCTGCTACAGTCAGTTCCTGACACCCCGGAGTCACCACCAAACTCACCATGTTCACTCAGTTACTCCCCGGTCTCTCTCAGGTCTTCACCCCTGGCCCTCATGGACTCTCTTGTGTGTCCCAGCTACTCTCCAACCACGCCCAGATTTCAGCTGGAGTCAGTTCCAGCCACGCTGGAATCACCAGCAAACTCACCAATTTCACTCAATTACCCTCCAGTCTCTCTCGTGTCTTCACCAGCCCTCAGGGACTCTCCTGTCTGTCCCAGCTACTCTCCAAACTTCTCTAGATTCCAGCTGGAGTCAGTTCCTGGCACCCAGGGCACACCACCACACTCACCAATTTCACCGACTTACTCCCCATTCTCGCTCACGTTGTCACCCCCAGCCCTCAGGGACTCTTCTGTCTCTCTCTGCTACTCTTCAACCATCTCCAGATTTCACCTGGAGTCAGCTTCCCACACCCAGGAATCACCTACAAACTCACGGACCTTACTGCAACCCTCCCCCATTTCTTTCACCTCTTCACCCCCAGCCTTCAGGGACTCTCCTGTGTCTCCCAGCTTCTCTCCAGCCTTCCCCAGATTTCTGCCGCAGTCAGCCCCAGGCACCCAGGAGAACCCTAGACACTCACAGGCCTCAGGGGGCTATCTCCCTATGACCTGTATCTCTACAGGGATGGCTCCCACGCATCCCTCTGTGATCCCAAACCCATCTCCACTTACACTCAGACACTCCCAGGGCCTGACAGCTACTCCCCGTTATTGTCCTTCAGTTCGAAGCCCTGGCCAATCTACTAGCCAACGTGACGCAGTTACCTGGCCATTTCTCCACATTTCTCGTGGGGGCCCCACACCCAGCCGCAGAAGAGCCCCTCCTGCATTCCGTCCTCACACACAGGCCTGTCCATCTACTTGCTACTGTCACACGCTTGCCAGCAGAAGAGGCCCCTGGAATGGCCGATATCACCACCCAGGCTAGCCTCACCCCCCCACAGCTGTGCAGCGGGACCCTCCTGCTGGCCCACGTGGCTGCCAGAGCCCATGCTGACTCGTACCTCCAGCACGTCGGCGTCCCTGCGGGCGACACTGCGGGTGACATGTCACTGCGGGTGACATGGCTAGCATGACCCTCCTCCCTGGCAGTGACACTGCTGATGTGAGCCCCAGTTTCAGATCTGTCATTGGTAAATATGACTGCTTTCCCTCTTCTCTCTCTCTTCCATTCACAGGGCTTTTCATTCTCTCTGTTTCTGCCTCCGTTTCAGATATTTACTCACCTTTTTCTCTTTCACTATGTCTGTCGCGGTCTCGATGAGAGTGTGCCACATAAGATTCCCCCTTTAAAGGTCATGAATTCAGTGGCCTTTACTCTATTCGTGGTTGTGCACATTCAATTTTAATTCGCAATCCATTTTAGAACATCTTATCACCCCGGCCACAGAAAAACCCTGTAAACATGAGTCACCCCTCATTCTCTCTCAAACCCTCTCCCTGACACTCAGCCCTAGGTAACAACTACATAGAGCGATCAACCCCATATCCATAGATTTCCATATTGTGGGCATTTCATATAAACACAATTGCACAATATGGGAGCTTTTGTGACTGACTTTACACTTAGCACAATATTTTCAAGATTCATCCACATTGTAGCCTTACCCACAGTAGGGAACCATTTTTTTTTTTTTTTTTTGGTTTTACTTACTAACACCGGGTGTTTTCTCCTTCCTTCCAGCTGTCCTTCCTTCCTTCCTTCCTTCCATCCTTCCTTCCTGCCTTCCTTCCTTCCTTCCATTTCTCTCTTACTCCTTCTGCCCTCTCTCTTTCATAGGCCTTAGGTGCATCCTACATTCTGTGTTTGTTTTGGGAAATCCTCGACTGTTGCAGGAAAATTGTGTTATTGTTATTATTTACCGCTATCTCTCTTTCATGGTTCTCCATCCATTGTAAACATCTATTGGTTTCTCTCAAGTCACTAAGTATATTTTAATTAGGTGCACCTGTTTTTCTTCATATAGCTATTTCTGGAGTATGGGGTCACATACTCAAAACCCAGTGTGACCCAAAAAACGCATCTAATATCCCAATAAACCCATCATAAAGTTGAAAAATCAAAAATGAAACCATCATGAGTCACGGTTTGTCCGTGGATATGGGCTTCATCCATTCCCTTCTATTTAATAATGCTGAACACCATTAACAAATGCAGACTGATAGGGAGTGGATATTGACAGCATTTTAAAAATCAGTTATTCGAGGGATACTTTAACCTGACTGAAAAACTGATCTAACTGTACTACTACAGTGAAAGACTATTTGAAATATTTTGAGACAGAGTAGTACATTTGTGAGTGAAATTTTATGGCTTTTTTCTCTTAGTAGGAACCTCTGTGTGTGGAAAACTGAGAAAATTGCTTTCTGCTGTAGAGTCTGGCATTCATTGTAGATTAAAGCTTATTTTTCTGTGAATGAATCTTATTCAATAAAATACTATTCTTTAAAATAAAAGAAAAAACACACTGGTGATGTGAAGTCATTATCCTCAGCAAACTAATCCGGGAAAAGAAAACCAAACACCACATTCTCACTTATAAAGGGAGCTGGAAAACGAGATCACATGGACACAGGAAGGGGAACAACACGCACTGGGGTCCTTCGGGAGGTAGAGCATTAAGAAAAACAGCTAGTGCATGCTGGGCTTAATACCTAGGTGATGGGTTGACAGGTGCAACAAACCACCATGGCACACGTCTACCTTTGTAACAAATCTGCACACCCTGCACATATACCCCAGAACTTAGAAACAAAACGAAACAAAACAAAACGAGAAAACGACAACAAAACGCTAGCGGCAAAATAAAGTTTCAAACAGAGAAATTGACGGACCAATTTTTGGTTCAAATCATGGTTCTCAACCCAGGTGCCATAAGGTCAGGATAAAGAATTTGATTACATATTGTAAATAAGACATACAGCAAATGACTAGAAAAGTTATTCTCAACATATGTGTGTCTTCTAATTCAATGATGACGATATCTACCGGGACGTAGCATTAGACTGCAATGGGCTCAGTCCCGCAAGACTGGCCTCCCACTCCAATAACAATGGGAAGCCCTACGTTGTTTTCCCTGTGCTTCTTAGCAACTGGCTATAAATCAGGTTTCCATGACTATCAGTTTTAGTTGCATTGATTTACTGGAAGAGCTCACAGCACGCAGGGAAACACTTACATTTACCATTTTATTATAGCGGATATTGCCAAAAATTCAGAAAAAAGATTTTGGGCCCGGCATGTGGGGAGGGGCGCACTACGTTCCGGGAAGTGTTATCCAGAAGCCCTCCAAACCCAGTCCTTTTGGGTTTTTATGGAGACCTCATTCTGTAGGCATGATGGGTTAAACCATAGGCTATTGGTGATCAACTCAACCTGAGGCTCTCAACCCTCCCTGGAGATTGGCGTTGAGGCTTTGCCATTCTCAGTCTGTGTAAAAGAATTTACACAAACGGAATTTTAAAACAGATTAGCATAACTGGAAACTTAATCAGATGACTGAATTATCTGGAGCCACACCTTGATGTTCCTAACCCGAGCACCCTCATCCAACGAATGCTCCACCCAACTGGCTCCCAAGTCTCTACGTGGTTCCAGAGCAAAAGAATGTTTATACAACGCCTATCTCCACTTTTTCCTCAAAGTCTTTTCGCTTCCACGGGTAATTCTGAAACTGCCATGCATCAGGGTCGGGGGAGGGCTTGCTACAACACAGATCTCTGGATCTCCGGGGTTTGAGGGTTGCAAGGATGCTGCTGCTGTCAAAACCACGATGTGAGAACCACAGAACCACTAGGTGGTTTTCAGTGTTTCAGTGCATTTAATTCATAAGGTATTTGGCCAAGAAACCTGGTAAGATCTTAGGTTGTCCCAAATGTGGCGCATGAAATCAAATCAGGAGAACAGTTTCCTGCGAGGTGTAGCCTGGGAAAGTTGGGGGTGACTGACGGAAAGGAGGGGTGAAGCTCCGCCCTTTCCGCCGCTAGGCTGCGCCCGAGGCTATTTAAACCCACCCTGGTGGGCCTGTACTCAGATCTTCGCAGAGCGGAGCAGCGGCCGGAGCGTTTTGCGGGCTCTGCGTGGACTTGGAGCTTACAGCGTCTTGCGACTTGGAAGCGGATTCAGAGGACAGGACAGAACACTTGGGTAAGTGAATCTCTGTCTGTCTGTCTGTCTGTCTCATTGCTTGGTTTATTTCCATTTTCTTAAGGAGCACATACCTCACAACACACACACACACACACACACACACACACACACACACACAAACGCACGCACACACACACACTCCTTCATTCTGCGGGTTAGAAAATTGGTAGGGGTCCCTGGGAGCTGCAGGTTTCCTAATCATGTCTGCACCTAAGAACAGTAGGGTCTTGTCTGGCTCTTCTTATGAACGGTCCCCCAGCCCGGGCTCCCCAAGATCCATGCTAGCCTCACCCAGCTTCTCCCTCTCCCCTCTCAGAAACTCCGACTTAAGAGGAAGCTCCCCACCAGGGATCCGGAGCTACCATTCACCATCCCCTAGGGCTTCACCACACTCACCTCTGTCATCACCAGAATCCCACAAGCTCCCATTTCCCTTTCCTCACGGTGATGGGCAATCAATGAAGCCATTGGGCTCTCCCGTGTCCTCCTCTGGGGATTCTTTAGAGTCACCACGTTCATCAATAATATGCCACGCGTTCTTACTGACATCACCCAGCAGCTCACCCCCAGCTCCCGGGGAGTCGCCTGTGTCTCCCAGCTACTCTCCAAACAACCCCAGATTTCAGCTGGAGTCAGCCCCCCACACCCAGGAATCACCTACAAACTCACGAGCCTCACGGTGCTCCTCCCCTGTGTCTTTCATCTCTTCACCCCCAGGCCTCAGGGACTCTCCCGTGCCTCCCAGTTACTCTGCAGCCATCCCCAGGTTTCTGCAGGAGTCAGCCCCATGCACTCAGGAGTCCCCCAGAGACTCACAGGTCTCAGGAGATTATGAGCGGTCCCCCGGGCCTGACTCCTCAAGATTCATGCCTGCCTCACCCAGCTTCCCCCTCTCCCCTCCCAGAAACTCAGACCCAAGGGGCAGCTCCTCACCAGGGATGTGGAAGTACTCTACATCCTCCCGCAGGGCTTCACCACTCTCACATCCATCATCAACAGAATTTCACAACTTTACATTTGCCTTTCCTAACCAAGCAGGACAGTCACTCTTGTCACTGTGCTCTCCCGTGTCCTCCTCTGGAGATTCTTCACAGTCACCACATTCATCAATAATATACCATATGTTCTTACCGCCATCATCCAGCAGCTCACCCCCAGCCGTCAATGACTCTCCTGTCTGTCCCAGCTACTCTCCGACTACACCCAGATTTCAGCGGGCGTCGGTCTCCCACACCCCAGAAACACCTACAAACTCACAGACCTCAGTGAGATCCTCGCCAGTCTCTGTCACGTCTTCACCCCCAGTCATTGCGGACCCTCCTGTCTGCCCCAGCTACTCTCCAACCATGCCCACATTTCAGCGGGAGTCAGTTCCAGGAAGCCAGGGATCACCACCAAGCTCACCACTTTCACTGAGTTACTCCCCAGTCTCTCTCATGTCTTCACCACCAACCCTCAGGGACTCTCCTCTCTGTCCCAGCTGCTCTCCAGCCACGCCCACATTTCAGCGGGAGTCAGTTGCAGGCACCCAGAAGTCACCACCAAACTCACCAACTTCACTGCGTGACTCCCCAGTCTCTCTCATGTCTTCACCATCCCTCAGGGACTCTCCTGCCTGTCCCAGCTACTCTCCAGCCACGCCCACATTTCAGCGGGAGTCAGTTGCAGGCACCCAGAAGTCACCACCAAACTCACCAACTTCACTGCGTTACTCCCCAGTCTCTCTCATGTCTTCACCATCCCTCAGGGACTCTTTTGTCTGTCCCAGCTACTCTCCAACCACGCCCAGATTTCAGCTGCAGCCAGTTCCAGCCACGCCGGAATCACCAGGAAACTCACCAATTTCACTCAATTACTCCCCAGTCTCTCTCATGTCTTCACCATCCCTCAGGGACTCTTTTGTCTGTCCCAGCTACTCTCCAACCACGCCCAGATTTCAGCTGCAGCCAGTTCCAGCCACGCCGGAATCACCAGGAAACTCACCAATTTCACTCAATTACTCCCCAGTCTCTCTCATGTCTTCACCAGCCCCCAGGGACTCTCCTGTGTGTCCCAACTACTCTCAAACCACGCCCACATTTCAGTGGGAGTCACTTCCCGGCACCCAGAAATCACCACCAAACTCACCAATTTCACTCACTTACTCTCCAGTCTCTCTCATGTCTTCACCAGCAATCAGGGACTCTCCTGTGTGTCCCAGCTACTCTCCAACCACGCCCAGATTTCAGCTGCAGTCCGTTCCTGACACCCCGGAGTCACCACCAAACTCAGCAGGTTCACTGAGTTACTCCCCGGTCTCTCTCAGGTCTTCACCCCTGGCCCTCATGGACTCCCTTGTGTGTCCCAGCTACTCTCCAACCACGCCCAGATTTCAGCTGGAGTCAGTTCCAGACGCCCCGGAGTCACCACCAAACTCACCAATTTCACTCAGTTACTCCCCAGTCTCTCTCATGTCTTCACCATCCCTCTGGGACTCTCTTGTCTGTCCCAGCTACTCTCCAACCACGCCCAGATTTCAGCTGGAGTCAGTTCCAGCCACGCCGGAATCACCAGCAAACTCACCAATTTCACTCAATTACTCCCCAGTCTCTCTCATGTCTTCACCAGCCCTCAGGGACTCTCCTGTGTGTCCCAGCTACTCTCCAACCAGGCCCACATTTCAGCGGGGGTCAGTTCCACCCACCACGGAATCACCACCAAACTCACCAATTTCGCTCACTTGCTCTCCAGTCTCTCCCATGCCTTCACCCCTAGCCCTCAGGGACTCTCCTGTGTGTCCCAGCTACTCTCCATCCACGCCCAGATTTCTGCTACAGTCAGTTCCTGACACCCCGGAGTCACCACCAAACTCACCATGTTCACTCAGTTACTCCCCGGTCTCTCTCAGGTCTTCACCCCTGGCCCTCATGGACTCTCTTGTGTGTCCCAGCTACTCTCCAACCACGCCCAGATTTCAGCTGGAGTCAGTTCCAGCCACGCTGGAATCACCAGCAAACTCACCAATTTCACTCAATTACCCTCCAGTCTCTCTCGTGTCTTCACCAGCCCTCAGGGACTCTCCTGTCTGTCCCAGCTACTCTCCAAACTTCTCTAGATTCCAGCTGGAGTCAGTTCCTGGCACCCAGGGCACACCACCACACTCACCAATTTCACCGACTTACTCCCCATTCTCGCTCACGTTGTCACCCCCAGCCCTCAGGGACTCTTCTGTCTCTCTCTGCTACTCTTCAACCATCTCCAGATTTCACCTGGAGTCAGCTTCCCACACCCAGGAATCACCTACAAACTCACGGACCTTACTGCAACCCTCCCCCATTTCTTTCACCTCTTCACCCCCAGCCTTCAGGGACTCTCCTGTGTCTCCCAGCTTCTCTCCAGCCTTCCCCAGATTTCTGCCGCAGTCAGCCCCAGGCACCCAGGAGAACCCTAGACACTCACAGGCCTCAGGAGGCTATCTCCCTATGACCTGTATCTCTACAGGGATGGCTCCCACGCATCCCTCTGTGATCCCAAACCCATCTCCACTTACACTCAGACACTCCCAGGGCCTGACAGCTACTCCCCGTTATTGTCCTTCAGTTCGAAGCCCTGGCCAATCTACTAGCCAACGTGACGCAGTTACCTGGCCATTTCTCCACATTTCTCGTGGGGGCCCCACACCCAGCCGCAGAAGAGCCCCTCCTGCATTCCGTCCTCACACACAGGCCTGTCCATCTACTTGCTACTGTCACACGCTTGCCAGCAGAAGAGGCCCCTGGAATGGCCGATATCACCACCCAGGCTAGCCTCACCCCCCCACAGCTGTGCAGCGGGACCCTCCTGCTGGCCCACGTGGCTGCCAGAGCCCATGCTGACTCGTACCTCCAGCACGTCGGCGTCCCTGCGGGCGACACTGCGGGTGACATGTCACTGCGGGTGACATGGCTAGCATGACCCTCCTCCCTGGCAGTGACACTGCTGATGTGAGCCCCAGTTTCAGATCTGTCATTGGTAAATATGACTGCTTTCCCTCTTCTCTCTCTCTTCCATTCACAGGGCTTTTCATTCTCTCTGTTTCTGCCTCCGTTTCAGATATTTACTCACCTTTTTCTCTTTCACTATGTCTGTCGCGGTCTCGATGAGAGTGTGCCACATAAGATTCCCCCTTTAAAGGTCATGAATTCAGTGGCCTTTACTCTATTCGTGGTTGTGCACATTCAATTTTAATTCGCAATCCATTTTAGAACATCTTATCACCCCGGCCACAGAAAAACCCTGTAAACATGAGTCACCCCTCATTCTCTCTCAAACCCTCTCCCTGACACTCAGCCCTAGGTAACAACTACATAGAGCGATCAACCCCATATCCATAGATTTCCATATTGTGGGCATTTCATATAAACACAATTGCACAATATGGGAGCTTTTGTGACTGACTTTACACTTAGCACAATATTTTCAAGATTCATCCACATTGTAGCCTTACCCACAGTAGGGAACCATTTTTTTTTTTTTTTTTTGGTTTTACTTACTAACACCGGGTGTTTTCTCCTTCCTTCCAGCTGTCCTTCCTTCCTTCCTTCCTTCCATCCTTCCTTCCTGCCTTCCTTCCTTCCTTCCATTTCTCTCTTACTCCTTCTGCCCTCTCTCTTTCATAGGCCTTAGGTGCATCCTACATTCTGTGTTTGTTTTGGGAAATCCTCGACTGTTGCAGGAAAATTGTGTTATTGTTATTATTTACCGCTATCTCTCTTTCATGGTTCTCCATCCATTGTAAACATCTATTGGTTTCTCTCAAGTCACTAAGTATATTTTAATTAGGTGCACCTGTTTTTCTTCATATAGCTATTTCTGGAGTATGGGGTCACATACTCAAAACCCAGTGTGACCCAAAAAACGCATCTAATATCCCAATAAACCCATCATAAAGTTGAAAAATCAAAAATGAAACCATCATGAGTCACGGTTTGTCCGTGGATATGGGCTTCATCCATTCCCTTCTATTTAATAATGCTGAACACCATTAACAAATGCAGACTGATAGGGAGTGGATATTGACAGCATTTTAAAAATCAGTTATTCGAGGGATACTTTAACCTGACTGAAAAACTGATCTAACTGTACTACTACAGTGAAAGACTATTTGAAATATTTTGAGACAGAGTAGTACATTTGTGAGTGAAATTTTATGGCTTTTTTCTCTTAGTAGGAACCTCTGTGTGTGGAAAACTGAGAAAATTGCTTTCTGCTGTAGAGTCTGGCATTCATTGTAGATTAAAGCTTATTTTTCTGTGAATGAATCTTATTCAATAAAATACTATTCTTTAAAATAAAAGAAAAAACACACTGGTGATGTGAAGTCATTATCCTCAGCAAACTAATCCGGGAAAAGAAAACCAAACACCACATTCTCACTTATAAAGGGAGCTGGAAAACGAGATCACATGGACACAGGAAGGGGAACAACACGCACTGGGGTCCTTCGGGAGGTAGAGCATTAAGAAAAACAGCTAGTGCATGCTGGGCTTAATACCTAGGTGATGGGTTGACAGGTGCAACAAACCACCATGGCACACGTCTACCTTTGTAACAAATCTGCACACCCTGCACATATACCCCAGAACTTAGAAACAAAACGAAACAAAACAAAACGAGAAAACGACAACAAAACGCTAGCGGCAAAATAAAGTTTCAAACAGAGAAATTGACGGACCAATTTTTGGTTCAAATCATGGTTCTCAACCCAGGTGCCATAAGGTCAGGATAAAGAATTTGATTACATATTGTAAATAAGACATACAGCAAATGACTAGAAAAGTTATTCTCAACCTATGTGTGTCTTCTAATTCAATGATGACGATATCTACCGGGACGTAGCATTAGACTGCAATGGGCTCAGTCCCGCAAGACTGGCCTCCCACTCCAATAACAATGGGAAGCCCTACGTTGTTTTCCCTGTGCTTCTTAGCAACTGGCTATAAATCAGGTTTCCATGACTATCAGTTTTAGTTGCATTGATTTACTGGAAGAGCTCACAGCACGCAGGGAAACACTTACATTTACCATTTTATTATAGCGGATATTGCCAAAAATTCAGAAAAAAGATTTTGGGCCCGGCATGTGGGGAGGGGCGCACTACGTTCCGGGAAGTGTTATCCAGAAGCCCTCCAAACCCAGTCCTTTTGGGTTTTTATGGAGACCTCATTCTGTAGGCATGATGGGTTAAACCATAGGCTATTGGTGATCAACTCAACCTGAGGCTCTCAACCCTCCCTGGAGATTGGCGTTGAGGCTTTGCCATTCTCAGTCTGTGTAAAAGAATTTACACAAACGGAATTTTAAAACAGATTAGCATAACTGGAAACTTAATCAGATGACTGAATTATCTGGAGCCACACCTTGATGTTCCTAACCCGAGCACCCTCATCCAACGAATGCTCCACCCAACTGGCTCCCAAGTCTCTACGTGGTTCCAGAGCAAAAGAATGTTTATACAACGCCTATCTCCACTTTTTCCTCAAAGTCTTTTCGCTTCCACGGGTAATTCTGAAACTGCCATGCATCAGGGTCGGGGGAGGGCTTGCTACAACACAGATCTCTGGATCTCCGGGGTTTGAGGGTTGCAAGGATGCTGCTGCTGTCAAAACCACGATGTGAGAACCACAGAACCACTAGGTGGTTTTCAGTGTTTCAGTGCATTTAATTCATAAGGTATTTGGCCAAGAAACCTGGTAAGATCTTAGGTTGTCCCAAATGTGGCGCATGAAATCAAATCAGGAGAACAGTTTCCTGTGAGGTGTAGCCTGGGAAAGTTGGGGGTGACTGACGGAAAGGAGGGGTGAAGCTCCGCCCTTTCCGCCGCTAGGCTGCGCCCGAGGCTATTTAAACCCACCCTGGTGGGCCTGTACTCAGATCTTCGCAGAGCGGAGCAGCGGCCGGAGCGTTTTGCGGGCTCTGCGTGGACTTGGAGCTTACAGCGTCTTGCGACTTGGAAGCGGATTCAGAGGACAGGACAGAACACTTGGGTAAGTGAATCTCTGTCTGTCTGTCTGTCTGTCTCATTGCTTGGTTTATTTCCATTTTCTTAAGGAGCACATACCTCACAACACACACACACACACACACACACACACACACACACACAAACGCACGCACACACACACACTCCTTCATTCTGCGGGTTAGAAAATTGGTAGGGGTCCCTGGGAGCTGCAGGTTTCCTAATCATGTCTGCACCTAAGAACAGTAGGGTCTTGTCTGGCTCTTCTTATGAACGGTCCCCCAGCCCGGGCTCCCCAAGATCCATGCTAGCCTCACCCAGCTTCTCCCTCTCCCCTCTCAGAAACTCCGACTTAAGAGGAAGCTCCCCACCAGGGATCCGGAGCTACCATTCACCATCCCCTAGGGCTTCACCACACTCACCTCTGTCATCACCAGAATCCCACAAGCTCCCATTTCCCTTTCCTCACGGTGATGGGCAATCAATGAAGCCATTGGGCTCTCCCGTGTCCTCCTCTGGGGATTCTTTAGAGTCACCACGTTCATCAATAATATGCCACGCGTTCTTACTGACATCACCCAGCAGCTCACCCCCAGCTCCCGGGGAGTCGCCTGTGTCTCCCAGCTACTCTCCAAACAACCCCAGATTTCAGCTGGAGTCAGCCCCCCACACCCAGGAATCACCTACAAACTCACGAGCCTCACGGTGCTCCTCCCCTGTGTCTTTCATCTCTTCACCCCCAGGCCTCAGGGACTCTCCCGTGCCTCCCAGTTACTCTGCAGCCATCCCCAGGTTTCTGCAGGAGTCAGCCCCATGCACTCAGGAGTCCCCCAGAGACTCACAGGTCTCAGGAGATTATGAGCGGTCCCCCGGGCCTGACTCCTCAAGATTCATGCCTGCCTCACCCAGCTTCGCCCTCTCCCCTCCCAGAAACTCAGACCCAAGGGGCAGCTCCTCACCACGGATGTGGAAGTACTCTGCATCCTCCCGCAGGGCTTCACCACTCTCACATCCATCATCAACAGAATTTCACAACTTTACATTTGCCTTTCCTAACCAAGCAGGACAGTCACTCTTGTCACTGTGCTCTCCCGTGTCCTCCTCTGGAGATTCTTCACAGTCACCACATTCATCAATAATATACCATATGTTCTTACCGCCATCATCCAGCAGCTCACCCCGAGCCGTCAATGACTCTCCTGTCTGTCCCAGCTACTCTCCGACTACACCCAGATTTCAGCGGGAGTCGGTCTCCCACACCCCAGAAGCACCTACAAACTCACAGACTTCAGTGAGATCCTCGCCAGTCTCTGTCACGTCTTCACCCCCAGTCATTGCGGACCCTCCTGTCTGCCCCAGCTACTCTCCAACCATGCCCACATTTCAGCGGGAGTCAGTTCCAGGAAGCCAGGGATCACCACCAAGCTCACCACTTTCACTGAGTTACTCCCCAGTCTCTCTCATGTCTTCACCACCAACCCTCAGGGACTCTCCTCTCTGTCCCAGCTGCTCTCCAGCCACGCCCACATTTCAGCGGGAGTCAGTTGCAGGCACCCAGAAGTCACCACCAAACTCACCAACTTCACTGCGTGACTCCCCAGTCTCTCTCATGTCTTCACCATCCCTCAGGGACTCTCCTGCCTGTCCCAGCTACTCTCCAGCCACGCCCACATTTCAGCTGCAGCCAGTTCCAGCCACGCCGGAATCACCAGGAAACTCACCAATTTCACTCAATTACTCCCCAGTCTCTCTCATGTCTTCACCAGCCCCCAGGGACTCTCCTGTGTGTCCCAACTACTCTCAAACCACGCCCACATTTCAGTGGGAGTCACTTCCCGGCACCCAGAAATCACCACCAAACTCACCAATTTCACTCACTTACTCTCCAGTCTCTCTCATGTCTTCACCAGCAATCAGGGACTCTCCTGTGTGTCCCAGCTACTCTCCAACCACGCCCAGATTTCAGCTGCAGTCCGTTCCTGACACCCCGGAGTCACCACCAAACTCAGCAGGTTCACTGAGTTACTCCCCGGTCTCTCTCAGGTCTTCACCCCTGGCCCTCATGGACTCCCTTGTGTGTCCCAGCTACTCTCCAACCACGCCCAGATTTCAGCTGGAGTCAGTTCCAGACGCCCCGGAGTCACCACCAAACTCACCAATTTCACTCAGTTACTCCCCAGTCTCTCTCATGTCTTCACCATCCCTCTGGGACTCTCTTGTCTGTCCCAGCTACTCTCCAACCACGCCCAGATTTCAGCTGGAGTCAGTTCCAGCCACGCCGGAATCACCAGCAAACTCACCAATTTCACTCAATTACTCCCCAGTCTCTCTCATGTCTTCACCAGCCCTCAGGGACTCTCCTGTGTGTCCCAGCTACTCTCCAACCAGGCCCACATTTCAGCGGGGGTCAGTTCCACCCACCACGGAATCACCACCAAACTCACCAATTTCGCTCACTTGCTCTCCAGTCTCTCCCATGCCTTCACCCCTAGCCCTCAGGGACTCTCCTGTGTGTCCCAGCTACTCTCCATCCACGCCCAGATTTCTGCTACAGTCAGTTCCTGACACCCCGGAGTCACCACCAAACTCACCATGTTCACTCAGTTACTCCCCGGTCTCCCTCAGGTCTTCACCCCTGGCCCTCATGGACTCTCTTGTGTGTCCCAGCTACTCTCCAACCACGCCCAGATTTCAGCTGGAGTCAGTTCCAGCCACGCTGGAATCACCAGCAAACTCACCAATTTCACTCAATTACCCTCCAGTCTCTCTCGTGTCTTCACCAGCCCTCAGGGACTCTCCTGTCTGTCCCAGCTACTCTCCAAACTTCTCTAGATTCCAGCTGGAGTCAGTTCCTGGCACCCAGGGCACACCACCACACTCACCAATTTCACCGACTTACTCCCCATTCTCGCTCACGTTGTCACCCCCAGCCCTCAGGGACTCTTCTGTCTCTCTCTGCTACTCTTCAACCATCTCCAGATTTCACCTGGAGTCAGCTTCCCACACCCAGGAATCACCTACAAACTCACGGACCTTACTGCAACCCTCCCCCATTTCTTTCACCTCTTCACCCCCAGCCTTCAGGGACTCTCCTGTGTCTCCCAGCTTCTCTCCAGCCTTCCCCAGATTTCTGCCGCAGTCAGCCCCAGGCACCCAGGAGAACCCTAGACACTCACAGGCCTCAGGAGGCTATCTCCCTATGACCTGTATCTCTACAGGGATGGCTCCCACGCATCCCTCTGTGATCCCAAACCCATCTCCACTTACACTCAGACACTCCCAGGGCCTGACAGCTACTCCCCGTTATTGTCCTTCAGTTCGAAGCCCTGGCCAATCTACTAGCCAACGTGACGCAGTTACCTGGCCATTTCTCCACATTTCTCGTGGGGGCCCCACACCCAGCCGCAGAAGAGCCCCTCCTGCATTCCGTCCTCACACACAGGCCTGTCCATCTACTTGCTACTGTCACACGCTTGCCAGCAGAAGAGGCCCCTGGAATGGCCGATATCACCACCCAGGCTAGCCTCACCCCCCCACAGCTGTGCAGCGGGACCCTCCTGCTGGCCCACGTGGCTGCCAGAGCCCATGCTGACTCGTACCTCCAGCACGTCGGCGTCCCTGCGGGCGACACTGCGGGTGACATGTCACTGCGGGTGACATGGCTAGCATGACCCTCCTCCCTGGCAGTGACACTGCTGATGTGAGCCCCAGTTTCAGATCTGTCATTGGTAAATATGACTGCTTTCCCTCTTCTCTCTCTCTTCCATTCACAGGGCTTTTCATTCTCTCTGTTTCTGCCTCCGTTTCAGATATTTACTCACCTTTTTCTCTTTCACTATGTCTGTCGCGGTCTCGATGAGAGTGTGCCACATAAGATTCCCCCTTTAAAGGTCATGAATTCAGTGGCCTTTACTCTATTCGTGGTTGTGCACATTCAATTTTAATTCGCAATCCATTTTAGAACATCTTATCACCCCGGCCACAGAAAAACCCTGTAAACATGAGTCACCCCTCATTCTCTCTCAAACCCTCTCCCTGACACTCAGCCCTAGGTAACAACTACATAGAGCGATCAACCCCATATCCATAGATTTCCATATTGTGGGCATTTCATATAAACACAATTGCACAATATGGGAGCTTTTGTGACTGACTTTACACTTAGCACAATATTTTCAAGATTCATCCACATTGTAGCCTTACCCACAGTAGGGAACCATTTTTTTTTTTTTTTTTTGGTTTTACTTACTAACACCGGGTGTTTTCTCCTTCCTTCCAGCTGTCCTTCCTTCCTTCCTTCCTTCCATCCTTCCTTCCTGCCTTCCTTCCTTCCTTCCATTTCTCTCTTACTCCTTCTGCCCTCTCTCTTTCATAGGCCTTAGGTGCATCCTACATTCTGTGTTTGTTTTGGGAAATCCTCGACTGTTGCAGGAAAATTGTGTTATTGTTATTATTTACCGCTATCTCTCTTTCATGGTTCTCCATCCATTGTAAACATCTATTGGTTTCTCTCAAGTCACTAAGTATATTTTAATTAGGTGCACCTGTTTTTCTTCATATAGCTATTTCTGGAGTATGGGGTCACATACTCAAAACCCAGTGTGACCCAAAAAACGCATCTAATATCCCAATAAACCCATCATAAAGTTGAAAAATCAAAAATGAAACCATCATGAGTCACGGTTTGTCCGTGGATATGGGCTTCATCCATTCCCTTCTATTTAATAATGCTGAACACCATTAACAAATGCAGACTGATAGGGAGTGGATATTGACAGCATTTTAAAAATCAGTTATTCGAGGGATACTTTAACCTGACTGAAAAACTGATCTAACTGTACTACTACAGTGAAAGACTATTTGAAATATTTTGAGACAGAGTAGTACATTTGTGAGTGAAATTTTATGGCTTTTTTCTCTTAGTAGGAACCTCTGTGTGTGGAAAACTGAGAAAATTGCTTTCTGCTGTAGAGTCTGGCATTCATTGTAGATTAAAGCTTATTTTTCTGTGAATGAATCTTATTCAATAAAATACTATTCTTTAAAATAAAAGAAAAAACACACTGGTGATGTGAAGTCATTATCCTCAGCAAACTAATCCGGGAAAAGAAAACCAAACACCACATTCTCACTTATAAAGGGAGCTGGAAAACGAGATCACATGGACACAGGAAGGGGAACAACACGCACTGGGGTCCTTCGGGAGGTAGAGCATTAAGAAAAACAGCTAGTGCATGCTGGGCTTAATACCTAGGTGATGGGTTGACAGGTGCAACAAACCACCATGGCACACGTCTACCTTTGTAACAAATCTGCACACCCTGCACATATACCCCAGAACTTAGAAACAAAACGAAACAAAACAAAACGAGAAAACGACAACAAAACGCTAGCGGCAAAATAAAGTTTCAAACAGAGAAATTGACGGACCAATTTTTGGTTCAAATCATGGTTCTCAACCCAGGTGCCATAAGGTCAGGATAAAGAATTTGATTACATATTGTAAATAAGACATACAGCAAATGACTAGAAAAGTTATTCTCAACCTATGTGTGTCTTCTAATTCAATGATGACGATATCTACCGGGACGTAGCATTAGACTGCAATGGGCTCAGTCCCGCAAGACTGGCCTCCCACTCCAATAACAATGGGAAGCCCTACGTTGTTTTCCCTGTGCTTCTTAGCAACTGGCTATAAATCAGGTTTCCATGACTATCAGTTTTAGTTGCATTGATTTACTGGAAGAGCTCACAGCACGCAGGGAAACACTTACATTTACCATTTTATTATAGCGGATATTGCCAAAAATTCAGAAAAAAGATTTTGGGCCCGGCATGTGGGGAGGGGCGCACTACGTTCCGGGAAGTGTTATCCAGAAGCCCTCCAAACCCAGTCCTTTTGGGTTTTTATGGAGACCTCATTCTGTAGGCATGATGGGTTAAACCATAGGCTATTGGTGATCAACTCAACCTGAGGCTCTCAACCCTCCCTGGAGATTGGCGTTGAGGCTTTGCCATTCTCAGTCTGTGTAAAAGAATTTACACAAACGGAATTTTAAAACAGATTAGCATAACTGGAAACTTAATCAGATGACTGAATTATCTGGAGCCACACCTTGATGTTCCTAACCCGAGCACCCTCATCCAACGAATGCTCCACCCAACTGGCTCCCAAGTCTCTACGTGGTTCCAGAGCAAAAGAATGTTTATACAACGCCTATCTCCACTTTTTCCTCAAAGTCTTTTCGCTTCCACGGGTAATTCTGAAACTGCCATGCATCAGGGTCGGGGGAGGGCTTGCTACAACACAGATCTCTGGATCTCCGGGGTTTGAGGGTTGCAAGGATGCTGCTGCTGTCAAAACCACGATGTGAGAACCACAGAACCACTAGGTGGTTTTCAGTGTTTCAGTGCATTTAATTCATAAGGTATTTGGCCAAGAAACCTGGTAAGATCTTAGGTTGTCCCAAATGTGGCGCATGAAATCAAATCAGGAGAACAGTTTCCTGCGAGGTGTAGCCTGGGAAAGTTGGGGGTGACTGACGGAAAGGAGGGGTGAAGCTCCGCCCTTTCCGCCGCTAGGCTGCGCCCGAGGCTATTTAAACCCACCCTGGTGGGCCTGTACTCAGATCTTCGCAGAGCGGAGCAGCGGCCGGAGCGTTTTGCGGGCTCTGCGTGGACTTGGAGCTTACAGCGTCTTGCGACTTGGAAGCGGATTCAGAGGACAGGACAGAACACTTGGGTAAGTGAATCTCTGTCTGTCTGTCTGTCTGTCTCATTGCTTGGTTTATTTCCATTTTCTTAAGGAGCACATACCTCACAACACACACACACACACACACACACACACACACACACACACAAACGCACGCACACACACACACTCCTTCATTCTGCGGGTTAGAAAATTGGTAGGGGTCCCTGGGAGCTGCAGGTTTCCTAATCATGTCTGCACCTAAGAACAGTAGGGTCTTGTCTGGCTCTTCTTATGAACGGTCCCCCAGCCCGGGCTCCCCAAGATCCATGCTAGCCTCACCCAGCTTCTCCCTCTCCCCTCTCAGAAACTCCGACTTAAGAGGAAGCTCCCCACCAGGGATCCGGAGCTACCATTCACCATCCCCTAGGGCTTCACCACACTCACCTCTGTCATCACCAGAATCCCACAAGCTCCCATTTCCCTTTCCTCACGGTGATGGGCAATCAATGAAGCCATTGGGCTCTCCCGTGTCCTCCTCTGGGGATTCTTTAGAGTCACCACGTTCATCAATAATATGCCACGCGTTCTTACTGACATCACCCAGCAGCTCACCCCCAGCTCCCGGGGAGTCGCCTGTGTCTCCCAGCTACTCTCCAAACAACCCCAGATTTCAGCTGGAGTCAGCCCCCCACACCCAGGAATCACCTACAAACTCACGAGCCTCACGGTGCTCCTCCCCTGTGTCTTTCATCTCTTCACCCCCAGGCCTCAGGGACTCTCCCGTGCCTCCCAGTTACTCTGCAGCCATCCCCAGGTTTCTGCAGGAGTCAGCCCCATGCACTCAGGAGTCCCCCAGAGACTCACAGGTCTCAGGAGATTATGAGCGGTCCCCCGGGCCTGACTCCTCAAGATTCATGCCTGCCTCACCCAGCTTCGCCCTCTCCCCTCCCAGAAACTCAGACCCAAGGGGCAGCTCCTCACCACGGATGTGGAAGTACTCTACATCCTCCCGCAGGGCTTCACCACTCTCACATCCATCATCAACAGAATTTCACAACTTTACATTTGCCTTTCCTAACCAAGCAGGACAGTCACTCTTGTCACTGTGCTCTCCCGTGTCCTCCTCTGGAGATTCTTCACAGTCACCACATTCATCAATAATATACCATATGTTCTTACCGCCATCATCCAGCAGCTCACCCCGAGCCGTCAATGACTCTCCTGTCTGTCCCAGCTACTCTCCGACTACACCCAGATTTCAGCGGGAGTCGGTCTCCCACACCCCAGAAGCACCTACAAACTCACAGACTTCAGTGAGATCCTCGCCAGTCTCTGTCACGTCTTCACCCCCAGTCATTGCGGACCCTCCTGTCTGCCCCAGCTACTCTCCAACCATGCCCACATTTCAGCGGGAGTCAGTTCCAGGAAGCCAGGGATCACCACCAAGCTCACCACTTTCACTGAGTTACTCCCCAGTCTCTCTCATGTCTTCACCACCAACCCTCAGGGACTCTCCTCTCTGTCCCAGCTGCTCTCCAGCCACGCCCACATTTCAGCGGGAGTCAGTTGCAGGCACCCAGAAGTCACCACCAAACTCACCAACTTCACTGCGTGACTCCCCAGTCTCTCTCATGTCTTCACCATCCCTCAGGGACTCTCCTGCCTGTCCCAGCTACTCTCCAGCCACGCCCACATTTCAGCTGCAGCCAGTTCCAGCCACGCCGGAATCACCAGGAAACTCACCAATTTCACTCAATTACTCCCCAGTCTCTCTCATGTCTTCACCAGCCCCCAGGGACTCTCCTGTGTGTCCCAACTACTCTCAAACCACGCCCACATTTCAGTGGGAGTCACTTCCCGGCACCCAGAAATCACCACCAAACTCACCAATTTCACTCACTTACTCTCCAGTCTCTCTCATGTCTTCACCAGCAATCAGGGACTCTCCTGTGTGTCCCAGCTACTCTCCAACCACGCCCAGATTTCAGCTGCAGTCCGTTCCTGACACCCCGGAGTCACCACCAAACTCAGCAGGTTCACTGAGTTACTCCCCGGTCTCTCTCAGGTCTTCACCCCTGGCCCTCATGGACTCCCTTGTGTGTCCCAGCTACTCTCCAACCACGCCCAGATTTCAGCTGGAGTCAGTTCCAGACGCCCCGGAGTCACCACCAAACTCACCAATTTCACTCAGTTACTCCCCAGTCTCTCTCATGTCTTCACCATCCCTCTGGGACTCTCTTGTCTGTCCCAGCTACTCTCCAACCACGCCCAGATTTCAGCTGGAGTCAGTTCCAGCCACGCCGGAATCACCAGCAAACTCACCAATTTCACTCAATTACTCCCCAGTCTCTCTCATGTCTTCACCAGCCCTCAGGGACTCTCCTGTGTGTCCCAGCTACTCTCCAACCAGGCCCACATTTCAGCGGGGGTCAGTTCCACCCACCACGGAATCACCACCAAACTCACCAATTTCGCTCACTTGCTCTCCAGTCTCTCCCATGCCTTCACCCCTAGCCCTCAGGGACTCTCCTGTGTGTCCCAGCTACTCTCCATCCACGCCCAGATTTCTGCTACAGTCAGTTCCTGACACCCCGGAGTCACCACCAAACTCACCATGTTCACTCAGTTACTCCCCGGTCTCTCTCAGGTCTTCACCCCTGGCCCTCATGGACTCTCTTGTGTGTCCCAGCTACTCTCCAACCACGCCCAGATTTCAGCTGGAGTCAGTTCCAGCCACGCTGGAATCACCAGCAAACTCACCAATTTCACTCAATTACCCTCCAGTCTCTCTCGTGTCTTCACCAGCCCTCAGGGACTCTCCTGTCTGTCCCAGCTACTCTCCAAACTTCTCTAGATTCCAGCTGGAGTCAGTTCCTGGCACCCAGGGCACACCACCACACTCACCAATTTCACCGACTTACTCCCCATTCTCGCTCACGTTGTCACCCCCAGCCCTCAGGGACTCTTCTGTCTCTCTCTGCTACTCTTCAACCATCTCCAGATTTCACCTGGAGTCAGCTTCCCACACCCAGGAATCACCTACAAACTCACGGACCTTACTGCAACCCTCCCCCATTTCTTTCACCTCTTCACCCCCAGCCTTCAGGGACTCTCCTGTGTCTCCCAGCTTCTCTCCAGCCTTCCCCAGATTTCTGCCGCAGTCAGCCCCAGGCACCCAGGAGAACCCTAGACACTCACAGGCCTCAGGAGGCTATCTCCCTATGACCTGTATCTCTACAGGGATGGCTCCCACGCATCCCTCTGTGATCCCAAACCCATCTCCACTTACACTCAGACACTCCCAGGGCCTGACAGCTACTCCCCGTTATTGTCCTTCAGTTCGAAGCCCTGGCCAATCTACTAGCCAACGTGACGCAGTTACCTGGCCATTTCTCCACATTTCTCGTGGGGGCCCCACACCCAGCCGCAGAAGAGCCCCTCCTGCATTCCGTCCTCACACACGGGCCTGTCCATCTACTTGCTACTGTCACACGCTTGCCAGCAGAAGAGGCCCCTGGAATGGCCGATATCACCACCCAGGCTAGCCTCACCCCCCCACAGCTGTGCAGCGGGACCCTCCTGCTGGCCCACGTGGCTGCCAGAGCCCATGCTGACTCGTACCTCCAGCACGTCGGCGTCCCTGCGGGCGACACTGCGGGTGACATGTCACTGCGGGTGACATGGCTAGCATGACCCTCCTCCCTGGCAGTGACACTGCTGATGTGAGCCCCAGTTTCAGATCTGTCATTGGTAAATATGACTGCTTTCCCTCTTCTCTCTCTCTTCCATTCACAGGGCTTTTCATTCTCTCTGTTTCTGCCTCCGTTTCAGATATTTACTCACCTTTTTCTCTTTCACTATGTCTGTCGCGGTCTCGATGAGAGTGTGCCACATAAGATTCCCCCTTTAAAGGTCATGAATTCAGTGGCCTTTACTCTATTCGTGGTTGTGCACATTCAATTTTAATTCGCAATCCATTTTAGAACATCTTATCACCCCGGCCACAGAAAAACCCTGTAAACATGAGTCACCCCTCATTCTCTCTCAAACCCTCTCCCTGACACTCAGCCCTAGGTAACAACTACATAGAGCGATCAACCCCATATCCATAGATTTCCATATTGTGGGCATTTCATATAAACACAATTGCACAATATGGGAGCTTTTGTGACTGACTTTACACTTAGCACAATATTTTCAAGATTCATCCACATTGTAGCCTTACCCACAGTAGGGAACCATTTTTTTTTTTTTTTTTTTGGTTTTACTTACTAACACCGGGTGTTTTCTCCTTCCTTCCAGCTGTCCTTCCTTCCTTCCTTCCTTCCATCCTTCCTTCCTGCCTTCCTTCCTTCCTTCCATTTCTCTCTTACTCCTTCTGCCCTCTCTCTTTCATAGGCCTTAGGTGCATCCTACATTCTGTGTTTGTTTTGGGAAATCCTCGACTGTTGCAGGAAAATTGTGTTATTGTTATTATTTACCGCTATCTCTCTTTCATGGTTCTCCATCCATTGTAAACATCTATTGGTTTCTCTCAAGTCACTAAGTATATTTTAATTAGGTGCACCTGTTTTTCTTCATATAGCTATTTCTGGAGTATGGGGTCACATACTCAAAACCCAGTGTGACCCAAAAAACGCATCTAATATCCCAATAAACCCATCATAAAGTTGAAAAATCAAAAATGAAACCATCATGAGTCACGGTTTGTCCGTGGATATGGGCTTCATCCATTCCCTTCTATTTAATAATGCTGAACACCATTAACAAATGCAGACTGATAGGGAGTGGATATTGACAGCATTTTAAAAATCAGTTATTCGAGGGATACTTTAACCTGACTGAAAAACTGATCTAACTGTACTACTACAGTGAAAGACTATTTGAAATATTTTGAGACAGAGTAGTACATTTGTGAGTGAAATTTTATGGCTTTTTTCTCTTAGTAGGAACCTCTGTGTGTGGAAAACTGAGAAAATTGCTTTCTGCTGTAGAGTCTGGCATTCATTGTAGATTAAAGCTTATTTTTCTGTGAATGAATCTTATTCAATAAAATACTATTCTTTAAAATAAAAGAAAAAACACACTGGTGATGTGAAGTCATTATCCTCAGCAAACTAATCCGGGAAAAGAAAACCAAACACCACATTCTCACTTATAAAGGGAGCTGGAAAACGAGATCACATGGACACAGGAAGGGGAACAACACGCACTGGGGTCCTTCGGGAGGTAGAGCATTAAGAAAAACAGCTAGTGCATGCTGGGCTTAATACCTAGGTGATGGGTTGACAGGTGCAACAAACCACCATGGCACACGTCTACCTTTGTAACAAATCTGCACACCCTGCACATATACCCCAGAACTTAGAAACAAAACGAAACAAAACAAAACGAGAAAACGACAACAAAACGCTAGCGGCAAAATAAAGTTTCAAACAGAGAAATTGACGGACCAATTTTTGGTTCAAATCATGGTTCTCAACCCAGGTGCCATAAGGTCAGGATAAAGAATTTGATTACATATTGTAAATAAGACATACAGCAAATGACTAGAAAAGTTATTCTCAACCTATGTGTGTCTTCTAATTCAATGATGACGATATCTACCGGGACGTAGCATTAGACTGCAATGGGCTCAGTCCCGCAAGACTGGCCTCCCACTCCAATAACAATGGGAAGCCCTACGTTGTTTTCCCTGTGCTTCTTAGCAACTGGCTATAAATCAGGTTTCCATGACTATCAGTTTTAGTTGCATTGATTTACTGGAAGAGCTCACAGCACGCAGGGAAACACTTACATTTACCATTTTATTATAGCGGATATTGCCAAAAATTCAGAAAAAAGATTTTGGGCCCGGCATGTGGGGAGGGGCGCACTACGTTCCGGGAAGTGTTATCCAGAAGCCCTCCAAACCCAGTCCTTTTGGGTTTTTATGGAGACCTCATTCTGTAGGCATGATGGGTTAAACCATAGGCTATTGGTGATCAACTCAACCTGAGGCTCTCAACCCTCCCTGGAGATTGGCGTTGAGGCTTTGCCATTCTCAGTCTGTGTAAAAGAATTTACACAAACGGAATTTTAAAACAGATTAGCATAACTGGAAACTTAATCAGATGACTGAATTATCTGGAGCCACACCTTGATGTTCCTAACCCGAGCACCCTCATCCAACGAATGCTCCACCCAACTGGCTCCCAAGTCTCTACGTGGTTCCAGAGCAAAAGAATGTTTATACAACGCCTATCTCCACTTTTTCCTCAAAGTCTTTTCGCTTCCACGGGTAATTCTGAAACTGCCATGCATCAGGGTCGGGGGAGGGCTTGCTACAACACAGATCTCTGGATCTCCGGGGTTTGAGGGTTGCAAGGATGCTGCTGCTGTCAAAACCACGATGTGAGAACCACAGAACCACTAGGTGGTTTTCAGTGTTTCAGTGCATTTAATTCATAAGGTATTTGGCCAAGAAACCTGGTAAGATCTTAGGTTGTCCCAAATGTGGCGCATGAAATCAAATCAGGAGAACAGTTTCCTGCGAGGTGTAGCCTGGGAAAGTTGGGGGTGACTGACGGAAAGGAGGGGTGAAGCTCCGCCCTTTCCGCCGCTAGGCTGCGCCCGAGGCTATTTAAACCCACCCTGGTGGGCCTGTACTCAGATCTTCGCAGAGCGGAGCAGCGGCCGGAGCGTTTTGCGGGCTCTGCGTGGACTTGGAGCTTACAGCGTCTTGCGACTTGGAAGCGGATTCAGAGGACAGGACAGAACACTTGGGTAAGTGAATCTCTGTCTGTCTGTCTGTCTGTCTCATTGCTTGGTTTATTTCCATTTTCTTAAGGAGCACATACCTCACAACACACACACACACACACACACACACACACACGCACGCACGCACACACACACACTCCTTCATTCTGCGGGTTAGTAAATTGGTAGGGGTCCCTGGGAGCTGCAGGTTTCCTAATCATGTCTGCACCTAAGAACAGTAGGGTCTTGTCTGGCTCTTCTTATGAACGGTCCCCCAGCCCGGGCTCCCCAAGATCCATGCTAGCCTCACCCAGCTTCTCCCTCTCCCCTCTCAGAAACTCCGACTTAAGAGGAAGCTCCCCACCAGGGATCCGGAGCTACCATTCACCATCCCCTAGGGCTTCACCACACTCACCTCTGTCATCACCAGAATCCCACAAGCTCCCATTTCCCTTTCCTCACGGTGATGGGCAATCAATGAAGCCATTGGGCTCTCCCGTGTCCTCCTCTGGGGATTCTTTAGAGTCACCACGTTCATCAATAATATGCCACGCGTTCTTACTGACATCACCCAGCAGCTCACCCCCAGCTCCCGGGGAGTCGCCTGTGTCTCCCAGCTACTCTCCAAACAACCCCAGATTTCAGCTGGAGTCAGCCCCCCACACCCAGGAATCACCTACAAACTCACGAGCCTCACGGTGCTCCTCCCCTGTGTCTTTCATCTCTTCACCCCCAGGCCTCAGGGACTCTCCCGTGCCTCCCAGTTACTCTGCAGCCATCCCCAGGTTTCTGCAGGAGTCAGCCCCATGCACTCAGGAGTCCCCCAGAGACTCACAGGTCTCAGGAGATTATGAGCGGTCCCCCGGGCCTGACTCCTCAAGATTCATGCCTGCCTCACCCAGCTTCGCCCTCTCCCCTCCCAGAAACTCAGACCCAAGGGGCAGCTCCTCACCACGGATGTGGAAGTACTCTACATCCTCCCGCAGGGCTTCACCACTCTCACATCCATCATCAACAGAATTTCACAACTTTACATTTGCCTTTCCTAACCAAGCAGGACAGTCACTCTTGTCACTGTGCTCTCCCGTGTCCTCCTCTGGAGATTCTTCACAGTCACCACATTCATCAATAATATACCATATGTTCTTACCGCCATCATCCAGCAGCTCACCCCGAGCCGTCAATGACTCTCCTGTCTGTCCCAGCTACTCTCCGACTACACCCAGATTTCAGCGGGAGTCGGTCTCCCACACCCCAGAAGCACCTACAAACTCACAGACTTCAGTGAGATCCTCGCCAGTCTCTGTCACGTCTTCACCCCCAGTCATTGCGGACCCTCCTGTCTGCCCCAGCTACTCTCCAACCATGCCCACATTTCAGCGGGAGTCAGTTCCAGGAAGCCAGGGATCACCACCAAGCTCACCACTTTCACTGAGTTACTCCCCAGTCTCTCTCATGTCTTCACCACCAACCCTCAGGGACTCTCCTCTCTGTCCCAGCTGCTCTCCAGCCACGCCCACATTTCAGCGGGAGTCAGTTGCAGGCACCCAGAAGTCACCACCAAACTCACCAACTTCACTGCGTGACTCCCCAGTCTCTCTCATGTCTTCACCATCCCTCAGGGACTCTCCTGCCTGTCCCAGCTACTCTCCAGCCACGCCCACATTTCAGCTGCAGCCAGTTCCAGCCACGCCGGAATCACCAGGAAACTCACCAATTTCACTCAATTACTCCCCAGTCTCTCTCATGTCTTCACCAGCCCCCAGGGACTCTCCTGTGTGTCCCAACTACTCTCAAACCACGCCCACATTTCAGTGGGAGTCACTTCCCGGCACCCAGAAATCACCACCAAACTCACCAATTTCACTCACTTACTCTCCAGTCTCTCTCATGTCTTCACCAGCAATCAGGGACTCTCCTGTGTGTCCCAGCTACTCTCCAACCACGCCCAGATTTCAGCTGCAGTCCGTTCCTGACACCCCGGAGTCACCACCAAACTCAGCAGGTTCACTGAGTTACTCCCCGGTCTCTCTCAGGTCTTCACCCCTGGCCCTCATGGACTCCCTTGTGTGTCCCAGCTACTCTCCAACCACGCCCAGATTTCAGCTGGAGTCAGTTCCAGACGCCCCGGAGTCACCACCAAACTCACCAATTTCACTCAGTTACTCCCCAGTCTCTCTCATGTCTTCACCATCCCTCTGGGACTCTCTTGTCTGTCCCAGCTACTCTCCAACCACGCCCAGATTTCAGCTGGAGTCAGTTCCAGCCACGCCGGAATCACCAGCAAACTCACCAATTTCACTCAATTACTCCCCAGTCTCTCTCATGTCTTCACCAGCCCTCAGGGACTCTCCTGTGTGTCCCAGCTACTCTCCAACCAGGCCCACATTTCAGCGGGGGTCAGTTCCACCCACCACGGAATCACCACCAAACTCACCAATTTCGCTCACTTGCTCTCCAGTCTCTCCCATGCCTTCACCCCTAGCCCTCAGGGACTCTCCTGTGTGTCCCAGCTACTCTCCATCCACGCCCAGATTTCTGCTACAGTCAGTTCCTGACACCCCGGAGTCACCACCAAACTCACCATGTTCACTCAGTTACTCCCCGGTCTCCCTCAGGTCTTCACCCCTGGCCCTCATGGACTCTCTTGTGTGTCCCAGCTACTCTCCAACCACGCCCAGATTTCAGCTGGAGTCAGTTCCAGCCACGCTGGAATCACCAGCAAACTCACCAATTTCACTCAATTACCCTCCAGTCTCTCTCGTGTCTTCACCAGCCCTCAGGGACTCTCCTGTCTGTCCCAGCTACTCTCCAAACTTCTCTAGATTCCAGCTGGAGTCAGTTCCTGGCACCCAGGGCACACCACCACACTCACCAATTTCACCGACTTACTCCCCATTCTCGCTCACGTTGTCACCCCCAGCCCTCAGGGACTCTTCTGTCTCTCTCTGCTACTCTTCAACCATCTCCAGATTTCACCTGGAGTCAGCTTCCCACACCCAGGAATCACCTACAAACTCACGGACCTTACTGCAACCCTCCCCCATTTCTTTCACCTCTTCACCCCCAGCCTTCAGGGACTCTCCTGTGTCTCCCAGCTTCTCTCCAGCCTTCCCCAGATTTCTGCCGCAGTCAGCCCCAGGCACCCAGGAGAACCCTAGACACTCACAGGCCTCAGGAGGCTATCTCCCTATGACCTGTATCTCTACAGGGATGGCTCCCACGCATCCCTCTGTGATCCCAAACCCATCTCCACTTACACTCAGACACTCCCAGGGCCTGACAGCTACTCCCCGTTATTGTCCTTCAGTTCGAAGCCCTGGCCAATCTACTAGCCAACGTGACGCAGTTACCTGGCCATTTCTCCACATTTCTCGTGGGGGCCCCACACCCAGCCGCAGAAGAGCCCCTCCTGCATTCCGTCCTCACACACAGGCCTGTCCATCTACTTGCTACTGTCACACGCTTGCCAGCAGAAGAGGCCCCTGGAATGGCCGATATCACCACCCAGGCTAGCCTCACCCCCCCACAGCTGTGCAGCGGGACCCTCCTGCTGGCCCACGTGGCTGCCAGAGCCCATGCTGACTCGTACCTCCAGCACGTCGGCGTCCCTGCGGGCGACACTGCGGGTGACATGTCACTGCGGGTGACATGGCTAGCATGACCCTCCTCCCTGGCAGTGACACTGCTGATGTGAGCCCCAGTTTCAGATCTGTCATTGGTAAATATGACTGCTTTCCCTCTTCTCTCTCTCTTCCATTCACAGGGCTTTTCATTCTCTCTGTTTCTGCCTCCGTTTCAGATATTTACTCACCTTTTTCTCTTTCACTATGTCTGTCGCGGTCTCGATGAGAGTGTGCCACATAAGATTCCCCCTTTAAAGGTCATGAATTCAGTGGCCTTTACTCTATTCGTGGTTGTGCACATTCAATTTTAATTCGCAATCCATTTTAGAACATCTTATCACCCCGGCCACAGAAAAACCCTGTAAACATGAGTCACCCCTCATTCTCTCTCAAACCCTCTCCCTGACACTCAGCCCTAGGTAACAACTACATAGAGCGATCAACCCCATATCCATAGATTTCCATATTGTGGGCATTTCATATAAACACAATTGCACAATATGGGAGCTTTTGTGACTGACTTTACACTTAGCACAATATTTTCAAGATTCATCCACATTGTAGCCTTACCCACAGTAGGGAACCATTTTTTTTTTTTTTTTTTGGTTTTACTTACTAACACCGGGTGTTTTCTCCTTCCTTCCAGCTGTCCTTCCTTCCTTCCTTCCTTCCATCCTTCCTTCCTGCCTTCCTTCCTTCCTTCCATTTCTCTCTTACTCCTTCTGCCCTCTCTCTTTCATAGGCCTTAGGTGCATCCTACATTCTGTGTTTGTTTTGGGAAATCCTCGACTGTTGCAGGAAAATTGTGTTATTGTTATTATTTACCGCTATCTCTCTTTCATGGTTCTCCATCCATTGTAAACATCTATTGGTTTCTCTCAAGTCACTAAGTATATTTTAATTAGGTGCACCTGTTTTTCTTCATATAGCTATTTCTGGAGTATGGGGTCACATACTCAAAACCCAGTGTGACCCAAAAAACGCATCTAATATCCCAATAAACCCATCATAAAGTTGAAAAATCAAAAATGAAACCATCATGAGTCACGGTTTGTCCGTGGATATGGGCTTCATCCATTCCCTTCTATTTAATAATGCTGAACACCATTAACAAATGCAGACTGATAGGGAGTGGATATTGACAGCATTTTAAAAATCAGTTATTCGAGGGATACTTTAACCTGACTGAAAAACTGATCTAACTGTACTACTACAGTGAAAGACTATTTGAAATATTTTGAGACAGAGTAGTACATTTGTGAGTGAAATTTTATGGCTTTTTTCTCTTAGTAGGAACCTCTGTGTGTGGAAAACTGAGAAAATTGCTTTCTGCTGTAGAGTCTGGCATTCATTGTAGATTAAAGCTTATTTTTCTGTGAATGAATCTTATTCAATAAAATACTATTCTTTAAAATAAAAGAAAAAACACACTGGTGATGTGAAGTCATTATCCTCAGCAAACTAATCCGGGAAAAGAAAACCAAACACCACATTCTCACTTATAAAGGGAGCTGGAAAACGAGATCACATGGACACAGGAAGGGGAACAACACGCACTGGGGTCCTTCGGGAGGTAGAGCATTAAGAAAAACAGCTAGTGCATGCTGGGCTTAATACCTAGGTGATGGGTTGACAGGTGCAACAAACCACCATGGCACACGTCTACCTTTGTAACAAATCTGCACACCCTGCACATATACCCCAGAACTTAGAAACAAAACGAAACAAAACAAAACGAGAAAACGACAACAAAACGCTAGCGGCAAAATAAAGTTTCAAACAGAGAAATTGACGGACCAATTTTTGGTTCAAATCATGGTTCTCAACCCAGGTGCCATAAGGTCAGGATAAAGAATTTGATTACATATTGTAAATAAGACATACAGCAAATGACTAGAAAAGTTATTCTCAACCTATGTGTGTCTTCTAATTCAATGATGACGATATCTACCGGGACGTAGCATTAGACTGCAATGGGCTCAGTCCCGCAAGACTGGCCTCCCACTCCAATAACAATGGGAAGCCCTACGTTGTTTTCCCTGTGCTTCTTAGCAACTGGCTATAAATCAGGTTTCCATGACTATCAGTTTTAGTTGCATTGATTTACTGGAAGAGCTCACAGCACGCAGGGAAACACTTACATTTACCATTTTATTATAGCGGATATTGCCAAAAATTCAGAAAAAAGATTTTGGGCCCGGCATGTGGGGAGGGGCGCACTACGTTTCGGGAAGTGTTATCCAGAAGCCCTCCAAACCCAGTCCTTTTGGGTTTTTATGGAGACCTCATTCTGTAGGCATGATGGGTTAAACCATAGGCTATTGGTGATCAACTCAACCTGAGGCTCTCAACCCTCCCTGGAGATTGGCGTTGAGGCTTTGCCATTCTCAGTCTGTGTAAAAGAATTTACACAAACGGAATTTTAAAACAGATTAGCATAACTGGAAACTTAATCAGATGACTGAATTATCTGGAGCCACACCTTGATGTTCCTAACCCGAGCACCCTCATCCAACGAATGCTCCACCCAACTGGCTCCCAAGTCTCTACGTGGTTCCAGAGCAAAAGAATGTTTATACAACGCCTATCTCCACTTTTTCCTCAAAGTCTTTTCGCTTCCACGGGTAATTCTGAAACTGCCATGCATCAGGGTCGGGGGAGGGCTTGCTACAACACAGATCTCTGGATCTCCGGGGTTTGAGGGTTGCAAGGATGCTGCTGCTGTCAAAACCACGATGTGAGAACCACAGAACCACTAGGTGGTTTTCAGTGTTTCAGTGCATTTAATTCATAAGGTATTTGGCCAAGAAACCTGGTAAGATCTTAGGTTGTCCCAAATGTGGCGCATGAAATCAAATCAGGAGAACAGTTTCCTGCGAGGTGTAGCCTGGGAAAGTTGGGGGTGACTGACGGAAAGGAGGGGTGAAGCTCCGCCCTTTCCGCCGCTAGGCTGCGCCCGAGGCTATTTAAACCCACCCTGGCGGGCCTGTACTTAGATCTTCGCAGAGCGGAGCAGCGGCCGGAGCGTTTTGCGGGCTCTGCGTGGACTTGGAGCTTACAGCGTCTTGCGACTTGGAAGCGGATTCAGAGGACAGGACAGAACACTTGGGTAAGTGAATCTCTGTCTGTCTGTCTGTCTGTCTCATTGCTTGGTTTATTTCCATTTTCTTAAGGAGCACATACCTCACAACACACACACACACACACACACACACACACACACACACACACACACAAACGCACGCACACACACACACTCCTTCATTCTGCGGGTTAGAAAATTGGTAGGCGTCCCTGGGAGCTACAGGTTTCCTAGTCATGTCTGCACCTAAGAACAGTAGGGTCTTGTCTGGCTCTTCTTATGAACGGTCCCCCAGCCCGGGCTCCCCAAGATCCATGCTAGCCTCACCCAGCTTCTCCCTCTCCCCTCTCAGAAACTCCGACTTAAGAGGAAGCTCCCCACCAGGGATCCGGAGCTACCATTCACCATCCCCTAGGGCTTCACCACACTCACCTCTGTCATCACCAGAATCCCACAAGCTCCCATTTCCCTTTCCTCACGGTGATGGGCAATCAATGAAGCCATTGGGCTCTCCCGTGTCCTCCTCTGGGGATTCTTTAGAGTCACCACGTTCATCAATAATATGCCACGCGTTCTTACTGACATCACCCAGCAGCTCACCCCCAGCTCCCGGGGAGTCGCCTGTGTCTCCCAGCTACTCTCCAAACAACCCCAGATTTCAGCTGGAGTCAGCCCCCCACACCCAGGAATCACCTACAAACTCACGAGCCTCACGGTGCTCCTCCCCTGTGTCTTTCATCTCTTCACCCCCAGGCCTCAGGGACTCTCCCGTGCCTCCCAGTTACTCTGCAGCCATCCCCAGGTTTCTGCAGGAGTCAGCCCCATGCACTCAGGAGTCCCCCAGAGACTCACAGGTCTCAGGAGATTATGAGCGGTCCCCCGGGCCTGACTCCTCAAGATTCATGCCTGCCTCACCCAGCTTCCCCCTCTCCCCTCCCAGAAACTCAGACCCAAGGGGCAGCTCCTCACCAGGGATGTGGAAGTACTCTACATCCTCCCGCAGGGCTTCACCACTCTCACATCCATCATCAACAGAATTTCACAACTTTACATTTGCCTTTCCTAACCAAGCAGGGCAATCACTCATGTCACTGTGCTCTCCCGTGTCCTCCTCTGGAGATTCTTCACAGTCACCACATTCATCAATAATATACCATATGTTCTTACCGCCATCATCCAGCAGCTCACCCCGAGCCGTCAATGACTCTCCTGTCTGTCCCAGCTACTCTCCGACTACACCCAGATTTCAGCGGGTGTCGGTCTCCCACACCCCAGAAACACCTACAAACTCACAGACCTCAGTGAGATCCTCGCCAGTCTCTGTCACGTCTTCACCCCCAGTCATTGCGGACCCTCCTGTCTGCCCCAGCTACTCTCCAACCATGCCCACATTTCAGCGGGAGTCAGTTCCAGGAAGCCAGGGATCACCACCAAGCTCACCACTTTCACTGAGTTACTCCCCAGTCTCTAGCACGTCTTTATCCCCAACCCTCAGGGACTCTCCTCTCTGTCCCAGCTGCTCTCCAGCCACGCCCACATTTCAGCGGGAGTCAGTTGCAGGCACCCAGAAGTCACCACCAAACTCACCAACTTCACTGCGTGACTCCCCAGTCTCTCTCATGTCTTCACCATCCCTCAGGGACTCTCCTGCCTGTCCCAGCTACTCTCCAACCACACCCACATTTCAGCGGGAGTCAGTTGCAGGCACCCAGAAGTCACCACCAAACTCACCAACTTCACTGCGTTACTCCCCAGTCTCTCTCATGTCTTCACCATCCCTCAGGGACTCTTTTGTCTGTCCCAGCTACTCTCCAACCACGCCCAGATTTCAGCTGCAGCCAGTTCCAGCCACGCCGGAATCACCAGGAAACTCACCAATTTCACTCAATTACTCCCCAGTCTCTCTCATGTCTTCACCAGCCCCCAGGGACTCTCCTGTGTGTCCCAACTACTCTCAAACCACGCCCACATTTCAGTGGGAGTCACTTCCCGGCACCCAGAAATCACCACCAAACTCACCAATTTCACTCACTTACTCTCCAGTCTCTCTCATGTCTTCACCAGCAATCAGAGACTCTCCTGTGTGTCCCAGCTACTCTCCAACCACGCCCAGATTTCAGCTGCAGTCCGTTCCTGACACCCCGGAGTCACCACCAAACTCAGCAGGTTCACTGAGTTACTCCCCGGTCTCTCTCAGGTCTTCACCCCTGGCCCTCATGGACTCCCTTGTGTGTCCCAGCTACTCTCCAACCACGCCCAGATTTCAGCTGGAGTCAGTTCCAGACGCCCCGGAGTCACCACCAAACTCACCAATTTCACTCAGTTACTCCCCAGTCTCTCTCATGTCTTCACCATCCCTCTGGGACTCTCTTGTCTGTCCCAGCTACTCTCCAACCACGCCCAGATTTCAGCTGGAGTCAGTTCCAGCCACGCCGGAATCACCAGCAAACTCACCAATTTCACTCAATTACTCCCCAGTCTCTCTCATGTCTTCACCAGCCCTCAGGGACTCTCCTGTGTGTCCCAGCTACTCTCCAACCAGGCCCACATTTCAGCGGGGGTCAGTTCCACCCACCACGGAATCACCACCAAACTCACCAATTTCGCTCACTTGCTCTCCAGTCTCTCCCATGCCTTCACCCCTAGCCCTCAGGGACTCTCCTGTGTGTCCCAGCTACTCTCCATCCACGCCCAGATTTCTGCTACAGTCAGTTCCTGACACCCCGGAGTCACCACCAAACTCACCATGTTCACTCAGTTACTCCCCGGTCTCTCTCAGGTCTTCACCCCTGGCCCTCATGGACTCTCTTGTGTGTCCCAGCTACTCTCCAACCACGCCCAGATTTCAGCTGGAGTCAGTTCCAGCCACGCTGGAATCACCAGCAAACTCACCAATTTCACTCAATTACCCTCCAGTCTCTCTCGTGTCTTCACCAGCCCTCAGGGACTCTCCTGTCTGTCCCAGCTACTCTCCAAACTTCTCTAGATTCCAGCTGGAGTCAGTTCCTGGCACCCAGGGCACACCACCACACTCACCAATTTCACCGACTTACTCCCCATTCTCGCTCACGTTGTCACCCCCAGCCCTCAGGGACTCTTCTGTCTCTCTCTGCTACTCTTCAACCATCTCCAGATTTCACCTGGAGTCAGCTTCCCACACCCAGGAATCACCTACAAACTCACGGACCTTACTGCAACCCTCCCCCATTTCTTTCACCTCTTCACCCCCAGCCTTCAGGGACTCTCCTGTGTCTCCCAGCTTCTCTCCAGCCTTCCCCAGATTTCTGCCGCAGTCAGCCCCAGGCACCCAGGAGAACCCTAGACACTCACAGGCCTCAGGAGGCTATCTCCCTATGACCTGTATCTCTACAGGGATGGCTCCCACGCATCCCTCTGTGATCCCAAACCCATCTCCACTTACACTCAGACACTCCCAGGGCCTGACAGCTACTCCCCGTTATTGTCCTTCAGTTCGAAGCCCTGGCCAATCTACTAGCCAACGTGACGCAGTTACCTGGCCATTTCTCCACATTTCTCGTGGGGGCCCCACACCCAGCCGCAGAAGAGCCCCTCCTGCATTCCGTCCTCACACACAGGCCTGTCCATCTACTTGCTACTGTCACACGCTTGCCAGCAGAAGAGGCCCCTGGAATGGCCGATATCACCACCCAGGCTAGCCTCACCCCCCCACAGCTGTGCAGCGGGACCCTCCTGCTGGCCCACGTGACTGCCAGAGCCCATGCTGACTCGTACCTCCAGCACGTCGGCGTCCCTGCGGGCGACACTGCGGGTGACATGTCACTGCGGGTGACATGGCTAGCATGACCCTCCTCCCTGGCAGTGACACTGCTGATGTGAGCCCCAGTTTCAGATCTGTCATTGGTAAATATGACTGCTTTCCCTCTCCTCTCTCTCTTCCATTCACAGGGCTTTCCATTCTCTCGTTTCTGCCTCTGTTTCAGATATTTACTCACCTTTTTCTCTTTCACTATGTCTGTCGCGGTCTCGATGAGAGTGTGCCACATAAGATTCCCCCATTAAAAGTCATGAATTGAGTGGCCTTTACTCTATTCGTGGTTGTGCACATTCAATTTTAATTTGCAATCCATTTTAGATCATCTTATCACCGCGGCCACAGAAAAACCCTGTAAACATGAGTCACCCCTCATTCTCTCTCAAACCTGATATTTAGTAAAGTACACTGAAAATACACTGCTAGAAAACAAAATTGTGAATCCAAAGACAAAAATGCACATCCAATTTTAAAATTATTATTGATTTCACAAGCATAAAATTACTCTGTTTAATGGCCATAAACCTTTCTTATGAATGATTATGCTCAATTTCTGTCTTCATTTTTTTAATGGCAAGTAACAAATTTCTCCATCCAGCATTTGTCCACAGTCCATACCGGAAGACACTTAAATCTTCAATTCACCAAGGGAGGTCTGGAAATGGAACTATTTGCTACTCAGTTTTCTAAAGGGTCTTTAAAGCATAATAACTGGGGAACATTTTCTTAGCACCGTATATTGACAATGGCTTCTTCATCCCCTTCAAATCATCTAAGACAGGACACACCCTGGCCATGGTTTTTCCCAGCTCTCACTCATACAACTGCGGAATAACCCTCAGTGGTGGTAAAGTTGTTTATTTATGTATTTACTTTGCCTCCTTAATGGCAGAGTATTTCTGTTAATCCAACAAGCTCTTTGTTTCATCCGCCAATTCTTTAAAATATTAATTTCCTATTTTTCCTTAAACTTGCATTTTAACATCTAAGTCATAGGCTTCCTTTTAAAACATCTATTAGGTTTTGTCTTGGTCAGCCATTATGGGTACCAGAACACAAGAAATGGAAGAAAGAGAAGGCACAGCCCATTAGCTGAGAGAAATTATAGTACAGGGTGCGTCAATTCTCACAGGCCAACAGTATACACAGCTATATACTGCCCTAAGTCATATTACATGTAGATGAATAAATACAAATGTGGAGCTCTGTAATGGAGTATGTATGTAATATAGTATTATATATATTACATAGGAATTATATACATAAGTATATATTTATATACATTGTATATGTATATGTATAAATATGCACACACATTTTTCACATACATTCCTCACCTCCCCCAACCCCTGGAAAATATATCAAAGACAAATAGTAATAATATAATATATATAATATAATATAATTGCATTAAAATAAATCATCATGGCATGGATCATCTGAAATGTATACCTCAAACCTAGGTTATTCCTCTGCACTTCAGAATGGAATATTCAAATGCAAACCTGTACTTAATGCCTCCCTTAAATGTTTTTAAGGGAGCTGAAACATCAGTATGTCCAAAATAATCTGAACTGGCTCCTCAATCTATGTTTTTAAAAAACATATCCTTTGAACGAAGGCCTCACTGTAGAAATTTATCTTAGGGAAATTCATACCATCATTGTATCTCTCTTTATGAAAGCATAATAACTATTAATAAAGGATATCTTAAATAAAATAAACTAAATAGCTATTCAATGGAATATTATTCAGCTAAATGAATGAGACAAGTTTGTATAATATGTCCTAGCATGAAAAGATATGACTCAAGAAACACTATTAAGTTAAAAAGGCAATTGCAGCACTATTCACAATAGCAAAGACTTGGAACCAACCCAAATGTCCATCAGTGACAGACTGGATAAAGAAAATGTGGCACATATACACCTTGGAATACTATGCAGCCATAGAAAGGATGAGTGCATGTCCTTTGCAGGGACACGGATGAAGCTGGAAACCATCATTCTCAGCAAACTAAGACAGAGACAGAAAACCAAACACTGCATGTTCTCACTGATAAGTGGGATTTGAACAATGAGAACACATGGACACAGGGAGGGGAACATCACACACCGGGGCCTATCGTGGGGTGAGGGGCTAGAGGAGGGATAGCATTAGGACAAATACCTAATGTAGATGACGAGTTGATGGGTGCAGCAAACCACCATGGCACATGTATACTTATGTAACAAACCCGCATGTTCTGCACGTGTCCCAGAACTTAAAGTATAATTAAAAAAAAAAAAAGGCAAGTTTCAACATAGGAAGTGTAAAGTATAACCATATTTTATATAAGACTAATGTAACCTGTTAATATGTACATAGAAAAAATCATTTGGAAGAACACATGCCAAAAAAAGAGATAATAGCGACAATGTCTGGGTATTGGAATTACAGAAAATGTGCACTTTTAAAAGTAACTCTATAATATATAACTTTTAAATATAGTTTTATTATTTTAACATATTTATTTATATTTATTTATTTATTTATTATTTATTTATTCAGACAGGATCTCGCTCTGTCACCCAAGCTGAAGTGCCATGGCGTAATAACGGCTCACCACAGCCTTGACCTCCTGGGCTCAAGTGATCCTCCGGCCTCAGCCTCTGGAGTAGGTAGGACTGAGGTGCATGCCACCATGTCCAGCTAATGTTCATATATATATACACATATATGTATACACAATGTTCATATATATACATATATACACATATATACATATACACACATATATATACACACACATATATATAATGTTCATATATATACATATATACACATATATATATACACACATATATAGACACACACACATATATAATGTTCATATATATATACACACACACATATAATGTTCATATATATACATATATACACATATATACATATACACACATATATATACACACACACATATATGTTCATATATATACATATATACACATATATACATATACACACATATATACACACACACATATATAATGTTCATATATACATATATACACATATATACATATACACACATATATATACACACACATATATGTTCATATATACATATATACACATATATACATATACACACATATATACACACACATATATAATGTTCATATATATACATATATACACATATATACATATACACACATATATACACACACACATATATAATGTTCATATATATATACACACGCACATATATAATGTTCATATATACATATATACACATATATACATATACACACATATATATACACACACACATATATGTTCATATATATACATATATACACATATATACATATACACACATATATACACACACACATATATAATGTTCATATATACATATATACACATATATACATATACACACATATATATACACACACATATATGTTCATATATACACATATATACCCACACATATATAATGTTCATATATATACATATATACACATATATACATATACACACATATATATACACACACATATATAATGTTCATATATAGATATACACATATATACATATACACACATATATATACACACACACATATGAACATATATATATACAAACATATATATACACACACATATATATATGAACTCTATATACATATATATATTTTTTCTTTTTTGTAGAGGCAGGGTTTCACCATGTTACCCAGGCTGGTCTGGAACTCTTGGGCTCGAGGGATTATCCTGTCTTGGCCTCCCGAAGTGTTAGGACTACAGGCGTGAGCCACCGCCGCTGGCCAATTTTTTTTTTTAATTTTTTTTTTTTTTTTTTTGAGGCGGAGTCTCGCCCTGTCACCCAGGCTGGAGCGCGCGGCGCCATCTTGGCTCCCTGCAAGCTCCGCCTCCCGGGTTCCCGCCATTCTCCTGCCTCAGCCTCCCGAGTAGCTGGGACCACAGGCGCCGCCACCACGCCCGGATAATTTTTTGTATTTTTAGTAGAGACGGGGTTTCACCGTGTTATCCAGGATGGTCTCGATCTCCTGACCTCGTGATCCGCCCGCCTCGGCCTCCCAAAGTGCTGGGATGACAGGCGTGAGCCACCCCGCCCGGCCAATGCATTTTTAAAATCATGAAAAAAATCGAAGTGGCCAGCAGAAAAGTATAGGGAAAAAAAAAGAGGAATCCAAGATAGGAAATCTAAAGACAAAAAGGAAAACCAAGCAAGGTGCTTAAAGAGACTTGATTAGCATTTGAATTGTATCTCTCCAAAATAGAGAGCCAGTTAAAAAGACTAAGGGTTACAATCATAATGCTGCTAACTTTTAATTTTGCGTAAAATGAGAGTCAAGCAATTGGTTAAAATGATGAAGTAAAAAGGGGTTTAGATGATAATCTTTTCCACTACAGACTTTACTGATTTTCTAACGCCCTGAGGCAAAAGAACAGTGACTGCAAGTTCAAGGCTGCCACAATGTCTCGGAGGTTGAGGTTTACAGTGGGAAAAATAACTAATGATGTAGCTTTAGTCAGTTTCTTGAGGTCTCTAAAAATGTTAAAAACACAACAAAAAAACCCAAAAAACACAAAGGTAATGAGCCTTACAAGTGCCCATAAGGTAGACAGCTCTTTCGATTCTGAGCATTTTTCTCCTACCTATGCTTCTACGTGTCAATTTTGGAGAGACGGCTTTCTTTTCTGGCCAGTTTTAACTGATCTTTATGAGCAGTGCCTTCACAAGAAGTGCAGGTAATGTGCTCGTGGAGAGAAAAGATTACTAGTGCTATGTGTAGTGTTTTCATGAGATGATTATTGTTATTTAGCAGTGTAAATGCTAGTGGTACTGATTGCATTACAGGGAAGGAAGGATATAATAATGTTTTGATGGGAACACAAATTATCAACAATTTTCATGCCAATTTTAACTAACTTGGACATTGAAAATAAACAATGAACTTTCGGTTACTGACAGATACTGTGGAGTTTTGGCTACCATGAGTGATGTGTCACTGAGGTCACAAAGCAACAAGCTTTTAGTCACAAGAACTTCTTCATGAAACTCCATCATGATCAACTTATTATATACGTTTTTCTAGATTTCATTGTTTGCTCTTGGCTGCTTTTGCTTAGTACACTTAAAATTGAGCTAAGAATTGGAAGAGTCGTTTAATAATTAAATCTATATGATTTAAAACATCTGCATCAGAATCCATAATATTCTAAGCAAGAATAACATGTCACCATTAAACCAAACATTTATAGGAAATTATTCTGTTATTAAAATAAGTCTGTTGTATATATGTAATAGTGTCATACAATAAAAATGTATTTTCATTTTTAAGAACTTTGTGTTGAAATACATTGGATCAATCATAATCTCTAGTTTATGATGCATTCCAATCATTTGGAATGATTGGACCCCCTTCATCCCTCCCTTCCTTCCTTCCTCCCTCCATCCCTCCCTCCCTCCCTCCCTTTTTCTTTCCTCGCTTTCCTGCTTGCCTGCCTACCTGCCCCTCTCTTTCTTTTTTTTCTTCTTTCTCTTTTTTCATTAATTTTTAATAATATAATGAATAACATGAATCCATACCCTAACTCAAAAACTAGAGTACCAAAAGCTTAAATGAACCTCTGCGCTCTCTCTCTGCACCCCATCCCTTTGTTTCCTTCCTCCAACAAAGATAACTAATATCTTGAATGTTATCACCATCATTTCTTTTCCTGAAGGAAAAAAAAATCCATATATAGATATATATATGGAAAAAAATCCATACACAGAAACACCCTTTTGGATATTTCAAATAGTTTTTTTTGAAATTTGTTTTTATAAATATTAGCATGTGATTTTATAGGTTCTTATTTTTCATTAAACTTTGTATTAATATTATATCTTGTTTGTGTTTAGCCATAATTCATGCATTTTCAAGGCTATATAATATGGTAGGACAGATGACAATTTATTTCTTCAGTTTGCTGTTGATAGAATTTTGACTATTCTCTTATGACAAAAATCAGCAATTCCACCCCTGCGAATATTAATAGGAGAAACTCTTGCACATATGCATCAGGAATGTTCACAGCCATACTATTCACAAAATTTAAAAAATTGTAACCCCGCTTTTTCAACTTTAACCAAAGAAATTTCTTTATTAGAAGGGACCAACATTCTCATGCATGGGCCTGTTGTGAAATCAAGTGAATATTAAGGTATCTTTATTTTTGATTTGAACTTTAAATTTATATATATATATATACACACACACATATGTACACATATACATATGTATATACGCACACATATATGTACGTGTGTGTGTATATATATATAAAAATGATAATCAAGGAAAATTTTTCTGAATTTGTTTATTTTCATTTATACTACTAGCACAAGAGCTAACACTACCCAAAATAGATATCTGGTAATTCTCTAGCTTAGTTTTAATTCTTGGTGTAGCACTTCTTATGATCTAATTTTCTTTTCATTTGATTATTTCTCTATCTCCTTCCAAGTGAGCAGGGATCTCGTCACCCTTGAACATCCCTATTACCCCAGCATGCTGAATGGTGCCTTGTACACAGTAGGTGGTCAGTTAATCTCTGTTGAAGGAAGAAGCCATGATCTGTGTGGTGCTGATGTGTTATGGTGTCTGGTGACCATGCTTTGGTGTGTCTGAGAGCATTTATTATTTTGGACTACGGATGCACTGATTAAAACATGTTCTGTAATAACAGTATGTTTTACCTTCACTGAATACAGGATTCTTATCTTCAAGTGTGCAATAAAAATGCAGAAGGTTTTTTTCATCATTTATAAAGTACCTCTGCAATTAACTGCCAACACTTCTTTTATACTTTGCCAAGAAAATAATAACTTTTTTGCTGGAAAATGTAAAACTCAACCCAAAATGGGGCATCTATCTATTTCAGAAGCCCCCTGGTAATTGTGTGGCCCTAATTAATGATGGCTTTCTAAAGTGAGAGGTAATTGCTGACACATGTAACGCAAAGGGTTCAATGAGGAATATGAGCAGTAATGAATATTCACTTCAAAGCCTGCATGACAGAGTGCTTAGATTACAGAAAGTTGAAGAACTATCCTGAATATGGCTGACAAATGGGATTGCCTTTCTGACCCTCACTTCCATCAGTACTTAAGCAGTATCACTTTTTAACACTTCAGTTTGGGAGCCTTGCCTCTAAAAGTCAAAGATTTATGGCGAGTGAAAAATGTCCATATTAAAAAGGTAAGAGGAGATCCAGATGATATCCACTTTTGACCACTATAATTAATAGGCGAATCTTCGGTGGTAACTAATTGAATGGAGGTCAGTGTGTTGCCATGGCAATGTCCTAGCCAAGCAATGTTACCCATTTACCAGTCTGCTGCCCCTTTGCATAACTGAAGTTATAAAACGCTTTAATTGCAAGATTTGCAAATGATGCAACATCTGGGCTCGAATTTACATATAAAGGGAGAAGTTTAATGGAGTTATTAGCATATCTGTGTGAACGCCTCAATTTTTATATTTAATTATAAAACCTGCAGTTTCACTGATGAACTCTGTGTGTATAATAGAAAAAAAAGCAGTATAGTAAGATAAGAATCAGCATTTTCCTCCATTTCATTTTAAGAAATATAATTTTTGAAATAGTAAATCATTACTTTGGCTTTGTCGAATAATTTGAGAAACTTAGTAGATGGCAGAATTCACTAGGCATTTCAAAACCTGCATCATTCTCATGAGTATATATGTAATATTCATATATATTATATGTATTTTACTATATGTATAAGCAGAGCATGCTTTAGAAAATTCAGCAGACAAATATCAAAGGTAAAATAAGGTAGTTACTTCACATTTGCAAGAGAATATAAGTTTATTATTTAATTATAAGCATGTGAGAATTCCTATGATAGTATTACTCAAAAAGAAGACAATATATAGGTTTTATGAATGAATTAATTGATACATAATACAGATAAGCAATATTTCCACAATAATGTCGACCTAAGAGAAGATGGTAGGATGTGTGTGCTAGTAAGTTTGGTGTAATTTGGTATATGTAAAACAAAACAAAACAAAAAAAACAAAATGGTGTCATTAGAATCAATTTATAGGGCTATTGACTACTGAAATTAACTCTCTCAAGGAACCTCAGAAAATTTGTAATAAATGGCAAATATCATGAATATATTTTAGTCATCATGATAGTTAAAAAGCAACTACTTATAGGTCCCATATGTAGAAAAATATTGAAGAATAGAAATCACAATGCTAGAATGCTAGAATTAAAAAAAAAGGCCATAACCCTTCACTGTTTTTCTAATGGTACTATTCTTTATTTTTCAAGCATCATTGAACTCTCTAGTAGAACTTTATGCCTAGCTCTTTTTTTTTTTTCCACCAAAACCATGACTATCAGCTGTATTTTCCAGGATGCTGACACAGTTAATTATCTGAGATTTCATTACTCTGTTTCAGTGTTTGCAGAAAAGTTGGATTACAAAAAGCAAAAAAAGTCTTGAAGTATAGTTATTCTCCACGCAGAACAGCCAGAATGATTCTTTTCAAAAATGTAACTTGAATAATGCCAATCCTCTCCTAAAATCCATGTAATGGCTTCTCGTTACCCTCAGAAGAGAATGGTGGAAGCAGGGTGACTGGTTAGGGTCTATTTTAGACATAAAGGTAAATTCCTGGACAAGGGTTTTAGTGGTGAAGGTAATGTTTGGATTCTGAAGATTTTTTGAAGCCACAGCTAACAAATGGATAATGTAAGGCTCATTTTTTACAGTATTTTAAATTATGCCTTTTAAAAAAAGAGTTGGGCAATGATATAAAATAGATAATTTAATTTGAAAAATGATTTCATAAAACACATTTGCTCAAAAAAAAAAAAAAGTCTTGAAGTATAAAGACTTAAAGATATAAATTTAGTCATATATATCTTAAACTGCTAAATTGCATGAAAGATATTCTTTTGTATGTATTAAATATTAAAAATGTAATCAAGACGAACAACTCATCTGAATTTAAGGTACAGAGTATAGCACAAAGGTAAAGAGGACAGAATGTGGTGTCCAGAGAGCTGGATTCAAATCTCAGCTTTTCCCTTATAAAATGAGTGAGCTCAAGTAAGTTGTGCAACATTCTAATACAGCTTTTGCATCTATAAAGTGGGATTGTTAATACCAACTAACCGCCTTGTCACAAAAATTTAACAATGCACATAAAGTACTTAGCAAGATGCCTAGTACATAATAATCCTCAGATAATGGTACATACTATAATTTTAATTATCCACCTCATTTGTGGGTACAGCTACTACCTCTGATAGAAGTGATTAAAATTGGTCAGAGGAAGATAAAATCATGGCTGACTAGTAATTCTGAGTTAGCCTTCGGTCTCCTAATGAGAGCATAGTCTTTTACTAATGGCTAATTTGTTGGAAATTAAGCTGCTTTGAAGTCCCATCTACAGTCATATTTTTTCACTGCTGCAGTTAATTTTCTTGCTGCTGCTCTGTAAGATATCCTGCTGGGAGCGACATCCTCCATTTGGTAAGACAAAGTTAGCAGAACCATCTCCTCCAGAAAAGGCTGTACCTAGCAAGGAAGGGGAGGTACTTGTTTGAGATCAAACAATAGTTTGAGAGAGTGAGGTAAACTTGTGAGCAAGAGAGGGGCAAAAGCTGAGAGCTAAGAACAGGGACGAATACACTTCTGTGAGGTCCAAGGGTAGCTAGAAGCCACATAGAAAGAAAGGCAAGTCATGCATATGTGAATAGCAAAGTAGTTAAAAGGGGGAGATGGAAGGAATAAAATAATTTTTTAAAGGCATATTTTTAAAGTGTAACTAGTTTTCACATTTAATTATTCAAGTAGTTTTTCACTTTCTCCCCATAATTTTTCTTTTTTTTTTAATGTCAAATGCAAGCAATAATAGTGCATCAGTAGGGCTGGAGGGCCACTATTTACATATACATTGAGCTACTAGTCATCTCTCTCATTTAATGCATGTATAAATTAAGTTAATAAAATTAAGATAATTCACTCAGCAAATATAAATTTAGTGACTTTTATGTATGCTACACTTTGAGTTCACAAAAACGTATAAGACAGAGTCCTTGCACTTGTGAGATTTGTAGTCTCCTAGGAGGAGGGCATGAGCCTGGCCTGGCCAAGCTTAGAATACCTCGCAGGGACAACAATGGTTGAAGGGTGGGTGATCCACCAGTGGAGATCTTTTTTGTGACCTTTTACAGAATTATCAAGAAAGTAGAGCTCTTGTCCTTCGGACGCTTAGAGCTAGAACCCTGGAACTTCTGGGAGTCATCCTGGCCACTGTGAGGAAGAATTCTCCCTAACGATGACAGAGAAGTTGAGTTGAGAGATGGACAGATACAGACCCCTGAGGTTTTGAGTGCCTGAATGCATACATGCCTGAAAATCATCATGCTTTTCAACTGGCAATTTTGGGAAACTTCAACTCCTCCTCTTCCTTGACCACTTAAGCCATTTGAGGTGGGTTTTTCACTCTTTGCAAGTAAAGTAAGGCTTGTGACTAATAAAATTGATTTAGACTTTGTAATGGTGGAAATATACAGATGACCACAAATTAACTGTTTAGCAAAGGTCTTTTAACAGCTAAATTTATGATCAAGTTAATGTGCATGTTTTTACTACACTTTAGCTACTATTAACGTCTTAAGGTTTAATCCTTTCCTGTATTTTCTTGAAATTCAAAATAATCTCAGTACTCCTGCTATGCTATTTCCTACGTGATATCTGAGCATCTGTAGAGCTTGAAAAATGCTTGCATTTCAGAGATTATTTCTATTCCAGAATTCTGCTTAGACACAGTTTGAAGCCACCACACTCAGCCCCATGCTTAGAATGTTTGTGGTAAAAATAGAATTTATGTGAGGAAAATGTGATGACTTGGAAATAACTGCTACCTGCTTGTCCCTTCACATTGCAAAACTGTCAAGAACTTTAACCTGTGAATTATCAGCAAACAGAGCTCAGAATCACTCAACTAAGAATAGAAACATTTTCCCTCACAACAGAAAATAAAGAAAAAATAAAACAATAAAAAAAAAGAGAGAAAGAAGGAACAAACTCCCTGGTTAGCACTGAGTATTAAGAAACTTATTTGGTAAAACTATAAAGCAAAGCCAGAGAAAGCTACACAGAAAATAGCCTAGCAATTAGCTCTGAGGAAAGGGAAGGGAAAGGAAGGGAAAGAATGAAGGCACGCTGTCTCCTCCCTACGTGATGCAATGTTCTACCTTTAAACAAGGTGAGGTACAAACAGGCGGTCATTGTATTAGTGTACCGTGTAGCCAACACTTAATTTTAGTGAGTTTTCTTTGGTTTCAGTTTTTTATTTTTTGTGTTCCTTTTTTCTCCTTATTCCTAGCTTGTTTATTTTGTTTTAGTTTTCGTTTTACCTCAACTTCTTTTTGAATATGTTTCTTTCTCTGGGAATAAGATTGTGTTGGAAAGGAATGAATGGGTAAGAAGGTTGAAATATGGTGCGTAATACGTTTGTTAGCATGTTAGATTAAATATAAGATAGCTACCTAAAAGACGTTTTATTCCTTCAGAGGAATATTCATGATTTAAATAACTCTTCAAAAGGTAATAATAACAATATATGATCTGACAACTAGTTTTAATCATCAATGCTATAATATTACTATTCATGGATTTTTAAACAGCTTGTTAATATGGTTTTATAAGAGTCACGCCTTTTTTCTTCTTTTTTCTTCTTTCTTCCATAGAACAAATGTGACTTCTAACCTTGATACCTATTCATATCCAACTGTTCTTTTAATGTAAATGTTTCAGAAATAGTTTTCAAGCATAGTTCATTGATGCAATATTAGTCAACACAATAGTATTTCTCAAGTAACTTATATTTTAAACTTGTATTTCTAAACATCTCTCCATATAAAAATTTTTTTGAATGACCAGTGAAGATCACTGGATAAAATTCTCACCTCCTTTTAAAGCTAATAAATTTTTAATTTATTATTTTAGAAAAGATTGAGTGAGCTTAAATTGAGTTATAAACCAGTTAATTGTCTTAGGAATGTGAAATATTGACACGCAGATTCTCTAAAAAAAAAAACAGCAACAACACCTGAATCAACACATTCTCTTGTGTTATGTCTGGAGCTGTATTCCTTCACAGCATAATTCTCTTGGTGATTAAATAAATTAAGTTTATTCTGAAATCGCAGGAGTAGCAGTGTGTGAAGTATTAATCTGCAGGACAACATGGCACTCTGCTGGCCCAAAGAAATGCAGTTTCTGAACATGGCTAATTCATGATATAATAGAATAATTTAAAAAACTAGAATTGTTTGAGTTGTAACAAAACAAAACTAAGACACAAAGACCCCCAAAATATTTCCTAGAAATTGAGCCACATTTTTCTGCTTCCAGAGTTATTTTCTGATTTAAAAAACCACCTCTGAGAATACCAATCATTCACATCATCTTCCTACTATACTGGATTTGAAATCAAGTCAAAATCTGAAAAGAGATTCCATTTCCTGATGTACTGCATCATTAAACTCACATATGATGACAAAATATTTGAGTTAGAGGCAGCATAAAATATTTGTACACCAACATCCTTATTTTGTGACTAAGATGAGATTAGTGAGGATATAAACTTTAATTTTACAAATAAAAAATTTTAAATGTCATAACATTTGAATTTTATAAACAAATTATGAGAATTGTTGCACTTAAGTTTTTTAAAAAGCCATCAACTAGTCTTACTATAAGATATTTATTCTTTAATTTTTAAATTTTGAAATATTTCAAACCCAAAGTGAAATTGTAAGAATAGTACAGTGTATACTACTCATATACCCTTCGTCAATCATTAATACCTGACCTCATATATCTATTTATTTATGATTTACTTATTCTCTGAAAGTTTTGATAGTATGTTGAAAACATCATGTCAGTTTACTCTAAATATGGCAGCATTTTCCTATATAATCACAATACAGTTATCATACTCAGAATATTTAGAATTGATATAATGCTATTATTGAGTAGACAGCCCACATTCAGGCCACCCTAGATAATCATTGTAGTAGCCTTCAATGTTCTTTGATCCAAGATTGAATCAAAGATCATGCATTACATTTTGTTTTTGTTTTTCTTTGGGCTTCTTAACTTTAAAATAATTTCCTATGTGTCATTTACTTTTAAGTATTCCACATAGCTACTTTCTAACATCTTACTTCAAATTTTTAAAGTTTTTATATGCTTATAGACTCATAGGAAAATTTATATTTTTTTCACAGCATCAAAAGATTTATTTTTAACACTCTTCAAATGGTTGAAAATTTTCCTCATCTAATTGAATTGCATGTTTATTTTGTTTTCCACTATTTTTAGTAGAACGGGTCATTTATTTTAATAGATTACTATGTGTTATAGAAATAAGCAACAATGTACACTAATATCCCAAAAACATGCTATCACAATAACATGAGAATTTAAAAAAAAGAATATGAGAATTAAAAAATAATACGAGAATTAAAAAAAAATTAGATAGGGTTTTAATATTTCTATCCCAACTTTAACTGTATGTTTTATGGCTGGCCTTGCTATAACCCAAGGCTGTCTTTGGTGCTAATGTCATGAGTAAATAAATTCATAAATACACATCCACAATCTCATTCTGAAAATATTTATGATTTTTGTTTTTCCCCCACATTTACTTTACAGCCCACAGAAAAATATTTCAACATAACTTTTACCTAGATCTTCTTTCCCCCTTTTTTTTTTTCCTCTGACAATTACTGTATTCTTCCCTTTTTAGTCTGCCTCATGTCCTCCCCAGACAGGCGATTCTCTCCACCTTCCACAACCTTGATTACCAAAATCCTGTCCACTTGCACAGTGCATTAATAATAATAAAAAAAAACAGCCATTAAGTCCGCAATCTTACACAGCTTCACCATTTTTGCCTCAAGGTTATATTAAAATTCATCCTAACTCCTGTGTTTAGTTGAAAAGGTATTTTGGCATTTTTAAAAGATTTTAACCATTTTCAATTTTTTTTTTTTTTTACTTTTCTCCAGATGATAAGCCAGTGTTTCTCAGCCCAGGCACAGCTCTGCATGTCCGGCTTTGTGACGTTTGAACTGCAGCTCGGCTCGCCCCTTTTCTGCTTTGTCCTCTGCCATCTCTTAGGCTCTGCCGATAGGGGGCACTAGTGGGAGACTGAAAGGCTGGAGGAGGAAGGGCTTTGTCTGTACGATTCTTGGGAACTTCTTCATTTGAACCACGGAAATTTCTTCTTGTAGCAGCAGTGGAATCCAGTTTGCATTTCCCGCCTGCACTTGCAGAGCTAGCTACATCGTAGCCCCGCTCAGAGACGCCAGCCCAGACTTGTAGCTCACCCACCACAGGGATCTGGGTCCCACCCCATGGGACCCCTACTCTGACCTAAGAAACACCAGAACAAGACAAGCAACGCCGCCTCCTCTGAGTTCTCTGCCTCATAGGGCCCTCCCCTTTTTCAAGGTCAGAGTCTCTAGTCCTAGCCAAGCGTGCGCCCGTTTCTGAGGTCTGAGTTCTAACGTTTCCAGGCTTCTCAGTCTTAATCCAGCCTCTTCCCTTTGTTCCCCCAGCCATAGGGGTGGTGATGACTTACTGAATTGCTAATTCTGATAGTAACTGTAGTACTCTTACTATCATGTCTTTTCAGTTACCTAGTCAACAACTTTTTATCTAGTTAACAGTTTTTTGAATATTAAAATCTCTGTTTAAATAATTGCTGTGATTATTGCATCCTGTTTGGCGCCTGACTTAGACAAACCATCATTATGGCCCATCCATAACTTTCAGAGTGACTTCTTGGCAGAGGTAAAGAAGTCAACAGAGCAACTTAACTCTTACTGCTGTGTCTACATGTATATCATGGAAACTTTCAATATTTTTTCAGCATTTACTCTGTGTTAGGAATTGTGCTAAATACTTTAATTGCATATTCATATTTAATCTTTGCACTATTATCAAGAGGTTAATAATAATTATTATTCACATTTCATGAATGAGGGAACAAGGCTTACAGAAATTAAGTAGCTCTGTGGTCTGGAGCTTGTGAGTGAAAGGTGTTGAGATTTTTATCTGGATTGTTAGACTTCACGACTGTGCTTTAGCCACAAACTGTACCAACCAATGGCCCATCTATTCCATATCCTTAGAAAATCTGAAACTTCTACAAGCAAACTCTCAGTAACCTTCTTTTCGGCATCTTCTTTCTGAATCAGCGTTGGCTTTCTTTCCTGTCGCTCTTCCACAGACAAGAAATCCTTTCCACTTAGCCTCTTTCTTCCTAGCTCAGCAACTCAGGCTTTCCCAGGACTGCAAGGGTATCTCCATAGCCATGAAAACTCCGGTCTTATAACTCCTCTTTAACCTGATATAAAACTTAGCACCAATTGTCTCTAAATTGATCATCTCATTCTTCTTGCTAAAGTTATGAAAGAATCTCAATTACCTTAGGAATCATGTCTCGAACACTTAGCCCAGCATTTCAGACTCTCTGACCCAAGCCCAACTCACCTTTTTTATGCCCAAGCCTTGAATACTCTTCAAATCAAACCACTGTAAATATAAACAGGACACAGTGTCTTTTTTTGCTTTTCTTCTTTATACAATGGACAGCTCCTTGTACACAATACATGACTTGTGAATAAATGCAGGAATGAATAAAAAATACACACTGTAGTAATTGTTGAAAGTAATTGTAAGCCTTTTATTGTTTCTGACTTTAAGTTTTTTCTCTCCTGAATTTCTCTCTTTCCTTATCTATAAAGTCAAATTTTCTCATTCTTTTACCCATTCATTTACTCCAAAAATTTTTGAATGCCTTTAGTTGGTCTCATTCATCAACATCTTTTTCTAATTCTCTAAAACTACTTCTTCCATGAAGTCTGTCCTGAAATCCTCAGATAACAGTCCTCTCCCTCCCTCCCCGCTCTCTTATTCTCTCTCTCTCTGTCTAGACTAAGATTTCACTATATTACTTTCCTTATAACACTTACATTCATGTAGACTGGAAAAATTCTGAAAGGGAAGGACTGTGTTTTGCTCTTGTTTAACTTCCAAAAATGCTTTGCTGATTTTTGATATCCTCTCAGTTCTCTGAAAAAAGAGTACTGCTCTTTAGGTAGAACAAATTCAGCTGGGCCTAAGAACTTAAGTACATATATTCTACAGCCTACGGAGATAAACATTTTTATTTCTGTTTCCAATTCATCTGTAATAAAATAGGTTACAATAGGATTCTACAATGAAGCACTACGGGAAGTACAAGCTTTTTGAAATCCCCTCATTCTTTAATAAAAGAGAAACATTTTAGATCTTAAAATAGCAGCAGAGATAATTCATGACCACAGAATTATTGGATTTTAAAATAAATTACCAACCCATTACAAAGATTGCAGAATAAGAATTAACTGTGGTCCTTGGTTTTTCTTTCACCTATTCATGGAGAAGCAATGGAGCACAGAGCCTGTACACATTGATTCCCAAAACAGACATATTTGATTTTTGATTTCTTGCTGTAATTTCCTGGCATTGTGCCGTTAAAATATGACGAATCCTCTTTAATCGGCAGTTTGCTCATAAACAGAACAAGAAAATTCTGAGTGCCCATTTCACAGGGTTGTCATAATGATTGAGATAATGCATGTAAAAAGTTTAGCATAATGCCTGACATATAGTAAGCATACAATTAATGTAAGCTTTTATTATTATTAACTGCCTCAGCATCTCCCAGTCCACACAAAACTACCCTATACAGCTGTGGATGTAGTTAATGGGATACAGGAATTCAGTTCCAAAACAATGTCAGCTCTTGAATGTCAAATGCAGAGAAATAAGCATCTATTACATTTGTAGGGTGGGAGGGAGTGAAGATGGATTATGTGGCCACCAAAAGTATGAATTATGGTGAAGACTTCACGTTAGTCCTACGGGAAGGTCAGTGCAAGTGGGAATACGAATTCATGATCAGGAGAAGGCAGAAATACATTTATGTAGCTGGTGATGCTTTGTGAGTGGCTATAGTTATAATATATGGAGGGCGAGGTACACTGAAAAAAGAACCCAGAGTGCCCAGCGCAAGACAGAGCTGTGGCAGAGGTTCCAGGGAAAAATCAGGAGTGATTGACGTGGGTGAGACTGGTCAAATGCAAATCTCATTTTAATATGTCTAAGCATATTTTCGTTTGTTTATAGGCTTTTTTTACCCCTTATGCTCATTTGTTGAGTTGTCTTGAATGAATTTGTTTTTTTAATGCCACTTGCTTTTGAAATGTGGATAGTTTCAGTCATGGCAGGGTTTTCCTGCAGAAGCTAAGGGAATGTGCTCAGGGCTACTGCAGCCTTGGTAAGCAAGGGCTATAAGCATTGATAGTGAAGATACTGCCTGCCCTTATTGACCTTAATAGAAAAGAATAGAGGAAATGTGTTGTTAGCCAAAGATAAGGTGAGTAGTGTCACATGTAGTTTTTAATATTTAATGAATCTATATGGGTACAATCCATTATGTGACAATTTAATTATATGACAAAAAAGTTTGATAAATAATATTGTGGTAGGACATCTAATTCATTATTTAACAAAGAAATCAATACCTTCATAAATCATAGTTCTCCACAGATGTACTCTTTTTTTTTCCTCCAAGTGTGCAAACTCCTTATTCAGAATCCATAGGCAATTTATTTTCCAGTCAGGACAAGTTTGAATGGAAGTTTAATTGGGCCCAGGACAGACATAAATTCTATCTACTCTTTTTTTAACCATTAAATGGAAAGGCTTCTGTTACAAGTACTTTTCAGGAAGGCTTAAAGAATGTCCAGATAGCATTTTCCTATAGTGTATTTTAAGAGTAGAAACAGGGGTAGACATAAATTATGTATTAAGCTATAACAAAGCACAAAATAATAACACAAACATATTTTTGCACATCCTCCTTTTTCCTGGTTAGACTTCAATGTACATTAAGTAAGATGAAGCTTTTATATTTTAACATTTTCAGCAGTCTTAGGTTTGCATTTATTGCAGAAGAGTATATACTTATTAAATACATGCTCTCTAATCAGCACTAATTTTACTTGTTTGGATGTCATATCTTCATCAAAAACAGTATTTGTTTCTAGTTTAAAAAACTGTAATCTCAGAGATATTATTCTCTCATTTAACTTAAATCTCAATCATATTTTGTAACTATCATAATGTATATTCACATAATTCACATTTATCTAGTTTTTAATTTATTAAGAGATTGCTTCTTTTGGTTGAATTGCTATACACAACCTACTTAACCTTATAATTACATACACTGAGCAGAAGACAACAATTACATATTTTTTACTAAGTTATTTCTGATTGCTGATTATATATGAGGGAAGGCTTTAAATTTCTTGCATTCCTGAAAAGAATTGCCAGTTTTAAAAACAATTTTCAATGATAAAAAGGACCTCTTTTAATAGAGACCTAAGCTACTAATTACCTATAACAAATTCAGAGCCAGACCACAGCCACCTGAAGACTTCTTTGCATGTAATAAAATACATTATTAGTAATTTTCCATCTCATTTTAGCAACTTTATTGCATTAGTAACTGTCTGTCATTATATATTTTATTATTAATGTTTTTTTAGTAATGAAGCATAAAAGTCTTATGGATGCATTTTCATTTTTAAATGCAAATACTTTCAGTTATTTTGTAAGAGCTCACTTACTATTTCATCGTTTTAAGTATTTGGTGGACAATTGCTGCAGGAGAATGTCATTTTCTTATATCACATATCATTGAAGATTGTGAAATATTCACTTCTTTTTCCATGGTTATGTTTTATATAATGTTGTAGTACCCAGCTTGTCAAAACAGAATTAAGAGCCGGTATAGGCCGGGCGCGGTGGCTCACGCCTGTAACCCCAGCACTGTGGGAGGCCGAGGCGGGTGGATCACCTGAGGTCAGGAGTTTGAGACCAGGCTGACCAACATGCAGAAACCCCGTCTCTACTAAAAATACAAAATTAGCAGGGCGTGGTGGCGCATGCCTGTGATCCCAGGTACTCAGGAGGCTGAGGCAGGAGAATGGCTTGAACCCGGGAGGCAGAATTTGCGGTGAATTGAGATCACGCCATTACACTCCAGCCTGGGCAACAGAGTGAGTCTCCATCTCAAAAAAAAAAAAAAAAAAAAAAAAAACAAGTATAAATATTTCTGAATTAGCTGAGCTTCAGACCACATCAAATCACAGTGGTCAAGATGTTGAGCTCTGAAGCCAGACTGTCTGGTTCTGGAATGTTCTAACTTGGTGATCTTGGGCAAGTTTATTAACCTCTCTATTCTTCAGTTTTCTCCTCTGGTAAAAGAGAGTGATGCTATGTATTTCATGGTGTTGTCATAGGACTAAAACAATTTGTTTTAATGTTTAGTTTGGAAATAATTTTAAACTTATAGAAAAATTGCAAAAATAGTACATGGAGTTCACCTAACCCTATGTCAGCTTTTAAAAACTTAACTAACCAGGCTAGTGCAGTGGTTCATGCCTGTATTCCCAACACTTTGGGAGGCTGAGGCAGGAGGATAACTTGAGCTCAAGAGTTCGAGACCAGCCTAGATGACCTCATCTCTACAAAATAAAATAAAATAAAAAATTAGCCAGGTGTGGTGGTACATGCCTGCAGTCCTGGCTGCTCGGGAGGCTGAGGTGGGAGGATGGCCTAAGTCCAGGAGTTTGAAGCTGCAGTGAGCTACAATCACGCCACTGAACTGCAGCCTGGGTGATAGAGAGGACTCTGTCTCTATTACATAAATAAATAAAAACCTACATACCATACTGTAATTATCCAAACCAAGAAGTTTAAATCACCATATCACTTTTGTGTAAGCTACAGGCCTTATTAGAAGTTCACCAGCTTTGTGTTTTTTGTTTTTTGTTTTTTGTTTTTTGTTTTTCCCAAACGTCTCTTTTCTATTCCAGGAACGAATTCAGGATCGTATACTGCTTCTGTTCTTGTGCCTCTTCAGTCTCCCTCCAACTTAAGACAATTCCTCAGTCCTTCCTTGTCCTTCATGATCGATGTGCTTTTGAAAAAAGGTGGTCAGTTATTCCAAGGATGAACTCTTAATCTGGGTTTATCTTAAGTTGGATTTACATGATATTTTCTGATGATTATATTGAGTTTGTGTATTGCTGATAACAATATCATAGAGGTGATATTGTGTTCTGTATGCATCATATCAAAGGGTACATTATATTGCTATTTCAAGGTTAACTGGAGACCTTAACCTTGATTGCATGGCTAAGGTGATGCCGGCTAGATTACATCCCTGTAATGCTAATGTTATTCACTTTGTAATGGATATTTATCTTGGGGTGGTATGTCAAAACTATGCCTGTATCCTGTTTCTCTTCAGACTGTGGGCTACTGATTTTATCATTGATCAGTGTATTTTGCCTGCAATAGTTACTGTGACTTCTGTCCAGTGGTGATTCTGAATTTTCTTCAGTTCTTCTATATGTATTGATTAGAATATTTTTATAAGGAAGAGTTAATTATTCTGCATTTACATATTTATTCAGTTTTTAATTTATGTTAGACTCATGGGTATTTTATTCTATGGGCATAATCCAGTAGTAATATTCATTTTGCCGCTCAAATGATCTTGGCTTTGGCCACTGTGCACTCCCTCAGGTTGGCTCTTCTGTCCTTTTTACGTATCTTGATTCTTTTTTGAGAACGTCCTTATTTTCTGCCATTAGGTTGCAGGCTTACTGTATTTGCCTGCTCCAACTCTAGAATTAACCACTTCTCCAAGAAACCCTGGTTCCTTTTATTAAAGAATAATGTGTAGACACCAAGACCCGGGTATTGGATATGTTCACTGCTACTGGGTCTAGTTGCTTTTGTGTTCTCTCAGCCAACACACCCCCCGGCCACACACACACACACACACACACACACGCATTGATATTTATTTATTTATTCATTTATTTATTTATTTTTGAGAAGGAGTTTTGCTCTTGTTGCCCAGGCTGGATGGAGTGTCAAGGTCCCGTCTTGGCTCACTGCAACCTCCGCCTCCCGGGTTCAAGCGATTCTGCTGCCTCAGCCTCCTGAGTAGCTGGGATACAGGTGCTCGCCACCATGCCGGGCTAATTTTTGTATTTTTAGTAGAGATGAGATTTCACCATGTCGGTCAGGCTGGTCTCGAACTCCTGACCTCAGGCAATCCACTCCCCTCAGCCTCCCAAAGTGCTGGGATTACAGACGTGAGCCACTGTGCCTGACCCTGATATTTATTTTGATGTCTATCTGTTTACATATTAAAAATTAAACTGATAGCTCTGATTCTAATCCAGCACCATAAAGTTCATCCTAGCTGTCTCCTTTTCCTTTTGTATGTGACATCTCTGAGTGAAAAATATGACTCTCATCATATCGTATATAGTGACTTGTTTGTTCAAGTCTAGTACAGAAAGTACAATGCAGTTAAAAAATGCTAAACATAAAGTAGCTACAGACGGCTGAATCATAACTCTGTAAAAATAGATTTCCTTTCTAGAGTACAGTATTTATGCCTAGTTATTTTATTCTTTAGCTTTATAGTATCCAGTCAACACACACTTATTCAAAGTTAGATTAGCTCTTCACTATATATGTGTTAGTTGGTGTTATTTTTCTTATGAATTGACCTACTAGAAGCTTTTAAATGGGTGGGGAAATTTTCCCTTTTGTCCAATTTATGTGGTGTGCTAGTGGGCAAAAAGTTACCTTTAGCCGTGTGGTTTCTGTTGGAGTGTCAGCAGAAGAGCATCATGTATTCGTGTGAGATGAATCATGTCTTCACTATTCATTCTCTCCCTCTACCAACCTCTGCACGATTCTTCTTGAGCCTTGTTTCCCCCTTAAAATTGAACAAAGAGTATGTACTTTTTAAAGGTCTGTGAGGGAAAGTAGAAATGACGGTATAGACATTTTGTGAACAATAACTATTTGATGAGAAATTGCTCCTCATTTCATAGTACTGATTTGTTTTCTCAGTCTGGGGATATGTGTGTGTGTATGTGAGTGTATGTACACCTATATATACACATATATGTTTATATATGTATTTGTGTATGCATGTATATATGTGTATATACATATATACATTTACATACATACACATACAAACATATACAGGTATATATATGCATGTACATATACTTACACATACACACATATACACACATATATACATGTCCATATAGATACATATACACACATACATATATACCTATATGTATATGTACATAGAAACACACATATACATATACATATGCATGTCCGTATATGTAAGTATGTATGTATATATGTGTATAGATACATGTACACATGTATACATATATACATATATGTATAGGTACATATGTATTTATACACATATGTATAGATATATATATTACTTTTATTTAAAGTGAAACACCTTTGTTTGACAAATCCAATGTGAGATAAACTAGTGCTTCAGGCTTCATGTCAATTCAAGCTGAGTGTCTGTGTAGTTGGAGTCTTTGGAATAGAAGTGCCAAAAACTTCAAAATGAAGGGAAAAACACTGGGGGGACCCAATGCAGTACATCACTGACATCACCCCAGTGCTTGACAGGTAGGGAGTGACTGTGAGTGCTAAAACTGTGAATTATCGTCTACTTTCAAGTCTAAAGAAAAGAAACCAGTATGTTTGCCATATCCAAAAGCTGAAATACAGAAATGATCTGAACCAATCATAATTTATTCTATTATTTTCTTACATACTCAGAGTAAAAACCAGCCTAATACCTGTTAAAAGATGATAGCAGACAGAAAAGGCTACTGATAAGCTAAAGAACTTCATCATTACAATTTTGAATTTTTAAAAAATAGCAACATTGTACCTATTATGGATGATTCTAAACATGCTATGCTATTTCTGGAAACATAGATTGAAACCACTTTTACCCAATAATTTAAAATTTTCAAAAAATAAACATTTTGAATTTATGTACCTGAGCTGATAGTTGAAGATAAAATTGACACAAATCTAACTTAAATATTTTTATTCAAAAAATATTTTTGTTACTTTTCTTTCTATGTTAAAAAATTTTTAAAAAGCCTAATTTGATATTCTGGAGCTAGAGTTCACAGGAATTGTGAGTAATATGTTATTTTGAATTATTGACCAATTCTTTCTTTGGAATTATTTTGCCCTTCCCATATTTTAAATATTCATGTTCAAAAAATGGAATGAGCAACAGGACTATCAGATAATCAAATTACCATCTTATCAAGGCTAATGATAGGACTGTCTCTTTCATGAATCATCAGAGATTCATTTCACACAGTCACAAAAGCATTCAAATGCATTCATGTGAGGGTTTCCTATAGCTGGATAAAAATGTCTGACGGTTATTTAGGCAGGATTCATTCAAACAAAGTTGAAAATTTAAGACTGGATCAAGTACGTGATAGTATCTTCATGTTCCAAACATTTTAAAAAATAAACTGCAATTTTTTAAACAAAAAGGAACCTTATAATTTTATGCCACTTAATACTATAAGAAAATGCAAATTAAGTCAGTTCTATTCATCTGAATTAAATTTTTTACAATTAATATGCATATCTCCATAATACTATACAGAGACTCAATAGTATTTCAAGAAACCCTGTTATTTTAGGTTCTGTGTAAATCTGCTGGATCTCAAATCATGTATTATATGAATTTTGGCAGCACTGCTTTTATGAGGACAAAAGCTTAGACTTTCCTAGATTAGTCTTATGGTATAATATAAAAAGCTTTTTGAAAACTTGCTAATGAATAATATAGTTTCTATAATAACCAAATATCTTCTATTACTTAATGGCTCTTCTCTAGTATTTCAAAAGCTCACCTTTCACTGAGTTATATAAAACAGTGTATGTGCCTGGAAGAGCAGTCTGTTATTTTTTCATGTTAAAAATCATGCATGTGGGAAAAACTATACTGAAATTGTGAAATTTAATGTAAAGAGCCAGCCACCACACTCAGTTGGCTCCCCCGCCATATATACACACAACCCCTCCTGTACCAGTCCCTTGGTGGGGTATAAGTAGGTGTTTTCCCCCAAGTATTTTTTTTTCTTTTTTTTTATTTCTAGAACTCTATAAAGAAAGAAAGAAATGAAGGTCTTTGAAGTCTTTGAAAGGGTTCCATTCTCAGAAAATATAAGTACCTAAGTTTCCATCTAGCCTCCTTCCTAAGTCCAGGTCAGCTCAAATTTGAAGCTCCTGGTGAACCTCAACATCCCCAGGGTTTGTCTCTTGCTAAAGACTTTCTCCTGCTGGTTGCCTCTTAGGTTGCAGACGTACAGGGCTCCTCCCTGTGCCACTGCTGCTGTTGTGAACATTGTGAACACTGCTGCTGTATAGTCCTCCTTACTGGTTCCAAAGTTAGGCTGGAGATGTTAAAATAACCAGGCACACACCCTAAGGCCCCCCATTTATTTCACACTCTTGTGAAGGCATCTTGTCTGTTGCTTGCTGCTCACTCAGTCCCAAAGCTCCCCTGGAAATCACCAGGGCTCACTCTCCTTGAATTCACCGCCACAGGTTTCCCCCATTGTTGGCCTGCCATCACTCTATTGTACCCACTTTGTCCTCCTTCCCTTCACCCTGGCTGATGTCAATACTACTGCTTTACGGGACATCTGAAGATCTTAAATCACCTATTGTCACCCTACCTACAAGCAACCTGAGTCTCTTGCCTTTGTTACAGTTCCTACGATCTATAAACAACACATTATGAACACCACTCTGAAGTCACCTCTAACGTCCTGGGAGCTGTGGTTGGGTCCTACTGTGGATTTGACAAGCCGTCTATAGGAATCCATTCCAACTTTGATAAGAGACTTATCTAGAGTTTTGCTCAAAATTCTGCGTAAGTGTTGCTTCCAAAGACTTGCACCCTGTGTGTCTTTGAATCTGGGTTTCTGGAATCAAGTGAATTTGGACCATTGCTGGGAGTCAGGAATGGGGACTCACAACTCATGATGATGTTACTCCTGAGTGATGCTGGAAACCATCTTTCTTGAAAAACTCTGCCTCAGCTATGGTTCCGTGAGCTTCTCTTGAATAAATGCCCTTTAATTTGGGGGGCTTGGGGAACCCATGACATTGTCCGATTATCACTAACTGCAACTTCTTCTAAAGGTAGTTTACAGACTAAAGATGACAGGAAGATGTCAATATTATTCACCAGCACATGACATAAACAACAGATTCTTATCAATTGCTTTTAAACCAAAGAGATTCAACCTACATTGCCTCCTCTATATCTGAAAATAACACCCATCAATTTTTCTTGTCTCAATGTCATTACCCCTTTGGGATTTATGCAATATTTCTAACTTTTAGTAGGAGAGAATGAGGATAAGTAATGGAAATAAATATATAAAATTATGTATAATCATTATTTTTATGATGAAATAGTATCATGTGACTATTATTTTATGAAATATGTCCAAATGATTAAGTAGATAATTAAGTCTCAAATGTAACCTGAATCAACATACATCATCAACATAAAAACATAATGCTCACAGTTGCTGTTGGTTGTCAGCAGTCAGGCTAACAGGCTGGGCTGATGCTCTGCTAATTGTCCAACTTTGTGTGGTCCAGAGCAGCCCCAGGGCCTTGCCTCCTCTGCTCAGTTCTGAAGAAGTTTTCTAAGCCAAAGTCAGTGTTCTAGGAAAATATTCGCTACAACAAACAATTCTGTTAAATTCTAAATCTTGAACATTTTTGAAAGCCAAGTTGAATCATGAATCCTCTTGTTTTTGAGCTTGTGAGGAAATGTCTGCACTCGCATCAGAGGTTTTGAAAATGTCTATCATATAGAAGATGAAAAGTAGCTTTTATGATGCTTGGCCAAGAGTATGTGAGATAAATGCTGAAATAGAGGGGAAGTTCAAAGGTAATGAAAGAGTAAGCATGAAAGCTGGTAGAGCTTGGGAGTAAGAAACAGAAAATGAACATTTGCAAAGTACCTGCTGCTTTTCAGACATTGCACTCAGCCATTTACCGTGACCCAACAACACGGTAGGGTCGGGGACCTTGGAGAAACACGGTCTTAAACGTTGAGTAGATGGTGTATGCCTTTCAATTCAAAGCAGGTTTCTGTTCTGTGGTGTACTACATTGTACTATTCATCAACTCAACAAATGTTTTTTGGTCATCTATCACAAGCATGTAGGAAGAAGCCCCCACCCTTTTGGACTTCAGTTCTAATTTTAGAAAAATGCTACAAATAAACCAATTAGTATAAAAATAAGGTTACAAGTAATGGGAAAGTGCCATGAAGAAATAAGAAAAGTTGGAAAAAGACTAGAGTGTGATTGGGGGCGAAGTGGTATTTTAGCATCTGGTCAGGGAAAGTCTCCCTGATGATGTGATATTTGAGCGAATATTAAGGAAAGTAAGAATTAGCCATGTGTTGACCTAGGGATGTGTGTTTTAGATGGAAGTCAGCAACTATAAAGGCCCTGAGGTGGGAATGGGCTAAATGTGTTCAAGATTAAAGGGATCAAAGTGTGTGTTTTAGACAAATGTGTATTTTAGACAGATGATGTGTGTTTTAGACAGATGTGTGTTTTAGGCAGATGTGTGCTTTAGACAGAGGTGTGTTTTAGACAGATGTGTGCTTTAGACAGACGATGTGTGCTTTAGACAGATGTGTGCTTTAGACAGATGTGTGCTTTAGACAGACATGTGCTTTAGGCAGACGTGTGTTTTAGGCAGACGTGTGCTTTAGACAGACGTGTGTTTTAGACAGACGTGTGTTTTAGACAGAGGTGTGCTTTAGACAGAGGTGTGTTTCAGACAGATGTGTGCTTTAGACAGATGTGTGCTTTAGACAGAGGTGTGCTTTAGACAGATGTGTGCTTTAGACAGAGGTGTGCTTTAGACAGATGTGTGCTTTAGACAGACGTGTGCTTTAGACAGATGATGTGTGTTTTAGACAGATGTGTGTTTTAGACAGATGTGTGCTTTAGACAGATGTGTGCTTTAGGCAGATGTGTGTTTTAGGCAGATGTGTGCTTTAGACAGATGTGTGCTTTAGACAGATGTGTGCTTTAGACAGATGATGTGTGCTTTAGACAGATGATGTGTTTTAGACAGGAGTGACAGCAAGGGCAAAGGCCCAGAGCTGGAAATGGGTAACCTGGTTTAGATCAAAGGGATCAAGGAGAAAAAGGTGAGCACTGAAGTCACAGACCTGCAAAGCTAACCGGTCTTGCATTATGTTCTAAGTTTGGGGCTTAAGTAGGAAGTGATAATGTTCTGATACACATCTTTAAAGGACTACCCTTCTTAGAAAGGGTCTGCAAGTTTGGATTAGGAGCGATTTGGTGAAAGTGGAAATTGCTTGTCATACCCAGCTTGTATTTTAAAGCAGTTGATCAGTCTTGTTGATGTCCTAGATATATGGTGGAAGAAAATTAAAGGAATCAGTTTTTATCACAAAAAAAACTGACTGAGTGAGAATGCCACTTATAGAGATGAGAAAAACTGAGGCTTAAGGGGACAGGGAATCAAGAGTTCTGTTCTAGATGAGTTATAACTAGAGCTCAGGACTGAGAGAGATAAATATGGATGTCATTAGCATATACATGGTTTATTCAAAATAAAACTATGTGACTGAATGAGAAAATTTAGAAGGTAACTATAGATGGAATAGTGAAAAGAAAGACAAGCACTGCACCCTACAGAAATATAGCTTTAAACAACCAAAAAAGGAAAAGTGGAGGAAACAACAAAGGAGATTGGGAAAGCCATGGAGAGGAGGACAGGAAAGAAAACGAAGTGTCTTGTAATTCAAGGGAAGGATGAATTCATAAGAAGGGAAGAATTGATTCCTGATTTCCTTATTACAATAAGGCAGCAAGTTCAAATACAGCGAGGCTGAGAATCAAACACTGGGACTTGGCAAGATAGAGGTTCTTAATGACTGAAGAGGGAGGCTCCAGAAGGTTGGTGGGAAGGAGTCTGATTGGGATAGGCCCAGAAAGCATTTTGGATTTTTTTGGGAAAAATTTTCCTATAAAAGGGAGCAGAAGAATGGAGGACTGTAATGAAAGGGAAAAGATGCTTTAATTTGTTTAAGTCTGGAGACATTATAGCATCCTGGCATGCCAGAGTGCTTAGACCATATCCAGGAAAGAAGCATGATTTAGGAGAGATCCAAGGTAATCAATGGGGAAAAATTATCCCACTAGATGACGGGGGATGAGATAGATGGTGTATATCTAGGGGAGCTGTCTTCAGTAGAAACAGAAGCAGCACATCAATAGAAAGGCAGGTAGTTGAGAGTTGGTTTATTTTATTTTATTATTTTTAAGGGGGTAGTATATTTTTGGATTCCTTCTATCCTCTCAGTTAAGTCAGAAATGAGATTATGAAATGTGAGTGAAACCACTCCTAACAACTTTATAAAATTAATCAAGGAGGAAGGGAAGGAGAGAAATGAAAGTAAGCAGAGCTTGCAGCACACTCAGCATTAATCATTAGGCCAGCTTGCTCTCTGACATGCTTCCTCATAGGTATTTTGTGCCTATTATCCTAGAATCCTGTAGACCCTAGACAACAGTTCCCCTTAACTCTTCTATAGATAACAACGTGAACATTATGAAATGTTAAGTTTTTCATTTGAGATATTCTCTCAGGTCACACATACCAGTGAAACTACTGATGTCAACTGGTCTGAAGGACCCCATGAGAAGCTGAATCACCAAAGAATGCAGTCTCCATATCATGATGATTTCATCCCCCTTCCCCTGACCAATGACCCAATTTTCTAATGCCCCATAATACTCCAGCCCAAAACTCCTCAGGGAGATGCATTGAGGGTCCTTCCCATTTCCTGTCTTGGCTGCCTTGCAATCATTACAATTTTTCTCTGCTGCAAAACCTGCTGTCTCAGTGTATTGTTATGTTACTGAACATATAAGTTATGGAACCAGCTATTGTAGGCCGCAAACTTAAGTACTTTGAGTAGAGTTGGTGGTTGCTGAATGGTTCACAAGATTAAAGGTGTAAAACAGTAATCTCTGAAACTGTTTTTGCTAATTATATGAAGATAAATAAAGACATATTTACACTTTATAAATAAAGATTGTAATATAAGAAACAATAGGCACATGCACACATACCCTTTACTTATTAAAATTAATAAGTTAATTATTAATATTGATTCTTTAATTGTTAAAAATTATAAACAATATATAGTAACATTTATAAAATGTTGAATATGTTCATTACATTTACTTATTTTTAAATTAACATTACCTCTGTGTATCCTAAAACTTAAATTTAAGTATCATAGATACATGGTTTATTACAAACTCAACATATTTCAATGAACTCTAATTATTATTTTCTACTTAATTTTTATTATTTTGTTTTTGTTCTCAAGAAATTTTCTTTTTTCCTTTTTTTAACTGTTATTTAAGTTCGGGGTACATGTGCCGGTTTGTTATTTGGGTAAACTTGTGTCATTGGGGTTTGTTGTACAGATTATTTTATCACCCAGGTGTTAAACCTAGTACTCAGTTATTTTTCCTGATGTTCTCACACCTCCCAATCTCTACCATCCAGAAGGCCCCATTGTGTGTTGTTACTTCTATACAGGGTATGTGTGTGTGTGTGTGTGTTTGTGTGTACGTGAGTGTGTGTGTGGTGGAGGGGAGGGGTGGGTATCCTAATATCATTTTAGAATTCTATCATTACCACAGAGTTATCTTGGGCAGTGGGTGTCTGTGGTAATGATAGAATTCTAAAATGATATTAGGATACCCACCTCTCCCCTCCACCAGACACACACACACACACCCCCTATGTAATCCCATGCTTTTAAGTGAGAATGGGGACTATTAATATAATGAAATATTACTCCTATAATTGAGTTAGCCTGCAAGGCAAAGTTGAAGGGATTTTGCAGAAGTCTTTCAAATCTCCAATAAATTGACTTTAAGATAATCAAAATGGGATTATCCTGACAGGACTGATCTAATCTAGTGAGTTATTTAAAATAGGTCAGAGAGATTCGAAGTAGCAGAGACACTCCAGATTAGAGACATAGAGAGGAAAAAGGATTTGTTTAGAGCAGGAAATATGAGGACTTTGAGAAATGAGTAGACATATACGGTACTTTGCTGATAACACACCCTAATTTCCTGAGAGAATGCTTTAAGGAGAAACAATTAAATAAAATAGCCACACAAGGGATGGAAATTGTGAGTCCCTAAAAGAAACATAATACAACATTTGAGGACTGTGATAATGAATTTAAAATAAAAGCAATCAGTTTTGTTGAGTAATGGTTTTAAAGAATGTTTTACTGTTGGGGTGTGGTTATGGAGAAGGTAGGGATTTAGATAGATCTAGTGCTGGAGTTTCGCCAACAAGTCAGATGCAGGAGAAAGAGACAAGCAAACAGGGTATAAATGTAAGGGATTAATTACAAATGCTATGGAATCTAAACTGTGTATGATATAAACCAGAATTAAAGTTGATGAACAGTGGGAAAGAAATAGTGGAATCAATGAAATTAAGGTTTCAGTTAGTTCACCCCTCACTGCGACCATTTCCTCAGACTGTTGTTCACAAATTCTATAGATGCAAAAATGCAAAGATTAGTGTGTGAAAGTAAAATATGGACAGGTGACATTTGTGAATGAAAAAGGGTACTGAAATTTGGAAATTGCCTATTTTTGTAAGAACCAAACAATTCAGATTTGTCTAATTAGTTTGAAAAAATAAAATTGTTGGAATACAACATTTTACTTCAGTTAGAAGAAATATAAACTTCTACCCAAAGAAATATATAGAAATAAAAAATCGAGTCCTTTTTCTAAGGAGTTGTATATAGGTAAATATCTGTATCTATATCTCCATGTATCTCTGTCATATACATAGATATAGATAATCCTACTTGTTTAATGTATAAAATGTTATGGTATAATAGTCTAGTAATTTCTATTTTACATACATTAATTTATGTATTTTCATATAAAAGGTAGCTCATCACAAGTATCAAGAAAAAGTGGAGAAGAGTTAATTTACTGAAGTCATGATTACCATCAGACCTGCCTCCTCCCAAGCTGTTGCATATCTGGAAAGTATGTCAGTGGAGGTTCAGTTTACCGTATTTGTACCTGATGACACATTTCAGTTCACAGTATGGATTAAATATGGGTGGGGCTGTGTTTCTTTCATGCCTTTATTTCTAAATTAGTCATTTATTAAAACTTATTTTATGAAGATTTATCAGAGCTTAGAAATTGCTATTTCTATCTCACAGAATAGAAAAAATAAGTAAGATTCCAAGGTTAGAAGGTCTTTTTTGCCTACTGCATTGGGAGAACCAGTTTTCATCAACTCTCCAAATAAAAACCTTGTGATTTCAAAGCCCTTTTTTTTCTCATCTTTACAAGTTACAAAATCAAAGTACCTCAAATCATCTACCACAGGAATTGCATGACTGCTTTGATTTTAAAAATAAATGAAGAAATTCTTGAATAAAAGTGTACAGTAGACAATGCTTTTTTCTTTTTTTTTTTTTTAAGCCAGAGCTGTATGACAAGGTCATTTTCACCAAGTCAAAATGCACTAAAATTACTACTTTTGAAAGCCAGTTTGTAGCTGCAGATAATGGTCATCTCAACAAGGAAAGTGATGGACAGTGAGAGTTTCTTGAAAGCCATAGAACTTTTTTTAGGAAAAAGAACGTACATTCAATATTACGTGTCTAATTTCAGGAAAGCCCCAGGACCCAGCTGAAGTTCATCCATATTCCACAAGTTAAAACCCTGACAATGAAAACATGACTACTCTTCAGTTTGGGGTAGCTGAACTGTGAAGTAAATTAACTGCAAATATGACAATAAACAAGACCACCTATGGAATTGTTCATTATCTTTTGCATAATCTAAGAATCTCCAACATGCACATGAATGTTAAAAGTCCAATTGTGTCTAAAACCTATAATTAATTCACATAGGGATGTATAAATCCATCTGAGTGAAATGGCTTACCTTGGTTTCTTTTTATATATCTAATTTAAATGAGCTCAAGGGCTTAGTGATAAGTATAGATCTATTTTTTTGTACTTTTCAGAGACAAGTTCTTTTAAAACCAGATGAATTCTTCCCTCTTGCTATAATGTATTCACAAATGAAGGTTCATGAAATTCATAAATAGCTAAAATACTTCAAATATTGAGGCCTATCATTTTTTTCTCAAGATCTTTAACACATTCCTCTGTCTACTTTCTATTAATTAGATAATTAGGAATGCCTTTGAAAGTCCAGAACAGTTTTGTTTGTGTGTGTGTGCATGAGTGTATTAGTGTTAATAATTGCTTTGACTTCTCCACCCCTTGTGATGACTAATTTTATGTGTCAAATTAGCTGGGCCACAATGTGCCCAAATATTTGGTTAAACATCATTCTGGGGTATCTGTGGGGGTGTTTCTGGCTGAGATTAACATTTGAATCAGTAGACTGGGTGAAGCTGATTGTCCTCCACAATGGAAGGGGGACCTCATCCAATCGGTTAAAGGCCTGAATAGAAAAAAAAAAAAAAAAGGCAGAATAAGAGAGAATTTTGTCGCTGATTGACTGAGCTGAGACACTGTTCTCCTGCCTTACAGTGGAACTAACGCCACACAAACTCCTGGCCCCGAGGCCTTCAAACTCAGATGGGAACAGTACCATCAACTCTCCTAGGTCTCCAGGTTGTCGACTGAGGATCTTGGGACTTAGCCTCGATAACTGTGTGACCCAATCCTTTAAAATGTATTGATAATCCATGTCTTGATCTACCAATCTATCTATATTATTGGTTCTGTTTCTCTGAAGAGTCTTGACTGATACAGATTTGGGGAGTGGTTTTAGAAAAACGGGTTTTAAGGCTGAGGTTTTTGAATTGGCTTTGGGGTTTCATAAATTGATTAGATTTACAGACACTAGTGACCCTTTTTCTGTTAGTAGAGAGAGTATTGCTAGTTCATGGCATGATCTACCAATAGACATAGGCGAAATATCTTTATTGGATACTCCTTATCAAGGAACTGGGTGGTTGTGTATATAATTCTTGTAAAAATATTTATGGAAAACTAATAAATATAATAAGGTTGGCTGATTGTTCCTAATGTCAATGGACAAACTGGTGACAGACAAGGATGGGGCTAGGGATTTAAATTCCCAGCTAAGTCAGGCATGGTAGCTCATACCTGTAATCCCAACACTTTTGGAGGCAGAGGAGAGAGGACTCCTTGAGGGAGGGATTTCGTGACCAGCCTGGGCAACCTATTGAGACTCTGTCTCTACAAATAATAATAATAATAAATAGCTGAATATAGTGGTGCATGCATATAGTCCCAGCTACTTGAGAGGCTGAGGTGGGAAAATCACTTGGGTCAGAGAGTTTGAGGATGCTGTGAGCTAAGATTATGCCATTGAACTCCAGCCTGGGTGACAGGGTAAGATCCTGTCTCACATACATACATACATACATACATACATACATATATACATACATACATACATACATCCCATCCAGAGCACATCATAAATGACGTGAAAATTTATTTCTTAACTCAACCACTATTTATTTTTATTTTTGTGGGTACATAGTAAGTGTGTATGTTTATGGGGCATGTGAGATGTTTTGATACAGGCCTGCAATGTGAAATAAACACATCACATGGAGAATAGGTATTCATCCCTCAAGCATCTATTCTTTCTGTTACAAACAATCCAATTACACTCTTTAAGTTATTTTAAAATGTACAATTGAGTTATTACTGACTACAGTCACCCTATTGTGCTATCAAATAGTAGGTCTTATTCATTCTTTCTAATTTTTGTGCCCATTAACCATCCCCACTAGCCCCCCATTACCCTTCCCAGCCTCTGGTAACCATCCTTCTACTCTCTATGTCCATACGTTTATTTTTTTTGATTTTTACATCCCACAAATAACTGAGGACATCTGATGTCTATCTTTCTGTGCCTGGCTTTTTTCACTTGACATAATGATCTCCAGTTCCATCCATGCTGTTGCAAATGACTGGATCTCATTCTTTTTTGTGGCTGAATAGTACTCCATTGTGTATATGTACTACATTTTCTTTATCCATTCATCTATTGATGGTCATTTAGGTTCAAATTTTAGCTACTGTAAACAGTGCTGCAACAAACGTAGGAGTGCAGATATCTCTTTGATAAACTGATTTCCTTTCTTTTGGGTGTGTACCCAGCAGCAGGATTGCTGGATCATATGATAGCTCAGTTTTCAGTTTTTTTGAGGAACCTCCAAACTGTTCTCCATAGTGTCAACCACTATTTATTTATTGCATAAGTGTACCTGAAACAACTGATTTTATTCTTGTGTCTTAAGTGTTAGGAACGCTATCACATGCCACTTGACAACCATTCAATAGGATCAGACATTCTATAACTTATTTTTTATTATCCCTTTCCTGAACATTTTACTGGATCCGTTTGTTATTCCATTTGTATCTTATATGTCTGACCCCCTCAGCCACTAAACTATTGACACTTTTCCTATTTAGGTATTATTTTAATGCTTAAAACTGTTGACCTTCTTAGTCATTCATTTAACTAATATGCATTAGTGCCTGCTGTGGAATAGTTTACACTTTTAGGGTCTGGGGATAAAAAAGTTGGCAAAATTAACAATGCCTGTGCCCTCAGTTTACATTCTAGCAGAACTTACATTTTAACAAGCATAATTAACATTGACCTCTTTGATTTAGTTGTTTCTAACATATTTTAGGAAAAAAATTAGATTAGTTGAAGCCACATTCCCCCTATGCCCAACCCAACCAATCTTCAAATATTTATTTAGTCACAGTGGATCTCTAGACTGGGACTCAGGCCCTCACTTAGCCCTAAATATTTAGCACATACTACTGTTTATCACATGAAGCCTAAATAATTATCCTAAATTCTAAAGTTGGAAGTAACTGGATATAACTTAACTTGCTTTCCAAATTATTTTCCACTAATTATTTTTCCTACCTTGTGTTTTTACTCAATGTTACTAATTGTTCTTTGCTAGGTTTTTAAAATTATGCATCTTTATTACTTTTTAAATTTTTCATTAAAAAATTATATTCAGTGGTTACCTGTGCAGGTATGTTGCATGGGTATATTGTGTGATGCTGAGGTTTGAGCCAAGTTTATTTTCTCACACATTTCCCTGTGATTAGAATGTCTTTCCTTCCTAACTTTGGCTGTCAGTATTGTACCCATTTTTTAAGATTTAAATTGGCTATCGCTTCTTCCATGAATCATTTCATGTTCAGCAAAGCCAGAAAGAATGTCATTTTTAATGTCTGATATATCAGACATTAAATATATATATATATTTATATATATTTATATATATATATATATTATATATATATATATATAAATATATATATATTTATATATATATATATAATATATATATATATATATATATATATAGAGAGAGAGAGAGAGAGAGAGAGAGAGAGAGAGAGCATGGTAGGTCATACCTATAAACCCAGGCACATATATAATATATATATATGTATGTAAAAAGACGTGTGTGTGTATATATATATATATGCCTTTGTGTGTGTGTACAATTTTCTAAGTTATATGCCTCATCAACTTTCCAAGTTAAATCTGAGTGTTTACCGTATTTTTGGTAACAGTCATGTCTCTCCCATTAGAATATAATAGTCATTATTAATCATTGTTTCTCTTTCAGTACATCTCATATAGTCCTTGAAAAAAACACATACAATATAGATGTGATATTATAATAAAAAATATTAATTCATTGACTTGCCTCTTCCTCTCCTACCCCTCAAAGGATAATGGGCATCTAGAAGCATTGAAACATAATAGGAGAAACAATAAAATTGGGAATTCATAAATCAAAGTATTCTCCCTAAGATTGCCACTAATTAGCCTTATAACTTTGGACATACTTTTTAACATGCAGAATTAAGGAAGAAGATATCCTATTTAATAGGGAACACTCTGAAAAGAGGCACAGGTAATTACTACTGACAAGATATATATAATGAGGAGGTTTGGCAGATAGACTATAAGTGATAAGATTTCAGCCTTGACCTTACCACGGAAGTTACTAGTGTAACCTCAGCAATTTCACTGTTTTGACCCTACATGCACTTCAGTACAATGAAGATAATAACAAGATAGCATGAGGATTAAATCAGTTAATAAAAATAAGGCAAATGAAATAGTGCTTGGCTCAGATCACCCCAGCTATTATTATCCTTAAGACTTATTTATTCATTTTTACCCACAAAACTGAAAACATGTAGTTGATTTTAGACAATATTATTTATAAGGCTCCTGTACTTGAATGAATGATATAAAAATGAGATCAGGTTACTCCAAATATTTTATATTCAAGTTAGTCCTAATTGGTCTATGTAAAAGCCCTTCAGCTTTCATGTAGGTTCTTCAAATTGAGCGACATTCTGAAGCTTAGTTTTACTTGATTAATGAATGCTAGCTCATAGAGTCAAAAGTGAGCGACAATCTGAAGCTTACTTTTACTTGGTTAATGGATGCTAGCTCATAGAGTCAAAAGCTGCCTAGTTAAAGGCACAAACATGGCCCATATATATTACTATTTGTGGTAAAACCAAAATGATGCAGTAAGTTGGCTATTTATGCCAATTTCATTTATCAAATAGATTAGAATGAAGTTTGATAAGACAGGTATATGGCATTTTGCTCCTTAATAACTATAAAGAAGAATCAGTGATGGTAGTTTTATGATAAGCTCTTAAGACTTTGATACACATCTAGCTGATGCTTGGAAGAATATGGCCATTCCCATTAGTTCTAATATGAGATTGGAAACGAAACTTCGCAATGTTTTACCTGACATTTTTCATGTTAAATGTAAAAGAGAGGTAAGAAATAATATTGGTTCCTTGATGCAGACAATGCTTCAGGGGCTCTTTATATTTTTATAACTATATATTTCAAGATGTATTCTAAAGGTTTTATAACTGCTTTTTACTTCACAGGAGCTTGATGCTGGAAGGGACCCACAGAGGTCGTCACCCTGCCTTAAGGCAGAGTATACCTAAACCCTCCTAGAGGACGAAGATGAATTTAAGAACTCTCTCCACTCCACTGCAGGACCTCCTCACCCTACCCACCAAGCTCTGCAAGGTTAAGATACAAAGATAAATTTAAATGCGGAAAACAGTCCTCCCTAGAAAAGCTTGGTTTCAATATTTCACTGCCTGCTTTTAATCATCATCAGTAGATTCAGAGATTCGGTTCTTATTCTCCTTTTTTATTCATAGTTATCCAAATTGTTTAAATATTTGTACATTTGTGTTAGTTGGTATCTGAGCAGTGTTGTCCTCAAATTTTATCCCTTTGAGAAAAAAGGAAATTGTTGCTTAGCAATAAGGAAAGACAAAGGCTTACAAATACAAAGCATATTATAGTCAAGCATAAGAAGTCATACTAAATGATGATATCTAAAGGAATGCCTGATTGTGGCAACTCAATGAGAAAAGAACTGTTTCCTATTAGCTTTAACAGCAGGGTTTGTTATCATTCAAGTACACACTCTAATACATTTAGTGTTTTGTGCTACATTTAACAAGATTAAGTGAACACACACTGTTTCAACTCAAATCTTTATTGGAAATCAGAGGCAAGCCTCATTTCTTGCCAAAACATTCTCTTGTGGCTCATTCTTGGAGCAAATTCCATAGAAGTAAATCTGTTTACCCAGGCATACCATTGATCAGTTAAAGGATTTTCCCTTCAGGTAACTCTTTACTGAACTTTGAAAACATTACCTAAAAATTCTAAAAAATTGAAATGTCTGAAAGATGCTATTAAAGATTATAATTTGTAATAAAACATAAATGGCATTGTGAACACAGTAAACTATTAAAAGGAAATTTGAAGGATGAGCTGTCAAAGTTCTTACATGATTTCACTGCAATACTACAAATAATTAGATTCTGTGGACAAGTAGTAGATACTATATAGCATATCCAAAAATCAAATTATCTCATTGTCCCATATCTTAATTATTCTCTCTTGATTGAAAAAATTGAACTGCATGATGTCAGCTTCAAGGAACACTTTAAAACAGGTGCTTAGTTCTTAACTTTCAGAAAATCTTATTGAAAATGCTAACGTGCCATTCTGTTCCATACATCAAGTTCCCTTTTATAGTATAATGCATTTCTAGTTTCTTCCATTTCATATATTACAAGGTATTTCTCTTTGCATTTATATGGTGAGCAAAAAGCATGTGCATTTAGAATCTATATCAATACAATATAGATTTATATTTAATATTTTTATATTTTATTCTTCTAGCTCAAATTAACCAGACATTTGTATCTTGTTTTTTTTATTTTTCACATTTAAGAGTAACCAAATATGACCATATGAAGCGCGACATAAAAGTGCTTTTCTCTATTACTATTTGTCTCATAGGTAGCTTAAAAATCCACAGTGATTTGGGCATCACATTTTTATGGTTTTTGGCATTTTTATTTGATTATAGTTTTCTTTAAAAGACTAAAAACGTTTCTATCTTTTTATCAGTCATCAAGAGCCAAGGACATGATGACAAAGTCACGGTTATGCTTTCGTGGTAGGTAGAATAATTGTCCCCACGATGTCTAAGTACCAATCTCCTGACTTGTGAATATATTACCTTATGTGGCAAAGGATATTTTGCAGATGTAATTAAGAATACTGACCTTGAGATGGGGAGATTATCCTGGATTTCCCAAATAGGTTCAATCTAATTACACAAACCCCTAAAACTGGAGAACACTTTGTGGGTTTGGTTAGAAAAATATATATATAAAAAACAGAAGAATTAGAGAGATACAATATTAAAAGCACTTGACTTGCAATTGTTGGCTTTGAAGATGGAGGTAGGGGACATTGAGTCAACGAATGAGGCAGCCTCTTGGAACTGAGGAAAGAATAATAAAGATTCTGTCCTGTATTCTCCAGAAAGAAGAGCAACTCTGCCAGCACTTTGATCTTAAAACCCTTTACCCTTTTAGGAAAAAAAAAAAAAAAAGTGCAGTTCATTGTCAGCACTCATTTAATTTTACATAAACATGACTCTTTGAGGCTGAAGCAAATCTAATTTTCAATGTAAAATTAAAGTATAAAAACTGTTCTTGGAGTTACTTCTAAACAGAACATCAGAATCGTCTGAATTATTACAGTCGTCTATTTCGGAAAAATTAGATTCATCAAATGAATCTTTGGTCCACAACTGTATGAGAACAATGTTAACGTCAGGCACAGAAATGGTACATTTTCTAGGATTGGACGTTTTTGGCAACCAAGAATTACTACATTCTGTAAATGGAAATACCACTACTAAAACCAGAATGCTATAAATAAAATGCTGTCTTTTGTTTCCAAAGTCGATACACTGGGGTGATACAAAAATATTAATAAAAGTGAGATTTTCCTGGCAAAGTTATCTCAGGGTAAATGGACAGTAGCCATAAGTCCTGCCAGCAAGTACTCTCGGGGCAAAAGAATATAAGGTTTAACCCAGTGAGACCCATGTTAGACTTCTGACCTCCAGAACTGTGTATTAATTCATGTATAAGCCACTGAATTTGTGGTATTTTTTTTCTTGCAGCAATAGAAAACTAACACAAAATCTGAAAGTTTTGCATTTTCCCTTTAATTGTTAAAGATACTCCACCTCCTCCCCATGATAATCCACTTAACATGTTTTCTATAGACTTGATTTTCCCCCCTACATTCCAGACTTTGGAAGTTCTTATGAAACTGACTTCTATACATGATCATTTTTGTGAAGGTGACTGGAAAGTTAGAATATGATTTGTGGCTTCTTTTTTGCACAGTTATAAGATTTCTGCATTTATTTTGACACTAAATTCACTCTTTGATTTAGCTGTTGTTTTTACAACCTCCTTTTCCCCTTGTTCTTTTTTTTCCCAACCACTCATATTAGTGGTCTATATTTTATTAAATATTTTGAAGTTGCCATGAATCCTTCACAGGCTATAAATAAGTGCAAAGTTAAATACTTACGAATGGATACACCTGCAAGCAATATATGTAGATAGACAGGCACCCTGCTCTGCACTCCTATATTATACCCCACTCTGTCGGCAACATTTTAGACATTTTTCTTTCTTTATCACACTTCCAAGCTTTCACCAAGTCAAGAAAATCCAAAAGAAGTGAGAAGGAAGGGTTGTTTATCCATTTTTCAATCATTATCAGGTTTTTTTCCCCATTCATTTTTGTTACCAACAGCAATTTCTGAACACTGTTCATTTTAAGTCATTTTTTGTCAATAAAAATTGTTTAGACAGAAGCATGATTCTAAATGACAGGAGGGAGCTTTATCAGAATTCCAAAAACGCAGAAACAAGATTGAATTTTTTCTTACAGCACTGTCAGCTTCAGAGATTGAGAAGCTAGTATTTGAATGCTATGTAAGCCATCGGCCAGTATTATGCCAGTAATACCTTCCAAAAATGCTGCCAAGAGAGATTAAACCCAATGGATACACAAGAGCACTAAAACTCAGAACATTTAAATTTATTTTCAAGCTGTCTACGATGTCAGATGACGAAGTGTAAACTTGTTTGTTCCATTACAGTGATTTTTAAAAGTGAATTGTTTCAGCACCAAACAAAAAGTCAGATACCTATTTTAAGCTTTATGTTACAGATTTTTTTTGGTAAATAATATTGCCTTGTAGTAAAATAAACATTTGTAAGTGTAACACAAGTTTGTAATACTCGTGAAGTAATATTTCCTCTTCAGCATATGCAAAATTCATCTCTGGAATTTGTCATATGGTAAATGTATTTTTTGTTGTTCAAAAGAAAAAATTGTAAAGTGCTATTTAGACGTCCTTACAAAATGGGAATTGTGCATAGTTGCTCTGAAAAAGGAAATCTGAAGTCATGGGACCTGAGTTCTATTCTTGGCTCAGCTACTGACAAGATGTTAACTTTCCAAGTTAGAAAATATTTTGGATCACAGACCTGTTTTCTGAAAATAATAGAACAGTCGCGACTTCCTCATGGGCTGATTCCTCTAGGGTAATTGTGATACATTGAACATATTTGTGTCCCAGCCCATAACAACTTTCCCTTCATTGAAAAAAAATTATATGTTGAGTGGATTAAGGAATTACCAAAAGATCTTCATAAAGCATCTTGTGAAATTAACATATTATACAAAAGTAGCACCCAAGTTCTACCTACATAAATATCATCGTCAACCATTAAAGAGAATGGTAAAGCAAGAGAGGACATTGCATAGTGGCCTTGGATAAGTTACTGATCTGTTTTCCACCTAGGTTTCCGCATATGTCAAGAGGGCCCTCTATCAATACCTTGATGGGTGTATTAAAAGGCTCATTATTCCCTAAATTTCACAACCTCTTTGTGCTCAGGGAGCACAAAGCTGGATCAGATTCCCCTGCCCCTCTTGTGTGACCCGTCATGTGACAGCGTTCTGGCCAATGAGATGCAAGGGGGACTGAAGTGTATCCCAGAATCTTGCCCCACCCACTCCTTCTTGCTCTCTGCCCCTTCCTACCAACTGCAGGGGAACTCCAAGGAAGACCTCAAAAGCTAGTTCAGAGGTGGCAGAGCCACTGGCCCCATAAGGTCCTAAATAGCTGTGAGTAAAGCCTTCCTGTTACTGGCATTGCTGAAAATCATTGTGTGGTCAACAATCAAATAAGTACCTTCATATTGTTGAAACATATGCTTGGGTCAAGTTGGTACCATGGCTTAGTCTACCCTACTTATTTTTTTTATGAGGTTTAGAGACCATATAGGTGCTTCTCAAAAATAAATAGGTTTTATTGTACTCATTTTACTAGTTTTCTGCTGAATAAATTACCACAAACTTAGCAGCTTAAAATAAAAGATATTTATTATCTCACGGATTCCATGGGTCAGGAATCCAGACATGTCTTAGCTTGGTCCTTTCGTAAGGGGTCACAAGGCTGCACGCTAAGTGTCAGCTAGGGCTGGGGTCTCCTATGAAGCTTATGATCTTTTTCCAAGCTCAGGCCATTCCATACAGGTGAAAACCTCAAGGCTGCTTTTTTATTCAGCAGGAGAGGGATTCTCTGATCTCCAGATCTTCTTTTAAAGGGTTTTCCTGATAAGGTCAACCTATCCAAGATAACCTCTGATTAGTAACCTTAATACATCTGCAAAATCCCCTCCCTTTTGCCACAGAACATAACATAATCACAGGGGCGTTGGTCAGAAACACTCCTAAGTCCACTTACTCTCAAGATGAGAATACATGACAAGCAGGTGACTCGCTGAGGGTCATCACTGGGTGTGTCTGCCCCAGTTTTCTGTATTTATGGTGGATATCCCAGAGAAAAAAAGTATCTTCACTTGGGAATTTGAAATGAAGAAAAGAGAGTGCCATGAGAAATTCCTAGTGTCTTTTAGCAATTTAATTAAGTTACATCAGAAATATAAGGCTATGTAAACCAGCTCTGAAACAGTTGAAGTCTGAAAATTTTTGAAAGTTGCAACAACTTAAACTAAAACAGAAAAAGTACACAAATCCCATAAACTATGTACTATGAAATGACAAGCCTAAGAATAAAGGACAGTGAAATAAATGTCATTCATATTTTGTTTCATTTGTATTTTCTATTGTGATGGCTAACATTGAGTGTCAACTTGATTGGACTGAAGGATGCAAAGTATTGTTCCTGGGTGTCTCTGTGAGGGCGTGTTGTCAAAGGAGATTAACGTTGGAGTCAGTGACTGGGAAAGGCAGATCCACCCTGGATCTGGGTGGGCACCGCCTGATCAGCTGCCAGTGCAGCTAGACTAAAAGCAGACAGAAGAAGGTGGAAGGACCAGACTGGCTGAGTCTTCTGGCCTCTGTCTTTCTCCCATGCTGGGTGCTTCCTGCCTTCGAATATCAGACTCCAACTCGAAGTTCTTCAGCTTTTGGACTCTTGGACTTACACCAGTGACTTGCCAGAGGCTCTCGGGTCTTCAGCCACACACTGAAGGCTGCACTGTCGGCTTCCCTACTTTTGTGGTTTGGGACTCAGACTGGCTTCCTGGCTCCTCAGCTTGCAGACGGCCTGTTGTGGGACTTCACTTTGTGATGATGTGAGTCAATTCTCCCAGTAAACTTCATATATTCATCTATTCTATTAGTTCTGTCCCTCCAGAGACTAATAGACTAATACATTTATTAGTCTTTAGAGACTAATACATTTATTAGTCTTTAGAGACTAATACATTTATTAGTCTTTAGAGACTAATACATTTAGTATTATTTTTCTAGAGAAAATATATATTTGAGTGTGAAAGTAAAGGGTAAATTTGATTGTTTTTTTTTTCATAATCCTTTGAGTATCTTTTGGGAAGAACACAATCCAAACAAATGGAATCTTATCTAGAATTTGGTTGTATAATTTCCTTCTTATATTTTCTAAACTACTGGCCTTTCCAACATTAATTTTATACCCTGGGCTAGGAAGTTTAACTAGGTCATATTTTGCTGTTTTAGGGAGGTGCCTCTTTGTTAATTTATATAACTTAGTTTTATTTTACAAACACTGAAGAGGTTACCTTTACTATGTTCCCGGTATTATTTAAATATATTCGACAAATATAGAAAAATGAACTCATTTCCCAAATGGGGCTTTATGAGTCAAGACTGTTTGCAGCCCCACTTTATAGATGAGGGAACAGAGGCCAAGACAGTCCGAGCGTCACAGCCAGACCGTCTCCAGCATCCATGATTTGAAGCCATTCACTTTGCGCTTTCTTCCCGTGGTTCACTGGCTTCCGCTACTGTGTGTGACTTATCTCTGCTACTGCTCTTTTTCTAACCTTGTCTCTTCTTACTCACATATAAGAAAAAGAGCACAAAGTCATATTTTCTATAATTTCCAGGAAATCTTTTGTGGCTTCTCATTTTACATAAGAGAACTGACATTCATCTCACTAAATATTGGAAATGTAAATGTGTTACATGTTTTAGAAGAAGGCCTAAAGCCAGGGATCCGATTCCCCAAACACTATATACTAAAATTACTGCATAATAATAGAGAATCTGAGGTGTTTAGAAAACAGTTAGCATAGCAGGACTTAACTGCTACCTTCAGAAAGGCCTGCTTGCAAGGTTAGTCCTTGGTGGCATCTGGGAACTTGAGTTTTGTGAGTGTTCCTGTCATTCCCTAATTGATGAATGTGATTTATGGTGCCTAAGCCATTTGGACCAACATGTGTTTATGCTGAACATCTGCTTCCCCCCACCCCCCCCAAGAGTCTGGAATTTGGGCAGGTGTTAGGCAGAGGGTGCCTATATGACTAGGCCCAGTGAAAACCTTGGGCACTAAATCTCTTCAGTTTCTGCACATTGGGGTAAAGAGCTGCCCTGTAGCACGTCTCTCCTGTTGCCACAATTTGATCCTAGAAGAATGAAGCGCATTCTGTGTAACTCCAATGGGAAAGAACTTTCAAAATCTTGTCTTGGGGTTTTGCCCCATGTGCCTCTTCCCTGTGAGGATTTTGTTTTGTATCTTTTTGCTGCAATAAATCTTAGCCATGACTATGACGATACACTGAGTCCTGCAATTCTTCCTGGTGAGTCACTGAACTTTGGGCTCGTCTTGGGGATCCTCCACACAGAAGGCTATAGGAGTTTGCACAAGGATCAAAATTGTCATAATTGCTATTATTTCATTATTTTTAGCTTTGCTAGTAATATTTGGTTGTGTCACCGTGATTTAGTTTTCCTAATTTGAGTTACTCTAATCAATAAGAACATTTTATTTGATAGATGATTGTGAAATAAACAGTTAATCATTACAACTTAGAGAACTTTGTGCTTATAATCCACACATTGGGAATAATATGATCTTACTCCAATCATGCTTGGAAGAATGCTAAATGCTCACTTGTTTTTATATCAAAACTGTTATAAAATCAAAGAAAACGTATCAGTAGTCATCCTCTGTTTGTGTTGGAGTGTTTAGTAACACCAATAAAATCCCATCCGCTCTTCTTGTATTCTCTTCCAGACTGAACTCTCAGAAATCTCAGCTGCTGACAGGTCTCAGTTGATTCCTGCCCAAGGAACAAACCTTGCCAAAGGGAACTAACTACTCCGGCACCACCTACTGTGGTTCAGCCTCTTGCTCTGTGAGATCCTGCTTGACTCCTTTCCTTATGGGCATCGTCTCAGTTCACTCATCAATAACTTCTTGTGAGCAAACCTCAATCTCACATTATTTTTTCAAGAAACTTGACCTAAGGAACAGTCGTTAACATGTAAAGCATCCATTAAGTTTCTAAAGGAAACAGCCTATCTAGCCTGCCACAGTGCCTTTCTGATTATAAAACAAGTTATAAATTAAGGATTAATAAGCTGAGGTTTGATCTTCGTTTCATCAATTCCACTAGAATGAATGGAGACTATGCTGCTATGTAATTGCATATAGCAGGTGAAGTTTTCAATTTCAAGCAGTTATAATTCAAGCACTTATGTAAAAGGAACAGTGAAAACTACTTTTTAAATTTTAGCACAAAAGGTGTAACATACTATACAAATTAATTCTATCAGTCTTTATAAATGTAACAATTGTGGTCCAGAAAATTTCTATCAATTACTAAGATAAGTTTCTCATTTTAAAGATTGTGAATCTCTTCTTCTCAGGGTTATTTAATCACAAGTATTTTTGGAGTGCTTTTCATACATCCATCACTGAATGTGCTGGGGGCAATGAGGGAAACATTTAATATAGGATGTCTTCACAAAGAGCTTGAAATCAGAATGGGTTTAAAGATGTATATTCATCATTAATATTGAAAAATAGAGCTGTATTCAACAGTGTGATTTACTAATTGCCAGATACTTACTGTTGGTTGCTTAAATCTTTCTGCCTACAGAATGCTAATTTTTTGAGAACATGAATTGTTATTAATTCCCACCAACGACAATAATTCTCTTCCTATTGAATGATAGTTGATTTTTTCAGGTTCTTTTCTTATTAGGAATGGCTATGTGGCCTGCTTATGGTTAATAAGATGTAAGAAGATATCAGTGGGGGTTGGTAGTGCTACCTCTTTGTTAATCTTCCTTCCCTAAATACAGATATGATAATATGATATCTGGCATGGCATCAGTGATATGTGTGTGAGTGTGTGCATGCATGTATATACTAAGTTCTGTAAATTTACATAAATGATATAATATCTTAGGGACTATACAACTTCTTTCTCTTTTCACTCAACAATGTTTTTACATTTCTCAGTGTTTTTTATGGAGAAATATTTTCCTGTTAACTGAAAACTATGCCATCATATGAAATTATAGCAGCATAAACAAGAGCATTGTATTAATTGTTTTACCATTAAAAATAAAGCTGCAAAAATATCCCAAACTGATGTTGCAATAAATATCCAAATGCAACTCTTGCTCTCTTGGGTAAAAGTTTCTAGCATGGGATTTCTGGTGGATAATTTGCATATTTTTTTCTAGATACTGACAATTTACTCTGCAGAGCTTACAAGAAAAAGCATATATACCACCCGGTATACATGAAAATTCCCATCCCTCCACGTCCTTTTCAAAATTGATAAGATCCAACTTTTAATTTTTAATCTGGAGGGTGAAGATGGTAATTCGCTGTCTTAAATATATTCCCCAATGACTAGCAGTTGAAAACCTTCTCATATATTTTTATTAACTTTCTTTTAGTTTATGCTATTTTTATACTTCAGATCCATCAGGTGATTCAGCATAAGAGAAAACTTTCAACTAAAATATATCAAGATGATCTAGAGTTATAGGCATAAGATACGAAAATATCCTGGTGCTAGGATGGGAATCGAGATGTAACTCCCTGACAATTGATGCCAAGCAGAAGTGAATCAATATTCTAGAAAAACTCCAAGCATGTGAGGAATTGCCTCAGTCATCAAGATTACTGACTCTAGCGGCACATCTCCTAATGTTTTAGTTTGCTCTTCTCTGCTCTCATGAAAGAAGTATGTTTTTTGCACATAAACCCTTTCATTTACGTAACTTAGAAGAGTCACAATGCCTTAGTGGGGATGTTGAATCATTTTTCAAATGGGAATAAGAAGAGCTCTCTTTTCTAAACTTAGTTTAGTCCTAAGTGTAGAGTTACATACGGGAAAACAGCCATTGCGTTCTAAAGCACTATACGATAAAAGGCATTATCCTTATTAACTAGGGTTATTGGAGTTAAATTCTAGGAGATTGTATAGTGCATTTCAATTGGCCTCCAACTTTAAAGACACATTTGAATATAAAAAGTGAACATATTTATTTTGAGTATGACTACCAAAGCAAAATCCATCTTGCAATTCTTCTATATAAAATGAAAGTTTAATATCCTTAGAGTGCATGTCACCTCATTGACTACTGTACGGCAGCAAATTGTTTGCTTTTTACTTTACTGCTGTAACACTAGAGAATATTTTTCACATCACTCGAACGGAGGCTTTGGTCATCAATAGATCCAAGTGTGACCTACATCACCCTCGCCAAAGTCACAGAACTTGCAGTTATGGAAATCACAGTTCCAAACTTTAGTGAGAAAAATGTCCCCAGATCTTGAGTTTCTTTTTTTTTTTAAACGACAAACTCCTTTACTTTGTTCTGTGTTTATTCATAGAGTATAACCTCACAGCAAAGGATTTATCCATATCTGTAAATTCCCTAAAGTCCAGAAGACCAGTAGCTACCAAAAAAATGATTATTCACAAGTTACTGCTCTACACGCAAACTCAGGAGTCACAAGTATAATTCTCACTCCTCCTTTTATTGTGAAGAAAAGGATAAAAATGATTTCCAAGGAGCACCATACATCTACGTTTGAAGCATTAAATGAATGTTATTAAATGCTTTTAAAAAATACAGTATAATAGCAACTATTGAAAAAAGCAGCAGTTTATATTCTTTGACTAACCGTCAATGACTGAGGAAGTTTTTGCTGGGATTACCCAGCCAAAGGAGCCATATGTAAATTTCTAAGATGAATAAAAGTCTCTTCCAGAGAGTTCATATAAACACACACACACACACACACACACACACACACACACACACACTCATATCATATCTTTGGGGATAACCTATCCTTCAGGGAAAGAATGTGCCTGTTAATCAACTTTTTTTAGATACAGTGACTAGTTATTAAACATCTTATCTTTTCAGCTAGGCAAGATCATTTCCTAAAAGGTTTCCCCAAAGTAGCTTTCAAATCAGCAAACAGTTACTATAAATTAATATAATTCCATTGGTCTGAGAGGGAAGAATTATGTGCTCCTCCTCGAAAAACTAGAAACTGAGCCGCCCTTTGTTTAAGATCATTCACTTCATATCCTCTTTTTCGTAAGAGAAACTTGAAGAGCTCCTTGCTGTAAAGGCCACATTTTCTATGAAGCATAACTAATCAATTACAGGGCCCGTAACTGTGTGTAAATGGTGCTCATTTCAGTGTTGCTGCTTTACATGATCCTTAGAAGAACATTCTTCAGGTGGGGCGCAGTGGCTCACGCCTGTAATCCCAACAGTTTGGGAGGCCGAGATGGGCGGATCACGAGGTCAGGAGTTCAAGACCAGCTTGGCCAATGTAATGAAACCTCGTCTCTACTAAAAATGCAAAAATTAGCTGGGCATGGTGGTGGGAGCCTGTAGTCCCAGCTACTCGGAGGCTGAGGCAGGAGAATCGCTTGAACCCGGGAGGTGGAGCTTTCAGTGAGCAGAGATCACGCCACTGCACTCCAGCCTGGGTGACAGAGTGGGACTTCATCTCAACAACAAAAAAAAGTCTTCAAGAACATACAGTTCTTTAAAGTGATTATTTTACCTTATGTATTTTTCAAAGTATTCAGGCATTTTGCTTCATAGATATTTTGTAAAACAGGTTTCTTATTGACGTAATAAAGTAATTATGCCTATAAGAAGTCATAGCCTATAAGTGTTATAACCTATAAGAAGTTGTGTTATCACCTGTAAGTGTAGAATTCACTCTTTGATAAATGAGATAATTCACAGATTGGTTGTCTGTTGTTGATTGCAACTTACTATCTTGATAGTATATGTATATATATATATATATATATTTTTTTTCAAACCATATAGAGAAAGCATACAGTTTTTGGTTGTAAGATAATTAATATCCATTTGTTTTCTACATAAACGTGTCCAACTATATCACAGATATAAAATTGTTCAAAATATTTTATATTTTAGAAAATTATATAAGTTAGATAATAGTTATATTCTATCGTAGAGTCTATTTGCTTTCAGTGATGCCATTTGGTGACAAATTATAACAAAAAAATTTAGACTTATATTAAGAAACACTTATCCTACAAAATGAGCTATGATTATTAACATGGTAGCTCTCAAACAATGAAAAGGAACACAACTTTGTGAAAAGTTAGAGTGCAAATTTTCCAGCTTTTAGAAGTGGTCTCCCAAATCACCACTGGTGGAGTTGTATCTGGTATTGTGGTTGATGTAAATTGGTTAATCCAAAACTTCCCAAAGGCTTACAGACTGTCCCACGAGGAAATATGAAATCTTAGTAATGGATCATCTTTAAGGAAAAGCTTTGCTTCAGAAATTCCTGAGCATCTAAGAACTCTCATGATAACTAATAGTATTTGATGATAGAATTTGACAACAAAGTCTCCTATATCTTACCCTTAATAATACACCAAGCATTATCTGGAGGTAAATATGGAAAGGACATGTGTTTGGCCATCTCACAACAAGATATTAAGCAGAAACTCAGTCTCAAACAAATCTTGTAGTTTTTTCAAATTAATGAAATCATATTAATAGAAATTAGTATGCTTCAACCATTCCAGGTACTAAACTTAAACACATGTTATTTTATAACTGTAAATACAAGGCAGGTATTAATGCTTAATAATAATGAATATCCAATAGTAGATCTAAATTTAGGGATTATTTGCACATGATACTGTATTCCCTCAAAAGTAAGGAGAATGTAGTTTCTAATTCCATAGACTATAGGAATTGTACTTTTATTTCTATATTTCTCATATAAACTGGGTTTAATAGGAGTCATGAAGGCGATGCCTCAAATAAATATGTGGATAAATTTTAAATCTTTTCTTGCTATAAGGAACATGTTTTGAAGAAAAGCTCTTACACTAATTACAACGTCATGTTTCTTGACATTAATGCAGGTGGTTTTTTTAAACAAAGAAAAAATACATTCTTGTAAAGGTATACTTCATTAAGAAGTAATTGAATACTTTTCTTTCACTAAATAAGCTTTATGCTAACAGGTCCAACAGTGAACATATAAGCTTATACATTTCAGCATAAAATAAGGACTCCTAAGAAGCCATCCAAAATCAAAAGTGGAAAAAATAAAAGCAAAGTGGTCTCTATTGACACTCCTCTCAAATTAATATTTGTTTTAAAGGTAATTGCACTCTACACTTGAAAGCAAAGAGTTTGACCTGATTTACTCCTGCTTCCTTGTTACCAAATACTGACAATGCTATTTTTCCCCTTTAAAATTATTTTGATGCAGGCCGGGTGCAGTGGCTCATGCCTGTAATCCCAGCATTTTGGGAGGCTGAGGAGGGTGGATCACCTGAGATCAGAGGTCAGAGACATGCTGAAACCCTGTCTCTATTAGCTGGGTATGGTGGCATGCGCCTGTCATCCCAGCTATTTGGGAGGCTGAGACAGGAGAATTGCTTGAATCTAGGAAGCGGAGGTTGCCGTGAGCTGAGATCATGCCTGTGCACTCCAGCCTGGGTGACAAAGCAAGACCCCATCTCAAATAATAATAATAAATAAAAAATAAAATTATTTTGATGCTCTAAGACACTGTTATTTGTGATAAACCATTTAGTTTAATTGAATACCTAAGCTTATGAGGGAGAAAAATCAGAAATCTGTTGACGCAATGGAGTATGGGGCCCAGAAAGACATCACAATCTTAACTTTAAAATGTTTCTGTGTTTGCCTCTCAATAGAAGACATATGTGTGGCCAACAAACATTTGAAAAAAAAATGCTCAGCATCACTAATTATCAGAGAAACGCAAATCCAAACCACAATGAGATAATACTGCAGACCAGTCAGAATGGCTATTGTTAAAAAGTCAAAAAACAACAGATGCTGGTGAGGCTGCCAAGAAAAGGGAATGCTTATACACTGCTGGTGGGAATGTAAATTGGTCCAATCGCTGTGAAAACTAGTCTGAAGATTTCTCAAAGAACTTAAAACAGAGCTACCCTTTGACCCAGCAATCCCATGACTGGTATATACTCAAAGGAAAATAAATCACTCTACCAAAATGACACATGTGCTCATGTGTTCACTGTTGTGCTACCCATAATAGCAAGGACATGGAATCAACCTGGGTGCCCACCAATGGTAGATTGGATAAAGAAATTGTGGTACATACACACCATGGAATATTGCACAGCCATAAAAAAGAATGAAATCATGTCCTTCACAGCAACATGGATAGAGTTGGAGGCCATAATCCTAAACAAATTAATGTAGGAACAGAAAAGCAAATACCACATGTTCTCACTTACAGGTGATAGCTAAACACTGAACACACATGAATATAAACACAAGAATAACAGACACTGCAATCTGCTAGAAGGTGGAAGGAGGGGGTGAATGGGTTGAAAAAGGACCTATCAAGTATTATGCTCAGTACCTGGGTGATGGGATCCATACCCCCATCCTCATCATCACAGAATATTCCCATGTAACAAACCTGCATATGTACCCTCTGTATCTGAAAGTTGAAATATTTTTAAAAAATTAAAATAATGTTGCTATGTTTGGATTGGTAAATTTTATTACAAATAGTTACTTCAAAAATTCCTCTTCAGATCAGAAAAAAATATATGTAATATTAGACACTGGATTATATTTTTGAAACATTTTTCTAGATTAATTTGAGAAGAGTTCATTGTAACTTTATTGAATTACCATGAAGTATCTTATTACAATCTCATTGCATAGAAGTCCAATTGACACTTATAAACATTAATACTACTTATTAAAGGGCTCACAGAAATGGAGAAAAGAAAATGATGTCGAGAAAAAACATTTTTACATTGTCTCTGGTGCCTCATTGATATTATGTCAACTGGTGAGTGTAAAAATTTATGGTAAGTGTTCTGGTCACTAATTAATGGGTAGGATAAGCTTTGAGCTTGCCCTGATGTATTTATGTCAAGCAATCTCTCCATAACAATTGTTCCTAAAAGGAAAGTTTAGGACATATAAGGAGTATAGAGTACTAGATGGAGTCATAATGAGATAAAAAATCCTGGTGAAACTCAATTATCCATTGTAAATGACACTCTAGCTAAAAGATATAAAAATTTCTTGAAATCAGGAAATAATATGGCAGAAACTTTAATTAGACAGAAATAAGCTATTCAAAACCTGAAAAATATTAATTGGATTTCCTGGATATTTTCAAATTTTTTCATTAGGTAATTTTTTGTAATTCAAGAACAGTAACTTTTATATTTAAGCACTCTGATTCTCTTATTCATCTTTCTTGACATCAATACTGGTGTTTTTTTTAAACAAAAGAACTCATTATTTTTAAGATAAACTCTGAATCCTTGTTTTGCAACAGTGGGAACAAAAATACAATATACTAACTAGTGATGGGAGAGTCCAAAACATAGTTTAGGTTTGAGAAGCAGAGGAAACCAGCAAAATAAATAATTAATAAGCGAGTAATATTTCCATAAACCAGTTAACCAGTTTGTTATTTGCAGAAAATCAGCAAAAAAAAAATAAAAATCCCATGAAGTCGCTCAACTTATTGGTTAGAAAGAAGTAAGGAAAAATTGAACTTACATACAAGAAACTCGTTAATAGTAGAAAAATTTTAGTCTTGAACATAGCTTTGACTTCTACTTAACAATAGTTTATTCATGAAAATATTGTTCCTTCAATAATGACTAATAAAAACAGTTGAATAGAATATTTAAAATGACTGTTTTCAAAGGAGTAAAAAATAGGGAAAAATACACGGAAAATGCAAAATTCCCCACAGAAAAGATGTGCTGGGGAGCAGATAAATATTGTGACAATATATTTTCACCATGAATTAAAAATAGTATTTGCTTCAATTAAACAAGAATGCCAGGCAAGAGCTCAGGGAAGATATGGCAAACCAGTTGAGAGAGATTTAAAAAGTGAGCTGTGAAAGTTCCATAAAAAAAGAAAGAAAACATGAAAACAGGCCAGGCACGGTGGCTTATGCCTGTAATGCCAACACTTTGGGAGGCCGAGGCGGGTAGATCAGGAGGTCAGGAGATCGAGACCATCCTGGCTAACATGGTGAAACCCCGTCTCTACTAAAAATACAAAAAATTAGCTGGGCGTGGTGACAATCCAGGGTTGAAATCAATTTTTGTAGGTAAAGATTAATTTAGATCACAAAACATCAGACAAATTGAAGAAGGGTATTTTTATTGTTACAAATCACATTGCACAAATGAATATATATGTCCATCATGCTACAGCATCAGCAACCATAAAGCAGAGAGAACACATAGGGAGAAACAGATAAATACATTAGTCTTTTTATCTATGAAAAGGAAAAAGGAAAAAATAAGTAAGGACTTAGAAGACTTAAATAACATAACTAATAAACTTTGAATTATGTGTACCGAAGTCTGTATCTTGAAAGAGAACACAATGTGCTTTCTAGTATCCATGGATTATTTACAAAAATTGGTCATATTTTAGGTCACAAAGAAAAAAATCAGTAAATGCAAAAAATTCAAAAAATGCATCTTTCTATCACTCTGCAAATATCAATAACAACAAATAAAACCATCTGGAAATAAAAAATGAAATCTCTCTCCTTGAGTCATAGAAAAATCCTATTCATGACTGAAAAATATCAAGAAAAATAAAAATACAGAGAACCCAAAATATTTTTCTAGACACAATCCACAAATCACCTTCTGAGAATATGATCTTGTTTCACTTATTTACATTTGGTTAAATTTGAGGTCCAAGAGCCTAATAGCCACAGAGAAAATAAAGAAAGGAGCTGAATCAACATTCCTGTTTGACTGACTCTAAATTTTTTCTTTCCACGTTAGTCATCAATGCCTTTCAGAGCATCAGAGCCATTTTTTCTTCATCTATAAAATGAGGAAGTTGAGTCACAAAACAACAACTAGTGTTTTCGTGTGGCTTACAGTAGGGCATGCAGTGTTTTGCATGTAATTCATGCTTTCCATGCATTCATGTTTAACCTTCATGTCAATTGTATGGGGTAAATACTAGTATCATGACTAATTTAAAAGAAAATACATTGAGGAATAGAGAATTTAAATAATATCTTCACGTTACATAGCTACTAACTAAATAGTCAAGTAAAAATCTGAATTCAGAGAGTCTATTTGGCTGTAGACTTAGGCACATTTTAGAGATTGTCTGCCTCAAAGGTCCTCTCTAGCTCTGGAGTTCTGTTAAGACACATACCTCGGTATTCACGGCATGAATGTTTTAAATAATTAATCACAGAGTGAAGTATGGCTTTCAGTGAATGATAGGTGGATAAAAAGAATAACTATTCAGATGAGTTTTTCTCCAGGGTAAATAAAGAGTAAAATGCCAGCATCCAATCACACAAAACAACATACTCAATTGTTAATGAAACAAAAGAATTGTTTCAGTACTGTAGGCAGCACATGTCCCAAATAAGCTTTTTTAACCAACACAGATGGTGTAGGTTTGATCCAGAACTGTTACATAAACACTTAGCTTATAAACGAAATTGTCCAACCTCAGTGACAAATAGCTGTACATCTGCTTAATAATCATTCCTGTACCAATTTTAGGAGAGAGCACTGTAATTATTTTCCCTGATTACAAAGAATTTGGAAATGAATCACACAGATGCTTTGCTATGTACAGTTAGACAATTATTTTCCTCCCCTTCCTTACTACTCAATATTATTTCTTTATTATGTTGAACCTAAAAATTGAACTAGGAAAGGTAAATGTTAGCCAATATACCAAAGATAGTAATCTCCCAAATTGCTACTACTGGAAAAATAATTCTATCATATGGAGTCTATTCGATTGATTGTGAAATTGCTGTCCTCATTAAATGGTATGCATGACCTTAGTAGTATAACCACCATTTTCCTCTTTTAGAGACCCAATAATTTCATTGCCTCTCTTTCATCCTTGGAATACAAATCTTGTCTAATAATAAAATGTTCCATCTTATTCTTGGCCCATCTCATCTATTGCTGCTACGCTCCCTTCAATTAGACTCCTCAAAAAAATTTTAATTATTTATTATGTGGCTATCAATCTAGTAGATACTATAGGGGATAAAAATAAGACATAATATTGGACAGTAAGTATTTATATCGCAGGTGCGTATTGTTCTGTATTTGTAGAAGGAACTCATGCAACAATACCTTACACAGCTTAGGAGAATTGTTATAGAAGTTTTTCAGGGGTTCATATGAACAAGATAATTTGTTTGAGAGATTCAAAGAAGTGTAGAATCTGAGCTTTGTAAATTTTCTTCTGACATTGCTTTTAGAATTGCATTATTGAATAATAGATTCTTAGATGGCCAACAAATATATAAGGAGTACTTTCTATATGACTGATATGTGGCAAGGTCTTTAAGGCAGAGTTGTCCTTGTTATCTTGGAATCTTAGAGATGAAAGAGATATTAAACCACTCACTGATTAAGTATCTCAAATGAGAATTTAAAAGTAGATGAATGTCTGTATAAAAATACAGTACTGTAGCCCATATAGAAACCAATAGAAGTAACTGAGTTATGTTTATTAAAGAACAGTCATGTGCTTAATATCAGGATAAGCAGATTATATAGTAGAGTAAGTATTACTGAATTCTGCAAACATAAGTTTGAACCTTGCCCTACCACTCACAACCTGTGATCTGACAGCAATAAACATCAACATTAAAAGAAGAAAAACCTCCAGGTGTGGTGGCTCATGCCTGTAATCCCAGCACTTTGGGAGGCCGAGGTGGGCGGATCACCCGAGGTCAGGAGTTCAACATCAGCCTGGCCAACATGACAAAATTCTGTTTCTACTAAAAATACAAAAATTAGCCAGTCATGGTGATGCATGCCTGGACTCTCAGCTACTCTACTCAGGAGCCAGAAGCAGGAGAATGGCTTGAACCCGGGAGGCAGAGGTTGCGGTAAGCCGAGATCACGCCACCGCACTCCAGGCTGGGCAACAGAACAAGGCTCTGTCAAAAAGAAAGAAGACAGAAAGAAAGAATGAAAGAAAGAGGCAGAGAGATGAAGGAAGGAAGGGAAGGAAGGGAAGGAAGGGAAGGAAGTGGGGAGAGAGAGAGAGAGAAAGGAAAGCAAGAAAGGTAAGTCATGTGTGGTCAGTCTTTGAAAACTCCTGTTCTAATACTCTACGACTGATGAGACCTACTCAAGATTCTCAGAGTGTATGTGCGTAAAATAAAGTAGGTTCCTATTTTGAACGTCATTTTTTCCTATGATAATATGACATTTCACAAATGTTAAAAGTACAACTTCTTTATTTATTTTTATTCTATATTAAGTTCTAGGGTACATGTGCCCTAGAAGTATAATAAAAGGTACAACTGTTTGTAAGAAAGTTAACCCTAAGCTTGCCTCCGAATTCCTGAGAATATCAAATCAATAATTATATAAAACCATTAATATTTTATTGGACCACTAAATAATTATAATACGTTATTAATTAACGTAATTCTGACATGATACCTTCGGGTGAGTAAAAATTTAGGAATAGTCATAATCTTACTGGTATTCTGGCCATAAAGTCAAGAGTTTTTTGTTAACTAAGTGAGCTATGGTAAAAAAAAATTACGAAAGTTATTCACAGTGAACATAGTGTTCTATTGTTTTTGTTTGAATTGAACAGCAAACACACCATTATAAATAGTGCAAAACCAGTTCATTTCACCCATCGAAAATTGAGTTGGTGCATGAACCAACAGCAAATTCATCTATTACTTTAGAAAAGCAAAGTTATAAATGCCATTATTCATGAATAAAAACAACTTTCCTACTTTACATAAACAATTTAACACAGCTCATTTCATTCAGGTGTACATGATGAGAAACAATTTATATACAATATTTTTCTCTGTATCTGCTATGTCCTCATATTGCATTCATTTCCCAAGAGTAGTTGTTTAAAGAAAGCAACTGAAGAGCTTTACCTACAGCTAGATGATTTTCTATAAGAAAAACATTGCTAACGTAAAGTTTTGCCCTATATTATGAAAGAGCCAAGAGCCCTGATATTCTTCAACAGCACAGAAACCGGCACAGATTTTAGTTAAATGGTGCCCATTTTGTTAATACCATTACTGATGGCAGTACTAGAAGTGTTCATGATAATAGTAGCACTAATATTTGTACTTGACATCTCTTGAAGGAAATCATAAATTGCTAAGATTAGAAAAGATTCACATCTTTCAGAAACATATACAGTCTATATGTGGAAAAGTTAAGAGAAACAAGCAAAATAACTTCCCAGAAATGAATAAATGGAATATTTGCTTCTTTACTATATTCTTCTTGTGTGCCACATATCTGTCTGGGCCAAGTGTGATCCAATAATAACGGAGGTTCTGCCACAATCCTTGGTGTTTTTACTATGCTTCCTCATGTTAACACTTTTGAAGGGAAAGAATTTGGGAATCTCATTTCCATCATATGTTAATCAATCCTCCCTCATTTGGAAAAACAGTACATGACCTTTCCATACTAAGTATCAGAATAATATGAGGATAATTCTTTAGGGAGCTATTTTCAAAGTATGTATATGAATTTGGGTGTTAACAGATAACAGTTGGGCACATGGCTGCAAATTAATGATAAAGTTTGCTGAGCAGTGCTCCAAGTAGTATTTCATTTTGCCTACAGTTAAGACTGACCTTGTCTCTCTGTGTCGCTCTCTCAATTTGTGCCTGGTAGTCAGTAGAAAGTGAAGAATAATGTGGTCAGTTTTCTTACTCATCTATTTTTTTTTCTCTTTTCAAATTGGTGTCTTTTTTTAATTACACTTTAAGTTCTAGGGTACATGTGCACAACGTGCAGTTTGTTACATACGTATACATGTGCCGTGTTGGTGTGCTGCACCTGTTAACTCGTCACTTGCATTAGGTATATCTCCTAAAGCTATCCCTCCCCCACCCCACATCCCACTACAGGCCCAGGTGTGTGACGTTCCCCTTCCTGTATCTAGTTTTATAGAAAGCAAAATGTTGCTCTTTCTTGCTGCTTTTTTTCCAGGTGTCAAATAAACCTTCCCTGGCCAGAGAAGATGCCAGTTCTCTCTTTTCCTGTGAAAGTGATTTATCAAATACATTTATGAAACTTATAAAACACATACGATAGCTTTTGTTTAAAATTCATTTGTGTCTTTTATATTCGACATCAGTCTCACCCACTAGAATGTAAGCTTTGGAAGAGCAGGGAACACAGAATTTGATTATATTAAATTCCAAAACTTTGCACAGTATTTATATTGGTTAAATGATGACTATTATGAAACTATAAGAGGAAAACAAAATACATCAATTACAGAATCTAAAATTCTCCACATGAAGTAAGAACTGACGTGATATTGGAACAAAGTGCTTGGCCCTCAGAGGAGTTTACGTAAGCACAGAATATTAATCATTACTGATTGATTTTCATTACATACACAGAGACACTCTTGTTAAACTTGGTGTCATATAATTTCTGTTGGAAACAGTAACTATAAACAATCTGTTAATCACTGTATAGGTTTTATTTGAGTTGAGTTAAATAGATTCTATATATTCTCAAATAGATTAAGGTCAGACTTAAAAAAGGCCAATTTAATGAGTTCCTTCAGCTTCACTGTTTGTGAAAATAGCCACAATAATGGATGAGAAAATAGTGTGGCAATATTATCACGACAAATGAAGCGATGAACAAGCAGATATTTTCTAGAAAGCATTTCACTCTACATGAAATGTGTTGTGACATCACATCTTACCTGTGGAGCTTCTTTATACGGTTTAGGAATTCATTCCAACACCATTAGCACCTACCTATATTTCTACTCTAAAATAGAATTTTTTAAAAAGTGTTTTGGCTAATAGCCAATTATTATTAAACTTTATGATGAAGCTGTATCTGAAAGCAACATTTTAAAGTAATTCATTAGCTCATAATTTTTCATAATCTATTTCTTCAGTTTTTTGAATACTGGGATAAACTGCAGAGGCTTATAGAAGAAATCTACTAGCTAGAGTAATGTCTTGATGGCAAAAACTTAATATTGCAAGAAAAGCTTCTGCTTTTTAAGTTTTTACTCAAGTAAAAAAAAATATGCAGCTAAATTAAGGGTGAGGAAAGTGGCTGTGCTCACGTGTGCTCACACAAAGCTTGGTGGAAACTTCTGGCTGACAACAGTATAACACCTGCAAAAGTATTTTAAATAATTCAAGGATATTGCTCAAATGTTGGTAACATCAAATAAATTTAAGATAAAATGCCAACATATTATCTGTGAGTCCTTGACTCTGGTAACGGAAGGATTAATAGCTGAAAGACTGAAACACTGTAGAAACAGTGATGTTTAACATCTCCTACATAGCAAGACTTAAATTCTGTCACCAAAACTAGAGTAAATTTAGCAACTGAAAACATCTAGGTTCTCCTCCTGTCTCTAACCTTCTACATCTACACTAGCAAAATGTGGGCATTAATATCTCTGAAGTGCTTTGCTAATATTCAATGTAATTACATGCAGAAATGTTATAGCAGAGTGACTAGAACAGTTACATATGTTAATTTATTCTATGTCTGACTGAGGATTCCATTAAGGATATCCATAAGGAGAGGGGATGAAAAGAATACTTAATCGAAGCTCAAAAATAACAGCCAACATGCACGTAGTGCTTGCATTGCACCTGACACTTTTGTGGTATACATGTAATACAAGATCTACTCATTTAATCACAGACACTCTTTTGAGGCATTACATAATGGAATATAAGCACAGAGAGGTTGACAAACTTGTCCAAGATCATATACTAAATGAGGGGAAGAGTCAAGATTTTAACAAAAGCTGTCAGCTCTAGAGTCCATGCTAGACTACCTCTGTAAAATCTAGACTTGGTTCTAACAATACTGGTATGTTGAACTTTGGTTAAACCCAGCTAATAGTGTTTTAATTTAATTGGGAGAGACATACATGATCTTTAAAATGTCTGCATTAAACTTGGTGAGTTTCCAACAAACATGAAGGCATTTGGGATGGCACAATTTGAAATCTATGTGGCATAGCACATTTGAAATCCAGTGTCAGTGTCCTTGGGGGAACCTCAAAGAGATTGGCTGTCATCATCTGTGGCTGCTGAAATTTAGGTACAGAAAGATGTCCATATGGCTAAATTAAAAGAAAAAAGAGCAGAAGTGTTGAATTTCATTTTGCTACTTCTTATGGCTAATGCTCCAAAGAAACATTGAGAAAACAATTGATGTTTGTTTATTTAATTTTTTAAAAAAATTTCCTAGCAATGCTAGATATACTATTATTAATAATGTTCATGTGCATATCCACTTCGCTAAATACTTTACCTATGTGACTATACTTGTATCTCATAGTAATCATATGGAAGAATCTATTTTTAAATTAGTTTTACACACCAAGCAGCTTGGACTGAGATGAAAGCATGGATTTCCCAACTCACACAGCTAGTAAACAGTAAAGCCTGAATTTGAATCCAAATCTTTACTTACAGATCTATTTGAGGCACCTCCCATGGTGCTGAGGATGAAAATTTTCACATAATTAAAATGCTAGAAATTATTTAAAATCATAACTCATTGTATTACGCAAAGTGGATCTGATTGGATCATTTCTGCTGTTGTCACATTCATTTTTTGATTCGAATTGGTGCCTATGGTGATGCAAAAAAGGGGAATTTGTTAGAAGTAGAAATGCTGATGTTGGGGGTTTGGGGTTAAATAGACTAAAACTGCCCCACTAATATCAGCTCTGAGAAGGTATCTTAGTTCAAATTTAGTGTTCTTTTCCTGGATCTCACAGTGATTTATGCAAAGTTGAGTTCTGATCATAAGAACATCTGTTAAAGATCTTGTTTGCTGCTATTGCAGGGAATTTCTTTTTTTCAAATGGGACTGTTAAAAACTCTTGAACTATAAATCTGCTTATAAGAACTACTGGCTAATAAAAATAGTATGTACAGATAACATTTAAGATTTCTAATATTACTATTTGTAGTAGCCCATCATTGTACAGTAGAGAAATCCAATTATCAGCTTCTAGTATGATGCTGTTCATAACGCAGGGGCAGAGAGTGTTTCACATGTGGTCAGTGCACACGGGCCATCCAGATTTGCTAATCAGTTCAGGAAAAGCAGTTCCAAAGATGTACACTGATTTCTGCCAGAGGTATGCTGTGTCAGTGTACCAGTTCCACACAAGCATGCTTCACATTGAAAGAATAAGTTGTTTAAAATCCATTGAATGAAATCCCGGAACTATCATAAATTATAACCTCACTTAACAGAGAGTCATCTTAATTAGCCACACGAAAGAAATGCCCATTCAAGAGCAATCTCGCCTTCTGAGTGCCCAGGACAATTTGCATTTAGTATTAGGCTGGTGCAAAAGTAGTTGCACTTCTTATCATTAAAAGTAATACTTCAGTATCTGCAGTAGCACTAACAAATGATCAGTGTTTTGTAAAACCTGATACTGTCGGAGAAATTATTTTTCTGAGTTTTCAATAAACATGTCCTTTACTAATCCTAAACTAATTTGTGAGTTCTCAGGGTAATAAAGTGAAGAGTATGTGGGCTCCAAAGTCTGATGTATATGAATCTTAACTTCAGCTTGATCTCTTACTAGGTGGGTGATATTGGCAACATCACATAACCACTTTAATGTTCAATTTCTTCATCTTTAAAGATAATGATAATAATTATATCAGCGCCTTCTGTAAAGCACATGAAATAATGCATATAAATAAATAATGCATATAAATAATATTCTGACATTCTAGCAGCCATTAAAATATTAGTGGATGTTGATGTTATTATGAATAATGTTTTTTTATTAATATTACTCCTTTATTGAGAGGTTGCAGCTAATGATCTTAAGCTTGTGACTCTAGTCTTTCTTGGATAGAATCAATTTATTCCATTAGTGATACCCAAGAAATTAATTTCATGGAAAGCCATGAACACTTAAAGTTTAGATATTCACAAAGTACTTGGGCTCCAAGATAATTTCATCTGTGCTTTTGCTTGAATGTGTCTCCCAAAGTTCATGTGTTGGAAACTCAATTCCCAACGCGACTGTGATGAAAGGTGGGACTTTAAGAGGTGATTAGGTCATGAGGTATGTTGTTCCATTTGCTATTGCTATAAAGGAATACCTGAGACTAGATAATTTAAAAGGAAAGGAGCTTTATTTAGTTCATGATTCTTCAGGTTGTACCAGCATGGTACCAGCATCTCCTTGGCTCTGGTGACGCCTCGGGAAGCTTTTACTTATGGCAGAAGCCAAAGGGGGAGCAGGTGTGTCACACGGCAAGAGAGGGGGAAGAAAGAGAGGAAGAGGTGCCAGTCTTTTTCTAAACACAGCTCTCACATGAAATAATAGAGTGAGAGCTCACTCCTTACCACAGGGAGTGCACCAAGCCATTTGTGAAGGATCCACACTCAAGACCCAAACTCCTCCCACAAGGTCCCACCTCCAACATTGGGGGTTACATTTCAACATGAGGTTTTGGAAGGGAAAACATCCAATCTATACTATGAGGGTTCTCGCCTTATAAGTGGATTAAATCCTTTATTATGAGAGTGGGGCAGCTACCACAGGTAGGAAGGATGAGTTTGGTTCTCTTCATCACTAAAATGATGGAAAATACAATTTTAAACTTCAAGTACTCTGATATTCCTATGACTCAATCTTAACATATTAATTCCTTTTTAGTTCCACTGTATGACATAATTTTGCAGATGAGATATATGTAATGGGCTGTTACTCAGAGTCTGCTCACACATCTATTGCTAAAAGTCTCTCTGCAAAGTTTCCTGGGTCCTTTTAATGAAAGTGGTAAATGTACATGGATAAAGACCTCTGTCTTCAAGAAAATCTCAGTATAATCAGCTTGATATTTTTTCTCAGTTTAATTTTAAATTAATACTCAGATTTTTATAGTAATTGAACTTATCTACCATTATTTTAGAAATAATTGGGAGGCCCATGTTTAGAATTTAGCTGCTTTGGGCCTCTGTTAATCTTTCCTACAAACTTTTCCTCACATCCATTTTTTAGATATAATGAATAATAATTACACAAGTCTTTAATGATTAATGTTGTTTTCATATCAAGAATAAACAAAATTTTTTATTTCTCATCTTCTTATCTCTCATTCTTTAAGTCTATACATATAGCAACCTGGAAGACATATGGCACCGAATTTATTTGCAGAAATTACTCCACTAGTGATTAATAAAAGCTAATTGTGTCAACAGATTCATGCTGAACATATATTTACTCAATAGGAAATTTCCTCAATCAATCAATCACTGCCTATTGAAAATTTATTTTTAAAGTATTATATCATTTAGAAAAAGAACTCATTTACATTTTAGAATTTTCAGTGATATTTAATGATTTTGCCTGCTAAATCAAAAATAGAACCATATAAATACTGCTTTATGAAATTATAGCATTTTCATTATAAAATTAGAAAAACATAGATGTGCAAAAATTATAAAATCTCAATCACATATTTTTATTATATTTAAAAATCATTTGAGAATTATCTCTTTTGCTTCTGGGATAAGAATAATCTCAGTTGAATTTTTCTAAGTAAAGGAGGGATCTGACCCCCAAAACATTGTCTACAGTGAAGATTTCTTCTGAAAGACAAATTACACTCTTAATCATAGTAAATTTAAATTTTATATCCACAGTTTCACTATAATTCAACAGATATATTTACCTACAGACAGAAAACAACATGGTAGGTGCTTTCTCACCAAACTAAAAATAAACAGATGAGTAAGCCTAAAAACCCAAGGATAACTGATAATATTATTCAGTTATAGGAGGTTCTACCAGATAGAAAAAGAAGGTAGGAGTAGAAAAAATATGCCTAGGTTATTTCTATTTCAATATAAGAACATTATGTGCATTCTGAAATTTTGACAAGATGCCCATGATAATAATAGTACTATGTTTTGCCAAACTCCTAAATCAAATAGAAAAAAATCACTTTGGAGTTCAAGATATACAATAGTCAAAAAATTTTTTCCAGCCCAATCTATGAAAAAAAAGGACTCCTAAGAGATAGGAAAATATCTGGAAAAAAGAGGAAATGCAGTTATGTCTGTGGGGCTGTGATGAATATGGAAAGCAAAGGCAAAGAGAGCTAGAAACAATTCAGTTATGGTTGGATAGAAGCGGAGGCCACTGGTGGCTTATTAGTTCGAGTAAAGTTGAAGAGTGGGATGAGGTTGGGTGGGGTTGGGAGTGTACTCTTCCAAAATGACTCAGGATGTAGATGTGTTCATTGTGGCTAATTATCTGTGCCCGTTCTGAGAAGTATGCAGATTTAGACATCTTAGGAAGCTCAATATTCAGTGAGGACCTTCTATTTTTAACAGATCATTTATACATTATTTGATTTGATTAAAGAGAGAGAGAGTTGCTGCCCTCATGCAGCTTTGTAGCTTGTATCCAGCTGGGGAAGGCTCATCTCCCTGCCCTTTTGGGTGGAGGCAGGAAAGATAACAGCAGAGTAGAGTCTCATGGAGGGTCTCTTCAGGACAGCTGTATTTTGAATCATAATGACAGAAGATGACTCAAATCTCCTGTGTTATGAAAACTACTACACAGTTTCAAAAGGGGCTTTTCCTGTGTAATCGTAATGGGCAGAAATAGAAAGCCCACAGATGGAGAAAATTCTGGCTCTGGCTGTCATGAAAACAAGAGTCTCCAGGAGTGTGAGACAATGCCAGGCATCTTCATTTCCTAGGGCTGCCCTCACAAAGTACCACATCCAGGTGGCTTAATATGGGAGAAATTTATTCTCCCATATTTCTGGAGGCCAGAAGCTCAATATCATTGTATCAACAAGGCAATGTTCCAGAGAGAGTCTGAGTAGAAAGAATCCTCCCTTACTCTTCCTAACTTCTGCTGGTAGCCATCAATGCTTGGTGTTTCTTAGCTGGCAGCTGCATCACTCTAATTTCTGCCTCTGTTCTCACATGGTGTCCCCCTGTGTGTCCTGTGTCTTAACATGGTCCTCTGCCACCTGTCATGTTCTTCCTATGAATATAACGACACCAGTCATATTGGAATAAGGGTCCCTCCTACTCCAGCATGATCTCATCTGAACTAATTCCATCCGCAAGACCATCTTTCCAAATACGGTAACATTTTAAGGTATTGGGGGTCAGGACTTCAACATATCACTTTGGAAGACAAAATAAAACCATTAACACTAGGCAAGCCAAAATTTTGAAAAAATCAACAGTCTCCTTCTTTAGTTATAGTTTTCAGAGGTAGAGGAACTAGATTAAGATTGAAAAGAGAAAAAAATAAAGTTTTAATGTTTGCTAAAGTAGGGAAGATTGAAGCATAGTATTTTTATGATTAAGAGAACTTTCAAAGTAACAAAGATACCAGTTTTCCAAACTAATTAATTGAACTTTTATTTCATTAAATAAATTAAATTTACTCTTCATTTATTAATAAATTTTTAATTTGTCTTAAGCATGTTACATTTTATTAGTACTATAAATGCCTTTTCCAACTATATTTTCAAAGTTTTTCTTTACCCTAATCCCACACTACATAGGGATGTAAAAAGGGCTTTAGACTTTCAAGATTCCATAGGACTTAAATAGATAACCAATAACATTTATTTTATAAATGTTTTAACCTTTAACTCTAAAACATCAGTGCCGTTATTTTCCATCTTATATTTAAACTTTCAAATCCATTTTCATACACAGAATTTGCTATTCAAGTTTCATGTCAGGTCAACAAATATGTGCTAAACAATAATTAGGCCTCATGTGATTATTAAGAATATGGATTATAAAGCCAGAATGCATGGCTTCCTACCCTCCCTCACTGTTTCCTAGCTTGCTAATAGTGGTCATGTTACTTAACTTTCTATGCCTCCATTTTCTCATTACTAACAAGGATATAATAATAGGACTTACCTGGTAGGGTTATTCAGAGAATTAAATAGATTAATATACTTAAAACCTTAAGAGGGTTTGCCATCATGCCTACTATGATGAAAGTGTTGTGTATGTATATAAGCTATTATTATCAACCTATAAACTGATACTGAAATACAACACCATACATATCTTTAGGAAGACTTCCCATATATCTAGTTTAAGACAGGTGGAATGGGAAGCTTTTATATATATATTCATTCATATATATATATATACACACATACATATATATATATATATATATATATATAACAATACTACTTAGTCATAAAAAAACAAAATCATTGTTTTTCAGCAACCTGGATGGAACTGGAGGCTATCATCTTAAGTGAAATAACTCAGAAACAGAAAGTGAAATACCACTTATTCCCATGAGTAAGTGGGAACTAAACAAAAGGCACACATAGACATATAGAGTAGAATAATAGACACTGTAGACTTCAAAAAATTGAAGGGTGGGAGAGGGATGAGGGATGAAAAATTGTCTACTGGGTACACTGTTTACTATTAAGGTGACTGGTACAATAAAAGCTCAAACTTCACCACTTCGCAATATATCCATGTGACAACACTGTATGTGTACCCTCTAAATCCATAAAAATAAAAAAATTCTGAAAAAATAAGTTACTGCACTCTCAATAGAAACATGGGAAGAGCACCAGAATAAAGAGCCAGTGGAAAAAGAAATGAAAAACACAGAAAGTAGGAGGCATAGTCAACACATTCTTAGTAAATGATTACATGTGGAGTTAAGGAGGAAAAAGTGATGACTCCAAGGTGTCTGCAGAAGAAGTTCCTTAGGGTGATGCCTGCTTTACCATGCATATTTTATCTCACAAGTCACATATGGTATTATTAGTAGTAGTGGTACCTGACATCTTGTGTTTCTCTGCCCTTCTAAGTCTTCAAACCCATACTGCCATGAATTTAATTCTTTACTTTTTTAAAAAGGTATTATGGCCTCTAATTTTGCTCCTACCAATCAGTCATAGTTTTGTCTGCAAGTCAAAAGAAGCATTATAATGTAACTATGAAAAAAGCATTTTCATCTGGGAAAATGTAATTACAAAACTCATTTATGAAACACTATCCATACGATAGTTTATTATATTATTCACTCTATTGTGCTTGTGAGTGTGACTATGAGTAGTATCAGAGAAACTTCTAGCAATAATTTCAATATTGTAGGTTATTTAAAAACCAGTACCACCACTATGAATGATTTTAGAGAACATTTTCTTCACATTGGATATTACTTACAAAAAAAGATACAGGAAGCACTTGAAAAACTTAGCATATACACGTAGTAAAAATTATTATCATATTACCTTATATAACTAAAATCAATACATTAACGGTAATTTAATAAAATTACATTTTAATTTAATAATTGATAAATTAATAACCAAAATCAATAAAATAGATATCTGTATGTAACCTCATTAGACTTCTATCCTATTTTAAAATCAAACTAATACTTAATCTAAAAATATAAATAAAAACAAAACTCTAACTCTCTAAGTTAAATTCTATCAACAGAATTTGGTAATACATAGTAATTTATCTTCAATGAATTACTTATAAAAAACTATTTGTAATTATACTTATTTTTGAATATAATAATGTCAGATATTATTCTCACATCTTCATTAACTATGAAGAATTGAGGAAAATTTGGGCTACTTTTAGAACTTACATCCCACTTTTAATGGGAAAAGTATCCATAGTATAGATATAATTCAAAACAAAGATGCATAAAAAATTTGACAAAATCTTTATAGAATAAATTCTAGGACCTAAAAACAAAAAATAGTTGATATGAATATAAGAGTCACAGTGATGATATTCAATGTAATTTATTGGTGAGATTTGTTGATATGAACTTAAGAGTTACAGTGATGATATTCAATGTGATTTATTGGTGAGATTTGTTGATATGAATATAAGAGTTACAGTGATGATATTCAATGTAATTTATTGGCGAGATTTGAATTCCAACTTTTCTATGCCATGAAATTAGAAATGATACTAAATAAGAACAACTAAACCAATCTTTCATTAAAAACTTTCAGAATTTATAAGATGACCAAAAAGTTTAAAAATCACTAAAAATCTCAATGTCAAACTGTCAGATCCTAAACTCATATAGAGGAAGATGATTAGCACAGCAGTTCCAAACACAACCCAGTAGATGGCAGTAGGCTGTTACAAAGTCAGAAAGATTGAGAAATAAATTATACATTGCTAGTATTACACACGTAGATAGAGCATCTAATAAAAAGAGTATGCTATTCTTTCTAATATGATACAGGTACCACACCCTAAAATGCATTATAATTTATCCTGATTTTGTGGTAGTGACCTATACATTTCTGAACAGTACAAACAGCTAATATGCCTTCACATAAAATGGCAACAATTACTCATAACTCAATCTCAGTAAAATTCAATTATAATTAAGAAATTTAGAGTTGGTTTAATATGAGTAAAACAAATATTAACTTTGAGTTTCTAATTCATTCATGTGGGAAAAATAAGAAAAATATAAAGAGGAAACATTTTGGAACAGAAACTGTTAGTGACCAGGTATCATAAAATAGGGATTTCAGATGTGATTTATGTACCTCAACTGTGTAATTTTGAGCATAATTGTGTAATTGTGTCATTGAACATGTCTGTACCTTAATTTCTTTATTTCCACAATAGTAATCACAAGCCTTTTCCAACACAACTCAAACTCTATACATAAAATAAAATAGTGTATGCAAAGGAAGGGAAAAATACTATGCAAATGTAACATTATTTTCAGCAACATGAAGTTAAAAAAAGGAGTTTTAAAAAGAGAATTTGTCCAAAGGCATCATGATTCAGAAAATAAACTGCTGAGGAGAAAAGTCAATGGATTTGGTGCTCTGAGAGTTGTTCTAGAGCATATCTTGAATAACATGCTAAATATATTTTGACCTGGATGAAGTTCGCCTTCCCATTGGCCCTATGGTATGGTCTAGAGGTGACACACACAGGCTCCAAAGTTTGGACACCCAGGCTTATAATTAACTTTCCATTCACTTTACTATGTGACCTTGAGTAAATAACCTAAGTCTCTGTGCCTTAGCTTGTTCATATCTGTGATGGAGTAGTAACAATAACTACCTCAACTTGAACAAATACCTGCCAGTTTCTTCCTCTAAAATGGAGGTAACATCTTGTCATTGTATTGTGAGCTTCAAATGAGAATGTTTATGAAAGCTATACAAATGTAATGCAGAAAGCTTTCCACTGACTAATACTTCAGCTTTATTTTTTACTAATTCCATTACCTATTTTGTATTACAATGATGAATATATACAGAGATATATCTACACCCACATGAAGAGGTTATCTTACTGGATGATTTTCAGATACCACACTCAAGGATTGCTTTCAAATAGCATCAAGAGTACCCCTTGTGTTAGCAAACAAGGGAAGAATTATGCATGCAGCCTAGCAAGCCCCTGAACATTTTCCCTATTCATCAGCCAGAAAAGGGCTGTGGTATTACTCTTCCATTATAAATAAATCAAATATCATTACAAATAATTAATAACTGTGTTATTGTCCTAATATCCTTTTTCCAAAATGTAAATGCTCTTCTGTTTTCCCCAATTGCTTAAGGAATTGTTTGGCTCACCTTGCCTTCTCTCATTCAATTCATAATTTGAAAATGGGTTTTCACGTTTAAAGAATTATTTGAGGCCATGGAAGAGAGTACATTTATCTGGTCTCTGAAGGTACATAGTCCATGGCTCAAAACCCTTCAACAACCCAATAAAACCATGAGTGTCATGAAAACAGTGGGAAAAAGGAGGGCAGCCAAGACGGCTGAATAGGAACAGCTCCGGTCTACAGCTCCCAGTGTGAGCGATGCAGAAGACGGGTGATTTCTGCATTTCCATCTAAGGTACCGGGTTCATCTCACTAGGGAGTGTCGGACAGTGGGCGCAGGACAGTGGGTGCAGCACATCGTGCATGAGCTGAAGCAGGGCGAGTCATCGCCTCACTCAGGAAGCACAAGGGGTCAGAGAGTTACCTTTCCTAGTCAAAGAAAGGGGTGACAGATGGCACCTGGAAAATCGGGTCACTCCCACCCTAATACTGTGCTTTTCCAACGGGCTTGAAAAACAGCGCACCAGGAGATTATATCCTGCACCTGGCTCAGAGGGTCCTACGCCCACGGAGTCTCACCGATTGCTAGCACAGCAGTATGAGATCAAACTGCAAGGTGGCAGCGAGGCTGGGGGAGGGGCGCCCGCCATTGCCCAGGCTCGCTTAGGTAAACAAAGCAACCTGGAAGCTCGAACTGGGTGGGGCCCACCACAGCTCAAGGAGGCCTGCCTGCCTCTGTAGGCTCCACCTCTGGGGGCAGGGCACAGACAAACAAAAAGACAGTAGTAACCTCTGCCGACTTAAACATCCCTGTCTGACAGCTTTGAAGAGAGCATTGGTTCTCCCAGCACACAGCTGGATATCTTAGAACGGGCAGACTCCCTCCTCAAGTGGGTCCCTGACCCCTGATCTCCGAGCAGCCTAACTGGGAGACACCCCCCAGTAGGGGCAGACTGACACCTCACACGGCCGGGTACTCCTCTGAGACAAAACTTCCAGAGAAATGATCAGACAGCAGCATTCGCGGTTCACAAAAATCCGCTGTTCTGTAGCCACCACTGCTGTTACCCAGGCAAACAGGGTCTGGAGTTGACCTCTAGCAAACTCCAACAGATCTGCAGCTGAGGGTCCTGTCTGGTAGAAGGAAAACTAACAAACAGAAAGGACATCCACACCAAAAACCGATCTGTACATCACCATCATCAAAGACCAAAAGCAGACAAAACCACAAAGATGGGGAAAAAACACAGCAGAAAAACCGGAAACTCTAAAAAGCAGAGCACCTCTCCTCCTCCAAAGGAACACAGTTCCTCAACAGCAACAGAACAAAGCTGGACGGAGAATGACTTTGACGAGTTGAGAGAAGAAGGCTTCAGATGATCAAACTACTCCGAGCTATGGGAGGAAATTCAAACCAACAGCAAAGAAGTTGAAAACTTTGAAAAAAATTTAGATGAATGTATAACTAGAATAACCAATACAGAGAAGTGCTTAAAGGAGCTGAAGGAGCTGAAAGCCAAGGCTCGAGAACTACGTGAAGAATGCAGAAGCCTCAGGAGCCAATGCGATCAACTGGAAGAAAGGGTATCAGCCCTGGAAGAGAAAATGAATGAAATGAAGTGAGAAGGGAAGTTTAGAGAAAAAAGAATAAAAAGAAATGAACAAAGCCTCCAAGAAATATGGGACTATGTGAAAAGACAAAATCTACGTCTGATTGGTGTACCTGAAAGTGACGGGGAGAATGGAACCAAGATGGAAAACACTCTGCAGCATATTATCCAGGAGAACTTCCCCAATCTAGCAAGGCAGACCAACATTCAGATTCAGGAAATACAGAGAACACCACAAAGATACCCCTCGAGAAGAGCAACTCCAAGACACATAATTGTCAGATTCACCAAAGTTGAAATGAAAGAAAAAATGTTAAGGGCAGCCAGAGAGAAAGGTTGGGTTACCTACAAAGGGAAGCCCATCAGACTAACAGCGGATCTCTCGGCAAAAACTCTACAAGCCAGAAGAGGGTGGGGGCCAATATTCAACATTCTTAAAGAAAAGAATTTTCAACCCAGAATTTCATATCCAGCCAAACTAAGCTTCATAAGTGAAGGACAAATAAAATACTTTACAGACATGCAAATGCTGAGAGATTTTCTCACCACCAGGCCTGCCTTACAAGAGCTCCTGAAGGAAGCACTAAACATGGAAAGGAACAACCGGTACCAGCCACTGCAAAATCATGCCAAATTGTAAAGACCACTGAGGCTAGTAAGAAACTGCATCAACTAATGAGCAAAATAACCAGCTAACATCATAATGACAGGATCAAATTCACACATAACAATATTAACTTTAAATGTAAATGGACTAAATGCTCCAATTAAAAGACACAGACTGGCCAATTGGATAAAGAGTCAAGACCCATCAGTGTGCTGTATTCAGGAAACCCATCTCACGTGCAGAGACACACATAGGCTCAAAATAAAGGGATAGAGGAAGATCTACCAAGCAAATGGAAAACGAAAAAAGGCAGGGGTTGCAATTCTAGTCTCTGATAAAACAGACTTTAAACAAACAAAGATCAAAAGAGACAAAGAAGACCATTACATAATGATAAAGGGATCAATTCAACAAGAAGAGCTAACTATCCTAAATATATATGCACCCAATACAGGAGCACCCAGATTCATAAAGCAAGTCCTGAGTGACCTACAAAGAGACTTAGACTCCCACACATTAATAATGGGAGACTTTAACACCCCACTGTCAACATTAGACAGATAAATGAGACAGAAAGTTAACAAGGATACCCAGGAATTGAACTCAGCTCTGCAACAAGCAGACCTAATAGACATCTACAGAAATCTCCACCTCATATCAACAGAATATACATTTTTTTCAGCACCACACCACACCTACTCCAAAATTGACCACATAGTTGGAAGTAAAGCTCTCCTCATCAAATGTAAAAGAACAGAAATTATAACAAACTGTCTCTCAGACCACAGTGCAATCAAACTAGAACTCAGGATTAAGAAACTCACTCAAAACCACTCAACTACATGGAAACTGAACAACCTGCTCCTGAATGACTACTGGGTACATAACGAAATGAAGGCAGAAATAAAGATGTTCTTTGAAACCAACGAGAACAAAGACACAACATACCAGAATCTCTGGGACACATTCAAAGCAGTGTGGAGAGGGAAATTTATAGCACTAAATGCCCACAAGAGAAAGCAGGAAAGATCCAAAATTCACACCCTAACATCACAATTAACAGAACTAGAAAAGCAAGAGAAAACACATTCAAAAGCTAGCAGAAGGCAAGAAATAACCAAAATCAGAGCAGAACTGAAGGAAATAGAGACACAAAAAACCATTCAAAAAATTAATGAATCCAGGAGCTGGTTTTTTGAAAGGATCAACAAAATTGATAGACCGCTAGCAAGACTAACAAAGAAGAAAAGAGAGAAGAATCAAATAGATGCAATGAAAAATGATAAAGGGGATATCACCACCGATCCCACAGAAATACAAACTACCATCAGAGAATACTACAAACACCTCTACCCAAATAAACTAGAAAATCTAGAAGAAATGGATAAATTCCTCGACACATACACTCTCCCAAGACTAAACCAGGAAGAAGTTGAATCTCTGAATAGACCAATAACAGGCTCTGAAATTGTGGCAATAATCAATAGCTTATCAACCAAAAAGAGGCCAGGACCAGATGGATTCACAGCCAAATTCTACCAGAGGTACAAGGAGGAACTGGTACCATTCCTTCTGAAACTATTCCAATCAATAGAAAAAGAGGGAATCCTCCCTAACTCATTTTATGAGGCCAGCATCATCCTGATACCAAAGCCTGGCAGAGGCACAACCAAAAAAGAGAATTTTAGACCAATATCCTTGATGAACATTGATGCAAAAATCCTCAATAAAATACTGGCAAACAGAATCCAGCAGCACATCAAAAAGCTTATCCACCATGATGAAGTGGGCTTCATCCCTGGGATGCAAGGCTGGTTCAATATACGCAAATCAATAAATGTAATCCAGCATATAAACAGAACCAAAGACAAAAACCACATGATTATCTCAATAGATGCAGAAAAGGCCTTTGACAAAATTCAACAACCCTTCATGCTAAAAACTCTCAATAAATTAGGTATTGATGGGACGTATCTCAAAATAATAAGAGCTATCTATGACAAACCCACAGCCAATATCATACTGAATAGGCAAAAACTGGAAGCATTCCCTTTGAAAACTGGCACAAGACAGGGATGCCCTCTCTCACCACTCTTATTCAACATAGTGTTGGAAGTTCTGGCCAGGGCAATTAGGCAGGAGAAGGAAATCAAGGGTATTCAATTAGGAAAAGAGGAAGTCAAATTGTCCCTGTTTGCAGATGACATGATTGTATATCTAGAAAACCCCACTGTCTCAGCCGAAAATCTCCTTAAGCTGATAAGCAACTTCAGCAAAGTCTCAGGATACAAAATCAATGTACAAAAATCAAAAGCATTCTTATACACCAGTAACAGACAAACAGAGAGCCAAATCATGAGTGAATTCCCATTCACAATTGCTTAAAAGAGAATAAAATACCTAGGAATCCAATTTACAAAGGACGTGAAGGACCTCTTCAAGGAGAACTACAAACCACTGCTCAAGGAAATAAAAGAGGATACAAAGAAATGGAGGAAAGTTCCATGCTCATGGGTAGGAAGAATCAATATTGTGAAAATGGCCATACTGCCCAAGGTAATTTATAGATTCAATGCCATCCCCATCAAGCTACCAATGACTTTCTTCACAGAATTGGAAAAAACTACTTTAAAGTTCATATGGAACCAAAAAAGAGCCCGCATCACCAAGTCAATCCTAAGCCAGAAGAACAAAGCTGGAGGCATCACGCTACCTGACTTCAAACTATACTACAAGGCTACAGGAACCAAAACAGCATAGTACTGGTACCAAAACAGAGATATAGATCAATGGAACAGAACAGAGCCCTCAGAAATAATGCCGCATATCTAAAACTTTCTGATCTTTGACAAATCTGACAAAAACAAGCAATAGGGAAAGGATTCCCTATTTAATAAATGGTGCTGGGAAAACTGGCTAGCCATATGTAGAAAGCTGAAACTGGATCCCTTCCTTACACTGTATACAAAAATTAATTCAAGATGGATTAAAGACTTAAACATTAGACCTAAAACCATAAAAAACCTAGAAGAAAACCTGGGCATTACCATTCAGGACATAGGCATGGGCAAGGACTTCATGACTAAAACACCAAAAGCAATGGCAACAAAAGCCAAAATTGACAAATGGGATCTAATTAAACTAAAGAGCTTCTGCACAGCCAAAGAAACTACCATCAGAGTGAACAGGCACCCTACAAAATGGGAGAAAATTTTCACAACCTACTCATCTGACAAAGGGCTAATATCCAGAATCTACAATGAACTCAAATGAATCTACAAGAAAAAAACAAACAACCCCATCAAAAAGTGGGTGAAGGACATGAACAGACACTTTTCCAAAGAAGACATTTATGCAGCCAAAAGACACATGAAAAAATGCTCACCATCACTGGCCATCAGAGAAATGCAAATCAAAACCACAATGAGATACCATCTCACACCAGTTAGAATGGCAATCATTAAAAAGTCAGAAAACAACAAGTGCTGGAGAGGATGTGGAGAAATAGGAACACTTTTACACTGTTGGTGGGATTGTAAACTAGTTCAACCATTGTGGAAATCAGTGTGGCGATTCCTCAGGGATCTAGAACTAGAAATACCATTTGACCCAGCCATCCCATTACTGGGTATATACCCAAAGGACTATAAATCATGCTGCTATAAAGACACATGCACATGTATGTTTATTGCAGCACTGTTCACAATAGCAAAGACTTGGAACCAACCCAAATGTCCACCAATGATAGACTAGATTAAGAAAATGTGGCACATATACACCATGGAACACTATGCAGCCATAAAAAATGATGAGTTCATGTCATCATCCAGGGACATGGATGAAATTGGAAACCATCATTTTCAGCAAACTATCGCAAGGACAAAAAACCAAACACCGCATATGCTCACTCCTAGGTGGGAATTGAACAATGAGAACACATGGACACAGGAAGGGGAACATCACACTTCGGGGACTGTTGTGGGGTGGGGGGAGGGGGGAGGGATAGCATTGGGAGATATACCTAATGCTAAATGACGAGTTAATGGGTGCAGCACACCAGCATGGCACATGTATACATATGTAACAAACCTGCATATTGTGCACATGTACCCTAAAACTCAAAGGTAATGATAATAAAAGAAAAGAAAAGAAAAAAAAAAGAAAATAGTGGGAAAGAGAAGACGTTCTATTCAAGTCCAAGCAAATATGTAAAGATTATGTATGTAGTAATGCAAAATTTGGGACTATATATACATGTATATTTTCTTATTTTTGAATTAATGCACAGTGCGTTTATCAACCTATATGTGTATATATGTGTATATATGTTCTGACTTTGAAAGAATGTTCAAATATATAATATCACGCAGATTGAGATTATTTTGCTTTTATGTTTGTATAATTGCTTCTGTTGCAGGGAAAAAACATGCTTCACTCTGGGTTATCCAACTGGAACATACAGTGCAGCCAGACAAAAATAAGCCACATATGACAGAATTTTCTCAGCTGCTCTACATGTTTGCCTTTTCCAACTCTATGTAAAAGAATATCGTCTCTACAAGTCAAACAGGGCCCACTTAGTTCACTAATCCCTAACATAACATTATCTCAAGAGATCATTTAACTTAGACATTTCTAGAAGTGGCACAGAATGTTGAACCTCTAACCTGAAATGAAATGGTGTATACATTACTAGAACTGTAACAGACATAAATTTAATGTAATAACTAAACCCATTGTACAGTGGTATTATGAAACAACTTTTCCTTCCACCCTATTGGAAGTAGGTGATAATCTTTGTTAATTATGAACAAAGGAATTCCCTGGTGTTACCTGTGTCTTTTTTTGGTTGCTGAAAATCCTTTGATCCATATTCCTTCTCCTTATTGGACTCAGCTGCCCTCACAGAGACACATTCTGGTTTGCTCTTACAGGCAATACCATTTTACTTCCCATGGGAAGGTCTGCAAGTGTTCTCTCCTTCTAATGAATGTGTAGGTTACTCTATTTCTACAGTTCAGAGCTCATAAGTATATTGTTGCTGCACAATGACTCCTCACCCTGTAAGCCAAGTATCAAGATAACTGTATCTACCTGACTTCTTAGTCAACCTTTCCATTGGTTCTGAATTCAAGCAGGGGAAATGTTTTTATTAAGCTGTATCAAATTCCAACAATGAAGAAATATAAATATATCATCTAGGGATACAGATACATGTAGTAAAAGTATAGACATGCTTGAGAATAATATGCTACAAGCCTCAGGCTAAACAGAAGTCTTACTACAGTTCAACATGTTCCATTTCTTAAGCTGGATATTAGGTACACAAGAATTTGTTACATTATTCTTGAAAATATTTTTGTTATTTTCTTTATAGAAGGTGTGCAATTCTTGCTTAATTCTGTTTCCTCTGTTGTTGGCAGAGCGCTGTCAATTGGGGTAATAGGCAGATTTATATCCAACAAATTTTTATAAAGAACAGAATAGTGTTTTTTTTAAGTACAGGCTGAAAAAATTGATTTTTCATTGTTTGGCACCATGACATTTTTCCCATTAAAAGAAGCACAAGGGTGTTACCTGTGTAATCATTTGAAAGCTGATACTGAGAGCTTATGACCCACCTAAAGGCTAGGTCTCTTGCTTTTCCCTTTACCCTGGCAAACATATAAATAAATCACAGAGAATCAAAGTCATCATTGTCTCCTTCAGTTTGGAAGGTGTTCTTGGGTAACTTATCAGCACTTACTTGGTCCTTGAAAAAGATTAATCTCTTTAAATCATTCCCATAGCACAGATTCAAACTGCAGCCAAGTGTAATAAGCTAATTATGGGTAAGATTCAAGTGTCATTCCTTATTAAGTCACTGCTCTAAAACACTTCCTAAGTTTCCTAATCAGCAGACATGAACAATTAACATCTAATTAGCCCTCCATCATACTCACTAGAAATGTTTTAAAAGGAAATTTAAAGATTTCTCTCATAAAGATTTCACTGAAAATGTGTGATAGTGTCCTTTTCCACTTACATATTCATCATTTACTATTTAGTAGCCTACTTGCTAAGATGATATTTTAAGCATGAAAGATGTCGATTGGAATTCATTAGAAATTCCATCATTTTATGGCTATGAATGACATTATTGACAATTAATCCAACCAATTAACTTTCCATAGAAGGAAATTGAGACCAACGGAGGTTTAACTTGACAAAGCCACAGTTGCTTATTTCAAGGGTATTTGAGGCCAAGTCTCAAGTCTGTATACTATCTACCACCCTCTTCTTTCCTTTATAGTTTTAAAATAACATTTTAATGTCTTCAACCTACTTCCTAAGATCACTGGCTTTGCTAATCTTGGTGTTATGTAAGTAAAACAGCTTTCTGGCTTCAGTACTTTGACTCTAGATCTCTAGCTTATAATTACTAAGTTATTCAGATTTGCTAAAGCTAAAAGGTTTAAATCACTGTATGAAAGATTTATGTGTTCTTTAAATGTTATCTTTTTAAAATGTGGTGTCTCTAGAAGTTGTATATTTTCTCCAGATTTGTTTTCTAGAAAATAATGAATACACTTGCCTATAAGCTAATGAGACCAGGGTTCAGAAAACACAGTTCTCTGGATGTTGTATATTCCTCTCATGTCTAAGGCCAGTAGAGAAGATAGCTGACAGGGAAACTGAACAATGCACCAAGGGAAGGGGAAAAATGAGAAAAGCCCAACCATCAAGTCCCTCTCAAACCTGAGGTGGTTTTTTATGTTCACTGGGGCTCATATGTCCTGGAAGTCAACTTCGGCATAAGCGCTGCGTCAACAGCAGCAGCCCCACCAGGAGAGTGACAAAATGACTTTGCCTAGCCAGAACCTGGAATAAAGTGATAATGGACATCAAGAAACCCAGTACAACACCCGTGTAGATTTGATGGGCTGCAAAGGAAACGTGGTTTGAGATTTGTTCACTTCTTTTTAAGTAACCTTTTCAAATGGACCTTTATCGGGGCCCCTTCTCCTAAGCTTCCCAGCTCCCAGTATCCACAGGTGTCTGTTGTCCAGTATGTACAAGGACAGTCTGTAAACATAATCAGTATAAAAACATAATGATAATGGTCCTCTCCCCTTTCTTTGTCACTGAGCATTACGAAGAATAATTATAATCTCTTAATTAACAAACATTTCACACTTAAGAGCTGTGCATTGTGAGCAGAGTGTGCGTTGCAAACTTCAACTACATGTAACACCTCTGTTTTCTTCAGTTAGAAACCTATTTTGAAACTATACTAAGTACAGAACGCTTCAGAGTAGGTGTCGAGGCAAAGAGAAAAAACAGCTCCTATCTTCTTTTCCTCATTATAATCTAATGATAAACATAGCAAGAAAGCACACAGTTATTTAAAATGTGGCAAGTGCTCTGGTAGGAGGACTCCATTACTCTGCTTCCCAGAAACTATAAATCATTCATTACCTCGACTTTCTCCTGTACCTGGAAACTTCCCTTCTTTTCTGGATAACTCTCTTGGCTTTTAAACATGGTCAGGTCTGGCTGGGCGCGGTGGCTCAGGCCTCTAATCCCAGCACTTTGGGAGGCCGAGGCGGGTGGATCACGAGGTCAGGAGATCGAGACCATCCTGGCTAACACGGTGAAACCCCGTTTCTACTAAAAATACAAAAAAATTATCCAGGCGTGGTGGGCGCCTCTGGTCCCAACTACTCGGGAGGCTGAGGCAGGAGAAGGGTGTGAACCCGGGAGGTGGAGTTTCCAGTGAGCCGAGATCGCACCACCGCACTCCAGCCTGGGTGACAGAGCCAGACTCCGTCTCAAAAAAAAAAAAAAAAGTCAGGTGTCTTTGTATTAAAACATATTCCTTCATCTCATTTCCCCTTTATAGACAAATTGTAGAGATTTGTCTACACTCTTAATCTCCAAATATTGATGCTCAGTTCATTCATCAACATTGAAAAGCTGGTTTTCTCTCATCCTTTCTACCAAAATAAATGTTACTATCTTCAAAAGTATTCATACTCACTAAATCCAATGCACACTTTTCAATCTGTATCTTTCTTGACCTCTGAGAATTCCTTACTGTAGAACATTTTATCTTGAAACATACTCTTTTCATTACCTCCAAGTGAGTATGATTTTTCTTTTACTACTTTGACTACTCTTAAATAACGTTTTTTGCAGATAATCATTCTCTACGAAGCTGTTAAATACTGATTTTATCAAAGTTCAAGTACAGGTATTACATTTCTCACTATAACCCTGGTATCCAATAGAAGTATAGTCACAAATGTCCTGTGAAATTTTACATGTTCTAGTAGCTACATCAAAAATATAAAAAGAAACTAATAAGATTAATTTTAATAGTCCAGTATATCCAAAATGTTATCCCTCAAAATGCAACCAATATATATATTACTGAGATGTTTTACATTCTTTGTTTCCACGCAAGTCTTCAAAATCTGATGTGATTTCAGATTCAAACTAGCCACATCTCAAGGGCTTAGTAGCCTCATGTGGTAGTGTTTCCTATATTAAACGATGCAGCTCCAGACTTAAAAGAACTACAGTGGGAACAGTTGGACACAGGAAGGGGAACATCACACCCCGGGGCCTGTTGTGGGGTGGGGGGAGGGGGGAGGGATAGCATTAGGAGATATACCTAATGTAAATGACGAGTTACTGGGTGCAGCACACCAGCATGGCACATGTATACGTATGTAACTAACCTGCACATTGTGCACATGTACCCTAGAACTTAAAGTATAATAAAAAATAAAAAATAAATAACTACATAATCTCATCTGTCCTTATGGCTTCCGTTACCACTTTAAAATCATGACTCCAAAATGTATATCTCCAGCTTAGACCTCTCCTGAGTTCTGAATACTTTATATTTGACAGGTCCTTTTTAGTGCTGCAAATTCGGTGTTTTTATATCTAAAAGTGATCGTCCCCTCCCAACTTGAACTTGCTCCATTGTCCCTTCTCATAAAGGTTGGCACTGCTGTCTGTACAGGGTTGCAAGAGGGAAACCTAGTTGTTATCTCGATATTTTTTTTCACAACTATGATGATAATATTGATTAGCATTATACCTATATCCAATGTAATACTAAAACAATAATAACTCCTTTGAGAAGTCATCTCATCACATCTTTCCTCCATGGTAGCCCAAATTTATATTAACTCTGTGATGATTACCAGCTTTCTGGACAGGACCTGTTTCCCTGTTGCACGTTTTCTTGCCTCTCTGTTCTTTTATACAAAGCACATACCTTGCTTCCTTGGCTCTCTGGTTTTTTTATACACAGCACTCTTTACAATTAAAATGTTTTCAATTATCTTGTTAATTTACTTATTTATTACCAAGTTGTAAATTCAGTGAGCCACGACCATGCCTGCTTTGCTCACAATTGTATCCTATATGCTTAACAGGTACTCAGTGCATCATAGGCACATAATAAATCCATGTTAAATGAGGAGAACTTAACCCAGTATTGAAGAGTCCAGGAAAATCAGAAAGTACGGTGTTCGTTACTGAGATAGAGTTACCATAAAGCAATTCGCTCTTATCTTTCTAAGTTACAAGTATGTTTGTCCTTCAATCCAAATACCTCTTCTAGAAAATTACGCCCTAGAAAGAGTCATGTTTGTATAGCATAGTAATGGCTTCAGTGCACATTTTATGCCAGGATCATCTTTTTCCTTTTATATTTTACTTAATCTCCCCCAATAACTCTATGAAATACATATTATTATCCTTCTTTTACAAATAAACAGAAATTAAGTTCAACTCTATTCAATATGATACTTTTTAAGTAAAATTTACTATCTTTGTATGAACAAAAGATTTGCAAAGGACAGAAATTGGAATGGAAAGATACATACAATATTGCAAGAACATTTAGCTCTAGAGTCTGGAAGTTGCAGAGCGCAGACAAAGAGCAGTTTTCATGTTTAGTTCCACACAGACATTCGTTGGTTGGCTCTTTTATGGAAAAAATGTGTGTATTATTTATAAACAGCAAAAGATAATGTTTTTAAATGTGGTGATTCTATTGAGCTTGAAATCAATCACAATATTTTTCTTCCCAACTGGCATCCCTAAATAAATCAAGAAGCACAACACCATCAGTCAGTACCTGGACATTAAAACAAATAAAGCTGAAAGAATTGCCCAAGGATTCATGGGTTCCAAGGAATTGAATGATAAACAATTACAGAAATACGTTCTACTCGATCTTCTTAATATGGATTCTGGTGGTTAAAAAACACACAGGACTATGCATGAGGCTATGAGTCCGATGCTGTTTGCACATCCACGCTATCTAGAACCTCAGAAAACAGAATAAGAATCATCATCTATAATCCTCTCCCTTACCTACAGATGAAAGCTACTCTGAGAAGATTGCTGAAAATTTGGCCAATATATCAAGTGGAGAATCCATGGCAACATGACCAAAAGGCTACAGAAGCAAAGTAATTTCTGCACTTGCCATTAGCCAGCCCGAAGAGTCCTATCACACCTTCATTTCCTCCCTCCCTTCCTTCCTTCTTTCTCTTATGTTTTTGGTAAGCCATATTCCAAAACATTTTAATAAGTGCAATATTTGTTTAGAGAAAAAAATCAGAAATTTTGCAGATTTTTAACAATTAAAATGTACTTTTTTGGCACAAGTATAAAATTTACAGGATTCTATAATGTAGAGTTTATGAAAGTTAGGTTTTTTATTGTTAGTCATTTTCTTCAAGTATCCTAATATTTCAATTTCAACATAAAATATCCACTGCTTTTCAGTCAAAACCAGCTAATGGCAATTTGAAACATTTTCTATAATTTAGCTCATTCACATTTTAGAAAATCTCTCAAGAAATATATGCCTTAGAAAAAATGAACCTACAGTGATTTGGTAATTACATTTTTTTTCCAGCACAAAATGCAGATCTACGCTTTCACTTAAAACATAATGGGTGTTTAGAAGTCGAGGAGTCCACGGAGACACTGCAAGTACTAAATATATTATCCTTAAATACTAATTCTGTCATTTATGATTTATAGCCAACTCCTTAAGTAAAGTTACAGATTTTCAAATTATCCCACTGAGAGAGATAGAAGAGGAGAAAAGGAACGGCTAAACTCACATCTGTCTTGGCTGCCAAGGAATTGCAGTAATAACTAACTTTCTCAGTGGCTTGCTAAGAACGCTATTTTCATCTGCGTTTCCTAAAAGAATCTCTTTTGAAGAAAATCCACTTATCATTTTACTTTACTGGATGCTGGATGAGAAACAGATGCCCCCTGTCACCTAGCTATATTGATTACGAGTGAAAATGTGATCATTCTGCATTGACTTGCCCCACAGCACTGATTTCCTTCAAAGCAGCAGAAGGAAATTAATGCTTTCATATCGTGTGTAAGAAAAATATGAAATGTTGTTCACTTTGCCCTCTAGACAAAGAGGTATATGCAATAGCTGAAAGGTAATAGCTTTCAGAACACGAACACGAGACTTTTATTAAAATCACTATTTTATGCACAAAAAATAATGAAGCCATGGCCATGGCACTTAAGACAGCCATTTGTAGTCATTACCTCTTACACCATAATGTTTACCTGTTAGGAGCCATTATTTCTTAAATTAAAACTATGCTTCTGTTTTATTTAGATTATATGTCTTAAATGATAATTTATTTTATATATATCAATCAAACAATATAAAAACTCTAAACTGATGACAGGAATTGTTATTTTTTCATATTTATTTATCTTTTACCAGAAAGACTAATAATCTTAATAGTATAGATCTATATAAGTTCATTTGCATAATGATTTTATTTAGTATATTTCATCAGTAGTTACTATAATACAGACTTGGGCTTAAAACTCATGCAAACACAATTGCAAGCTGTAATATCAAAAATAAAATTTATAACATGTAAAATCTAAAAACATAGTTACAGAGATATTTTGCATTCTGATGAATTTGTATTTTTGAAAATTTACATATCTCACCAATGATGTTTTCTATAGAAATGCACATTCTGTTTCTTAAGAATAGAATTTGAAATTCAGTTCAAATTCCTTACCACAGGAATTAAAGTTCAAATTGGCAAAACAGTTGCTTTAAAATTGCAGATTTTGTTTCTTCTTAACCCTGAATATTTATAAGGAACCAAATGTGATGATATTAACACGTACACCTACATGATGACACTGAAGGAGAGACAGGTATATGAAGAGAGTGAACCACACTCTTAAATATAAAAAGACCCTGAACTGATCCATGAGCTCACTATGACAAAAAAAAAAAAATGTGAATTTCAAGGGTGTCAAAAAATGCTGTTTTATTTACCAAGAGATGCTTTGATCTTGTGAAACTTTGATTTTATTAATCGTTGTTTTGATTTTCTAAGTGTCCTAGGGGAAATAAAGATAAGTCACGTTTCTCATATTCCTAAACCCAACTTGACCTTTTATTCATTCATTTTTTAAGCTACTACTCACCAAGAACTAGAATATATTCTGGAGAAAAAGTGGGGAAGCAAAACAGAATTCCAGCCCTCACAGAGATTACAGTTGCATGGATTTGTGTATGTGTATTCACTGCTTCCTATGTTCTGCACGTGTTTCTCACATTTTTTTAAAATGTCCCTTTCTCAGTGAGATCCTCCCTGACTACCCTGTTAATTTTTGTTTGTTTTAATTTCCACCACTAAACCTCCACTCCTTGACATTTTCTCTTTCTCTTTGCTAATCAGAAAACTTACCACCATCTGCCATGCACAATCTTGCCTGTCACAATACTCATTAGTCTCCTTAGATTTACCTAAACATTCAGAATTCTAAGACTACCACATAACACACTAGGAACTCATTTATGCAGAAGGATATTAAAGAACCACAGCTGGCCAGTAGGGAAGCATCAATAGCTCTTCTCAGCAGGAGCCCCTGCTGCAGTCCCTAGAATGGACCATGTAGCTCTCCAGGAGCAAGTTCAGGTGCTAGGCTATGAGATCTGCACTGGGAATCGGTTGGGGCCATCCTGACAAATAGGCTCATACTGTCATAGAAGCCAGTATTCCTTTTCACAACTCTGTGGCTGCAGCACATAGGGTTCGCACAAAGTACATGCTTCATTAACAAGATTCACCACATTCAGTAAAACCCAAAATGCGGCATTCCCACGACATATTGATAGTCTCTTTACATTTCCTACCAGTCCAGATGCAACTGGGGTCATTTTTTTAAATCATAAATAATGTTGCTGAGTAACGTAGCAGACAATCTTTGTTTACCAGGTTTCCAAGAGAACAGAACTAGAGAGTTAGCCAAAAGTCAGATTCTCATGTAGCAAAGACAGAGAGTTTTGTCAGTCACCTGCCCATAGCTAATTTTTCCAATGCATGTTTATCACTAGACTATAAGCATTACAAAGGCAGGGATATGTGTCTGTTTTGTTCATGGTGGATGTTCATTACCTCGGCTCTACAAGATTGTGGTTACATAGTTACAATGTTGTATAAATGATTATGTTTCAGTTTACTTTTCTATGAAATGAAGATAATAGCAACACCTATCCTGCTGGGTTGTAGTAAGGACTAAATGAGACAATACTGGTAAAATCAAGTGTTTACCAGTATTGGTAAAACCAAGTGTTTTGCATGATGCCTAGCATATTGTCAATATTCAGTAAATGCTTAATGTTGTTATTTGTATTATTAATTATTGTAATCTATAGAAATTCAAAGAGATAAATTCTAAAACAAATCAATAAATGACCTAACCACAAATACATAAAGAAATAAACACTCAAATGCATTGGGTTCTATTGTTGAATCATGCTGAAAATCCTTCTCTGTGTTACTTACCTTTGAATTGGAGGTAATTTAAACAAGAAAATGTGATCTTCTTCTGGGATAACAGCACAATTTCTCCATAAAATGTATCTCTTCTGGGGAGATTTCTTTTAAACATTAGTTTAACTTCTCTTATTTTTAAAGTGTTTTCTTCTGAATATTCTTGTTACCCAAGTTATGATGTGGGCTATTTTATTATCTCAAAGTTATTTATTAGTCATTCAGCATGAAAATGTAGATCAGAAGGCTCTTCTTAAAATGTAATTGATCATAAAGGTGGCCCAAGTAAACTCGAGGTCTGTGATGGAAGACGGCCCAGAATCACAGGACTCTCAGAACATTAGAACTGCCTATGACATGCACTGCACACATGAGGAGATTATTGCTTACAAGGCCTGTCAATATGGGTTCTTTTTATCTCCTTAGAGATAAAGGTTATTTTGTTATGGTATACCTTATGAGAATATTCTTTAATACCTTTTAAAATTTCACTTAAGTACAGCACTTGATATTTGTTCAGCTCAGTGTTTGGTAAATTATTTTCTAGAAAATTATTAATGTCATCAATATCTTCAAATGTATTAGCTTAGTATTATGTATTTTTTCACATTTATGTCTTCGCAATTTCTATTTCTAATTTTGCTTTGTTTGTGAATTAGATTTCCATGTTATATTTACCAGATGATTATCTTGTGTGTGTGTGTGTCAAGCATACTATGTGTCTTGTATGTAATTCATAGTATATGTGCCATACATTGACAATATCATAGATAGCAATACAGTATTTTCTATGTGGTGTAGATTCTTATACTTATGAGGCTGACCAAGTCTATAAAAGAGACTTTTATTCTAAAAGTTGATAACACAGCAGTAGTATAAAATGTCACACATTTTCCTGTAAACTATCACTATCATTGACTCTACCATTTTTTCTATAAGGTGGCTTATTTCTCTGATATAAACATTTATAGATATGAAAAGTAATATTTATGGCTCATCCCTCTTTAACTGAAATAAGGAAACCATTTAGATATGAAGCTCAACTGCAAATTTTAGGATCTTAACTGAAAACAAACTCCATTTGAGTTCTTAAAAGGAATGAGGTTGGAGAACATTGATCTGTAAAAAAAAAAAAAATCATTCCAAGCAATTTATATAAATACACATAACTATAAAATGATAACACATATGAGAATATATTATGCATAATATATACATATAAATATATTATTTTATATTATAATATCTTGCACATAATATATTATAAACTGTATTATTTTTCAAGCAGGCCTGTGTGACTGCTAGTAAATACTTGATCTGCCATATGCATTTTTGACAGAAAGAAAATTTTATGAATAAACAATGCCAAAATCTCTTCTTGTGTGGCAAAGATGATCTATTTTAGCATGCTATGTTAATGTCTACTTGTTATGGAAAAGAAAGAACACCCACTATACGGGGGAGGCAAGGACAAGATTGAACAAATGAGGAAGCAAGCTGATGGTGTTAATGTCAGGGACTTTCCACATATTAAATTTTGTCATGGGTAAAATGTGTATCATTCACATAAAGACAATAGAAACACAATGATGATTATACCAGAAGACAAATATAAAGACTAGAAAATTCAAATCAACTTCCTTTGTTGAAACCAAAATTTACATCTCAAATGTATCCCAAAACAGACATAATCAACCACGTTTTACTCAACAGAAAAGGGAGAATAAGTTTTCTACATTTGGGCTATGATGTAAAATACCTTCATAAGTGGCTTACTAAATAAAAAGTGATTTGATGAAGATGTTTTTATGAATGCAAAGTGAATGTCTTCAGTGATTTCTGTCAGGAAAATACTTGAAACTGTTCTTTTGTCAAGGTTGACTGAGTCACTGAATATGTTTGCATTTTTCTACTGATTATCAAAATAGTCATAGAAATCTTAATATCAGGTCCTTAGAAAACAGCTTCACAGATTAAATATGACCTGGCAACAATTCTTAAACAAAGGATGTGTCAGTGAGATAAAATTTTACAAAGTATGTAGCTGAAGAGGCTGGATCTACTAAGAGCAAAGAGAATGATCCTAACAGAAACAAGTTCAGAATTTATGAGTCTTGCTAGAATATCTGTTAACTGCGGGTACCCAGAGAGTAACAATGACCCAGTTCCTAGTAGAGAAGAGATGGATGTATTGAGAGGAAACAAATCACAGATTCTTAATTCTTTAACTTAGGGGATAGAAGTTATGCCATTAGCCATTACTGTTAATTTGAAACAATAGATCACACAGCTATTAAAGAGAAAATGACATATCAGACTCCTTGATGATTGGTTAGCTATTTAGAATCAAGAACAGACATATAAAGGAAGCATTGGATTTTTTATTTGATCACCTCCAGGGTCAAGCTAGCAATAAGATGAATTAATAGATAATCAAGTAAATTTTAACAATTTCAAATATATGTGTATTTTTTAAATTAATAAACTTGACTTTTTAGAGGTGTTAGGCTTACAACCTAATTGAGTGGTAAGTACAAAAAGCCCTCATAAACTTTTTGTCCCCACACATTTGCAACGTCCCACACTATCAACATCCCACATCAGGTACATTTGTCAGAGGTGATGAACTTATATTGACACATTGTTATCACTCAAAGTCCATAGTTTGTGTTACAGTTCACTCTAGAGGCTGTACATTCTATAGGTTTTGAGAAATGTATAATGTCATATATTCACCATTAGTGTATCATATAGAATAATTTCACTATCCTAAAAATCCTCTGTGCTCTGCCTAATCATCTCTCCCTATCCCATAATCTCTGGTAACTACTGATCTTTTTTACTATCTCCATAATTTTGCTTTATCCAGAAGATCATATAGTTGGAATTATACAGTATGCAGCCTTTTCATATTGGCTTATTTCACCTACTGTATTGAAGCTTTTTCCATGTTTTTCATAGCTTGATAGTTTATTTCTTTTCAAAATATTGAGTAATATTCCATTGCCTGGAAGTACCACACTTTATTTACACACTCAACTACCGAAGGAAATCTTAGTTGCTTCCAAATTTTGGCAATTATGAATGAAGCTGCCATAAACATTCATGTGCAGGTTTTTGTTCCAACATAAGTTTTCAGTTTATTTGGGTGGATATCTGAGAATGAAATTGCTAGATTATATGGTAAGAACCGGTTAGTTTTGTAAGAAACTGCAAAACGGTCTTCCAAAGTGGCCGTACCACTTTGTAGCCCCCAGCAGCAATGAATGAGAGGTCCTGTTGCTCCACATCCTCCTCAGCATTTGGTGGTGTCAGTGATTTGGATTTTGGCCATTCTAGCAGTGATTTCTCATTATTGTTTCAATTTGCAATTCCGTAATTATATATGTTGAATATATTTTCATATGCTTATTTTATGTTCCTTCTTTATATCTTCTTTAGTGAGGTGTCGGTTCATGCCTTTTGCTCATTTTTTAATTGAGTTATTTATTGTTGAGTTTTAAGAGTTCTTTGTGTATTTTAGATAGGAGTCCTGTATCAAATGTGTCTTTTGCAAATATTCATTCTCAGTCAGCAGCTTATCTTCTCCTCTTCATACATCATGCCTTTGAAGCTGTTTCTAAAAAGCCATTGCGATACTCAAAGTCATAGATTTTCTCCTATGTTATCTTCTAGGAGCTTTGTATTTTTGTGTTTTAACATCTAGATTGATAGTCCATTTTGAATTAATCTGTGGGAGAGTTGTAAGGCCTATGTTCAAATTAATTTTTTTGCATGTGGGTGTCCAGTTGTTCCAGCACCATTTTCTGAAAAGACTGTATTTGCTCCACTGTATTGCCTTCACCCCTTCATCAAGACCAGTTAACTCCATTTATGTGGGTCTATTTCTGGGCTCTCTATTCTGTTATATTTGTCTATTCTTTCACCAACACCATACTATTTTGATTACAATAGCTTTATAGTAAGTCAAAGTTTGATAGCATCCCTCCTCCAATTTTATTCTTCTTTAATATTAAATTGGTGATTCTGATTCTTTTTCTTCTCTGTATAAACATTAGAATCAGTTTGTTGATATCTATAGAATAACCTGCTAAGATTATTTAGGATTGTGTTGAAACTATAGATCAAGTTTAGGAGAACTGATATCTTGACTACCTTGAGGTTTTTATACAAAAACATGAAATATATCCTCATTTATTTAGTTTTTGTTTTTGTTTTTGTTTTTGTTTTTTTTGACAGGATCTCACTCTGTTACCCAGGCTGGAGTGCGGTGGCATGATCTCCCGGATCTATTCTCAAGCTATTCTCCTGCCTTAGCCTCCCGAGCAGCTGGGATTACAGGCACCTGCCACTATTCTCAGTAGAGATGGAGTTTCACCATGTTAGCCAGGCTGGTCTCAAACTCCTGACCTCAGGTGATCTGCCCTCCTCAATCTCCCAAAGTGTTGGGACTACAAGCATGAGCCACTGCACCCAGCCTAGTTTTTTGATATCTTTCATGAGAGTTTTGTAGTGTTCCTTACATAGATTTTGTACATATTTTGTTAGATTTATACCTAAGTATATCTTTTTGAGGGGTACTAATGTAAATGTTAGTGTGTTTGTAATTTCAAATTGTGCTTGTTCATTGCTAATATGTAGAAAAGCAATTGAGTTTTGTATAGTAACCTTATATTCTGATACCTTTCTATAATCACCAATATTCCAGGAGTTTTTCTGAGAATCTTTTGGATTTTTTTATGTCAACAATCATGTCATCTGCAAGCAAGGAAAGTTTTATTTATTCCTTTCCACTCTATATTTTAAAATTTTGTTTTCTTATTTGATTAGCTCAAACTTCCAGTATAATCTTGGAAAGACTGGTGAATTGAATCTTCTTGCATTGTTCCTGATCTTAATGAGGAAGCTTTGAGATTCTCACTGTTACATATGATATTAGCTGTAGATTTATAGCTTTTTCCAGATGTGCTTTATCAACTTGAGGAAGTTCTCTGTTCCTAGTTTACTGAGAATTTATCGTGAAAGGGTGTTTGATTTTGTCAAATGGTTTTTCTTCATATATTATCATGTAATTTTTCTTCTTCAGCCTGTTGATGTGATGGGTTACATTAATTCATTTTAAAATGTTAACCAGACTTGCATGCCTAGATAAATCTAATTTGGTTGTGGTGTATAATTCTTTTTATACATGTTCAATTTAATTTGCTAATATTTTGTTGAGTATTACTGCAGCTATTTTCCTGAGAGACACTGTTTTGTAGTTTGCTTTTCTTATAATAGCTTTGGGTTTTGTATTAGGGTAAAGCTGGCCTCAAATAATGAGTTTGAAAGTATTTCCTTTGTTTTTGTCTCCCAAAATAGACTGTGGAGAATTGGTATAATTTATTTATAAATGTTTGGTAAAATTCCTCCCTGAACTCAACTGGGTCTGGTGTTTTCTATTTTGGTAACTGATTAACTATTAAGTCAATTTCCTTAATGGATATAAGCCTATTATAATTGTGTTTCTTTTAGTGTAAGATTTGACAGATTGTGTCTTTTAAGGAATTGGTCAATTTTATTTGGATTACCCTATTTGGAAGCATAGATTTGTTCATAATATTCTTTAACTATCCTTTTGATGCCCATAAATCTATAGTGATGTCCTCTCTTTCATTTCTGATATCGGTAATTTGTGTGCTCTCTCTCGTTCTCTCTCTCTTCCACTCTGATCTTTTCAAATAACCAGTTTTTTGTTTCATTGATTTTCTCTATTGATATCTGTCTTTAGTTTCATGGATTCCTCCACTAATTTTTATTATTTCTTTTCTCTGCCTACTTTGGATTTAATTTGTTCTATTTTTCTAGTTTCTTAATGTGAAGCTTATATTGTTGTTTGTTCTTTCTTCTTTTCTAACACATGCATTCAATGCTATAAGTTTCCCTCATCAATTGCTTTTGTTGCCTCCCACAAATTTTGATAAACTGTATTTTCTTTTAAATTCAGTTCAAAATATATTTTTAATTTCTCTTGAGATATTTTCTTTGACCCATGGGTAATTTAGAAGTGTGTTATTTAACCTCCAAGTATTTTGGGATTTTTCCAGCTATCTTTCTGTTATCGACCTAGTGTAATTCCATTATAGTCTGATAGCAGACAATGCATGGTTTCTATTTTTTTAATTTGTTAAGGTGTGTTTTATTGTTCAGATGTAATCTATCTTGGTGAATGTTCTATGTGAGCTTGGGAAGACTGTGTAATACGCTACTGTCAGATAAAGTAGTCTATAGATGTCAATTACATCCAAATGATTTGGTAATGCTGTACATCTATGTCCTTACCAATTTTCTGCCTGTTGGATTTGTCCATTTATGGTAGCAGGGTATTAATGTCTCTAATTATAAGAGTGGATTTATGTATTTTTCCTTGCAGTCCTATCAGTTTTTGCCTCACATGTTATAACACTCTGATGTTAGGTGCATACACATTAAGGATTTTTATGTGCTCTTGGAGTATTGACCCTTTATCATTATGTAATATTTTTCTTTATCCCTGATAACTTCCTTTGCTCTGAAGTCTGTTCTGTCTGAAATTGATATAGCTACTCCTGCTTTCTTTTGATTAGTGTTAGCATAGTATATCTCTCACCATCCTATTTTTTACTTTTAATCTATGAGTCTTTAGATTTAAAAGACTTTTTATAAATAACATATAATTGCTTATAGTTTCTTGATCCATTCTTACAATCTTTGTCTATAGTGTGTTAATATCATCCATATTAATTACAATTAAAATTACTTGCCCTACAGGTTGCAATATACCTTTACATCTAATCCAAATGCACTTTAAAACAATGCTTTACTGCCTCATGGGTAGTGTGTGAACTTTATAACACAATAATCCTAATTACTCACTCCTGTCTCTTATATCATTACTGTCACTCATTTTATTTACACATAGCCATATATATGAACAGAAGTATAAACAATCTAATTCATTATTGCTATTATTATTTTGAATAAACTGTTATTAGATAAATTAAAATAACAAAAATAAAAGGTTTCTCTTCACTTATTCCTTTTCTGATACTATTCACTTATTTATGTAGATATGACTTTGTAACCTGTATCATTTTCCTTCTTTCTACATAACTTTTCTTTTTAACATTTCTTGCAAGGTAGGTCTGCTGATAAAACATTCTCTCAATTCATGTTTGAGAATGTCTTTCTTTCTCTTTCAGTTTTGGGGGATAATTTTGCAAGGTACAAAATTCTAGCTTGGTGAGTTTTTTATTTCTATCAAGACATTAAATATTTAAACCCATTCTCTTCTTGCTTGCATGGCTTCTGAAGTCAGATATAATATTTTTCTTTGATCTTTTATAATTAAGATATTTTTAAAATGTGGCATCTTCTTAGATTTTTTCTTTGCCTTTCATTTTCTGAAGTTTGAGTATAATATGCCTACGTGCAGGTTTTCTGGCATTTATCCTCCTTGGTATTCTCTGTGCTTTCTGGTTCTGTGGTTTGGTGTCTGTCATTAATTTGGGAGAAATTCTGTTATTATTGCTTCAAATTATGCTTCTTTCTTTCTTCTTCTTGTATTCCCTTTATGCATAGTTTTTAGTTGTCTCACATTTCTTGGATATTATGTTCTGATTTATTTCATCATTTTTCTCTTCTCTTTTCTATTTTGGACATTTCTGTAGTCATATTCTCCAGCTCAGAGAGGCTTTTCTCATACACGTCTAGTCTGTTAACGAACCCATCAAAGGCAGTCACCATTTCTGTTAGTGTTTTTAAACTCTAACACTTCTTTTTGATTCTTTTTTATAATTTTCATCTGTTTACACTGTCTATGTGTTCTTCCAAGTTGTTTACTTTTTCTATTAAAGCATATTGATCATAGTTACTAAATAAAAAATTTCTTGTCTAATAATTCCAACTTTCTTGCCATATCTGACTCTGATTTTGATGACTGTTCTTTGTTTTCAAATTGTGCTTATTACATTTTAGTATGCCTTGTAATATTTTGTTGAAAGGAAAACATGATGTACTGGGTAAACAAAACTGCAGTAAATGGGCCTTTAATAGATTGGCAAGGTGTTGCAGTAGAGGAAGTTATTAGTATTTTGTTGAGCCTGTGACTTCGGACTATGAACTTCACCTGCTTCTCAGCCCCATCCGCAATCTCTGCCCATTGGGTGACATAGGATGACAAGAAGTGGCTGAAGTTGGGTGATATGCTTTGGCTGTGTCCCCGCCCAAATCTCATATTGAACTGTAGTTCCCATAGTCCCCACGTGTCATAGGAGGGACCTAGCGGGAGGTGACTGAATCATGGGGGCAGTTACCTCCATGCCGTTCTCATGGTAGTGGACAAGTTCTCCTGAGATCTGGTGGTTTTATAAGGGGCTTTTCCTCTGCTTCACTCTCACTTCTTGCTGCCACAACATGAAGAAGGATGTGTTTGCTTCCCCTTCCACCATGATTGTAAGTTTCCTGAGGCTTCTGCAGCCAGGCCGTACTGTGAGTCAATTAAACCCCTTTTCTTTAGAAATTACTCAGTCTCAAGTATATCCTTATAGCTGCGTGAGAACAGACTAATACATAGGATATTTTCCTTCCTTCATGTCAGTTAGGCTTTGACAATACCCCAGACGCTTAGTCCCTGATAAAATAGTTTCTCTGGAAGACAAGTCTTTAAGAAAAGGATGCCCTTTTGTATTTCAAATTGGTTCATTTATCCCTCTCCCTGCCAGAAGCTTGAGAGATTTTTATCCAATATTCACTGTGAGGACCTGGCAGAGTTCTTAGAGCTCAAATTCACAAAAGTGTGGGGGCCCTTTGTGATGGGCTCCCTTGGAGTTTTTAATTCTCAGAGTTGTCCACAGTGGGCCTCCAGCAATTCCTCAATTATGATCAGGTTTCCCTACTCTGGCACTGGTTCTCACAGGTGTTACTGCTGATGGGTTTCTGTGCAAGTAGGTTTTGAATCTCTGTATCCGCCTGTATGTCTCTCCAATTTCAGGGGCAACAGTTTGCTCTGTGATCTGACCTCTAGATGGATCTAAAAAGAACTGTTTTTCATTTGATAAGCTTTTAACTTGTTAGAATGAAGTGGTGACTGCTAAGCTCTTTACATGCTGTAATGAAAACTGCAAGTCTAATGTATATTTTTTATTTAAAAAAATACCTGCTAGATTTACTTCTATTTAAAAGATAGAGATATGCAGTGCTTGTGATTTTTTGTTTACCTTTTGAAAAGTAGAAATAAAAACTGGGAATCCTTGATATCTGATAAATTAGCTTTTGTAAATCAGGTCAAGGAAAGAACACAAACTTGCATAACATTTCTATAATACTTCACAAAGGTAAGATAAGAATCAAACATTTGTTAAAGGTGTCTTTGAGAATGAATTGGTTTGTCAGTGATTCTTAAGAACTTTAGAAATCCACTTAATGATATGTTTCTATATACATATACTCAATTTTCCATGCATATATATGTGTATGTGTGTCTGTGTGTGTGTGTGTGTGTGTATATATACATAAACTGGCAGGTTTGTGTTACACAAACTCTGAAGCAGATCATGGATAAGCTTTAAGCACAAGAATAGTCAGCATTTCCAAGCACACAGGTGTTACATGAGGTTTCATAAATTTTTTTTAAAAAGCCTAAATATTACCTAAGTAATGTAGTTGGGTACTAATTCAGACACATTCTGAATCTTTATGTGTTTCATTTTATTTTATTAATTTAATTAAGCTAGGTTTCTATATGTTTCACAGAATAAGATGTGGTCCAGGAGTGGATGAGTCCATAGAGAATATCCTAATTGCCTCTTGAGCAGCAAGGACCATTATTAATGTGATTTCATTCTGTAAGGTGGTAATTCTTCTGTCAGTGTACGTAGATAGGAAAGAAATGTAAACCCCATAATTTAAAAATCCATTTACAGACATGAGAAGATGGAGACAGGGCACTAGTATGAGATAGACTTTAGAGGAAACCTCATGCCAGATATTATAATGGAAATCCTAATATGTAGCCAAATTTGGGTCAGGACAGGTGGAATAATATTAAGGGATTTAGAATAAGTTAGGATTTAATTCCTGCATCTGTGCCTCAATTAACTGTGTAATTTTGAGTAAATTCCTCATCCTTTCTGTTCCTCAGCTTTCTTATCTGTAAAACAGTAGTAATAACTGCCTCACAGAATTGTGCTGAAAATTAAATAATATAATGACATATTGTTCATAAAATATGTAGCACAATTAATGGCACATGATAAATGACTAATTAGGACTCCGGTGGCTGTGGAGAAGAAAAGACTAAGCAACTCCACCTTAAGTAAAGGCCATTTCTTACTTCATATGACTAAAAAGTCTACATGAGTCATATGAAGAGCTTACATAACTATTTTCTTTTTGTTTCTTTGTTTCTCAGATTTGCATTCTTCTACATATTTGGCTTCATACTTATGGTTTGCTTTTATGATTACAACATGGCAGCAGCTGTTTCTCATATTCCCTCATGGAAGAGCAGAAAAGTGTCTGCTTTTGTCTAGGAATTCCATTAATTCTTACATATCATTGGTTCTGCATGGATTTTTTTCCCCAACACAATATCCAGCAGTCTCAGTTCCATTAAAAACAATAGACTGAGAGCGGGTAAGTGGCCGTTTCCCAGGTGTAAGTTGGAATAAGCTTACCAATGGATGGGTGGCTTTCCAATGCCTCCCTAATGAGCACGCAGTTGTGGTAACCATCATATTGCCATTATTGTTGAGATTGCCATAATGGAATTTTGGTGACCAATTTAGAGGAGAGAGAAAAGGGTGTGCACCTGAGAAAGTCTACATGCTATTCAATTATTTCTGCTTTGTAACATATAGAATAAAAGGAAAGACATTCAAATGGGAAATAAGTACATAGAACAAGCCATAGGAAGTGTAGACTTTTGGGACAGGAGGGAACATTTCAGATGCTGGTTCTATCAGGGAACTGGTGAAAGACAAAAAGTGCTCTATGAATCTAAACTCAGATGTTGACCTACATATTTTTGAAATCTAAAAGCTTAGTAAGTTTCTACACTTAAATTTAAAGTGCAAAAATCACAAACTAGTCTAGCAAAAAGTGTATTTTTTTTCCTTCCCATGCTGTTGCTAAAAAACAAAACAAAAACAAAAACTTACCTAGTTCTCAGGATGGACAGTGGTCAGTCTCAAAGACTCCCAGTGCCACTTTGGAATAACACAATTTTTGTCATCCTTAACTCTCATTTTAAAAATTTTATCATTTTATTTCCTCATCTTAATATTTTTCCAAATGCTCTAAACTTTGCAGTGTTTATATTCTTATACTCAGTATTCATATGACTTTTATACTTGTGTCTTCTACGGCTATCAATTTTTAATGATTTATATATCTCTACCTCAATCTCAGATCTTTCTCTTGGGCCCCAGGCCTGCAATTCCATTCCCTTTTGACCGATAGAGAACGGATGTCCAACACCTCTGATGCCGAATTTATGATCTCCTTCCCAAAGGTGTTCATATTACATTTAATTTCAGTGAATGTCATCATAATCCATCCCATCTCTCACACTGTGAAGGAAGCACCTCCTCTTTTAATCTTTCCTCCCTCATTGCACACATTCCATCACCAAATACGTTTGGTTGATTTAATTTAGAAAAGCTTCTTAAGTCTGTAGTCTCTACTCTATGCCCGTGGTGATTGCCTTGGTCCGGGTCTTCATCAGCTCACATTTTGAAGAAAATCATTGATTTATTCACAAAATATTTACTGAGTAGCTACTATGTCCCAGGCAATGTTCTGGTCACTGAGGCTATGGCAATCATCTCAAAAGATATAAAAAATGACATCCTAGTAGGATGTAATGATTTTTTTAAAGAAAAAATAGGGAATAAGGAAAGGGAGTAGCAGCAGCTGTTATTTAAAGAAGGTGATTCAAATCAATCTATGTAAAGTGGCAATATTTGAGCAGAGACTTGAAGGAGGTAAAGACAAAAGACTTGTCAGTCCCTCCACTCTTACTGGCCTCTACTAACTTGTCACTCTCTCCTAAACAATCTTTTCCAGGGAACACAGGAGTTATTTTGTATACAGATTAGAGTCAGTTATGTAGCTCTTCTATTTAAGAAACTGTCAGTTTTTTCCCTCTTGTTCCTGCTTCTCATTTCCTACTCTGCATCCTATACTCTCATCATCTACCCTTCCCATTGATCTCTACATATAGCATAACTTTTTATGCCTTTACACACTTAGTTTAAAAAAAAATCTAAAAGGAACTTTCCTCTTCCCAATCCATTAAACTTCTGCTAAACCCTTAAGGACTCATCTTAAATGTCACCTTCTCTGTTGAGTCTTCCCTAATTTCTGGTAGTAACAGTAGTCACCTCATCTCTTATACCTACTTTGTCATGGTATGTAACACAATGGATTGAAATTTCTTACCTTTTACATCAGTCTACCTTTAGGGCAGTGATTGACATTTATTTGGGCATATGGCTCAGTGACTGATGCTTGTAGATAGTAAATATGTTTGTTGAATGCATCAATTAGCTTGGAGTGAAGAAAGGAGATTAATGGTTAGGGGCTCAATTATCTTTGCCAGTCACAAAAATTTGTGACTTGATTCTAATTTCATTAGCAAAATAAAATTATATTTTATATGCACGTCTACACTTCTGCATTTGAGTATTTTGCTCTTGAGGTTTTCCTTTATCTTTTCTTTCAGTTTTTCTGATATGTGTGTGTGTGTGTGTGTGTGTGTGTTTGCATGTGCCATTTTGTATTCTATATAAAGGACAAAGGGATCTATATAAAGATTGTACAAACTTAAAACCATGATAGTTTAGCATACCTACAGGCCTTTAAAGGACAGGTGTGGTATCCAGCTCGAGAGAAATGAGAACATCTATGAAAAGGGGATCTTAAGCTCCTTATCTAGCAGCCTCAGACATGGGTTGTTTTCTGATGGCAAATTTCTCTGCAGGAGCTGAGTGAAGTGAAACATATCTAAAGTGTTCAATTCATTTCTGCTTCTGTGACATAGGTGAATGTTTCATTCTCATCCAATTCTATGCTAGGTGTTGAAAGATAAGGAAGTATTCAAACAAGTTATTATTTTTATTATCGTTTATTGATTGCTTAACTATGTGAGGCTGAGCTAAACTCATATTATCAAATATTACTCTTTTCACTATTCCTTTGTTGAGGCATGATTTTCACCATTTACAGAGAAAATCAGTTCAGATAGGTTCAGTTACATGACTATTCATATATCTATTAGGAAGCAGAGCTGGGACAAAATTCAAGTATCTACATCAGTCTACATAAATCTATGTTTTAGAACCATAGATTGTTAATTTCCATGTAGTAAGCATCTAAGTAATGCCTGCTTAAAAATGTAGTTTGTACAAGGAATAGAATATATATATACATATCTATGTATGTATATGTATGTATGTGTATATATATAAAATTTCGTAAAAAAAGTATAAAACTCTAATTTTCAATGATTCTCATGAATTTTCCCTTAAAGTAACTTGAAAGTGATTGCTAATGCCCTGATTTCTTGCCACAAAGCCCTTAGAGAGCTGTCTTTTTAAAAGAGGAGCTATAAATTTCATTTGGTTGAATTTTTTTCTGTTAACAAGCCAGTCTCTTTAGCATTAGAGAATATTTTTATAAAGGAATATTAATAGGACAAACAATTGTAAGATTGCATGTCATACTGGCAAAATCAAGGATTAAAAATAGTTTTAAGAATGCTTTAAATATGGTAATTCCAGTACCGCAAAGAAAAAGATGATCTATTTTCTCTTCTTTGTTTGCATAAAGAGTCATATATCTTACTGCATATCCTTGGCGTATTTAGATCTGTTGTAGATGGTTGGAAAAGAAATTTTAAAAGACAATTTGCCCCTGGAATAAGTGAAAATGATGAAAATAAAGACTGACATCTAATTTTAAAATGCTTTCACTTATAAATGTGACAACTGAGTAGACAGTGAGCAGACATACATGATCAAAAAATTCTTTATAAGCAACTCCTCAGATCAATTTAGTGGTTATTTGATTAAACAAATAGAGTGAATCTGAAACTTAACAATGGCAGAAATTAGTATCTTTTGCAAAAACGAAAAAGAATGTGTTATACTCCTACCATCAGGCTAAAATACTGTTTTTTACAACATCATCCAGGCTCCAGTTCTTTCCCCCTGAAGTCCTGCACAAGCTGGTCTTTGGAAACAGTAGAAAAAACATGGTTGAATTTCACTTTAGGACTGAATTATAAACGTCTTCGTGGTCTCACTATGTTAAGATATTTGAGAGCAACCAGGACTATTAAGTGCCGAAGCCAAAAATAGAACCGATTTTTCTGGTGGTCATTGTGCGCCGAGCCTGGGTCCAATAGCCAGGCAGGGGTGTCTTCGTCACCATCCTGGCGGAGGCTTATAAGCTCTGATTAGAATTACTGGTCCTCACTAAATCACTGTAGGCCGAGAGCTGGGTCACTATTTGGCTAGATTTAATTTCGCCTTCGACATGAGAAATCAGTGTGTCATGTTTCTACACAAAAGGGAAAAGCATTTAAATATTGTATCTATGTGAAGGCCAATTATGTTATCTCGTTCTTATGTATTCCTGCTATAAAATATTTGAGGGCAACAGTCAGGCATATCATTGGTTCTATTTTTCTTCTCTCATTTTCCAGATTACAAGATTTTTAGTAAATCCAATATTTTTGGATTTTGTAGAAATTTCTTTCTTCCTTTCTTCTTTCTTTCTTTTTTCTTGTTGTTGCTGTTGTTGTTGTTAGTCCCTTGTTTGTAATTTCTGCCTACTTAGTCAGACTTTACTTCATTTAAAAACCTAAATTTTACCTAGCACTTTGGGAGGCCAAGGCAGGGTGGATTGCCTGAGCTCAGGAGTTCGAGACCAGCCTGGGCAACACGGTGAAACCCCGTCTTTACTAAAATACAAAAGAAATTAGCCGGGTGTGACAGCATGTGCCTATAATCCCAGCTACTCGGGAGGCTGAGGTAGGAGAATTGCTTGAGCCCGGGAGGCGAAGGTTGCAGTGAGCTGAGATCGCACCACTGCACTCCAGCTTGGGTGACAGAGCGAGACTCTGTCTCTACAAAAAAAAACAAACAAAAAAACCCAAAAAACTAATAATAATAATAAATAAATAAATAAATTTTCAATGTTTAATGATACATAATAATTGCACATATTTATGGGAGTACATGTGATATTTTGATACACACATCACATACAATGTTTAATGATCAAATGAGGGTTATTGGGATATTCATCACCTCAAGCATTTATTATTTCTTTGTGTTAGGAACATTCCTACTTCACTCTTCTAGTTATTTTGAAATACGCAATAAATTATTGTTACCTATGGTTACCTTATTGTGATAATGAACACTAGATCTTATTACTTTCATCTAACTGTATTTGTACTCATTAACCAACCCCTCTTAATACTTGTTTCTTCACTACCCTTCCCAGTTTATTATAACCATTGTTTTCCTATCTCTATAAGATCAATTTTTTTAGCTCCCACATATGAGTGAAAACATGAGATATTAGTCTTTCTGTGCCTAGCTCATTTCACTTAACATGATGTCTTCCAGTTCCGTCCATGTGCTCAACATCACTAATCATCAGAGAAATGCAAATCAAAATTACAATGAGCTATTATCTCACCCCAATTAAAATGGTTTTATCAAAAAATGAAACAAGCAACAATGAATGTTGATGAGAATGCGGAGAAAGGGGAACACTTGTACACTGTTAGTAGAAATGTAAATTAGTAAAACCATGGAGGTCCCTCAAAAAACTAAAAATTGAAATTATTTTATTATATATTATCTACTCCAATTACATATGGCAAGCTTTCTGTTTTTCTAATTTTTAAAATATTGTGTTACATTAGTTAAGATATTGAACAATTTGATATTGTTCTTTAAAAGCTTTTTACTGAGGCTGTGCATGGTGGCTCACACCTATAATCCTAGCACTTTAGCAGGCCAAGGAAGGAGGATCTCTTGAGTTCAGGAGTTTGAGACCAGCCTGGGCAACATAGGGACACCCTGTCTCTACAAAAGGATGAAAATTAGCTGGACAAGGTGGTGTGCGTCTGTAGTCCTAGCTACTTGGGAAGCTGAGGCAGGAGGATTGCTTGAGCCTAGGAGGTCAAGGCTGCAGTGAACTATGATCACGCTATTGCACTCCAGCCTGGGGATGACAGGACAAGACCCTGTCTTTAAAAATAAATAAATACATACATAAATACATAAATACATAAATAAATAAATCGCTTACTGCTAAATCCAACACTAGGATTGAGTTGTGCAAAAGATGATTCAGATTCAGATTATCCAAATACATCCGAATCTGTTTCTACGAAAAAATGTTATAGGTTAAGTCATGGAACAACTTAAGAATATTAACTCAGAAACATTAACAAAAAATATGACCTACCTCACAACCAATAATAGAAACACAGGTTGTTATGATCCTCTAGCTACCAAACTCTACCATATGAATGTTGCATTGATTTTCCACTCTTTTCTAATTGCCACTAAAGGAAGAATATATTCCAGTATTGTGAAATTTTGAAAAATTAAGCAGTTCTCTGGAAAGAAGAGAAGGAGTGGAAAGCAGGGCTGTTAGCAGTAAATTTGCATTGCAGGTTCATTCTAAGAAATGAGGAAATTATGCTCTTCTGTTTTATTTTGGTGGCAAAAGGGGGAATGGTTATCAATGGAAGCTGGCAACTAGTGTTTGTCTTAGAATTTGAATAGACTCCTTAAATCAATGCTTTGATCTTCCAATTCACTTTGCTGATTATTTCCACTTTGTTCCTACTTTTCCGCTGCAACTCAAAATCTAACGTATTTTAATGTTTAATTATCCATTTTTGTCTTTACATCTAAAGTTTCTTAAAATTTTAATTTTTCATACCCACATGTGTTTCCTCCTTAGCCATTTGTATATCACTTCTTTTTTTAAATAATAGTAGGAAAAATGTTGCTCAAGTCAAGAAGAATCTTTATATTGAAAATTCATTATGATTTTATTATTATTATTATTGTTGTTATTATTATTTTGAGATGGAGTCTCGCTTTGTCACCCAGGTTGGAGTGCAGTGGCACAATCTTGGTTCACTGCAACCTCCATCTCTGGAGTTCAAGCAATTCTCCTGCCTCAGCCTCCCGAGTACCTGGGACTACAGGTGCCTGCCACCACACATGGGTAATTTTTGTATTTTTAGTAGAGACGGGGTTTCACCATGTTGGCCAGGCTGGTCTCGAACTCCTGACCTCAAATGATCCACCCACCTCAGCCTCCCAAAGTGCTGAGATTACAGGCATGAGCCACCTCACCCAACCTCATTAAGATTTTAAAACATTATCAAATTTATATAAGATTTCCACATTCCCCAATCCCTAGTTGCATGTTGTTTTGCTTTTCTACACATTACGGGAAACGTTTAAAATATAATCACTCCATTCATGGACTCAGTTAATTATTGAATTTGCCATTCATACTGCATTTATTGTGTACTATGGAAAATTATGTTTTTGGGGATAATCAACAACAACTAAAATAAAAACAAACAAAATTCACTTTGCACTACCAGGGAGTAAAATGTTGCAGTAGAGAAGTAAAGCCCAAATTAAACAGAAAAATACTGGCCAATACTCCAACTTCTGGATAAATCCAACCTAGACGTCTGAGCTTACATAGAAGACCAAAACAACAGCTATAATTTACCAGGGCTTGTTCGACAGCACAACAGTTGAAGTCACCCAAGTTGTAAAAAGACAATGTATGGCATCTCTTTAATTAGAGTTTAAACCTGCTCATCTTGATGCAGTAATAAACTGAGCAATGCCAGGTTATATGCTCTTTTGGAAGACAGCAATTCTGTATAACACACGTGGCAGTTTCCAGTTCAACCCCTGATTCCTGGCTGCTGCTTCTGAAACACAACGTCTCATTTTAATGAAAAATATATTACTGTGGTAAGATAGGTCATCAGCTGTTAAGTGTAATGCAATTTCTGTAATAAAATTAATTTTATAGCTTGTATAAAAGACTTTATGCAGGTTAAATACTGTTAATTACTAGGTAAATTTTGTTCCTTAGAATGCATAAATGAAGCACCTCCACCCTCTATAAAAATAATGTCTATAGTATAAAATGTCCATAGGATTCTTTATGATTTCCATTTTTTATATCATGCTAAAATGCCAGCCATACCCATAGTGAGTTAATAGGGCCTTTCCTTGGTCACTGAAACAGAGGATATATTTGCTGGTGTCTTAAGACTAAAACAGTTGTGCTGGTGAAACCCCAATGCAATTTTCTTCTGGGTTACTTATTTAGAGATGGCAATTCAGACCAAAAAAACTCTGATATGTGGTTATAGATTTACATAACCTAAGTTAACCATCCAGCAAACGGAGCAATTGATCTCAAAGGGAGGTGCAGGAGAGTAAAGGACATTCAAACCCCATCTATAACCAACATTGGAAAAACATTTCAATGTGAGTACAAGTACAGTCACATAAAAGGATAACATATTATTGGTCAAATGTACATGTGAGCATTAATGCAATAACCTTTTTGCTCTGTGAAAAGTTTTCATTCAGCTATTTGCTAAAAATAATGTCAAGTAATAAAGAATTTGGAATTAGTACAGAATATGGAATTGGACAGCTCTGAATTTGAATCCAATGTTTTTCATCAGTTAGTTACTTAGAGCTAGGAAAGGTTACTTTATCTTCCTATTCGTGTTCTATTATCTGCTCTGTAAGTAAGTACAAGACAATCGCCTCATAGTGTTATTACCATGCTTGAATATAATGATGGATAAAAATTTCCTGGCACTAAGGTGGCCTTTATAGATGTTACTTTTCCTTCTGTTTTGCTCTTTCTATTGACTCATGGGAGCCATTCAGGAAGAGATGTGATCAGATTTTAGATGCTCATGTTTGTTTACATTATTGGGATACTATAGCGAATCACTGATTTGAATGGAGTGATACCTGGTTTAAAAAGGCATTACATTGTGTAAAATGCTACATTTAATTCAATCTAAGAAATTTTAAATTAGTTTTGCAAATAGCACATCTATGCTTTTTGATACTTGTTATATGGAAAACAGGAACCCTAGCAAAAAAAAAAAAAAAAATAGGAAAAGTCTTCAGGAGAACATTTTTAAAAATATCCCTCATTTAACTCCAGACAGGAGGCAAAGACAGATGAACAGCATATAGAAACTCCTAGATGTGGAATGATGTCAGAGATTCTCCACTCTGCATTTTGTCACATTCAGGCTGTAGATATTACCAGTGTACCTTGCTTTCCTGGTAATAAGGACGTAATCTTTCTTCCTCCCCTGGGCACTCTCAGCCTTGGAAGTTACTGGCTAGTGGACAGTGGATACTGGATGAGTCATCACAAGGTGGCCCTGCCACAGAAAGCATGGGTGACACGGCTCCACACAAGCAGAGGACAATTCAAACAGGCTATGAGATCATGCAGGGAAGAAATGTCGTTTCAACAAAGAACTCAGCAGGATAAATACGATCAAGCTCATATCTCACAAATTATCACTTGTGTCTGAATGTCTTCCATTTCTGTTTGTATTCATTCCTAACGGGTTAGGTCTCATCCCCCAAGTATGTTTCTAGTGAATATGGAAAACCCTATTGACACATATTTCTTTCTTTATATACAACTACCATCATTTCATTAACTTTTGCTTAAAGGAACATTTTTTAAAAGTAATCTGACATGTTACTTTACCATTTTTTGATCAATTTGTGTCTTCTTTACATATACTTTGAAGTCCCATATCTGAAACGGAACTTTCTTTTTTCATTAAAAAACTAGCATATGTGGGCTATCTGCCTTAATATTCATTTTATTGACTATTTTACTATGAACAGTCTTATATTTTACTTTATACTAATTCCTCTAGATTAATGGCAAGTATTTAACCTAACATATTGATCCATCTCACTTAATATTAGTTTAACTTCATTTAACTCCTTCCTTTTTACTTATAATCAACTATTTTTGCTGATGAGAAATTAAGAAAGAAGATATGTTTTGGCACCTCTGTCCATCTCTTTACCCATTTCTTACTCCTCTAAGAAGGGAAGAAATTCTAATCTGATTACACGTTACCAATTAATTGGGCCACATTTACTTGTGGGCCGTCTGGTGGAATATTTTTAAATCATGAGCAAACCATGGTGCTCTTCTTCTCTCTTGCCCCTGCCTTAATGAAGTAAGGCATTTTCCTTGGCTTATTTCCTTTCTCATTGCAGCAGAGTTGAAATGTTGAGACTGGATGTAGCTTCTCCTAACCCCTGCCATATTATCTGATGAAACTGAAGCGTGAAAATGACCTTCATGGACCTGGAGCCTCAGCTTCACATTTCCACACAGGCCCCACAGAGACACCATATTGGAGGGCAAGCTCAACGCAATGCCTTTATTAGAAATGTTTTTAAAAGGGAACCTGTATTCACATTTGTCAAGACACTGCTTATCTCTCTAGTTGAACCTGTATAACTTATTTTATAAGATGGTAAGATAAAAAGACTCTTAATTTTCCATCTACCAGGACTCTTGACATAAATTCAAAGCTCACTTATAACAGCTCTAGCGTCCCAAGTGCCTTTGACTACACTCCAATTTAACTTATTGTTCAGTTTTTATATAACTCTCTTCCTCATATTGTGCTTAATTTTCTTATTTATTTAACATTTTAAGAAGAATACTCATTCTGAGCAGTTCACAAATCAGTTAGGCTTAAGTTTTTAAATAAATGCTTTAAAAATATTAAAGGCACACATATGAAATAATGATACTAGACAATTATGGAGAGCATCCTCCCCTACAAATTTCAGCCACAATACAAGAGCAGTAAGCCGATCAGTCTACTCACCTTCATTCCAACATTTCAAGTGACTGGGGAAAGAATAGGGACAAAATAAAATAAAACAAAATAAAGGTTGCTTGTGGAACACTGAAAAATTATTATGCGCCAAAGTGTAAGAATGCTTTATATCCACCACATCATTTGTCCTGGGAGGTAATTTCTATTATCGATTTCATTTGACAAATGAGGAAACAGAGGTCTGAATAGGTAGAGAAACAATTGTCAACTTTCTACTTCTTAGTACATCTTTACTGCCTCTGAGGCCTGCCTGCATTCCTGCACTGGGGTTTCAGGAACATTGCTTGAGGCCATTGGCCTTAAGTCTGTCATCTTTTATGTTTCATTTATAAACACCCTCAGCTCTTGATCTGTGAGGGTCTTAATAAATATGATTGTATTAAATTGTTGTGCTTTAAAGAATAATATATGATATTAAGAAATAGTATTTCTGATAACAGCTTAAGCCATAATATGAAGTGTGCTGATACAAGAGGAGTTTGTAGGTCTTAAAAAAACAAAACAAGAAAACTAAGCTTTAATTTAGTACAAGTTTCTGACTTTTCTTCTAAAATTTATCTAGGAGTATATATAAAGAAAAGACCTTATTGAATAAACTGGTAAATGCATCTCTCAAGTTTTATTTTATATTCAACATAATATGAAGTAAAAATAAAATACAACTAAGAAATATAGCATTGGCTACTTTTTGAAACATTTCTCCACAAAATAGGGGGTAAAATACGAAAAAGTTATGACACATGTTTTGAATCTCTATTTCTTTATATCCTAAAGGAAATAAGAATTTTATATGCCTCAAGGAAAAAAAAAATCCAACAAAGATTTTTTTTTTGCGGGGGAAAGAAAGTCTACTATCCAGCCTCAGAGATTAGATTTAAAAACCAAGGAAAACTTCGTTAGATTGTAGTGTGACAGAGCAAACCAATCTTTAAATCTACCAAAACACTTCCAGAATGTCAGAACACAGTATATGTGAAAAAATAACAAGTGTTTTGAGAAACATCATTTTTTAGTGTCCTAAACCACTGACTTACAAAGTATGAAAAGATGTGGTATAACATGGATTTGAGAATATATACTGTAGAACAGCTATTAACAAGCTTCTTTTGGTATTGAAGTATGTTCCACAAAACAGTTTTTACTGTTACGTGAAGAAGAGAGTGAACCAAAGTAAATTAAACTACCAGAAAGAGGTGTTAGCTTGACATTAAGAATCTACAAATCTACATTTGTTTCCATTCTTAAAAATCAGTTTTCAATTAATAATAATAAGATTATAATCATTAAAAAATATATATATTTAAAGCATTTGTTTACTTTCCTTAACTTGTAAATCACTACTGGTGTTTTCCAACTCTCTTAGTGAATTTAAATGACAATATCATTCCTTAATTTTTCTATGACCTGAAAAAGTCAGATTAGAAAATGAGCAAATTGCTCACAATGCTGATAGAAATCAAAGTAAAAGCTTGTATTTAAAGAACATCAGTCTCTCCTAAAACAAGAAATACCTAAAAATACAAATATATCCTAAATGTCGCAAACCACATAAACCGGGTTGAAATAAAAATTTGAATGGGCAATTATGTAACATAAAGCCAGATAACCCAAACAGTTCATAATATTTTATACTTAATATAGGATATTATAAATTAGATAGTTACTGATGAGATAATAGCTTTTATAGTTAACTCTGTAGTAATTAAGTAGGATGGCAAGGCAGCAAAGAGGTCAAATTAATTTCTGAGTTCTTCCATTATCTTTAGAAATGACGGGGAAAATTCTAACTCCAAAAGTGTTTTGTGGGAATCTAAAGAACAGTTTTGACAAAGAGGAGATCTCAAGAAAGCATTTATGATTAAGCAACCTGACATAAACAGTTATCACAAATTATTAAAACCAGTTGATATTTATCTAAATGGATAAATCATTCATCTGAATAATTACCAACCCAGACAAACTATAGGCCCTGAAATTACAATTATGAAGGAGAACCAATCAAATGTTATGACCAAATTTAAAATTTTAGCAGTGGTAGAAATTATGAATCATAAAATGCTACCTTTGACTCAAGAAATGCAACCCTTGGTTAGACAGCATATTAAAAACTAGATGGCTAATGAGATATTTGCATGGTTTCTTTTTATACTTGTTTTTGTGACATTAAGACTCTCAAAGAATTGCAAATTCAAATAAAGCAATAGCCCTCTTCTCTCTGAGTTTAGCTTAGACTTTCCCTTAGCTAACATGTCTGAACGTGTTCTTTGTTCTTGAGCAAGATTTCACCATTAAAACTTACACAGAAAGAACTTGTCAAGACTTTACTAAATACAGTTTAGGATGTTTCTAATTTTCATTTAAAAAATAGTGTAGGTATTTTTAATGAGATTACATAATTTCTAAGTCAGTTATTTAAGACCCACAATATTACAATAATTTTTTAAAATTATTATTATACTTTAAGTTTTAGGGTACATGTGCACAATGTGCAGGTTAGTTACGTATGTGCCACGCTGGTGTGCTGCACCCATTAACTCGTCATTTAGCATTAGGTATATCTCCTAATGCTATCCCTCTCTCCTCCTCCCACCTCACAACTGTCCCCAGAGTGTGATGTTCCCCTTCCTGTGTCCATGTGTTCTCATTATTCAATTCCCATCTATGAGTGAGAACATGTGGTGTTTGGTTTTTTGTCCTGGCGATAGTTTACTGAGAATGATGATTTCCAATTTCATCCATGTCCCTACAAAGGACATGAACTCATCATTTCTTATGGCTGCATAGTGTTCCATGGTGTATATGTGCCACATTTTCTTAATCCAGTCTATCATTGTTGGACATTTGGGTTGGTTCCAAGTCTTTGCTATTGTGAATAGTGCCACAATAAACATACATGTGCATGTGTCTTTATAGCAGCATGATTTATAGTCCTTTGGGTACATACCCAGTAATGGGATGGCTGGGTCAAATGGTATTTCTAGTTCTAGATCCCTGAGGAATCGCCACACTGACTTCCACAATGGTTGAACTAGTTTACAGTCCCACCAACAGCGTAAAAGTGTTCCTGTTTTACCACATCCTCTCCAGCACCTGTTGTTTCCTGACTTTTTAATGATTGCCATTCTAACCAGTGTGAGATGGTATCTCATTGTGGTTTTGATTTGCATTTCTCTGATGGCTAGCAATGGTGAGCATTTTTTCGTGTGTTTTTTGACTGCATAAATGTCTTCTTTTGAGAAGTGTCTGTTCATGTTCTTCATCCAGTTTTTGATGGGGTTGTTTGTTTTTTTCATATAAATTTGAGTTCACTGTAGATTCTGGATATTAGCCCTTTGTCAGATGAGTAGGTTGCGAAAATTTTCTCCCATTTTGTAGGTTGCCTGTTCACTCTGACGGTAGTTTCTTTTGCTGTGCAGAAGCTCTTTAGTTTAATTAGATCCCATTTGTCAATTTTGGCTTTTGTTGCCATTGCTTTTGGTGTTTTAGACATGAAGTCCTTGCCCATGCCTATGTCCTGAATGGTAATGCCTAGGTTTTCTTCTAGGTTTTTTATGGTTTTAGGTCTAACGTTTAAGTCTTTTATCCATCTTGAATTAATTTTTGTATAAGGTATAAGGAAGGGATCCAGTTTCAGCTTTGTACATATGGCTAGCCAGTTTTCCCAGCACCATTTCTTAAATAGGGAATCCTTTCCCCATTGCTTGTTTTTCTCAGGTTTGTCAAAGATCAGATAGTTGTAGATATGTGGCGTTATTTCTGAGGGCTCTGTTCTGTTCCATTGATCTATATCTCTGTTTTGGTACCAGTACCAGGCTGTTTGGTTACTGTAGCCTTGTAGTACAGTTTGAAGTCAGGTACCATGATGTCTCCAGCTTTGTTCTTTTGGATTAGGATTGACTTGGCGATGCGGGCTCTTTTTTGGTTCCATATGAACTTTAAAGTAGAATGACTACTAGGTACATAACGAAATGAAGGCAGAAATAAAGATGTTCTTTGAAACCAATGAGAACAAAGACACAACATACCAGAATCTCTGGGACACATTCAAAGCAGTGTGTAGAGGGAAATTTATAGCACTAAATGCCCACAAGAGAAAGCAGGAAAGATCCAAAATTCACACCCTAACATCACAATTAAAAGAACTAGAAAAGCAAGAGCAAACACATTCAAAAGCTAGCAGAAGGCAAGAAATAACTAAAAGCAGAGGAGAACTGAAGGAAATAGAGACACAAAAAAGCCTTCAAAACATTAATGAATCCAGGAGCTGGTTTTTTGAAAGGATCAACAAAATTGATAGACCGCTAGCAAGACTAATAAAGAAGAAAAGAGAGAAGAATCAAATAGATGCAATGAAAAATGATAAAGGGGATATCACCACCAATCCCACAGAAATACAAACTACCATCAGAGAATACTACAAACACCTCTACGCAAATAAACTAGAAAATCTAGAAGAAATGGATAAATTCCTCGACACATACACTCTCCCAAGACTAAACCAGGAAGAAGTTGAATCTCTGAATACATCAATAACAGCCTCTGAAATTGTGGCAATAAGTAACAGCTTACCAACCACAAAGAGTCCAGGACCAGATGTATTCACAGCCAAATTCTACCAGAGGTACAAGGAGGAACTGGTACCATTCCTTCTGAAACTATTCCAATTGATAGAAAAAGAGGGAATCCTCCCTAACTCATTTTATGAGGCCAGCATCATCCTGATACCAAAGCCTGGCAGAGACACAACCAAAAAAGAGAATTTTAGACCAATATCCTTGATGAACATTGATGCAAAAATCCTCAATAAAATACTGGCAAACCAAATCCAGCAGCACACCAAAAAGCTTATCCACCATGATCAAGTGGGCTTCATCCCTGGGATGCAAGGCTGGTTCAATATACGCAAATCAATAAACGTAATCCAGCATATAAACAGAACCAAAGACAAAAACCACATGATTATCTCAATAGATGCAGAAAAGGCCTTTGACAAAATTCAACAACGCTTCATGCTAAAAACTCTCAATAAATTAGGTATTGATAGGATGTATCTCAAAATAAGAGCTATCTATGACAAACCCACAGCCAATATCATACTAAATGGGCAAAAACTGGAAGCATTCCCTTTGAAAACTGGCACAAGACAGGGATGCCCTCTCTCACCACTCCTATTCAACATAGTGTTGGAAGTTCTGGCCGGGGCAATGAGGCAGGAGAAGGAAATGAAGGGTATTCAATTAGGAAAAGAGGAAGTCAAATTGTCTCTGTTTGCAGACGACATGATTGTGTATCTAGGAAACCCCATTGTTTCAGCCCAAAATCTCCTTAAGCTGATAAGCAACTTCAGCAAAATCTCAGGATACAAAATCAATGTCCAAAAATCACAAGCATTCTTATACACCAATAACAGACAAACAGAGAGCCAAATCATGAGTGAACTCCCATTACAATAATTTATTTCTTTCAGGAAAAAGAAAAAAACTAGCAATAAGTCTGCTGTCTGGCTTCAACAGCTCTAGACGCAAATAGGAAAGTAAGGCAATATTCCATTGAGAGCTGATGGTGGATTATAGCAGTGTAGTGTCAGTGTAAATTACTTCAACAGGTATTCAATTTAAAAGTAGACTTGCAGGATTTCCTGATGGATTGAATCTGCAAAAAATAGAAATAACAGGTAAGGATAACTTCATAGAGTGTGGTTGAAATAATCGAAGAATAAAATTGTCATTTATTGAGCTGGCCAACTTGCAGGAGAACCAGGTTTAGGGAGAAAATCAGAGGGTCAATTTTGCAAACAATAACCTTGAGTTACTTACTAGATTTCAAGAAGTAATATCAACTAGGTGGCTCAATGTACAATTCCAGAGTTTTACAGCACAATGAAGGCTGGGAATTAAAAACTTGAAAATTGGCAGTGTACGCATAGGATTTAAAGCATGACACCATCTGAGATAAAAAGAAAATGCATTTAAATAAAGGAAATAAATGCCAGAATCATCACTTCTGTGCTGTAATTGAGAATCAGGAAGATGGTGGTCAACAAAGGGACCTAGGAAGCAGCAGCAAATAAGGTAAATAGAATTGACAATATTGTGTCCTGGCACCCAAGTGACAAATATGTTTTAAGGAGAAGTCAATGATTACCTATGTCAAATTCTGTGAAAAGGACTAAAAGTTGAAGAATATGGAGATCAATGTTGTCCTTGGCAACAACAAATTTTGGAAAGCGGAAAAGGAGAAGGCAGATTGGGGTGGAATCTTTAAAAACCAAGATGAAAGGATTTGGGTACAATGGGTGCATGGAATTTTGCTCTCAGGATCAGAGAAAGGAAGCAGTATCTTGAGAGAGTTGTAGAATATGGAAAGGTATTTTAAAATAAGAATAATTGTAGCATGTTTGCATATGAAGAATATTATTAATTAGCAAGAGGAAAATTGATGATGCAGAAGAAAGGGAAAAGTTGGGGAATAATGTTCCTGCATTAGTTGAGAGGCGACAGTGTCTGGCACACAGGCAGAAGGCTTAGCATTTCCTACGAACACACTGTGGCCTCTTAGGGCACCTTCTCCATAGCACCCACAGTGATATTTTCTCGTATTAAGCCAGATCATAAGGCATGGCTGGATAAAAAGTCTTCAGTGGCTTTCCATCTCATTCAAACTAAAAGACTGAGATGTTACAGAGGCCTACAAGGAACTATGTAATTTGGTTCCATTACACCACTGTCTCCTTCTGGTCTCACTGTCCTTTGGCTGACTACAGCCCAGTCAGACAGAACTCCTTACCCTCCCTCAAACACACCAGACACCTGCAGGCCTCTCGACCTGCAAAGTCTGTGCTCGTAGCAACTAGGCTATTCTGCATGGCTTGTCTTCTCAGTTCCTTTGTGTCTTTGCTCACATTTCACCTGCTTAATGAAGTCTTTCCTGATCTTGTAACCCTCCACCCTCCATGTGTATTTCTTCTCCTTAGCACTTACCAATACATGACATATTAAGAGTTTTAAATATTTTCTTTGATAATTATCTTACCCCTCTAAATAATAGATTTTAAGAGAACACAAATTTTTGCCCATTGTTCACTGGTATATATCCAGCAGCTAAATTACTATCTATCACATATTACATGCTCAGTAAGTTTGCCAGATAAATGAAGAAAATGATATTTTAGGGCTTAACCTCAAATTTTTACTGCTTTGCATAAAAATCCTAAAACAACATTAATGTTTAAACAATATGCAATCACGTACACTAGAGGGTATTGTAGTTTTCAATGAGATTTCTCATATGACAAGACTAGACGGCAAAAATAAATATTGGTAACTAGAGCATTGGTGAAAGTTTACAAAAAAAATACATTTCCTACTTCGTAATTGGAAGAAACCAGGCCCTCTCGGAAATGTTTTTGATATGAGACCAAGTACAGATAAATGCTACAGGATAAGAATAATATAAAAAAGACATTATTTTTCTACTTAATTGTATGGCGCCTGATATATTTATGGCTCTTCAGGTAAACAATAGTTTTTTTTTTTTAAACAATTCCAAGGCTCTGGTATACTCTATTGCAAAGAAAAGCAGTGAATTTCAGGAATTCTGTAAACTATTTGACTAAATTTCGTTGCCAATCTCTACCATGTTTTCCAAACATTTGTTCAAAAAGATTCCTCTTAGTCCCTGTTACTAGTACACACAATAGCTCTTATTTGTTGATGATTATTATGCAGATATTGTCCTCCTTTGATCTTGATATACAATAATTAATCATACAACAGATGTGAGCTGTGTTGTATTCTTTATTATCCCCATTTTTAACAGAAGGGAACTGGGGTTTAGAAAAATCAGATAACTGGCCTGTGATCACATTTCTGATTTGTGTCAAATCTGGGATTCAAACCAAAAAAGCCGACTCCAGAATTCATAGCCTGAACCACTTTGCTCAGCTATTGCCTTGGGCTTCCCAGGTCAGCCATACAACCTCAGGAACCCTACAGTCATTGAGCTGGAGACTCGTATTTGTCCATGGAAAGTGTCTTTGTTTCAGAAGAGCTAATAAAGAATTCACATTAAAGCAAAAAGACAATTGAAAAGAAATTGCTGCCTTCAAACACACAGCCAAGAAGATAACAGCTGGACTCCAAAAGATTCTGATGCAATCTAAGCTAACTTGATTGATTATATCTATCAGTTTAATTATCTTTTAATATTTATATAAAATATTATTTCTTAAATTCTTAAAACTTAATAAACATGAAATTTTAAAGAGAACAGAAAAGAACTTATTATAATGTACCACTAAGATAAATCTCGAAAACCTAATTTCTAATTTCATTTCTTTGTCAGTCTAACTGATTGCATTCCTTAACATAGGTGAGCCTGTTTTTTCACATATAAAATTGGCAGACTACATCATATTTCTCTATTCCTTTCTTCTCTGTGGATTCTAATATCCTTAAAGTTTTCTCTTAAATTTATTCTTGCTAATTTGAAAAATGTTCAATAAACATCTCAGTTTTTGCAAAGTCTTATTAGTCTTATGTCTATTGTATTATTCTTAAGAAAATGGTTCATTATAAAAAATATTTGGTTTTGTAATTTAATATTTTGTACAACTAAAGAAGTTAACTTATATAAAATATTAATTAGCAAATAATTAAATAATTTTGAGTATTCCTTTGCATTATCTATTCTAAGTTATAAATTGGTGTAAGACTACAGATTTGATGAAGAGACAGGATGCTGACTAATCATTTTGATGCAAGCTTACAAAGAATAATTTCAACACTCTCCAAAATGGAGTGATTTATTAGCATGTCATGCTATTTATTGTGTGATATGATAAATATAATATGATTCATCATGACATTCTATAAATATTGCAAAGGATTATTAAAGCGATAAAATCCATTGGCAGAAATATAATGAGATCATGTCACACTTGTATAAAAGCTACATGATAAATTGTACTCTCTACAGAGGCTGTTGTAACCTTAGATGGATTTAAAGTGAGAATTGTTGGAACACAAAGCAAAAGAAAACAATCCTAAGTCGTACTTAGGGTTCAATTAAGAGCAGCTGTTGAGAGCAGGGAATAATACAGGACTACAGAACGATTATCATCTGCACTGCCATGGGATGGACAATTTTTCAATATAGGGACTATTCTTTAAATAGTTAGTCAAAAATATTTCAGACAAAATTCGGAATAACCACTTCACTGAATCAACATGTCTAAGTAAAACTTCAAATGGCAGCATATATGTGTGTGTATATATATATATATGCATATATTTAGTTTAAAAATTGGTATGAATATGAAAACTCATATCAGGCTGTATTTTTATGCATTTAAAATTTTACTTTGTCAAATAATTTTTATTTCTTCCCTAACATTATAAAAATATACCCCTTTGGAGGAAAGGTTATTATAAGGGAAATTTTATTTTCTAAGTAGAGGCTTTTTAGGTTTCTGATGCTTTTACAGACAGAATTTGCCAAAGATTTTGTTTCTTATAGTGCAAAATATGGTTATTAGTGGCCAACAATCTTTGGTACTGATTTGGAAGTAATTATTCAACACAACACGATTGTTATGTCTTTACAAATGATTTTTGAATCACATACACAGTTTTTTAAAAGCCGCTTTATAGTCATCTTCCTTGAGATTGTAAATTGTTCTCACACATTATTTAAAATATCCTGAGAATAAGCACTAATTACTACTTTACAATTAAGCAAAGATAAACATAGTCTATAATTCTAGGACAAGCAACCACAATGATTGTTTAAAGCATTTTTTGGGAGGAAGTCTAGTTAACTCTGACAATGGAGAGATACGGAGCCTGTGTCTATCACTACATTAATGAAATCTTTATGGGCTACAAATTTTTCAGTTTCTTACAATAATTTTTATGCTATTATATTTATTAACCACTTTTGCTTCATTTCTTTCTTAAAGTTGTTTCAACTTATCTATTTCCTTATATATGGACTCAATATAATAACAATCTGGAATACAAATTGATTAATGACTATACATATAATCTTTGTTATACTCCTGTGATAAAGATATAGAAGTCAAGCACAAAGAAAGAAAGAAAACAAATCGTACCTTTCTTTTATGGCAACATGGCACATTTGAAAGCAAATTGGAAAAGATAGCTACTATTAGTCACATATACCTTTTAAAATATTTAGATCTTTCTCTTTTTTATTTTTAAAAGGTTATTTCCAGGAGCATAGATTCGAGCTGCCCTGAACAGACACTTCCTAAAATATCTTAGCTCTACTGTGCTTTTTGCATTGTATGTACTCTTTCAGGCCCCCAATTTTTATTTTGCATTAAAAGAAAATCAGTTTAAAATTAAAAGACCTGATTCAGATGTACCTATATTTGCTAAAGGAATAAAATTATTAGAAAATCTTTCTTTCTTTTTAAGGATTGTTAGAGAACTAATCATATCTTAGTTTTCAGATAAATTTCAAATCACCAATAATTTGCCTTTAAATTTGGTCATCAGAGGACCAAACCGTAATTCTCTAATGAGAGTGGAACTATCTAGTAGCTTGGCCCAGAGGATGAGGGTTATGCTAGTTCCCTGGACTGGTTCACTGCTGACTCCTCGAATTCGAAGGCAACCATCTATAATGCGAGAGGCCAGAGGATTTGCAGCCGAGCTTCCTCAGCAAAATACTTTGCCCCTCATCAGCTGTGTAACCTTCATAATACGTGTCAGTTTCCTCTTGCTGCATAACAGATTACAACAAAATTAGAAGCGTAACACAACACACGTGCATTATTTCACATTTTCCATGGGTCAGGAATCTGAGTGTGACTCAACTGGATCCTCTGCTCTGGGTCTCACAAGGCTAAAATGAAGGTGTCAACCAGTCTGCAGTTCTCACATGAAACTTGGAGGTCTTTTTCCAGTCTCATTCGGATTGATGGCAGAATTCAGCTTCTTGCAGTTAGAGGACAGATGTCCCTGTTTCTCTGCTGGTTGTCAACGGGAGTTGCTTTCAACTCTTGGAGGCCACCTTCAGATCCTAGCCATATGGCCCTCTCAAAACATAGCAGCTTACTTCTCCAAAGCTAGAGGAAACTCTCCCGTCTGCTATAAAGGAGGCTTACGAAACAAGAAATAATCACAAGAGGATCACTCTTGTGGTATAATTTGCTTAGTTATATTCACGCATACCAATTCCACTTAAAGGTAGGGTATTAAACAAAGCACTTGTACACAGGAGACAAAACAGATGTACGGAGATTTTACTCTGCCATAAGTCTGCTGAGTGACCTTCGTCAAGTTATAGCTCAGTATATGAATAAGCTTAGCACCTATCTCAAAAGTTTGGTAGAAAGAAAAGTTAACATAGGCTGGGTATAGTGGCTTATGCCTGTAATCCCAGCACTTTGGGAGGTCGAAATGGGAGGATAGCTTGAGGCCAGGAGTTCAAGACAAGCCAGGATCACAGAGTGAGGTCTCATCTCTACAAAAAAAAATCAAATTGGTCATGTGTGGTGGCAACATCCACATGTGTAGTCCCAGCTACCCAGGGGTCTGAGGTGGGAGGATTGCCTGAGCCCAAAGGGAATCAAGGCTGCAGTGAGCCATCGTTGCACCACTGACCTCCAGCCTGGGCAACAAAGTGAGACTCTATCTCAAAAAAAAAAAAAAAACACAAAGGGAGGAGGGCAGCATAAAGAAATTCTTAGAGCAACGCCTGTGCTCTGGACTCAGTGAATGACACCTATTTTTAGACTTCACCCAGTAACTCAAAAGGCCCCATGCCCTCTGCCACATTACATTTTGCTCATGATTAACCACGCAAAACTTTTGCATAGCTGCCAAATATGGTGACTCATTCCCTCTTTAAAGACTATAGTTAGGGTTACCTTGCATAAAAATAGGTCAAGTATTTGAGTATCAGCTGTTTAAATGAGCTGATATGAGACAAAATGTAACCAGGCTTATAGAATGAATGAATCTCATAAGCTTAATCAAGAACTTACAGTAACTGATTTCTAAATTATGAATAGAAAATCACTTAAATGAACTCTGGTTGTTAAAAATGACATAGACAAATATTAGTATCAGTAGGCATAATTTTCTCCTATATTAACTCCAACATATATGATTTTAACAATTTTGAAATCTCCCCAAACACTTTCTCTGCTTTCTCACCATCCAAAGTCATGTTAATTGGTGATCTAGAAGGCATTATCTGGGGGAAAAATAAAACAGAGCTATGATTTGCTAGGGTCAAGCAACGATTATGTTCTGACAGCCCTGTAGCTAACATTGTTCATGCTTTTTGATCTGCACTTCTTTGAATACTGTGCCTGTGTCTGGGAAAATTTCACCTTATAAATTCTTCTCTAAGATGAAGGCACAAACCCAATTTCCCTTGCATCTAGAACACAGGCCTATAACCCTCATATAAGCATACGTTGCTAATCCCAAGTAAGAAGAAGAATGCCAGGTAAGATTGAGTATTGACTTCACTTCATATCAGTGAAGGAGGGAGAAACTTGGATTTGAAATTTCTCGTTTTATGACTGACAAAACCTGGTACAATGTTTTGCTAATGTTGTAAAACTATAGTGACTCTTACACCTATAATTGTTTGGGGATAACATTACTGAAGTAGTCGGACAGCATATAACTCTGCTAGGATTTCTGATAAAAAATTATGTTTCAATTGAAATTTGTAAGTTAACTTTTTAAACAAATTACTTTAGATGTGGTTTTGATTTATCTTATTAATATTTAAATTTTACTATTGCACCCAAAAATCAGTTATGCCTTTCAAAGATTGTTTTAAAAGTTGGCTCCATTTTTGTGGTAGGCAGACCTAGGCCATATCCCCCAAGAATGTGCGCATTCTAATCTCTGTAAACCTGCGAATGTGTTAGGTTACATGGCACAGGGAAAGTTGAGGTTGCTAGCCAGTTGGCCTCAAAATAGGTAGATTATTCGGAGTTATCCTAGCAAGCCCAATGACATCAGAATGGTCCTTTAAAATGGGAAAGAGAAACTGAAGAGCTGGAGTCGGAGAGACATGTGATTATGGAAGAAAGAAACAGAGAGAACAACGTTGCTGGCTTTGAGGATGCAGTGGGACCACAGGCCAAAGAATGCGGGTGGCCCCTACTGGATAGAAAAAGAAAGGAAATGGACCCTCTAGAGCCTCCAGAAAGGAATTCAGTCCTGCTGATACCTCGATTTGAGCCCACTGAGACCCTTGTTGAATTTCTAAGCTACATAATTATAAGATGATGGATTTGTGGGGTTTTAGCCACCAAGCCATTAGAGGTAATCTGTTACAGCAGTTGCATAGAACTAATACAATTAATAAGTGTGACTTTACTTTGTCCAGGAGGGAAATTTCTGGTGCTTCCAGCTATAAATCAAAAAAGTATTTGGTAAACAGGTTCATCTAGATAAAATATGTTTTTTTCACAAATTTCAACAGAACATGTCTCTACTATCAAACAACTCTGTTAATAACTCCTGGTCAAATACAGAAAATACAGGCAAGCAATATTTTATATCTGTGTCCACCTTTAGTTACAGAGTAAACAATGACTACAGGTTCCCTTAAAAGTAAAAAATACGTCTTACCAAAAAAAGAAAATCCCAATCTGAATAATGAGACCATACTTAAACACAGAGAGCTCAAACAACTCAGCTGAAATGCAATGCATTTCCTAATTATTAACTTGGTTGCTGAGCATGAGATTCAGGATGCAGGTGTTCAAAGGAAGCATGCACTTTACCTGAATTTATTCAGTAAAACAATTCCAGCTTCTAAAATTGGTTTTAGGAATGATAACAACATTTTTCTTAAACTTTGACATAAAATGAACTTGTTGCTGAGAATTTGCACATGTGAATTCACCTTGACATTGATTTTTCACAATCTTTATAAAGAAGAATAACATAAAGAAACATGGCATTTTCCAGGTGGCTGCAAGTCATACCAGGGAAAACAAAATCCTCAAATCGAGTGGAGTTTTGCAATAATCGTGTCCTTGGGGTGAAACTGTAGCAAGAACATGCTTCTAGAATGTCTAATATTGAAACACTGACCGCTGTCCAAGGTGGAAGAACATTAAATCAAATTCCACGGTGGGAACAGGGATGATCATGAGATGGCGAAGTCTGAGATTTCTTATTCTCCGTTATTTCTCTGCCCATAACAAATCAGTTTTCCAAGTTAAGAGTCACAGACAAGATCTATTATCTTCCACACAACAGTAAGAAGGAGATGTCTATTCCTGACTTGAAAAATTTCAAGAGTTGTAACATTGGTGTGACACCTTAAGCAAAAATCTTGGGCTTATTATTTACAGTTGTAAAGGGACCCAAATTAGCCACAGCAGTCAGATTATATTTATACTTCCCATTGTTAGGGATGAAAATCCTCGGTGACAGTCACCAACCAGAAATCGCTGCCAGCCTTCAAAATGACCAACTTCTGTGGAAACCAACGTTTTCCCAGAAGACAAAAGATCTGGAGCCAAAATGTCCTATGCTGATTGAAATAATTCACCCTAGTATGATTTTATAAACCTTAGAGAGCTGCAACAGCAGATGAGTTTTATTATTTATTAAAAGGTAAGACATTTCTCAAGATTATGGTCACAGATATACTTATTCGTTCCTTTACCACATGTGATTATTAATACAATACCAATATTAGGTTTTTTCTATTTCTGATGTACACAAAAATCAGGTCTCTGTGTGAAAATGCTTTTTAATTTATATATGAATGAACATTCAGCATAGATGTGATTGTTAATAATTTTCCCACAGGTAGTTTTTGGATTATAAGAGCATGGAAATGATTTATAGTTATGGTCAGTGATCATAATCAAATACTCAAATCACATTGTCTTTTTAAAAAAAATTTTTCTAGCCGATTCTGTTGGAAATCACACCAAAGTACCTTGATATGATAATGTCTTAAAAATACATAAAAGAGTTTCTGCTGTTTTGACGTGTGATAGTTCATGTGTAACGTTCATCAACAAGCGGAAATTGTCACTCTGCCTATTTCACCAATTAGGTCGCAATGAGTTTTATAATTACACACTAGGTGCTTCATGCAAAAGGCAATATTACATTTATAATATGAACTTATTAGAACTTTTAAATACATTCAGTAGTAATAACTATAGTATCTGTTTTCCTTTTAAAAATGTTCTTTACAGAAAACCAAACACCACGTGTTCTCACTCCTAAGTGGGAGTTGAACAATTAGAACACATGGACACAGGGAGGGGAACATCACACACCTGGGCCTGTTGGGAGGTGGGGGCATTATGGGAGGGATAGCATTAGGAGCAATACCTAACGTAGGTAACAGGTTGATGGGCGCAGCAAACCAACATGGCACATGTATACCTACGTAACAAACCTGCATATTCTGCACATGTGTCCCGGAACTTAAAGTATAGTTTAAAAAAAGGGGAAAAAAAAAAGCTCTTTATAATGATTACAATTCTGAACCTTATAACACTATCCTCCTAAAATAACATTATTGGATTTCTTTTTCTACCTCACTCATGTTCCATTTTTAATCATAACCCTTCACAAACACATGGTAAATGCAGTGATTTATTGAACTGGATTTTTAACTACCTATCTACATTTATGCTTTGCTGTTAAATCTGTCATTCCTGACAAACACAGCTAAACAAAAACATTTGTTTATGGCATGAGATTAGGAACAAAAATCAAGAAAAATGATTTAGAACAGGGAATGATCTGATTTTTCAGACAAAAGAAAACTAATTGAATTGTTACTTCAACAAGGAAAGACAAGACAAAGGACATTTGGTGAATATTTGCAAAAAGGAAAAAAAAAACTGGTCTTATTGGTCGGCAGCAGTAATCTAAAGCTCTGTATAATACGGTTCCAGCTCTATAAATCTGTTCTACTCCACAATACTTTCCCGAGAAAGTGATATATTTCTAAAAAAGTTCCATCTACATGTCACCCTGAAAGCTTACTATGTTGAGGATAATTCCGAACACAGAAGTGTGCAGCACAACCCCTTTTTGTGACCCAAAACTGACTTATTTATCAACCATGAACATGTTTATAAAGTAAATATAGAAATATTCTAGTGTTTTAAGGAGAATGCTTGTCTCCTTTAAAGTATTTCTAACCTTCTGAAGCTTCTAAATGTTAACATCTCTAAGCATAAGAGGCTTTGTTCCTCCTCAGGTACTGAGGATCATACTTATTGAATTACTGAAGTCACAGACATGTCGTATAAACCCAAGGATGGAGAGTCTAAATGACTTTAAGGAACTCCTGCAATGTCGTAGCCACTGCAGGCTGTGGGTGGCACACATTTGAATAAGCCCACATATGCCTAGTATCAGATTGAAGCACGTATAAATAAAAGGCCCTAGAAAGTGAGAGATGATGGTAACTTAAAATATTACACACAAAGGAAGGGAATCCAGATCCTCATGATAAAATATTTTAAGATCTCATTTTGTTTCTAACTGGTCTTTAGAAAATTTGGGGAAATCCAAAGTTAAGTAGACAGAATATTCAAGTAAATAACATAGTTTAAATACATACACATGCATACACAACATAATTATTTTTTTAAAAAGCCCATAATTTTTAGCTGTTTTGTTTTGTTTTAATGAGGGATTGAAACTGTGTACTATTAATATATGTCCAAAAATTGCAATTTACTACATCTGACATTACACTTTCCTCTATTACAGGGTAGACTTTAGCAAATCAATTTGCAGATTATAAAGTGCTACCAATCACCACTTCTGAATTCATAATCTACTGATGTATGTTTAAGATTTGTACCTCCTTAAATTACCATAAACATCTGCAACCCTCCCATCATAAATGTTTCTCAGAATGTTACAAGACTCAAATTTAAGTCTATGCTAAGTATTCTGAAGGCAATTGCTTCAGTGTAGTGATACCTGTAAGAACCTTTTTCTTTTCTTTTTTTCTTTTGTAACCTCCTCTATAAACAGGCAACAAAACTTCAGTATTTTAAAAGTGAATGGGTTTTTTTTTCTATTTTATTTTGGAGCCCCTTTTAGAACATGTAGTTAAAATTAAATAAAACCAACATGATCATGCCTTTTAAAAAAACGCCATTTTTTTTTAAGAAAATAACTCGCAATTTAAACGTTTTATAAGCAAGGCTAGTATTAGAACTATATTCTATGGGCTAATGATTTCTGTTTAAGAATATTTTGTTTCTGTCTGAATACAGTAATCCCTTGGCCCCTGTGGGGCACTGGTTCCAGGACCCTCCTCAGAATCTGCAGATACTCAAGTCCTTTACATAAAATGGTGTAATATGTGTATATAGTCTATGCATAGCCTCCCGTATACTTTAAATTATCTACAGAGTTGTTATAACAATACAATGTGAATGCTATGTAGTTGTTATACTGTATTGTTTTTCATTTGTGTTATTTTTCTTTTTTTGTTTTTCATTTTTTCAAATATTTTCAATCAGCACTTGGTTGAATCCATGGATGCAAAACCAGAGGATGTATTTTTAATCCCCAAAATGTTGAATGAGTCACCAAAACTAGTAAAATTAGTCAATCAAGCTTGTTTTTAAAAGCTGGTGGTCCAGCTGGGCGTGGTGGTGCATGCCTGCAGTCCCAGCTACTTGGGAGGCTGAGGCAGGAGAATCACTTGAACCCGGGAGGCGGAGGTTGCAGTGAGCCGAGATTGTGCCACTGTACTCCAGCCTGATGACAGAGCGAGACTCCGTCTCAAAAAATAAAATAAAATAAAAGCTGGTGGTCAACAGTTGATTAGATTTTTTAAAAATGTATATATATACCATGGAATACCATACAGTCATAAAAATAATAAAATCATGACCTTTGCAGCAATGTGGATGGAGCTGGAGGCTATTATTCTAAGTGAACAAACCCAGAAGCAGGAAATCAAATATTTCACATTCTCACAAGTAGGAGCTAAATAATGGGGGCACATGGACATAAAGATGGAGATAATAGGCACTGAAAACTCCAAAAGGGGGAGGGCGACAGGGGAATGAGGGTTGATAAACTGCCTACTAAGTATAATGTTCACTACTTTTGTTACAGGTGCACTAGAAGCGCATTTCCTACCATCACACATGGAAAAGCCATGTAACAAATAATCTCTGCAACTAAAATTAGAAAATAAGATAAATACAATAAAAAGATGGTGGTGACAATTAATAACGTCTGCCTGATGTGGTTTGGCTTTGTGTCCCCACCCAAATCTCATCTTGAATTGTAGCTCCCATAATCCCCACAGGTTGTGGGAGGGACCCCGTGGGAGATATTGAATCATGGAGGCAGTTATTTTCCATGCTCTTCTCGCGATATTGAGTAAGTCTCATGAGATCTGATGGTTTTATAAAGCACATGCCCTCTTCCCTGCTGCCATGTAAGATGTGACTTTGCTCCTCATTCGCCTTCAGCCATGATTGTGAGGCCTCTCCAGCAATGCAGAACTGTGAGTCAATTAAACTTCTTTCCTTTATAAATGACCCAGTCTCGGGTATGTCTTTATTAGCAGCATGAGGACAGACTAGTAAACTGCCCTTTCAAATTGGTAATCAATCAGCTTAAGGATATGTCCAGAGATTCCTCACCTCCCCAAACTTCAGCTTAAGGGTTTAAGGGCTGACACGGGATGTGTCAGTTTATACAAGCTAATGCATAAGCAAGCATACCAAGAGGACAGCTAGAAAATCTCTGCTCTTCTCTCCAACTTTCCCTGATAAAATATGCCAAAAAGGCACTTCAAACTTCCACGTTTAAAATTATTTTTGAAATAATTATTATGGACCTCCACTGATAGGCACATAGGACTTAATTTGAATACTATAATATATAATCCAAATCCTGTTGGAATTCCCAGTGTCTATTATCTCTATGTTTATGTCCATGTGTCCCTACTGTTTAGCTCCTACTTATAAGTGACAACATGCAATAGGCATGTAAACAAGAAGGCAGTAAACTTGGAGGGAATAAAACCAGAAGTATTTTTGGCTGGATAGAAAAAAGCCACGATAACAGTGAACAACAGGGGTAGAGTTAACTTTAGTTGACCGTTTCTGCATTTCTGTCTAAACTCACTCTATGACTACTACTTTTAGAAGTTTATTCCTCAAGAGAAGTGACTTGACATGTCAGTAAGTAGATTTTCCAATTATTGGAGGTAGGGCTAGGCAGGAGAGGTTTTTCCATCTGACCTAAAGAACTAAATTCAGATAAAATATTTTATACAAATTACACAATATTGTATACAATGTATACAAACATAAACTAAGACATTTCACCTCACCAAATCAGGATTCATTCATGATAGAGGTTGCCTTATTATTGTAATTACATATAACATTTAAATATTCAAGTAAAAATATAACTATCAATTACAAAAAGGCAGGACTTAAAACATATTTCCATAAAGACATAAAATTTAAATTTCCATATCATATATGTCTGTTAATGTCTTTGGTTAATTTAGTTTCAAATAGATAAATTTCATTGTTAGACAATGGTAATAGGTATATAAAGTACAGATTATTGACTTTATATTTAGTATGCTTACACGATATTTTTGGGAAATAGGCAAATGTTTATTAAACTATAAAAAGCTCTGAAAAGCTATTTTATGAGTAGTGCTGTATCTGCTAGCCCACTTAATCTACATCAACAAGAGTTCATACAAGAAGATATATCATCAGGAAGCCAGGATTTCAATCTGCCTTTTATCACAGTAATATGAAGTCAGTCTCCAAAATAAAAAAGATGGGTGGAAGAAGTTAATGAACCCATTTATCTTAATGTATGGTAAATCTAATGCCAAAAGCAGCACATGATATTTTATTCACTATTTTCCTAGTGCATCCTACATTATAGAAGATAGTTATTTTATAGCATCCGATAACATTTCTTTTGACTTCCATTTATATGAAATAATAGTTTAAATATAAAGAAATGTTTTCATGTAGAATGTATCCAAATGCTACAATATACATACATGTTATTCGCACCATAGTTGTAACAAATCTTTGCTTATTAATGAACTACCTTTAAAGAATAGAACATTGTTTAGGTTTTGAAATGAAAGAAAAAGAACATCTGCAATGCATTTTTAACTCTTTTTACAACTAGAAAATAGTCTCAGACTTTAATTGTTTTATTTAAATTTAACTCTAGAAATAACATTGCACTTCTCAAAGCTCTGTAAGTCTCAGTAACGTTGCATTAGATGTAAAATTTAAAGAACTAAGTCAACAGACTTGGCCCTCAGATATTTTATTTTAAAAACAAAAACTAAATGAATCATGTACTTTAACGTAAAAAGTAAAACTGACCCAGAACAAGTTCAGTGGATTATATCAATGCCAACATCTTTGTTATGATATTGTCCTATAGTTTGGCCAACATTACCACTGGGGGGAAGCTAGGCAAGTGACAATAAAATATCTCTGTATTATTTCTTATAACTGCCTATGAACACATAATTATCTCAGAATTAAAGCTTAATTCATAAAACTAGCTTCTTTCAAATATAAATAACCAAAGGTTATATTTCTTAAGGAAAAAATCCAGACTTGAACACTTTCAACGTTTAGAATTTCCCTAGTCACTTTAACATGTGATATGACCACTTAGCTATTTTGAAGGTGACGACTTTGTGTTCACTTGTCCTAAATACAGAATGAGCTTTACAAAATATCACTTACAAAGAGATTGTTCAGTTTATCACATCAGATTTGAAGATATGAATGTTAGATTATGCAGGGAAAATTTCAATTTGGAACCACAAACAATAATTCCTAAGAAATCTGCTATAAAAAGACATCAACATAGTGAAGGATTACAAAGATATCTGGTTCTTATATTTTGTTTTATAAAGCAGCAAGAATATTTGCCAAAGCCCTTACAGAAACACTGAGAAATTTTACTTTAATCAGAAAATAAGGAGATACCCTAAGCTTTAAAAATGTTTCAAGCAAAATGTGTATCATGCAGTTTTAACAAAAAAAAAATCTCAAGGACAGCATCATGAAATAACTGGGGTATGAAATTCCATAAGCAAACATTACTAATTTAGATTAACCAAGCATTTCTTTGCTAGAAATTAAACCCATTATTTTATTTCACCAATTAACTTTATTATAGAACAGAAATCATCTATGTGCGCATGAGTCAGTCCTACCATACATATTTGATGCTAGATGATAAATGTTGCAATTTTCAGGGTAAAGTTAGTATTTACATTACTCTATTGTCTCTGAATTTTAAACAGAATTGGCACCTCTTCCTGGAAGACATCCTGTCCTTTCCTATGCCATTTCAAGTGTTGTTAATTTTTCTTACTGCTGTAGTTCCTAACATATCCTATGACATTGTTGTTTACATATAGGTTTTTAACATAGATTGAGAACTTTTAAATTTATGAAGTGTGTGTAAAAGAATGTATGATCATTCATATTCCCATTTCACAAAAAACTAAATCATATTTTGGACGTAAAAATTGTTAAAGGAAAGTTTTTCTATAAATATTTTCTTTTAATAGTACTTTTTATCATTGAAATTTAGATCATTCAATTATGGAGATTTCTTCATTGAAGAGAAAATATCTCTTCACAACTGTAAATAAGCTGAGCTTTATCAACTAAATTTATAGGAATACAGGCTTCAGAGGTATATAATTTATCTTACGATAATATTTCCCTTCTAAAATTTGTCATGTTTTGTCACAGGTTTAAAGTGCCAGGCAACTAATGATATGAAAGATAATGTGGTATATGTAGTATAAGTGAACCTGATCTTTTCTCAAATATTTATCATTTTTATTTTATTTTCTTTGCTCTCAAGTAGAGTGGTAACAAATATGTATTATTTGTAAAGTCCTACAAAATTTGCATGAAAATAATTGTTGCATGAACTAGACATGATTTCTGTGATATTAATCTGCAATATTCTGCAAGCCACAAAAAAAAAATTCACACCCATTACAAGAAGCTTATTTCAGCATTTTACCTGTCAGAAGCCATGATTAATATACTTAAAAGTAATTTTTGCAAACATTGTTATAATATAGTCCATGTGTAATATACATGTGAAAACAAAGTCTGCAAAAAGTAGGATGTTAACCCTTCCTTGATTAGTTCAAATTATTTCATCAGCTGAATTCCTTTGAGATGTGGAAGATAAGGTGGTTCTTTAGAGGAACTTTGGACTGGAACTTATGACTATAGTGACATGAATACATATCAAAGCACTTCATTTTTAAAATATAGAAAACAGACATGAAGAAAATGTATTTTAGAGTTTCAAATAACTGAAACTGTCATTTTCTTCAAATGAGGCACTAAATAAGTGCATAAGTCAATTTTTTTTCAGCCCACGCAATATGGCATATATATAAGAACAAGTAAGTATAACAAACAGTATAAGATTCATCTGGAGAAAAATAATTATATACATGATAAAATACAAAAGAACAGAAGAAAACTCAACCAATGATGTAGGATAAACTCATCACAGGATATCAATATATCACCAAGGTTTGCACATTTAAAATATGGGCAGACAATAAGGAAGAGCTCTTCTGCAGGAATAGTTGCCTTTAATCTTCTATCTTCACTGTTTAATGAAAATGATAGGAATTTTAGTAATTTCAAAAAGCATCACAGCAATATTCAATAGAGAAGACTTCTGTGAATTCCCTTTCACCTGCTGAGCCCTGTTGGAAGGAATCAGCTGTAGGAGGGAAGAAGGCATTTATAAAGGCAAAGAAGATCTGGAAACAGCTCTGGCCATCAGGTATTGAGAGAGAAGAGGGAGAGCACAGCAAGCACACAGCCGTTGCAGAACTCGATGGAGAAATAAACACTGTAAGAGAGGCCGTAGCCACAAGAACCAGCCTGTGGGTGGTATTTATAACCTTAACTGTACCTCCTAGCTGGGTGTATTAGTCAGGGTTCTCTAGAGGGACAGGACTAATAGGATAGATGTATACATGAAAGGGAGTTTATTAGGAGAATTGACTCACATGATCATAAGGTGAAGCCCCCAATACGCCATCTGCAAGCTGAGGACCCAAGAAACCAGTCTGAGTCCCCAAACTGCAAAAGTAGGGAAGCCAGCAGTGTCCCCTTCAGTGTGTGGCTGAAGACCCGAGAGCCCCTGGCAAATCACTGGTGTAAGTCCAAGGGTCCAAAAGCTGAAGAACTTAGAGTCCGATGTTCAAGGGCAGAAAGCATCCAGCATGGGAGAAAGATGGAGACCTGAGGACTTAGCCAGTCTAGTCCTTCTGCGTTTTTCTGCCTGCTTTTATCTTAGCCACAATGGCAGCTGATTAGATGGTTCCCACCCAGATCGAGGGTGGGTCTGTGTCTCCTAGTCCACTAACTCAAATGTTAATGTCCTTTGGCAATAACCTCAAAGACACACCCAGGAACAGTTATTTGCATCTTTCAATCCAATCAAGTTGACACTCATTATTAACCATGACACTGGGGAAATAGCAAGCATCAGCTATCAATTACTGTCAGAAAACCAGTCTGTACTCATTTAATCAGAGCTTTGCTATGCTTGGGTTGTATTACAGCACGAAGAAGAGGCCTATCTTTTTATCATTTTTAATACACTGCAGCAGGAGGCAAAAATACAGAAGACTATGAATTGACCTGATTTCCAGAGAGGCACTATGCGCTACCAGGAGTGAAAAACTTGCAGCATGCCACCCAGTGTGCGGGGACACACACATATCTTCCTTGTTTGATGAAAAAGTGGCACAAATTAGAGAATGCTGGACGATAACTTTTATGAACTAAATTGAAAGAAGAATATGTGGAAAGAATTAATTAAGAGGAGGTGCTTCTGTAAAGAGTGTGATATAAATAATTTTACTTAGAAAATATTTAAGGCCTAAATATTTTCTCATTGTTTGTCCTTGTTGGAATATTTAATACATATACACTAAAGGAACGCTTTTGGCCAGGCTCCATGGCTCTCACCTGTAATCCCAGCATTTTGGGAGACTGAGGGAGACCGATCACTTGAGTCCAGGAGTTTGAGATCAGCCTAGGCAATATGGCAAAACTCTGTCTCTACAAAAAAAAAAAAAAAAAAAAAAAAAAAATATATATATATATATATATATACCAAAAATTAGCTAGGGGTGGTGGCATGCACCTGTGGTCTCAGCTACTCCAGAGGCTGATGTGAGAGGATTGCTTGAGCCCAAGAGGTCGTGGCTGCAGCAGTGAGCTGTGGTCACACCACTGCACTCCAGCCTGGGCAGCACAGTAAAACCCATCTCAAAAAATCAAAAAATGCTTGTGATAAATGTGAGACACTAAGATTAAACGGAAAAGGGGGCTCCTTACACACACCACCTAGCTACCCTGCTCAAAATAACACATTGCCAAAACCCTTAGGGTCCCTCATCCTGAGAACTCTCTCCCCCAAAGAGATTACCATTATCCTGTATCTTGTGTGGTTTTTAATTCCTCTTTATTTTTATTAATAGTTGTACTATCATATGTGCCTCTAATATGTTGTTTAGTGTTGCATGCTTTGAACTTTATTCAAGTATACTCAAGAAGTATGTAACTTTCTGTGGTGTGCTATTTTCATTCAACATTGTGTTCCTTAGATTAATCTTGTTAACATTTACGGTTCCGTTCCCTCATTCACAATGCTGTGTAGTATTCCATTTGTAAACATGCTATGATTTGTTAACTTACTCTCCTGTCAATCTTCAGTGCCCCGTTACCGTAGACATAGCTGCCATGGATGCTCTTGTGTGTCCTGATGCACATGTGTCTGAGCTTCCTTGCTAGCTTTTTAGGGGTCAAATGGATGGATCATAGGTTGTGAGCACCTTAAAATATATTGTATAATTCCATATTGTTTTTTCAACTAGTGTAACAATCCATAATCTCATCTGCAGTGCATAAGGGCTGCAATATTCCCATGTTCAAATTATCATTCATATGATCAAAAACATTGACTAATCATTTACTGCTTACTATATTAAGTAAAAATATTTGCAGTTTATGTACAAACTCATTTTTTCTCGCTTATCACTATCTGTTTCCTACTCTAAAACATAAACCTGAGTGCCAATCATGATGTGTATCTCCCTGTCATGGCAGGAAAAATTCACAATTTTCAAGTTGCACAAATACAAGTTTAATTTTAATTTTGTTTATCTAAAATGGTATGATTTCAATCAGAATTGCTCTATCACTAGCAGAAGATAGAGCTTTGCCAAACCCCACTGTGCAAAGGAAGTGTGCATATAGGTTAAGAGATGTGAATGCAACCATTTTCTTTTTTTTTTTTAGCATAAAAAACCTGCCCACCTACGGGAATGCAAACAATTTACTCCACTTTTCATTCACAAAGTGTTGACAATACATTCCATCAAATGTTTTACAATGACTAAATGAGATAATATATGAAAAGCCTCGAATACGATGCTCAGTATCAAGCAGACATTCAATAAAGCTATTGTTATTCAGCAGCAACGCATAGATAAATCACCAACTTTGAGGGCTACTCTAATAACAAACAGGTATAATATAACCTTATTCATTAAAAATATAATTTCTCCAAAGTTGTCACTTCAATAGTATTAATATTCCAGGTAAGATAACCTTACTGATATTTTAAAAGCCCAGGAGTTCTTTATTGTAATAAAAATGTAGTAATCTGCAGATTAGATTATTAGATCAGAGACTAACACACTTCTTAGTAGAAATGAACTGGGGTCAAAGAAGGTACATGCTTTCCAGACATACATCATGCACACAGGAATACTGTCTGTGGTCTCAGGACTGGATTCAAGGCTAGCCTATTGGAACATCTACATCTTATTAAATTATGTTTACACTAAGTTAAAAGCATTTTAATATAATTATCGCTGAGGCTTGTCATCACACACAAATCCCAGAAGGATTGTGTTGCATGACAAAGCAGACCAGAGATCCAGATCCTAAGTAGTAAACAAGACTCGTTCTCACCTCCACACAGTGTTGTCAGTCTGCACTGACGGCAATCTCTGTATCACTAACATCTATTAATGTCACACACATGTTGAGTGCAGGCTAGGTCTTTTCATAGAGTGAGATGGACCAAGAGAAATGGAGAATGAATATTAGCTTTAATGAATGGATGCAGAGGATCAAATATTATCCTTAAAAGAATATTTTTGGTTCTTTTCATCTCCTCTCTCCCTATTTAGCTTTATTTTTCATGAGGAATATTAATGCATTATAAGTTCAACCTTTGTGCACTGAGAAATAGGATTAGCATGGCTTATGAAATTTATCTGGGGGGAGGTTTCAGCTCTTGAGGAATTATAGGGTGTATTAATTCTTACTTTTTTAGGTTACAGACTGTTCAGCCAGGAATTATGTACTTATAATTAAGTACAGCATTGATAGAGATCCTATGGTTGTTACTTGTATATCACTTCTGTTCCAAATGTATTTAAGTTGCTTGCAAATGCATACAATATAGCAATATAAAATATTTAAAATCTTTAGAAAGAACCTTTAGGAAATACAAAAACAGGGAAGCAAGATGGTGTCAGAAATGTGGTCATGAACAGATGGATAATTTGACGAATCATGCACTGAGTCAGGGCAGAGCACAAATTCGACTTTGAGTTTTCTAATTAACATGCAGAATGGAGAAAATATAACCAGTAACAAGACCATACATGATATATTCTAGTTATTTGGGAGAAACACCAATATGAAATAAGAGAAAATATTTCCTATGGCCCCTCATAAACAGAAGGTTTTATGATGGCTAAAGCAGTTCAGTAAGAAGCGATTGTGTTCAGCCCAGTATGATGTGATCCAGTCAGGCATTTTTTTTTCTTCTTATTTATTTAGAGGCAGAGTCTCGCTCTGTGCCCAGGGTGGAGTCTCGCCCTGTCTCCAGGCTGGAGTGCGGTGGCGCCATCTGGGCTCACTGCAAGCTCCGCCTCCCGGGTTCCTGCCATTCTCCTGCCTCAGCCTCCCGAGTAGCCGGGACCACAGGCGCCGCCATCACGCCCGGATAATTTTTTGTATTTTCAGCAGAGACGGGGTTTCACCGTGTTAGCCAGGATGGTCTCCATCTCCTGACCTCGTGATCCGCCTGCCTCGGCCTCCCAAAGTGCTGGGATTACAGGCGTGAGCCACCGCGCCCGGCCAGTGAGGTATTTTTGGATGTTCTCACTTCATCTTCAAATAGATTTTAGATTACATGGCAGAATGGATGGCTTCGTTTCCTCCAGGCCATCTTCCATGAATATTATTTATCTTATCCATGTGTCTGAAAAGTATGGAGCTGCAGTGAATTTGTGATTATAGTCCCTGACAAGGACCAGGAAAGCTGTAATTCTATGTTTTCATTTACAAACAAAGCTTTACACTCCAAAAGTCAACAAAATTGCATGTAGCACAAACATCCTCATATGAAAAGCAGGAGCTGGATAAAGATGGGCCTGAACAGCCCACTCAATTTCTGACTTGAAAGGTATACAAGCAGTGCTGGCATTCAAAGTGAAGAGTTCCTCGGAAAACAATTTTGGGACTACTTTAATGCAAAGAAAAGCAGGAAATAAAGTTCAACAGCTGCATTCTATAAAGCATACTGGCAGTAATTTGTCAAAAATAAATAAATAAAAATAAAATTAAAAATTAAACTCTTCTGGTGAAAAATGGCTCAAGCCTTAGGAAAGAAGAAGGAAGAGAGAAGAAGGGAGAGGACGAAAGAAACCACCACCAGCTACAGAGTGCTTGGTTTTGAGCAACAAATATTCCAGAAATACTTTCCAAAATAAACCTGTGGCCAAATGTTGAACTTGGAAACAGAAATAGACAACTTGATGCACAAAATAATCAGGTCTAAAATAGTCAAAATATACAAAAGGATACAGAGCATTTATGGTGTTGACTGAGAAATTAACCATGTACATTTGCTAAAAGTAGAAATCTGGGGACAGAGACTGAAAAATATAATGGTCCCTAAGGCTATTTATTTTGGCATTACTTATTTATAAAGTAAATACATAAAATTGAAAGTCTTTCTCTATAACCTGTGTCTCCAAATCTCCCAGAGTCTTTTATTGTTTCAGATCTGGTCTGGCTTCACTCATTTTTGTACTCAATCTGCTTGGCTCCTGAGGCCACTGGAGTCTGTGCTCCCAGCTCATGTCCGTTCCACAGTGGAATGTGAGAAAGTAGTAAAACACAACAATAAAAATAAATAAAGTTCTATGTTTGAGTCTGAGTGAGAGCAGCTAGAGGTGACTTAGATTAACTGAAAAGGTGTAAAAGAATTTTGCTAAAATCATGCCTCAAAGATTGTACAGTATCAATCATGTAATACAGCACTATGCCACACGGGGGCACTATATGGTCAGCTTTCTCAGATGAAAACAAAATGTAAAAGGAGTTATAAAAACAAGACTTGATGAAAATAAAATTTCATTCTCTCCCAGGTAATAAAATCAAAATTCTGGAACATTTAAAGACCCTGTGTGTGGTTTGTAATAAAATGGAAATAGCTTGACTTGCTCTCACATCCGTTTGACCTGCAACTTGGCCCCTATCAGTTTTTCAAACAGCTTAGGAATTTTTCAAATTAAAGGCCTTTTCACATTCTATTTATCTCTGCCTAGGACACTCTCTGACCTCACTGTAATCTTTTAGGTCCCAGTTGAAATGCAATTTCCTCAGAGACAACTAACCTAGACACCTTACCTAACGCGAGTCTCTCTTACACAACATGCAACTATATGTCAGCCCTCTGTGTATTTTAGTCATGGCACTAATCCCAAAGTATTTTATTTATGCACATTGCACATTCCTATGTGAGTTTTGTCTGTTCCCTTCGATATGCTTTAAGCTCCATGAGGCTAAACACCTGTCAGTTTTGGTCACTGTTTAATCCCCAGAGTCTAGGACAGTGGGGCATAATAGAAACAAAAACTATGTGTTGAATGAATGAATGAATGAACGAATGAATCTCTGTGACTGTGGTGTATTTCTCCCTACAAAGTTTGCCTGAGCCTCACACTCTCACAGACATCTTTACAATAATAACAAAAAAAGTAGTGAATGTCACCATGTGTTTTCTGACCAATAAACCTGAAAACTTGTCTGGAGGTTATATGAATTATGGAGAGTTCTCATATACTCTTTATCAACGTTGCTTCTCTTCTATTTAAAAACCTGCCCTTCTTTGGAAAGGGTGAAGTGGGACAAGCTGAAGAACACAGATGTTTGAGGGAAGAATGCTTACATTCACCCACTTCGTGATAACTTGGTTCCAGCTTTGGTCCTTGTTCTCTGACCCCACATCTTCCTTCGCTGCTATTTTCTGTATCTACCCTTGTTAAAACAGAAATACAGAAAAGAGGTTACAGAGGAGTTTAACGCTGCCCTTTCTGAGCATGAGAACAATACAATTCTCTTTTCTTTGTCTCCCAACTTTACAGGTACTTACTGTGGCATATAAAATGGTCACTTACAAATTAGCACCAACAAAAGGGTATTAAAAATATTTGTTTATGGGACATTGGGGTGTAAACCACCACCACTCAACATCTTGATGTAACTTTACAAAACAATAGGGAAGGAGATAGAAAAGACAAAATGCATGGGGTGGAGGGGGACCACAGCAGGGCAAAGTGATCCGAAGACAATCTTCATATAGTTCCAAGATGTGGATTCCGAAAGGCCAGAGGCCATTTGCTCGTTGATATTAACTCCATGCTTAGCATGATACTACAATATAATTGTGGATTAAGTAGATAAGTGCTTCTGGAAAGCTTAAACCAAAACTATGGTTGGTCATAAAGAGGTGGCAGTGTTTTTTTGTTTTGGTTTGGTTTGGTTTTTTGGTGGGTTTTTTTTTTTTTTTTTTTTTTGGCCTATGAAGAATTGGTTAGGGTGTAAGGTCTGCATTTCAGGCTTCCATCATCAAAGACTGAAAAATCCAAGCGAGCTGGAGTGAATATTAGGTCTTCCTCAGCCATGGTCTTTACAGAGTAGAGGATCAGACCTCAGCAGGACTAAGGGAAATTTGGTAACCTTGTTACTCATAGGTCAGTAGCTTTGGGGTTGTTCTTTCTCCCTTTTTCAACCTGTAGTCGACTTAGCAAAAAGGCCCAGAACTGGCAAAGGAATAAAGCAGCAAAAAGTGAGGCTCAATAAAAGCTTTAGGCTCAAGAAGACCCCTTAAAAATGAAAAGGGAGAGACTATTCCGGGGGACAGTAGGTGAAAAGAGGAGATAACTAAAAGCACAGTGGCAAAATTTTCTTACACGTAAGGGATGTTTGTTAATGGACAAATATTCATGGCACTATGATCTGTTAGGACAAATGTGGAATCATCTGTATGCTTTAAATACCTTGTGTGTAAGATTTTAACTGTTTATTAGAAGTCAAAGAACCCCATTTAAGATATTTGGATATTCCCTCCCTTTCCTTTCCAAGATTCAGAAACTATTAAGGGTGTAGCAGGACGAGCCGCAGACAAAACCCCTCAGACACCGAGTTGTAGAAGGAAGGGCTTTATTCAGCGGGGAGCATCAGCAAGCTACTGCCTTAAAATCTGAGCTCCCTCAGTGCACAATTTCTGTCCCTTTTAAAGGCTCACAACACTGAAGATTTCACAAGAAAGGGTCATGATTGATTTGTGCAAGCAAGGGGTACATGACAGGGGCTGCATGCACCAGTGGTCAGAGTGAAACAGAACAGAGCACGGAATTTCCCAATGTTCTTCCATACAATGCCGGAAATCTATGGGTAACATCGGGTTCTAAGTCATGAGTTGATTTTTAACTACTAGGTCTAGGCCAGGGAGGCCCAGGCCTGGTTTTGGGTCTGGTTTTGGGCCTGGCACCAGGCTGCCTGTCTTTGATTTCACTTCCTTGTTTTTTTCTTAAAACAGGTACTGAGTATAAAACAACATAAAACAATATGAGAGGGTCTCTCTTCCCTCACGGGTAAAAATAAGATTGCAACAAATCCAAATTTCATGGAAGTCAAATAAAAACACTTAAACATATGTAAATAATTGCATACATAAAATACTGCATTAAAATGCCTCCTAAGTGTCACATAGTCTTTAAACAAATACATTTTCAATGATAGCACAGCTTTTTGGTTCAGTTTCTATTTTAATCTCTGATATTCGCACATACCTGTGCACACCTAGAAACATTTATTACTGTTTCAAAAAGACAACTATTAGCAAAGTTCTTATATACACCTGCACATCATGCATTGAAATCAAGTACTTTATTCACTTCATTTCTTCAAAATTATGTTAATGTACTAATCAGGTATTCCATCCTTTCTACAATATGATCTTCCTAGAATAAGCTACCCAACTTTCTCAAAGATGCAAAATGACCATATTTAAAGTTTGGATGAAATTTAATTCATCTTTAATTTGTTTCTGTCACTTTACTATGTTCTGGGGTGTTTTTTCTAATCTCTCTCTCTCGCTCTCCCTCTCTCTTTCACTGTCTGACACACACATACAAACACACACGGCTGGTGCTCTCAGCTCTGAGATTTCTGATGATCAAGATAAACAGGACAACTTAAACTTGAAGTACATTCACATGTCAATGAATGGCAATGTGTTTGTGCCATTACAGACAAAATCACAGCAGTCTTTATTTCCAAAAGCCAAAAATGTAGGGATCAATCAACATAAAATGTCATAAGCAATAATTAAATAAATGCCAATAGAATGACCTTATAATTTTCAAACCCAAGTCAGATAAAGCTATAAGAGATATCCAAATGCCAATACATATGATATTAATATCTGTAAGTGTTTTGTGGTATTAAGCACATGAAAAAATAGAAAATTCTATTAAGTTCAAAGTTCTTTAAAGTTAGATAGAAAAGGCATTCATTGGTATTCTAATGAAGTTTTAAGATTTAGTTGGAAAATACATATATGTTTCTTAAGAGCTAAAATAATGCATTCGACATACAGGCAAAGGACCAATGTAGGTGGGAGGGCAGAGTTCTGTGATTAGACAGGAGAATTAGAAAATCTGTTCCAAGTAACTCCAGGGAATGAGTTGTGTAACTTCCTCCTTGAGGTCTGAGGGTCTCCGACATAAAAGCTGTATGCAAGTTTTTATTAGTAGCTCAGAAAAAAATAGAATCTAAAAAGATCAGTCAAAATCCTGGCAAATATTTCTGGTTATAATAAATCATAATCATGTAGGATGACATTATCTTCCTCAGCAGTAAGATTTAGAATTAAGTATTTGGTGTTGTGAGTATCTTCAGTTACCAGATAGTCATTGCTTTCATAATGTGTACACATCTCATTAGCCTCAGCAGGATTTCCGATTAAGCATAGAAATATTTTAAAAATTTGAAATCCTAGTAAAGATAGCTTGGCATTGGAAAGGAACCAATCTGTGTTGGAAGTCTACATACTTGTAATACTTAAGAGAACTTCGCTTATGAGAGAAAGTTTCATTTTGTTTTTTGAGATAGAGTCTCACTCTGTCGCCCAGGCTGGAGAGCAGTGGTGGGATCTCAGCTCACTGCAACCTCCCCCTCCCAGTTCAAGCAATTCTCTTGCCTCAGCCTCCTGAGTAACTGGGGCTACAGATGCACCCCACCACGCCCCACTAATTTTTGTATTTTTAGTAGAGACAATGTTTCTCCACGTTGACCAGGCTGGTCTTGAACTCTTGACCTCAGGTGATCCATCCTCCTTGGCCTCCCAAAGTGCTGGGATTACAGGCATGAGCCCCCATGCCCAGCAGAGAGTGGGTTTTAAAGGTACAATATCAAATGTGCAGTTGAGTACTTGAAACAGATATTTGATTTTAAATTTCTTACTAATATAAACAGTATTGAAACATTTGGCAAAGCTTTTGGATTCACCATATTGATTGTTCTTACAAAAATAAAATTATCAGGGAAATTTTGTTTGTGTATGCAGACACTAAAGAACTTAAGTGAAATAAAATATATTACATTTGGAATTCCTAGTGAATTGGAATCATGATTTCATAATTTCAAACTTAAAATACGTAATTATTTGCTTGATTTAGGCATGGTATTTTAAATTGATATTTTAGTATTTATATATTATTTTGGAACAACTAGATGCATTTTAGGGTCACTATTTTTATTAATTAGATTTATACAAGTTATTTAGATATGCAGAAAAAATTTACTGTCCTAAATTTGAAGCACTCAAAAAATAAGTTATAAAGGTTTATAAATAAATTTAAAAATATTTGAAGATGTTTTACATTTGTAAACAAGATTAAAAAAATTCATAAGCCCTTAAAATAATTGCTACAATGTCCCATTTTAAAAATAAAATAATCTCAGTAATTAAAGAGATCTAGAGAGGAACTAGGCTTATAAATCTGTAAATTGAATAGCAAATGTTAAAAATGAGCTTCAGAAGTTTTCTCTGCACAAAAAAGACAAAAGAAGTCATTAAAAACCTGCATTCATTTTTAATTACAAGTTGGATATTATTTAACAGAGCAATAATATGTCCCCTTTCATGTAATGTCCAGAATTCAAAGGAACCACAGGATGTCATGTCGTTTATTCTCCCAAGTGGAATGCAATCAGTTCTGCAGATAATACTGATTAATTTGAGCCAGACTTCCACCTACATCCCCTATGCAAATAAACTTTACAAAGCCTTTCATTACATTATATACAAATATTTCTTCTCTTCATCAGTCATATACTAATTATAGAGGCTCAACAAGGTAAGTTTAGACTGACAAATATCTATGCTTATTATTATATATTCACAAAGAGCTCCTTCTTCCTTATTAGTCAGATAATGTTCTTTCGTTTTACCCTATAGACAAAGGATGCGATTCATTAGGAAGTATTCCCCAACAGAGAAAATGTTTATGTAAGCTTATTCATGTCTTCTTTTCAAACGCAAGGTAATTTAAATTTTCTTTAAATGGTTTTTTTCTTAAGAGAGTAGAAAAAAAGGAAACAGATGTTTTCATCACAAACACCATTTACCAACCAACCCAAAATGCATGGCCATTTATATTAAACAAGAAAACAAGTAGAATATGTGATTGCCTACATTTATGCCCGTATAAATCCATTGTCATTACTCTCGACTGAACTCCTGATGCTGCCTAAAAAAATGAGACCATGTTTATTTTATCAATTCAACCCATCACCCTTCAAAATGACTATTTTAATCTTTTACCACAAACACAACTCTGTATTTCCCTCTTGTATCCTTACTCTTTGTCTCTTTCTTCCCTGAAACAAACAAAAGCCAAGACAGGAAACCGTACTGCATCCTTCTCTAGTCAACCTAATGCCAGTCTTTACCATGGCCACTTCCCCCACCTGTGGAGGAACATTGCAAAGTCAATGTAATTTCTTCTATCTAAAACAAATTTTACATGTGCTACCATTTTCCTGATTTTGTGTTTCCTTCTAAACTCTTCAGTAAGATTGCCCACATTACCGATCCTAAGTCTCCATCTCTTATTCCTCTACACAGTCCAACTCCATTGCTGCTTGCATGACTTGACCAATTTAGCTGCATTCATTACTGAAACAAAAGAGCTAATCACTGCTTTGTTCCTATTGCAGACATTATTTATTGACTGTGTAAGATTACTAGACACGATCTAGCACACTTTCTTTAAAACACACACACACAGATACACACACACAGACACACACACATACACACACTCAGTTTTCCGTGTGCTACCAGCTGTGTTCCCAGGGAAGGAGAATGTCAGATGGATACTAACAAGAAGGATGTCTGTTATGGAATTCTCTTGGGATCAACAGCTAGGAAAGTAGAGAGAAGCATGGTAGGACAAGGAGAGAAAGTGGGCTGGATGCAGCTTCAGCCCATGGGGACACTGGTGTTAAAATAACACTTCAGAGTTGTATAAAGGCCAAGTTCTAGTTGGAATGGGTAGACTGTGCCTTCCTATCCCTATATTGATCAGTCATTGGTTGCAGGCAGTTGAGGCCACCCTTAAAGAGGGCTGTAATCACAGCACCCATCATACAATGTAATCTCATTCTGAGGATGTTACTTACACCTCTATAATTCTTGCTTCTAGATTGTTCATTACCAGATGCTACTTTTCTACTTAATTTTAAAGTGTTGAAGTTCCTCATAATTTCTTTTCCCCACTCTTCTTGCAATAAACACTCAATGCAGTCTCACCTACTCCCGTTCTTTCCTTTAATGATAGACTGAAGTAACCCAAGTTTATATCTGTACTAGATATTTCTTCTAGCTCTAGACATTATATTTGCAAAACCTACTTGTAGAATTCTCCTCATGATCTTACCCCACTTCCTGCTGTTTCCCGAACAATCTTTCTTTTTTCTTGCTCCAGAAACAGAAACTAGAATGATTTCTTCAAAAATACAAATGAGGTCAAGTTACCCTTCCGCTGAAACTTTTCGGTATCTTCCCAGTACCCTTCAGATAAGGTAAGAACATTCTTCGAATGACTCTTTCAAAGCTCTGCACGTTCTGATCTACATTTCTTCCTTAAGTTCCTCTCTAGGTTAATTTTACTTATTCAGACTTCCTCCTTGACGCCTGTCATTCGGCGAATCTTTCTTTATTTTTAAAGTATCAGCTTAAATGGCATTTTTTTAAAAACTCTTATTCATTGTCCAAGGGTAGTTAAGGATTTTGTTCTATAATATCACTCTATCTTTGTGTTTATTCAAATGACAATATTGTTTACTTTATTCTTTTGTTTCATATATTTTTCTCCTGTTTGACTGTGAGTTTCAAGTTTCCTGTTTTTAGTCTATCCCCAGTGCCTAGAATAAGGCTTGATACACAGAAAACATTTTATTTATGTACATGCTGAGTAAAGCAGTATGATTGAAGAATGCATAAACAGTGATTGGAAAATGAACATGCGAATCCCAGCACTTTGGGAGTCCGAGGAGGGCAGATCACGAGGTCAGGACTTCGAGACCAGCCCAGCCAACAAGTGAAACCCCGTCTCTAGTAAAAATACAAAAATTAGCCAGGCATGGTGGTGGGCACCTGTAATCCCAGCTACTTGGGAGGCTGAGGCAGCAGAATCGCTTGAAGCCAGGAGGTGGAGGTTGCAGTGAGCTGAGATCGTGCCACTGCACTCCACCCTGGGCAACAGAGTGATACTCTGCCTTAAAAAAAAAAAAAAGTACATGCATTTTTAATTTAGCATGTGTTTCTACCACTGAACACAGTGTGGGCAACATAGGAATATATATCAGGATGATGCAGATGAGTAAATAATTCTGAATTATTTAATAGTCAGGATTTACAGCTAGGATTATTTTCAAAGGCCTATTGATATACAATGGAGATGGATGAGCATATATTACTTGAGGGCAGAAGAAAATCTCAATGAAAAATAGGGAGTAAAAATCAGAAGACAACAAAGAGGATGGCAAGATAATTGTTTTTCCAAAGTAATATAAATGAACACACTGAAAAACATGCATGGATAAGTTCACTATGGTAAAATGTCCAAATATATACTGGGAAGTAAATGGAAAGGTTTATCTTGACTTCCGAGGTGAATAGAGATCTACAGGGATAAATAATATTTTATAGCTGAGAAAACACATGTGAAAAAGGGGAGAAATGGCTGGGCATGGTGGCTCATGCCTGTAATCCCAGCACTTTGGGAGGCCGAGGCGGGTGGATCACCTGAGGTTGGGAGTTCGAGACCAGCCTCGCCAACATGGAGAAACCCCATCTCCACTAAAAAGACAAAATTAGCTGGGCATGGTGGCGAATGCCTGTAATCCCAGCTACTAGGGAAGCTGAGGCAGTAGAATCGCTTGAACCTGGGAGGCAGAGGTTGTGGTGAGCCAAGATCGCGCCATTGAACTCCAGCCTGCGCAACAAGAGTGAAACTCCATTTCAAAAAAAAGAAAAACAGGAGAAACTTGCCCCAAATCATTTGGTTAAAAAGTAGCATATTTAAAATGTGAACCAGCTGGGTGTGTTGGCTCACACCTGTAATCCCAGCACTTTGGGAGGCCGAGGCAGGAAGATCACCTGAGGTCAGGAGTTTGAGACCAGCCTGGCCAACATGGTGAAACCCCATCTCTACTAAAAATACAAAAATTAACTGGGCGTGGTGGCAGGTGCCTGTAATCCCAGCTACTTGGGAGGCTGAGGCAGGAGAATCACTTGAACCCGGGAGGCGGTGGTTGCAGTGAGCCGAGATCACACCACTGCACTCCAGCCTGGGCGGCAGAGTGAGACCCTGTCTCAAAAAAAAAAAAAAAGTGAACCAATTTCTTTCTAACCTCCAAATGCACAATATTGCATGACACCAACCCTACAGCAAAGAAATGTGTAGAAGTTTATAGAAATGGTTATTAACTGATTTTTTTTCAGCACCGGAATCAACTATCCTGACTCTAGCTTTAGAAATGTAAGTTAAAAAAAGAGGAAAATAACTCTGAAGGAAGTAATTCTTTGAAAGCTGTTAGGACAATACAATGATTTAAGGGTCTTGTGTTTTTCCATGAAAAGGTGGAGCTAAGTCTGTTTTAGAGGGTGAAGGAGACACAGAAGTTAAAATGTGCCAACACCGTGGTCCTTGGAAATAACTTGTAAGATGAAATGAAAATTGCAATCAAGACTGTCACTTTTTGATGAGATTGTTTTCAATCGATAATGAGTGCAGGCCCCCAAATGTGTATGAGAATGATGTGGCATATCAAGGTACATTTCTGCAAAACATACTCCGTGCAATATGGCTTGTGGATTCAACATTCCTTTATATAATTGCAGTCAACTAATGTATGCGTTGGAAAGCAAGTACATCAAACAATATGTCTTAACAGACTTCTGAAAGAAAAATTGGAGTTGCTGGTGGCTCTTAAACAGTCTGCTGGTTCTTTTATGATACAGAGGAGAAAATCTACCCTGGAGAAAATCTAGCCTAGCACATCTTCATACTGACCACATTCACCCTCTAATCATGCTTCCAGTCTCAATTAAAAAAAAAAAAAAAACAGAGAATCATATATAAGTAATCTGTTCTGAATCATACTGGGATAATCCATGCTGAGATAATACTTATGCATCTGTCTTAGAACATGTCTAGAATACTTGTTACTAGGAAGACTCAATATCAAAAGGGATTTTGGCATATGTGCATTAATTCAGCAAGCCTCATTTCTTAAATACCAAACATGTGCCAGACATTGTCCTAGGAAGAGAGGATTTAGAAAAAAAAAAGATATATTTACACGTAGTCCAGCCATAGAAAAAGATAAGTAAGTAATTAAATGCAGGAGTATACTATAGCTTCAAAGATAAAACATATGAAGGTCTAGAAATTAGCACACATGGGATAAAACAGTCACTTCTACATAAGAGGAGGTGATTATAAAGAAGATTCACATAAGATTCAGTATTGAGCTAAGGTTAAAGAGAGAAGCACTGTTCTTGGACCAAGTTTTCTGGGAGGTGGGAGAGTAAAAGAAGTCAGGGACCAAAGGAAGATACAACAGAGAGCACTGAACTAGCAGCCTTGCAGGTCTCTCCCAGACTGTAATCTGAGAAAATTACAGGCAGTTTGATTGGCTGGGGCACAGGCTGTGAGGTGGTGCATGATGAATGACAGCTGGAACCAGGCAAGGCTCATAAATGTCACACTAAGGAATTTTCACTGTTTTCTACCAGCCACTGGAAGAAATTGAAGAGCTTAAAGCAAGATAATGGCACATCACAAAAAACATGGATTTGAGGTGATAAGATAAAAAGAAGTTACTGTAGCAGAAGCATTAGGAAGTAGAATTGTATAATTTAACTGCAAAATAAATATTTTTCCTACCCCCACAAAAACATTCCAACACACAGAACTAATGCGGGTTATTAATTATTTCACATTGTTCCCTACTGAAACAACATACTTTCAACTTTGTTCTTTCAGTTCTGAGTGTGCTTATCTGCAAGGATACATAACCTAGTCTCCACATCTTATCACAGAAAACTAGTACAAGTGACTTCTCTATTTCAAACGGAGATAAAAATATAATAGAAATAGATGCATTTAGTCCTTCTGAATTAAGCAGCTAAGCTACTTAAGGAGAAGGAGATTATATCAAAATTTTAAACTTTTAAAACTAATTTAACATTATAACCACAAACGAGCAGATATATATATTTTTTCATTCAGGAAATAATTTAGAGAAAAACTTAAAATCCATGCTCCTGCTTTATTCAAAGCAAAATGATATTGGATGCAGCTGTTCATTTCAAAGGCCACTGCAAATCACCCATGAAAGCAGTGTGCTAGAGTGATGAGAACCACCCACCAGTGATCATGCCCATGCCCCTTTTCTAAGGCGTTTGCACCCTCCTGTGAAGAGGTGAAGTCTATTTCTTTAACTCCTGAATCTAGGTTGCCCATGTGGCTTGCTTTGATCGATGAAATGTCACAGAAGTTATGTTCCAGGACTTTTGAGCTCAGGTATTCAGTTTCTACTTTCCCTTTCAGAACTCAGCTCCACATAAAGAATTCCAGGATCTCCTATTAAGGAGGGTAACCACACAGAGAGACGGGAGGGTGACAGGCCACAGGTAGAAACACAATCTACATGGAAGAGACCCATGGCATTCCAGTCAACAGCAAGTACCCACGCCCCACGTGCGAATGAGGCCAATGGGTTCCACTAGCTCCAGGTGAGCGGTCCCAGCCAAAACCATGTCAATCATGGACGAGTTATCTCTTCTTCATCCCGCCCATATTGCTGTCTCAGGGCATCGTACCCAATAAAATGGCTGTGATTTGAAGTCATTAAGCTTTGGGGTGGTTTATTACATAGCAACATACAAATAATAATGAGTAGTAAAATGCTTATTGCTAACTTTTCAGGGTAAAATTCCAGTGGCAGACCATGATGCCATGTAGAAAATATCTGGCTCAATTCATATAAAAATGGCACAGCGTGTGGGACTCAGAGGAAACACCACAGTAGCAGGCCCTATATGCACAGCAGGACACACAGGAAGCCAGTGTCCAAAGAGCTGAAGGTGACCCTATGGCCTTTTAGTATTCACACTAAGAAGTAAAAGCAATAGCACAGCATATCCTGGTCGGTGATGTGCGTGTGTGTGTGTGTGTGTTTGTGTGTGTATGTGTCACAGCTACATTAGACCAGTCTACATGGTAATACTGTCTAAAGAAAGAAATAGAAAATACATAGAAACCTCCAAACTTGTTTTTCTTTAGAAATTATGTCCCAACCATGATAAAAGTGCCATTTTTCCCCCCTTGAGGAAACAAAGAAAAAACAACAATAACATTTCTCCCCATTTTTTTTTTGCTGTTATATCTGTTTTATGATGTTTTAGAAGTACTATTTATTCTTACTTTTAAAACCAGTCAGAATGTGTTTGGGTTTCTCTTATTTCTGTCTTTTTAAAGCTTCAACATAAAAGTTCTTTAGTATATCACACATTGCAATATTAAAAGAAAACACTATCTTGCCTAAATAAGCAGTATCATATAATATCCAATTGAAACTAAGTTCAGTGTGTGTGATATGAATATTGCTTTTTGAAAACTTTATGGTCTGTTTGGACCACTCGATATGTAATTTTGAAACTAGCATGCCACAGTGTTTAGACAGATTTTACATTAGAAATGTAAGAAGTGCTACTCCTCAGCAAATGTAAAAGAACAGAAATCACAACAAACTATCTCTCAGACCACAGTGCAATCAAATTAGAACTCAGGATTAAGAAACTCATTCAAAACTGCACAACTACATGGAAACTGAACAACCTGCTCCTGAATGACTACTGGAAAAATAACAAAATGAAGGCAGAAATAAAGATGTTCTTTGAAACCAATGAGAACAAAGATGCAACATGCCAGAATTTCTGGGACACACTTAAAGCAGTGTGTAGAGGGAAATTTATACCACTAAATGCCCACAAGGGAAAGCAGGAAAGATCTAAAATTGACACGCTAACATCACAATTAAAAGAACTAGAGATGCAAGAGCAAACACATTCAAAAGCTAGCAGAAGGCAAGAAATAACTAAGATCAGAGCAGAACTGAAGGAGATAGACACACAAAAAACCCTTCAAAAAAATCAATGAATCCAAGAGCTGGTTTTTTTGAAAGATCAACAAAGTAGATAGACCACTAGCAAGACTAATAAAGAAGAAAAGAGAGAAGAATCAAATAGATGCAATAAAAAATGATAAAGGGGATATCACCACCGATTCCACAGAAATACAAACTACCATCAGATAATACTATAAACACCTCTATGCAAATAAATTAAAAAATCTAGAAGAAACGGATAAATTCCTGGACACATACGCACTCCCATGACTAAACCAGGAAGAAGCTGAATCTCTGAATAGACCAATAACAGGCTCTGAAATTGAGGCAATAATTAATAGCTTACCAACCAAAAAGAGTCCAGGATTCACAGCTTAATTCTACCAGAGGTACAAAGAGGAGCTGGTACCATTCCTTCTGAAACTATTCCAATCAATAGGAAAAAAAGGAATCCTCCCTAACTCATTTTATGAGGCCAGTATCAACCTGATACCAAAGCCTGGCAGAGACACAACAAAAAAAAGAGAATTTTAGACCAATACCCCTGATGAACATCGATGCAAAAATCCTCAATAAAATACTGGCAAACCAAATACAACAGCACATCAAAAAGCTTATCCACCAAGATCGAGTTGGCTTCATCCCTGGGATGCAAGGCTGGTTCAACATATGCAAATCAATAAATGTAATCCATCACATAAACAGAACCAAAGACAAAAACCACACGATTATCTCAATAGATTCAGAAAAGGCCTCTGACAAAATTCAACAGCCCTGCATGCTAAAAACTCTCAATAAATTCGGTATTGATGGGATGTATCGCAAAATAATAAGAGCTATTTATGACAAACCCTCAGCCAGTATCTTACTGACTGGGCAAAAACTGTAGGCATTCCCTTTGGAAACTGGCACAAGACACGGATGCCTTCTCTCACCACTCCTATTCAACATAGTGTTGGAAGTTCTGGCCAGGGCAATCAGGCAAGAGAAAGAAATAAAGGGTATTCAATTAGGAAAAGAGGAATTCAAATTGTCCCTGTTTGAATATGACATGATTTATATTTAGAAAACCTGATCATCTCAGCGCCAAATCTCCTTAAGCTGATAAGTAACTTTACCAAAGTTTCAGGATACAAAATCAAAGTGCAAAAATCACAAGCATTCCTATATACCAATAACAGACAAACAGAGAGCCAAATCATGAGTGAACTCCCATTCACAATTGCTACAAAGAGAATAAAATACCTAAGAATCCAATTCACAAGGAATGTGAAGAACCTCTTCAGAGAGAACTGCAAACCACTGCTCAATGAAATAAAAGAGGACACAAACAAATGGAAGAACATTCCATGCTCACAGATAGGAAGAATCAATATTGTGAAAATGGCCATACTCCCCAAGGTAATTTATAGATTCAATGCCATCCCCATCAAGCTACCAATGACTTTCTTCACAGAATTGGAAAAAACTACTTTAAAGTTCATATGGAACCAAAAAAGAGCCCACATCGCCAAGTCAATCCTAAGCAAAAACAACAAAGCTGGAGGCATCACGTTACCTGACTTCAAACTATACTACAAGGCTACAGTAACCAAAACAGCATGGTACTTGTACCAAAACAGATACATAGACCAATGGAACAGAACAGAGGCCTCAGAAATAACATCACACATCTACAACCATCTGATCTTTGACAAACCTGACAAATACAAGAAATGGGGAAAGGATTCCCTATTTAATAAATGGTGCTGGGAAAACTGGCTAGCCGTATGTAGAAAGCTAAAACTGGATCCTTTCCTTACACCTTATACAAAAAATAATTCAAGATGGATTGAAGACTTAAATGTTAGACCTAAAACCATAAAAACCATAGAAGAAAACCTAGGCAATACCATTCACGACATAGGCATGGGCAAGGACTTCATGACTAAAACACCAAAAGCAATGGCAACAAAAGCCAAGATAGATGAATGGGATCTAATTAAACTAAAGAGCTTCTGCACAGCAAAAGAAACCACCATCAGAGTGAACAGGCAACCTACAGAATGGGAGAAAATTTTTGCAATCTACCCATCTGACAAAGGGCTAATTTCCAGAATCTACAAAGACTTTAACAAATTTACAAGAAAAAATCGAACAACCCCATCAAAAAGTGGGCAAAGGATATGAACAGACACTTTTCAAAAGAAGACATTTATTCAGCCAACAGACACATGAAAAAATGCTCATCATCACTGGCCATCAGAGAAATGCAAATCAAAACCATAATGAGATACCATCTCACACCAGTTAGAATGGCAATCATTAAAAAGTCAGGAAACAACAGGTGCTGGAGAGGATGTGGAGAAATAGGAATGCTTTTACACTGTTGGTGGGACTGTAAACTAGTTCAACCATTGTGGAAGTCAGTGTGGTGATTCCTCAAGGATCTAGAACTAGAAATACCATTTGACCCAGCAATTCCATTACTGGGTATATACCCAAAGGATTATAAATCATGCTACTATAAAGACACATGCACACATATGTTTATTGTGGCACTATTCATAATAGCAAAGACTTGGAACCAACCCAAGTGTCCATCAATGATAGACTGGATTAAGAAAATGTGGCACATATACACCATGGAATACTATGCAGCCATAAAAAAGGATGAGTTCATGTCCTTTGTAGGGACATGGATGAAGCTGGAAACCATCATTCTGAGTAAACTATCACAAAGACAGAAAACCAAACACCACATGTTCTCACTCATAGGTGGGAATTGAACAATGAGAACACTTGAACACTGGGTGGGGAGCATCACACACCAGAGCCTGTCATAGGGTGGGAGGAGGGGGGAGGTATAGCATTAGGAGAAATACTTAATGTAAATGACGATGTAATGGGTGCAGCACGCCAATATGGCACATGTATACATATGTAACAAACCTGCACTTTGTGCACATGTACCCTAGAACTTAAAGTATAATAATAATAATAAAGAAATGTAAGAAGTGCTAAATTATAGATTTTCAAATATTTAGGAGACATTAATATAATGCCATGTTTTTTCTGAACACTTATTAAACACAGTTAACAAAAACAAATAGAAATGATAAAGTTTTGTTAATTTTTCATGTTAACTTCCATTTTTATTTTAATTAATTTCTGGCTTGAAACCATTGGAAATTTGTTTTTAACAAACAAAACTAAATATATTAGTTCCTTGATAGAATTCTTTTCCTCCAAAGAATATCCCCATACCCCACTTTTAGCTAAACTGTCATAAGAATAATATGTTCTTTTTTTTTCCAGATGCTTCTTGTTCCAGAACTGTATACACAAGTTGGATGACTAAACTGATATTTGCATAAGAAGAAAAGTGGTCTTTAGACAATTTGGCAAATATGCTCATAGCATCATTGCCAGGAACTAGCCCCCAAAATAGGATCTCAGCAGAGTTGGAACACCAGTGATACGGCTTTAATTCCAAGCACACAACCAGAGTTAGAGAACATATTCAAATAACCCAGGCCTTTTTTTATGTAAAAATTTTTAATAATCATGGCATTTTCAATGCAAATTTAAAATCTAGTCAGTAGCTTATGTTATTAAGAGACTTCATGGTTTTGACAGGTAATGATCTTTGGTAGAAAGGTCCTCCTCCTCCTCCTCCTCTTCCTTCTTAGGTCTATTCTTGATTCTGAAATTCACACCACTGGAATTTTATACCACACCATAGTTAAACACATTTTTCTGAATTTTACTATATTGCACTTTCCTGAAGATTTCTTTAATGCATGCCGTAGTTCTTTGGAGATTTTCAATGCCTGTTTAACAGCTTTCCTTATTCATTAGCAACTTCCTTTAGAATCTAACAAATCTCTTATGATCCTGGAGTTCTGTCAATTGTGGTAATTTTTTAATGTTTTTATCACATCATTGGGAATATTTCTGTTACTTTTTAAACTCACTTAGAAGCTTAATATAACTACTAAAAAGGTTATATAACTCTTATTAGTGTCTTCATCTTTTGTCATTATGAGTGGCCTAACCCCTCCATAGATAATTTGAGCCTACGATTTTTCATGGAAGAGGGCCTAGTTTAGCTTCATGTATTATTATCCTCTCTCATATTTGCTCTATCAGTATATATTTGAATATGGTTTAATTCTATAGCATGTATTTTATTTCTTTCACATGTATTATTGTGCTTATGTTTGGATTTCTTCTCATCTGAGAAAGGATTGATTTTCTCATTTCAGTATATTTTTAATAAAATCATAGCTAAGAAAGAACATTTCATCTGTCTAAAAGCTAACTTCCTTTCTTTTATTTTGTCTTGAAAAATACTACTCCCTGCATATTCTCACTCATAGGTGGGAATGGAACAATGAGAACACATGGACACAGGAAGGGGATCATCACACTCTAGGGACTGTTGTGGAGTGGGGGGAGGGGGGAGGGGGGAGGGGGGAGGGGGGAGGGATGGCATTGGGAGATATACCTAATGCTAGATGACGAGTTAGTGGGTGCAGTGCACCAGCATGGCACATGTATACATATGTAACTAACCTGCACATTGCACACATGTACCCTAAAACCTAAAGTATAATAATAATAAATTAAAAAAAAATACTACACCCACACTTTTTGCCAATAGCCTAAGACATTTAGCCATAGTAATCTATCCTATTGGCTCCTTGGCTTTGATTGATGGACTAACAAAAATAGGTTTCTTGATGTTTCCAGAAAAAGTATCTTACCCTCATCTGTCTAAAGTATTCCTAATATAGGATTGTCAGATTTAGCAAATAAAAATAGAGGATTTCTACTTATATTTCAATTTCATGTAAAAAACAAATAACTTTTTAGTATAAGAACATCTTAAATACTTAGTGGCTTATCTGAAGTTCAAATTTAAATGGGTGTCCTGTAACTTACCAGGCAATCCTGTCCTAATGGAATAATATTTAAGTCTCTCTTTAGCTTTTCCTCCAAATGTTGATTAAAAATTTTCTGAGAAAATCATTAGTTTTATCTCCAGAAGCAAGACACTGTTGTCAGAAAAGGATGGGTTTCATTTTATATTATTTTCATGTACTTGATTATTTATGACATTAGAACTGGGATCTCAGGAGTGGCCTTGCGTAGCAACCAACGGAGGCTGACCATTGGTTGCTCTTTAGGAAAGAGGGTCATAAGCCCCCTTTTCCTCACTTCCCTGCCCCTTGAAATTAACTTATTAATTTAAATTAAAAGCATTGCATGCCTACTCTACGATGAATATTGTGATGTCAAGGATCCCAACAAGCAGCAAGCAGCGAGCAGCAAGATTCTGTCCACCAGAAATGTTAAGCCCATAGGGGGCGGGGGACTGGGAGGTACAAGACTATGCTCTTTGTATTGATTTTAGTACCTGAACCTATGTGCTTTAATTGAGTTACACTTACCTATAAACTGATGTTCCCGTCATTGAAAGCAGCTTATGCTGTTACAGAATACATTGTGTAAGTGTACGGATTTCTTTACAGTCAAGAAAAGGGTAAATGTGACATGAAGAAGAAAAAATACGCTAACTAAATGAAAATTGGGAGTCATAAAAATATTTTCATAGAACTATAGAAATGATCTAAATCTCTTTTGGTGGGCTTTCTTTGCGTCAGTACTACAAATGTTGGATTGTCCCAGCTCCGTCCTCAGACATCTCTGTAATCAGTATCTTGTCAGAGATCCTTGAAGAGGGGTTCTGGAGAGCCCTGGAAGGATCTTGAGACCTCTCGAGGCAATCCAAAATGTCTTCCCCAAATGACTTGGCCCTTCATTTCACTCAGATATCTATATAAAGTCTCCCCTTAGACAGATCTTCTCTGACAACCCATTAGAAAATAGCAGCCTCTGTTACTTCATCACCTTCCCTACTTCACATTTTGTATAGTTCTGTTGCAACCTGAAATAAAGTAAGTTAAATCAAAATTTAATAGCACATTTGTTTATATTGGGTTTCCCACATAAGCTCAAAGAATGTAAGAACATGTACTTTTGTTTATTACTTTATCCCCAACACATTCCATAGTACATACCATATTGCATGTCTACAGAAATCATTCATAATTTTTTTGTACAATGAATGTATTTTATCTGATAGTTTTTCTTGGCAGTGAAAATATGCCTTTTCCTTACAGCTGCTCTTATTGAAGGACATTCCTCTTAAGTGAGTTTCCTCACTCCAGTAATTCAAGAAGAAAAAGTATATATAGAGAAAAAGCATTAATAGTATTTTACAACTTATTCCTAAAAAAGAGTTGATTAAATTTGTATCGTGGCAGCAATGAAATTTCTTTTAAACTCTGAAAATGAGGGCACATTCAGTGCCTTATATTTTCAATGCCTTGTGTAGACCAAAAGTAGATAAAAACAAGAATCAGTAGGACAGTAATATTGTATAAACCAATCTCTAATAGAGTCACAATAAAACAAATTAATGTTTGAAATTATCACCATTAGGTCAAATCTATGTCTTGAGCTTCAAAATACTTCATTCATTCAATGGTTAATCGGTCACTGACTACTGTAGGCTAGGTCCTGGGGAGCCAAAAGAGAAATTAATCATGGTCATCAATTTAAAAACCAAAAACTCTGTCAGCCAAGTGTATGCAACAGTTTTGCAAAATAAACACAGTGAGTTCGGTTTAAGACAAAGATAAATTTAAGTTTCCAGAATATTGGGGAGAAAATGTCTAATAGGACGGTAAAGCTCATGTAGAAATTCTGGACTGGAAAAATGGATTTGGCCATCATTAACACACGACTAGATGCCACTGAAGTGGCAGAGTTCACTTAGAATAAATGGCAAACAAAAAAGAGGCCTTACTTCCCTGAGATTCTTGTGACTAGGAGCCAGACATTACAGAGCATGGAAGATATTTTGTAAGGTGGAATTACTGAAGATGGCCTTTTTCTCTGAGATATGCTGACATGCCTAATGTGGGCTTTCTTTACAACAATGTGATCATTCCAACAACTACTAGTTACATGATGTTTTTAGAGTTTACAAATGTATTACTATAGTGAGTTTTATTGCATTTGAGCCTCATGAGATACTTATGATTATTCCTATTTTATGCAAAACTTCAGAAAGTTTAAATGAAAGGTCACAAATAGATTATTGATATCTAATCCACAGCTCTTGGATGATCTATAGTGTCAATGTTTTCAATAAAGAGAAGGTGATTTTCACCCTGCCCTTCACTTCTAGTTTTTCCTAATTGTTCTATATGACTTTACTGAAAGCTTCACTTCAAAATCAATCTCTCCCCTTCTCAAGCTATCTTTCCCAATAAGGATAATTGTTAGGAAGTTCCCATAGCTACCTAACACCCTCTAATTCCCAAGACCTTGTGAATGTTTCTATTAATTTTGAAGACATCCCAGAAATAGAGTTTCAGTTTGATTATAAAGAACAATAACATCTTGGATACGACTATATTTAAATATTTAGAATTATTTAAAATTGATTTTCTGAAAAAATTCTTGGAGGGAAATGAGAACAAGAACTTATTTAAGAAGTAGTATTTTATTTTTTTCTACAGATCGACTTACTAACACTATAGTTCTCTATAGAAAAAAATAAAATTCACATATATAAAAAACTGTAGAGAATATTAAATATGCCAAATAATGAATTCCTTTAAGCATATATATGCACACACATATATATGCATATATATATACACACATATATATGCATATATATACACACATATATATGCATATATATATACACACATATATATACATATATATACACACATATATATGCATATATATATACACACATATATATGCATATATATATATATACACACACATATATATGCATATATATATACACACACACGTATACTTTTATGCCTGCCCAGAAAGGTAAGTTTGTCACTGCTTACAGATTGCTGAAAGCAAAATGAAAGAGTTCCATCAAGTGGTCATATCAAGACATAGCAGTTAGTATTTCACCAATACAAAGAGGAAAACAATTTCTCTGAAATCTAGTTCAGACATACATTTCTAACCAAGCTATCAAAATTTTATGCCATGCAACATTAAAAAACACAATTAAATGCATTTTAAACATTATTACTAATTCATTTTTCCAATTCATTTTTAAACTGCAAAGAAAATAGAATCTATGTAATTTTTATTTGTCTTTTTTATATCAAATACACTCTCCATATAATTTGCAGTTGAAAATGCGTGGTTATAATCTTAATTTGCATGTTACAGTCATCTTTTTAAATTAGCAGGTAAATCACAGGTAATACTAAACTAAGTATTTGGATTGCATCGAAAATTCAGAAACTAACTACTTGCAAATGATCTACACATTTTAAAACAGTACAAAATAAATACAAAGAAAACTCAAGGTTGTTTTAAAAAATAAGTTATAAAACATAAACATGAGTTAGCTTGCTTCTTTTAATAACCTAAATTAAAGTTTTTGCCTTGCCAAATTTCATCTCCTTCATAAAGATAGACAAAACAGGCATCTTTCCTTTTAAAGTATAATAGATTTAAGGGGTCATATTCTCATTATTTTGGAAAAACAGTCATGGCTTATTTTAATGTTATAAATGCTACTTCTAAATATATATTACAGATTAAGATTTGTTTCTTGCTTAATAAAGCAGTAGTTCATTTAAGCAACCATTGTTTAATTAAAGAAAACTTTCTGAATATAATATATATATTACTAATGAGATGATGTTAAATAGATTTTTATATAAAACCTATGAAATATATATTATCTAGACATAAAATTGGAAGCAATGTATTTAATGATTAAGATCATGGGTTTTGGCATCAGAGACATTTGATTTGAGTCTAATCTCTTCCACCTTTTTCTCTGTAACCTGGAGCAATGACAAGCGTACCTTGTTTTATTGCACTTTTCTTGTAGATATTGTGTTTTTTACAAATTGAAGGTTTGTGGCCAGCCTGCCTTGAGCAATTCTATCCACACCATTTTTTTCCAACGGCATGTGCTCACTTTTGGTTTCTGTGTCATATTCCAGTAATTCTCACAATATTTCAGATTTTTTCATTGTCATTATATTAGTTATGGTTATCTGTGATCAACGATCTTTTATGTCACTATTGTAATTGTTTGTGGGGCACCATACACTCTGCACATATAAGACAGTGAACTTAATTAATATCATGTGTGTTCTCACTTCTTCAGCAACTAGCTGTTTTTCCATCTCTCTTCTTCTCCTCAAGCCTCACTATTCCCTGAGACACATCAATATTAAAATTAGACCAATTAATAACCCTACAATGGCCTGTAAGTGTTCAAGTGAGAAGAAAAGCATCATACATCTCTCACTTTAGGTCAAAAGCTGGAAATGATTAAACTTAAGGAAGAAGTCATGTTGAAAGCTGAGAGAGGATAAAAGCTAGGTCTCTTATAACAAACAGCCAACTTATGAACGCAAAGGAAAAGTTCTTGAAAGTAATTGAAAGTACCACTACAGTGAACAAGTGAACGATAAAGAATGTGAAACAGACTTGTTGCTGATATGAAGAATGTTTTATTAGTCTGGATAGAAAATCAAACCAACTACAACAAGGCCCAAATTATCTTCAATTCTTTTCAGGCTGAGAGAGATGAAGAAGAAAAGTTGGAAGCTAGAAAAGTTGGTTAATAATGTTTAAGGAAAGAAGCCATCTCCAAGATTAAAAAAAGTGCAAGGTGAAGTAGCACATTCTGATGTAGAAGCTTTAGCACATAATCCAGTAAATCTAGCTAAGATAATAGATGAAAGTGGCTACGCTAAACAAGAGATTTTCAGTGTAGATGAAACAGACTTATATTGAAATAAGACGCTGTCTAGGATGTTCATGGCTAAAAAATAAGTCAATGCCTGGCTTTAAAGCTTCAAAGGACAGGGTGACACTCTTGGTAGGGGCTAATGCAGCTGGTAAATTGAAGTTGAAGCCAATATTGACTTACCATTCTGAAAATAGTAAAAAGTATGCTAAATCTACTGTGCCTGTACTCTATAAATGGAGCAAAGTCTGAATGACAGAATATCTGTTAACAGTACGGTCTACTGGATATTTTTATACCACTCTTGAGACCTACTGCTCAGAAAAAAAAGAGTCCTTTCAAAATATTGCTATTCATTGACAATGTACCTGAACACCCAAGAGTTCTGATGGAGATGAACAATGATATTAATGTTTTTATGTTCATTAACACATCCATTCTGTAGCCTCTGAATCAAGCAGTAATTTCCACTTCAAGTTTTATTATATAAGAACTAAATATGGTAAGGTTATTGCTGCCATAATGACTCCTCTGATGAATCTGAGTAAAGTAAATTGAAAATCTTTGGAAAGGATTCACCACTCTAGATGACACTAAGGACATTTGTGATTGTTGGGAGGAGTCCTAAATATCAGCAATAACAGGAGTTTAGAAGAAGTTGAGTCCAACTCTCATAGATGACTTTGAGGGGTTTAACTCTTTAGTGGAAGTAAATGCAGATGTGGTGGAAACAGCAAGACAACTAGAATTAGAAGTGGAGCCTGAAGATGTGACTGAGTTGCTGCAGTTTCATGATACAATTTTAATGCATTAGGAGTTGTTTCTTACAGATGAGCAAAGAAAGTGGTTCCTTGAGATAGAATCTACTCCTGGTGATGATGCTGTGAACATTCTTGAAATAACAACAAAGAATTTAGAATATTACAGAAACTTAGTTGATATAGCAGTGGCAGAATTTGGGTTTGAAAGAAGTTCTACTGTGGGGAAAAAGCTATCAAACAGCATCACATGCTAAAAAAAAAAAAAAAAAAAAAAAAAAACTTTCACGAAAGAAAAAGTCAACCAATGTGGCAAACTGCATTGCTGCCTTGTTATAAGAAATTGCCACAGCCACATTAACCTTCAGAAACCACCACCCTGATTGGTCAGCTGCCATCAACATTGGGACCAAACCCTTTACCTGTGAAATATCACAACTTGATGAAGGAACAGATAATCATTAGCGTTTTAGCAATAAAGCATTTTAAAATTAAAGTATGTGCATTGTTTTTTAGACATACTTCTATTGAACACTCAACTGGTTATATTGTAATGTAAACATGACTTTTTTATGCATTGGAAAACCAACAAATTTGTATGACTCACTTTATTGCAATGTTTGCTTTATTGCAGCGGTTTGGAACTGAATCTGCAATATCTCCAAGATATGCCTGTATATCTTCATGTATAATAGGGAAGTAATTCCACTGATACAGGTATGGTAGAGCTTAGATAATGTCTCTTATATCAAGCATCTAGATTAGTAGCCGACTATCATCAAAATGAAAACACGTTTGGGAAATAATATTTCCATTGTTTTATCTTGTTATTGGTAGGTTAGAGTGGTGGTGAACTTTCACCTCAAATTGTTTGATTTAAATAGTTGAAAAAATATAAACAATAACGAGACAAAAGACAAATGTATTGCTTCTATGATAGCAATATGATCATATTTTTTCCGAATGCTCTATGACCTTCCTCCAATCTAGGCAATATTTTGGACTCACATTTCCATTTCTACTAGAAGTCATAGAGAGATTCACACTGTTACCCTTCTTTCTCTCTTTTGGAAATTTGCAGTGATAATAAGCTGATTTAAAGTCCTTACTTAATAGCAAGAACAATTCTTCCTCTCAACATGGTAATAAAATGAACACTGAGGATGAAGAAGGAGAGAGAGAGAATGATAAAGTGCATTCAGTAAAACATAAGTAAAGGATGTGGGTGCAAGGTATATAGGAATTATTAATATTTGTACTCCTCTCACATATTTTGTCATGTTTGAAATAATTCAAAAGTAAGATGTAAGTAAACATAAAAGAAAAACTAAAACTCCCTTTAGGAAACCTAAAAGTGAATAGATTCACACTTTAACAAACTTTTGACGATATGTCAGCAAGATGGAAAACAGCCACAAAAGGAAAGCTGGAGCTACAAGAAGAAATGTTGAGTGAAGAACGTGGAAAGCATGCAGATAAACCACAGAGTCTGTGTGAAATAACAAAAATATTAAATTTGGGAATAAAGAAAGGATACAATTAAAATATGGGACAGTAAGTAAGACTAAATAGCAGGTGATTTGATTTTTATACTTCTAAGTTCCCTATGTTATATAAAGAGGGAATAGAGAAAATGATTGATGTAGACCTTAAGTTAAAAAATATGTTAAAATTTCATTAAAAGAACAAATAGGGAAATAGAATTTAAATACAAACTTAAAGGGTGCAGAAAAAGTGATAAAAAGTAAAAGCGATGAAGCAAAAGAGGAACATACAAAACAAGAAATAAGATAGTAATGAATCCAAATGTAACGGCCATCGTAATAAATGTAAAAAAAATTAACTTTCTAGTTAAAGGTTAAATTCAATAAAAAATAAGATCCAGGATTATACTATCGAGGAATCACACATGAAAATAAAAACATGGGAAAACTTATATACAAAGGATAAAAAATTAGGCAGCTTAAATATTAGTCAAAGGAAAGCTGGTGCGTCTATGTTAATATTATAGAGCAAAGCCTTTAAGGCACAAAGCATCATATAGAATGGAAAACATCATAAAACAATGATAATTATACACTCATTTCAACTTTGATGCCTCTAACAACTTGTCTCAAAACATATAAAGAAGTCAACAAACCCATCATACCAAGGAATACACAGTATTCTCAGATACGCACGGAACTTCAGAGAAAACCAAACCATGTGGGGAGGCCATAATGCAAATATTAGCCAATTCCAAGGAATACACAGTATTCTCAGATACACATGGAAATTCAGAGAAAACCAAACCATGTGGGGAGGCCATAATGCAAATATTAGCCAATTCCAAGGAAAACACAGTATTCTCAGATACACATGGAACTTCAGAGAAAACCGAACCATGTGGGAAGGCCATAATGCAAATATTAGCCAATTCCAAGGAATTATCAGACAGATATATTTCTCTAACCACAACGCAATTAAGTTTGAAGTCAGAAAACAACGATTTTTTAAAAAAAATTTGTAGATTTGGAAATAGGAAAGCATATTTAAAACATACAAGAAAGCAATAAAGTCTGAAAACAGATAGATTCAACAGTTAACTTAAGATATTAGGGAAAAAATAAGAAACCCAAGCAGAAGAAATGCAATTATAAAAACCAACTATAATGAATGAAATAGTAAATAGAGATACAGCAGATTAAAACAAAAAGATTAACAAATCCAAAGGCTAATTCTTATATACTTAATATGTGTGTCTAATCTACTCTCAACATTAAACTATTAATCCTTTCATTCCTAAATATATATCAATAATGATTGTTATATTTTTCTGTTTTTATATTTACACAGACAAATGTGACATTCACCATATTTTACTTAGTGTTTTTTCACTCAATATCATTTTTGAGGCCAATTTTGAGACCGATGTATATAGAGAGATACTTTATTCCTTTTAACTATTGCCCAGTAATATATAGGTTAAATTTTGTCCATCTATCCCCCATTTGCTATCTACTAATAGTATTTCAAAGCATATCCCTGAATTTTCCTATGCATCTCTGTTATACGTTACCCTAAAGAGAAATCACAAGCTTTTTAGAGAAGGGACATACTCAATTTCCCTAAATGTTGGCAAATTAATTATTTAAATGGCATTTATCAGAAAATCTAACAAAAACATTTTTCTTCACATTAAAAAGGAAATCCTTAAATTGCTTCTTAGTTTCTATAAAAATGGAAGAGTGGAGAAGTATTCAGGGCTTTATGTTTTATTCAATTGGATCAATATGCTGTTATAATCCTGTGAATCATCTTTTTAAAAAATTTGTAAAACTTTTGCTCCACATTATTTGAAATTTAGAAACTTGTATTTCTAATTAGATTGCTATGACATTGAGTGTGTGTTTGTGTGTGTGTGTGTGTGTGTGATTGGTATGTATGGCCTCCCCACATGGTTCGGTTTTCTCTGAATTTCCATGTGTATCTGAGAATACACATGCCAGATATAAAAATATGACAAAGTGTTTGGACCTTAGCCTTAGAAAACAATATCTCAATAACTGTGAGGTGGCTGAGATGATGTTCAGGTATCATCTCATATTTGCTTACATTTCAAAGTTTATTTCTATGTTGCTAAGTTTATAACTATAACATGGCCATTTCTTGCAGAGGAGAGAGATGCGCTTTAGGTACGCTCATCATAAAACTAGTTTAACAATCAGGACACATTGAAAATAAAATAAGCCTCAAGAATAAAGCAGGACCAATCCTTGAACAACCTATATATTCAATATATACTCCATTGGCTTCAATAGTGAAAATATACTGTGAGCTGTCACAAAGTTGGGAGGCGCCGATCCCCAGCGGGTATTGTGCCTGTCTTTTGCGTAACTAGAGGGATTGTGAGTCCTCTTTGCATACATCACGATTGTTAATAAAGTGACATTTGTCAAAATGAGTAAGCACCTGTTGCCATGGAAGGTGCCATAAGCAAGATTAGAAAACAAATTGTTGTAGTTGGCTGGGAACCAGAAGGAAGATGAAAACCAGAAGAAAAGACATTCTTTCCTTATTTCCTCATGCCCATTTTACAATACATTGCATACAGTTGTTTATGCAGAACACAGGCTGCTTTCTTTTTTTCTGAAACCTCATGTAACTGATGGTGTTTTAAATGAGCTCTAATACAAAGTGCCTCACACACTGCTATCCTATGCCTCATTTAATCCATTATATGGGTTCCCTCTTGAAACATTTAGTCTCCGTTTGTCTATTTTTCCTGGTAAATTATTTTTAGGAATAGAAAAATCATGTCCTGAGAAGCACAGTCTTCTGGCACATATTTAAAATACCTGAGGGGACTCAGGTAACATCGAGATCCTACTAGGTGCAGACGGGTCCCCACCAATATCTTGGCATTTCAATTATTTACTATCTTTCAATATGGCCCACAGCATGAAGATTTTGCATATACCAGTTTGTTTTTTTATTGAAAATTGAAATAATACCAATACTCATAAAAAATAATCCATTCAATTATATTCAATAAACAGTCTTCCTCTTCATGCCAGTAGATATCCATAACTCTTCCCCCAGGTTCCTTATTTAAAATATCTTTACCAAAAAAACCATACAGGCTTCAAATAACTGTCTGATATTGGAGAATGACAATCGTTTTTCTTGTGAATTAGCATCCTAGCTAGGCACTGGTATGAGATATACTGACATAGCTTTCATGCCAAATCTCATTCTTGTATTGTTCATGAACAGATTCATTATTTTAGTATAAAGACTTTAAATATCAAGTTTAGTTGAGCTTTGATAACACACTTCTCCAGAATTTTTTACTGAAGGATAAAGTTGTTCCTCTAAAAAGCACAGCCTGTCCCGAGCAGATGCATGCCATTAAAAAAAAATCCCATAAATGTCTTCTTTTGGTTCTATCACAGCCTAACATATGAATCCATGCTTATTGTGGTAATCATTCAAACTAGTAAAATGGAGTATAATTTTTGTGTTATAATTGCAATGCTGCTTATTTCTAGGTACCCCATATTGGCTATTCTCATGTTTTATGTGAATCACACGGTGTATTTACTAGCTCTGTGATCTTGGAAAAAATCACTAACTGCAAAAAGTTCTCTCATTTTTTCTGCCAATCCCATTCTGTGAAGAGGAAAATATAAGACTATGTGTGCAAAAATTCTAAAACACTGAGAGTCCAAAGAAAATAGAGAATAGATTTTTAAGCTTGAGAACAGAAAGCATTTGTGATTATTAAGAGTGAATTCTTGTGACTTTTACTAAGAATGGCTTGTTTTAGCTGGAAGTTATCTTCTAGATCTTTATTCTCTGATTATATGCAATTTGGAAATGTCCTACATAAAAACTGCTGCCTAACTTGTCACCTGGTTTTCTTCCAATGCACAGAAAGAACTAGAAGCCCTGCAACAAATGGATTGTGTGCGCCATCTTGCCATTTTGTGTCACATACTAAATTTTAAACTAAAAATGCCTTTCTTCTTCCCATACCAGAACATAAGAAATTTGCTATCTTTTCTGGCCTGATGTATAACTTAATTTAGTTGTTAATATAAGTTGTTGATGGCTAAAATTGTGTAAAATGTAGTTATACATAATTTTTAGTTTAAAAGTTTAAAATTCTGTCACTTTATTATGGAGGAATTGCAAATATCTCTAGGGTATAAACTCAGCCTGATTTCTGGATATCTGTTTTTTTCTATTTGCAGCTTCAAATATGTGTGTAACACCATTGCGAACTCTCAATTTTGTTAGGTATCTTTTAAGTATATATGACAAATTAACATATGCATATTTTATATAATTTTTACATATAAGCGCATATGAGTTCCTCTGAACTTTGAGAAACTAAACTTTCCAGAAAGGTATGTTTTTATATGTAGCCATTTGTAATTTGGTAACCACAGAAAATGTAAATCTGAAAATACTATAAAACAGTTAAGGATAAGTATATAGTGTGATTCTTATCCTTATCTAATATAAACTTTTAAAGCCACAGGAAAAGGAGCCGAAGACTGGACTGTAACAGGTTTGGAGGCTACGAATACATAGAATGATACCAATTTATGGAAATACAGATTGATATTAGCTCAAGTTATTGAGGGCCTACTCTTTGCATTTATTTTTTATGTATGTATGTATGTATGTCTTTATTTATTTATATATTTATTTATTTTTAGAGACAGGGTCTCACTCTGTGGTTGGTTCGGACTGGAGTGCAGCAGCGTGATCACAGCTCCCTGCAACCTCAACCTCCCTGGCCTAAGCAATCCTTCTGCCACAGCCTCTCAAGTAGCTGGGACTACACGCACGTGCCACTGCACCCAGCTCACTTTTAAAGCATTTTGTAGAAACTGCTCTTTCCCTGTTGCCCAGGCTGATCTTGAACTCCTGGACTAAAGTGATCGTCCCACCTGGGCCTCCCAAAGTGCTGGGATTACACACATAAGCCACCGTGCCCAGACACCAACTGCCTTTATACGTATTACTTCTGGGATTACACGCATAAGCCACCATGCCCAGTTGCCAATTGCTTTATACATATTACCTCATTTAAATATGCATTTTTCCAATGGAAGGAACTGGAGCTTAAATTCTATACCTCTCAAAATAACACCATGTGGATTTTTAAAAAAATCTTTAAGCATTTATTTACCCACTTATTTATTTGGCTAATGGAAAAAAAAAAGCTTCCAGTCACAAACATCCCCAGTCACAAACATCTTGATCCATGATGATAGAGCAAAATCAAATTGCTAAAAATTAGCCAAATGTATTGCATACAGTAGGTCATCAATACACGCTTACCGAATTAATTAAAATCCAACTTGAAAAGGAAATTGACCCTGTCAAATATTTGTATATTTTATCTCATCAAATTTAGTTGTTCATGAGCCAAAGAAAACATATAAAAAGTGTTTTATTTTGCAGGGACACATGCATAAAATATTGTCTAATTTTAATATACTAAAGGCATAGTTACAGTTTTCCTTTAAATATCATTTTGATCTAAATGATATGGCTTACTATTTTACTCTACAAAAATAGTATACTTTATAATTATAATTGCTGGAACATGCCACTTTCTAGAATTATGGCAAATAATTCATTACACATAAAGGCTTTATTTTAGAATGAATAAATGAATGTTGGCTGTCACCCTAATTTGTGCCTCCCAAAAGATTGGTTTTCTACCTCTAGATACAGATAAAATAAATTTAATCTTTAAGAATTCACATTTCCTGTTTGGCAAGAGTTTGTATTGCTACTAATTAGCTAAAATAGAAATTAAAGAATCTTGGCTACATTGAACAACTGGGCTTTGAATCTGTCTAAAACCGTTTCCTCAGAAGAGAACTGGTGATGTGATTGCATGGAGTCACTGGGCGATATTGCTGAAAGGGAGATGACCGGAAACAATATTGCATCCTTAAAATTTCCATTGAGGAGCACAATGTCTCCATATACACTATTATCAGTTTCCCTTTAGAATTTTCTCTATGTTTGCATTTAATTATCCCAAATTCATTTATCCCCAATATTTAAGTTCCCCCTCCCTCTTCCCCTATATTTCCCCTTGAACTATCTTTTATCTTTTCTGTGTCCATTGCAGAGAGATCACTTCGTTGTAACTGAATACAGATCTGAATTCTTACCAATTGCAGAGTCCAATTCACAAGAGTGAGGTCTGGTAGAAAGAAAGCGATTTTACTAACCAAAACTAGTAAAGGGGATGTGGCCAGATTCCCATCCAAACCAACCACTTCAATGTTGGGGGTGAGGGCAGGGGTTTAAAAGTGGAAAAATTGACAAGGAAGGCATGCAAGAACTGTGCTAAGTACAATGTCGGTGTGTCTTGCTCTGCTGGCTATTTTGGGTCTCAGTCCACCTGAATCACAGGCTGGCAGCATCTCAACAATGGCGGGGTTGTTGACCAGCCAGCCACCTTGAAGTAGTCTCGGGAATTTTGCAGCTGAGTCTCCAAGCTTCCTTTGTCAGACTCAAGATTAGCCCCTGCAACTTCTAAGAAGGCACATAGATGATAGCATACAATTAGATAAATGTGAAGCGAGTATACATGGTAGGAAAGGGAGGGATATGGAGTCTATTTTATGGCCAAGAGAAAAGGCTTCTGCAGTTTTCTTCAAGGTTATATCTTGAAACCCAAGATTAAAAAAAAATAAAACACATTTTGAAATTAAGCTATCTGGTTACTTAATGATTTGTAGCTCAGGGGGTCTTCTCTTTTCTAAATATCCCCAAGCCCTAGGATGTATTTTGGGCAATATTTTGTACTAAATATGTGAGTTCAAAATGAGATATTTGTTTACCTTGTACTTTATGTTGCAAATTTTGTAAAACTGTAATTTTAACAATCTACACGTTTATATTTATATGATGGTTTTCTTAATTTCATTTCAACACTTTTCTCCAACAAGTGGATTTATACAAAACTGACAATGTGAAGCTTCTTCAGCATCCCCCTTCAACATCTTAATAGGATAAAATTAATCATAATTTTAAACTACATTTCTTAATTTAAAGAAAAAAATTATGTGGACATATTCACATTCAAGGTGAGCATCCAGCAAACAGTAAATCAGGCAGGTGGTTATGTTTAGAAATGGTAGCAAAACATTTACAATTGATGCCATACGGCTTTCAGCCTAGTAAGGCCAACTAGCTGTGTTCAATGACTCTGGGGAAATTAGGCTGTTTGAAGGTCATGAATGCTAATTCTAAACCTCTGGGACAGTGACAGGATCTTGGCAGCAATATGCAGGGAAATCATACCTCCAAATGAGTGGATAAGCCTCCTTCATAAGTGGACCGAGGATTGTGCATGTTGAGCCTGTGCTCTGATTTGGAGACAAAGAACCAGGTATAACCACTATTGCTGCATATACACAGCAGGCAGTAACGTATATTCTGGTCCCGTCATTGTCTCTCTTAAACTGACCAGGAGTCCTTATCATAATTATAAAGTTCAAATCCCCTTCTATTATCTTCCTGTTTGAGCTTACCTGATACCACTGTCCTCTGGACCAAGCCCCAGGCACATTAAGTTTCTAAGTTGACATTTTTATTAAGTTTTAAAGGCATATTTGGAAAATTTTTTAATGCACAAGTATCTACAGATGTCCAACTTAAATAATGCCACTTTTAATATGCTTTCCAGGGTTTCTTGAATGCCATTGAGAAATTACAATACATATAAAGAAAACAGAAAAGAAACAGTAATCACTGAATCACTGATTAGCAAAAAAAAAAAAAAAAATAGCAAAAGCTAAAGCTTTTCAGCCATTAAGTTCACCAATTTTCAACAAATAACTCAAGTGAAAAAAATTAATTTATCTAACTGAAAATGGCTAATGCAGAGTCAAAGATTAAAATGTTGGAAACAAATTTTCTTCTTACATGCCAACCTTTAAGGAAAATATTATTGAACTTTTCTGGAACACAAAATCTTTGCAACCAGCATTATTATGTATCTTACCCACTTACATTAAACTAAAACTATATATGCATGAGGGAATGTTTCTTCAAATATTAACCATAAATAGGAATTAGAAAAATGTATAAAATTAGGTTGTATATTTCATTCCTAAGATTTTCTAGACTGGGTTTTCTGAAAGATGCAACACCATTCTCTTGATATTCTACAAATAAAAACATGCTACCCCAGAGCATTGGGTTTAGAACATGCTACCCCAGAATATGGCACCTTGGCATTTGAGAAAATCACAGAGGACAAAGGTCTCTGATCTTCTCCAATCCTTCTTCTCTGAAGCAAGCTGTAAAAGAATCTGGTCTTCAGCCAGGCGTGGTGGCTCACGCCTGTGATCCCAGCACTTTGGGAGGCCGGGGCGGGCACATCACGAGGTCAGAAGATCGAGACCATCCTCACTAACACGGTGAAACCCCGTCTCTACTAAAAATACAAAAAATTATCCGGGCGTGGTGGTGGCGCCTGTGGTCCCAGCTACTCGGGAGGCTGAGGCAGGAGAATGGCGGGAACCCGGGAGGTGGAGCTTGCAGTGAGCTGAGATCGCGCCACCGCACTCCAGCCTGGGCGACAGAGCAAGACTCCAACAAAAAAAAAAAAAAAAAAAAAACAAGAACGGACGAACAATACAAATGCCTTTAATTCCATTCAGACTTCACAGTTCTCAGAGACACCAAAGAAACTATTTCCAAAAGTTTTTTTGCAGAGATTTATTTAAAGGTATAATTATATTTTTAAGAGCTTCCCAGATTGTAACAAATATAAGTAACTTCAACTAGCAAATAAGAAATTCAAAAATGTGGCTAGCTGCTCAGTATTACTGATTTGATATCACTTGATATCTTTGAACTGTACCAACATTTAATGAGGATATCATTGAGTGAATCCTGCAACAGAAACATTAACATATGTGCTAAATGAGCTATAATGGATATATACATTTCCAATGTCATTTAGAGCAAATACTTATACTAATCAGGCTGAATTATATGATTCCTACATTGAATCTTTGAACAATTGAGTTACAGTGGCAAATAATAGACAAATAAAGAAATGACATAATTAGATCACAAACTGATTTAGTAGTCTTACTTATATAATTTTTAAGTAGAGCCTGAAGGAAGAGTGCTGATCATGAAATAGTATCCTAAAAGAATGCAGCTATTACTTAATAATACAAGGAAATCAGAAAATTTGTCAAGGATCATGCAGCGTAGTGAATAGTGATGACTTACATATATCAGAATAGATGATTTACATATATCAGAATAGATGATTTACATATATCAGAATTGATGATTTACATATATCAGAATTGATGATTTACATATATCAGAATAGATATTCATTACTTTTGGAGGGAAAGGTAAATTATTAAGAAATATTTGTACAGTGTACACTATTAGGGAATAAAGTTATAATCAAGTAATTACAAATCTTATGCATCTTATGATGTAGATATGGAAAGTCCTAAATTAATGGATTTATGAGGATGTCTTAGTCACTAAGGTCTATTATTAGTTAATTCTCACATTGCTAGAAGGAACTAACCAAGCCTGGGCAATTTATAAATGAAAGAGGTTTAACTGACTCACAGTTCCACATGGCTGGGGAGGCCTCAGGAATCTTACAATCATGGAGGAAGTCACCTCTTCACAGGGCAGCAGGAGAGAGAATGAGTGCCAGGAGGGGAAACGCCAGACGCTTATGAAACCATGAGAGCTCATCAGAACTCACTCACTGTCATGAGAACAGCATGAGGGAAAACACCCACACTATTCAATTACCTCCCACTAGGTCCCTCCCATGAGATGTAGAGATTACAGGAATTAAAATTCAAGATGAGATTTAGATGGGCAGACAAACCATATCATTCTGTCCCTGTCTTCTCCAAAATCTGATGTCCTCATGTTTCAAAACAAACCATGCCTTCCCAACAGTCCCCCGAAGTCTTAACTCCTTCCAGAATTAACCTAAGAGTCCAAGTCCAAAGTCTTACCTGAGACAAGGCAATTCCCTTCCACCTAGAAGCTTGTAACATCAAATCAAGTTAGTTGCTTCCATGATACAAAGTGGGTATAAGCATTGGGTAAATGTACCCATTCCAAAAGGGAGAAATTGGCCAAAACAAAAGGGATACAGGCCCATGCGAGTCCATAATCCAGTGAGGTAGTAATTAAATCTTAAAGCTCCAGAATAATCTCCTTCAACTCCATGTCTCACTTCCAGGACACACTGATGCAAGAAGTGGGCTTCCACAGCCTTGGCAACTCTGCCCATGAGGCTTTTCAGGGTACAACCGCTCTCCCAACTGCTTTCGTGGGCTGGCTGTCAGTGTCTGCAGCTTTTCCTGGTGCACAGCGCAAGCTATCGGTGGATCTACCATTCTGGGGTCTAGAGGATTGTAGACCTCTTCTCACAGCTCCACTAGGCAGTGCACCAGTAGGGACTCTCTGTAGGGGCTCCAACTCCACATTTCCCTTCTGCACATCCCTAGCAGAAGTTCCCCATGAGAGCTCCACCCCTGCAGCAGACTTCTGCCTAGACATTCTGGTGTTACCATACATCTTCTGAAATCTAGGCAGAGGTTCCCAAACCTCAGTTTTTAACTTCTGTGTATCCACGGGCCCAACATCACATGTAAGTTGCCAAGGCTTGGGGCTTGCACCCTCTGAAGCAATGGCCTGAGCTTTATATTGGCCCATTTTAGCTACAGCTGGGATGCAGAGCACCAAGCCCTGAGACTGCACACAGCAGCAAGGTCCCGGACCTGGCCCTGGAAACCATTTTTTCCTTCTAGACTTCCAGGCCTGTGATGGGAGGGGCTGCTGTGAAGACCTCTGACACACCCTGGAGACATTTCCCTACTGTCTTGGTGATTAGCATTTAGCTCCTCATTACTTACGCAAATTTCTGCAGCTGGCTTTAATTTCTCCCCAGAAAATGTTTTTCTTGTCTATCACATTGTCAGGCTGCAAATTTTCCAAACTTTTATGCTTTGTCACCTCTTGAATGCTTAGAAATTTCTTCTGCCAGATACCTGAAATCATCTCTCTCTAGTTCAAAGCTCCATAGACATCTAGGGCAGGGGCAAAATGCTGCCAGTCTCTTTGCTAAAGCTTTCCATTTCCCAACAAGTTCCTCATCTCCATCTGATAGCACCTCAGCCTAGACTTCATTGTCCATATTGCTATCAACATTTTGGACAAAGCCATTCAACAAGTCTCTAGGAAGTTCCAAGCTATCTCATATCTTCCTGTCTTCTGAGCACTCCAAACTGTACCAACTTCTGCCTATTACTCAGTTCCAAAGCTGCTTCCACATTTTCAGGTATCCTTATAGCAGTACACGACTCCTGGTGCCAATTTACTGTATTAGTCCATTTCTACATTGCTATAGGGAAATACCTGACACTGGATAATTTGTAAAGAAAAGATGTTGCATTAACTATACATGGCTGAGGAAGCCTCAGGAAACTTACAATCATGGTGGAAGCCACTTCCTCAAAGGGTGAAGACAGAAAATGAGTGCCAGCAGGGGAAATACCAAATGCTTATAAAATCATCAGATCTTGTGAGAACTCACTCACTACCATGAGAACAGCATGGTGGAAACCACCCTCCTGATTCAGTTACCTCCAACTGGGTCCCTCCCATGACATGGGATTATGGGAATTAAAATTCAAGTTGACATTTGGGTGGGGCCACAGCCAAACCATATCAATTTTTTTGTGTAAGTGTTGAAAAAGTCTGCAGAGTGATGACAATTTTGAAATTATAAGAATGAAATAAGTCACCTTCAAAGGTGGAGTTTGAATAAATGAAGCAAAAAGCAGCCCATCTCAGGAAAAAGCTGCTCTGATGAAACTCCAGATTAAATTTGGTGTGGACCCCTAAAGTTAATTGGATCACCTTTATGAACATGTAACCTGTATCGTCCCACAGAGCCCTATACTTAGAAAGTTCCTGCATTGGTTTTGTGCTTGGCTGTCCCTTTCTTTATATTCTTAATATTTTTTTAAAAGGGCTCTAGATAGTCCCACAGCTGGCCCTGTGCTTTAAAAGGAATAGAATGAAAAAAGCAACCTGTAAATAAAGTAAATAGTTTTGATAAACAAAACTGCATATACGTTCCTAATGTAACTTTGGTGGAGGGGTTGGGACTGGGAGTAGTTTGAGAACAAGAGCAAGAACATATGAAAAAGAGAATAGCTGGTAAATCAACAGGCCTCTGGAAGCCTGTGTGTTTTTGGATATCATGACCATCCGTCGTTTCTTCTCATTGTCATGAGGTGGTTCAATGTATTAAGTCAAGAGGTCAGAAATCTGCATTGCCACACCTTCTCTGCCTACCACCACTGCTTAATGACAAGAAACTCTACAGGAAGCGAAAAGGTACAGTTAACAAGCAAACTGGTACAGTTTCCACCTAAAATTGCAGAATTAAAAAAACTGAAAGGGGCTTAGATAGCTAAGGGACTAGTCCTAAAAATTAATTAACTGCTGTATTAGTCCATTTTCTTGCTCCTAATAAAGACATACCTGAGACTGGGAAGAAAAAGAGGTTTAATGGACTTACAGGTCCACATGGCTGGGGAGGCCTCACATTCATGGCAGAAGGAAAGCAGGAGTAAGTCACATCTTACAATCATGGCAGCAGGCACAAAGAGAGAGAGGACTTGTGCAGGGAAACTCTTCTTTTTAAAACCATCAGATCTCATGAGACTTATTCACTATTATGAGAACAGCACAAGAAAGATCCACCCCCATGATTCAATTACTTCCCACTGGGTCCCTCCCATGACACATAGGAATTATGAAAGTTCCAACTTCATATGATATTTGGGTGGAATCACAGCCAAACTATATAATTTCACCCCAGACCCTCCCAAATCTCATGTCCTCACATTTCAATACCCATCATGCCTTCCCAACAGTCCCCCAAAGTCTTAAGTCATTTCAGCATTAACCCAAAAGTCCACAGTCCAAAGTTTCATCTGAGACAAGGCAGGTCACTTTTGCCTATGAGGTTGTAAAATCAAAATCAAGCTAGTTACTTCCTAGATACAATGGGGTACAGGTATTGTATAAATACAGCTGTTTCAAATGGGAGAAATTGGCCAAAACAAAGTGGCTAAAGGCTCCATGCAAGTCCAAAATCCAGCAGGGCAGTTAAAACTTAAAGCTCCAAAATGATCTCCTTTGACTTCATGTCTCACATCCATGTCATGCAGATGGAAGAGGTGGATTAGCATGGTCTTGGGCAGCTCTGCCCCTGTGGCTTTGTAGGGTTTAGCCAATTACCCTGGCTGCATTCACAGGCTGGCACTGAGTGCCTGTGGCTTTTCCAGGTGCATGCTGCAAGCTTTCAGTGGATCTACCATTCTGAGTTCTGGAGGATGGTGGCCCTCTTCTCACAGCTCCACTAGGTGGTATTCCAGTAGGGACTCTCTGTGGGGGCTCCAACTCCACATTTCCCTTCTGGACTTTCCTAGCAGAGATTCTCCCTGAGGGCCTCACCTATGCAGCAAACTTCTGCCTGGGCATACAGATGGTTCCATACATCCTCTGAAATCTAGATGGAGGTTCCCCCACCTCAACTCTTCACTTCTGTGCACCCTCAGGCTCAACACCATGTGGGAGATGCCAAGGCTTGGGGGCCCTACCCTCAGAAGCAATGGGCCGAGCTATACCTTGGCCTCTGTTAGTCATGGCTGGCGTGATTGAGATACAGGGCACCAAGTCCCTAGACTGCACACAGGAGAGGGACCCTGAGCTCCACCCATGAAACCATTTTTTTCTCCTAAACCTCTGGGCCTGTGATGGCAAGGGCTACCACAAAGACCTTTCATATGCCCTAGAGACATTTTCCCCATCATCTTAGTGATTAACATTCAGCTCCTGGTTTCTTATGCAAATTTCTGCAGCTGGCTTGAACTTCTCCTCAGAATGTGGGATTTTCTTTTCCATCTCATTGACAGGCTGCAAGTTTTCCAAACTGTTATGCTCTGTGTCTCTTTTAAAACTGACTTCCTGTAACAGCACCTGTCGCTTCTTGAATACTTTGCTGCTTAGAAATTTCTTCCACCAGATACTCTAAATCATTTCTCTGAAGTTCAAAGTTCCACAAATCTCTAGGACAGGGGCAAAATGTCACCAGTCTCTTTGCTAAAGCATAACAAGAATAACCTTTTTCTGAACAAGTCTAGTTCCTCATCTCCATCTGAGACCTCCCCCACCTGGATATTATTTTCTGTATCATTATCAGCATTTTAGTCAAAGCCATTCAACAAGTCTCTAGGGAGTTCCAAACTTTCCCACATTGTCCTGATTTTTGAGCCCTCCCAACTGTTCCAACCTCTGCTTGTTACCCAATTCCAAAGTTGATTCCACATTTTGGGGTATATTTTCAGCAACACTCCACTTTACTGGTACCAATTTACTGTATTAATTTGCTTTCATGCTGCTCATAAAGACATACCTGAGACTAGGAAGAAAAAATTTTTTAATAGACTTACTGTTCCACATGCCTGGGGAGGCCTCACAATCATGGTGGAAGGCAAGGAGGAGAAGATCACTTCTTACATGGATGGCAACAGGCAAAGAGAGAGCTTGTGCAGGGAACTTGTGTTTTATAACCATCAGATCTTGTGAGACTTATTCACTATCACAAGAACAGTGTGGGAAAGACCTGACTCCATAATTCAATTACCTCTCACTGGATTCCTCCCATGACACATGTGAATTGTAGGAGTTACAATTCAAGATGAGATTTGGGTGGTTACACAGCCAAACCATATCAACTGTCATCTTGTATCTTTTCCTTATTATAATCACTGTACTAGTCAGGATTCTTTAGAGAAATTGACCAATAATAAATAGATACATACATACATACACACATAGATGAGGAGATTTATTATAGGACCTGGCTCACAACGCTAGGAAGACCAACCAGTCCCACCATCTGATGTCTGAAAGCTAGGAACCAGGAAAGCAGGTACTATAATTCAGGCTCAGCTCAGGTTGAAGGTCAAAGAACCAGGAGTGCCAATGTTTAAAGTCATCATGGATGAATGTCCCAGTTAGAGCAAATTCACACTTTGTCTACCTTTTAGTTCTATTTAGGACCTCAGTGGATTAGAAGATGCCTGTTCACATTTATGAGGGCAGATCTTCTTCACTCAGTTTACTGATTCAAGTACTCATCTCTTATGGAAAGACCCTCACAGACACACTCATAAATAATGTCTTACCAGCTCCCTGGGTATTCCTTAGGTCAATAAAGTTAATGCAAAAAATTAAATATTTCATGAAAAAGACAAGGACTAGACAAAGAACAAAAAGATGAATGCATATTTTATTTTTAGCTTAAAGCATAAATACAACTCTTACCTTACCTTCCAATGTTGGTAATTCTAGCTGAGTGTTATTCTTAAAGCTCACAATTAAATTACTTATTTCCATTTTAGCAATGGACTACAAAAGGTTAGTCTATCTTTCAGTAATTTATTAGGAAAAAAATCACCATTTTATTATTGAGCCCTTGGCAAAATTAAATTGAGCATTAATGCACTCCACCTCAATCTATCCTGGAGTAAAAAATAAGTCACTTTTAGAGGCCAACTCTATAAATGTCTTTCACAAAAGCCTAGTCACCCCTAAGTTTCCCCTTATTGTTCCAGAGTCAGTCCCCAACAAATGTGTGCACAAAACTCAAAGACAGGTGACCCAAAACAAATTCTTTCCCCTATGAAGTCTAACCTCTATAATTCTGTTAGCCCTTAAGTGGAGTTTTCAAGAAATCAAGTGATTGAGAGATAAACCAAAGTATTAAAACGTACCTTATAAGCTTGTTTAATTTCTAAAAGGATTTTAATTATAGCTTTTAGAAAAGTTAAAGGTTAGTAATTCTGTAATAAATACAGTTGAGATATACTTTATGCCTTGAGAATGTTAAGTATGTTTCTAGAAACATACTTCATAAGCTTATTTAATTTTTAAAAGGATTTTAGCAATGGTTTTTAGAAAAGTTACAGTTTAGAAATTCTGTAATGAATACAATTGAGAGATTTTTTATACCTTGAGAAATCAATTATTAATTTGAAGAAAAAAAAACACACATGCCAATTAAGAGGAAATTCCTAGCTGTGATCAGTAACAGTGTGGCAGAAACATCGCCAAAAATGAGCCTGCAATTGCTGACATGCAAAACTGCCACCAATCACAGAATGTGTGTTATGCATCCTTAGCACATACTTCTACAACTTCTCATCAGTGCATCTGTTTCTCTGTCCGCAGCCCCTCTGATATCTCTATGAATTTTGTAGGTCAGCTTCAAATTTTATTTTGTATTGACATCATTCTTATATTAACATGGTTCCAGCAAAGCTGAAGTGAGAACAGACAAACATGTGAAACAAATCTTTTTTTGGTAATCTTCATACTTTTCTTTAATGTGTTCTTTTAAAACCTGCAACTCCTACGAAGTTATTTACTTCTGTTTTTTTCTTGTTGTAAATTATAAAATAGTTTAATATCCAACAGGTATTATTGGAAAACAGTCATTTTTAAGTTGTGTTTGAGAAGCAAGATCACTTTGTTGGCTTAACCAATTTTAAATGCTCCTAAAACATAGAGCCCCTTTAAGAATATTTGGCCGCACGCAGTGGCTCTTGCCTGTAATCCCAGCACTTTGGGAGGCTGAGGAGGGTGGATCATGATGTCAAGAGTTCGAGACCAGCCTGGCCAACATGGTGAAACCTTGTCTCTAGTAAATGTACAAAAATTATCCAGGCATGGTCGTGCGCTCCTGTAGTCCCAGCTACTCGGGAGGCTGAGGCAGGAGAATTGCTTGAACCTGGGAGGTGGAGGTTGCAGTGAGCCAGATCGCACCATTGCACTCCAGCCTGGTCAACAGAGCAAGACTCCATCTCAAAAACAAACAAACGAAACAACAACAACAACAAAACGAATATTTAATAATGCAATACTTCATGGAAAAATAGAGTAGCGAAAACACATTTTTAAAATTAACATATATATTAATGTGAAGTATCTTTATAACACAAACCCAAGAAAAATCAGTCTTACACATTTGATTTATAAAAAATCCAATATAAGATTTTAAATTTATATTAATAGTAATGTTTTATAATATTTAAGTTAAAATAGAACTGACATAAATTATATATCATCAGATTTTAATATATAAACATCATACAAAATATATTCTCCACCCACCACAGGATGAAGTTAGAAATCAGTAACAGAGGGAGAATTGGAAAATTTCAATTTTTGAAAATTAAAAACACTCTCTAAACAACTAATGGATCATTACAGAAATACAAAAAGAAATTAGAAAATATTTAGAGATGAATAAAAGCAAAAACAAAACAAAAATTATGGGACATAGTAAAATAAGTGCTAAGGAGAAAAGTTATAGTTAAAAAGCTTCCATTTAAACAGAATGCAGATCTTAAATCAAGAACCCATTTGTACAACTTATGGAACTAGAAAAAGAAGAACAAAGAAAACCCAAAGGCAGCAGATGTAGAGAATTTAAAATGTAGAGAAAAGTCAATGAAACCAAAAGTTGATTCTTCAAAAAAATCAATGTGAAAAACCTTTAGCTAGATTGACTTAAAAAGAATGAAGGCTTAAATCGCAAAAATCACAAATGAAAGTGAGAACATTATTACTTACTCTGCATAAATAAAAAGTATTATAAGAGTACTATGAACAATTATACGTCAAAAATTGAATGAACCAGGTGAAATTGACAAATTCCTAGAAATATCTAACATACAAAGAATAAATCGTGAAAAAATAGAAAATCTGAATAGATCTATAATTAGTTAGGATTATGGATCTGTAATAAAAAATCTAGCAACAAAGAAAATTCCTGGACCTGACAGCTTTACTGCTGAATTATATTAAACATTTAAAGAAGAACTATAATAATGCCAGTCATTCATAAACATTTCCAAAAACTTAAAGAGGAGGAATACTTCATATGAGGCCAGCATTACCCTACTACCCAAACCAGACAAAGATATTGCAAAAAACAAAAAACAAGAAAACACAAGAGACCAATATCTATTATGAACATCAGTGCAAAAATCCTCCACAAAATACTAGCAAACCAAATTCAGCAGCATATTAGAATGACCAAGTGGGATTTATTCCTGGAATCCAAGCATGGTTCAACACACGAAAATTGATCAATGTAATACCCCAAATTAACAGAAGGGAAAAAATAAGCATAATTGTCTCAATTACGCATTTGGTAAAATCCAACATCTTTCATATCAAAAACACTCAACAAACTAGGAACTGAAGAAAACTATCTTAACATAATGAAATCCATATATAAATATTCAATAGCCAACATCACACTCACTGTTAAAAGACTGAAAGTTTTACCTCTAAGATCAGGAACAAGACAATGAGGCATACATTGCCACTTGTATTCAACAAAATACTGAAAGTCCTAACCAGCGAAATCAGGCAAGGAAAAGACATAAAAGGCATCCAAATTGGAAAGGAAGAAGTACAATTATCTCTGTTTGTACACAGCACAATATTTTAGGTAGAAAACTCTAAAGATCACACACACACGCACACACACATAGTTAAAACTAATAAACAAATTTAGGAAAGCAGTAGGATACAAAAGCAACACATAAACATTAGTTGCATTTTTACTTACTAACAATGAACAATCATAAAAGAAAATTAACAAAATAATTCCATTGATTATAGCATCAAAAAGAATGAAATACTTAGTAATTAACTTAGCCAGGGATATGAAAGACTTGTAAAATGAAAACTATGGAAGACATAAATAAACGGAAAGATATTCCATGTTCATGTGTTGGAAGACTTAATATTTTTAAGACGTGAATACTACCCAAAGCAATCTTAACATTGAATACTATGCCTTTCAAAACTTCAGCAATTTTTATAGAAAGAAATAATCTATTCTAAAATGTATATGGAAAAATCAAGGGACACCAAATAGCCAAAACAATCTTGAAAAAGAACAAAGCTGGAGAACTCACACTTCTTGGTTTCAAAATTTATTACAAAGCTTCAGTAACGAAAACAGGGTGCCACAGGCATAAAGACAGACTTATAGGCCAATGAAGTAAAATCGAGATCCCAGAAATGAATCTTCACATATATGGTGAAGTGATTTTTGACCATAGGTCCAAGTCCAATGTGGGAAAGAACAATCTTAAAAAAAAAAAAAAAAGAGAGATGGTGGGATGGAGGTGGAACAACTGAAGAATCACATATAAAATAATGAAGTTGGACCCTTGTATAACACGATGCAGAAAAATTGACTCAAAATTAATCGAAGACCTAAATGTAATACAAAAAATACTATAAAACTCTGAGAAGAAATAATAGAACAAAAGCTTCACAACATTAGCGTTGGCAATGATTTCTGAGATGTGACATCAAAGGCACAGGCAACAAAAGAAAAAAATTTAAAAATTGTGCTTGATAAACTTTTTTTTAAAAACTGCATTCAAAAAACACTATCATCAGAATAAAACGGCAACCCAGAGAATGAAAAAAAATTTGCAAATGATATTTGACAAGGGACTGAGATCCAGAATAGATAGGGAATTTTTAAAAACTCATCAACAAAATAAAACAAATACCCTTATTCAAAAATGGGCAAAGAACTTTTCTCCAAAGACATTTCTCCAAAGAATTAATAGAAATGGTCAATAAGCACATCATAGGAGCCCCAACATAATTAATCATTAGAGAAATGCAAATCAACACTACAAGAACACACCTCATACCCATTATGATAGTTACTATTAAAAAAAAACAGAAAATAACAACTGTTGGCAAGAATGTGGGAAACTGTAACACTTGTGCACTGTTGTTGAGGATGTAAAATGATACAGCCACTGTAGAAAGCAGTACATCAGTTCTTTAAAAGACTAAAAATATAAGTACATATAATCCAGCAACCCAAATCCAGGTATACACCCAAGAGAATTTAAAGCAAGGTCTTGAAGTGATATTTGTACACACATGTTCACAGCAATATTATTCACAATAGCTAAAATGGAAGCAATCCAAATGTCTGTCAGTGGATTAATGGATAAGCAAAATGTGGTGTATACAAACAAAAGAATATTATTCAGCCTTAAAAATGAATACAATTCTGACACATTCTACAATAGGATGAAATTGACGTCATTTTGCTAAATTAAATAAGCCAATAACAAAAGACAAATGCTGTATGATTTCATTTATATGAGGTTCTTAGAATAGTCAAAATCACAGACAAAAAGAATGGTAGTTTCTAGAGATATATATTGCTTAATGGGTCGAAAGCTTCAGTTTCACAAGACTAAAGAGCTCTGGAGATGGATGGTGATGATTATTGCACAACAATATAAATGTACTTAGTATCACTGACCTATATATAGCCACACACCACATAATGATGTTTCTGTCAACAACAGACCACTTACAGGTCATTGTTGCCGTAAGATTGTTCTGTAGCTGAAAAATTCCTATTGCCTAGTGAAATTGAAGCTATCATGTCATAGTACAATGCATCAATGCATTGCCTTTTCTGTATTTAGATACACAGATATTTAACATTATCTTACAATTGTCTATAATATTCAGTACAGCAACATGCTTTACAAGTTTGTAACCTATGGACAGAATGTATCACTGTGTTTTAAGTGATGCATGGTCTACTTTAAAATAATGAAGATAATAAATTTCACATTAAATGTATTTTATTTTGCAAAGTTACCATCTCTGTCTTCACTTGCGGATATTGGCCAAAGTCTGAAGCAGGTGAGAACCACGATAATACAATGAGTAGGAAAGTTTGTTAGGTGGAGCAGTGAGAGTTTGATAGAATTTACTGTCAAGATACAATGCATAAGAATGGACATTCATTATCACATGAAGAATAACAATTTTTAGAAGAGTATATGCAACATTATTCTATTTAGATAAATCTAATAAAAATGACATATGTGTGTATTTTATATGATTAGAATAAAGATCTCCAAGGCAACATGCAGATACTAATAGGGATTAGAAAGTTTTGGTAGAATTGATGTCCATTTAAATAGGAGTGTTACCCTTATGTTCCAAGTGTCTATCATGCTTGTAAAATAAACCAATACATTATACAAAATATGCTACTATTCAATTGAAACAAATTCTTCTAATTATCTAAGAAAGGCAGAATTAGGTAATGATCAGAAATAGACCCCTAAGCCAGATTTTCTAGGTTAGATTTTCAGGTCTTCTATCACTTACCATTAGTGTGATTAACCATTAGCGTTAACTTCTCCATTCCTCATAAATTTCTGTCAAGAATTAAGTGTGCGAATACATGTACTTATAGATGTATACATGTACATAGCATGCAGAAAAATACTGGCTATTTTTAATTTTTATTGTTATTATCCTATTGGGCTATTTATGTTCATTCCAGTTAATGACTATAGTATAAAAATTTAAATTTATGCTACAAATTTATTTTAAATATTTATGCTTATCTCATAGTACAGAGTATTCAAATGCTTTCAGTTCTTTCTATCAAATGCTAATTACTGGTTTAACCAGAGATCCTAATCTGTGTCATAGTCATTTTCCAAGCTTGCCATTGAAAACTCAAAGAATAAATATTACTCTGTGTTTTTTACAGTTAAAAAACAAGGGAAATAAACTACCATCACGGGCATTTTACTCTTACCATACTGGTTATTTCAAAAACGAAAGTGAAAGGTAAATCAACTTAGTAATTAGTCTAATAACTCTTTAAAGCAGTGAGCTTTTAGGTAGTACATATGTGGCTGCTCAACAATGTACTCTGTTCTTCTTCTAAGTATACATCTTCGAATAACACATTGGACCTGTTCAGTAATATTAAAGTTTTACAGTGGCCTTTATGAAAACGTGGGAGTGTTCCAACTTCCACTTGCAGTGGTGTGTTGTAATGACGTTTCAGTCACTTCCAGATGGAAATATTTAGGTATCCCCCTAATAGAAAGGTTTAAAGATTGCTATTATTTCTAAAAGAGCACATAAGATAAACCGAATTAGTGAGCAAAGGATTGGGCAGAGTGATTGTGTGTAATCAGCTTAGCTATGCCGAAAATAAGACAAACAAAACTAATTATTCATAAGTAATTCAATGTCTGTGTTTTCCAGACTTTTGACAAGTGAGTTTTAATAGTTTTCAGATAATGTGATGCCAACTTTATCGATGTGCATAAAGGAATGAAATAAGCTATCTAAATTAGCAGACTTCAAAATGCCTACCCTGTGATGACTGGAGTTGATATCAAATATTCAGTTAGGAAATCTAAGGTGTGGGTTAGTCAGACTGGTCAGGATCTCAGTAGAACAAGGAAACAGTCAATATTCAATTATTATACACAGTTTATTATTTATCCTGAAACTGGCAATGTAAGGGGCACAATTCAGTTTTTTAGAACACAATGTCAAATGTTAGATACCATCAAATCAATTCTAATTTCAACAGGACTTGACTGTACAGTTAGTCCCTGTTACTATCTTTACCTTAGAGAGAAACATACACCACACAAGTTTATCATAACTTTACTTTAAAACTAAAGAATATTTTAAATCTACTTTGGGAATGGTTTTACACATTTCATTGTGCCAGTCTATAATGTATACTTCCCTTTCAGAAAATGTGCTTTCAGTACACTGCCAACTAGTAGAAATTACCATCTGGTTATGTTAAAAGCAGTTCTTCCTTCTTTTTCATTTCAGCTTACCCTCAATCCACTCAGAATCAGATTCTTCACATACTTCTAAAGCTTTTGACTCAAGGTCAGAATGAAGTAAAATATTGTACTTTTTTTCTAAGGAAAAAGAGCTGAGTCAAATATACTCTATCCTACTGTACACTTAAGCTTTCTTGTTAAATTAAAATTGGGATCTAAAACATCTAGGGCAACCTCTTCCTGATTACTGATGACAAATGATTTTGTTTGACTCAACTGCATTTCTATCGCATTAGAAATGCACAGCATATAAACTTCCTCACATTGTGGGTGCTAGTAGAGTATCTGATTTAAAATTGGAAAACATTTCCATCAAATTGCACCTTAAATTAAGCTAATTTTATCATTTCCAGAGTAACCGTTCAATACCACTTATGAAGGTCACAAGACCTGCTTTCTTTCCTAATCTTAAATTCTGAGGACTTGCATAGGTACATTAAAATGCTCTTAAGCTGATTGGATTTGCTGGCAAGGTTGAAGGGTGACTAGCAGACAACTGCCAGAGTCAAGCATCAAAAGTGTTACCAAACTTTTGCATTCATCCTAGGAAGAAGACAACAGCAGTGATTTATCAGGTAAAACAAAGATGTGATTGAAATCACAAATGTAAGACAGAAGTCTGGGACTTATTTTCTTCTACTGAAAAATCGGGGCTTTAAAAATTTAAATATATTATTAAAAGAACACATTAAGAATAGCAAACAAGCCTATGAAAAGATGTTCAACATCACTGATCATCAGAGAAATGCAAACCAAAGCTACAATAGATATTATCTTACCTCAGTTAAAATGGCTTTTATCCAAAAGACAGGCAATAACAAATGCTGAGAAGGATGTGGGAAAAAGGAAACATTTGTACACTGTTTGCAAGAATGTAAATTTGTACAACCACTATGGAGAACAGTTTGGCAGTTCCTCAAAAAACTAAAAATTGAGCTACCATATGATCCAGCAATCCCACTGCTGAGTATATACCAAAGAGAAAAAAATGAGTAAATCAAAGAGATAGCTGCACTCCTTTGTTTATTGCAGTACTGTTTACAATAGCTAAGATTTGGAAGAAAGCTAAGTGTCCACCAACAGAAGAATGGATAAAGAAAATGTGGTTCATATACACAATGGAGTACTATGCAGCCATAAAAAAGAATGAGATTCAGTCATTTGCAACAATATGGATGGAACTGGAGATCATTAAGTTCCTGGAAATAAGCCAGGCACAGAAAGACAAACATCACATGTTCTCAATTATTTGTGGGATCTAAAAATCAAAACAGTTGAATTCATGGACATAGAAAGCAAAAGGATGGTTACCAGAGGCTGGGAAGGGTAGTGGGTTTTTGGGAGGGGGCGGAGGGTGGAGATTGTTAATAGGTACAAATAATAGAATGAATGAGACCTACTACTTGATAGCACAATAGGGTGACTATAGTCAATAATAACTTAATTGTATATTTTAAATTCACGTAAAGAGTGTAACTGGATTGTTTGTAACTCAAAGGATAAATGCTTAGGGAATGGATGCCCCATTCTCCATGATGTACTTATTTCACATTGCACGCTTGTATCAAAATATCTCATGTACCCCATAAATATACACAACTACTATGTACCCACAAAAAATTTAAAAATAATAAAAATAAAAAGAAATTTAAATAAAGATAAGTTATATTACAGTTTTACAGTACTTGTGTAATATCAATACAAATATTAATATTTAATAATTAATAAAATATTTATATAAACTGCAACCCACATCTCTCACACGTAGTAGACATTCAACATAGAGTCACATCAGTTATTTTTCGTGAATAATAATAATCAAAAACTAATATTTAATACATACTATATAATTAACACTGTCTTTCAAGATATACATACATCACACTTTATTCCTCACAACAACCCTATGATATAGATATAGGCTATAGGACATAGATAATTCCTTTGTACAAATGGAAAACTTGGGAAACTGAATAGTTAAATAATTAGTTCCAGCAATTAAGTGGCAGAACAAGGAATAAAATATAAGGTTGTGTAATTATTTTGCCCAATTTCTTCACCACGGTGAAAGCTGACGTTCTAAAATATTGCTGAAAAATCACATGGGCCCTTGTCTTCACTGATCTTACATAATACAGAAAATGATGTTACATTACGGCAAATAGAATCTGTTCATTCATTCCTCATATTAAAATAGAAATGCTTGGCTAATATTTGAGCTAGTTGTAATGTTATCATATAAAAAGTATTAACCATCTTGTTTCTATTGCACAAAATAATACTTTATTTGAATGCTTCACATGGTAAAAATAGTTGCAAAAATATTTTCTACATAGAAGTGTAAATATTATTTAATATATTTTAACATCAATGTGTAACTTATAATACATGTTTATTATTCCTTATCTTATTAATAATGTTTGTTCCTGCACTTAACAGTGTATTCTTCAGAAAATAGTGAGAGAAGTGGTGGGGAGAGGTTACTGGCCGAGAATCAAGGAAAGCCAACATAAACATCTATATGGCACTCAGACTTTTTGTCAGAGATATATGTGTTCAGTCAGATCCTCTTCAGATTTAAGTGAATAGCAATGGTTTGAGTCTTCTAAATTATCACTTTTTAGATGCTTTATGTAATTTATACCAATAATTAGGTGCAGCCCAGCTTTGTATATTTTGACTACAGAAACTCGACATATTTCATGCGAAAATAAACTACTGTTTCCTCCACAGCCATGGGTGCTGATGCATGAAAAGATTTGAAGTAACTTACCTGCTTTTGTTTGTTTCACAACAGTTTTTTATAATTTCAAGAGTAAGTGTGACAATGAATACTAAGCAGAAAAAAAAAGCCATATACATTTGGCTCAGACTGAAAGTCAAATTCAAACATCATCAGAAATGCTTCTATAAAAGATTAATGGAATAAGTGATTGTTGGATCAGGAACCCCTAAAGACACTGGTGTTTTCCGTTTTCAAGCACTGACATTGTTCTGAAGGCAGAAGGCAGAGAGGGAGGCTCATGTTCCACATACTCTAAAGTTTACACATTCTAGGAGTTCAGAGGATTCATTTAACAAGAGAAACGTAAGCACTTTCTTTATGGAATCTAAAGTCCATGATGGCAAAATACTTTGTCCTACATCATCTGGAAATTTGGACAGTGAGGACTTCAACTGGTATTACTACTCATCCAGCTCATAGTAACACAAAAACACCTACTACAAATGTAAGACAAGTTTATATAACTTGAAAAATGTCACTTGCTCATTTTTAATTTTGTATTATGCATATAATTTACCATTTTTATCCTTATCCAAGGCTCCTATCAGTATTTTTTAGGAAATGGAATTTCTTGAAAAAACTGTGTGAGAAAATAAACTAAGCAACTTACATAAAATTAAATGGCATACTTCCTAAATATTGGATTAAAGGATATCAACATTATCTCTACAAAATTTATACTTTGGAAGAAATTAAGAATTTAACTAAAATAATGTGTAGCTTTCAGGCTTAGAAGAAATAAAGGTTGTGTTTTAATGGTCATTATCTGAATTTCAGAATGCTAAGGCTCTTAAGTTTATATAGACATTGAAGGGACACAAGAAACACATAAAGCACCCAACTTACTTTGGACACCCAGTAGACAAGGCATTTTAATGCATGTTATGTCCTAAATCTCCATTAACAACTCTAAAAATTATGTGCCAGAAGAGAATTTCCATGTGCTCCCAATAGGTTAGAGTGTGAAAAAAACCTGTCCTCGGAACCATTTTTCCAATGTAATCACTTACTAGATAAACTTATCCATTCTTGTGGGTTTCAACACTATCCACTTGGGCTGATCCTATTCTCTCCTGCCTATTCAAGAAATTGTACAGCACTTCCCCTGCCTGTCTTGGATAATTAGTACACAATTAAATAAGCAAGTCTATTATTATCTCTCTCTGTATGTGTGTGTATATTCCCTCACTTTAAAAATATAAGGCTCACTCATCCCTTTATCCCTCACCAGTTACTGTTCCACATATCTTTATCATGACATCCTAGTATGATAGAGTATCTGTTAGTTATCACTGCCATAACTTTTTATAACATACCACCTCCAAATTTAATGGCTTAAAACAATCATTTATTATTTTTCCCTCCTTTCTACTTTGTAATAGTGGAATTATACAGTATGGACCTTCTGTGTCTAGATTTCTTTACTCAATACTGTATTTTGGAGAGTCATTTAACTAGAGCCCACAGTTGTAGTTCAATCTTATTGCTTCATAGTATTACATTGCATGAATGTGCAATAATTAATTTATCTCTTCTACATTTTCTGGGCATTTGAGTGATCTCCAGTGTGTGGTTATTTTGAATACTGCTAACACAAACATTTCAGTACAGTTTTTTAAACACATGTACACATTTTTATTGAGTTTCTGGGTCATAGTATATGCATAGTCACATGTAAATTTTTGGTAGAGTTTCTTTTTAATTAAGTTTTATAACTTGTGCTTCTGCTGTTCCCATTTGCATGGATATTGACACTATTCTCTCCTCTCCAATGAAGGCTCATAGGCACAAGCCAAAGACCTCCATCACCTGGCAATGGGACTTCTGCTTCATGTACCTTGAAAGTTGCTATTCAATGATTTTCAGAATTGCATGGCAGTGACTGGAGTTCTATGGCCCCAAATCCTTCAGATGGGAATAGAACAGTCTCCAACTTAGGGAATAGAACAGTCTCCAACTTAGGCTCAACCAATAAAAAGCCCCCCGGTCCTGTAGAAATCAGATTAATACTACTTCCTGTCTTTTATTAGTGAGTATCTCTCCCAATTATAGCCAGATGGGATTTTGTTGTTTAGTTATTTTATGCTAATAAATTACAGATCACAGATACACACATAATCTTGGATTTAATTCTCACACACTATTTCTATATAGTCATGTTAGCATCTCCTGTTTACTGAGAAGTAATCAGAGCAGGTAATTTTCTTAAGGCTTCTATCAACCACATTGTTGATTGAATGTCATAATTGTTGATATCAAGGATCATATTACTTGAAAAAATAAACATTGGTAACTAGTGATAGCAAAATAATGGGAAAAAAAGAGTTGTCTGAAAACTTGAGAAATGCTAATAAAAATCATTTCAAATGATCTAAACAGAGACTACTGAAATATATTAGTATATATAAATAAAGAGTAGATGAAATTGATCTAAACCAAGGCTACCGAAATATATTAGTACATATAAATAAAGGGTAGACAAAATTGCTCTTCAAATATTCAAATACCTTAGTCATTTATAAACATTATTCATTTTTATATAAATAATTTGATAAAGAATTTGGCCTTGCAAAAGTACCTATAAAGAGGCCAACAAACTATTAAATTGGTACAAATATGTTTAAATTTGTATCTGTGGCAGACCTTATTTACTCAATTTTCCAATATTCATGTATTGTACCCAATTACAAAATAAACCAATCTATGACAGTGATAATTGTCTAGATATCTGCCAACTATTTTATATCTAGCCAATTCTAATCCCAAAGTATGTATCTTCTTCCAAATTTTAAGCATACTTTATGAATCTTAAAAATAATTCAATTTTTTTCAGCCATTGTGAAAAAGATTATTATAGTTCATTTTACTTGTTATTATTTATATTTTGAGGACAGGTTAAAAATATGTTATAGCCTGACAAAAATAAAATAAAGCTCATCAATTTATCAAAAATACTATCTGTATAAACACACATCTCTGTATGTTTTACATGGGATCAACAAACTATTTTCCTATTGCTATCGAATAAATATAATGTGACTTAAGTCTAAAAAGTTGTGAAAGTAAATGTATCTACATATTTTAGCCTCTCAAAACTGCCTCTTATTGTACAATATGGAAATTTACAACACACTAAACTTTTCAATAAATCTCTTGTAAAATTAAACTCAAATATTTGAAAACATTATAAATGTTTAACTAACATTAGAGAATAACTACTAACAGTAAAATCTGAAACATTGTTTAGCCAAATATACATTTGAAGTAGCACAGAGAATTACAAGACAAGCCATAATTCATAAAGTTAAATTGTCTGTTGATACCAACAGTACTTTGACAAATTTTTGATAAATTTTACTTAATCAATGGATTTTAACCCCCAAAACATTCCCATGATAGTTACTTTGAAGTATAGCTACTCTCAACTGTTCAAATGCACCTATCTTTCAAAATACGGGGTGCATAATATTTCCTCCTATTATGCTGATAATAATTGCAACAGCAAACATAATTTCTTTTATAACTGAGTGCCTCTGAACAAAAAATTAATACTTATCTGAATTTATCTCTGCTTCTATGCACTGCTATACATTTTTTGCCTACTATATTTTACATTTACCAAATGCCTGAACCTATTCTTTCTTGTGTTTAAATGTTTTTATACATTGCTTCTTTCACCCTCTACATTTTGTATTCACCAAACGCACTATATTTAGCAATCATAATGGCCTCACAATGGTCAATCCCCATGTCCCTTCAGTTTCAGCAAACTATAAGCTGTTTGCAGTATTTGGTCCTCACCATTACCTATTGCTGTTTTCCTTCACTTTCTTCTTTAAAATAATTACCCCTTCCTTCTATGTTATTCTCACGTTCTATAACCACATTTCCATGGCTTTTCTCCTCCCTCATCCCTACCTTAACTACTCATGAGCCCTATCCCATCATCTTTACTGGCTTCTTTTTTACGATTTTTTTCTAACCCTGGGTAATTAATTTTAATCTTCTGCCTTCAAATTTTCTCTTTTCTTCTACCTCTGAAATCTCAACTATTATTTTTATTTGATGAATCAGAAGCCACTCCATCTAAAACTCCATATCACCCATTCCCTCTGCTACTCAGCTCCTTTCATTTCCATGATGAATCAGAAGCCGCTCCATCTAAAACTCCATATCACCCATTCCCTCTGCTACTCAGCTCCTTTCATTTCCATGGTGAATCAGAAGCCACTCCATCTAAAACTCCATATCACCCATTCCCTCTGCTGCTCAGCTCCTTTCATTTCCATGATGAATCAGAAGCCGCTCCATCTAAAACTCCATATCACCCATTCCCTCTGCTACTCAGCTCCTTTCATTTCCATGGCCTGCTGTCATTTCAGTAATCCAAAATCAAACTTAACATTCTTTCCATAAAAATTAGTTTCCTTTTCTTACTCTCCTGTTTTTTCAAAATTTCTATTATTCCAGACAAAATTTTGACTGTTGCTCTTCCTTTATGTTCATATTCAAGTAACAGAGTCCATCTATACTTTTTGTTGTTGTTGTTTTAAGTTTTATTTTTGGTGCAAGGTCGCACATCTCTCCCTCTTCCTCCTTCCATCACTTAGTTCCTTTTGCCTTTTCAGTTCCTGGTTCTTTAGTTCTTGGCTTAGATTTCTATTCCCTTAAGATGATTGTTTAACCGTATTATTGTGTCAATGGCCATATTTTTAAATTCGTGATAAATTCTGCCAAACTGAGCCTAGAAAATTTGTACTGAAGCACTCTTCCAATAATGAAGATAAACCACTGTGAAGGAATCTTACAATATTTGCTCATTTGATAATTAAATTTTTGTCATTTTTATAATTTCTAGTGTTACAGAATAGATTTGTAGTTATTCATCTTATAATCTTTCTAATATGATCTACCTACCTGGCTATGCTTTGCCTATGTAAATGACATTCTGATAATAGTTTTATTTATTTCTTGTTAACTAACCACTAACTAGTAATTGATTGCCTGGTCCTTTGACTCTATGTCTTCCTAATTCAGAAAAATGTTATTTAGAATAGCTTAAATTTGAGTGAAGTACCTTCTAGTTAGAAGACTGAAAATAGATTTTTTCATGGATTATGGTTTAAATACAAAATTGTACCCTATCATTTGTTATCTTTTCATCTGCCACTAAACTTTAATAGACAGAGTGAACAAGGGATGGTCCTGCAGGAGCTACACTTAACGGGCTACCACAGTTAGTGCCAGACTGCCTTAGAGGGACTTAGGTTGTTTGTTGTCCACATCAGTGGTTTTCAAACTCCACTCTGCAATGGAGTTACCCAGAGGACATGTTGCAAAAGAGACTGCTGAGATCTCCTGAGTTTCTGCTTCAATAGATCTGGGGTCCAAGAATTTATGTCTCAATGTAACACTAATGTTGTTGGTTCAAAGACCACTCTTTGAGAATCAATGATCTACATGATTTGAATTCAAGAAAATTATGCCCTGAATTTCTCCAAAATCCAAGTCTCTGTCCAGGCAAACCCTAACATAATCAAATTTGGTTTCATTTATTTAGAAGTTGCTTATAAAAGAGTAATAAGTCAAGCTGGTACACAAACATAATGTTTCTCTCAAGAGGCCATCCATTTTCCAGAATTTGTCTTTGGTCTTTACTATTTGTTCAACATGATGTCCAGTGTCCCTGCCCCACCACTCCCTTCTTGCTTCCTTCATTGAAACAAGGTCCTGGTCAATGGCCAAAAAGTACTTTCCAGAACTTCACATTCACCTTAGAATACTTTCTTCACTTTGCACTCCCATAACAATCAAGTATACTATTTTGTGGTATTTCACACATTTTGATTTTATTGATCATTTCTATACATATTTCATAACTCTCTTAAAAATGCTTGAGTCTTAATAATATTGCTTCTAAATTATATTGCTCAAAATAGTTTTTTGATAAGCATTTGTTCAATAATCATTTATTGGACCCTCAGGAGAAGGGAAAAAAAGAACAAATAACTGACTTAGCAACATTTTCCATTTCCATGAAGATGGTAAATTATCTAAACTTGGGTCTGAAATGTCACTTTTCTAAGCACAGAACAGAATAATTTATTTGATTTACTTTGCAATAAGCTTCGATTTCACAACATAACCAATAAAAATAACAAATACTTATTTCAAGATGCTGTATTTTATTATGTACTTTGGGCAGGTGGAACTCTGATTATATGTTTTCCAATTAATGGAAGAGGCTGAAGGATATATTTTTGAATTTGTAGCAACCCTTTTTGTGAATAAGCTTCTGTAAAACTTAAGAATCTCTCAAATGTTACAAGAAAAATTTTATATATAGGTGTATACATGCTGTATTGCCCACTGATTTAGCCATGTAGCCTGAAGTTTTCCAAACTTGAAAAATTTTTTCAAAGTTATAGAATTTATTAGAATTTGTACTTCAAAAAATAGCTAATTTTTAAATGAATTTTTAATAATCTAGATGGTTAAAAAATTCTATGCTACCACAAAATTTCAAAGTTATGCAGCTTTCTCACAGAGAGTTTGACAAAGTAGGAAGAATTGAATTTTTCCATCTTTATAGGTGAAGAAAATGAGAAATCAGAGGTTAATCACTCGACCAACGTTTTGCCACAACAAGACAACTAAGAATTTGGACCTAATTTTTAAGCTATTATTCTGCTTTAATCTTATTTTGTTCCAAGTTTTTGATGACTTCATCACTCAAATATTACTTAAAAGAAACATGTTCAGGTTTTACGACGTTGTTCAGCGATCTCTGAGAGAGAAGATACCTCATTATTATATTTTGATATATAACATGATGATTTTTATTCTTTTCTTTCATGGTACAAAGAACATGATTTAACCATAAGATTCTAACAAGTGTTTTACTTTTAAAGCCTGAAATCTAAAAATGTATATTGTTCTTAGTTATTCAGTGGTCATAATCACATCTAATTGTTTATGTCCTGAACATTAGAAATATAGGGATACATAACTTTGATGAAGAAAAAAAGTAAAACTTTTTTTTTATTTTAAGAAGACCTTTTAAATATTCTCCATTAAAAGTTTTGAATTTATTGTCAACATTTCTCAAAGAACAAATAAGAGAATTAAAAATGTTTTGGCCAAAGATACTTAATTAGCATGAAATAAGATTTCAAAAATAAATTATTTATTGAGGTTAATTTCATATTCATGAGAATAGTTTCAAAAAGCATATTTCCTGAAAACACGCAACTAGATATAAGACAGGCTTTTGGTCTTTAAATGCTACAAGAATAATAAAAAGTAAAAACGGCCTTCAGTTTCATATATTATTAGATATGTTTTCCTCCAGAACTGGCATTTCAGCTGAAGAGAATGTGTGCTTCAAACTTGGAAATAAATAATGCATTTACTTATTTGATTAAAGATTGCACAGTGAATTTAATAAAGACATTATAGTCTTGTAACGTAATATAAACTCAATCTTCTACTTACAAACAACTTTAACACAGAATTTAGGAGGAATGTTCTTTGGAAAATTATCTTTCCTTCCCCCACAGATGAGTCAAATAAACAATACATACTGTTTAGAATATTTCATTTTATCTGGAATTAACCCTTTGTTGGCATGTCTTCTTCATCACTGAAAATGTAAGAAAGCACAGCCTCCATGAAAATGCTGGGTATCCACATCTCACACAACTTAAAAATCATAATGAGTTGCAGGTTTTATTGTCAAGAATTACCCTGTGCTTCAAAAATGTGCTTGCTCCTTATGAAGCAATATAAACCTTGTTTTTAATCTTGCAAACTGTATATTCTATTGGATATGTCTATTAAAGATAGAATTATGAGTGAACAATAAATGTCTTTCCAGAGAAAGGTGCATTTTCTGTTGCACTTCGACCTGAAGGAGGTGTAGAAGATACTTGGCCAAAATTGGAGCAAAGAGGGGTTCCTGTGAAGAAGCAACAGTGAGAGTTTTGTTATCTACATATAAAAGAATAAAACTGGACCCTTATCTTAGACTGTACACAAAACTAACTCAAGGTGGATTAAAGGCCTACGTGTAAGACCTGAAACTATAAAACTCCCAGAAGAAAACACAGAGAAAACAACTCCTTGATATTGGCCTTGACAATGGTTTTTTGGCTATCACACCAAAAGCTCAGACAACAAAAGCAAAAATAAACAAGTGAGACTGCATCAAACTAAAAAGCTTCTGCACAGCAAACACTCAACAAAATGAAAAGGCAGCCTGCAGAGTCGGAGAGAATATTTACAAACCATATGTCAGATAGGGGTTGATACGTGAAATAAAAATCTCACACAACTCAATGTCAAAAAACAATCCGACTGATAAATGGCCAAAGTATCTGAATAGACGTTATTTAAAAAAGACATATGAAGGGCAACAAGTATATGAAAAGGTGTTCAACATCATTAATCAGAAAAATGTTAATCAAAACAACTATATCACTTCACAACTGTTAGGATGGTTATTATATAAAAAAGAGATAAGTGTGATGAGGGTGTGGAAAAAGGAAACTCATGTTCACTGTTGGTGGGAATGCAAACTGATACAGCCATTTTGGGAAATGGTATGAAGGTTCCTCAAAAATTTAAAATAGAGCTACTGTATGACTCCACAATCCCCCTGTTGGGTATATACCTAAAGGAACTGAAATCAGTATATGAAAGATATATCTGTATTCCCATGTTTATTGCTGTATAAATAACCAATAGCCAAGCTATGAAAACAATTGGATAAAGAAATTATGATATATAGTTATAATATATTATATATCATAATCTTATAATATAAACTTTAATAATAATATAAATATTATATATATAGAATTCAATCTTAAAAAAAGATTAAAATTGCCATTTTTGATGATATGGATGAACCTGGATGGCATTATGCTAAGTGAAATAAACCAGACATGGAAATAAAAATACTTGATGATCTCACTTGTATGTGCTATCTAAAAATAAGCCAAGTATATAGAAACAGTAGGATGGTGGCCATCAGGGATAAGGATTAAGAGGAAATGAAAAAAGCAGATCAAAGGGTACAAACTGGCAGTCACGTAGGATGAGTAAGTTGTATCTAACGTATAGTATGATACCAATAGTTAATAATATTGTATTCTATACTGAAAATTTTTTAAAAGTATATTTTTTAGGTGCTCTTGCCAATCACATAAAAATATAACTATGAAAGGTGATGGATATGTTAATTGGCTTGATTGTAGTAATAATGTCATGGCATATGTGTATGTCTTAAATATGTACCATGAAATTAAGTAAATAAACTAAAATGTAGGTTATCAAAACTTAACAATTTATACATTAAACATTTCAAAACTTGAAAAAATAATACAATGGGAGAGATTTACAATTACTTCAATACTATTAGAGCAGCAATGATGGAAGATATGTAGAGGAAGGAGACAACCTGATAAATGTAGACTCATCAGCAAAGCCTGAGGGGACAGTCATAATATCCATAGTGTTGACAGCCGAACCATCAAAAACTGTGGTGGAAATATATTATTTTTGCAACATATGAAACACAAACAGAACAGCAAATCTTGATTCAGGCATCTATCGTCCTAATTAACTGTGTCTCTGATCATGGGTGCATGTGTCACCTTAATCGCAACCATTTTCGAAAATAACGAAACAGAAATAAACTATTGTAAATTAAAAAAATGAATTATCAGGTGAAGTTTATATTTGAAGTTATTTTTCAAGATTATACTTATCCTGTGGCCTTTACATCTTTTTAAAATTGTTCACTCTGTAGTTGAGCATTTGCTGTATGCCACGAAAACTTCTGGACACTGAAGATACTTACAGTCAGTATTACTTCAAGGCAGTTACGGCACCCTAATTACTGCTTTTAGTAATATCTGCTTCCAAATACTCTTAGAAATGAACAACTTGATACGGTGATTCCTGAAAATCTCTGCCATCTTGATTGTGTTCACTGTTTATTTAAAGAGGCTAAAAATAAGGTTGGTTTTTAATTCATGGTAACTATGCATTAAAAACAAAAATTGTAGATGAAAAATGAAATTATATATAAAATTATAATGAAAACTGCAAGATTACTCCATGTCTTCTAACAGTATTATTTCTACTTTGGTACTTTTTGCCATCAGAACAAATTATTAGGATAAATAAATGTGTAAGGGCCATACATACCTACTAAATCTGAGTGCCATGAATTTGTTTCTAATTTTATATGTTATTTTAATTATTGTAGTTATTGTAGTACGTGGTTATAACCCTTTTTGCATTCATATATACTAATCCTAGAGACACCTAGACTTATTTTAAAAGTTGAGTCAGTTGTCTACAGTTATAGAAAATTGACTTATATACTTTTAGTAGTGAAGTCAATATATCTGAACTGAGTTCACTTCTGCACAAAGGAAAACTCTGCAAGTAACTGAAATGTTCTCAACATTGGCATATAGACAATTCTAAAAAAAGTCCTGGGATATGAACTATCTCAAATTGGCAGTATATACTGGCATGTGCCTCATCCTGCTGACAGTCATTTCAGCTTGAGACACTTACAAAAAAGAGAAAAAAGATAGCTTAATAGTTCCAAGTTTAAATAGTTATATTGGTATACTCCTTAAAAGAAAAATCAGCACATTATCTTGGAGTAAAAATGTAACTTATGATTTCTTCACTTTTCTCCCATCAACTCAACAGCCAGAAAATAAAACATATTAATAAATACACATGCACACACACACATTGTGGAAATCAAAGACCTGAGTCTATGTGTAGCAGTGTGTTGATAAACTATCTGTAGAGACCGAAGGTCAAATTAATTGTATATATGAAAATTATATAACTCTAGAGACTCAAGAAGATATACAGATAAAGTTACTACATAAGAAAATAGAGATTTCTCTATTTTTCCACAACAGAAATTATAGAGTGGAATAGCGATTTTAAATACAGCTTCTGTTATCATTTGGGGGAATAGAAAAGTGAGGGCAACAGAGATCAGAATATAGGAACTAATATTTGAATGCCTGTTATGTGTAGCTATTGTGCTTTGACAATTTTACATAATTGTCTTATTTAACCAACACACAACATTATGAGATTGATGTTTCTATGACTATTTTTCTGTATGAGAAAACCCAGGTTCTGACTTGACGTCACTCATGCCATATTGGGTGGCTGAGGCAGGATTCACATGCAAACATGGCAGCGCCACAGTCTATATTTTATTAATCATACAATGACTATATCCAACTAATTATAAAGTCTGTATGGAAGCCCAGAAAAATAGGCCAGCATTAAATTGAAAAAAGCATTAAAGAGAAAACTGTTGATCTAAAAACATTTAGTTTTACAACTTTTAATTTACCATAATTGTGGTTGCTACTGTGACTATTTTATAGGGAAACCATGCATGAACTAATTCATGATACATTCATGTTCTTGTTGCATATGTCGCTTAAAAAAAAGTTATTTAGGCAAAGTGCTAAAGAGAAGTTATTTCACCTTGCTGACTTTGTGTCTTATAGTTTTACCCAACCAATTTGAGTCATTACTTCTTTATCTTAACAGGATTACTTAATTGCCTAGTCATGGAATGAATGATTTGGCTACTTCTATAGATGTATTAATAAAGCCTTATTTGTACAATAGTCAAGTTAAGATGAACATGCTTGTGACCTCTTGCAGAAATAATGAAGATTCTGCAATTTAAAGAACAATAAAATGTAAAGATGTAATTACCAGCTCTTCGTTATCTTACGGAATTTCAAGATAAACTCACTTTATTTCAATGTCAAAAGATAGAGCATTAAAGTCCTTTCCAAAATATCATTTAATTGGATAGATTAAGATACTTTAATATATTAATTTCTATCCTTGTTACTGTATATTTCATGATAAGAATGCAGGGATATATATTAGAGTTCTGGGAAATTGAAACTCGTGTAACTTACCAGTTAATTCTAAAATCTATTAATCATATGCTTTGGTTATCTTTCTTCCTTGGTAAAATATGGATGTTCTAAGATATTTTCATGTTGTCTAAAGCATCTGCATCTCATATACAAATATACAAAATATATAAAATATTAACAGAATTATACCAAATATATACAAAATAAAAATATACAAAATATTAATTTAGCAGAAAAAAACTGTTGCATGAAGATAAAGTACAGGATGATTAGCTTAGCTTGGAATGACCAAGAGACTCACAAACAAGATGGGTATACACAATTATACTAATCACAAAGGACAAAGATCCCTGTGCACATGTACATCACACATATCTGAATAGCTCATATACGATACTGATTGAACATTTAACAATTCAACGAATGGTAGCTATAGAACAAGACAAATACATCCATTCATAAAGAAACAGTGATCAATCACTAAAGTGCAAAACACAATATATAAACTTGTAGCAGTAGCCTCTTCATATCCATATCTGCAACACAGAGTTAGAAATGTTTGGGTTTAAACAGTAGTGAAAATATTACTACATTTCAGAAAGGTATGACCTTAACGGTATGGAGTTTGAATTTTAGAAAAATATATTTCTAACTAGGTTAAAGCTTGGGTGAAAATTTCAATTGCTTAAGATAAGCAAGAATTAGGGAGTGCTGATGAGGTAATTATAGATGAAAAATAAATTAGCAGGCTAGTCCAAATGTAGTGGTGTTCAAAACTAATTAATCACAACCAGTTACAGATTTCTTTTTTTTCTTTTCCACTCGCACTTAGCCTTAAAAATAAACAGAAAAAATAAATTAAATAAATAAATAAATAAATAAATCGACAGTTGGATAATAGTACGACTTCCTAGAACCACTATTCTGGGAAACATATAATGGGAATACTTAGGAATATTTGTCATGAAAAATTCATGCATAAATGGTGGCAAAATATAAACTTTGAGATCATGTGTACAATATAAATAATGTAACAATATGCAACAAAATGGTGTTTTCTGTATATTTCATGATAAGAATGCAGGGATATATATTAGAGTTCTGGGAAATTGAAACTCGTGTAACTTACCAATTAATTCTCAAATCTATTAAATCAAGTGCTTTGGTTATCTTTCTTCCTTGGTAAAATAGGGATGTTCAAAGATATTTTCATGTTGTCTAAAGCATCTGTATCTCATATACAAATATATAAAATATATAAAATATTAACAGAATTATACCAAATATATACAAAATAAAAATATACAAAATATTAATTTAGCAGAAAAAAACTGTTGCATGAAGATAAAGTACAAGATGGTAGTTTATCTTATGGTTTTTTTGTGAACCATAGTCAGAAAAATCAGGGGATCCAAAATAATAAAACAAAATAGACCCATTGCCTTAAGGAAATAGGTAAATAAGATAATTATATTTTTAAAGGAACTATGTAAAAGCTTTATGTAAAAACCATAACCATATTTCTTGTTCCTGCACATTCCAATCAATTCATTAGATTGTTTTACACATTCTGCAAAAATATTCTAATGCAGGCAGAGAATTTGAAATGTAAAAAATTATCATACTGTCTCCTATATTTAGAGCTCAGCAATGTCTCTTATATGTTAAAATGCTACTTCTGTTTGACACACACTCTTACACCTACTGAGGAAAAAAATTGCTTCATATTAACAAAGTGAATTATCTCTTTTGAGTAACATGAGTAACCTGGTCAATAGTTACTTACCGTGTGTTAGTTATGGGCTGAACTGTGCTCCCCTCTCCCCAAATTCATGTGGTGAAATTCTAAAGCCTAGCATTTCTGAAAGTAACCATATTTGGATGTTTTAAATAAGAATTCATTTAAAATGAGGCCCTCGGGTTGGGACCTAATCCAATAAAAATGGTGTCCATATAAAATAAAATTTGGAAAGGGGTAAAAATCAGCTACATGTGTGCACAGAAGTACAACTGCGTGAAGACAGTGCTGTGAGAAGGCAGCCACCTACAAGCCAAGAAGGGAGGCCTAAAACAGATCCTTCCATCATGGTCCTCAGAGGAGCACTTTGACCTTGCATTTACAGCCTCTAGAACTGTGAGAAAATAAATGTCTGTTGTTTAAGCCACCCAGTCTGTGCGTGTGTGCATGTGTTTAAGTGCCACCTTAGAAAACTAACATAACTGGTAAAGGACATAATGGACTTTTTAAAGCCAGCACCCAACTATGTTAGCATCATTTTCAGATGTTTGTTTTAGTTTATTTTATTTGATCAAGTATTATAATGACAATTGAAAAAAAAAAGTTTCATGAGGTGGTTCACACTTTTAAACCCAGCACTTTGGGAGGCAAAGGTGGGAGGATCACTTGAGGCTGGAAGTTCAAGACCAGCCAGAGCAACATAATGAAAGCTAATGTCTACAAATTTTTTTCTTTAATAAAAAATAAAGCTGGGTGTGGCAGCACACACGTGTAGTTCTAGCTACTTGATAGCTGAGTTGGGAGGATTGCTTGAGCCCAGGAGATCAAGAGTACAGTGAGCCATAATTGCACCACTGCACTCCACCCTGGGTGACAGAGTGAAACCCTGTCTGCAAAAAATAAATAAATAAATAAAAATAGACAAAAACAATTTCAAAATTTAAGACTAAAAGAAACTCAGAAAACTGTCAATTACATTTTGTTCTGATTTTTCTCTTTTATGTAGTATGATGACATGTTACATCAACTTGCCATTTTTAAAAGTAAAAATCAGATGGATTTAGCTGGGCACAATACCAATTTTATTGAGAATTTCTAATGCTGCTCAGATGAAAGACTTGAAGGAAAGGAGGTAGACTTAGAAGGAAAAGGAGACAGATTTAGAAGGAATGATGGTTAATGAGATCAGTCATTCAAATAATCAACCTACCAGTAAAGTTAGACAAACAAACAAACAGCAACAACAACAACAAAACCCTACCCATCACCTGTAGAGAAAAATCATAGTCTCCCACTTGAAATAACACATCTGTCTGGCAGCTTAAATAAAAGGATGCATATTTCCACATAGCACAAAAGAATTATTTTTATATTTGGAACACAATTGCTACAGAATTATGAAAAGAAAAAATACAGACTGTAGAGAACAAAATAAGACAAACTTCCATCAAAAAGGAAACATAAAATAGACTAACTTGAAATAACAGATATACACAATATTTGGAGCTAAAGCTTTTTAGTGTTGACTCCAGCCCAGTTATATCAGAGGCAAAGAAAACTTGAAATAACAGATGTACACAATATTTGGAGTCCAAGCTTTTAGTGTTGACTCCAGCCCAGTTATATCGGAGGCAAAGATAACTTGAAATAACAGATATACACAATATGTGGAGTTCAAGCTTTCAGTGTTGACTCCAGCCCAGTTATATCAGAGGCAAAGAAACAAAGATTTGCAAAGGATTCATGAATTATCCAGTTAAACATGTTATATCTAACCAAGCCAGATATAGAACACATTATTTGTCATATTCTTTCCATTGACTATGTCTAAATCCTCTTAAAGTTTTTTCCCTTTATGTATAAATCCTACACGTATTACAACTTTGGTGACATAAACAGAACAAAACACTTATTCTTTCTTTCAGCACTTTGGGTGTGCGATCCCATTGTGTTCTGACTGTCATTGTTTCTGATGAAAAGTCAGGTGTTAATCATAAAGTCGTTTCCTTGTATGGATGAGTTATTTTTTCTTTTGCTTTCAAATTAACTCCCTTCACATTTTGTTTAGCCCAGAATTATTAGAAACTTCTCTAATTTTGAGACTCAAAGTCACTCATCAGATCACCACAAAATTTCAAAATATACATTCTAAATACTTGTAAAATATCAATATACTACTTTAATGTCTTCTTTTATTAATACAAGGTCATTGTTTGGAATATTTGGGAAAGGAATATAAGTCAGAGCAAAAGCATCCTAGATTAGTGATTGCTACATATTAATCAATCAACTATTGTTTTTGTGTCAACAAAAGAATAAATTACTTCTAGTATTTTTGCTGACATATTTCTTTCCCTACTTTCAAGATTCACATAGAAATATACCTTAAATAATATAGTTTGATTCTCTTGAAAAAAATTTTCTATCTTTCTCCCCAATCTAACTTTCTCAATATTTTAATACAATATTTTTTGTTTCTATATCCATCAAAAAGTTTCAGTTTGATGAGATAGCATAAAAAAATCTATTTAGAGGATCAGTTTGGAAGTCAGATGTGCAAAATGTTTCTTATCTGCTCTGTTCTCTTCTCATTACCTTCTCCCTGACCCAACCCCAAACATTATAAAGAATTTTATCAGAATCGATATTAAAATTGAGTGAGCTATTTATTACTTAGAAGTAATTCTCAAACTTTAACCTGTAATGTCATGTATTTACAGTGGAGCATAGTATTTAGAAGAAACCTGACTCAATTATAGGTCAATTACTCCTTAGCAATGTATCAGAGTTGGACAAGTTACTCAACCTCTGCTAATAACAATCTCTTAATCTGTAAAAATAAATATAAATATATCCACGAAGTATTCTTAAGGTTAAATGAAATAACTTATATAAAAGTAAATCACTTAGTTTAATGTTGAATATATAATATGTTCTAGCTTGAATTACTACTACTACTAATGAAAAACTACATTTTGAAATTTTTGAAGCCGAAATCAATAAAAAAAAGTGCCATTCTCCAACTTTTTCTAGGTAGTTTGCTACAAATAATAAAACAAAATATACTAGGGCCCAGTTTCTGGATTTAAGGATCAGAAATCATCTGCTGTGTTTATTATGAACCCTTTATATCCCTTCAGTTCTTCCTGTAAATTTTTACAAATAACTTACTGAATAAAGAGTTAAAACACCTCAAATTAACAAAATCTTGTCTACTATGTCTCCATTATTTCAAAAAAGAAAAGAATAATAATTTTGTCAATGATAGTTAAGTATATGTTACTCACTAACACTATGGCAGTTACCTTCATATTCATATTTCTAATATTTCCAATATCTTCATATTTATATTTCTAATTCATATTTGATCCCAGCTCTGCAATTTAGGAAGTTCTTTTTTCTTTTAGAAATTAAGGCATAAAGTGTCAGGTGACTTGCACAAGATTGCACCACTAGTAAATTTAAAAATATAGTTTACTTGCCTACTGTCTTAGTGATATAGGTTACTTGTCTACTGTTTTAGTGAGTTATTGATCATGCACAATTCTTTTTGAAAACAGAAATTCATTTAGCATACCACATTTCAAGATCCATTGGTAAAATCCACCTTATTAGCTTAATCAACAAAAATGTCTAGAAAATTTGAGTTTTTATTAACTGATAAAATATTAGAAGTTTTATATATATATATATATATATATATAAAATGAAACCACCCCTATAATCTTTATAAAATTCTTTGGGAAAGGAGGGAGGGGATGAAATAAAAATAAACTTCCAGCACATCCAGCCTTAAACATTAAGTTGACTTGCTGTCTGTCCTGCTTCCTCACAATTGTTTACTAGGTATGGCCCCACAATCATTTATATCCTGTCACAAGATTGTAGTTAAACTTAACTACTCATAGATAACAATTTGAGCATTGTGAAATGTTAAGTTTTCTCTTTGAGGTATTCTTTCAGATCCTACATACCAGTGAAACTACTGACATCAGCTGCTCTGAAGGACTCCAGGAAAAGCTGACTCACTAAAGGGCAAAGGTTCTACATCCTGGTGATTTAATCCCCCTTACCCAAACCAGTCAGTGACCCCAATTTTCCAGCCCCTGGCCCTCTACAATCCCTTCACCCCAGCCAAGTACTCTCTGGAAAGACAGATTTGAGGGTGCTCGCATCTCCTCACTCAGCTGCCCTGCAATCATTAAACTCTTTCTCTACTGCAAACTCTGTTTATCAATTTAACAGACTCTGACTGCACAGCAGGCATACAAACATGTGAGTCCTGTATCATTTATAAATATTTAACTTTTATATATATTTAACTGCTATACACATAATTGACCATTTTGTGTATTAATATTAGTAGGTAATAATAATATTCATATTTCCTCCATAGGTAGCTTCTGGGGCATTTCTGCCTGGCAAATTTTATTCTTTAATGAAAAAGACTAAAGTAAGTAACTTTAAAATATTATTGAGAATTTTTTTTCTATTTATGGGACACTGAATTTGTAGGTAGAAATAAAAACCTAGCTTTTTACTAAACTTAATTTTATATTTAAACATAATTCAAAATGTAAATACAAAATTAAGAATTTCCAAAATTAAATTTAGTTTTAGAAACTCACACAAGCAAGTGTAATACTGAAAAGCAAAGAAACTGTGGTCTACAAAAAAAATTATAAGTAATTCATGAAATCTAAGGGCTAATTTGTGAAGTAAATTTGGAAGAGATTTTATGCTATAGCTCCATCCTAGAGATCGAGAGTACTGCATTAGGAAAACCTGCTAAACTCTTTTTTAACCAGAAATTCTTTCTTTCTCCAGAAATCCTTTTCAGGTAATGCCTAATAATATCTCATTGAACATGTATTAGAAGTTGTAGTTTAATTTATAATTAAATAATTCAGTGAAAATATATTAATTGTAAAGATAAATTTTAACACATACGGGAATACTAGACTTACGGTGGTCATCAACCCAAAATGCTATAAAATTACATAGAATGGTTAGTTTGGCAAAAATAAATATCACCACTACCACCAAAAACCTAGGTTTCAAAAAGAAACAAAAGAAGCATTCCAAAATGTTAAAAATATTTCATTTGTCTACTTTCTAAATGCTCTTTAAAATACTTATGTCACTATAATTTTGAAGTTTAAAAGTAAAGAAATAGTTCTCCTAGTTAATATACTGCCTTAAAGTTACTCTGGCTCACAAATAGAATAAAGCAAAGCATGACCTGACAGCCATCAAATTATAGGAAATTGAAGCTAAATGAAATTGGATGCCTCACCTCATCTAAACTCCTTACTTTATAAGAAGGAAAAGCATCACAAAATGTTGAGGCCATCTAACTTAAAGTCATCTGGTGAGTTAGAGATAACTTGAGAACACTGCTTTTTTTCTCTTTGTTACTATTCTCTTATGAAGTTTTGCCTGAAAACAGGTCTACTAAAGATATAAGAATTTGTAATGAAGATGAACTTATATAATTGCTTTTCTGTTTAGGATTGTTCAATATTTTCCCATTAATAATATATAAAATCCTACCTCCTCTCCCACCATTTCCTTGCTCTCTATATCCTGGAACTTCATTCTTGACTCCAAAGCTGCACCCTCCTGCATCAGTTTCTTTTGTTTGAAATCCTCAGCCCTTCATAAATTTCACCCAGCAAACTTCTATTCATCCTTTAACTCCCTATTATTTTTTCTTACAGTGCCACTTTTTCCTTCATTAGCACATATCCAATTTAAAATTATATAGTTTGAGTTTTTGCTTGACTTTCTGTTTCTCCACTAAAGCATAAGCTCCACAAAAGCAAGTATCATGTCTGATTTAACAGGGTATATTCTATTCTTATAAGAGTGCTGCCACATAAGTGTCAATGAATGTTTGTGAAATAAATGAAGGACTATAGGAGTGATTGAACAAATAAAAATAAGTTCTCTGTGCATATTGTATGTGTGAATAAGATCTTGAGTTTGGCCAAGGCAGTTAATAACATATTAACAACTCATTAGATACATAAGGTTTATAACAATGAGGTACAAAATTGGTTCAACACCGAATTCTAAGATGAAACAAGGTGTATGTTCAGAAATATGGTGTCACTTTTTCTAATATCAGTTGCCCTCTAACTATCAGCATGACACATGCAAACCATTGATATGTGTTTTTCTGTTTTTTTGTATTGAAGTTTCCACATGAAGGAAAATTATTATATTTCTAACAGGAAGTCCTCTTCTAAACGACAACAAATCTAAGGGTGAACACATCAGTTAAAAAGAGGGAGATTAAAAAGTTAAGATGAGATTCTGTTTGTACAGTATATAACTGAACAAAGCTATATCTAGCAATTTGACAAGAAAAGTAAAACAGAATATTCACCTCAGCACACAAGTTTAGCTAATGATCTGGAATGGGGAGTTGTGGTTAGAGAGGAGGACAAAGATGAAAGACAACCATTTATCCCAAGTTACTTTCCAAAGATGGAAAAAAACCCTCTTAGTAATGTTTTTCAAAGTCTAACTACTTTCAAGAACACATCAATAAGATATAGAGAGATAACAATCAAGTTGGACATTAACTTAAAAGTCAGATGACTTTTTAAGCATAAGTAACTTAGAACTGTAAAGTAAAAAACACTAAATGTCATTGACTTTAAAGTGGATACTGAAGTAAAAAAAAAAACCTTCTATTAAAAACTAAACTATATGCAGGAACTTATGTAGAAAGCTTAGAACAAATATTTATACAAAATTGCCCTACCATATTTTATTAAAATATTACATTACAAATTAAGAGAAAATCATTTTTAAAATGAGTTATATTTTAGGCCTTTTTTCTCAAAATGAGTTTCATAAATTGATATGGTTATTAGCGTAGGAATTTCAATAATAGGAACAAAGAAACCAAATGAAAACCTAATGTGTGTGTGTGTGTGTGTGTGTGTGTGTGTATACAATTACCTGGAATTCCAACTTCAACATGTTTAAAAATATTTCAGTAAAAAACATTAGATTTATTTTAAGGCAGTTTGTAAGATATTTATTAGGTTTATTTGTAGGCCTTGCACACTAAGTTAAACAACACTATCATAAAATAAATTATTCATTAATGAAAGAGAAATTCAAAGCTTCATATTATAATTAAACTCTAAAGTATCTAATAACTTCAATTGTATGCCCTAAAATAAGATCAGGACTACAATATCTATCAACTTGCCCACAGAAAAAGCAACAATGAAAGAAAGAAAGAGATATCTATTTTTTCATAGAAGATCAACACACTTTGTCCAACTTTTTTGTCCAACTGCTATAAAGTGGGCCAATGCTAATGGCAAATAAAAGAGCTGCCATTCAACATGCATTCTAGTAGTGAATATTAACTGACTACTAGGTGAAGGCAGTGTTCATTGAACAAATAAAAGAATCCTTGCCTATATGATGCTTATATTTTGGTCGCTTTACATTTTACTGGAGGAAACATGAAGAATAGAATACCAGCAATATTAACAACAACATTATCCCACTAGAAGGGCTCCAGTGATTGATATTTCCAGACTCATCTCAATGACCCTATATAATCTTTATATTCCAAGGAACATGCCAATGGATTTTAACATCTCCAAATTAAAAGGTAATGGTAAAATAATGATAATCAACATAAAAAAATGACTCACTGGAAATGAAAGCAACTCATTTCAAATGGCTTTGGAATGCCGTTAGGACAGCACCATTTTATTTGTAATGCATAAGTCTCACAATCCAGAGAGCAGGTCTTGTGAATTTTGATGAGAGGTAAGGCATTACAGAAAGACCCAAAAGTCACGCTCCAGATCCCAGCAATATAGCTAGTAGGACAGACACAGAGTACATAGTTTTACTACTAATCACAGTGATTTAGAGATTGGAACCCATAGTTCTGTGAGCTCAGGCATCATTTCAAGATAAAATTTACATTTTTAATAAATGCAAACTTTGGCTCAGCTAAACAAGGTAACTTGGGCTATATTCTTTCCTGTAGATAGACAAATTTGACATAATTAACCCTTGTGCAGTCTAAACATATCATGTGCCAACAATGATGTAAAGCACTGAATATGTGAGATAAAGTATGATGAATTCTATTGACAAATACAGGCAATGGCTTCCATTTAATTGAGAAGAAACCATATACCTAGCACAAGTCTTTTTCTGTGCATTAACATTTTGTAATACAACTATATGAAGTTATAGCCTATTTTATATATAAATAAAAGCATTTCCAAAGATTAAGAAAGGGCACAGTGAGAGTGAGAAGCACAGTCTGGGTAGGTAGGACAATCTAGTTGTCTATCTGTGCTTTAAACTCCTGTAAACATCATCTCCCACACCACGGCATCTAACTCAGAGTCACATTTGAATTGCCAGCAAATGGAAGCCTCATAAACCCAAAACGTGAACGGCAATGAAGTGTATAGAGCACACTTTGAGTGCACAGAGTAACTTTGCAAACATTATTCCCATATCAAAAAGTAGGAAATGAAAGCCTGGAAAGTAGTTATATCGACATTAAACTGCTCTCAAACCCAAGTGCACAAATGATTTTTCTTGCAAAGAAATTTATATTCTACACAAAGTTCTATTTCAAAATGAATTCTGGAATTCAATTAAACATTCATCTTGAAAACAAGAGCTTAAGTGAAAATTCCTCACTGGTATTCAAGCAAATAAATTAAATAATGATACGAAATCTACATCTAATCTCTTATTATTACATATTGAAAGTTTGCTATATAGCTACCACTAAGTTATACATTTCCATTGACACAAACCATAAAATGAATTTGTTTCTATTGGTACTAGCAAAAAAAAAAACTACATAGACAGTAAAAAGGTCAATCTACTAATTTATCTTCTAATAACTTTCCCCCCGTAGCATTCGTCCCTCTCATTAGATGGTTGTTCCATGCTTCTTTAATTTTTTGACATTCTAATTGCCTCACCTGAACCAAAAAAAGAATGTGGATCTAGGATCAATACCTTTTGAAAAGTCATTTATTTCATTACATTAATTTTTCATATATCTGCATTATTGCATAGAATACCTGATTGGTCTTATGCTAAGTTTTTCATGTCACATTACCTCTGCAAGATGTTAATAAGTATCCTTCCAAAAATGTTTGAAAAATCTTGGGTAAAACATATTAAGTAAGTTCCTGTTTTATAGTTTTCCAAGAGTTTTACTATCCTTGGCAAAAGATGAAATTCAAAGCAGAGATACAGTACACGACTTTTGTAAAACTTACCTATTTTTCTTATAAGACTGTGGCTTTGTTTCGTTTTGTTTTGAACTTCTTTTCTGTGATGTGACTGACGTAAGACTGTGTTTTGAGTTAGGGGTGGGGACATACATTACCAGAAGTTTAGGAACTGCTTTGCTAAAGCAAGTTTGAGAGGAAAACGGGGAGACTAATACAAGATTTTCCTTGAAGCAGTGGGAGTTGAAGGGGTAGGTGGTTTTTGGAGAAAGAAGAGACCCATTCGCCGCACAGGCTTCTTTGAGTTTCTGCTCTGTGTGATACGTAATGAAGATACAGACATTCACTTCCTCTATTTCCCACCCCTGGCCGGGGGTAACCCAAAGGGACCTGATGAAGACAGCCTTATCAAGTGTCCTTGAGAGTGGTAGGACTGGAGAGGTCTGAGGAATAAAAAAATATACATGCATTAAATGGAACAAATACAGAGAAGAAGAAAACTCAGACATAGTAAATTAATTTTGTACCTTTCCTTACAACCTAGCATATCACAGGGTACATGATTTCCTTTTGACCTGCTTCCTTTATGTTGACTGCATGAACAGGGAAGGGGGTTGGGGTACACGTGGGAGATAATTGTATTTATTATGTACCTGATATTGATACATCTATAGAGACAATTGGAATGACCATACTGCAGAAACAGCAAGGGAAGAACTGAAAAAGCTAGAATAAATACTTGGTTCTATAAAAAATACTACAAAAAGATTTCTCATGTCTGACAAATTACATTTTAGTGTAATAGCAATAAGTAGACCAAAACTAAGGTGATTTGATAAATATCATAAGGTATTTATTGTGAAATTGATATCTATATGTATTGCTTGTAAAGCTCAGTAATCTGTTCTTGAATTGAGAAATTACTGAGACAACAGCAAAAGCTGTCATTTTTGTTTCTATGTTGTTGTTGTTATTGTTTGTGAGGTGAGAGGTTCTAAACTTTATGACTGTTTGAAAGGGGCCTATATACACTTTGCCTGAATATTAAGTCATGTGAAATAATAAAAAGCTTTCTGATTTATTGGGTTAGAAAAAGAAAAAATTGAGAAATTGAGCATCATTAAAATTAAAGACTTTTGTTATTCAAACTGTGCTTAGAATGAAAAGAAAAGCCACAGATTGGGAGAAGATCTTTTCAAAACACATGTCAGATAAATTAGTGGTATTTAAAGTATACAAAGAACTCGAAAATAAGAAAGAAAACAACTCATTTAAAAAATAGCCCAAAGGTCTCAATATAGCTGTCAAATATGGATATTGAAAAGTTACCAGTCATATATCATTAGGGAACTGCAAGTCACAGCAACAGTGAGATATTATTACATGACTATTAAAATGACCAATATCCAAAAGTCTGATAATACAAAATGCTGGCAAATGTGAGGAGAAACAGGAACTTTTATTCATTGCTGGTGAGAATGCCAAATAGTACAGCTACTTTGGGGGTCAGTTTGGCAGTTTCTTACAAAACTAAACATACTCTTACCACACAACCCAGCAATTCCATTCCCTGGTATTTACTTAAAGGATCTGAAAACTTACATGCACACAAAAACCTTCCTCCTGTGAATGTTACAGGAGCCTCATTCATGATCACTAAAATCAAAATGTCCTTCAGGAAGTGAATGGAAAAATAAACTGTAGTATATCCAGGCAACAGAATCTTACTCTGTCAAGCCACAGAAGACACACAGGAACCTTTAAATGCATATTGCCAAGTGAAAGAAGCCAGTCTGAAAAGTTGACATGCCGTGTGATTCTAGCTACATGACCTTCTGGAAAAAGCAAAACCACGGACACAGTAAAGAGATCAGTGGCTATGAGGGATTTGGAGGAGAGAGAGGAAACGGTGAACAGATGGAACAAGGAAGAATTTTAGGAAAGTGAATCCACTATTCTGTATGACACTGTAGTGAGGATTATTTGTCATTACACGTTTGACAAAACCTATAGAATTCATAAGACAAGGAGTAAACTCTAAATAAACTACAGACTTCAGTCAATAATAATGTACCAATATTGACTCATCAACTGTAACAAATGTACCACACTATCGCAAGATGTTAAAAATTGGGGAAATTGGGGTAGAGGCTGAGGATGACATGTGAATGCTTATTCACTTCTTTCTGCAAACCTAAAATTGCTTTTAAAAAGTCAATTATTAAAAATTAAAACAAGACAGTGTTTTCATGCAATGGAAAAAAACACACAGTTTTAGTGAGTGACTGATAATTATGCTTATGCCACTCTGCTAGATTACATTTCATTGAGGAGCTGGTACCATTCCTTCTGAAACTATTCCAATCAATAGGAAAAAAAGGAATCCTCCCTAACTCATTTTATGAGGCCAGCATCATCCTGATACCAAAGCCGGGCAGAGACACAACCAAAAAAGAGAATTTTAGACCAATATCCTTGATGAACATTGATGCAAAAATCCTCAATAAAATACTGGCAAACAAAATCCAGCAGCACATCAAAAAGCTTATCCACCATGATCAAGTGGGCTTCATCCCTGGGATGCAAGGCTGGTTCAATATATGAAAATCAATAAATGTAATCCAGCATATAAACAGAACCAAAGACAAAAACCACATGATTATCTCAATAGATGCAGAAAAGGCCTTTGACAAAATTCAACAACGCTTCATGCTAAAAACTCTCAATAAATTAGGTATTGATGGGAATTATCTCAAAATAATAAGAGCTATCTATGACAAACCCGCAGCCAATATCATACTGAATGGGCAAAAACTGGAAGCATTCCCTTTGAAAACTGGCACAAGACAGGGATGCCCTGTCTCACCACTCCTATTCAACATAGTGTTGGAAGTTCTGGCCAGGGCAATCAGGCAGGAGAAGGAAATAAAGGGTATTCAATTAGGAAAAGAGGAAGTCAAATTGTCCCTGTTTGCAGACGACATGATTGTATATCTACAAAACCCCATTGTCTCAGCCCAAAATCTCCTTATTCTGATAAGCGACTTCAGCAAAGTCTCAGGATACAAAATCAATGTGCAAAAGTCACAAGCATTCTTATACACCAATAACAGACAAACAGAGAGCCAAATCATGAGTGAACTCCCATTCACAATTGCTTCAAAGAGAATAAAATACCTAGGAATCCAACTTACAAGGGATGGGAAGGATCTCTTCAAGGAGAACTACAAACCACTGCTCAATGAAATAAAAGAGGATACAAACAAATGGAAGAACATTCCATGCTCATTCAATACCGTGAAAATGGCCATACTGCCCAAGGTAATTTGTAGATTCATTGCCATCCCCATCAAGCTACCAATGACTATTTCTCTACTTCTCCATCAGTAAAATGGGCATAATCCCAGTACCTATCTCTCTGAAAAATCATGATATTACATTGAGTTAAAAATGCAGGAATTTTAAAATACTACTACTTTGTTAGCTGTTAATGATAGCTAAAATGATAGCTCAATTTTGAGTGGTGGTAGTCTTCCCTCAAACTAATTCATTCTATTAGAAAAATAAACATCCACGTAAAGCAAAACCAGACTTGGAAGAAATATTGAATGCAGGTAGCTGATTGCTTAACTCGAATGCTTGAACACCCTTATCCCAATGCCTAAATTCAAGTCAAATTGTAGGATACATTTTTCTTTCTACCTGTGCTTCCTATCTCCCTTCCATCTTTCCCCATTCATGTATGACATATGTCCCCATTTTGATGAAGTAAACATTTTGTGCCTCAATTTCTCATTACAAAAACCTACACATTTTTAACTTTTTGTATAAAATTTAATGTAGAGTTGAAGGTGGGCTAGTAACAACAATATTAGGGGATTATTTTCTATTATCTCATCTTTCACTTTTTAAACGAGGGTCCAGAACTAATCAGGCTCTAAGAAACTGGCACTTCTAAAAATATATACAAATTTGGGAAAGATAACTTAATTAAAAGATTGTTGATTTGCATTGAGAAGCAACCACCATAAGATCCAAAATGCCTGAGCATTCTGTTCCCTGCCACATTGTAATCTCTTAGCTTTGGCCGCCGTAATTGTCAAAGCACAAGGAATCTTAGTCTCTGCTTCTAAAAATGTCCAAGGCACCCACCTTTTCAAAAAAAAAAAAAAAGTCTGAGCTCCTACTGTTGATTGAAATTCTTTTATAAATCTCTATCAAACTTTTCATGTTTACAGTTCTTATGCAATTATAAAACAAATCCAATACATGTATAACCACACAATCAATAAATTAAAATTAACAATTTATATCAAATGATAAATAATGTACTTTTGTTGGAATTAATTTGACAATGTTTGATTCAGTTACGGAGATATAACAAAATGTGTTTAAAATATTAAAAGATGAATTGCTCACAATTGTTTTGAATTTTAAACTAAAAATCAATAGTTACTATAAAATTATTATTAAATGTTCTAATAATTGTACAGAATCCAGAGCAACTCTTTTCTGTGTTTACCGTATAGTAATGTATGCTTATATCAGTGTTATATTAGATAGCATGCTGTAGGAAGGACATGACGGGCATTCATTAAACTAGCTCTGATTTAATTTGTCCTCTGTCATTTTGTGAATATAATCCAGGGACTACCTACTCCTTAACTTCTCAAATCTGTTTTCTCACCTATAAATAATAATTGCTACCTGACAAAAACTGTGCGGCATATGAGATTTAATTAACACATGTTAATCATAGCACATGTCATAGTATTTAGTAGATATTTAGTAATTATTAGTCAAAGCCAATTTATTTTCCTTTGGATTAATAAAGATTTAAATATTTGCCATAGGTTGCATTATGCAATTATATTTACCCAAAATTTTGAGGAAATATAATTTTTTACAACTTTCCCATATTTCTAGAAAAAGAAAAGGTAGCTTTTCAGAAATGGCACTAACATAATTGGTAGTTTTTCTTGATGAATATTTCTGAGACAGATTACAGAAGTTATATATTAAAAATAAATAACTTTAAGTAAAAGCCATGATCTGCCTTGCAGTGCTCAAATAAGTTCTTTCATATATTCACAATGATTTATTTTCTCATGACAGAACTTTATAATGAAACTATCTTACTCTTGGAGATTTTAATAGTTTTTCAGCCTTAGAACTGTGGACATTGATTAATAACAGCAAAAGGATATTGAGTAAATAGTAATGCAAAAAGGATTGTACTTTCAGTATCATAAGAATCAGAAAGCTTATCCAATGTTAAGTTTTACTAATTATTCAAAGGAAACAATCACGAGACAAAGAACAAACAAAAATGGGTACAAGATGACGAACATAACTCTCTAGGCCTTTTCTTATGATATGAGGATACACCTGGCACAGATTAAAATATGAAGTTCTCCAGAACACATATGAAGTCACATCACATACACAGGAGGAGTAATTTTTGGTATAAAGTATAGTCATTTGTCTTCGGATAATCATGCCTCATAAATCTTTGAAATGCATGGCTGTTTGCTATTGACAATGCTAGAAAATCAGGCATATCTTGCCAAAAGTGTTTCCAAAATAAGAACTCTCCCACCAGCAAATATCATCAATTTGTTTGCCAGGATGACAGTCACTATTTTAGTCTCCAGGTACCAAATTCTGATTAAAGGAGAAAATGTATTGTATGCTTGCTGTTTAATTCTTTACTTTCTAGGATTATAAGATAAAAACAAAATTTGGCAAATAGTGGGCCCATTAACTGAATGAAGAGCGAAGTGTGAGGCTGTTGATAAATTGTGACCACTTGAATAGAGCAGAGTCAGGACCAATAACAGAGCAGAGATGAAGATACACCTGCACACAAGGCAAGCAGGCAACCAGGAATTGACATCAAGCCAGAAATAGAAGTTGAGACAAAGAAGTGTATCTAAGCAGGCAGTAAATAAGAAAAACTAGAAGAACATAGGCATAGAGAGGAAAAAAAATCAAAGGATTTGAAGGAGTCAGACTGCAGGTCTAGATAGAGTCAGAAATCATTCAAGCCATCAGGGCATCGACGGTGCCATAAGCAGCCATCCGTCGCTCTATATTCTCCAAGAGCAGAGGCCAGTATCAAGCAGGTGGGAGCAGATGTGCAATCATTGCAGCCTGGGAAGGAAGCTGTCTACGTAAAAACTGTACCTTTATGCCAAATCTTTCAACCAAATATTACACAATCAATAACCAAAAGGCTATACGATATACTGACAATAACCAATTAAAGTGAGCTTGAGGAGCTAAAAACAAAATATTCCTGGGTTCCTTCCTCCTGCTACTTGTTCCTTGCTCTTTATTTTATGCCTATATTTAACTCCCCACCTACTTTTTTGGTAAGATTTTAATGTCCTTCATAGAACTTTACTCATTATATGATGTTGGTAGTAGATCCAACTTCTCTACCCTTCATTTTCTTTTTTTATATGGATTTTATTTCTCACTTTTAAGTTTAATGGTACATGTGCAGATGTGCAGGTTGATTACATAGGTACATGTGTGTCATGGGGGTTTGCTGCACAGATCATCCCATCACCGAGGTTTTAAGCTCAGCAGTCATTAGCTATTTTTCCTGATGTTCTCCCTCCTCCTGCACCCCACTAACAGATCCTAGTGTGTGTTGTTCCTCACCCCATGTTCCCATGTGTTCTCATCATTTAGCTCCCACTTATAAGTGAGAACATGTGGTGTTTGGTTTTCCGTTGCTGCATTAGTTTGATAAGGATAATGGCCTCCAACTTTATCCATGTCCTTACAAAGGACATGATCTGGTTTGCTTTTACAGCTGCATAATATTTCATGGTGTATATGTATGACATTTTCTTCATCCAGTCTATCATTGATGGGCATTTAAGGTAATACTGGGCCTTTGTTATTGTGAATAGTGCTGCAATGATATACTTGTGCATGTATCTTTATAATAGAATAATTTTTATTCCTTTGGGAATTACCCAGTAATGGGACTGCTAGGTTGAACGGCATTTCTGACTTTATGTCTTTGAGTAATCGCCACACCGTCATCCACAATGGCTGAATTAATTTACACTTCCAACAACAGTGTAAAAGAGTTCCTTTTTCTCCACAACCTCACTAGCATCTGTTATTTTTGACTTTTTAATAATTGCCATTCTGACTGGTGTTAAATGGTATCTCATTGTGGTTTTGATTTGCATTTCTCTAATGATGACTGATGAGCTTTTTTGCATATGTTTGTTGGCCACATGTATGTCTTCTTTTGAGAAGTGTCTGTTCATGTCCTTTGCCCACTTTTTAATGAGGTTATTTGTCTTTTCTTGTAAATTTGTTTGAGTTCTTTATAGATGCTGGATACTAAACTTTTGCTAGAAGGATTGATGGCAAAAATTTTCTCCCTTACTGTAGGTTGCCTGTTTACTCTGTTGATAGTTGTTTTGTGTGTGTGTGTGTGTGTGTGTGTGTGTGTGTGTGTGCGCGCGCGCTGTGAAGAAACGCTTTAGTTTAATTGGGTCCTATTTGTCAACTTTTGCTTTTTTTGTAATTGCTTTTGGCATCTTGGTCATGAAATCTTTGTCAGTGTCTGTGTTCTGAATCATGTTGCCTAGGTTTTCTTCTAGGGTTTTTATAGTTTGGCATTTCACATTTAAGTCTTTATTCCATCTTGGATTGATTTTTTATATGGTGTAAAGAAGGAGTCCAGTTCCAATTTTTTCAACTGATGCCAGCCAGTTATCCCAGCATCATTTATTAAATAGGGAATCATTTCCCCATTGCTTGTTTTTGTCAGGTTTGTCAAAGATCAGATGGTTGTAGGTGTGTGGCACTATTTCTGGGTTCTCTATCCTGTTCCATTGGTCTATGTTTCTGTTCTTGTACCAGTACCATGCTGTTTTGGTTACTATAGCCCTGTTGTATAGTTTGAAGTCGGGCAGTGTGATAACTTCCAGCCTTGTCCTTTTTGCTAAGGGTTGCCTTGGCTATTCAGGCTATTTTTTGGGTCCATATAAATTTTAAAATAGTTTTTTTTTTCTAATTATGTGCAGAATATCTATGGTAGTTTAATAGGATGCATTGAATCTGTAAATTGCTTTGGGCAGTATGGCCATTTTAATGATATTGATTCTTCCTATCCATGAGTGTGGAACGTTTTTCCATTTGTTTGTGTCTTCTCTACTTTGAGCAGTGGTTTGTAGTTCTCTTTGAAGATGTCCTTCACTTCCCTTGTTAGCTGTATTCCTAGCTATTTTATTTATTTTGTAGCAATTGTGAAGGGGAGTTCATTCCTGATTTGGCTCTTGGCTTGCCTGTTGTTAGCATAGAGAAATGCTGGTAATTTTTGCACATTGATTTTATATCCTGAGACTTTGACGAATTTGCTTATCAGCTTAAGAGGCTTTTGGGTAGAAATGATGGGGTTTTCTAGATATAGGATCATGTCATCTGGAAACAAAGATAGTTTAATTTCTCTTTCTATTTGAATATGCTTTATTTCTTTCTCTTGGCTGATTGCCCTGCCACGACTTCCAGTGCTATGTTGAATAGGGTTAGTGAGAGAGGACAACCTTCTCTTGTGCTGTTTCTCAAGGGGAATGCTTCCAGTTATTGCCCATTCAGTATGATATTGGCTCTGGGTTTGCATGTATGGCTCTTATTATTTTGAGGTATATTCCTTTCATACCTACTTTATTTAGAGGCCTACCAACCAAAAAAAAGTTCAGGACCAGAAGGATTCACAGCTGAATTCTACCAGAGGTACAAAGAAGAGCTGGAACCATTCCTACTTAAACTATTCCAAGAAACTGAGGAGGAGGGACTCCTCCCTAACTCATTCTATGAGGCCAGCAGTATCCTGATACCAAATCCTGACAGAGACACAACAGAAAAAGAAAACTTCAGGCCAATATCCTTGATGAACATCGATGCAAAAATCCTCAACAAAATACTGGCAAACCAAATCCAGACACACATCAAATAACTTATCCACCATGGTCAAGAAGGCTTCATCCCCAGGGTGCAAGTCTAGCTCAACATACACAAATCAATAAAAGTGATTCATCACATAAACTGGACTAAACCCAAAAACCACATGATTATCTCAATAGATGCAGAAAAGGCCTTTATAAAGTTCAACATGGCTTCTGGTCTAGTCTTCATTTTCTGTGCCTTCCATGGATAGCAGTTGACATTCACCCAGAAGATTCTATTCATTCCCATCCACACTGAGCATCTATCCTATTCCACATGATCCCAATGCTGGACTTCAATCTATAACATCAAACTGATATCCTTTCCTCCCCAAGAAATAGGATTTTCTCAGATTCCCTTGAGAAAAAAAAATAGGCAGCATAAGTCAAAGTCAAGGTAGGTTTTGATATATCTGATTTAAATTATAGCTATATAACGTCAAGTTAGCAGACCCAGATAACACATTTCAGTAACGAACAACTAAGTGCCAGATTCTAGGATGCTGTTTTACACGAGTTATGCAGAAACACATTTTTTTCTATCTTTCATTTTAAGGAAAAATTTCATGATGCTTTTCTTGGTTTATTAGATACAACTTCTAAGACATCTCAATTTTCCGTGAATTTTGATACTATAGGAAACCAGGACATGACACTAATTGAATAGATTCCTCAGAGACCTACAAGCTGTCAACTGTATAAAGATTTCTTTTTGTAATGCAATGTTTTGGTTCATTGCACACAACATCAAAACACTAAGATCAGAGAGAATGCAAAAGATGTTTTAACTGATACTTAAGAACAGAATACATTTGAGCCCTGAAAGTGTCCCGGGAAGAGTAATTATTCTAAACATTTTTCTATATTCCTCACAAAACAATAGAATCCCAAAGTTAACTATCATTTAAAATAGTGGCTTAACAATTATCTTTGACACCTAGGTGAACATTTATTTTTCTTGTCCCTATTATTATACAATAAAAGTCCAAAAATACATAAAGTCACCTACCTACAATGACAAAAAGAATTGGCAGTGTGAGCCCGGGGATGGCCTGGAAGCAAGTCATGAGCACTAACCCATTTGCATGCATTTGACTGTCTAGTAAAGCAGACCAATTATACAGCTCCCAAAAGGCAGCTTAGCGATGGAAAATTCTTTCAGTAGCTTTTTAGTTTATTTGATTGATTATGTATGACCCAGTGATAGCAGTTTGAATTTGATTGTAGATAGAAAAGAAAAAGAAAGCAAACCAAGCTATATTACTGAAAAGAGCAAGTATACAGAGAACTAGGCATGCAATTATTCATTCCATACTGGTGAATATTAGTTTTTGAGAAATTAAAAAATACATTTCTTTGTATTTCCAGGTATTGATTTTAATCTGATTAAATGAAATAGCCACGTGTCAACTTGGGGGAAGACTGAGTGAAGACCATCATGATCATCTCAAAACTCAAAGGAATTTGCATCCAGAATGGCTTAACTTTGAAAATAGGTACCTCAGCAAAGAAAAGGGTTAATTCGTTTTGTTGTTATAGATTTAGAAGAAAGCTATGGATTTAGAAGAAAACTCACTGGACTACCTAAATAGCTTTATGTCATTTCCAGCTTTCATATCTCTCTACTTTGGAAGAAGATTTTGAAACCCGGATTCTATTTTGAGGCTTCTCTTGCCAAAGGAATTGTCTTGACTCTTCTCTTTGCTTCACAGGACCCAGCTTTAACACCATTCTAATCTTTTCTAATTCAACTTCCTATGCTTTGTTTTCATCGAGGGAGTTAATCAAATAATAACCATAATCACAGTAATAGTAATAATTATGACTATAATTAAGTTGTATTTAAATACTAAGTGCTTTGCCTGTATACACTCATTTTATCCTCACAACTATAGGAGGCAGCAACTAGTGTCATACTGAGGCATAGAAAGGTGAAGTAAGTCACACAATTTTTTCTTTTGGGGGGTGATACAATGGATTGACATTTTTATTTTTTTATTTTTTATTTTATTATTTTTTTTTTTTTGCATATTCTCACTCTTGGGTGGGAATTGAACAATGAGAACACATGGACACAGGAAGGGGAACATCACACTCTGGGGACTGTTGTGGGGTGGGGGGAGGGAGGAGGGATAGCTTTAGGAGATGGCACATGTATACATATGTAACTAACCTGCACATTGTGCACATGTACCCTAAAACTTAAAGTATAATAATAATAAAATATAATAAAACAAAAAAAATAAGTCACCCAATTTTAAGTGGCAGAGGAAATTTTTGTGCCCATATGGTGTGGCTCAAAGCCTGCACACTTGAACACTATACCAGATAGCATGGACTACTAGGCAGGATTAAAGAGAAGTGGCATAATTGTATCACAATTGGTATACTAAAGGAAAATTTGATAAACATTGTTTCTAAGAGGAATACTTTGATTTTGTATAACAGAACAATATAAGTGAACTAAATATTGTTTAGGAAGGATTTTAAGCTCATATTGATTTAATCTGCCTCATTGGGGACATGTGCCTTAAATACCCTCTTACTCCTTTTTCATCTTAGAGAGAGGTTTCCTTCCCTTTTTTTGTGAGACAGTGTCTCACTTTGTCAGTCAGGCTGAATGCAGTGGCAGTCATAGCTCACTGCAGCCTCTACCTTCTGAGCTCGAATGAGCCTCCTGTCTTAGCCTCCTGAGTAGCCACCAGCATCGCTGGGGCCACAGGGGTGCACCACCACATCTTGTTTTTTGGCAGAGATGGAATTTCAGCATTTTGCCCAGCCTCATCACTTGGAGAGAGGTTTCTAGTCACATATTCAGTATGTTACTTTTCTTTAGATCTTGCTTATTCAATATTTTAATCAAAGGCATGAATAAAGATATAGACTGCAAACATACATTGGTTTATTTAATACCAGACTCAAAAATAATATGCCTAAGTATATAAAACCAAAAGTAGTAGAAACAAGTATCAAGTTTTATCTTTAGTTTTATGAAATGTATTTTTTAAGATGTTTAAACTTGAAACACATGTCACAGTGTTATGTAAGTTTTGGTTTATTTGTCTCACTCTGCTTCTGTATAATGGGTATAAGATGGTCTTTCAGAATTCTTAGCAACTGTATAGTACTTATCTCCTAGAACTTGTTCAATAATAATTGTTAGATGGATTCATGGACTAAAGAATTAATAGATATAGATTGAAAACAAAAGTATTTTATTTTACAAAGATCAGAATTAATTTACTAAAATCTAAGTTTCTGCTAGTAATATTAAATACATGTGGATAAACTACAAGAATGATAAAAACATTTCATTGTAAGAATCATTAAAAACTTGATATATTGTTAGACAACAACAGTATATTATGATTATTTTTCAGTCCTCTCATTCCAAGAGAGATTTTAATATAATGCAAAGAATTAAAAATAACTTTAAAATATGATGAGTGCTGTGAAATTCATGAAACATGAATAAAACCTTAGGATATTCCATGTTTATTTCAAAGAAGATATAAGAAATTGATTTTTACATACTTAAAGGCTTTCCAAAGCAAGATTAGAAATGTTGTGTTTTTCCAGAGACTTACATATTTCAGAAAAGCCAATTTAATCTCAAACTCTGAAAGTCATTTCATAAAGTATACTGGTAATCATTGCATCTGCTACTTCACAAGGTTTTGTACTCTTTGAAAGGTGTCAAGCAGATCACCTTTCAAAAATGTTCCAGTTTTCTACTGAATGAACTATAAAGGCCTCCCAATTCCATATTCAAAAGATTGTGCAATTTCATGATTTGACAAATTATATAAAGTCCTAATGAATTCATTCTGCAGCCTATGGACAATTTGAGTACTTAAACGTGATGAGATGAAGACAGGTAGTTGGAGTGGGTGTAATAAGTAAGCGGATGTGGTTAAAAAGATATTGAGAAAAGCTTCATTATACAGAAGTCCTGGTTTTAAAAAATGACATGGGGCTGGGCCAGTGGCTCACACCTCTAATCCCAGCACTTTGGGAGGCTGAGGCTGGTGGATCGCTTGAGCTCAGGAGTATGAGACCAGCCTAGCCAACATGGTGAAACCCCGTCTCTACTAAAAATACAAACATTAGCTGGGCGCGGTTGGGGGCACCTGTAATACCAGCTACTCAGGAGGCTAAGGCAGGAGAATCACTTAAACCCAGGAGGCAGAAGGTGCAGTGAGCTGAGATCGCACCACTGTACTCCAACCTGGACAACAAAGTGAGAATCCATCTCAAAAAATAATAATAATAATAATAAATAAATAACAGACATTGAAATAGTGATGTGAGTTCAGAGCTGGTTGAATTTCTCAGATTTCTTCAACTGATGCTCGTTTGAGGGAGATACACATAGAATTGCCACTTGGACATGGTCTTTTAAAAAATAAAAACATGTTTAAATTTGATAGAATGGGCTAGTTAATAAAATCAAGGATGATAGGTTTTTAAAATTGTAAAGTGGGAAAACTATTGTACAAACTGTGGATGGGCAGTACTAACCTGAATGAAGACTAAAATAACAATTAGACACCCCCTCTTGACTGAATGTCTTGGATATTGCACCTGGCTAACTTTGTAGAGATGTGTAGTTCCCATGTGGGTAATATGGATACATATTAGGATGTAATATGAGATTGTTAAATCTGAAATGAGGTTATAAAAATAATTATCATTTCAAACATCATGTCTTTTTTTCCATAATTATATTACATTTATGTAGTACAAGGTGATGTTTTGATATACATCTACAATTTAGAGTGATTAAATCAAGCTAATTAACATATCCATCACTTCACTTCCTTGTTATTTTTGTGGTGATACATTTGAAATTACTCTTAGTTATTTTGAAATATACAACATATTATTATTGATTACAGTCATCCTGCTTTGCAGTAGATCTCAAAACTTATTCCTCTTGTCTAGCTGAAACTTTGTATCTTTGGACCAGTAATTCCCCGTGCCTTCACTCCTCACCTACCCACTGCCTCTGGGAACCATTATTCTTCTATGAATACAAGTTTTTTTTAATGCTTTAAGTTCTGGGATACATGTGCAGAACATGCATGTTTGTTACATATACTCTTACTGCATATTTCCATCCCTTGGTTTTTTGTTTAAGAAATACTTACTTATGCCTAGACCCTATTCCAGACCACTTAAATCAGAATTTCAGAGAGAGTGGCCTATGAGCCTGTGTTTTTGAAAACTTACCCAGATATTTTGAATATCAAGCAAAGGATGATAGCTGCCATCTCTAAATCCTGAAGAGCCTAAATTTCCAAAAAAGAGTTTTTGTTTTATTCTGAAGATTTGAGTGCCATAGCAATGTCAAAAAGATGGACTCTAGAGGAATAAAAATGAAAAGGGGAAAAGACCAGTTTAAAAAATATAAAATAGTCCACGTGAGAGAGGATGATAGTAGGGAATATGAGGCTAGATAGAGTAGAATTATATCAGCGGTAAAATTAAGTGGGTTTGGCGATGTAACAGATACAGTGGAGGAAGGGGGTAAGATGAATGGACAGGAGGTAAAAATAAAGGTGGAGTGTCTGGCTTTGATAACCAGGTGTGTGGTATTCCCATAACTTGCCTGTGCAAAGCAGGAGAGGAGTAAGTTGGAAGAGGAAGCATGGGAGAAGTGAAGAGGAGGAGTTCCATAATGAGCATGTGAAGTTCGTGAGTACCATGGGGTTTCCCACTGGGGAAGCCCAGAAGGGAGGCCCATGTGTGTCTCTAGCAGAAAAGAAATGTTGAAAATATAGGTACAGATTCAAGAGGAATAAAATGACAGGTGTTTCTGGACCCATGGCTGCAAATTAAATAACTATTAAGAGATTACAGATTATAAGAGCAGAGGATGGAGGGTCAGCTCTTGAGAAGCACCAGAATTTAAGAGCTGATGAGAGAAGCCTAGAAAGAATAGCAATGGGAGACCTTAGAGTCATAAGTAAGCCAAGCAAACATGGTGTCACAGAAGCATATAACAGAAGGTAATTTGAAGAATGAGAGGCCAACATCCATATATTACTTACATAAAAAACAAAAACAGAAACTGGAGCCTGCAAATGAATACAGCCAAGAATCAAAAGTTTGACCAACACTTCAAGGCTGGCACTATTGGCAACTTGATAATGTTTGTATCAGTTGGGATTATCCCGTGAATTAATGAAAATCTAGCTACAGGGCACATAGGATCAACTTCAAGCAACCTGAGGTTGATAATTGTGAATTACCCATTTTTCTATCACCACTCCCCCAACATATTCCATAATACCTAGAGTATCGTGAGGGATTATTATATCTCTATACCTTTTGTTATTCAGTAGCAGACTGAAATGGTGAAAAGATTAGATCCAAAGTGACAGCACATGAGAAGTTAATGTCACATTCATTCATTTTTATTGTATATTTAAGTTGTTTTGATACACATATACATAGTAAAATGGTTTCTATAGTCAAGCAAATTAACATATCCATCATCTCAGTTACCTTTTTTTTTTTTAATCATACTTTAAGTTTTAGGGTACATGTGCACAATGTGCAGATTTGTTACATGTGTATACGTGTGCCACGTTGGTGTGCTGCACCCATTAACTCGTTATTTAACATTAGGTATATCTCCTAATGCTATCCTTCCCCCCTCCCCCCACCCCACAACAGTCCCCAGAGTGTGATGTTCCCCTTCATGCGTCCATGTGTTCTCATTGTTCAATTCCCATCTATGAGTGAGAACATGCGGTGTTTGGTTTTTGTCCTTGCAATAGTTTACTGAGAATGATGATTCCCAATTTCATCAATGTCCCTACAAAGGACATGAACTCATCACTTTTTATGGCTGCATAGTATTCCATGGTGTATATGTGCCACATTTTCTTAATCCAGTCTATCATTGGTGGACATTTGGGTTGGTTCCATGTCTTTGCTATTGTGAATAGTGTCGCAATAAACATACGTGTGCATGTGTCTTTATGGCAGCATGATTTATAATCCTTTGGGTATATACCCAGTAATGGGATGGCTGAGTCAAATGGTATTTCTAGTTCTAGATCCCTGAGGAATCACCACACTGACTTCCACAATAGTTGAACTAGTTTACAGTCCCACCAACAGTGTAAAAGTGTTCCTATTTCTCCACATCCTCTCCAGCACCTGTTGTTTCCTGACTTTTTAATGATTGCCATTCTAACTGGTGTGAGATGGTATCTCATTGTGGTTTTTATTTGCATTTCTCTGATGACCAGTGATGGTGAGCATTTTTTCATGTGTTTTTTGGCTGCATAAATGTCTTCTTTTGAGAAGTGTCTGTTCATGTCCTTTGCCCACTTGTTGATGGGGTTGTTTGTTTTTTTCTTGTAAATTTGTTGGAGTTCATTGTAGATTCTGGATATTAGCCCTTTGTCAGATGAGTAGATTGCAAAAACTTTCTCCCATTCTGTAGGTTGCCTGTTCACTCTGATGGTAGTTTCTTTTGCTGTGCAGAAGCTCTTTAGTTTAATTAGATCCCATTTGTCAATTTTGGGTTTTGTTGCCATTGCTTTTGCTGTTTTAGCCATGAAGTCCTTGCCCATGCCTATGTCCTGAATGGTATTGCCTAGGTTTTCTTCTAGGGTTTTTATGGTTTTAGGTCTAACGTTTAAGTCTTTAATCCATCTTGAATTAATTTTTGTGTAAGGTGTAAGGAAGGGATCCAGTTTCAGCTTTCTATATGACTAGCCAGTTTTCCCAGCACCATTTATTAAATAGGGAATCCTTTCCCCATTTCTTGTTTTTGTCAGATTTGTCAAAGATCAGATAGTTGTAGATATGTGGCATTATTTCTGATGGCTCTGTTCTGTTCCATTGGTCTATATCTCTGTTTTGGTACCAGTACCATGCTGTTTTGGTTACTGTAGCCTTGAAGTATAGTTTGAAGTCAGGTAGCGTGATGCCTCCAGCTTTGTACTTTTGGCTTAGGATTGACTTGGCAATGCAGGCTCTTTTTTGGTTCCATATGAACTTTAAAGTAGTTTTTTCCAATTCTGTGAAGAAAGTCATTGGTAGCTTGATGGAGATGGCATTGAATCTATAAATTACCTTGGGCAGTATGGCCACTTTCACGATATTGATTCTTCCTACCCATGAGCATGGAATGTTCTTCCATTTGTTTGTATCCTCTTTTATTTCATTGAGCAGTTGTTTGTAGTTCTCCTTGAAGAGATCCTTCATATCCCTTGTAAGTTGGAATCCTAGGTATTTTATTCTCTTTGAAGCAATTGTGAATGGGAGTTCACTCATGATTTGGCTCTCTGTTTGTCTGTTATTGGTGTATAAGAATGCTTGTGATTTTTGCACATTGATTTTTTATCCTGAGACTTTACTGAAGTTGCTTATCAGCTTAAGGAGATTTTGGGCTGAGATGATGGGTTTTCTAGATATACAATCATGTCATCTGCAAGTGGACAATTTGACTTCCTCTTTTCCTAAGTGAATATGCTTTATTTCCTTCTCCTGCCTGATTGTCCTGGCCAGAACTTCCAACACTATGTTGAATAGGAGTGGTGAGAGAGGGCATCCCTGTCTTCAAAAAATCAATGAATCCAGGAGCTGGTTTTTTGAAAAGATCAACAAAATTGATAGACCACTAGCAAAACTAATAAAGAAGAAAAGACAGAAGAATCAAATAGACACAACAAAAAATGATAAAGGGGATATGACCACCGATCCCACAGAAATACAAACTACCATCAGAGAATACTATAAACACTGCTATGCAAATAAACTAGAAAATCTAGAAGAAATGGATAAATTCCTCGACACATACACCCTTCCAAGACTAAACCAGGAAGAAGTTGAATCTCTGAATAGATCAATAACAGGCTCTGAAATTGAGGCAATAATTAATAGCTTACCAACCAAAAAAAGTCCAGGACCAGATGGATTCACAGCCAAATTCTACCAGAGGTACAAGGAGGAGATGGTATAATTCCTTCTGAAACTATTCCAATCAATAGAAAAAGAGGGAATCCTCCCTAACTCATTTTATGAGGCCAGCATCATCCTGATACAAAGCCTGAGACACAACCAAAAAAGAGAATTTTAGCCCAATATCCCTGATGAAGATTGATGCAAAAATCCTCAATAAAATACTGGCAAACTGAATCCAGCAGCACATCAAAAAGCTTATCCACCATGATCAAGTGGGCTTCATCCCTGGGATGCAAGGCTGGTTCAACATATGCAAATCAATAAATGTAATCCAGTATATAAACAGAACAAAAGACAAAAACCACATGATTATCTCAGTAGATGCAGAAAAGGCCTTTGACAAAATTCAAGAACCTTCATGCTAAAAACTGTCAATAAATTAGGTATTGATGAGACGTATCTCAAAATAATAAGAGCTATCTATGACAAACCCACAGCCAATATCATACGGAATGGGCAAAAACTGGAAGCATTCCCTTTTGAAAATCTCAGTTACCTTTCTTCTGGATATGTGTGTGAGGAAAGAGTACCTACAAACTACCCTTTTAGTAAAATGCCAAATACAATAAATATTAATACCTACAGTCCTCATGTTGTACATTAGATCCCTCAACTTGTTAATTGTACATATCTGCAACTTTGCATCCTTTGAATTCTCTATCTCCATTTTCTCTCCTCAACCTCAGCCCCTGGAAACCACTGTTTTATACCCTATCTCTGTGTATTTAACCTTTTGTTGCTTTTGTTCTGAGAAACTTTGTTGGGACTTTCAGCTAGGAAATAATATGTTCTGAGTCTTGGGTGTCTCAAATGATAACAGGTAAGAAGTTTTACTTATCTGGAGAGCAGAGTGCCAGTGCATAATTTTATGCAGAAGAGGGAATAAAGAGAATTCTCTACTTAAAATTTGAATCAGAAATATGGCTCATATTTTTATGTACAAGAAGCTCTAAGGCTTCTTGGAAAGGAACCAGCTGCCTGATTTTTTTTTCATTTGAATCCACTGATACATGAAGAGGATGATTCTCCCATACCAATCACAAGAATGATATTTGTAGAATCAAAAGTTGAAATCCTATTATCCTAGAACTTTTTTCAGAAAACCTTAACATGTATTGAAATGTCATGCTGGTCATATATTTGATAGCAATGAGGAATTTACTTATTATATACTTCAGCTTTTTAGCCCTTTCCCTGCCCACCAGAAATGTTTCTTTTGAATCCAATTTGGTCCTCAGAGTTTAAGAATGTTAAGGCATGCATAGGGGTTTCCTTTTTCTTCTTTTTTTTTTTGTCAAGCTATTGTATATTTTTGCTTTACCTGTTTGAAATGTAGTTACTATTTGTTTGGACTCTCATACCAGAAAAAAAATTATAGTGAATTTTACATGCATGGAGTCTCCATTAATCTGTATAAACTGACAAGTTCAGAATATCAAAGTCAACACTGTAAGAAAAAGTGATCCTTTATCTGGTCTATCTCCTTGCAAATAAAAGAACAATAAATTCTGTACTATTATGAAATATATGAGCTTGAAAGTTTTTCAAGTGCCTTGTATAAAATGGGACTTTGAATTCAAGGTATAAACTACAACAAAACACTTTCGAGATGTAGTTTGATTGCAGAGTGCATGCTTATTCATTTATATATTCTCTGCAATTTCTGATTCAAGATATTTCTCAATTCTAAAGGAAAACCAAAATAGGATAATAATTACAAAACAAAACAAAAAGTAATTGAGGAAGATAATTGAGCAACTTATTCTCAACAACTAGCTTTTTAACAAACAGAAAAATGCACTAAAAATACTGCCTAGTTGTTTAAAGTAGGCTGAGATCCGACTGTATGCCCTAAGTGAGTGTCATAAAGAAAAAATTACCTTTGATGGAGCACAGTGGTTAAATTTAAAAGATTTATTGTTTAACCTCAGGAAGACTTTCAGTAACTTTTTATAAAATGTATACATTTAATGGAAGACACGCTATGCTTCTTATAAGAATTTGTTCCAAGTCACTGTGTATAATTAATGGCTTGTCTACATATTTTTTCAATAAAAGTGTTCGTGCAGAATTTTAAGTAGGCACTTTCAATACCAGAATGAATGTATCTTTGTGAAGATACCATTTATCTACCATAACATCCAAAGCATAATGAGGAGATTTTGATACACTGCAGATTGAGAACTGAGTTGGAAAACAAAACTTCAGGATACTGTCTTGTCATCACAAAGCAAATAAATTCATCACTGTAAGTTGAGATTTAAATTCACAAACTTATCAGCAATAAAATCAAAGTAATTTTATTATAAGTTTTTTGACACCAGATTATATGGGGTAGATAATTTACTTTCTAATCAAGCAATTGATACATATAAACCTGAAATAGAGAGTTTTACCTTTTAATTAGATACATTGTTAAGCAAAGAATGGTTGAAGCAGCAGTTGAGAATTATCTTTTTCTCTTTTTGCTGTTCTTACAAGGACAGTTTCTAGAATTGTTTTCAAAACAATAGAAAAGAAAATTTCACTTACTCAATTTAACTTTTGTTAATGTACTTTGCCAAAATTAGCAAACTATGAAAGGAAAGTTTGCCTTTTCAATATATATGTAAGTGGCAAGTAAATGTTATTCTTAAATCACATGATCTGATAGAAATAACGTGGGATCCAAAAGAGTTCTGAAGGTGTTCAGGAAATGCCAGCCTTAAGTGGATTGCTTTGGTGTACTGATTCCATCGAACTGAAAATATTTGAAAAACAACAAATGCGGGACATGCTTTCTCTGCACTCCCTTTACCTTCCTCAAGAGACCCTCCAAAATGAACTTTCGGTACCAGAATGAATGTATTTTTGTGAAGATACCATTTATCTACCATAACATCCAAAGTATAATGAGGAGATTTTGATACACTGCAGATTGAGAACTGAATTGGAAAACAAAGCTTCAAGATACTGTCTTGTCAGCACAAAGAGATTCATCTCCTTCCTAGGAGTTTCATCAGCCAGGGAAAATTGACTCCTCATATCACAGGAGACAAGACTAAGAGTCCATACCACACCAAGACAGACTGTCACAAACTATCATCTATTCTGCTAAGGGTCTGGTCATCTTTCCCAAAAGTCATTTGCTCTCCCCTAAGTTTCCTACATTCTCCCTCCTGCCTTCCCTATAAGCTCCTAAGTCTCACTGGGTTTTTTCTTGGTGGTGTTTTGTTTTGTTTTTGCATCCACTTTTCTTTCCTGTGATTCCCCCATGCATGTAATAAATGTGTATACCTTTTCTTCTTTTGACATTCCTGTTATCCATTTATTTCATAGACTCAGTTATCATACCTTCAGAGGGTAGAGGGAAAGTTCTCCCAGTCCTACAGTTCCAAAAGAAAATAGCTTGTAATTGAAAATGCAAAAGTCATATAAACGTTGGACAAAGTTAGCTTCTTATACGATATGTTCAGAAAGAAGAGGTGTGTTGCAGACCAAGGGACATTTCCCTGGTCTTAGCTCCTAAGTTTCTCTGAGAAGCAGCAGTTACTAGCAGTTAAACACTTGACTCCCAAATTATAAAAGCCCAAGTGTTGAGAACAAATCATTAGTTGTCACCTGTGAATCATAAAGTCTGAACTCTTTAAATTGCAAACACACATAGAAAGGGGATTCTTATACAGGGATCCATGAGTGGAACTGCAAAGTTTTGTCAAAATCTGTACATATGTTTTCTTTTTAAGGGTCATAGATGTCAATATATGTTAAAAGATATCTGGAGCTAGTAAAGATTAATAATCATTTTCAGTTTTGTGCTGAAGCTGGCTTATCCTGGCCTGTACCAGCTTTTGAGAGCTGATTATTAAATTGTCAAAAATGTTGTGAACTGGTTATCAAATTGCTGGTAGCTTGAAACTGGCCAGGATGGGAGTATTTAAAACATGGAAATGCGCAAGTTGTACAAATCATGGCTTTTCTCCCTCCAACACACCCCCTCCTGCCCCAGCATTACCACTGGTTAATCTTTATTTTCAGGAGAGAAAAAGATGTTTCATATGAATAAAGGTAAATTATACACTTGTTTGTTTTATACTTTTCCACCTCTTAAGCTTAATTGTGTTTTAATAATATATAATTGAATACATTCACATTTAGATGTTAGTAAACTAATAACAAATGTTCATTATTTCTCTTGAGTAGAGGAATACAAATTTTGCACCTGTTGTTGTATAGAATGATTTTTAAAATCTCAGTCAATCCCCCAGAAATTTAAGATTTTTTTTCAAGAATTTATATATAAAATTTTTACTTATAAGCAGATAGCTCAAAAAAAGTATGGGGTTTTTTTGGATTATAAATAAACTATTCCACTCACCAAACTGCTGAGACATTTTACTTTCTGGTATTTTGAAATGAAAACAAAACAAGAATGTGACAATGAAGCAAGTGAAAATTAAAAGGGTACAGACTTTAGAAGTATCATAAGCTAAAAATAAAATGAAACAGATCTGTAAAGGAACCAAAAGCCCAGGCAGATATAACACAGTAAATTATGGAAAGCTAAAAAAATGAGGAGGTGACAAACAATAAAGTGAAAATCTCTGATAAAGCCAAAATTTGAATGGCAGTCAACAAAATAGAAGAAAAACATAACACTCATGATAAGGCAGAACTATGGAAATACATCCCCGGGGGTAATACAATAGATCTGTGAATTAGTGGAGGCAGATCACCAATACTGGCCAACTGAAGCTCGCTAACTTAATTCAAAGAATGGAGAAATTCTGTAAAGATAAAAAGTCTGAAATCTATTATGGTATAGTCAAACGAGTGTCATTTCTAATATACACACTTATTTTTCAAGAGTTGATAATATGAAGTAAAAATTTAGTATGCAAAGTTCAAATTTTCCATTTGTTGACCAATTCATTTTTATTAAATATTTTCCAGCAATTAAACTAAAGTGGTAACAGAACAGAGTAGACATTCTGAGCTTTCACTTTACAAAAGCTACACGTAAATCTAGATAATTTTTAAGGGTATAAACAAAGTCAGAGCCTGTGTGATATTTCAATAAACAATTGGAGAAAATTTTTCTTTAAGAATAGATTACATACATATTGACCTCTTTGAGATCCTTATTCTGAGATTCAGTTCAGAATCTGGGGTTTTGTTTTGTTTTGTTTGGAGACGGAGTCTCTCTCTGTCACCAGGCTGGAGTACCGTGCACAATCTCGGCTCACTGCAACCTCCGCCTCCCGGGTCCAAGTGATTCTCCTGCCTCAGCCTCCCAAGTAGCTGGGACTATAGGCACGTGCCACAACGCCCAGCTAATTTTTGTGTATTCCTTTAGTAGAGATGGGGTTTCACCATGTTGGCCAGGATGGTCCCGATCTGTTGACCTTGGGATTTGCCTGCCTCGGCCTCCCAAAGTGCTGGGATCACAGGCGTGAGCCACCCCACCTAGCCCAGAATCTGGGTTTTAACTAGATTTGCCATTTTAAAATGAAATGAAACCAAAACCACCAGTCAATATCTGTAGCAGTGTTATTGTTTAGGAGCATGCACGTTTGTTTGAGCTTATTTATATATACAGAGCTGTTTAGCTTAATACTTAAATTGAAAATTTTTAGTATTTTCAGAATGTTTTAGATACTTTGATGAATAAATTTTGTGTTAAACTACTATTAAAAAAACTTATAGGTTATATATTTCTGAACACATTGGCAGATGTAAATGACAAAGTTATAATCACACAATCATCAGTTTTTCTTGCACAGAATTGACATTTTGTCAAAAAGTTAAAATCTTTGAAATGTATTTTCTATGTCCTCATCTTTCCCTTTTTGAGCCTTTTTTCCCCCCTGGGTTGGTTATAAAATATTCCCTAACTTCAGGCATCTGATTAAGTTTTGAGTTTTCTCCCTTCCTCCCAACTCATGGATTGGTAATGATCTGATAGAAGACAATTGCCAAAGATCAATGAAATATGTTTTAAATTAAACTTCTTCAAGATAATATTCATATTAATCCTTCTTTAATTGCTGAATGAGGAATAATTGTTCATTGACCCTTAAAATCCTAAAACTTAATCAGCTCACTGGAGTGGATGAATGGATATTTGTCCAGATGAGAATGCTTAAGATCTACTTCAAGGGGTTCATAATAGTAAAAATGTCCTTTTCTTCCATCAGAAGCTTCATCCTGGATCTTTTCATCCTTGTTTTTCTACTAGCTCTCTTTCTCGAAATACATTGACTTAGAACCCCAGTTTCAGTGGTGGACTGCGTGGATTTGATTCTAAGCTATGCTATAATGAGAAAGTAGCTCTAACCCTATTCTCATTTTCATCTGTAATATAGAAATCATCATCAGACAATATACAGATAGGGGCCAGCAATTCACGATAATAATAGGTGAAAAGGGAGAGTATGTGGGTGTAGACATGGGAAAGTGAGTTGAAATGGTTTCAGGAGTCTGTGGAAGTTGTCCTTGTGTGATTCAACGTTCTCAGGGAAGCACAACCAAAAAGAGAATGAGGATTTCTGGGGAAGTGTTAGGGGTTAGAGACAGGATAAGATACAAAACTAGGTAAATTAGAGAGTGAATAGATTGGAACATACGTAGTATGATTGATTGATAGGCGGCACTGAGAGTCTCAGTTTCAAGTGGGATATTTTTCAGTTTGCTCCATATAGCTAGTTGCTCAAATATATGTGGGGATTTGGTGGAAATTTGGATCTAACCCGGGTTATTTTCCTGGTTAGATTCAGCAAAGTGAAAGAGAAACAAGGAAGTTGAAGTTTCCTGGGAACGGTTGGCCGTGGAATTTAGGCAGGAGAACAGGCAACAGAGTACATCAAGGAGGTAAGGGTCATTGTGAATATGATAAAATAATAGTTTGGAGGTCTCAGAGAGATTGAAATATTTTATGTCAGGGTATGAAAGGGAATGATTAAAGGGGGAGCTCAGAGAATGGGATGAATGAAATTGTGACTACAGAGAAGTTGCTATTATAAGTAATGACGATGCTTCACTCAGTCCTTCTGGAAGTGTGGTCCCTGTGCTAGCAGCATCAGCATCACCTGGGAAATTACTAGAACTGCATATTCTCAGGTTACACCCCCAGAGCTACCAAATCTGAAATTCCAATAGCAGGCCTCAGCAAGCTCTTATTTTAACACAACTGTAGGCAATTTTGAGGCACACAGTAGTTAGCACAACTGGTCTAGGGTATGTCCTATTTGGTCTTCCTCCCCAGTTCACGGTACAGAGTTCCTAAAACTTGAAATTTCCTGATAGAGATGAGAGGACCATACTTTACTATTCATAAGTTCCTTTTAGCCATACCTGAGTTTATGCTATTGACATGACATGACTGGTGGCTAGAGACCCGTATAGCTTCAGGGTGGGTACTGCACACCAGAAAGATGAAGGCATAACTAGACGTTTGGAACTGTCAGCCCTCTCCTCCATCACCTCTGAGGTGCTGGGAGGGTAATACAATGATATACCCAGAGGGCATATGGCAGCTCTGTGTCCCTTTTCACCATACCTGGCCCTATGTGTCTCTTCTGTTTGACTGTTCCTGATTTGTATCAGACAGTAAATGTAAGCAAAGTGCTTTCGTGGGTTCTGTGAGCCATCTTAGCAAATTATAGAACCTGGGGAAGGAATCCATGGAAGTCCTAATTTATAGCCAGTTGGTCAGGAGTATGGGAGGCCCACAACTCATCTCTAATGGTTGTAGGGGGGCAGTCCTGTGGGCCTGAACCCTGAACTTGTGGGATCTGAGGCTATCTCCAGATAGTCTCAGGATTGAATTGAATTGTAGGACACCAGTTGGTGTCCTGAGAGTTGAAGAATTGGTTGGGGTGAGACTAAATCCACAAATTTGATCTCAGAAGTTTGAGTAGAAACAATTCTGTTGGAAAACATTATCATTAGATCAAAGGTGTTCATAGAACTGAGAGATCAAGATGACAAAGAGTCATCTATGATTACACATTATTGACATAAACTAGAATTAAGAGAAGAGTATGTCAAAGAGAGTTACGTTGAGCCAGGGATAAAAATAGTCAATCAACTGATTGATTAGAATTTAGTAAATGCTATTTTCTAAAAAATTAATCTTTACTTAATTAATGGAGATAATTACTTAATTAACTCCATTTTGACCTTAAATTTATAACTAAAAAATTGCTATTTTATCTATTTCCCATAAATGGAAATTGAAAAGCAATAGCAAAATGCTTCGACAGAAAATCTGCCCTTTTTATTCCCAAGAGGAAGAATGGCCAACTACCTTAAGCATAAAGTTAGAAAAACTTTCATAATTTTTTAAGTTGCCATATTTTACAGCTTTGAACAAGTTGAATTGTTAACTAGACTGCCCAGGGAATGGAGCCATCTAATATAATTTCCTTACTATTTAGATAAGATCTTTGTTGTTGAAAATCTTAATCTTTTTTAATGATCCTGTTTTCAGAGCCTGATATTAATGATTCATGAAACTCATTAAATGCAGTTGTGCATCTGATTTGAAAATCACGAGGGAGATTTTTGGTCAGATATGCATAGCAAATCTATGTCACTAGACATATGTCCCTGCTACCCATGTCACAACCTTTATGTCTACTCTTGAATTGAGCTTTTGCTACATGTTTTATTTTTGAGGTTTAAGAATTATTCATTTATCTGATGGAAAATTGTGTTTCTCTTGTTAGAATAGAGCTCAATTTATCTTTTCTATTTTTCATGGAGACATGAAAGGATGTGAATCTGGAATCAGACAAACCTGAGTTCCACCATGCTTTCTTCCTCTTGCAAGCCATGAAATCCACAGTGGGTTAGTGGACATTACAAAGCCTCTGGTCCCACCTTCTTAAGGTGGAAAAAATAATACTAATTGAAAGAATGAATGTGATAATGAGAAGAAATGGTATCAATAAAGTTTCTGGAATACAGTAAGTTCTAACAAATGCTAGTTCTTTTCTTTCATTATTCAAAATCTAAATAGAAGCCAGTTGGTAATTCCAAAATAATAGTATGAAGACAAACAAAAAGTTTGTTAACTGACCTTCAACCATTGAGACCTTATCTTATAGGAAGGAAAATTAACAAATATTTTCTCCCTTCTACAACTGTACACCCTCTGAGAAAGAGAGACAGTGTTCCAATCAAGACGATGACAGTATTCTGTGCACACATAGGAAGGGAAGAAGAATAAGAGAGAACCTTTAAAAAGACAATTTTAGATAGGCACTCTATTTTTATCGGCAATAACATTTTTTAGAACTTATGGCATACAAAATAGACCTTAAATGGACTCAGTGTTGAGAAATTTTTATAAGGGTGCTTTATTTTCTTCTATGGTAAATCTAGGAACCAATAAAATAGCTTTGATAATTCACTCATTACATTCTTTCCTAACTAAACTATTTACATTATAAACTTTGTTGATATGCTATGCTTTTGCATTAATAATTCTCATGTGTCTCATTTGTGAATCCATGAAAACTAGTTGTACGATAAGGAAAATGTAATTTCAAAACATCTTCAAAAACAGTTGCATAATTTAACAAATGTTTATAAATTTTCATCCTTACTCTAAAAGCATAGATATCCTAAAAGTGATTGAAGGTAAAATGATTTCTTTAAAGAACTGGATTTCTCACCATGAGTCATTTTGTCTCCATACAAACTGTAGTAGTGTTATACAATGGTTAAGAAGAAATTACTTAAAAGTGAGAATAAAGATACATGTTATTAACACTTCATTTTCTGGATGAGACCTGAAAAAATTAAACCTTTCTTCTAGAGATAAGTTGCAGTTAGTAGCGTATATAGAGTGTGAATAGACAGTGTCCATATTTTACTGTCATTATTTAAACAGAAACATGCAATTTACACTTCAAAAACCTATTACAAATTAGCTGTGTCATTTGGAAGTGTCAAAATTACCTCATTAATGATCAGATAGGCTTTTGGCTCATTGTAATGAGATGTTCCTATAAACCAAAGTTGAAAGACAAAGAGTTTGGAGTCTTTAATTCTTGGTAAAATCAGTAGCTCTATTTAGGGCTATATTTGCAAAATACTATTTCTACTCAAGCATATTTTTATTTACAAGGCACTTCACAAATGTTGACCACAAAAATGTTTCTACCTAGCATAAATAATTATAGTTACATATAATTGTCTAGGAATATATTAAACATAGGGATTAAAATAACTTTCAAGAACAAGAAGAAATGTTATACCAAACATTTTTGTACCTAGTGCTCTATTTCAGTGCGATATTTGTGGCAATTAAAAAACATCAATGGCTTGGATATATAGTTAAGATAGCAAAGGAAAAATATGCAAAGGCATGTTTATTTTATAAATGTGCTGCATATGTAAATTGAGGTACAAAACCTCTAAGTTTAAAATTGTCCTTTTAAAAAAGAAATCAAAATAGACAAGTGGGCAATGAGTTATGGATACTATTATAGGGTAACCTGATAACCTAGTAACAAGAAGACTTTTGGTACTGAAAATTCCAAGTAGCCACGTGCCTCCATTAAGACCATGATTACTGCCAATTTTTACTTGCAAAGGCTGGAGCTAGAGTTATATGGAATTTCATACGTATCTAAACCATAGATTTATCAATTATCGCCTAAAACACAACTTAGAGTACACTATCCAGAATTTGTAGGGCTTGACCTTATTCTAGAGAAACATACACTGGAATAGGCAGTTGGATTTTAAATTCAATCTTAAATCTCTTAAAAATGATGCACTTTTTTCTGAGAGATGAGAAATTGTCCAACTCTCTTGGCTGATTTTAAATTTGATATTATACAGTTCGAACACCATGCAGATTTACTAATCTGAATGAACACATACCAAATTAGTCTTCGCTCCAGTCTCAAAATCTGAGATTAATTTTGGCAGCTGAATAAATTTTCCAGGGTTAGGAGTATGCTTCTACGCTGGTGACCGGTACTACTTTCTGGTAAACTATGGATGACATGTGCCCTTTCACTGCCTAAACTCACTTTGTAGAACACCATTAAATGAAAATCATCACCAGCACTTTGGGAGGCTAAGGCGGGCAGATCATTTGAGGTCGGGAGTTTGAGACCAGCCTAGCCAACATGATGAAACCCCGTCTCTACTGAAAATACAAAAACGTATCCAGGCATGGCGGGCTGCACCTGTAATCCCAGCTACTTGGGAGGCTGAGGCAGGAGAATCGCCTGAACCCAGGATGTGAAGGTTGCAGTGAACAGAGATGTTGCCATTGCACTCCAGCCTGGGCAACAGAGCGAGACTTCATCTCAAAAAAAAAAGGAAAAAAAAAGAGGGAAAGAAAATTATCAGTGTTCAGGGACTCTTTTTTCATGCTGATAAACTATTACACAGAAAAAGAAACGTATACATTATGGACAATTAAAAGGGCTATACAACCTCTCTCATTGTATGATTCTGGTTTTCTTTCTTTTTCTTTTCTTTTTTTTTTTAAGACAGGATCTCACTCTGTCACCCAGGCTGGAGTGCAGTGGCACTGTCTTGGCTCACTGCAACCTCAGCCTCCCGGGTTCAAGCGATTCTCCTGCCTTGGCCTCCTGAGTAGCTAGGACTAAAGGCATTCACCACCATGCCCAGCTAATTTGTGTATTTTTTTTTAATTACAGGTGGGGTTTTGCCGTGTTGGCCAGGCTGGTCTCGAACTCCTGACCTCAAATGATCCTCCTGCCTCGGCCTCCCTAAGGGCTGGCATTACAGGCATAAGCCACCATGCTTGGCCTGATTCTGTTTTTTAACAGAATTCTTATTACTTCTGTTTTAATTTTACAAAGCCATAGGTTTTTAATCTGGGAAACCTTTGAGAAAGCATCCAGATAAATTTATAAATAGAAAAATAAATTCAGATACATAGAATTAAGTTTATGATCTAACTAGTGGGTGGCAAATGAAAAATTTCCAAGTTCCTGAAAATATTACCAGGCTTGATAATTACCTGGATTGTACTAAAAACTACACAATCTAGTATATTCCATAACAGCAATTCATAAAGACAGCTTCACTTTCTATGTAGAATTTATACCTACACTAAATTTAAGGAATGCATTACTTGTTATTGGAGTAGGATAATAAACTCCCAGCAGAACTGATTTGCATGAATGCCTATTAAACTATCATTGATGTAGAAATTAAACAACATATTCAGCTATTCAGCCCCAGATGTGTGAGAGACAGAGAAAAATTTCAAAAGAGTTCAGCTATCAAATCCCTTCCTCAATAGCTCTTTGAGTCTCAAGACAGTTTCAACCACACACAGCCTCAGAGTCCGATGGTCCAAATATTTGACTGCAGCTCTAAAGTAAGCAAACATTTGAAAAGAAACAAAGATCTATGCCTGTAGTTACCGTCAAGGAGGTCCACCCACTGGTAGGTGACCATGGCAAGGATAGGGACTAAGCCAAATGATGGGCTTACCAAAACAGAAACAAGAGAAGCCATTGGAAGCAGAGTCGAGGTTATAACAGGAGTGCAGGCACTTGATGTGGGAACCCTATTTGTCTCATTTAGCAGCTAGAGTTTTAACATCCTATGTGGCAGAGCTAATGCCCTTCATTATTATTTATTTTTTGTAATTGACTGCATAGTTTAGAACTATGCCTTGAATTTAATATCTGTCTGTTGAATAAATGAATTAATAATGATGAAAATCTGTCCACAGGTTATGTGCAGCACTGAAGAGCGACTTCAGCTATTGAGGTATCTAGCAGAAGTCTTACTCTCTAAAAAGCCTCTCGTTAATTACAGATATAGTTTGCTGACGATTTCACTCTCACAATGTAGGGGAAGCAGGAATGTTATCTGGCCTCTTGGCTCCTCTTCCTTTGCCTTCCACAGCTCTCTCTGCTGGTTTACAGAGGGACACTTTTGTGGCTCTCAGTTCATTTTGCAATTCTGCTAGAATCTCGTTCCATCCTCAACTGTAACCAGCTTGTCCTCCACCCAGCGCTTATTTATGGAGGGACAGATAGCAAGAAGAAATCACACTCTGGACTACAAAGTGGGAAGACGCACCCCTTGGCCAGAATGCCTGCCTCCTATGTTCATGATGGATAATTCTAATTGATCTTGGCACTCTTTTCCATTGAACCCATGTCCCAAATTGGCCCTGAGTTAGGGAGAGGACTCTAGAATGGGAAAGGTGTACCCAAAACTTCCCTAATCTGACTATCAAGCCTAAAAAATTAAACTTTCAATTCAACATCCCTTGTTTCTCCAGCTCGGAGTGCCTGATGGTGTGGGAAGCCCCTACTCATAAAAATTCATCGTTGAAGATTGTTGGTAATTTTGCCCAACTTCCTTCTTTCTTTGCCTAGTTACACCTCAAGGCAACCTCCTGGTAGACCAGCCTTAAGCCCAGCAGTCCAACCATGCATCTAAGCTGAGTTCTCTTCAGAGCCAACTTCAATTATAAACAACTGAGATGATGTCAGAGGCCAGAATCCCTGAGAACCCACTTCGCTGCCATCACCATGGCTAAAACAAGACTATTGGCATCTAGAAAAGCTGATGTGTAGGAAATTTCCAAAAGAGTTCAATTTTTTCTAAGTTTAAAGTACACGATATCATCAAGGTCAGACACTCGAGATAAAACTAGGCTTGCATTTAAATAGAATAAAAATACCTGAAGAATAGTAAGAGTGGTGACTACTTTTACACGGGAATGTTTTAAATAAATTGTTTTTTTCTTGTGCCTTTTAAATTTTGTGATTTGTCAATGTGATGCTGACATATTTTTCATGAAGCATGCCTTGTAAAATAATAAGTGAATGAAAAATACACAGTAATATTTACATCAACAAAGCTAGAAGAAGACTGCATGTCCCAAGAGGCTCCATCATCTACCCAGTGGCCACTTGACCAAATTAAGATCCAAATACCAAAAAGAAAAGTAAATAAAATTTGTGTTGTATGCCTTACAAGATCAAACCTATAAAATGAGGGGAAACTTCACAATTACTTGTAATTTGCACTGTGGAATCGTAACAGATGGATTATAAAGATGATTCCATGATAAATATCTAAATGTGGTTACTAGTTTCTGTGCTTTCTTGGTTCATATTTTTATTCTTTTTTTCTTTATAAACAGATAATTCATTCTTATCTATGGCAATGCAAAATTTTCAGATGTATTGAATATGTCATAGTTTTTTTCTATTGTAGGCATCTCTAAAAAAGTTAGAGAAAACAAACAGAGCAAAGTCTGGTGTTGGAAAGGAGAGAGAAATAAATCTTGTAAAGGAATGAAAATTAGAGCTTTCTGGAGACAAAAATTCTTAGAGGACACAAAAGCTAGTTACTGAATTAGATGAAGGTTCTTTTTCAGTTTTTCCCATTTGTTCATCTCTTAAAAGTCACTTATTCACCGCAGAAAATAAAGAAAGGGTTAAAAAGAAAATACATCAGTGTAGTGAGACTGTAATTTCATGAAGGCATTACTGAAGACTCAGCTTTTCCAGCATCACTCAGCATGGTATTATGCATGCATGTAATGTAAAGGAAAGTGAATACTCATTCTTGGATGGGTGATCAAATCATGATTCCAGAATATATCAGAAGCTGATTCATTATCCTCTTGAGATTTTACAATCTTTCCATCAGGAATTAAAATTCAGAAGAGGGTGAATTTATCCAGTCTTTTGAAAGTTAAAAATTAGAGGGTGGAGACAAGATGGCCGAATAGGAACAGCTCTAGTCTACAGCTCCCAGCGTGAGTGACACAGAAGATGGGTGATTTCTGCATTTCCAACTGAGGTACCAGGTTAATCTCACTAGGGAGTGCCAGACAGTGGGTGCAGGACAGTGAGTGCAGTGCACCATGCATGAGCCAAAGCAGGGCAAGGCATTGCCTCACCTGGGAAGCACAAGCAGTCAGGGAATTCCCTTTCCTAGTCAAAGAAAGGGGTGACAGATGGCACCTGGAAAACCGGGTCACGCCCACCCTAATACTGTGCTTTTCCAACAGGCTTATCAAACGGCACACCAGGAGATTATATCCCGCACCTGGCTTGGAGGGTCCTACGCCCACGGAGCCTCGCTCATTGCAAACACAGCAGTCTGAGATCAAACTGCAAGCTAGCAGCAAGGCTGGGGGAGGGGCGCCCGCCATTGCTCAGGCTTGAGTACCTAAACAAAGTGGCCAGGAAGCTTGAACTCCGTGGATCCCGCCACAGCTCAAGGAGGCCTGCCTGCCTCATTAGGCTCCACCTCCGGGGGCAGGGCACAGACAATCAAAAGACAGCAATAACCTCTACAGACTTAAATGTCCCTGTCTGACAGCTTTGAAGAGAGTAGTGGTTCTCCCAGCACGCAGCTTGAGATCTGAGAAGAGGCAGGCTGCCTCCTCAAGTGGGTCCCTGACCCCTGAGTAGCCTAACTGGGAGGCACCCCCCAGGAAGCACGGACTGACACCTCACAAAGCCAGGTACTCCTCTGAGACAAAACTTCCAGAGGAATGATCAGGCAGAAGCATTTGCAGTTCACCAATATCCACTGTTCTGCAGCCTCTGCTGCTGATACCCAGGAAAACAGGGTCCGGAGTGGACCTCCAGTAAACTCCAACAGACCTGCAGCTGAGGGACCTGACTGTTAGAAGGAAAACTAACAAACAGAAAGGACATCCATACCAAAACCCCATGTGTATGTCACCATCATCAAAGACCAAAGGTAGATAAAACTACAAAGATGGGGAAAAAAGAGAGCAGAAAAACCAGAAACTCTAAAAATCAGAGTGCCTCTCCTCCTCCAAAGAAATGCAGCTCCTCACCAGCAACGGAACAAAGCTGGATGGAGAATGACTTTGACGATTTCAGAGAAGAAGGCTTCAGAAGATCAAACTACTTCGAGCTAAAGGAGGAAGTTCGAACCAATGGCAAAGAAGTTAAAAACTTTGAAAAAAAATTAGACGAATGGATAACTAGAATAACCAATGCACAGAAGTCCTTAAAGGACCCGATGGAGCTGAAAACCACGGCACAAGGTCTACACGACAAATGCACAAGCCTCAGTAACTGATGCGATCAACTGGAAGAAAGGGTATCAGAGATGGAAGATGAAATGAATGAAATGAAGCGTGAAGAGAAGTTTAGAGAAAAAAGAATAAAAAGAAATGAACAAAGCCTCCAAGAAATATGGGACTATGTGAAAAGACCAAATCTATGTCTAATTGGTGTACCTGAAAGTGACTGGGAGAATGGAACCAAGGTGGAAAACACTCTTAAGGATATTATCCAGGAGAACTTCCCCAAACTAGCAAGGCAGGCCAACATTCAAATTCAGGAAATATAGAGAATGCCACAAAGATACTCCTTGAGAAGAGCAACTCCAAGACACATAATTGTCAGATTCACCAAAGTTGAAATGAAGGAAAAAATGTTAAGGGCAGCCAGAGAGAAAGATCAGGTTACCCACAAAGGGAAACCCATTGGACTAACTACTGATCTCTCAGCAGAAACTGTACAAGCCAGAAGAGAGTGGGGGCCAATATTCAACATTCTTAAAGAAAAGAATTTTCAACCCAGAATTTCATATGCAGCCAAACTAAGCTTCATAAGTGAAGGAGAAATAAAATACTTCATAGACAAGCAAATGCTGAGAGATTTTGTCACCACTGGCTTGCCCTAAAAGAGCTCCTGAAGGAAGCACTAAACATGGAAAGGAACAACTGGTAACAGCCACTGCAAAAACATGCCAAATTGTAAAGACCGTCAAGGCTAGGAAGAAACTGCATCAACTAACGAGCAAAATAACCAGCTAACATCATAATGACAGGATCAAATTCACACATAACAATATTAACCTTAAATGTAAATGGGCTAAATGCTCCAATTAAAAGGCACAGACTGGCAAATTTGATAAAGAGTCAAGACCCATCAGTGTGCTGTATTCAGGAAACCCATCTCACGTGCAGAGACACATATAAGCTCAAAATAAAGGGATGGAGGAAGATCTACCAAGCAAATGGAAAACAAAAAAAAAAAGGCAGGGGTTGCAATCCTAGTCTCTGATAAAACAGACTTTAAACCAACAAAGATCAAAAGAGACAAAGAAGGCCATTACATAATGGTAAAGGGATCAATTCAACAAGAACTAACTATTCTAAATATATATGCTCCCTATACAGGAGCACCCAGATTCATAAAGCAAGTCCTTAGTGACCTACAAAGTGACTTAGACCCCCACACAATAAAAATGGGAGACTTTAACACCCCACTGTCAACATTAGACAGATCAACGAGACAGAAAGTTAATAAGGCTATCCAGGAATTGAACTCAGCTCTGCACCTAGCAGACCTAATAGACAACTACAGAACTCTATACCCCAAATCAAGAGAATATGCATTCTTTTCAGGGCCACACCACACCTATTCCAAAATTGAACACAGAGTTGGAAGTAAAGCACTCCTCAGCAAAAGTAAAAGAACAGAAATTATAACAAACTGTCTCGCAGACCACAGTGCAATCAAACTAGAACTCAGGATTAAGAAACTCACTGAAAACCACTCAACTACATGGAAACTCAACAACCTGCTCCTGAATGACTACTGGGTACATAACGAAATGAAGGCAGAAATAAAGATGTTCTTTGAAACCAATGAGAACAAAGACACAACATACCAGAATCTCTGGGACACATTCAAAACAGTGTGTAGAGGGAAATTTATAGCACTAAATGCCCACAAGAGAAAGCAACAAAGATCTAAAATTGACACCCTAACATCACAATTAAAAGAACAAGAGAAGCAGGAGCAAACACATTCAAAAGCTAGCAGAAGGCAAGAAATAACTAAAATCAGAGCAGAACTGAAGGAAATAGAAATGCAAAAAACCTTTCAAAAAAATCAATGAATCCAGGAGCTGGTTTTTCAAAAAGATCAACAAAATTGACAGACCACTAGCAAGACTAATAAAGAAGAAAAGACAGAAGAATCAAACAGACGCAATAAAAAATGAAAAAGGGCATATCACCACTGATCCCTCAGAAATACAAACTACCACCAGAGAATACTATAAACACCTCTACACAAACTAGAAAATCTAGAAGAAATGGATAAATTCCAGGACACATATACTCTCCCAAGACTAAACCAGGAAGAAGTTGAACCTCTGAATAGACCAATAACAGGAGCTGAAATTGTGGCAATAATCAATAGCTTACCAACCAAAAAAAGTCCAGGACCACATGGATTCACAGCCAAATTCTACCAGAGGTACAAGGAGGAACTGGTACCATTCCTTCTGAAACTATTCCAATCGATAGAAAAAGAGGGAATCCTCCCTAACTCATTTTATGAGGCCAGCATCATCCTGATACCAAAGCCTGGCAGAGACACAACAAAAAAAGAGAATTTTAGACCAATATCCTTGATGACCATTGATGCAAAAATCCTCAATAAAATACTAGCAAACCAAATCCAGCAACACATCAAAAAGCTTATCCACCATGATCAAGTGGGCTTCATCCCTGGGATGCAAGGCTGGTTCAACATAGGAAAATCAATAAACGTAATCCAGCATATACACAGAACCAAAGACAAAAACCACATGATTTTCTCAATAGATGCAGAAAAGGCCTTTGACAAAATTCAACAACCCTTCATGGTAAAAATTCTCAATAAATTTGGTATTGATAGGACGTATCTCAAAATAATAAGAGCTACCTATGACAAACCCGCAGCCAATATCATACTGAATGGACAAAAACTGGAAGCATTCCCTTTGAAAACTGGCACAAGACAGGGATGCCCTCTCTCACCACTCCTATTCAACATAGTGTTGGAAGTTCTAGCCAGGGCAATAAGGCAGGAGAAGGATATAAAGCGTATTCACTTAGGAAAAGAGGAAGTCAAATTGTCCCTGTTTGCAGATGACATGGTTGTATATCTAGAAAACCCCATCATCTCAGCCCAAAATCTCCTTAAGCTGGTAAGCAACTTCAGCCAAGTCTCAGGATACAAAATCAATGTGCAAAAATCACAAGCACTCTTATACACCAATAACAGACAAACAGAGAGCCAAATCATGAGTGAACTCCCATTTACAATTGCTTCAAAGAGAATAAAATACCTAGGAATCCAACTCACAAGGGATGTGAAGGACCTCTTCAAGGAGAACTACAAACCACTGCTCAATGAAATAAAAGAGGATACAAACAAATGGAAGAACATTCCATGCTCATGGGTAGGAAGAATCAATATCGTGAAAATGGCCATGCTGCCCAAGGTAATTTATAGATTCAATGCCATCCCCATCAAGCTACCAATGACTTTCTTCACAGAATTGGAAAAAAATACTTTAAAGTTTGTATGGAATCAAAAAAGAGCCCTCATCACCAAGTCAATTCTAAGACAAAAGAATAAAGCTGGAGGCATCACACTACCTGACTTCAAACTATACTACAAGTCTACAGGAACCAAAACAGCATGGTACTGGTACCAAAACAGAGATATAGACCAATGGAACAGAACAAAGCCCTCAGAAATAATGCCACATATCTACAACTATCTGATCTTTGACAAACCAGACAAAAACAAGAAATGGGGAAAGGATTCCCTATTTAATAAATGGTGCTGGGAAAACTGGCTAGCCATATGTAGAAAGCTGAAACTGGATCCCTTCCTTACACCTTATACAAAAATTAATTCAAGATGGATTAAAGACTTAAATGTTAGACCTAAAACCATAGAAACACTAGAAGAAAACCTAGGCAATACCATTCAGGACACAGGCATGGGCAAGGACTTCATGGCTAAAACACCAAAAGCAATGGCAACAAAAGCCAAAATTGACAAATGGGATCTAATTAAACTAAAGAGCTTCTGCACAGCAAAAGAAACCACCATAAGAGTGAACAGGCAACCTACAGAATGGGAGAAAATTTTTGCAACCTACTCGTCTGAAAAAAGGCTAATATCCAGAATCTACAATGAACTCAAATTTACAAGAAAAAAACAAACAACCCCATCAATAAGTGGGTGAAGGATATGAACAGACACTTCTCAAAAAAAGACATTTATGCAGCCAAAAAACACATGAAAAAATGCTCACCATCACTGGCCATCAGAGATATGCAAATCAAAACCACAATGAGATAGCATCTCACACCAGTTAGAATGGTGCTCATTAACAAGTCAAGAAATAACAGATGCTGGAGAGGATGTGGAGAAATAGGAACACTTTTACACTGTTGGTGGGATTGTAAACTATTTCAACCATTGTGGAAGTCAGTGTGGTGATTCCTCAGGGATCTAGAACTAGAAATACCATTTGACCCAGCCATCCTATTACTGGGTATATACCCAAAGGATTATAAATCATGTCCCTATAAAGACACATGCACACGTATGTTTATTGTGGCGCTATTCACAATAGCAAAGACTTGGAACCAACCCAAATGTCCAACAATGATAGACTGGATTAAGAAAATGTGGCACATATACACCATGGAATACTATGCAGCCATAAAAAATGATGAGTTCATGTCCTTTGTAGGGACTTGGATGAAGCTGGAAACCATCATTCTCAGCAAACTATCACAAGGACAAAAAAACAAACACCGCATGTTCTCACTCATAGGTGGGAATTGAACAATGAGAACACATGGACACAGGAAGGGGAACATCACACACTGGGGCCTGTTGTGGGGTGGGAGGAGGGGGGAGGGATAGCATTAGGAGATATACCTAAATGACGAGTTAATGGGTGCAGCACACCAATATGGCACATGTATACATATGTAACAAACCTGCACATTGTGCACATGTACCCTAAAACTTAAAGTATAATAAAAATAATTAGCAGGAGCCTTTTATACAGATAAGTTTGCTTTGCACCATGATCAGCACTAAAGAGTATCATAGATTTAAACCATATTTATACAGTTAAAACAATATAACCAAATATGCAATATATTATGTAACATTGTACAAGATGCTTTTCAAGCATGCAAACTGACCTTTAAAACAATCATAAAATAACATTTTTAGGTAAGCGAAAAGACAGACATTTGGTTAGGGCAAAATATTTCTGTTCAAATTACAAAATCCTGAATGACAAATCACAGGATAGAAAAAAATTATATTGTACCTGGAATTTGAAATCTTCAAATTTATTTAGATATATATATCTATATGTACTAATAGAGACATATTTAACTAATTATAAGTTTAGAACATTTATATTTTGAAGATGTCATTCTTTAAAAAAATTATTAATATTTACAGCATTGCTACAGATATTTTAATTTTAAACACATATTTTTACTAATGTGACGAGTATTTATGCCCTATTTCATTAAAGAGACATTTCAAGATTCTTTTAGAGTTAATTTTTATAAACTAAGTATCACAAATATTTCTGAAGTACTACCTTTAAAAAAAAAACCTTTCCTGGCTTTTCATATAGTTAAACATTTTCATAATGACTAAAAAGAAAAATAAATTAACAAACATAATTAAATTAGAATTTTACTTTTTATGTCAGATGAAATACTACATAAAATGTCCAGAAAATCTAGTGTTAATGAGGCTGTGCAGCCTGGATATTTGATGTCCCATCTGTGGGAATGTGAACTAACCCAACCATTCTGAATAATTATTGGCTCTGTGTGTTAACAGGCTAGAGTCCTGAAACAAGGATCTTAATTCTAAAATAAAATCCAATTCTAAGAATTGCCAAGGGCTGATAATCAAGGAAGTTTCAAAGTTATAGAGAAGAACCTTCATCCTAGCATTATATATGTAATCATCCATATAAACCAAATAGTGTTGAATGAAACTGCAGAAAAACAGCCTACAGAATATGTTTCTCTTTCTGTACAACTGTAAATGTACACGTCTATCCATGTAAAATTTTACATCTCAGGAGGATAGGTACCAACGTGTTAACAATGCTATATCTATAAGATAAGAAATTTTACTTTCCTACAATTTCATACACACAGACACTCTCTCACACACATATACACATACACACACAGAGGATGTATATGCACACAAATATATATATAAATATACATATTTATATAGATACACACGCACATACATATATACAGATAGTCACCAACTTATAATGGTTCAATTTATGATTTTTTTAACATTATGATGAAGCAAAAGTGATAGGTTTGAATAGAATATAACTATTCTGCTTTTCACTTTCAGTACAATATTCAACAAATTACATACAATATCCAACACTTTAGTATAAAGTGAGTTTTGTATTCAATGATTTTGCCCAACTGTCAGCTGATGTAAGTGTTCTGAGCACATTAAAGGTACACCAGGCTAAGCTGTGATGTTCAGTATGTTAAGTATATTAAATACATTTTTAACTTACAGTATTTTAAATTTATGATCAGCTTATCAAGACTTAACCCCATTGTACATTGAAAAGCATTTGTATTGCATTAAGCATGTTATATAATATTTTTAATTGAAATTACTGGCAACTTTTGAAAGAATGAAATGAAATAATGTGCTTTGCTATTGGTTAAAATGTTTTTGGCCAGGGTCAGTGGCTCACGCCTGTAATCCCAGCATTTTGGGAGGCCAAGGTGGGTGCATCACCTGAGGTCAGGAGTTTGAGACCAGCCTGGCAAACATGGTGAAACCCCATCTCTACTAAAAATACAGAAGTTATCCGAGTGTGGTGGCGGTGCCTGTAATTCCAGCTACTTGGGAGGCTGAGGTGGGAGAATTGCTTGAACCAAGCAAGCAGAAGTTGCAGTGAACCAAAATCATGCCATTGCACTCCAGCCTGGGCAACAGAGTAAGACTCTGTCAAAAAAAAAAAAAAGAAGAAAAAGGAAAAGAAAGAAAAGAAAAAAAAGTTTTAGCTTCAAGTAACAGAATAGTCAACTAATTGTAGAAAAAAACTAGGAGCAACTTTTACCAAATCGCACAACAAATAGATGGTATCAATGGTTAGTTAATTCAACATGATCCACTTCTTTGTGATTCTCTTATCTTTCTACCTATGTTTTCAAGATGACTATGGCATTCCCAGCCTTACAACTTCATGTGACAATATCCAATGGCAGGAAAGAATAAGTGAGGGCATTTTGGAACTTTAAGGAAGAACTTTAAAGATTGGAAAACAGGGATGCCAAATGTCCAGTAACATGGGATAGCCGCTCCTAATCAAGGATTGCTACATGTCATGAATGACTTTCTAACATAATGAAGGTGAATAACCTGCCTTATCTAATTATACAAACCCAAATGTAACTGCCTAAGTGCCAAGTACTTTTGCATGGTTTTAATATGCCATGAATTTTGCAGGAATGAAACTATGTACATTAGAAAAGTTGGTAGATTTTTTCATTTAGATACTCATTTCACAGACTCAATAGGAAAAAGAGAACACACCCAAACTAAGATAATTTAACATGGGTTTATTTCCAAAGAGACTACTTATGAAAATGTCAGGGGAGAAGGTTGAAGGAATCACAGAAATCACACCCCACAATAACTCTGGGTTAGTAGCAGCAGGCAGAGTTCTGGGGAGTAAACTGCCCTGATCACACAAAGAAACACTGATTTTCTTATGAAAAAGATTGGTCAAGGAGACCTAGCAGAGAGGGAGTTCAGGCAATAACCCTCAATCCCATTTCCTCCTTCCCTTTAATCTCATGAACATTCTTAGAAGGCCATGAGCAAGGTAACCTATTGACATATTCAATATGGACCATTCCACTTGGACAAAAGCCAGTAAATAGGGGAGTGTAACAGGGGACAAGGGGCAAGCAGAAAGTATCTATTACATTTGCCAATGCAGATCAATCATGTCAACAATAGAAATGGCAACTTTGGCATTTGGTTATTCAATGAAACTATATTTGTAGCTTTATATTTACAATGTTTCAAGGTATGGGTGAAGATATGAAAATTTCATCATGTTCTATTGTATTTTATATGTAAATGTTCTGGCACAATTATATACATTTTGGATTATATATTGACAGTAAATTATTTCTCCTTTGTTAGCTGCAGCATAAAATTAATATTTTCAACAACTTGAATGCATACATTGTGTTCTCACTAATAGTTAAGAATAGTGAAGGGGTCTTTGAAGAATTTCTTTTTTTTTTTTTTTTTTAATTTCTGAAGTATTTATTGATCATTCTTGGGTGTTTCTCGGAGAGGGGGATATGGCAGGGTCATAGGATAATAGTGGAGAGAAGGTCAGGAGATAAACACATGAACAAAGGTCTCTGGTTTTCCTAGGCAGAGGACCCTGCGGCCTTCTGCAGTGTTTGTGCCCCTGAGTACTTGAGATTAGGGAGTGGTGATGACTCTTAAGGAGCATGCTGCCTTCAAGCATCTGTTTAACAAAGCACATCTTGCACCACCCTTAATCCATTTAACCCTGAGTTGACACAGCACATGTTTCAGAGAGCAGGGGGCTGGGGGAAAGGCCATAGATCAACAGCATCCCAAGGCAGAAGAATTTCTCCTAGTCAGAACAAAATGGAGTCTCCTATGCCCACCCCTTTCTACACAGACACAGCAACAATCTAATCTCTCCTTCCTTTCCCCACACTTCCTCCCCTTCTCTTCAACAAAACCGCCATCGTCCTCATGGCCCGCTCCCGATGGTCGCTGTCTCTTCGGAGCTGTTGGGTACACCTCCCAGACAGGGCAGCCGGGCAGAGGCGCTCCTCACCTCCCAGACAGGGCAGCCGGGCAGAGGCGCTCCTCACCTCCCAGACAGGGCGGCTGGGCAGAGGCGCCCCTCGCTTCCCAGACGGGGCCGCCCGGGCAGAGGCGCTCCTCAGTTCCTCCCAGACCGGGTGGCAGCCGGGCAGAGGCGCTCCTCACCTCCCAGACGGGGCGACCGGGCAGAGGCGCTCCTCACTTCCCCGATGGGGCGGCCGAGCAGAGGCGCTCCTCACTTCCCAGAGGGGGCGGCCGAGCAGAGGCGCTCCTCACTTCCCAGAGGGGGCGGCTGGGCAGAGGCGCTCCTCACTTCCCAGACGGGGCGGCCGGGCAGAGACGCTCCTCACTTCCTCCCAGATGGGGTGGCGGCCAGGCAGAGGCGCTCCTCACCTCCCAGACAGGGCGGCCGGGCAGAGGCGCTCCTCACTTCCCAGACTGGGCGGCCGGGCAGAGGCGCTCCTCACCTCCTAGACGGGGCGACCAGGCAGAGGCGCTCCTCACTTCCCAGACGGTGTGGCGGCCGGGCAGAGGTGCTCCTCCCTTCCCAGATGGGGCAGCCAGGCAGAGGCGCTCCTCACTTCCCAGACGGTGTGGCGGCCGGGCAGAGGTGCTCCTCCCTTCCCAGATGGGGCAGCCAGGCAGAGGCGCTCCTCACTTCCTCCCAGACGGGGTGGCGGCCAGGCAGAGGCGCTCCTCACTTCCCAGAGGGGGCGGCCGGGCAGAGGTGCTCCTCACTTCCTCCCAGACGGGGTGGCAGCCGGGCAGAGGCACTCCTCACCTCCCAGACGGGGCGGCCGGGCAGAGGTGCTCCTCATCTCCCAGACGGGGCGGCCGGGCAGAGGTGCTCCTCATCTCCCAGACGGGGCAGCCGGGCAGAGGTGCTCCTCACTTCCTCCCAGACGGGGTGACGGCCGGGCAGAGGCGCTCCTCACCTCCCAGACGGAGTGGTCAGGCAGAGGCGCTCCTCACTTCCCATATGGGGTGGCGGCCGGGCAGAGGCGCTCCTCACTTCCCAGATGGGGCAGCCGGGCAGAGGTGCTCCACACTTCCTCCCAGATGGGGTGGCAGCCGGGCAGAGGCGCTCCTCACCTCCCAGACGGGGTGGCCGGGCAGAGGCGCTCCTCCCTTCCCAGACGGAGTGGCCAGGCAGAGGCGCTCCTCACCTCCCAGAGTGGGCGGCCGGGCAGAGGTGCTCCTCACTTCCTCCCAGACGGGGTGGCGGCCAGGCAGAGGCGCTCCTCACCTCCCAGACGGGGCGGCCGGGCAGAGGCACTCCTCACCTCCCAGAGTGGGCGGCCGGGCAGAGGCGCTCCTCACTTCCCAGAGTGGGCGGCCGGGCAGAGGCGCTCCTCACTTCCCAGAGTAGGCGGCCGGGCAGAGGCGCTCCTCACTTCCCATAGGGGGTGGCAGCCGGGCAGAGGCGCTCCTCACTTCCCAGATGGGGCAGCTGGGCAGAGGTGCTCCTCACTTCCTCCCAGACGGGGTGGCGGCCAGGCAGAGGCGTTCCTCACCTCCCAGACGGGGCGGCCGGGCAGAGGCACTCCTCACCTCCCAGACGGGGCGGCTGGGCAGAGGCGCTCCTCACCTCCCAGAAGGGGCGGCTGGGCAGAGGCGCTCCTCACTTCCCATATGGGGTGGCAGCCGGGCAGAGGCGCTCCTCACTTCCCAGATGGGGTGGCGGCCAGGCAGAGGCGCTCCTCACTTCCCAGATAGGGCACCAGGGCAGAGGCGCTCCTCACTTCCTCCCAGACGGGGCGGCCGGGCAGAGGTGCTCCTCATCTCCCAGACGGGGCAGCCGGGCAGAGGCGCTCCTCACTTCCTCCCAGACGGGGTGGCAGCCGGGCAGAGGCGCTCCTCACATCCCAGATGATGGGCGGCCGGGCAGAGGCGCTCCTCACTTCCCAGATAGGGCGGCCGGGCAGAGGGGCTCCTCACATCCCAGACGATGGGCGGCCAGGCAGAGACGCTCCTCACTTCCTAGACGGGGTGGCGGTGGGGCAGAGGCTGTAATCTTAGCACTTTAAGAGGCCAAGGCAGGAGGCTGGTAGGTGGAGGTTGCAGAGAGCCGAGATCACACCACTGCACTCCAGCCTGAGCACCATTGAGCATTGAGTTAGCGAGACTCCGTCTGCAATCCCAGCACCTCGGGAGGCCGAGGCAGGCAGATCACTCGAGGCCAGGAGCTGGAGACCAGCCCGGTCAACACGGCGAAACCCCGTCTCCACCAAAAATACAAAAACCATTCAGGCGTGGCGGCGCGCGCCTGCAATCCCAGGCACTCGGCAGGCCAAGGCAGGAGAGTCACAGGAGCCTGAGGCAGGGAGGTTGCAGCAAGCCGAGATCCCGGCAGTACAGTCCAGCTTCGGCAACAGAGGGAGACCAAAAAAAGAAGGAGAGGGAGACCGAAAAAAGAAGGAGAGGGAGACCGAAAAAAGAGGGGAGAGGGAGAGGGAGAGGGAGAGGGAGAGGGAGAGGGAGAGGGAGAGGGAGAGGGAGAGGGAGAGGGAGAGGGAGAGGGAGAGGGAGAGGGAGAGGGAGAGGGAGAGCTGAAGAATTTCTTATGAAGTAGAGGCATTGGGTCAGACAGAGCTGAAAAACATTGGCTTAGATTAATCACTATTTATCCTAGGGCTGAAGAGGGCCAATTGAAGACACAAATGTCCAATCCCTCTATGACCTGGGAGTTCTATGAACCAGAGAAATAGAGACTGGTTCTTAAGGAGGTAATAAGTGTGCCTTCTATGGTTTATAATAATATGCATTGTCTTAACAATTGAATACTTAAAAGTTAATGCCCTCATAATGTGCAAAATTTTTAATAAGTACTTTGGTGCCTGTGTTCAAGTAGTTGGCAATCAAATGGCTGAAGTATGGTAAGTCTTTTGAAGAGCATTAAACAGCAGAGAATGTAAGAAATTTGTCTCTATAATAGTGTGGGCCTTCTGTGTTTCCTAAGGACACATTCATATGATCTAATAACTGAGCAGAGAGAAGCCTAGTTTATGGTTTCATTTGTTTGCTTTTGCCAATTAACATACATTTCTAGATTAAAAGTCAACTATCTTTTCCTCGGGAGTCGACTATATGAGAAGATAGTGAAGAGGCAAGGAAAATTACAGCAGCTCAACAGCTTTACCCTGGAAAGAGCTGTATTGTGTACTGCTATAGCCTACTTTTATCAGTCAGATAACAATGTCAAAGAGGCAAGATTGGCACCATTGCTCTTAGTGAATCCCTGCTGCCAGCCTTTTATCCTAAGTGCTCTCAAAAGACCCATTTAATGGACCTTCCTGAAATTGTGCTCAGGATCAATATAAGGCTCATTGATACAGCATTTTTGGAACTCACCATTTGCTTATTTATTAAACCTGGGATAGTTGCCAGACTTCTATCATCTGAAATCCTCTCTATGACTTTCAAAATTACCAACATTAGTTCCAACATCATTCCTAGAAAACATTTCAGTGGAGTATATTTATCTGAAATTTGACTGTATTTATAACAGTAAGAATCTATGATGATTCCTCCCAAAATAATCTCACAGTTACCCATTTTGGATCACCTTTGAGGGTCTTATCCTTAATATCAGAGATCTGTTCTATGCATTTGAATCTTAGAAACAATTACTAGCTTCTCTCTGAATTTAACTGAAGTTCCTTACTTGTATTCAGCCTATTACCCAAATTACATAATGTATTGAAGGCTAAAAACTGTCCAAATGTCTGATTACATTTAGTTAAAAATAGGAATATGACTTTTTCTTTTTCTAACTTGGCAAAGATTCTGTTTTTTTCATGAAGAAATATAGGCATATTTAAACACTCAGGATCTGAGAATCTGAAATACATGAAACTTAGCAAGTGGTCTTTAAGTAGTTTTTGTTTCTAAATTATAGTACATACCATTGAATGCTACAGAAGAAAAGACAATGAGGGATTACTCATAAACATTGCCTTTATGATATCCTTCCAAAGGAAACCAAGTGTCCCTGTGCTTGGACTCACAGAGCAGGAATGTTTACCTTGCTTTGATGTCACTAACAAACACTTGTGCCTAGACATTGAATTCTAACGCATTTAAGCCACCTTGAGAGTAGAGCCCCTAGGGAAAACTACAAATGGAAAATTCACTGATTTTTGATTTTGCATTCCTATGGATTAAATTTAACACTTTCTTATAAATCTCTCCCTTGGCAGATCATATGTGATAAATAGTTATCCAACTTTCTAGATGTCCACCCACAGCTGCTTCCATATGAAGAGGTGGAAATGGATTCTGTGCATGATACTGGTTAGGCTCGGGCACTGTTTTTTTTTTAAAGGAGATTTTTAAAAATTTGTTTGTTTTCCTTGTACACATAGCCATAATATTGTGTTGCTAACTGCCCTCTGGGAAAAAAGTCATACCAATCACAAATACATTGCCTAAAGGGGGAGGCTTATTACTCTGCTGTGAATTCCATCTCCTATTATGTTTTAAAGATGCTACAAACTTGAGACATTACTATGTAGATGACATTCCCAGCAAATCCCCAAGTAACACTTAATGAGATTTCAAATACCAGGATTATGAAACAGTGAAAGATATAAAGAAATAAAGAAAAGCACAGTATATGTATAGAAGGCATTAAAACAAATTTTATAATTATGAAAGCATATAATAAGGAACAAGTTTTATTCTAAATAGCAATTAAATCAAAACTACCATACAGGGAATAAAAGTGAATATTAAACCATTGTACAGACAATAATAGAGGCTTTTATCTGCTGTGTGATGGAATTTAGTGTTTACTAAGGAAGAAAAAAATGCAAGATATCTTAAATTTGATAATTTCCAACAAATTTAAGAAATGTGTACACTCTTGAGGAAGCTTAAGAAGTCTCTGACTAAAACACTGGAAAAGAAAAACAGTGAAAAGCAAAATAACTATTACTCAACAATAACAACATTTATTACCTTTACATTAATATTAAACACACTATTAAGCATCAACATTTCAGTTACTCAGTGAGCCCAAAATCATTTTTCATGAACCATTCACAACACTGATAACCTATTGAAAATGATTGAAAACAAAAAAGCTTATTGCTTTCCAAGTCCTTTTAAAGCCTTCTCATGTGTCATTTCATATAATCCTTATAACGAATCTATGGGGTATATACTGACTTTATCTCTGTACAGAAAAGAAAACTGAGTCATATTCAGAATAAGTTGGAAAGTTCCCCAGATAATCAGTGTCATAGGTGAAATTTGATGTCACAGTCTAGTCAAGTATAATTTAGGGAAGCAGTACAAATGATGGTTGAAAGCGCAGGCTCTGGGGTAAATAGCCTGAAGTCAAAATCTAGTTCACATCCTTAGTGGCTGTGTGATCTTGGGAAATTTCCCTTAACTCTCTGTGTCTTGGTTTTATAGTTTTATCCATTTTTGCCTCTCATATGAGCTGGTGAGCATCACACTAGTTTATGCTTCTAGGACACTTAAAACAGTACCTGGCTCTTGATAAATATTAACCATTTTGTTTCATTTTCTTCACCTTGAGTATTCATGGCCAGATGGAAATCAATGTCAATATGAAAAAATATTCATAATTCAACAGGAAGAAATACAAAAGCATATAAACAACTCTGTTTTACCGGCAAGTGTATTTGGAAGCTATGTTAAATTGAGAAGGGGAAGGGAAAGCCTCTAAGGACATTGATTAATCAATGACTGAAAGCTGATGAGACTTGTCTGGAATTTTTTTTAGAGACTCTGAGACTTAAAATTTTGACAAAGATAAGGAGATGAATTGAGTAGTGTGGAAGAGACATTTTCTGAAGTCAGCAGAGAAAAGAGAGACAAATATGGTAAGGGGAAAATGGTATTAAGTAATAATAACTATGAAGTGCTTTCTAAAGTATAACACATGTAAATTGTGTTAAATGTAAACTATCATGATTATATCATTACTGCCTGACTGATACAACTATATCCACCTCAGTTAGCCACATAAGATCAATTTTCCTATACCTTAGAGAATACCAGTAACCTCCAGTTCAGAGACAGCATAAATATCTATCCACAGCTGAGCAGACACATACAGCTAGCTACCAGATGAAATGGGCTATCTTCAAATACTATTGTTTTCCATTTTTTAATTGTGGCAAAATACACTCAACAATTTGCATCTTAACCACTGTTAAGTATACAAGTCAGTGTTATTAAATGTGTTCACAATATTGTGCAAGCATCACCACCACCCATCTCCATAATTCTTTTTGTCTTGTAAAATTGAAATCCTGTACCCATTAAACAGTGACTCCCCATTCCTTGCCCTCCCAGGGCAACTACAGCTTTACTTTCTGTCTTGAAGAATCATACAATATGAAATGCAGTTTTTAAGATATTTAAAATCTTTTGTCTGGAAGCAAAGTGGAAGTTAATATCAATGGCTATGCCTTCAGTGAGTTCTCAGACCACATTACAACGTAGTTAACTATTTATCTTTTATTACGTTCTAGACCTATTCTTTCTTCCTGGCATGAAAATATCTTCTTTGTAGATGATGGCATTTGCCTCTATCTCCACGCCTTTTTGCATCTCTCATCCACAGATCATCAGCCTCTTGCTTAGTCTTCCATTTAATGACTATTTCTGTTTAGTATACAACAGCCCTTCCCCCTGCAATGCAATTTCTTCACTCTGAAAAGCTCTGACTCTGGCTACTGGTCTCTGTTATGTACTCATTCCCAGAGCCATGTCTTCAAATATTTCTCAGAGCTTCTTCACATCTAAAAATCTAGGATTAATTTATTGCTCTCTGACTATATGCTTATGGTATTTCAAGTATCCTGTATAACTTCTTCGTCTGCCCTTGCTTTTCTTCTACATCGAGATGTCAAGAACCTGGACTTCCCAACTCATCATTTAAAAAATTTATTTCAAGCCTTTATGAGTCACTACAATGTACATATGTTCTCAGGAATTATGGCCCTACAATTTATATGTGAGAATAGTTCCTGTGTCAGGCATTATGGACATAAGAGTAAATAAATTCTAGCCCCTGCCTGCAAGGAGCTAACTCCCAGCCTAAGACAGATTGCAAGCAAATAATATGCAGAGTGGTAAGTCTAATGAAACTGATTAGGATATACCTAATTCAAGCTGGGAATATCAAAAGAAAAACTTTTTGAAAGTCATGAGACATGAGCTGTGCCTAAAAGAACAAAAAATATAGAGAGAAATAAGAAGAAATAAATTAGGGGATGAGATGAGTATAATCGTAGAAAAAGGAAATCTCTCTAGGTCAAGGGAGCTTAGAGATGAAACAGGGTATGAGAGTATATAGGGAGGCTCGTTAACTCAGTGTGATTGGAGAAAACAGGTTGAAAGGAGAAATAGGGGAGAGAGTTACAAAGGGAATCAAACATGTTAGTAGTTGAGGGAAAAGCAAATATTGAATACAACCCATAGATCTTGGATAACTCAGTGTTTGGTAGTAGCTTACATAAAAGGTTGTGAAAAAATATCCAGAGATATACGGAGAAAATAATAACTGAGTGTTATATTTCCTCTCAGTAGAAACCTGAAAAAAAAAACAAACAAACAAACAAAAAAAAAACTTGTAATCACAACCTGATCTTTTAACTGAACTCCACTTATCTTGCTGGCTGGATTGGCATACATATTCCTCTGCCTGAAAAACTGCTCAACACTTTTGAAAAGTCATTTCTCACTGTTACACCCAGGCATTTCTGCTAACACCAGCTGAGTTGTAAGGGGCCCTCTAGGAGGCCTAGGTTGTTCTCCTTATCATATACATTATTTTCATTTATCAACTTACCCAGAACATCTAATGAAATATTATGGACACCAATAACATGAATACAAATATAGCTATGGACACTAAAAAGTAAATTGATGTCTCTTGAAAGGCTGTCATGTCTTAGATGCTAAATTTGGAGTATGTGTTTCTAATAAATAAATAGCTTGCTTTAATCATTCTGATTTATGAATGTAATATAAGGGAGCAGCTTTGATTTTGCCCTTAACCTTAAAAAAACAATTAGCCGGGCATGGTGGTTGGCACCTGTAGTACCAGCTACCCAGGAGGCTGAGGCAGGAGAATGGTGTGAACCTGGGAGGTGAAGCTTGCAGTGAGCCAAAATCGTGCCACTGCACTCCAGCCTGGGTGACAGTGTGAGACTCCGTCTCAAAAAAAAAAAAAAAAAAATCATACAAGGAGTAAATGATGATTTAGCATAAAACACAACTTTAGCATAAAACACAGTTCATAGGACTCAAACTTTGTTATTTTATGGGATTATACTAACCAGTTAATATTCAAAATTTACATTTCAAAAGAAGAAATATTGGTCTGGGAAAATTGCCATTGCTTATACAGAAAAATGGAGGAATCCTTTTGAGCACAACAGTTCTAATGATATTCCTCATCACTGGTTCCAAAACCAAGCCCAAGGAAGGCCTGCATGGGGATAATGTGGAGAACATGCAAAAGAAATACACATCACCAGCTCCTCAACCCAGAGCTCCAAGGGAATGGCCAAGGAAGCTGTATTGTCCTAAGAAACTTGAGACTGTTTTGACTTACATTAAATCCTGCTTAATCATACGTATGTATACACACACACACACACACACAAACACACAGATGGTGTTGTCAGTGAAGCCTCTAACAATGCATCTTGACTGGACAGATTTGATAATTAAAATGGCTAGAAGAAAATTGGGCTTCATAAGTGGCACTTACTATTCACACTACACATTAAAAGGACATCTCCTAAATTAAATCTTGTCTACGATAAAAAGGCAGAAAATCATGATCCAAGGCTAGTTTATAACTGCAGAAATGTTCAAGGCAGACCAATGCTTGCTATGTTTAGGAACTGAGAAGAAAGTACAGGTCTTCATAATTTACCATTTTGCCTCATTTGATACCAGGTGACCTTCATAATGCAGGTAATAGAGAATTGCAAGATTTGTCAGAGATTTCAGGTCTTTGGAAAGCTGTGCTCTTTCACAGGAACAGCCATGGAAACAGGAAGAAAGTCAATTCCCACTTAAGGTAATCAGAATTTACAAATATTCCTTTCTTCATTGAAATCTTAATAGGCACTTCAATATTATCCTTAATTCTTTTGTTACAGTCATGCATCACATAACAACATTCTGGTCAAGGATGGTGCACATATATGACAGTGGAGCAATAAAATCATAACATTGTATTTTTACTGTACCTCTTCTATGTTTAGACATGTATAGATACACTTACTGTATAGATATAAGTAAGTATAGATATACTTAACTGCTGTGTTACAATTGCCTACAGTATTCAGTACAGTAACATGCTGCACAGGTTTGTAGCCTAGGAGGAATAGGCTATACCACATAACCTAGGTATGTAATCAGCTATAGCATCTAGGTTTGTGTAAGTAAACTCTGTGATGTTCATACAATAATAAAATTGTCCAGGAATGCATTTCTCAGACATACCCCTGTCATTAAGTGACACATGACTGTATTAGTTAACACTGTGGGAACTTCATGGGAAATGGACTCTGCCGCTCCATCATAAATAGAAACTGTTTATGTCAAAAAACACATAAAAGCATAGCTGCAAGATTACAATTCCTTCCAGATATTTCATTTAGTATCTCACAGATCACTAACTGCCCAAATAGCATTCTTGAGTCTCCACTGCCTCACATTTGATTTTAGGTCATTCCATCAATTGTCAAAGACGCATCCAACACTAACTTTCCAACTACTGGTTTGGATTGTGTCAACATTGTCATCCTGGGCCACAACAACACAAAAGGCTAACTCAGTGAGGTAACATAGACACTGATCAGTGAGATTTTGCTGATGGGTGGTACCATTTTTTACGAAGATCAAGGGTATTCATACCTTCAGGCATCTAGATAACATTGAAAAGGGCAGGTTCGTAGATAAAAAGGCAATGAGGAAGGGTTATTGCAGTATACATGAGCTACCGTATCTCGTGTTTAACCTGAGTCTGAAGAGATTCAAAGTGCAGGTGCCATGCATGCCTCTTTAATAGTTCCATGTCGATTGATTTTCTGGGCTACACTTCCCAGCATTCAAATTGCTAAATGCATATAAACTACTACTGAATATTTATAACCTGAATTTGTGCTTTTGAGTGACCTTATCTATAGTTATGTGTTTCAGTGATCTAACTTGGGGTGGACTCCAAACTTTGACAAAGTAAAGACCCTGCTTATTCCTTGAGTATTGCTACACTGACAACTGATTTAGTGAATGCCACTGTGAAAATAATAAACCTCTTGGTGAATATGTTTGGTCATGTCTTGTAATCTGTACACATCTTAACCAGGGATGTTACTTGGTCTTTCTATGTACAGGAGTGTGTGGAGACAGAACAACATACAGGATTGCAACTGTTGCCTGTGAGACTAATAGAAAATTCAAGCTAGTGAAGTATGTTTATGCATGGCACACTTCTCACCAGCAATTTTAGGAAGTTCTACCCACAACCCATATGTCTTTTGATATGTGGGTTACCTTGGAGAGAGAAAAAGAAACTCTGAACACAAGCATGAAATACTTTAGAATTTTATCTAGAGTTGGACTTGTCCCAAAGCTTTTATATAAACTTGCTTGATGAGCAACTGTTGTCCACTGGTACCTTCATTGTACAATCCACACACAACCAAACTTCACAACTGGAGACCTAAATTTGCACTTTGTTTGGTAAAGTTGAATGAAAAATGTTGTCTTTTAAGCTTATGCTCTCTTATGAAAGCTGTTATTAGATTAATTTTACTCCAAGATATGCCTGTTAGGAAACAACTTCCAATTTAATTTCACCAGCCCCCTGTGGGTAGATTAATTAGTCATGCATCACACTTACTCTGGTGGTGAAATGCCTCAAAAGAAGGTCTCCAGAGTATTGCTCTATCTAGAAGGACATGAATGAAGAGACATAAAAATCATTAATTAAGAAGGAAGAAGATTTTCCTTGCCTAGATTTTCACTTGTAGGATCCAATTAATTTTATCACTTAATATTTTGTCCTGCTGGGCATTCATTTTATACATTTGTAAGGTCAGTAGAAATGGAAACTTTCAGAAATCAAACTGTAAATGTTCTGTAGACATTGACAGAAATAGCTATTTGGAGCTGTGCTTTTGCCAACTAGACACTCTGAGAAAATCTGTGAGAGGATATTTTCAGGAAGTCACTGAACCCCCTAAAAATCAAGTTTATTGCTTTTATCATAAATATAATTTATTTATTATCAACCACTTTCAATATTCCAATAAGTAACCTTTATTGTTTATTTCATTGGCATGATCTACATAGACACATGATTTATCTTCTTTTGCGATACATTCAGAAAATTTGCTGCCTGGAGAAGCCATGTTTTGAAATTACCACCTGTTTGATGATTTTTTTTTATACTTTAAGTTTTAGGGTACATGTGCACAAGGTGCAGGTTAGTTACATATGTATACATGTGCCATGTTGGTGTGCTGCACCCATTAACTCATCATTTAGCATTAGGTATATCTCCTAATGCTATGTCTCGCTGCTCCCCCCACCCCACAACAGGCCCCGGTGTGTGATGTTCCCCTTCCTGTGTCCATGTGTTCTCGTTGTTCAATTCCCACCTATGAGTGAGAACATGAGGTGTTTCATTTCCACTGAAGTATCTATCTCTATTTGTCCTTTATTTTCACTTCCATCCTAGCTGTATCCCTTGTCTCCTTCGTGTGTCTTGGGATAAGCACCCTATAACATTATATATTTCTGGAAACCCTTCAATATAAAGTTATTACATGTAAAAAAAGTATGTTTCAGCAAACTTTTTGTTCACAGATTATCTTTGCCTACTTGCCTATTAGACAATTTTTGTAGGCTCCATATGCTACTAATTTATATTCACTTTTAGAAGAATTTTCATCAAAAGCAAAAGCCTTATGTAAATTGATTATATGCTATTTGTACTTCTATGTATATATACACACATAGCCACATGCATATATGTAACTCCGGAGGCCTGCCTGGACTGTTTAATAACTGTATTGAACAAGAGCAAGAAAAAGCTGTTCAAATTTCAAACAAGTTGAACTGAAGAGCTGACATCTTTGAATAAAATAGACACTAGCAGCCTTTAAAAATTAAACATTTCTACAGTTTTAAAAAATTATAGCCATCATAGTATGAGGAAAAAATGTAATAATCCTTTTTAATTCTTGCCATTTTATTAACCATGGAGTCTTTATGCCCTAACTTCATTGGTACCCCTTTGAGATTAAACAGAACTTAATTTAAAATTCTGACAAATAAATTAATTACACCATTTACTTGAGGTACTCTTTCACCTTTCAAGAAATATTTTGAGAATTCATTAGCTAAATATTGCTATAATGCCGGCTAGTAATAAATGGAAATAATGAGTTCATTGTAAAGTTTAAACTAATGATGGTATAATCTGGAATTTGTTAACCTAGAATACATAATTAGCTCTAGAGGTGAAATGAAAGACAAAATCACTTCACATATTAGTAAAAAACAAATAATATAACTTTATAAGCTACTGCTGTTCTTTTGCTATTAAGAACCAATGACATCTGTAATTAGGGAACATTATGGAAAGGTTAAAGATGAGAATACATGCAGTCTATCTACAGGAAACCTAAACTGTTTAGGTTAATGAAATATCTGTGAAAGTCATATTAATTAGCAGGTTCACAGGAAACTAACATTTATTGTATAAATTCCATGGTAAAATGTATTAGGGCTCCATGCTCACAACTGTGCATCATCTACATTACCACACAGTGCTTACATCTTTCAGTCTTTATTCATTTCTTTCCTAATGGTCTGTATGTTATTATTACATAGTTCTAAAAATCTTCCATGAGGCAGAAATTTCATTTAATGATATGGCTTTGAAAATAATGAAAAACAGTAGAAACTTTCTATTTTTTTATGAAGCAGAATTGTTGAATTTTCAAAGTTTCATTTATGTAATGTTACAAGATGACAAACATATTTCTTTAATTCCCTCTTGTTATTTTTTTCTAACATCAACCAAAGCCATTTCTTTCATTTGAAGGCGAAAACTGCTCATCAAAATCCAGTTTAAGCTGAGAAACAAAGAACTAAATTTTGTATGAGAGATTATACACTGCATAAGTATAAAACAGGACCAGAAACAATAGTGGATTAGCAATTTTTAAAAAGACCAAAGCAGGTTATCATCAAATCAATTGTTACCAACACACCAATTCCACCTCTAGGCCAGAAAATTAGCCACTTACCCACAGGAAAACAATGATTGAAGACAAAGTTCACCAGTGAAAGTTGGTTACTTTTTTTTTTCCACCTTTGCATCAACTAAAATGATATCTACAGTTCCTCTTAACACTTTTCTTACTTTCAAATATGTGGGTATGCTTAATTAGCTGAGGCCATGTTTCATATGCACATCTCGCTACAAGGGAAACTGGGAATGTGAGCCCTGATCCTAATGTTTGTAGAGTATTTAGAAATTTGAGAATTCCCTCTAAATAAAGAGTTTTTTAAAACATTGTTAGACAAAAAGTTTGAATTACAAAATGTGGTAGTAGCTCATGTCTAACTCAAATGCAGGAAAAAAAACTATAAACTCTAAAAAAAATTGAATACACATTTGATGGTAATGAGAAACAGAAAACAGGCAGAAATACTAGAATATTCAACACTGATGAAGTATTTGACCATTGAATAAAGAAAATTGCAATGATTTAAATTTGCATCAATGCAACTTCACACCTGATGACACTCCCTGGTCTGTGCAAAATTAGATGTCTACAAGTAAAGCGGTGAGTTTTACTAGCTTGAGGAATAAGAGCACAGAGTTCCAGGCTGACAGAAAAGAAGAACTGGGAAATTCGTGTGACATGGGAGGAAATCTCACACAACTGAAAGTCACAGAGGAGAATATCACAGAGTAAAAATCTAAAACCAGCACTTAAACTTCATTCAGATATACGATGGCTGCTACATTTCACATTCATAAAAAGAGACTCCATAGAATCCAGAAGAAAACAACAGCTAAATTGCTAGTACAGAGCAGAGATTTCAACCATTGCATATAGCTCAGGAGTGAAAGTTTGGTGTTTGACTACAGAAAGATTAATGTTAGAAAAGAGTCACTCTTCAAAGGAAAATAAAAGAACCTATCTCTACAAAATATCATCCACATAATCTAACATATAATTTAACCTGCCTAAACATAGAACCAGGAAAATATGACGCATAAGAAAAAAAGTAAACAATGGATTAAGACATTGAAATGGCCCACATGCTGGGATTAGAAGATAAGAAATTTAAAATAAGCTATTATAAGCATATTCAAGGATTTAAGGAATAGATGGTCATAAGAGGGAACATATGGAGAATCTCAACAGGGAAGTAAAAATGATAAAGAAATAATAGGACAAATTTTAGAACTGAAGGACAGAATATCTTATAGAAAAATGTCATTGTATGCACATACCAGTAAATTAAAGATGGCAGAAAAAACTATCAGTGCACTTAAAAACAGATCAAAGACAATTTCCCAATACAGTTAAGAATACAGAGGAAGAAAAATAATAAAAATAGGGCCAGTCTAGAACTAATATAATTGGAGTCCTAGAAAGAGTAGAGAACAAGAAAATGAGACAGAAAAAGCTATTTGAAAAAGTAAAGACCAAAAGTTTTCCTAATTGTCAGCATATATCAACTTACAGGTTTAAGAAACTCAAAGAACAGAATAAAAATAAAGAGAATGAAATGTAGACATACCATAGTCAAACCACTGGGCAAAAAAAGAGTAAATCTTGAAAGTAGCTAAAGGGAGGGAGAAAATAATTTACATACATGGAAACAAATAGACAGATGACCTGTCATCAGAAATGACAGTTTAAAAAGCAATGAAACTCCATCTTCAAAATAAAAAAAAACCTGTCAACTCCAAATTCTATAACTAGAAAAAGTCATTGTTGAGAAAATAAAGATTTAATCAGATAAAAGAAAGCTTCGAATATTTGTCATTAGCAGACCTAAATACAAGAAATGCAAACGGAAATGTTTTAGGCTAAAGAAAGATAACAGATGGAAATTCGGACCTACAGGAAGCAAGGAGAAGCTCTAGGAATGCCAAGTGCATAAACATGAAAAATTAAGGCTTTTTTCTTTTAGTTTTATAACAAACAACTGATGGTTTAAATAAAAAATTAAGTGTACTATTGATAATGTATGTAGAGTAAAATATTCTAAGTTAATAGCTCTGACAGGAGACTAAACGCAACAATCTTGCTGCAACATTTCTTCATGTTACATGAAAACGTTGACTATTAACACTAATTGCACTGCGATAAGCCCAGGATGCTTATTATAATCCCTAGAGAACCACCAGATTATATGAAAATATTCTTCTAAAATGCAAATAAAGGAATTAAAATGGAACGCTGAATATTGTTCAGTTTGTATAAAAAGGCATGAAAGAAAGAACAGAGGAGCAAAAAATGATGGAACAAATAGAACATAAGAGCAAAATAGGCCAGGTGCAGTGGCTCACGCCTAAAATCCCAGCACTTTGGGAGGCCAAGGCGGGTGGATCACGAGGTCAGGAGATCGAGACCATCCTGGCTAACACGGTGAAACCCTGTCTCTACTAAAAATACAAAAAATTAGCCGGGCGTGGTGGCAGCGCCTGTGGTCCCAGCTACTCGGGAGGCTGAGGCAGGAGAATGGCATGAACCCGGGAGGCAGAACTTGCAGTGAGCTGAGATTGCACCACTGCACTCCAGCCTGGGTGACAGAGCGAGACTTCATCTCAAAAAAAAAAAAAAAAAAGAAAGCAAAATAGTAGGCTTAAATCCAACCTTATCAATAATTATTTCAAATGTAATTTAAATACTCCAAATAAAACACAGATTGTCCAACTGGATAATAAAAGTACCTATAAGAGATGCATGCCAAATATTATGGTATAGATAAGTTGAGAGTAAAATAATTTCCAAGTTTACCATGGAAACAACAAGCACAAGAAATCTTATGTGGCTATATTAATCTAAGAAAAAGTAGACCTCTAAACAAGCAATATTACAACAGAAAGCTATTTCATAATGATCAAATGTCAAGTAATTATGAAGACATAATGCTATATTGCTAACTCATAGAATAATTAAAGTTAAGATAAAATAATTTTGACAACAACTTGACCTAATCGATATTGACCAAGACAATAGAATATATGTTCTATTATGCGACACGACACATTTATCAATAGACTATAGACCACAAAATATCTCTCAAGAAGTTTCAAAACACTGTAATCATAGTAAGTATGCTTTCTGACCATAATGAAAATGAGTTGAAATGGGTAAAAACAAGCTATTCAGGAAAGTCCACAGTATTGGAAGATTTAAATACACCTTAAAATGCCCTTTAGCTCAAGGAAGAAATCATAAGAAACACCTTAAAATACATTGAACTGAATACAAATAAAAATATACTATACCAAAATGTGTGGGATAAATTTAAGCAGACCCAGAGTAAATTTTTTGTATAAATGCTTATTCTAAAATCTCGACAAGTGAACTAATTTTCTACCTTAAAAAGAAAATCTAAAACAAGAGAGCAAATTAAGTCCAAAACAAGTAGAAGAAAGGAAATAAAACAGAAATTAGAAATCAATGAGGCAGAAAACAGACACAGGAGAAAGTTAACATGACCAAAAGTTAGTTCTGTGAGAAAGAAAGAAAACTCAAATTATAAATATCAGGGATTAATGAGATTGTACAGTTGTAGACACAAGAGACATTAACAAGATAATGGAATATTGTGAAACATTTTATACCAATTTTCATTACTTGGATGAAAGGGTGAATTCCTTGAAAAAAAAAGCTTATAAAAAAATTCACAAGATTAAATGGAACATTTGTAGTAATTGACATTTCTTAAAGTAATTAAATTAATTGTCAAATACCTGTACATAAAAACATTAAAGAAAATTTAAAAATAAGCAAACTCCAGATCCAAAGAGTTTTGCTGGTGAATTCTTTCAAATGTTTAAAAAAAATAGAAATTTTAAATTATTTCAGAAATAAAGAAGGGGGAAATTCCAAACTTGTTTTATGAGTCAGAATCCTGATACCAAAACTACAAAACACAGGAATGCAAAATTGATTTCAACTTAAAGAGCTATCACCATTCTAATCTGTGATTCTAATGAATTTGGCTTAGATACTTTATACAAGTGGAATCATACGGTTTGTCCTTCTGTGACTGATTTACTTTACTTAGCATTAATGTCCTCTAGGTTCTCCCATGTTGCATATTGCCGGGCTTTCTTGTTTTAAAGCTGAATAATATTCTGTTGTATGAATATACCACGTTATCTTTATCTATTCATTGCCAATAGACATTAACCTTATTTCCACATTTTGATTAGTGTAATTAATGCTGCAATGAGCCTGAGAATCATCCCAATTTCAATTCTTTCAGATAAATAACCTGAAGTGAGATTGCTAGATCATATTGTAGTTCTACTTTCTTAATTTTTTTGAGGAATCACCGTACTCTTTTCCATAGAGGCTGCACAGTTTTAAATTCCCAGAAACACTGTACAAGTGTTCCAATTTCTCCCCATTGTTAACTCTCGTTATCTTTTTCTTTCAATAAGACCATTCTAACAGGTTTGAGGCAATATCTCTTTGTGGTTTTGATTTGCATTTCCCTGATGATTAGTGATGTTAAACATTTTTTTCATGTACCTGTTGGTTATTTGGATATTTTCTTTGGAGAAATATCTATTGCTGATTAAAAAAAAAAACGCTCAGCAAGCTAGAAAAAGAAATTTTCTCCAAGTGATGGAAAGCATCCACAACAAAACATATAAACAATATTATATTTAATGGTGAAAGCGTAAATGTTTAAACCACAGAAATTAGGACAAGAAAAGGATGTGTGTATTCGTCACCTCTATTCAACATTGTACTGGTGATCCTAGATTTTGAGTATAAATATTTAGGGGACAACTACTGTCAGTGAAGCTCAAATCTTGGTCATCCTCAGAAAAAAAAAAAAAAAAAGTTGATTAGGTTGCATATAATCTAATTCTACTTGCTTTGGGCTTAATTTTAGAGAAATTAAATTAAGTTGCTTACTTTAAAAAAGTTGCTTAAATTAAATTAAGCAACTTAATTTAATTTCTCTAAAATTACAGCTTGTATCAATTCTAGAATTTATTGGGCACCTCCTAGGACATAAACACTAGAATTTGGTGAGAGACATCAAATAGGAAAGAGCCTGGCTCTGACATAAATCAACACATGGAGGGGGACACATGTTAGACTGACATGCTTTCTTCATCTCATAAAAGGGGTTCGTGTTGCTGGTAACACAGATTAAAACTATTTCAATTACATTCAAGATAAAAGGATTAGCAGTGGTATGTAAGATGAAAAAATCACCCCGCAGGAAGACAAAAGTCTCACAAAAGGATATTTAAACTAGCCAACACTTTGAAATTCAGGCAGAGTTCGTGCTTTGTGGGTGAACTAAAGTAGCAAGAACAAAGTAGAGGCTCCAATTCTAGGAAAAATGGGCCCTAATAAGGTTTACGAGCCAGAAACTCAAGAAATCCAGACAGAAGGAGGCAGTCTCCACATTCAAGGCAGTAGCAATACCTGGATTACTAAGCCAATCCCCAAAGCAGGAACTCATAAATGCAAATTGGATTGAGGAAAAAGCTTGCCCACCAGAAGATTTAGGTTATTACAAGGTAGAATGTGATAGAGAAAACAAGCATGGGACTGGAAACAAAAGGAGGTAGCCCCATGATTACAACTAGAATACATCTGTCAGAGATTGTGTGGAAATAAGACTGAAGAGAGAGAGCCTTAAACCCCACGTGCCTTACATCAGGACTAATCCTGGACACAGGCTGGAAAGCATAGCCTACAGGTGGTGAGGGAGGAGGAGTGGGCTCAGCTGTGAGGAGGAGAAGGCAAGATACGGGTCTTGAAATCACACAGAGGATTTGGGCCTTTGTTGCTCTCTGCCAGCAGCTGCCAGTAGTTCTCACACTTTGGCTAGCATCAAAATCGCCTGAGGCAGTGGTGGGGCAGTGGGGGGAGTGTTGTAAAACCACAAGTGACCAGGTAAAAAACACCTGTATGTTTTCCAATTCAGTAAGTACAGAAATCTTAATTGGAACAAGGTGGAGGTCAGACATTGATAGTGCTGTGGACTGCTCCAGGGACATAAGCATGATCTTTAGAGAGGTGGCTCTAATCAGTTGAGGGCAACCACTGGACAGAGAGTGGTCCAGACCAACCGTACACAGAGACATCATACAATTACACTTTAGCAACCTCTCCAAATAACATGTCTCTTAGTGAAACTTGGGAGGTTGAAAATTAAAAACATAAAATCCAGTGGCATTTATGTATCCTAGGCACTTACATTTGTCTGGTTCTTCCAACTTGCCTTTGCTTGGTTAGAATTTTGGGTAGATAAGAGGTGGATTTACATGTGCTAGTGTGAGAACTTTGATACACTCATTTAGACATTGACCTACTATCTTGATGTTTGAAAGCTACAACCCAAAGAAATTTGTCTTTTTACATAAAACAAATTCAGCCCTTGCCTTCCTTATAGATTACATCTTCCACTAGCAGGAATAAAAAAGTAACAATATGCGTAAGTCAAAGTATCTTCTTAGATCCTCTGTTTTATTATTTAGTTGTGTGAATTAAAGTAACTGTCTCAAAATGTCAAAGAATGCCTGAGAAGCAATTCATGTTCAAAGGCTGCCCTCTTGTGACAATGTGCTGTATGTTTTACCGTAAAAGTAATTTTATTTTACCTTAAAACCTCTACAATCCAATTCATAACAGCATAAAAAGGAAATAAAACCTTACATAATTTTGAATTTTAAAAAGTACCTTGTTTATATGGCTCCTTTAGATAATGAATAGTCAATTTGGTAAATATTCCAGTGAGTTGAAGGTTTGAATCTATCTCACTTAACTAGCTTAATGGATGTGTTTCTAAACCTATACAACACACTCCTCTGCTTTTAAAAAATTAAAGTTAGCTGTAGATTGAGATGTCAGTGACACAGTTTATAGAACATAAGTTAGATTGTCATCTACATTACTGTAACTACAAATGCCACCCTCAGATTGAAGAATCAGTTTTATCAGTAAACATCTGTAATTGAACTATAAATGGTGTATGTCTTCCGGCTTTTACAAGCTCTTGGTCTAACACAGGGGATATGTGATGTAAAAATTACAAAGCAAGGCCGCACGCAGTGGCTCACGACTGTAATCCCAGCACTTCAGGAGGCTGAGGCGGGCGGATCACAAGGTCAGGAGATAGAGATCATCCTGGCTAACATGGTGAAACCCCATCTCTACTAAAAATACAAAAATTAGCTGGGTGTGGTGGCATACGCGTGTACTCCCAGCTACTCAGAAGGCTGAAGCAGGAGAATCACTTGAAACCAAGATGCAGAGGTTACAGTGAGCTGAGATCCCACCAGGCTGAGATCCAGCCTGGTGGCAGAACAAGACTCCATCTCAAAAATAAATAAATAAATAAATAAATAGCAGTGACTATAATGTTTTGTGATGTTAAACTTTGAGAACTTTTTTTTCTTTCTTTTCCCAACTCCCTTTCCCAGTTCCAGGAGCAGAGTTATTCTAAGCTCATTGATGTAAAGGAATAGAAAGAAAAGGTTTGGTGGAAAAAAAAAATAACTTGCTATCATTTCTGTCTTTTAAAAGCTTGAGCATTTGGGAGAATTTGGAAAGATTGTGGAGTAAGTGCAAAGAAGGAATTTGCTAACAAAAATTATATAGGGTAAAATGAGTTTTTTTCAGGTTAGAAAATATCCACTCCCTACACTCGTACATTCCTTTCCCATGGTTAAGAAGAGGAAAAAGCAAAGGCCTCTTGGTGAGCAGTGGTGACTTAAGCAGTTTCTTAGAAATATTCTAGAAGGCATAGTCATCTTTTAAAAAAAATAGCAACAAGGATATGTCTAAGTAGAAGGGACCACGGGCCAAATTACGAGCAGATTTTTGCTTTCCAAATATGGTAAAGAAGCAAGAAGCCGGTCGGCCTAAACAGGCCACACAGAAATGCACAAGGAAGGGGTCAGCAGCAGCTTGTGGGGACAAGATGTCAAGCCCCAAATGTTAAACCCAGCATCCATCCTCCAAATTCTGGCTCTGTTTAACAAGGCTGTGGTCTGGCACTAGATGCCGCCTCAGTGACTAAAGCATAATTCCCCGTCTCCTGGGAGTGTTGACAGCTGACTCCTGGCAACAATACTCACAGCACAGTAAAGTTCCTTCATCCACATTCATGTCCCTTCTCAAGGCATCCCACATCCGAGAACTGCTTGGTACGGAAATATAATGGCCTGGCTCGCTTGCTCCAATATGAGGTCATTAGGTAAACTCACCAAGATCCCTGTAGCATGGGCTGTGGCCATGATAGTGATTGCATTCCAGCCGACTTCCTGCTCTGCCCAATCCTATTGCTGTCACTCTTCCACAGGTGTTGGGAATATCCATTTCAACTTCCTGCTCCGCCCAATCCTATTGCTGGCACTCTTCCACAGGTGTTGGGAATATCCATTTCAACTTCCTGCTCCGCCCAATCCTATTGCTGGCACTCTTCCACAGGTGTTGGGAATATCCATTTCAACTTCCTGCTCCGCCCAATCCTATTGCTAGCACTCTTCCACAGGTGTTGGGAATATCCATTTCAACTTCCTCGCATTTAAATCTCCATCTCGGAGTTGGCTTCCTAGGACACCTGACTGGTGACATCTCTATCACTATCATAGTACTTAGAGGGGATCATCTTAAAATGATTTAAGGCTAACTGCCCTAACAGCACAGACAGATGGTGGCTTAAAATAGAATTTAAGTGGATTTAAAAAAAATTGAAAAAAGTTGACATTGCATGCTCATATGAGCTTATGGATCAAACCATGCATATGATTTCTAAGATCACTCATGCAGTATATATTTGCACTGTTTATAAATGACATCCCCTTGAATTGAATTCAGTGCAATTCAAAACAGTAATTTGTGGGAAAAATTAGGTATGCAGATAGCCTGGACTCTAGAAAGGCACACATCATTTGGAGAATAATAGTGAACTGGCTGGTCTATGAGGGAAAAAAATGGAGTGAATATAGACTATTAGTGAACAAGGATATTTTCCCATATATTTTCAGATTAAGGTGAATTTCTTTACAGAATTATGCCTTAGAAAGAAAAAATATTTCCCTATATTTGAATCCTTACATGTTTTCCTACGATGAGTGCTTTTGTGATTATTTTGAATAACAAAGTAATATTTAAGGAAACCCTCTTGCCCTGAATGTACCTTAATTTATGTCAATTGATTTTGCATATAGAGATCATCAGAGTCAAGCTACAAGAAAATGAGGAACATAACTTAGCAAAGACTTAGAGGATTAGTCCTAATAGTGTGAAATCAAAATTTCAAGTGAGGGAATAAATGCAGCTTTTAATAATTACTTAAATGAAGTTCAACTCTAGCAGGATCTACAAGAAATTGTCAACCTTTGGCTTCAGTAACAGAAACTCAGGATATATGCCCTTCAGTGCTTTTGGATTGTGCATCATATTGAGAGAGACTCCTTTAAACAAGCAATAGGAAACTTCCTGTGACAACATAATAAATTCAAAAAGTTCTGTAACTCAGACAATTTAGATAGAAGTGAGGATTTTGGCCTAGACAGCCCTGTTCACTCTAAAGATGGATTAAACAATGAAAAAGATATTGATATCAAAAATTCAATCAGGAATTTGATTAAAGCATTTCATTAAATGTGATAACTTCTTAGTATATTATCTTACATATGCAATATTCATGTGTAACAAATTAAATACAAGTAAACATTTGACTATATTATCTGCAGCATAATTTACATATCAATTTACATATTCAATTTTGCTCACATGAAAACTTGGATCTTCTCAATAAGAAAATTTGTGAAATCTTTAATTCCTCATCCCCAGGAATGTAAGTAAGTCAATACAAATACTGTAAGTCAGTGATTTTTTCCTAGGAACACAGTAAAAATTTTACAAAAATACTTTAGACCCCTTCTCGTTGTAAACCTAAATAACAAACAGAGAAAGGCTCTCTAAAGGAAAAAGACACATCTTAGGGAGGAGGGCATTGCAATGGGAATATGCATGACAAAGTAAACTATGTAGATTCAAATGGTAAAGGAAGACAAGGTCTTTAAAAGAAAAATGATCAACCTGGAAGTATGGGGGAGTAGAAAAAATAAATAAAGGAAAAATGAAGAGGCTTATATAATTGTTCTGATATAGTTATCTTTGACTATAAAGATCAACAACAAGGTTGATGTCAGTTGATGGTTGGGCAGGCGGTTGCTGGATAGATGTCCTCACAGAAGTGTATTTTGTGTAAGATTGCTATGGCCTTTGTGCAAGGTTGTGGTTTTTGTGGTATTTTGTGATAGTTTTTGCCATCAGGCCTAGAAGCATGAGAACCCTCTCTTCAAGGCCTTCCCTGAATCTATTCATCCAGGTTTTTTCTTTTCTTTTTAAACATTAGTGACAGTTTTGATTCTGATAACTTTCATAGCATGATCCCTAATTTCAAAAAAAATTAAACTTGTAACTTATTTATGATGTATTTGATAGGCTTGGATTTGTGAATCACCTCTACTATCTATAGTGGTAGATATATCTGAGCCTGCTTACACAGGACTTCCATCAGATTTTCTCTTCAGTGGAATTGGAAGAGGGGGTTTTGGAGAAGGGGATGAAGGAATTGTGCTGCATCAGAGGTCCCCACCTAACAGCACAGGGACTTTTTCTCTGCTCTTGCCAGGCCGTTGTATTAGGCTGATGCAAAAGTAATTTTGGTTTTGTCATTGAAAGTAATGAGACCATCTGTCTTACAATGTCTGTGCCATGACCAGCTCCTAATAGCCTCTGAGGACAGCTTTGCCCTGACATATATTGTCCTGGAACCACGTCCGCTTTGTAACTCCTGAGGTAGCTGCCACCATGACCAACACCTTCTCATCTTTACTCTACATGCAGGTAACAGTTATAATTATATATCTGTGTATTCACAGAACGATTAGTACATCTAGGACTTCCACAAAATTTCCCTAGCTGATTTTGGTGTTCTGGTGTCCTGGCAGCTCTAGCCATGAAGGGATGATGCTTTATCAGCATTTCTGTTGAGTTTTTTGCTTTTTCTCAGAAACCGATTCCATTTTTCCCACATACTTTTGACAATTTATTTGAACTCATTTATTCTAAACCCATTATTTTTTGTCTATTATGTAATAGGAAGGGGGCGAGGGATAAAAGATTACAAATAGGGAGCAGTGTACACTGCTCGGGTGATGGGTGCACCAAAATCTCACAAATCACCACTAAAGAACTTACTCATGGAACCAAATACCACCATACCCCAATAACCTATGGAAAAAAAATAAGAAATAAAATAAAAAAGCGTCAGAAAAAAAGAAAATAATCACTGCACTTACCATGACACTTACAAATGGTGACTAACATTATTTGTAAGTGTCACCTAATAATATTATTATTTTTTCTTTATGCTACAAACTAGCTCTGCTATTACAATCACTACTATTTGAAGTGTTACTGAATTAAATTTATTGTATCCTTCTGGACTCAGAAGACGGGGTAAATGCTAAGACAATTTCAGAATATGATCACATATTAAAAGCATATTATATGGGGAAAATATGATTTAAAAAAATAGAAATTGGTAGAGAAACAATTTTTGGGTCTCTTTAATTTCCGCACATTTTGCAAGTATGGACGCTGACTATCTTGTTCCAAATGATTGTTTTCAAGCATGTTTGTATAGAAAACAGCCTTGGAATAGAAAACCAGTACCTCCCTCTGGAACAAAGGAAAAGTTTATTTACTGTCTAGTATAACGCAGATAATTTCTCCCTCTGGGGAAGGGTACAGCCAAGTGAACTTCCCATAATACACATTGGGGTTTCTTGAGCTTGGGTTTTTCTCCCACAGTGTAATGTGCAGGTGCCACTTGGCTGTCTTTGTGTTACCCTGGGAAAGCTGATGGCTGTAGGTGCATGTGTTTATTTTGGGGTTCTGTATTCTGTTTCATTGGTCTTTGTGTCTGTTTTCATATCAGTACCATGCTATTTTGTCTACTGTGGCCTTAGGGTATAGTATGAAGTCAAGTAATGTGATGTCTCCAGCTTTGTTCTTTTTGCTTAGGTTTCCTTTGGTTGTCTGGGCTCTTTAAAAATCCATATGAAATTTAGAATAGTTTTTTTCTAATTCTGTAAGAAACGACATTGGTTGTTTGATAGGAATAGTGTTGAATGTGTAGGTTGCTTTTGGCAGTATAGCCATTTTAACAATATTGATCTTTCTAATCCATGAGCATGGAATAGTTTTTCCATTTGTTTTGTCATCTATGATTTCTTTCTGCAGTGTTTTGTAGTTCTCCTCTTAGATATCCTTTACCTCCTTGGTTAGACATATTCTTGTTTTATTTTATTTTATTTTATTTTGGGGGTTGCTATTGTAAACAGGATTGCATTCTTGATTTACCACTCAGTTTAAACATTTCTGGTGTACAGAAATGCTACTTCTTTTTGTATGTTGATTTTTTTTTTTATCCTGAAACTTTGCTGAAGTTGTTTATCAGTTCTAGGAGCCTTTTGGCACAGTCTTTAGGGTTTTCTAGGTGTAGAATCATATCATCAGTGAGAAGAGAGATAATTTGACTTCATTTCCATTTGGATGCCTTTTATCTCTTTCTCTTGCCTGATTGCTCTGACTAGGACTTGTTGAACAGGAGTGGTGAGAACAGGCATCCCTATTTTATTCCTGTTCTTAAGGGGAATGTGTTGGGAGAAAAGCTGAGTGTTGGGAGAGAAGCTGAGGCAGGGCCATATGTTTCTCATTCACTTGATACACCGTTTCCTTTCAACCCCCACATCCTCACCACCTGTTTCTTTGTTTGAGCACCAATAAATAGCATGGGCTCCCAGAGCTTGGGGACTTCGCAGACTCCACACTCGTGATGGTCCCCTGGTCCCACTTTCTCTCTCAAACTGTCTTTTTCTCATTCCTTTGACTCCACCAGACTTTGTTGCCCCCATGACCTAGTGTTGGGTCTGATCACCCCAACATTTGCCCCAACATGGGGCGACAAAGACCCCGGTGAAGGAAGGCTAGAGCATGTGAAAGCAGAGGACACATCATCAAAGGACACCTGAGTACATCTAAAAGAAGCTCATTGGGAAAGCTGAGTGCTCATAAGAACCAGGGTAACAATGGGACAAAGTGACAGCAGACATTCTGCTTGTTTAAATTTCTTAAGGCATTTATTACAAAGATAGGGAGTGAAAGTTAGTACTTAGAATTTGTTATCACTCTTTAGTACAGTAAAGCAGTTTTGCCCATGGTTTCCAGAACAAAGGACTGTGAAGTTGGATGAATGGGAGAGAATTGGAAGAAATTTTTAAAAGGCGTATAAAGATGTAGCAGAAATTCCAGTTTCTGTATGGTCAGTGTGGGTGCTAATAAAGGCAGTCCTTGAGCCATTTCAAACAGATGATGAGGCAAATTCAGATGAGGAAGAGGAGGATGAATGTAAAAAACTAACTTCAAATTCTGAGTGTGAGGAACAGCTACCAGAGGAGATTAAAGAAAAGAAAGAAAAACTTTAAAAAGTATGTTTTACTAGCCTGTTGGCTCCACCTGCTGAATTAAGTGAGTGGCCACCTCCTCTCTCTCCCCTAAATGGGTGAGAAAATAAATTAGCTGAAAAACTTACTGCTCCTGTAGTTGCAACATTAAAACCTGGAGCAATTGGTGGTGCTATACAAAATTCTATTCAAAAAGCTAAAGCCAAAGGAGACCTTGAAGCATGGCAATTTCCCATTACTATAATCCAGCAAGTAGGATAGGATATAGCTAATTAGGCTGCTTTTTCTTTTAAGTTACTAAAGAATTTGAGCAAGCCATTAGTCAATATGGACTGAACTCTCTTTTTGTGCAAGCTTTATTAAAAAATATGGCTCCTGATAATAGGTTAATACCATATAATTAGGATACTTTGACAAAACCTGTTTTCACTCTATCTCAGTACTTGCAGTTTAAAACTTGGTAGGCTGATGAAGCTCAAACTCAGGCAAAAGAAAACACACAAGTGCAGCCAGCTGTACCTGTTTCCTTGATCCGTTAATATGAGTTGGCTCTAATTGGGGTTGATTAGAGAATCAAGCAGTAGTGGAAGACGTTGCCATTGTTCAGCTGTGCTTCGTGTGCTTACAGGCATAGAAAAGGATAAATGTTACAGGGGGAAAGTATCCTTATTTCCGTTCTGTCTGACAAGGACCTAAAGAACCATATATTAATTTTATTGCTCAGTTCCAAGAGGCTGTGTATAAAGCCATAAATGATAAAAACAGCTCATGATGTTGTAATACAGCTTCTTGCATACAATAATGCTAATACAGAGTGTCAAACTGCTATTAGACCCTTGAAAGAGAAGTCTTATTTAACTAAATACATTAAGGCTTTTGATGGCATTGGAGGTAACTTACATAAGGCTACTCTTTTAGCTCAGGCTATGGCTAGATTAAGAGTAAGAAAAAATATGCTTCATTTCTCAGGCTCTTGCCTTAATTGTGGGCAAATTGGACACAAGAAAGGAATGTAGAAAGGAATTCAAAAGACAAAAACTACTACCATCAATCAACAGAAAAGTCCCAGTGTATGTCCCTGGTGTAAGAAAGGCAATCACTAGGCAAGTCCGTGTCATTCTAAATTTAGCAAAGATGGACACTCTCTTTCAGGAAATAGGAAGAGGGGCCTGCCTTGAGCCCCTTAACAAACCGAGGCATACCCAGCACAGACACTGCCCTTACAAATGTACAACAATTTGTACCTCAGCAAGCAGTGCTGCTGTACACATCTACAGCACAATTCCCATCTCCTTACTTCCTGGGGAGCCACCAAAGAAGGTCCCCACAGGAGCTAGGGGACCCTTACCCTGAGGAACTGTTGGGAACAAGCCTCCCCAAATCTGGCCATAAACTGGCCCCAAAAACTGGCTATAAACAAAATCTCTGCAGCACTGTGACATGTGCGTGATGGCCATAACATCCGTGCTGGAAGGTTGTGGGTTTACCAGAACGAGGGCAAGGAACACCTGGCCCACCCAGGGTGGAAAACTGCTTAAAGGCATTCTTAAGCCACAGACAATAGCATGAGCAATCTGTGCCTTAAGGACATGCTCCTGCTGCAGTTAACTAGCCCAACCTATTCCTTTAATTCAGCCCATCGCTTCATTTCCCATAAGGGATAATTTTAGTTAATCGAATATCTATAGAAACAATGCTAATGACTGGCTTGTTGTTAAAAAATACGTGGGTAAATCTCTGGGGCTCTCAGTTCTGAAGGCTGTGAGACCCCTGATTTCCCATTTCACACCTCTATATTTCTGTGTGCGTGTCTTTAATTCCTCCAGTGCCACTGGGTTAGGGTCTCCCCGACCTGGTCTTGGCAAGTGGTGCCCATTCATGGGGGCTCGAATACAGGTTGAAGGATCACCAGAGTGACGGTTGGAGAATGTGGAACTAGCTGGAGGACACCCGAGTACTCTTAAAGCAATCCCCATGGTGAGTAAGAAGGGGAGCTCAGAAGCATCAGGGTAACAATGGCACAAGTGTGGGCTGTGGTTCATTCTACCTTGGAACTTTTTCACACTGATGATGAGGAGGAAGGAGAGTATAACAAAATAACAGTAGAGGTTACAGACCAGGTTTATTTGCCACCTAAAGCTAAAGCAGCAAAGGAGGGAGAGGTTCATTCCTACCCTTCTGCACCCCCTCATTATTATTTTGAAGAAAAAGACCCTCCAGATCTTTCTTTTCTGGAGGACACTGGGTGAAAAGTAGTTACCCTGGTGACTATTCAAGCAGCACCTAGAGTGACCACTCTTAGTTCTATACAGGCAGGAATTCAGCAAGCTAGACAAGAGTGAGATTTAGAGGCTTGGCAGTTCCCTGTTAGAATACACCCCCCCAGATCAACAGAGAAATATTATAGCTACATTTGAGCCTTTTCCTTTTAAATTACTCAAAAAATTTAAACAAGCTATAAATCAGTATGGACCAGGTTCTCCTGTTGTAATGGGACTGTTAAAGAATGTTGCTGTTTCCAGTTGGATGATTCCTACTGACTGGGATTCTCTTACTCAAGCTTGTCTAACTCCTGCTCAGTTCTTACAATTTAAAACTTGGTGGGCAGATGAAGCTTCCATTCAGGCTGCTCACAATGCCTGGGCCCAACCTTGAATTAATATAACTGCACACCAACTTTTGGGGGTTGGTGGCTGGGCTGGTTTAGATGCACAACTGGTCATGCAGGATGATGCCATAGAACAGCTCAGAGGAGTGTGCATTAGAGCTTGGGAAAAAATCACTTCAGGTGGGGAACAATACCCTTCCTTTAGTGTTATGAAACAGGGACCAAGAGAACCATATGTGAATTTTATAGCTGGGTTACAGAAGTCTCTTAAAAAGATGATTGCAGATTTGGCTGCTCAGGATATAGTGTTGCAGTTATTAGCTTTTGACAATGCTAATCCCGATTGCCAGGCTGCTCTGCGACCTATCAGAGGGAAAGCACATTTAGTTGATTATATCAAGGCCTGTGATGGTATCAGAGGCAATCTGCATAAAGCTACTTTGTTGGCACAGGTGATGGCAGGACTGAGAGTGGATAAGGGAAATGCTCCATTTCCTGGAGCTTGTTTTAACTGTGGGGAGCATGGTCATACTAAACAAGAATGTAGAAAAAATCAGCAAGTCAGGCCACCAGATAGGGGAAAAAAGAAAACTGCTGATCCTGAAATACGTCCAAAATGTAAAAAATGAACACATTGGGCTAATCAGTGTCACTTTAAGTTTGATAAAGATGGGAACCCGATTTTGGGAAACTCCCTGAGGGGCCTGTCCCGGGCCCCGTTCTAAACCAGGGCATTTCCAGCTCAGGCCATTCCCTCACCCCCATACATTGTCTGACCCCCACCACAGCCCATAGTGCTGCAGTAGATTTATGCTGCACAAAAGCTGTGAGCCTTCTGCCTGGGGAACCCCCGCAAAAGGTCCCAACAGGAGTCTGTGGACCCTTGCCAGCGGGGATGATAGGATTACTTTTAGGAAGGTCTAGTTTAAGTTTAAAAGGGGTACAAATACACACTGGAGTCATTGATTCAGATTACAATGAGGAAATTCAAATTGTTATATCTACTTCTGTTCCCTGGAAAGCAGAGCCAGGAGAGCACATAGCACAGCTCCGGATTGTGCCTTATGTGGGAATGGGGAAAAGTGAAATTAAATGAACAGGAGGATTTGGAAGCATAAATAAACAATGCAAAGCAGCTTATTGGGTAAATCAAATTACTGATAAACATCCTACCTGTGAAATAACTATCCAGGGAAAGAACTTTAAAGGTTTGGTAGATACTATTTTTTTTTGGTAGGAGCAGACATTTCAATCATTTCTCTACAGCACTGGCCGTCCACATGGCCAATTCAACCCACTCAATTTAACATAGTTGAAGTTGGTAAAGCCCTAGAAATATGTAAAAGTAGCTATATTTTGTATTGTGAAGGGCCCGACGGACAACCTGGGACTGTTCAACCAATTATAACTTCTGTACCTATAAATTTATGGGGAAGAGATTTATTACAACAACGGGGACCACAAGTTCTAATTCCATAACAATTAGACAGCCCTCAAAGTCAACATATGATGCACAAAATGGGGTGTGTCCCTGGTATGGGAGTAGAAAATATTTGCAAGGTTTGAAAGAACTGCTTCAAGTGGAAAGACAAAGTTCCTGCCAAAGATTAGGATACCATTTTTGATGGTGGCCATTGTTAAGCCTCCAGAACCTATACCTTTAAAATGGTTAACAGATAAGCCAATTTGGATAGAATAATGGCTGCTAAGCAAAGAGAAACTGGAGGCTTTAGAGAAATTAGTTACTGAACAATAGGAAATGGGCACATAGCTCCAACGTTTTCCCCTTGGAATTCTCCAGTTTTCATAATTAAGAAAAAATCAGGTAAATGGAGAATGTTAACTGAATTAAGAGCCATCAATTCAGTTATACAACCTTTGGGAGCATGACAGCCAGGATTGCCTTCTCCTACTATAATTCCAAAAAAATGGCCTTTAATAGTCATAGATTTAAAAGACTGTTTCTTTATTACCCTTTTAGCTGAGCAAGACTGTGAACGGTTTGCATTTACAATTCCTGCAGTAAACAACCTGCAGCCTGCTAAGTGTTTTCATTGTTTCACAGATGGGTCTAGTAATGGTAAAGCTTCTTATGCTGGATCAAAAGGTAAAGTTTTCCAGATGCTGTATACTTCAGCTCAAAAAGTGGAGCTTGTAGCTGTAATTGAGGTATTGACTGCTTTTGATATGCCTATTAATGTGATTTCTGATTCTTCATACATGGTTCATTCCACACAGTTAATTGAAAATACTCATTTATGATTTCATACAGATGAACAACTGACAATAAAAACAAAAAAGGGGGAGAAACAGGGATTATATGACAGCCCATACACATTGAATCTACCATTATTAACTTTCAATTTTTGGAGCCTGCCCAAAGGCCAGATGTTATCAGCAGCTGAACAGCATCTACAGAAAACAGCTGCAAAGACAGAAGCAGAACAACTGGTTTGGTGGAAAAATTCAATAACAAAAAGTTGAGAAATAGGTAAAATAATAACTTGGCATTGAGGTTATGCTTGTGTTTCTCCAGGATGGAATCAACAGCTGATTTAGATACCATCAAGACATCTGAAACTTTATCATGAGCCAGATACTGAGGAAGAGATTAAAAGCACAATCATCATTGAAATTACAGAGCTTCTGGCTGATCGCGGTGGCTCATGCCTGTAATCCCAGCACTCTGGGAGGCCGAGGTGGGCAGATCACAAGGTCAGGAGATCGAGACCATCTTGGCTAACACGATGAAACCCCATCTCTACTAAAAATACAAAAAATTAGCTAGGTGAGGTGGCGGATGCCTATAGTCCCAGCTACTCAGGAGGCAGAGGCAGGAGAATGGCATGCACCTGGGAGGCAAAACTTCAGGTTTTGCCAAGAATGACACTGTAAATGTAACAAAGCTTCCATGCTTGTTAGTGAACACCAACTCAGCCACTCTCCTGTATTTGCACATCAGGATGAAATGAAAAGAACAAGCAGGCCGGACTCGGTGGCTCATGCCTGTAATCCCAACACTTTGGGAGGCTTAGGCGGGCAGATCACCTGAGGTTGGGAGTTCGAGACCAGCCTGACCAACATGGAGAAACCCTGTCTCTACTAAAAATACAAAATTAGCCAGGCGTGGTGGCACATGCCTGTAATCCCAGCTACTTGGGAGGCTAAGGCAGGATAAGTGCTTAAACATGAGAGGTGGAGGTTGCAGTGAGTTGATATTGCACCATTGCACTCCAGCCTGGGCAACAAGAGTGAAACTCCATCTCAAAAAAATAAAAATTAAAAAATTAAAAAAGACCCCCAACCTTGTCTAGACTATGGGTTTCAGTTTCACCCCAGGGGGATCCTGGTTGGGTTAGAACCCTGAATCTGGCTTGAGTTCGAATCCTAAAGAATAAAGGGAATAAAGGCTGCAGCCACTGAGATACTCAATCTGGTCTGGTTCTGGCTTTTATGTGTCTAGCTGTATTTTTGGTCTAAAATATTTGGCCCAACAGAGGCTAAAGGCTTTGATGGTCTCTGCAAAAGCCTTGTGAGATCTCTAGTTTATCTGATTGCTCAATTGGAACAAAGAGACTCCGTAAACTAGAAAAACCTAAAGAAAATGGCACACGTGAAAAATTGAGAGCCAACTCCTGTTTGTTGTTCTGTCCACCTCCATCTCTCACTCCTCTTTCTGCCTTTGCTGTGGTCCCACGGTGTTTCTCTCTTTCTGGGGACCTGATTTCAGTGTAGGAGTGAAGTCCACGATTTTAAAAAGTTTTCATGTCTGCTTTTTAACTCTGCCTGCTTTGCTGAGCTCTTATAATAAGAAATAAACCATTCAGAACAGAAACAACGGGGCATCAGAAAACCAACTTCAGGCGGTGCTCCGGCAAGTACCTCCCTAGAGGGGAAGGGCTTACTAAAGGAGATTTAATGTTGAAAAGGCCAAAATGAGAAGCTCTAACCTTAAGCTTGCTCGGTTTCCTGGGACTCGAGCTGGCTATATATTATGGACCATTCTAGTCACACACACACACACACACACACACACACACACACACACAAACACACACACATTTTTTTGAGACAGAGTCTTGCTCTGTTTCCCAGGCTGGAGTGCAGTGGTGCGATCTTGGCTCACTGCAACCTCCACTTCCCAGGTTCGAGCAATTTTCCTGTCTCAGCCTCCTGAGTAGCTGTGATTACAGGTGTGCTCCACCATGCCTGTCTAATTTTTGTGGTTTTAGTAGAGATGAGGTTTCACCATGTTGGTCAGGCTGGTCTCAAACTCCTGATCTCAAGTGATCCACCCACCTTGGCCTCCCAAACTGCTGGCATTATAGGCGTGAGCCACTGTACCCAGCCTATACATATACATATATACATATATATACTTTTTTTTTCTTTTTGACACAGAGTCTTGCTCTTTTGCCCAGGCTGGAGTACGGTGGTACAATCTCGGCTCACTGCAACCTCCACCTCCCAGGTTTGAGTGATTCTTCTGCCTCAGCCTCCTGAATAGCTGGGATTACAGGTGCACGCCACCACACCCAGTTAATTTTTGTACTTCCAGTACAGACGGGGTTTTGTCATGTTGGCCAGGCTGGTCTCGAACTCCTGGCCTCAAGTGATCCACCTGTGTCAGCCTCCCAAAGTGTTGGGATTACAGGCATGAGCCACTGCACCTGGCCTCTAGTGCACACTTTAAACCTGATGGCCAAATTACATGAAAGAAAATTCAGAACTCAAATAGTTACTATTTTTAAAAACCCTAAAATGAAAAAGTCTCAGTTCTTTTGCCTATCTATTTTTTTCCCCTGCCTACTTTGAATCTGCTGACTTGTCTACTGGTGTTGAGACAAAACTTACTGTCTGTGGTGTTACCAATTCAAGGTTACTTGGCTGAAGAAAAACAAAAGAATGAAACAATTCTTTATTTTTTTTCTCTTTTTGAGACAAGGTCTCTCTCTAAGGTCTCACTCTGTTCCCCAGGCTGGAGTGCAGTAGTGGGATCATAGCTCACTGTTACCTCAACCTCCCAGGCTCAAGCAATCCTCCTGCCTCATCCTCTCCAGTAGCTGGGACAATAGGCATGCACCACCATGCCTGGTAATTTTTAATCTTATTCTTAGTAGAGATTGGGTCTCACTATGTTGCCCAGGCTGGTCTCAAACTCCTGAGCCCAAGTGATCCTCTTGCCTCAGCCTCTCAAAGTGCTGGGATACAGGCATGAACCACTGTGCCCAGATGAAAGAGTTCTTTTATAAATACAAATAATTTAAAAAGTATTGATAAAATAAAAATAGAAATGTCTTCAGAATTGTCAGCACATTTTTGACTGTGTTTTATATTTACATTTGCTAGATATTTTAAGGTGCTAGGGTTTGGCGTGAAGGTCATAAAGCTATAAACACAGGAAAAAAAGAATATTTGTTAATGTGATTTTTAAAATACATGAGACCAATTTAATACGGTTTGTTGAACAAAAATAATGGAATTTTCTGAGTTATTGGTAAAATACCCAGGTATTTAACTTTGAAGTCCTCACTTACGTGAACACCTGATATTCACAGGCTATAACATGGTTAACAAGAAAATAACCTAGAAATGATGACCAGCTTTGTCTAATACCTCAGTTCTCACAAATACTCTAGATAAACTGTTAAAAATAAGTGAATGTAAATGGATAAATGTCTATACAAGACATCTTAATGTATTTTTGAAATTTTTTTGAGACAGTGTCTCTGTCTGTAACCCAGGCTGAAGGGCATTGGCATGATCACAGCTCACTGCAACCTTGACCTCCTGCGCTCAAGGGATCCTCCCACATCAGCCTCCCAAGTAGCTGTTAATTACAGGCGTGCACCACCATGCTCAGCTAATTTTTATTTTTTTTGTGGAGTCAGCATCTCACTATTTTGCTCAGGCTGGTCTCACGATATTCCTGCCTTGGCCTCCTAAAGTGTTGGGATTACAGGTATGAGCCACCACGCCCAGCCTATTTTTGAAATTGTAGTTATGTTAAATTAAATAATAGATACCCATAAATATCTGGGTTAGTTTCAATTTAAAAACTTACATTTTAGCCCGGCTGTCATGGCTCATGTCTGTAATCCTAGCACTTTGGGAGGCCAAGGCAGGTGGCTCATCCGTGGTCAGGAGTTCAAGACCAGCCTGACCAACATGGTGAAACCCCATCTCTACTAAAAAATACAAAAAATTAGCCAGGTGTGGTGGTGGGTTCCTGTAATCCCAGCCACTCAGGAGGCTGAGGCAGGAGAATTGCTTGAACCCGGGGGGCAGAGATTGCAGTGAGCTGAGATCATGCCATTGCACTCCAGCCTGGGCAACAAGAGCAAAACTCCATCTTAAAAAAAATATATGTTTTAGGAACACGTAATTCTAAATTATGAAATCATTCTCATCTGTAAGATATCGCTATATGACAATTCAAGATTTCTTGCTTCCTGGGTTTTTTATTAAAATTAGGGTTACTAAGTGTTAATATTGTGGTAGATATATGTGATTAAGACTACTAGATACAAGAGAAACAATTCTGTATGCAAAATGTATACTGGTTTTTGTTTCAGAGAAAGTAAATTCGCTTGGAGATTTTTAAGGATTATTTTAAATTGAAGGAATAAAAAAGATAGATAAAACTAAATGTGTATAAAAAGTTGGGAAAGATGGAAAAAATTATACAAGGTTATTAAAAGTTTATGTAAATCTTACCTCGAGGTCAAAACTGATTGATATCAGATAGATTGTTTGTAAAGTTTATTTAAATTAGCTGTAATATTAAAAACATAGTGATACAAAACTAAAAATTTTGGTTAAAACAACAAGGTTTTCTTAAAGTATTTATTTGCTCTTAATAAGAGGTAATAAATATTGACTTTTAATATTGAAATCTGTTACTATAAAAACTTTTCAGATTTGTATATCAGAAGTTCAACTTTTCCTGTACTTTCATGTTACACGTGACTCACGGATCACATCATTGTCTTCTGTTCCTTCTTGAGAAGGAATAGAAGGCTTGGCTTTTCTGCTTGGCTGGGATGATAACTCCTTCAGCTTTTTCATCAGGTCTAATTTTGTACTCTTGGCTTTTAAATATGTCTGAATTACTTCATGTAACCAGGAAACTTCCATGCTATCACTGTGAGCTATGGATCCCCACTGCTCTATGCTCTGGTTTTCCTGTTTATATTCCTCTGTAATATTATGCTCACTCACGACCCTGGACACACTCTTTCTATGTCTAATTAAATTCAAGTCTCCTTGTCATCCGGTTTGACTTCCAAGTGATTTAAATTAGCTTCCCGTAAGAAGACACAATTATGCCACAGAAGCATTTACCCTTTAAATGACTGGCCTGTAATAAAGATTTTAGGTTTTATCAAGGTAATCCATGTGTTGCCTTTATTGTTTTTTTAATTACTTGGGAAAACTGAGGTTTTTCAGTTTTCACATCCATGTAACCTTCTATGTTGCTTTTGATGTCTTTTGGTTGTCATGCTAATTAAATGAATGACTATTATTTAAAAATGACATGTGGCTGTGTGCAGCTGCTCATGCCTGTAATTCCAGCACTTTGGGAGGCCAAGGTGGGTGGATCACTTGAGCCCAGGAGTTCAAGTCCAGCCTGGGCAAAATGAAAAAACCCCATCTCTACTAAAAACACAAAAACTAGCTAGGTGTGGTGGCACATGCCCATAGTCCTGGCTGCTTGGGAGGCTAAGGTGGAGGATCACCTGAGCCTGGGATGTTGAGGCTGCAGTAAGCCGTGATTGCACCACTGCACTCCAGCCTGGGCAACAGAGTGAGACCCTGTCTCAAAAAAATAATAAAATAATAATAAAAAAAGTCATTCTGTTTTGGTCAAATGTTTTTAATTTTTTGACGTCTTTGCTAAAACTTAGTTGATAACATTGTATGTGAAGCATTGCCAAAAAATAAATAACACTAAATCTTCTTTTTTATTTTTTTCTCTGAGACAGAATCTTGCTTTGTCACCCAGGCTGCAGTGCAGTGGCATGATCTCGATTCACTGCAACCTCTGCCTCAAGGTTCAAGTGATTCTCCTGCCTCAACCTCCCAAGTAGCTGGGACTACAGACACGTGCCACCACGGCCGGCTAATTTTGTATTTTTAGTAGAGACAAGGTTTCGCCATGTTGGCCAGGCTGGTGTCAAGCTCCCGACCTCAGATAATCTGTTCAACTTGGCCTCCCAAATTGTTGGGATGACAGGCATGAGCCACTGTGTGTGACCTAAATCTTCTTTTGGTTACATTTGTAGGTATGTTATTAATATAAATATTTTAAATGTTATATAAATTATAAAAATCTAATATGGTATCAGTGATAATTTTGATGATGTTAAATCTTTTCTAAAGTTGTATGTGTATAGATATATTATTAATATAAATATTCTAAAGATTTTATAAAATTTGTGGAAGTCTGTTGGATCTGATGTGTTGCCATCAGTCATGATTCTGGCTGTTATCTTAAAATGCTACATATAGTAGAAATAACTAAATTTTCTTGCCAGTTGAGAACTTCCACTGGATTTTAACCAAAGGCTATTCTAAGTTTTTGTCATCCACAGTGATTGCTTAAAGTTCTTCTCTAAAACCCTTTACAGGCCGGGCGCGGTGCTGGACGTGGTGCAGGGTGTGGTGCTGGGCCTGGTGGAGGGTGTGGTGCTTGACGTGGTGCAGGGCGCAGAGCTGGGTGCCGTGCAGGGCGCGGTGCAGGGCGCGGTGGCTCACGCATACAAAAATCCCAGCACTTTGCAAGGCCAACGTGGGTGAATTGCTTGAACTCAGAAGTTTGAGAGCGGCCTGGGCAACATGGTAAAACCCTGTCTCTATAAAAATACAAAAATTAGCCAGGCATGATGGTGCATGCCTATGGTCCCAGCTACTTGGGAGGCTGAGGTAGGAGGATGGCTTGAGTTTGGGAGGGAGAGATTGCGGTAAGCCAAGACCATGCCACTACACTCTATCCTGAGTGATAGAGCCAGACCATGTCTTGAAAAGAAAAAAAAAAAAAGCCTTTACAATCAGCTATCATCTAAATTACTTTTAATGGAAAGGACTCTGACAAGTTCTTTTAAATATGGTTTCTGATAACTTTGGGGATCATACCATTGGACTAGGAAAATCTTCCAGGACTCTAAAAAGCTGAATGAGAATTTCTAATTGAAATCAAGCAAAACACAAAAAGCTGAATGAGAATTGCTATTTGAAATCAAGCAGAACAAGATTTAGTTACATGGGACTCAACTTATAAAAGACAGAAAAGATTTTATTCATGGCCCTTTCATTGGAAACATTGTTGATTCTCTTTATGTTTTGTTTTCCAAAGTCAAGAAATTTTTTTTTCTTTTCAGCTATTTTTAACATACAGTACATTAGATAAACTATATTGTGAACAAAAATTTGAGCCATTTATCTGTCTCTCTAACTGATTTCTTCAGAATTCAGAAGCCATTCATGAGCATTCTTAAATTATGGCAATATAATTATTTGCCTAATTTCAATAAGAATCTGTTTCTGGTAACAGGATTCAATTGGAGACACTTTTTGTTTTATCAAGGCTTTAACTTGAATGGCAGATACAACCAGACCACTTTAAGGAATTGAGGTTGGCTTTATAGCACCAATACAAAGCCCTTTAGAATGACTGGCTTGGAGTCTTGTCTACAAGGGTCCTTTACAAAGTTGCTGTCCTTGTGGTAAGAAGTAATGTCACTTTGTGATGGGCCCAGGAACCTCAAGATATTTGGGGACCTTGAGAAGAGAGGACTACACCCATTCATAAAAGTATTACAGGAGAGCTGGCAAGATGTCTGAATAGGAACAGCTCCGGCCTGCAGCTCCCAATGAGATCAACCCAGAAGGCGGGTGATTCATTCATTTCTAACTGAACCTCCACTAGTGAAGGCAAATAGCATCTGGAGTGGACCTCCAACAAACTCCAGCAGACCTGCAGCAGACGGACCTGACTGTTAGAAGGAAAACTAACAAACAGAAAGAATAGTATCAACATCACCAACATCAAAGACCAGAGGTAGATAAATCCACAAAGATGGGAAAAAAACAGTGCAAAAAGGCTGCAAACTCCAAAAGCCAGAATGCCTCTTCTCCTCCAAAGGATCACAACTCCCTACCAGCAAGGGAACAAAACTGGACAGAAAATGAGTTTGACGAATTGACAGAAGGAGGCTTCAGAAGGTGGGTAATAACAAACTCCTCCGAGCTAAAAGAGCATGTTCTAACCCAAGGCAAGGAAGCTAAGAACCTGGAAAAAAAAGTTAGATGATTTTTTGTTCTTGCGATAGTTTACTGAGAATGATGATTTCCAATTTCATCCATGTCCCTACAAAGGACGTGAACTCATCATTTTTTATGGCTGCATAGTATTCCATGGTGTATATGTGCCACATTTTCTTAATCCAGTCTATCATTGTTGGACATTTGGGTTGGTTCCAAGTCTTTGCTATTGTGAATAATGCCACAATAAACATATGTGTGCATGTGTCTTTATAGCAGCATGATTTATAGTCCTTTGGGTATATACCCAGTAATGGGATGGCTGGCTCAAATGGAATTTCTAGTTCTAGATCCCTGAGGAATCTCCACACTGACTTCCACAATGGTTGAACTAGTTTACAGTCCCACCAACAGTGTAAAAGTGTTCCTATTTCTCCACATCCTCTCCAGCACCTGTTGTTTCCTGACATTTTAATGATTGCCATTCTAACTGGTGTGAGATGGTATCTCATTGTGGTTTTGATTTGCATTTCTCTGATGGCCACTGATGGTGAGCATTTTTTCATGTGTTTTTTGGCTGCATAAATGTCTTCTTTGGAGAAGTGTCTGTTCATGTCCTTTGCCCACTTTTTGATGGGGTTGTTTGTTTTCTTCTTGTAAATTTGTTGGAGTTCATTGTAGATTCTGGATATTAGCCCTTTGTCAGATGAGTAGGTTGCGAAAATTTTCTCCCATTTTGTAGGTTGTCTGTTCACTCTGATGGTAGTTTCCTCTGCTGTGCAGAAGCTCTTTAGTTTAATTAGATCCCATTTGTCAATTATGGCTTTTGTTGCCATTGCTTTTGGTGTTTTAGACATGAAGTCCTTGCCCATGTCTATGTCCTGAATGGTATTGCCTAGGTTTTCTTCTAGGGTTTTTATGGTTTTAGGTCTAACATTTAAGTCTTTAATCCATCTTGACTTAATTTTTGTATAAGGTGTAAGGAAGGGATCCAGTTTCAGCTTTCTACATATGGCTAGCCAGTTTTCCCAGCACCATTTTCTCACTCATAGGTGGGAGTTGAACAATGAGAACACATGGACACAGGAAGGGGAACATCACACTTCGGGGACTGTTGTGGGGTGGGGGGAGGGGGGAGGGATAGCATTGGGAGATATACCTAATGCTAGATGACAAGTTGGTGGGTGCAGTGCACCAGCATGGCACATGTATACATATGTAACTTACCTGCACATTGTGCACATGTACCATAGAGCCTAAAGTATAATAATAATAATAATAATAATAATAATAATAATAATAATAAAAAGAAAAGAAAAAAAAAAAGAAAAGTCCAGAAAACAAATCTAACATAAATGGAAACAAAGATAAGAATAAATATATAATGAGTTCCTTTTAAATGAAGGCAGCAGAGCAAAGGCAGGACTACCATCTGTGTACAAACTAAACTGTTAGGGGGATGGCATGGGTATGTAGTGGTTATGTTTGGAAAGACGCAAAACCCAAATCCTTCTATCTAAATCTGTGTAAGAGGCACAACATCTCAGGACTCTGCCATCTATGATACAAAATGCATAAAGTGAAATTTCTGCTTTATCTTACATTCCATGGAAATATCTTTATTGGAATAAAGTGGCCTACATTTACATTCACTTCAAAAAAAAAAAAAGTTAGATGAATTGCTAACCAGAATAACCAGTTTAGAGAAGAATATAAATGACCTGATGGAGCTGATAAACACAGCACAAGAACTTCATGAATCATACACAAGTATCAATAGCTGAATCAATCAAGCAGAAGAAAGGATATCAGAGATTGAAGATCAACTCAATGAAATAAAGCAAGAAGACAAGATTAGAGAAAAAACAGTAAAAAGAAATGAACAAAGCCTCCAAGAAATAGAGGACTATGTGAAAAGACTGAATCTACGTTTGATTGGTGTACCTGAAAGTGACGGGGAGAATGGAACCAAGTTGGAAAACACTCTTAAGGATATTATCCAGGAGAACTTCCCCAACCTAGCAAGACAGGCCAACATTCAAATTCAGGAAATACAGAGAACACCACTAAGATACTCCTCAAGAAGAGCAACCCCAAGACAGAAAATCTTCAGATTCACCAAGGTTGAAATGAAGGAAAAAATGTTAAGGGCAGTCAGAGAGAAAGGTTAAGTTACCCACAAAGGGAAACCCATCAGACTAACAGTGGATCTCTTGGCAGAAACCCTACAAGCCAGAAGAGAGTAGGGGCCAATATTCAACATTCCTAAAGAAAAGAGTTTTCAAGCCAGAATTTCATATCCAGCCAAACTAAGCTTCATAAGTGAAGGAGAAATAAAAATCCTTTACAGACAAGCAAATGCTTTAAGATTTTGTCACCACCAGGCCTGCCTTACAAGAGCTCCTGAAGGAAGCACTAAACATGGAAAGGAACAACTGGTACCAGCTGCTGCAAAAATGTACCAAATTGTAAAGACCATTGACACTATGAAAAAACTGCATCAACTAACGAGCAAAATAACCAGCTAGTATCATAATGACAGGATCAAATTCACATATAACAATATTAACCTTAAATGTAAATGAGTTTAAATGCCCCCAATTAAAAGATGCAGACTGGCAAATTGGATAAAGAGTCAAGACCCATCAATGTGCTGTATTCAGGAGACCCATCTCATACACATAGACTCAAAATAAAGGGATGGAGGAACACTTACCAAGCAAGTGGAAAGCAACAAAAGGCAGGGGTTGCAATCCTAGTTTCTGATAAAACAGACTTTAAGCCAACAAAGATCAAAAGAGACAAAGAAGGGCATTACATAATGGGAAAGGGATCAATGCAACAAGGAGAGCTAACAATACTAGACATATAATCACCCAATACAGGAGCACTCAGATTCATAAAGCAAGTTCTTAAACACCTACAAGGAGACTTAGACTCCCACCCAATAATAGTGAGAGACTTTAACACTCCACTGTCAATATTAGATCAATGAGACAGAAAATTAACAAGAATATCCAGGACTTGAACTCAGCTTTGGACCAAGTGGACTTAATAGACATCTACAGACCTCTCCACCCCAAATCAACAAAATATACCTTCTTCTCAGCACCACATTGCACTTATTCTAAAATTGACCACATAATTGGAAGTAAAACACTCCTCGGGAAATGCAAAAGAACAGAAATCATAACAAACAGTCTCTCAGACCACAGTGCAATCAAATTAGAATGTAGGATTAAGAAACTCACTCAAAACCTCACAACTACATGGAAACTGAGCAACCTACTCCTGAATGACTACTGGGTAAATAACGAAATAAAGGCAGAAATAAAGATTTCTTTGAAACCAATGAGAACAAAGACACAACGTACCAGAATCTCTGGGACACATTTAAAGCAGTGTGTACAGGGAAATTTATAGCACTAAATGCCCACAAGAGAAAGCAGGAAAGATCTAAAATTGACACCTTAACATCAAAATTAAAAGAACTAGAGAAGCAAGAGCAAACAAATTCAAAAGCTAACAGAAGACAAGACATAAATAAGATCAGAGCAGAACTGAAGTAGACAGAGACACAAAAAACCCTTCCAAAAATCAATGAATCCAGGAGCTGGTTTTTCAAAAAGATCAACAAAATAGACCACTAGCCAGACTAATAAAGAATGAAAGAGAGAAGAATCAAATAGATGCAATAAAAAATGATAAAGGGGATATCACCACCAATCCCACAGAAATACAAATTATCATCAGAGAATACTATAAACACCTCTATGCAAATAAACTAGAAAATCTAGAAGAAATAGATAAATTCCTGGACACATACACCCTCCCAAGTCTAAACCAGGAAGAAGGCAAATTCCTGAATAGACCAATAACAAGTTCTGAAATTGAGGCATTAATTAATAGCCTACCAACCAAAAAAAGTCCAAGACCAGACGGATTCACAGCCTAATTCTATCAGAGGTACAAAGAGGAGCTGGTACCATTCCTTCTGAAACTATTCCAAACAATAGAAAAAGAGAGAATCCTCCCTAACTCATTTTATGAGGCCAGCATCATCTTGATACCAAAACCTGGCAGGGACACAACAAAAAAAAAGAAAATTTTAGGCCAATATCCGTGATGAACATCGATGCAGAAATCCTGAATAAAATACTGGAAAACTGAATCCAGCAGCACATCAAAAAGCTTGTCCACCATGATCAAGTTGGCTTCATCCCTGGGATGCAAGTCTGGTTCAACATATGCAAATCAATAAATGTAATCCATCACATAAACGGAACCAATGACAAAAACTACATGATTATCTCAATAGATGCAGAAAAAGCCTTTGACAACATTCAACAGCCCTTCGTGCTAAAAACTCTCAATAAACTTGTATTGATGGAAAGTATCTCAAAATATTAAGTGCTATTTATGACAAACCCACAGCCAATAACATACTGAATGTGCAAAAACTGGAAGCATTCCCTTTGAAAATCAGCACAAGACAAGGATGCCCTCTCTCACTACTCCTATTCAACATAGTGTTGGAAGTTCTGGCCAGGGTAATCAGGCAAGAGAAAGAAATAAAGGGTATTCAATTAGGAAAAGAGGAAGTCAAATTGTCTCTGCTTGCAGATGACATGATTGTATATTTAGAAAACCCCATCGTCTCAGCCCAAAATCTCCTTAAGCTGATAAGCAACTTCAGCAAAGTTTCAGGATACAAAATCAATGTGCAAAAATCACAAGCTTTCCTATACACCAATAACAGACAAACAGAGAGCCAAACTATGAGTGAACTCCCATTCACCATTGCTACAACAAGAATGAAATACCTAGGAATACAACTTAAAAGGGACCTGAAGGACCTCTTCAAGGAGAACTACAAAACACCCCTCAAGGAAATAAGAGAGGACACAAACAAATGGAAAAACATTCCATGCTCATAGATAGGAAGAATCAATATCGTGAAAATGGCCATACTGCCCAAAGTAATTTATAGATTCACTGCTATCCCCATTAAACTACCATTGTCTTTCTCCATGGAATTGGAAAAATATACTTTAAATTTCATATGGTATCAAAAAACAGCCCAAATAGCCAAGACAATCCTAAGCAAAAAGAACAAAGCTGGAAGCATCATGCTACCTGACTTCAAACTATACTACAAGGCTACGGTAACTGAAACAGTATGGTACTGGTACCAAAATAGATATATAGATCAAAGGAACAGAACAGAGCCCTCAGAAATAACAACACACATCTACAACCATCTGATCTTTGACAAACCTGAGAAAAACAAGCACTGGGGAAAGGATTCCCTATTTAATAAATGGTGTTGGGAAAACTGGCTAGCCTTAGGCAGAAAGCTGAAATTGGATCCCTTCCTTACACCTTATACAAAAATTAACTCAAGATGGATTGAAGACTTAAACATAAGACCTAAAGCCATAAAAACCCTAGAGGAAAACCTAGGCAATACCATTCAGGACATAGGCATGGGCAAAGACTCCATGACTAAAACACCAAAAACAATGGCAACAAAAGCCAAAATTGACAAATGGGACCTAATTAAACTAAAGAGCTTCTGGACAGCAAAAGAAACAATCAGAGTGAATGGGCAATGTAAAAAATGGGAGAAAATTTTTGCAATCTATCCATCTGTCAAAGGGCTAATATCCAGAATCTACAAAGAACTTAAACAAATTTACTAGAAAAAACAACCCCATCAAAAAGTGGGTGAAGGATATGAACAGACACTTCTCAAAAGAGGACAATTATGCAACCAACAAACATATGAAAAAAAGCTCATCATCACTAGTCACTAGAGAAATGCATCTCATGCCATCTCAAGCCAGTTAGATACCATGAGATACCATCTCATGCCAGTTAGAATGGCGATCATTAAAGTCAGGAAATAACAGATACTGGAGAGGGTGTGGAGAAATAGGAATGCTTTTACACTGTTGGTGGGACTGTAAACTAGTTCAACCATTGTGGAAGACAGTGTGGCTATTCCTCAAGGATCTAGAACTAGAAATACCATTTAGTCCAGCAATCCCATTACTGGGTATATACCCAAAGGATTATAAATCATTCTACCATAAAGACACATGCACATGTATGTTTAGTCCAGGACTGTTCACAATAACAAAGACTTGGAACCAACCCAAATGCCCATCAATTATAGACTGGATAAAGAAAATATGGCACATATACACCATAGAATACTATGCAGCCATAAAAAAGGATGAGTTCATGTCCTTTGTAGGGACATGGATGAAGCTGGAAACCGTCATTCTCAGCAAACTAACACAAGAACAGAAAACAAAACACCACATGTTCTCACTCATAAGTGGGAGTTGAACAATGAGGACACATGGATACAGGGAGGGGAACATCACACACTGGGGCATGTTGGGGGGTGGGGGCGGGGGGAGGGATAGCATTAGGACAAATACCTAATATAGGTGATGGGTTGATGAGTGCAGCAAACCACCACAGCACATGTATACCTATGTAACAAACCTGCACGTTCTGCACATGTACCCCAGAACTTAAAGTGCAATAAAAAAATAGGTTAAAAAAAGTATTACAGACACAGTCTGATTCAAATCTTTGACTTGGCTAGCCTCAAGGCTTTTAAAAGTCTAAGATTCCTTATTAAAAATTTCCAACAAAGCCAATTTTAAGAAGCCTATATGGTCAATAAATATTCTTTCTGCACTTTATGCAAATAATCAGACCAGGTATGATAAGACTAAAACTTATTTTGCACACAAATTGGTCCTACTATGATTTGTCTTTGATAAAATGATGGACTAGAGAGAGAAAATTTGTGTTCCAAAAGAAAACTATGACATATGCTATTAGATTCCAGCCCTGATCATTGTTTTCGAGTTTTTATTATTTGCCTATAATTTGGGCTGAATCCTGAATTATTTCCTGGCTCCAAGTGTTCCCTAGTGAACCTGGATATAATATATTGTAAAAAACTAGTTTTATCCTGTCAGGACTGAGATGTATTTTTGAAGGACTACTTAAACTAGCAATTACAATTCGATTATTATGATTATAGAATCTCGGGATTTCTCTTCCTTCTTGTCAAGGTCTTTACCTGATGTTTGTCTCATTAGAAAAAAAAAAAATCAGACTGATTACACTCTACTCAAGACTGAAGACATGTACTTTAACCTGTCCCTATTACCAGTAAGCCAAAGCCTTAACTTTCAGAATCTGTCAGGGACACTGTGTGGTCCCTGGATCAAGCACCCATGGGCTTATGAATGTGTTGACTGCTGGCATATGAGAGGTAATTGTCTATTAGGTTATGTGGCTCTTCCTCTTTCTATTTATAACTCCAATGTTTCTGAACGTTGAAGTAGTTCATCAAAATTATTTTCCAGGATTAGACAAACTGTACCTGCAAACCAAGGAGATGAATTTTGGCCTATGTTTGGCAGAAGTCTCTTGCAATGATGGGGAATAACCTCTCATGAACGTATAATTAGAAGCCTGTCAACCACTCTAGGTAACTTAGCAAATGAACTAGCTGAAGCCATAGCTACCAAATAAAGATCTTTTGACCCTTTAGCCAGGATAGTCATGGATGACAGAATAACTTTAGGCTACATAGTGGTGAAACAGGGAGAAATTCATATGGCAGCTAGCTAACACATCGCGTTGTGTTTAGATCCATACATCTTCTGAAGTTGAAACACATGTAAAAAAATAAGACAATATGGAATTAATTATGACAAATCCTAGGGAAGAGGCTGAAAGAGCTGTAACACAAACAGGGCTGAGATATGCCCCTTGCTCACCACATTGTGTGCAAAGAGAAGGAAAGAAGAGCTGTGGCCCTTTGGGGAGCCCAGACCTGGGAGCTCCCCGAGCCAGGGCTGTGATACCCTCTTTGGGGCCCTGTGGTTCCTGGTATCTCCAAGCTTCTGGATGCCACTGTGTTCCCAGTGTGCCAGCTATAGAAGCTGCTTGCGGTGCCCGTGGTCCAGCCACAGCCTTTTGGAGAGCTGGTGCCCGTGTTGGCACCTGGAGCTACCTGCCCCACTGCAGCAGCCGGCAAGTCTGACTGCACAGTGGCCAGACCCCATGCTCGCTCACACACCCCTTGCCACTCCATGCAGTCTCCATTGGCAGGCATGGGATCCAACGTGGTAGCATGAGCTGAGCACAGCCTGCCAGGCTGAGTGTGTGTGGCCCAGCAAAACTCAGGCAAAAGTGCCACCAGACACAGAGGTTTCTGTCCAGAAAAGTGACACTCCAAGGATCCCATAACATCACTACTCTTCCCAGCCTCTGGAAACTCTCAGTCTACTCTCTATCTTGATGAGTTCAATTGTTTTAATTTTTAGCTCCCACAAATGAGTGAGAACATGCAAAGACTGTCTTTCTGTGCCTGGCTCATTGTACTTAACATAACGTCCTCTAGTTCCATCAATGTTCAAATGACAGAATCTTATTCTTTTTCATGGACGAAGAGTACTCCATTGTGTATATGTATTACATTTTCTTTATCCCTTCATCTGTTGATGCACACTTAGGTTGCTTCCAAATCTTGGCTATTAGGAATAATGCTGAAATAAATATGGGAATGCAGATATCTCTTTGATATACTAATTTTCCCTCTCTTGGGTATATACCCAGCAGTGGGATCGCTGGATCATATGATAGTTCTATTTTTAATTTTTTGAGGGACCGCCATATTGTTCTCCATAGTGAATGTACTAATTTACATTCCCACCAACAAGTAAGAGTGTTCCCTTTTCCCCACATTCTTCGAAGCATTTGTTTTTGCCTGTCTTTTGCATAAAAGCCATTTTAATGGGGTAAGATGATAAGATATCAATCTTATTGTAGTTTTGATTTGAATTTCTCTGATGATCAATGATATTGAGCATTTTTCATATACCTATTTGACATTTATATATCTTCTTTTTTGTTCTTGCTCATTTTTTGAGACAGGGTCTCACTCTGCCACCCAGGCTGGAGTGCAGTGGTATGATCATGGCTTAATGTAGTGTTGACTGCCAGGGTTCAAGCAATACTTCCACCTCAGCCTCCTGAGTAGCTGGGACCACAGGCATGCATCACCATGCCCAGGTAGTTTTTAAAATTATTTGCCATGTTGTTCAGGTTGGTCTTGAACTCCTGGGCTCAAGTGGTCCACCCTTCTTGGCTCCCTAAAGTGCTGGAATTACAGGTGTGAGCCACTGCGCCTGACCTATGTGCCTTCTTTTGAGAAATGTCTGTTCAGATCTTTTGCCCATTTAAATAATTGGATTATTAGTTTTTTTCTTATAGAGTTGTTTGAGCTCCTTATATATTCTGGTTATTAATCCCTTGTCAGATATATAGTTTGCAAATATTTTCTTCCATTCTGTGGATTGTCTTTTCACTTTGCCCATTGTTTTCTTTACTATGCAAAAACTTTTGAACTTGATGTGATACCACTTGTTCATTTTTGCTTTGGTTGTCTGAGCTTTTGGAGTATTACTCAAGAAATCTGTGCCCAGACCAATTTCCTGGAGAGTTTCCCTAATGTTTTCTTTCATTAGTTTTGTGTCTTTGATTTAAGTCTTTAACCCATTTGGATTTGATTTTTGTATATAGCACAAGAGAGGGTTCCAGTTTAATTATTCTGCCAATGACTTTGGGAGGCTGAGGTGGGCAGATCATGAAGGCAGGGGATCGAGACCATCCTGGCTAACACTGTGAAACTCCGTCTCTACTAAAAATACAAAAAAAAAATTTAGCCAGGCATGGTGGTGGGCACCTGTACTCCCAGCTACTTGGGAGGCTGAGAAGGAGAATGGTGTGAACCCAGGAGGTGGAGCTTGCAGTGAGCCCAGATCACACCACTGCACTCCAGCCTGAGCAACAGAGCTAGACTCCATCTCAAAAAAAAAAAAAAAATTATTCTGCCAATGAATATCTAGTTTTCCCAGCACAATTTGTTAAAGAGACTGTCCTCTCCCCCATGTATATTCTTGGCACCTTCATTGAAAATGAGTTAATTGTAAATGTATGGATTTATTTCTGGGTTCTCTATTCTGTTCCTTTGGTCTATGTGTCTGTTTTATGCCAGTACCATGCTGTTTTGTTTACAATTGCTCTGTAGTATAATTTAAAGTCAGGTGATGTGAGTCTTCCAGTTTTGTTCTTTTTGCTCAGGATGGCTTTTGGTATTCTGGGTCTTTTATGGTTTCATATAAATTTTAGGATTTTTTTCTATTTCTGTGAAGAGTGTTGTTAGTATTTCAATAGGGATTGCATTGAATCTGTAGATTGCTTTGTGAAGTATGGGTATTTTAACAATATTTACTCTTCCAATCAATGAACATGGACTATCTTTCTATTTTTTTTTGGTGTCCTCTTTAATTTTTTTGCATTGGTGTTTTATAGTTTTCATTGTAGAGATCTTTCACTTCTTCTGTTATGTTTATTCCTAGAAATTTTACTTTATTAGTAGCTATTGTAAATGGGATTACATTCTTGATTTTCTTCTTTAGATTGTTCATTTTTGGCATTTAGAAATGCTACCAACTTTTGTAGTTTGATTTTCTATCCTGTGACTCTGAATTTGTTGATCAGTTATAATAGTTTTTTGGTGGAGTCCTTAGGTTTTTCCAAATATAAGATCAAATAATCTGCAAACAAGAAAACAGTAATAATTTTGCTTCTTTCCAATTCCTTTTATTGTTTTTCTCTTGTCTGGATTGCTCTAGCTAGGACTTCAAGTACTATGTTGAGTAACAGTGTTGGAAGTGGAGATTCTTGTCTTGTTCCAGATCTTAGAAGAAAGGCTTTCAGCTTTTCCCTGTTCAGGATGATACTGGCTGTGGGTCTGTTGCATATGGTTTTTATTGTGTTGTGGTATGTTCCTTCTATATCTAGTTTTTTTTGAGGGTTTCTTTTTATCACGGGGATGTTGGATTTTATTAAATGCTTTTCAGCTTCAATTGAAATTATCATATGGTTTTTGTCCTTCATTCTGTTGATATGATGTGTCACATTGATTGATTTGCCTATGTTGAACCATGTTGGCATCCTTGGGATAAATCCCACTTAGACATGATGAATGGTCTTTTTCATAGAATGAGTTTGGAAATACTACAGCCTCCTCTGTTTTTTGGAACAGTTTGAGTAGGATTGATAGTAATTCTGCCTACAATGTTTGGTAAAATTAATCAGTGAAGCCATTGGATCCAGGCTTTTCTTTGCTAGGAGATGTTTTATTATGGCTTCAATTTCATTTATCCATTTCTTCTAGGTTTGTTGTTTGGTTGGTTTTTTTTTTTTTTGAGATGGAGTCTTGCTCTGTCACCCAGGCTGGAGCGTGGTACAATCTCAGCCCACTGCAACCTCTGCCTCCCAGGTTCAAGTGATTCTCCTGCCTCAGCCTCTGGAGTAGCTGGGAGTATAGGTGCATGCCACCATGTCTGGCTAATTTTTGTATTTTTAGTAGAGATGGGGTTTCACCATGTTGGCCAGGCTGGTCTTGAACTCCTGACCTCAGGTGATCACCTGCCTTGGCCTCCCAAAGTGTTGGGATTACAGGCATGAGCCATGGTGCCCAGCCGTTTCTTCCAGGTTTTTCAATTTATTGGAATATAGTTGGTTGTAATAGTTTCTAATGATTCTTTGAATTTCTGCGGTATCAGTTGTAGTGTTTCCTTTTTAATCTCTGGTTTTACATATTTGAGTCTTCTCTCTTTTTTCTTAGTCTGGCTAAATGTTTGTTGATTTTGTTGGTCTTTTAAAAAATATTAACTTTTCATTTCCTTGATATTTTATATTTTTAAATTTCAATTTCATTTATTTCCGCTCTGATCTTTGCTATGTTTCCTTCTACTAATTTTGGTTTTGGTTTGCTCTTGCTTTTCCAATTATTTAAGATGCATTATTAAGTTGTTTATTTGAAGCTTTTCTACTTTTTTTGATGTAGGTGCTTTTTGCTATAAACTTACGTCTTAGTACTGTTTTTACTGTATCCCATAGGTTTTTTTTTTGTTTTGTTTTGTTTTTTTGAGACGGAGTCTCGCTCTGTTGCCCAGGATGGAGTGCAGTGGCACGATCTTGGCTCACTGCAAGCTCTGCCTCCTGGGTTCACGCCATTCTCCCACCTCTGCCTCCCAAGTAGCTGGGACTACAGGCGCCTGCCACCACGCCCAGCTAATTTTTATTTTTTGTATTTTTAGTAGAGACGGGTTTTCACGGTGTTAGCCAGGATGATCTTCATCTGCTGACCTCGTGATCCGCCCGCCTCGGCCTCCCAAAGTGCTGGGATTATGGGCATGAGCCACTGCGCCCGGCCTGTACCCCATAGGTTTTGGTTTGACTTTAAAGTTTTTCTTTTCTCGAAAACTCAGTGTCATGGTACCGGCTTCTAGTGCTTTGGGCAGTGAGACCCTTTTACTTGATAACAGTGGTAGCTGGGACAACTTGGCAACGTAAATAAATAAACGGCATCTAGACTGGAAAGGAAGAAGTACAGTTATCTTTATGTACAGATGACATGATCTTGCATTTAGAAAATCATAAGAAGTTTATTAAAAAGTATTAGGACTCGTGAACAAATTTAGCAAAGTAACACTATATAAGATTGGTATACAAAAATAACTGTATTTCTTTACCAAGAAATCAAGAATCCAAAAATGGAATTACAAAAATAAATCTTGTTACAATAGAATTAAAGCTAGGGAAGCTTAAACTTGAACACTAAAAACTACAATACATGGTTAGTGTTGGAAACATCCAGGTACCATCCCTGAGCCTTCTCTCCTTGGCTCTGAGGACTTTACCTTCACGGGGTGAGGAAAGGGGTTGCATTCTTGGATTTTACATTATATTACGTGGGTTTGGGGTGAGGTATCTGCAATTCAAATGAGTATTACAATCTCTACTTTTATGGATAAGAGACTGAGGCCCACAAAGAGAGGGAATGACAGTCCATATCCTGGAAGGCGAATTGTCAGGCACTGATTTCCGCTATGTAACCCCTGCCAATCATCGTGTATTTAAAGCATCCCCAGATACCATACCAATAGGTATTCAAGAGAGAGGCCTGTAATCCAAGCGTCCCAGAAGGCAAGTCTAGAGATTCCAATATTGGAGACAACACGGCTCTGGGAAGATTAAGGTTGAGTTTTCTGGATCTCTAGAATAGAGTCACTGAGGAGCAATCGCAAGATCAGAGGAGATGAAAGAACAAGTCAGGGCATGCTTAGGAAAAGAGAAAACCAGGGACAGGTTTTAGGCAAGAGTCACACTGAGGAAGGGCAGGTTCTTGGAGTCGCTCAGGAAGGAATTCAAAAGCAAGCCTGTGGTGGAATAAAGTAGCTCTACGGAGGCACTGGCGGTGTAACAGCCCTGCGTCTGCTCCTGCAGGGCAGGGAGCCCTCGGTGGGTTGTGCTCCCAGAGTAGCAGCCTAGGGGTGGCTTGTAGTCATTTTCATAATTCACTTTTAATGGCATGCTAATTAAGGTTACTCAGAAATAGCTAGAAATGGGCAGTAACTTCCAGCTGTTCCCATGGCAAGGGGTGGGGACTTCCCGTGCTGCCATGGCGATGGCAAACTGTCACGGCGCTGGTGGGAGCGTCTTCTGGTGATCTGAGGCGTGAGGTGCTTTCGCTGCCTCTCCCAGTTTCCTGCGTGCCTCTTACCTGAAAGCTCTTCACACCCCCATCTGCCCACCTACAAACTTCACTGCCCTTTCACCCCACCCCCGTTTCACACGCACCCCCACATCAACCCTGAGCATTCAAGCCGGCGTTTCCCTGTTAGGAACCTCGGTGGTAGCCGGAGCTCTGAGAAACCCCTAGGCAGAACTCCTTGCCTAGTTTGTGGCAGAAATCAGGGAACGAAAGGCAAAGTTCAGGTCTTTCTCACAATAAATAAATAAAGATAGGTAGATTTGATTGATTGATGGATGAAACGTGGGAGTTTATGGGCAAATATTTATCAGACACTGGAAGTGTAAATTGTCACAAAGATTATGGAGTGCATCTGTCTTATGACACTGTTATTTTATCCTAGTATATGCACTAGAGCATTTTTTCTAACTGTGTAAATTGAAGGCTTACAAATTAGTTTAGTGAGAGAAAAGATAACTGATTGGAAGAGAATTACCATATTCATTAGTTGTGTTTTTAAAAATTTAAAGTAAAATAGAGACATGATTTTTTTCATGATTTCGAATGCATCTATAAAAAATAGACATGAGGGCTGGGCGCGGTGGCTCACGCCTGTAATCCCAGCACTTTGGGAGGCCGAGGAGGGCGGATCACGAGGTCAGGAGTTCGAGACCAGCCTGGCCAACATGGTGAAACCCCGTCTCTACTAAAAATACAAAAATTAGGCGAGTGTGGTGGCGCGCGCCTGTAATCCCAGCTACTCAGGAGGCTGAGGCAGGAGAATCGCTTGAACCCGGGAGGCGGAGGTTGCAGTGAGCCGAGATCGCACCATCGCACTCCAGCCTGGGCGACAGAGCGAGACTCCGTCCCCCCCACAAAAAAAGTTACTCATTAACAGCATAGACCAACTGGCCGCTATTGAAATTTCTCCATTATTTTCACAATGTCCCAGGCTGTGAAACCAGGATTTAATAAAGAACCAGAATGCCACATCTGTGTCATGTGGGTAGGGACCAGTCCTGATCCATTAAGTCCAGGTCTCCGGGTAACTGGACTCACTGCTAGGCAAAACAGAATGTCCGGCGTGGGTTCCTAACGGGGGGCCGCAGAGCCTCATGGGAAATGTAGTGTCACCTTCCAATGATGTTACCATCAAGGACCTTGGAAACCTGCTTTTCTCTCTGCGCATGCGCCTGCCCGCCCACTCCGCCATTTTCCTCCGGAAGTGCGGAACCCACGGGCGGTCCTGCAGCTAGGCAGGCCTGGGGCTTGGTTCTATGTCCCTGCGGGTCGGTGCGAGGGCGAAGAGGAACCTGTGGGCCTCGGGGGATCCCGGGGAGCCGGACCAGTGTTCCCCAGTTGTTGGAGCAGACGCGTGAGCGCATCGCGGGCGGGCAGGGCCTGACGTGCAGGTGCGGGCCGCGGACCCTGGCAGGGGCTGGGAGGACAGGCGTGGGGTCCTGGCAGTGAAGCGGGTTCCAGAGGCGCAGGAGCGCGTAGGCGAGGCCGGTGGCCCTGGGCCCGGAGTCTGCAGGCCGCGCTCCTGTCCTGCCACTGAGGGGCCCGGTTATCCAGCCGCATATCGCTCAGTTTGCCCATCTGTCCCGGTGCTAACACACAGTTCTCGGGAGACGTTCCCCATTCCCAGAGGAGTAGTGCGAAACGCGTGCGCCTCGAGTCCTAAACTGGGCGTTTGTATTAGTTGGGTTTCCCTGTGTCTCTTTAGCAAGTGAAGTTTCTGGTTCCGTTCTTCACTGTGTGACCTGCCTAGTCCTCCCGGGTTGCGTTTACGGAAGTTTGTACCAGACCTAGTTTCCAGGGAAGAACTCACTGATTCCGCGAGGGAGGTGGGGTACTGGATGATGGTCTTCAGCCTTAAGGGTACTTCAGTCTTAACCGTGTGTTATAAAGTTTGAAGGGGAGGGTTCCCTATGAATAAGAAGCGCACTTGAAAGAACAGCCCTCTGGTCTAACCTCTCACTGGTGTTTCAGAGGAGGAAAAAAGTCACAGGTGAAGATCCTAGTTTTCCTCGCTCAGGAAATATTAATTCTGCTCCCTAGAACGTACAAGATTTGCAAAGACTAGATGATAGTGGAAGGTTTGGACGAACTTTCAGAAGGTTGAGGTGAATTCGGCTGAGAAGAACAGGCAAGGACCTAGGAAATATTCCTTATTTGAAGGGGCCTGAAAGTGTGGTCTGGGGTGCAGGAGTGACCTGTCATTCTTGAGATTAAAATACTCTCCAAACACAGTCCCATTCTTTCAACCTTAGCTCATTGTTTCCAGCGTCTGAGATATATTAAACCTAGTCCATCACCAAACTTAGCGTTAGATTGTGAAGTTCTATTTATTGTATTTGATTTGTAATTTAAGACTTTTTCCCCCTACATAATTTTGTTAAAAACATATTTAATTCTGTTCACTTAGGTGTAACAGTGAATACTTGCTGTTTAAGGAATTAATTAAACCTTACTGGCTTATAAAAAACAACCACCATTTTATTTGTTTGAAGTTCTGTGGATCTGCATTTTGGTGTGGTGGATTCAGCTGGGTGGTTGATATATTTGTGTTGCCTGGATCACAAAAGAGGCCTTGGTCACCTGGTGCCTTGACTGAGCCTGGTTGGTTGAAGATAGTTTCCTTCACAATCTGGCGGTTTGTGGTGACTCTTGGCTAGGCCCTGTGTCTCCAACAGGGTAGCTCCAGACCTCCTCACAATATGACTGTGTCCAAAAAAGGCAAGAACCAATGGATAGTTGCGTGACATTTTCCATTGTCCATTCACTGGACAAGTCAGATAGAAAAGCCCAATTTATTGTCAGACCATAATATGAGGGCTTGGATACAGGGAAAGGTGTTATTGGGAAATGTGAGTAGAATGGTGTACTGCAGGAAATACATATTATGTACATTTAAAAAAACGTAATTGTAGGCCAAAATTGCTGGGTTGCAAGATGCACTTTACATGATGTTCAGGTATAGAAAAGCAAGATGTACTGTCATGGGAGCACTCATGAAGTTATTTGTGGAGTCCACATATTAATAGGAAAATAGTTAATACAGCCAAGTATATTTCTATAACATTTATTTTAGTGAACTTATAGTGTTTCTTTGTATTATTAGATTATATCTTTAGGTAATATTGTTGTTAAATTAGTAGGTAATACATATTTTTATTCAAAAATAAATTGTGCATCTAATGTCTACCAATTAATGTACTTGTAGATGTATCTTATCTTAACTTGAGTCTTTGCTGCCCCTAATGAGGCGTGAAGGACTCTTCTCCCACGGGGAAGTTTTTCTTTTTCAGGAGGGAGGAGGGCTTTTCCAGGTAATGTGTCTAGAGTGTTGGGCAGAAGAATCTGGGACCACACCACACCAGTTCTCTCCTTAATCCACGTCATTTGCCTTCTCTCCCAGCTATGTTTCCAGTGTCCTCTGGGTGTTTCCAAGAGCTACAAGAAACAAATAAATCTCTGATGAGTTGTTTATTTGTTCTTCACTTTGTTTTACACTGTATTTTCTTAGTTTATGGGTGTCTGTGAATTAAAAAGGAAAAATAGAAATAAGTAAAACTCAGGTTGAAGGAAATATACATAAATAAGATAAAGCTGACCTGTAGATATAGGCAGGTTATAAGAGCTTAGAGTTGTCTAAGTTGAGTGCAAATTTTCCTCTGACGTTTCTGATGCTGTGACAAAAAAGGCAGTCGTGGTTGTTACGTGATTGGAATGGGACCCGAGAAGAGAGCATGCTGTGTTCTTGTGGGACAGGAAAGCTTGTGTGCACCAAGTCTGAACCACCACCTTCATTGGTGACAGATTATGTGCTGGAACATATTTCACACCGGCCTGGCAGTAAACACTTGTAGTGTTGTGCAGTGGAAACGGTCATCTTCCGCTAAAGCATGGCGTGTTGTGCAGTGGAAACGGTCATCTTCCGCTAAAGCATGGCGTGTTGTGCAGTGGAAACGGTCATCTTCCGCTAAAGCGCGGCGTGCTGTGCAGTGGAAGCGGTCATCTTCCGTTAAAGCACAGCGTGTTGTGCAGTGGAAATGGTCATCTGCCGCTAAAGCACAGCTTCTATCGTAAGGTATGCTCCTTGCTCAAAGAGTGTGGTCCCAAACAGCTTTTGGGAGGTCCTCCTTGATTCATGGATGAAACCCGGAACATCTTGGGGACTGAGTTAACCACAGGTCCTTAAATAACTCTCCACACCTTTTTCTTAGTTTATCTCTACGTGCAGGGTGTGCAGCAGCCTGTTCAAAGTTATATTTTCTGGGAAATATTACCAGTGTTTATTTGCAATTTAGCCCACTCTGTGTAGTCCTAACTTATTTCTTCGAAACTCACCATTAACCTAAATAATAGTCAAATTTAGGGGGACTGTATTTTCCTTACTCGAGTCTTCTATCATAGTTGAAATGGTCGTACCCGAGAGAGTTAGAGAGAAACGCCACACTTTGAGACGAATTCAGGAGTCCTTTATTAGCCGGCGACTGAGAGATGGCTAACGCACGAAATTCTCTCAGCCCCGAAGAAGGGGCTAGATTTTCTTTTATACTTTGGTTTAGAGAGGGGAGGGGGAATTCTAGCTGCAGCAACTTTACAGAAGAAAAAACAGACAAAAACGTTAAAAAGACAGATGGTTAAAGGAAAACAAACTGTTCCGAGTGCAGGGGCTTTAAATTCACCACAAAATGGTAGGTGAGGGGGCTCTGGGCGTTATCTGCTGCACAAACATGGGGGCTTTATGATACTATCTCTGAGTAAATTGCTGGGAACTGTGGACATCGCTTGCCTCAGCACTTTATCAGTTAATTGCACTCTTTGATATGTTGAAAGTCAGCTTGCACAAGTTAAAGTCCTTGAGGAAAGGGGGTGGGTAAGGAACACTTGATGTCTTATAAATGAAGGAGCCAAATGGAGTTTGTCCAGTTTTCTCTGCTAAGGGAGAGTCTATTCATATTAAAAACAAGGTTAGGTATCTAAGGAAGAGTCTATTCATGTTAATACAACGTTGGGTATTACAAAACATCTGTTCATGATCCGGAAATTCTTCTGTGTTAGTTCTGTTAAAAGAAAAGCTTTAAAGGAGTTTAATTGAGCAATAAACGATTCGCGAATCGGACAGTCCCCAGAATCACCGCAGATTCACAGAGACTCCAGCGCAGTCATGTGGTGGAAGAAGATTTATAGACAAAAGGGAAGTGGCATACCGAAATTGGAAGTGAGGTACAGAAACAGCACAGCGTTTGCCTTGTTTGAACACAGTTTGAACACTTGGCAGTGACTGAGTGGTTGAAGTTTGGCCACTGGGATTGGCCAAGATGCAGCTGTTGTTCCAGGTGCATACTCTCAGGTTAGGTTTTCATTCTTGTCTACCTATTAAGGTAGGTTGCAGTTCATCCACAAGGACTCATATGTAGAATTATGGAGTCCTTCTCAGGCCATACTTAGTTCACTTTAACAATTCCTTCTCTTTGGTTATTTTCTCAATTTTGAGAGATTGGCCAAAACTTCAGTCACTGGTGTCACTGTTACCATTGCAAATGTACTTACTTGGTTTAGAAACCCACTGGGAAATAGACCAGTGAGTTTTGAAAAGGTGGAACAAGGACTTGAGTAGAAGGTACCTTCTTATGCTGGAACGTCCTGTTTACAGGAGAAAAACAAAACCTGGTTTGTTCTAGGATTTATGTGTTTCCTTAAAGTCTTACTTTGATCATGTTACATTTAGCATGAGTGACTCCATTTTTGTCTGCTTTGGTCTGTTGGGACCTATTGCATGAGCTTAGTTTAAAACAATGGTCTCCCATAATTTTGCTTAAAAAATTCCTCCTTTTGGCTGGGCACAGTGGCTCACGCCTGTATTCCCAGCACTTTGGGAGGCCAGGGTGGGCGGATCACAAGGTCAGGAGATTGAGATCATCCTGTCTAATACGGTGAAACCTCATCTCTACTAAAAATACAAAAAATTAGCCGGGCATGGTGGTGGGCGCTTGTAGTCCCATCTACTTGGGAGGCTGAGGCAGGAGAATGGCCTGAACTCAGGAGGCAGAGCTTGCAGTGAGCCGAGATCGTGCCACTGCACTCCACACTGGAGTGAGACTCTGTCTCAGAAAAAAAAAATTCCTCCTTTTTAGTCAAGTTCTCACTTAGTTGAGAGTGTGACCAAAATGTAGGGCCTTAGCACCACTCTTAGTTACCAGCGTTTTGGGTTCCAGATTTAGCACGTCACTCCCATTGTTTTGGGTTTCGGGTTTAGCACATCACTCCCATTGTTTTGGGTTCCGGTTTTAGCAGGTCACTCCCATTGTTTTGGGTTTCTGGTTTAGCAAGTCACTCCCATTGTTTTGGGTTTCTGGTTTAGCATGTCACTCCCATTGTTTTGGGTTCCGGTTTTAGCACGCCACTCCTATTGTTTTGGGTTCTAGTTTTAGCACGCCACTCCCATTGTTTTGGGTTTCTGGTTTAACACATCACTCCCATTGTTTTGGGTTTCTGGTTTAACATGTCACTCCCATTGTTTTGGGTTTCCGGTTTTAGCACGTCACTCCCTTTGTTTTTGGTTCCGGTTTTAGCACCTTACTCCCATTGTTTTTGGTTCCAGTTTTAGCACCTTACTCCCATTGTTTTGGGTTTCTGGTTTAGCATGTCACTCCCATTGTTTTGGGTTTCCAGTTTAGCATGTCACTCATAGGTTATGGTGTCCTTATGGTTGCACATTTTTTTTTAACCTCTTGTCATTCCAGTTGAAGAGATACCATTTGACGTTTTAGAGATGGCTGCATGCAAACTCTTAAAACATTTGAGGAAGTACAGTGCACCAGGGAGACTCTTATGACTACTGGGATAACACTAAGAATTTGGCATATGCTCCTTACTTAGGGTCTCCATAAATCAAACCACCTAAAATCAAATAGATTAAAGAATAAGTTAGGTAAAGAATTTACTTGCTTAACTAAGTGGGTTTTTTGTTAATTCCATACAACCAAATCTTTATAATACCTGATGTTTTCTCCATATGCCATAAGTGTTAGCAGCTGCACAGATACTTAAGAGTTTCATGATAGTAGAGAAATCTTGATCTGTGATCTTGGGAAAAACTGTTCACATTAAGGATGCCATCTTCTTCTGGGGGGAAATTGTCCTTGTTAGCTTTACCTTAAGGGTTCTAATGGGTATACAGTTCCGAGTGTGGAGGGACCCTTCTGAATTGTGAGACTATGAACCCAAAGTTTAAGGTTTTAAAGTTTTGCTGTCTTGTGGATGGCAAGGGCAGTCCTTCTTTGATGTTCTCAGAAGATCCAGTCATCAGATTCTAGATTGTGAAGGGGTTGACTGTCCTCAGTGAACCATAAAAGGCTTTCTTTAGCTGGTGAAAATACACTTCAGAGTAATAATCTAGTGTTTTAACATCAACCCTCTTGCATGGAAGAGCTTTTATACAATCAGAAAACATGCACTGAAAATGACAACTGAATGAAATCCCTTTATAAAATGTTTAAATGGCCCATTGGGTAATGAAATGTACCTGAAGTTTTGATTGTTTTCCTAGGAATATAGGTTTCACAAACCAAACATTGGTTGTAAACTATTTTAGCAATTTAGAAATCACCACACAATATATTTAATTTGGATCATTTTATTTTTTCCATGATGAGTTATGGAATGCAGAACTTTTAATAACAAAAGCTTTAAGGACTTGAGAAGGACAAGGTGGCCATCCTGGTTCTTCATAAGTCCGTGCTTAATTAACATTAGACTTACATCCTCTTGAATACCAGCTGTTTCTCCAAATTAGGTGCATGGCACTGGTAACTGATGAGTTATAGGTAATTTGACTTAGACCATGGAGTTTATTTAAATTATATATCTAAACAATTTCAGTATTGGTGATTTAGCATGCAAATCTGGAAAAATATTTCCTTGGTATTCAATTTTTGTTTTACTTGGGTTAGCAGTTTTATAAACCAGTTGGTCTTTTTATTAAATTTTGGGAATTTTTTTTTTTTTTTTTTTTTTGAGGCAGTCTCAGTCTGCTACCTAGGTTGGAGTGCAGTGGCACGATCTTGGCTCACTGCAACCTCCGCCTCCTGGGTTCAAGCGATTCTCCTGCCTCAGCCTCCTGAGTAGCTGGGATTATAGGCGCACACCACCACGCCCGGCTAATTTTTGTATTTTTGGTAGAGACAGGGTTTCACCGTTGGCCAGGCTGGTCTCAAACTCCTGACCTCAAGTGATCCGCCTACCTTGGCCTCCCAAAGTGCTGGGATTGCCGACGTGAGCCACTGCACCCAGCCTAACTTTTGGGAGTTCTTAACCAGTCCAATTCTTGGGGATCGGGGAACTTATGGGGAATTTTTATCCATGATATTAAAGTTATTAGAAACCTGTGTTCACGAGTGTTTTTCAGGGTCCTTTTCATTCTTTCATGAATCTTCTAAGAGACACCATATTCTAGAATTTTGCATGCTTGTGAAGTTTTTAGAAACTGCATCACCATTAAGCAATTAACTGTGGAATTGACTTTAAATAGTTAAAGACAATTGACAAGGAAATTTGGTTATTTCTGTGGTCTACAATAACTTAATAACCATAATTAGGGTGGATGTGGTGGCTCATGCCTGTAATCCCAGCTGTTTGGGAGGCCAAGGTAGGTGGATCACCTGAGGTCAGGAGTTTGAGACCAGCCTGGCCAACCTGGTAAAACCCTGTCTCTACTAAAAATAAAAAAATTAGCCAGGTGTGGTGGCAGGTGTCTGTAATCCCAGCTACTTGGGAGGCTGAGGCAGGAGAATCGCTTGAACCCAAGAGGTGGAGGCTTCAGTGAGCCTAGATCACTCCATTGCACTCCAGCCTGGGCGACGAGAGTGAAACTCTGTCTCAAAACAAAACAAAACAGGTAATTGTGATAGATAGCATACATATAGACATATTAGAATTTTAGAAATCCTGGCCAGGTGCAGTGGCTCATGCCTGTAATCCCAGCACTTTGAGAGGCTGAGGTGGACAGATCATGAGGTCAGGAGATCGAGACCATCCTGGCTAACATGGTGAAACCTCGTCTCTACTAAAAATACAAAAATTAGCCAGGTGTGGTGGTGGGCGCCTGCAGTCCCAGCTACTTGGGAGGTTGAGGCAGGAGAATGGCGTGAACCTGGGAGTTGGAGCTTGCAGTGAGCCGAGATCGCGCCACTGTACTCCAGCCTGGGTGACAGAGCAAGACTCCGTGTCAGAAAAAAAAACACACAAGAATTTTAGAAATCTTATACAATTTGAGAACGGATTGATGACATACACTAAATATAACCTGAAGAAGGTTCAATGTTATTTTTTATTTTGACAGTGCTTCCCATGTGACGTAACATGTTAAATAGTCCTGTTTACCTCTCTTTTGGGTGCTTCAGGGGCCTCTGTAGCATCCCAAAGTTAGAGGTCAGAAAAGACAATTTTGAAGTTGAAATTTGATTTTGGGAAGCCTATTAAATATATTAAAGGTTTAAACACTTGATGTTATGAAATAGAATTCCAGGTCACCATAAGTCATTCATTTACCTAAAATCATGACTTAAAAAATTTTTAAACAGCAAAAATCTTTAATCATTGGTAGAGGGAAGACTTACCTTCCTGAACAATCTGCCTCTTGTTTTTCCTTTTTTTTTTTTTTTGGTAGTTTATTTACAAGGCAAACAAATTTTTCATTATTTTTTAATATTACCTGAAAATCTTCTTTAAAGAAAGCCAAATGTCACCCAATTTTTCATAAAACCTTATAGACAAATCTATTATTATTATTATTATTTTTGAGATGGATTTTCCCTCTTGTTGCCCAGGCTGGAGTGCAATGGTGTGATCTCAGTTCACTGCAACCCCCTGTCTCCCAGGTTCAAGCGATTCTCCTGCCCCAGCCTCCTGAGTAGCTGGGATTAGAGGCATGCGCCACTATGCCCAGCTAATTCTGTGTTTTTAGTAGAGCCAGGGTTTTTCCTTATTGGTCAGGCTGGCCCTGAACTCCTGACCTCAGGTGATCCAGAAGGACTCTAGTGGCTGGGGATGTGGAGCAGGCACCCAGCCCTCTTTTTGTGGCCAGCACGGACTTCCTCCCAGCCTGGCAGTGTCAGGCAGTCAGGTTTGTCTGGCTTCTCCCAGGGTGTGTGCCCAAGAGGCCCAGGCAGAAGCTGTAAGGCCTCTCATGATCACCCCTCAGAAGTCCCAGAGCATCTCTCCTACCACACTGTCCAGTCGTACTCATCACTGAGACCAGCCACGATTCAAGGGGGGAAGGTGATTAGATTCCCCTTTTGATGAGAAGCATAGTAGGAACCTGTAGCAGTCTAATAAACCACAGCTTGTCTTCTGACTACAAACTATTAACATTTCTCCCACATGCAAATTATGCTTTGCCCCTCTCAAAAGCCCCAGAATGGTTTTCCTTATGGCACTGGCTGGAAGCCCAACTGAATCCTGAATCAGGCTGTGATTGTGGTGGCCTGTCATCTGCCCCCTGACACACTCAGCCGCAGTGAGGACTGAATCAGGTTGTGGTGGCCTGTCATCTGTCGCCCACACACTCAGCCGCAGTGAGAACTGAATCAGGTTGTGGTGGCCTGTCATCTGTCCCCCGACACACTCAGCCACAGTGAGGACTGAATCAGGTTGTGGTGGCCTGTCATCTGTCCCCCACACACTCAGCCACAGTGAGGACTGAATCAGGTTGTGGTGGCCTGTCATCTGTCCCCCACACACTCAGCCACAGTGAGGACTGAATCAGGTTGTGGTGGCCTGTCATCTGTCCCCCACACACTCAGCCACAGTGAGGACTGAATCAGATTGTGGTGGCCTGTCATCTGTCGCCCACACACTCAGCCGCAGTGAGAACTGAATCAGGTTGTGGTGGCCTGTCATCTGTCCCCCCACACACTCAGCCGCAGTGAGGACTGAATCAGGTTGTGGTGGCCTGTCATCTGTCCCCCACACACTCAGCCACAGTGAGGACTGAATCAGGTTGTGGTGGCCTGTCATCTATCCCCCACACACTCAGCCGCAGTGAGGACTGAATCAGGTTGTGGTGGCCTGTCATCTGCCCCCTGACACACTCAGCCGCAGTGAGGACTGAATCAGATTGTGGTGGCCTGTCATCTGTCACCCACACACTCAGCCGCAGTGAGAACTGAATCAGGTTGTGGTGGCCTGTCATCTGTCCCCCCACACACTCAGCCGCAGTGAGGACTGAATCAGGTTGTGGTGGCCTGTCATCTGCCCCCCGACACACTCAGCCGCAGTGAGGACTGAATCAGATTGTGGTGGCCTGTCATCTGTCGCCCACACACTCAGCCGCAGTGAGAACTGAATCAGGTTGTGGTGGCCTGTCATCTGTCCCCCGACACACTCAGCCACAGTGAGGACTGAATCAGGTTGTGGTGGCCTGTCATCTGTCCCCCACACACTCAGCCACAGTGAGGACTGAATCAGGTTGTGGTGGCCTGTCATCTGTCCCCCACACACTCAGCCACAGTGAGGACTGAATCAGGTTGTGGTGGCCTGTCATCTGTCCCCCACACACTCAGCCACAGTGAGGACTGAATCAGATTGTGGTGGCCTGTCATCTGTCGCCCACACACTCAGCCGCAGTGAGAACTGAATCAGGTTGTGGTGGCCTGTCATCTGTCCCCCCACACACTCAGCCGCAGTGAGGACTGAATCAGGTTGTGGTGGCCTGTCATCTGTCCCCCACACACTCAGCCACAGTGAGGACTGAATCAGGTTGTGGTGGCCTGTCATCTATCCCCCACACACTCAGCCGCAGTGAGGACTGAATCAGGTTGTGGTGGCCTGTCATCTGCCCCCTGACACACTCAGCCGCAGTGAGGACTGAATCAGATTGTGGTGGCCTGTCATCTGTCACCCACACACTCAGCCGCAGTGAGAACTGAATCAGGTTGTGGTGGCCTGTCATCTGTCCCCCCACACACTCAGCCGCAGTGAGGACTGAATCAGGTTGTGGTGGCCTGTCATCTGCCCCCCGACACACTCAGCCGCAGTGAGGACTGAATCAGATTGTGGTGGCCTGTCATCTGTCGCCCACACACTCAGCCGCAGTGAGAACTGAATCAGGTTGTGGTGGCCTGTCATCTGTCCCCCACACACTCAGCCACAGTGAGGACTGAATCAGGTTGTGGTGGCCTGTCATCTGTCCCCCACACACTCAGCCACAGTGAGAACTGAATCAGGTTGTGGTGGCCTGTCATCTGTCCCCCCACACACTCAGCCGCAGTGAGAACTGAATCAGGTTGTGGTGGCCTGTCATCTGTCCCCCACACACTCAGCCACAGTGAGAACTGAATCAGGTTGTGGTGGCCTGTCATCTGTCCCCCACACACTCAGCCACAGTGAGAACTGAATCAGGTTGTGGTGGCCTGTCATCTGTCCCCCCACACACTCAGCCACAGTGAGGACTGAATCAGGTTGTGGTGGCCTGTCTTCTGTCCCCCGACACACTCAGCCGCAGTGAGAACTGAATCAGGTTGTGGTGGCCTGTCATCTGTCCCACACACAGTCAGCCACAGTGAGGACTGAATCAGGTTGTGGTGGCCTGTCATCTGTCGCCCACACACTCAGCCGCAGTGAGGACTGAATCAGGTTGTGGTGGCCTGTCATCTGTCCCCCCACACACTCAGCCGCAGTGAGGACTGAATCAGGTTGTGGTGGCCTGTCATCTGTCCCCCAACACACACTCAGCCGCAGTGAGGACTGAATCAGGTTGTGGTGGCCTGTCATCTGTCCTCCCACACACACTCAGCCGCAGTGAGGACTGAATCAGGTTGTGGTGGCCTGTCATCTGTCCTGCAACACACTCAGCCTCAGTGAGGGGACTGGTGTGAAAACAGTCGGCATTTCCCTTTAGATGGGGTTGGTGGGAGGCAGGAGGTAGGTGCTGCCCTGTAGGCCCCGTCTAACAGTTGGTCATTCCCATGGGGCACCTGTTGCAGTTCTCTAATGAGTGCCCAGTCCTGGTCCCTGAGAACGGCATCCGGTCCTGGTCCTCGAGAATGGCGTTTGTGTCTTTTTACTCCTCCCTCTGGGCTTTTGTCATTCTCCATGTTCTTTTTCTTTCAGTGCCTGGGTTGCCATTGACTAACTTTCTCTGCCTTTTTCTTATGGTCAATAGGGTATTCAATGGCTTCTTTTTGATTTTTTTTTCTTTTTCTTTTTTTTTTTTTTTTTTTACTTTGGCCTTTTGAGACAAGAAATTATTTCTTTATATGTTCTCTAAATTCTGTTTGAAAACTGAACCTCCTTCTTTAGTTCATGTCTCTCTCCTGTCATATTTATTCAGTGACAGTTAGGGGAGGTTGGTAGCACTTTCCACATTCTTCCTAGATGTCTCTTTAGACAGATCCCTGAGATGGTGTAGTGCCCTTTCAGTTTCCTTGTTGTGGCCGTAGTTTTCCCACAGTCCCTCAGCACGTAACTCCCAGGCCTTTTCTCCAGTTTCCAATGACATTTTTTCACCGTTCTTCAGGCCCTCACCAAGAGTCTTGATGCCCTTCCAGCTTGCATGAATGGTCTCCTTGAAGCCCAGTTACAGCTCAGCCTCACAGTCGTGGCACATGTTGTAGCTTCTGATTACCACAGCAGCTGATTTCCAGCTGCCATATTCTTTTCCAGTTATCTATTCTGAAGAAACCATCTCCAAAACTTGGCAGCTTAAAACAACTCATTATTACTTGTTTTTTGGCTTAGAGAGTCTTGGTGGCCAGCTCGTCTCACACACAGTTGCAGCAGGGCAGCAGCCGAGCTGGATTGTGTGAAAGCACAGCAGGGTGGTGTGCAGGGTGGCTCATTAGTGGTTGGGAGTGGGTGTTGCAGGAGGCTCAGTGGGGGCTGTCAATGAGTGTAGCTAGTGTGGTTTCCATCATAGGGGTCTCAGGGGAGTGAGATTTCCTGCCTGGTGACTGGCTTTCTCCTGGATAAGTGTTCCGTTCTCTCAGCCCGGCTTCTGAAGTCCCCAAATACCACCTTTGTCACCTTCTGTTGGCCAACTAAGTCAGTAATCTGGGCAAGGTTCAAGAGGAATTGGTTCTGACAGAGAGAGGAGCAGGAAAGAAGTTGTCACCTTTAGTCTACCAGAAATGTGATTTTTATAACAAGTTTGTTCCAAATACATTCCAGTTCCCCTTGTGAATACTTTTTCTGACTCACAGGGTATTTCAAAGTTTATTACTTGGTTTTCAGACATCTGAGCCTTTTCTGGATATCTATTTGTTGTTGGTTTCTAATTTAATTTCAAGTGTTCAGACAACACACTTTGTATACTTTCAGGCTTTAACTTTTCCTCAATAGATCGACATACAGTCTGTCTTGGTAGTGCTCAACTGTGTGCTTCATAAAATACCATTTGGGTCAGGATTTTGTCATTTAGATCCGTATTTTTCCTATTTTTTATCTGGTTGTTCTGTCAGTTACTGAGAGAGCAGTATTAATTCACTAGCTATAATTGTGGATTGTCAATTTCCTGCTTTTTTTCTGTCGTTTTTGATTCATGTACTTTGAGGCTCTGTGTGTGTGTGTACTTTGTGTGCACTTTGAGGCACAATTTGTAATTGTAATATCATCCTCTCTGATTCTTTTATTTTTATGAAAGTACCTGTTTATTTCTGGTGATATATTTTGTTCTGAAGCCTCTTTCATCTAGTGTTAACATCTCTGTTGAAGCTTTTTATGATTAGTGTCTGGATAGCATATTTTTATGATTAGTGTTTGCATAGCGTATTTTTTCTCATAGTTTGTTTGTGTCTTTGTGTTTAAATTGTGTCTCTGTGGATGCCATATTGTTGGGTCTTGCTTTCCTCTCAGGTCTGGCAGTTTCTGTCTTAAGTAGAGTGTTTGTCCAGTTACACTGTAACTAATCATTAGTAAGGTTGGATTTAGGTCTGCCATTTTTCTACTTATTTTCTATTTGTTTTTTTATTTTATTTTTTTAAGACAGGGTCTTGCTCTGTCACCCAGACTGTAGTGCAATGGTGCAATCTTGGCTCACTGCAACTTCTGCCTCCCAGGCCCAACCAATCCTAACTTCAGCCCCCTGAATAGCTGGGACTACAGGTGCATGGCACCACAACTGGCTAATTTTTATATATTTTGTAGAGATGGGGTTTTGCCATGTTGCATAGGCTGGTCTTGAACTCCTGAGCTCAAGCAATCTACCCACCTTGGCCTCCCAAAGTGTTGGGATTACAGGCATGAGACACCATGCCTGGCCTTCATCTGTCTTTTGATCTTCTATATATTCTTTCCTAACTTCTTTTGGGTTAATTAAATATTTCTAAATATTCCAGTTTGATTAATCTTTTGGCTTTTTGAAATAATTTTTTATAGGCTGGGCATGGTGGCTCATGCTCATAATCTCAGCTCTGTGGGAGGCCACCAAGGGAGGTGGATTGCTTGAGCCCAGGAGGTTGAGACCAGCCTGGGCAACATGGCAAAACCCTGTCTGCAAAAAAACCAAACCAAAAACTAGCCTGACATCGTGGTGTGCACCTGTAGTCCCAACTATTCGGGAGGCTGAGGTGGGAGGGTTGCTTGAGCCTGGGAGGTTGAGGCTGCAGTGAGCTGTGATCATGCCATTGCACTCCTGCCAGGGCAACAGAGTAAGATCCTGTGTCAAAAAAGATTATTTTTTATAAATAATTTATTATTTCGAATTTTGGTGACAAACACATACCTTAAAATTTACCGTCATAACCAGTTGTAAGTATACAGTTTTGTAGAGTTAAGAATATTTACAGTGTTGCGTAGCAGATTTCTAAATTTTTTTTTTTTTTATCTTGGAAAATTCTATACTCATTCAACAACTATTAATTTCCCCCTCCTTCCACCTCCTGGCAAGCACTATTCTACTTTGTGTTTCTAAAAATTTGGCTTATATACCTGGGGTTATATAATATTTGTTGTTTTGTAAGTAGGTTCCATGTTATGTGTCAGATGTGTCAGGATTTTGTTCCTTTCTATGGCTGAATAACGTTTCTTTGTGTGTGTGTGTATATATATATATATATTTCCTGGATGGACGTTTTGGTTTCTTCCACCTTGTGGCTGTGTAATGCTGCTGTGAGCATAGGTGTGCACATATCTGTTTGAGGTCCTGCTACTAGTTATTCCGTCTCTCTGTAGAAGTTGGATGGCTGGATCATATGGTCATTTTATTTTATTTTTTTTGAGGAGCCAGTTCATATTTCCACCAACAGTGTACAAGGGTTTCAGTTTCACCTGCACTTCTTACTTTCTGTTGGGTTTGAAGTGATGTCCCATTGTGGTTTCTATTTGCATTTCTCTAATGATCTTCTCATATATCTCATGTATCTGTTGGCTATTTGTATATCATCTTTCATCTTTGGATAAATGTTCTTTGTCCACTTTTTAATCACTTTATTTTGTTGTTGGGTTGTAGTGGTGTTTTTTGGTCATGATCATTCATTATCTCACAGTTCATCCTCATTATGTTGGGCAAACTGTCATGCTGCAGGGTATAGATTATGTTATTCTGTTACTTTCAGGTAGAATTGGGGTCCAGGTTCTAATTGTCTCTAAGTTTAGGTTCTGAATGAGAATCAATAGAGGTAGACCACTGCTGCTGAGGCCTGGGGACTGCTGGGAAAAAGGCAGGAAACAGATACGGACCTGACCACGGAGGGTTTGTGTTTTACAGCTCCCATCTGGGTACCCAAGAAACCTACATGTAGCTCGTGTGTGGAGAGCTCACATTGCCCACTCAAAGCAATTGAGGATGGAACAGGCTTTGGGCTGGAGCTCATTATTTGGAATGATAACCACATCTGCACAGAGAGGACCTGATAAGATGTTGTCCTTCCATCTATATCTGGGAATCCTGTGTAGGGTGTCTCTGTAAGGACAGGGGCAGGGTTGGCTCCTTGGCCTCTAGTTAGCCTCACGAGTAGTCTAGTAAAGGTTTTGCAAACTTGTCACTATCTGTGGACATTCTGGCCAGCTCTTGTTTTCACCCTACTGACTTCTTCAGACACCCACTATTGCTTTAGACCATTCATGGTTTTTCTTCCTCTTCAAATCAGTAATCAATAAATCCTCTTCAAATCAATAAATTTCCACTCCTTTAGGAAACTCTGATCTTCTGGTCACTCCAAGGTTTACTTAACTGGTTTGATTGTTTTTCTGTTTTCTTGGTTTCTTTTTCCTTCTTCCTAGGGGTTTCTAATAATTTTAGTTTGATGTCTCACTTTCTCCATTTTTTATTTCTTAGTTTTCTTCTGTGATTATTTTCACTGCAGCTGCAGGGCCTAATCCTGGGTTGGCAGAGAACTAGCACTTACTCTGCCCTAATTGGAATCCAGGAGAGATAGGAGGTGCCCTAGTGTGAAAATGTGTTTGCTCCTCTCTGCTTCTGGTAGTCTCTCTGTAGGAGTTCTTTACGTATTCTGGATGTTCACTTCTTATGAGATACATGATGTGCAACTATAGGTTGAATGTCTCTGATCCAAAAATCTGAAATCCCAAATGCTCCAAAGTCTGAAACTTTTCGAGAGCCAACATGACACTCAAAGGAAATGCTTATTGGAGCATCTCAGACTCAGGTGTTTGAATTCGAGATGCTCAACCAGTAAGAATAATGCAAATATTACAAAATCTGAAACACATCCCAAGCATTTCAAATAAGGGACACTCAACTGGTATTTTCTTTTATTCTATAGTTTGCCTTTTACCCTGTTGGTTGTGACCTTTGAAGTACAGAAGCTTTTAGGTTTGATATATTTTTGCTTTTACTGCCTGAGCTTTTAATAATATCCTAAAAATTATTGACAAATTCATTGTCATAAAGCATTTTCCAAATTTGTTTTCCCTAGGAGTTTGATAATTCTAGTTTTACATTTAGGTTTGTAATTCACTCTGAATTAATTTTAACGTGGTGTAAGGTAAGAGTCCAACTTCATTGTTTTGCATGTGGATATACAATTTTCCCAACACCATTTATTTTAGAAACTCTCCTTCATCATTGAGTGGTCTTGGCATCCTTGTGGAAGATCATTGGACCATATATGCCATGTTGGTTTCTGAGGTCTCTGTTGTGTTGGTCCATAAGTGTGTCAAGTGTGTCTTTATGCCATGACCACATTTTTTTTTTTTTTTTGGCTTATTGCAGTTTTGTAATTGTTTTGAGACCTTTAATTTTGTTCTGTTTCAAGATTGATTTGCCTATTCATGGGCCCTGGAGATTCCATATGAATTTTAGGATGGGTTTTTCTGTTTATCAGAAATGTCATTGGAATCTTTATAAGGATTGTATTGAATCTAGGTCACTTCGAGTAGTGTTGACATCATTCCGAGATGAAATCATCTAATCTGCAAACCCAGCTTTTCTTTTCATTTATTTGTGTTTAATTTCTTTCAAAAGTGTTTTGTAGTTTTCCGTGTTCAAATCTTTTGCCCTCTTGGTTAAGCTTATTTCTAATTTTTAAAATGCTGTTGTAAATGTAATTCTTTTTTTTTTTTTTTTTGAGTTGGAGTCTTGCTCTGTCTCCCAGGCTGGAGTGCAGTGGCACTGTCTCAGCTCACTGCAACCTCCGCCTTCCTTATTCAAGCGATTCTCCAACCTCAGCCTCTCAAGTAGCTGGGATCACAGGTGCGTGCCACCGCGCCCAGCTAATTTTTTGCTATTTTTAGTAGAGACAGGGTTTCTCCATGTTGACCCGGCTAGTCTTGAACTTGTGACCTCAGGTGATCTTCCCGCCTTGGCCTCCCAAAGTGCTGGGATTGCAGGCATGAGCCACTGCATCTGGCCAAATGTCATTCTTTTTAAAAATTTCTTTCCTTTGTTTTCCTTTCTTTTTTTTTTTCTTTTCTTTCTCTTTCTCTTTCTTTCCTTTCTTTCTTTTTTTTTGAGATGGCGTCTTACTCTGTTTCCTAGGCTGGAGTGCAGTGGCACAATCTCAGCTGACTGCAACCTCCACCTTACAAGTTCAAGCAATTCTCCTGCCTCAGCCTCCCAAGTAGCTGGGACTACAGGTTTCTGCCACTACACCCAACTAATTTTTGTATTTTTAATAGAGACAGAGTTTTACTATTTATATTAGAGATAGGGTCGGCCCAGCTGGTCACAAACTCCTGACCTCAGGTGGTCCACCCGCCTTGGCCTCCCAAAGTGCTGGGATTACAAGCGTGAGCCACCGTACCTGGCCTCTCTTTTTAAAATTTTATTTGCAGATTGTTCATTGTTAGTTTATAGAAATGCAACTGACTTGTGTGTGTTACTGTATCCTGAAACTTTGTTGAATTTCATTATTCTACCAATATTTTGTGGAATTTCAGGATTTTTACACATTACATCCTGTTGTCTGTGAACAAAATTTTGTACTTCTTCCTTTCCAATTTGCATGCTTTTTATTTCTTTCTGTTGCCTAATTATTCTGGGTAGAAATTCCAGTACTGTGGTGAATAGAAGTGGCAGGAGGAGATGTTGCTATCTTGTTCCTGATCCTAGAGGAAAAGTTTTTAGTTTTTCACCACTGAGTATGATGTTAGCTGTGAGCTTTTCATGTACGATCTTTATTTACTGTGGAGTTTCCATCTATTACTAATTCTTTGAGTGTTTTTATTATGAAAGGTGTTCATCTGGCTCTGGAACCAGATAAATGTTGACCTGATAGAATAGATTGGAATGTCCCCTCCTGGTTTTTGAATATTTTTGGAATATTTTGCAGAGGATTGGCATTAATTTTTCTTGAAATGTTTGGTAAAATTATCCAGTGAAGTTATCTGGACCTGGAATTTTCTTTTTTGGGGGGTTTTTGATTACTGGTTGAATCTTCTTACTAGTTACAGGTCTCTTTGGATTTTTTATTTCTCCGTGATGCAGTATAGTGGTTTGTGTTTCTAGGAATTTATAAATTTATTCTAGGTTGCCCAGTTTTGTGGCATATGGTTGCTCACATTAGTCTCTTGTAATCTTTTTCATTTCTGTGGCATCTGTTGTACTGTCACCTCTTTTATTTATGATTTTAGTATTTGAGATTTCTCTTTTTTTCTTAATACAGCTGTGAGTTTTAAAATTTTTATTGATCTCTAAAAAAAACAAACTCATTGTGGTTTTTTTTTTCCTTTTTTTTTCTGGTCTTATTCTGCTAATCTCTGCTCTAATCTGTTATTTTCTTCCTTTTGCTTGATTCGTCATTAGCTTTTTTCACTTCAGGTGTAATGTTAGGGTATTGATTTGAGACCTTTCTTCTTTTTAATTTAAGCACCTACAGCTATAAGCTTCCCTTTAGCATGGGTTTGAGATCTTTCTTGTTTTTAATTTAAGCATCTGCAGCTGTAAGCTTCCCTTTAGCATGGGTTTGTGATCTTTCTTCTTTTTAATTTAAGCATCTGCAGCTGTAAGCTTCCCTTTAGCACTGCCTTTGTTGCCTCCTCCTGAGTTTGGGTATGTCATGGTTTTGTTTTCATTTGCTTAAACATTTTTTTGTCTTATTGTAATATAATTGCATTGTTTTTAATAAAGGTGATTAGTGAAACACGTAATGAATTGTGCTTCTGTTTTTATAATATTTTAAGCTTTCTTAACTCAGAAATGTAAACTTTAGAAAAAAATTCCAGGCCAGGCAGATTGGCTCACACCTGTAATCCCAGCACTGTGGGAGGCTGAGGTGGGTGGATCGTCTGAGGTCAGGAGTTGGAGACCAGCATGGCCAACATGGTGAAACCCTGTCTTTACTGAAAATAGAAAAAAAATATATAAAAGTTAGCTGGGTGTGGTGGTGGGTGCCTGTAATCCCAGCTACTCTGGAGGCTGAGGCAGGAGAATCACTTGAATCTGGGAAGCGGAGGTTGCAGTGAGCTGAGATTGCACCACTGCACTCCAGCCTGGGTGACAGAGCAAGACTCCATCTGAAAAAGAAGAAAGAAAAAATTTTAGACATATTTATATGTATTTCAATTTAGAAACTATGATCTCCTAAGTGTATTGACATAGCAGCCTGACATAAAGATAAATAAATATGTACCAAAACGGAAACTTGCAAATACCTGTTTTTTATTAATTTTTAATTATATATATTTAAAAATTGCCGGGTGCAATGGCTTACGCCTGTAATCCCAGCACTTTGGGAGGCTGAGGTGGGCAGATCACATGAGGCCAGGAGTTTGAGACCAGACAGGGTTTCACCATGTTGGCCTGGCTGGTCTCGAACTCCTGACCTCAGATGATCTGCCTGCCTCGGCTTCCCAAAGTACTGGGATTACAGGCGTGTGACACTGAATATATACATCTTAATGAGTTTAGAGGTAAGTATTCGCCCAAGGACTCATCAAAATAAATAATGTCATAAACATGACCATCACTCCCCAAATATTTCTCATTCTCACTCTTTTTAAAAAATGAGACCGGGAATGGTGGCTCATGCCTGTAATCCCAGCACTTTGGGAGGCCGAGGCGGGTGGATCACGAGGTCAGGAGATCGAAACCATCCTAGCTAACACAGTGAAACCCCGTTTCTACTAAAAATACAGAAAATTAGCCAGGCATGATGGCGGGCCCCTGTAGTCCCAGCTACTCGGGAGGCTGAGGCAGGAGAATGGTGCTAACCTGGGAGGCGGAGCTTGCAGTGAGCCGAGATCGCATCACTGCACTCCAGCCTGGGCAACAGAACGAAACTCCATCTCAAAAAAAAAAAAAAAAAAAAAATGAGATGACTATTTCACCTAAAATATACCCTCTTTAAGTTTTTTTTTAAGTGTACAATACAGGACGGCCATGCATCAGAGATATATGATGTGGGTTTGGTTCCAGACCACTGCAATAAAGTGAGTTATACAATTTCTTTTGGTTTCCCAGTTCATGTAAAAGTATGTTTATACTGTGCTGTATAAAGTGTACAATAGCATATGTCCACAAAGTGCACACACCTTAATTTACAGATACCTTATTGTTAACAAGTGCTAACAGCCATCTGAGCCTTCAGCAAGCTGCAATCTTTTTTTATGTGTGTGATAGGGTTTTACTCTGTGGCTCAGGCTGGAGTAATTGCAGCCTCAACCTCCTGCTCAATCAAACCCCGACCTCAGACGCCTGACTAGCTGGGACTACAGGTGCATGACACCATGTCCAGCTAATTTTTGTATTTTTTTTTTTTTTTGTAGAGATGGGGTTTTGCCATGTTGCCTCGACATCCTGGGCTCAAGCAGTCCACCCACCTTGGCCTCCCAAAGTGTTGGGATGACAGGTGTGAGCCACTGCACCTGGCCAAGTTGCAGTCTTCTTGCTGATGGAGGGTCTTGCCCTAATGTAAGATAGTGGTTGCTGAGGGTTAGGGTGGCTGTGGCAATTTCTTAAAATAAGAAAGCATTGAAGTTTTGCTGTGTCAATTGACTCTTCCTTTCACAAAAGAATTATCTGTAGCATACGACGTTGTTTGATAGCTTTTTACCCACAGTAGAACTTTCAGAATTGGATTCAATTTTGTCAAACCTTCGTACTGCTGTACCAACTAAGTTTATGTATTATTGTAAATCACTGGGTTCAATTCTGTCAAGCCCTCCTTCTGCTGTACCAACTAAGTTTATTCTAAATCTGTTGTCATCTCAACAATGTTTACACTATCTTCACCACGAGTAGATTTCATCTCAAGAAACCACTTTCTTTGCTCATCCGTGGAAGCAACTCATCCACTCATGTTTTCTCCGGAGGCTGCTGCAGTCTCGCCACATCTTCAGGCTCTGTCTCTGATTCTAGTGCTCTTGTTATTTCCACTATATCTGCAGTTACTTCCTCCACAGAAGTCGTGAACCCTCAGTGTCATCTGTGAGAGTTGGAATAATCTTCCCAACTTCTCTTTTTTTTTTTTGAGATGGAGTCTTGCCTGGGCTGGAGTGCAGTGACATGATCTCAGCTCACTGCAACCTCCGCCTCCTTGGTTCAAGCAATTCTCCTGCCTCAGCCTCCCAAGTATTTGGGATTATAGGCACCCCCACCAGACCCAGCTAATTTTTTGTGTGTTTTTAGTAGAGACACGGTTTCACTATGTTGGCCAGGCTGGTCTCAAATTCCTGACCTCGTCATCCACCCGCCTTGGCCTCCCAAAGTGCTGGGATTACAGGTGTGAGCCACCACGCCCGGCCCCAACTTCTCCTAATGTTGCTATTTTGATTCTTTTTTAAATCATGAATGTTCTCAATGGCATCTAGAATGGTGAATCCTTTCCAGTGGGTTTTCAATTATTTTGCCCAGATCCATCAAAGGAATCACTTTCTAGAGAAACTATAGCTTTATGAAATACAAATTTTTTAAGTGATAAGACTTGAAAGTTGAAATTATTCTTTGATCCAAGGGCAGCAGAATGAATGTTGGGTTAGTAGGCATGAAAACAATATTCAGATCTTTATACATCTCTGTGAAAGCCCTTGAGTACCAGGAACATTGGCAGTGAGTGGTAATACTTTGAAAGGAATCTTATTTCTTGAGCAGTAGGTGTCAACAGTGGGCTTAAAATATTTAGTAAACCATATTTGTAAACAGATAGTCTGTCATCCAGGCTTTGTTCCCATTTGTAGAGTACAGGCAGAGCTGTTTTATCATAATTCTTCAGGGCCCTCAGATTTTCAGAATAGTAAATCATCATTGGTTTCAAGTTAACATCACCAGCTGCATTAGCCCTTAACAAAAGAGTCAGCATGTCATTTGAAGCCTTAAAGTCAGGCATCAACTCCTCTCTAGCTGGGAACATCCTAGATGGCATCTCCTTCTAATAGAAGGCTGTTTTTTCTCCATTGCAAATCTGTTTAGTGTAGCCATCTTAATCAGTTATCTTCTAGATAGCTTTCTGCAGCTTTTCCATCAGTACTTGCTGCTTTATCTTGCACTTTTATGTTATGGAGATGACTTTTTCCCCTAAATCTCATGAAACAAGCTCTTCTAGCTTCAGACTTTTCTTCTGCAGCTGCCTCACCTCTCTGAGCCTTCATAGAATTGAAGAGAGGCCGGGTGCGGTGGCTGTCATGCCTGTAATCCCAGCATTTTGGGAGGCCGAGGCAGGCAGATCACCTGAGGTTGGGAGTTCGACACCAGTCTGACCAACGTGGAGAAACCCCATCTCTACTAAAAATACAAAAAATTAGCCAGGCGTGGTGGCGCATGCCTGTAATCCCAGCTACTCGGGAGGCTGAGGCAGGAGAATGGCTTGAATTTGGTAGGCAGAGGTTGCTTGGGAGGCAGAGGTTGCGATGAGCCGAGATCACGCCATTGCACTCCAGCTTGGGCAAGAACGAAACTCCATCTCAAAAAAAAAAAAAAAGAAAAAAGAGAGTTAGGCTTAGGCTTAATGGATTTTTTTTTTAATCTTCTATCTAGACCAATTAAACTTTCTTCATAATGGCAGCAAGATTGTTTAGCTTTTTATCACTCGTATTCACTGGAGTAGTACTTTAAATTTCTTTCAAGAACACTTCCTTTGCATTCACGACTTGGCTAAGTGTTTGTTGCATGAGGCCTAGCTACTGGCCTGTCTTGCTTACAGCATGCCTTCCTCACTAAGCTTAATTATTTCTTCCTTTTGGTTTAAAGTGACAGACATGCAACTCTTCTTTCACTTGAACACATAGAGGCTATTGTAGGGTTATTAATTGACCATATTTTAATATTAATAAAAAGAAGCCTGAGAAAAAGAGAGAAAGAGAAATGACCCGTTGGTGTGGTAGTCAGAACACATGCATTTGTCAATTGTTTGCTGTCTTATCCGGGTGTGATTTGTGGTTCCCAAAACAATGGCAATAGTAGCATTAAAGATCACTGATTACAGATCACCATAACAGGTTCAATAATAAAAGGCTTAAAATACTGTGAGAATGACCAAAATGTGACACAGAGACGTGAAGTGAGCACATGCTGTAGGAAAAATGGTGCCAGTGAGACCTGCTTATTGCAGGGTGGCCACAAACCTTCAATGTGTAAAAAACATGGTCACAAAACACAATAAAGCAAAGTGCAGTGAAACTAGATGTGTCTGTCTTTTGATAGACTCTAACAATCTCTGTCTTTGAATTGGTACATTTATACCATTAACATCCAAAGTGATTATTGATATCATTGGATTAATATCTACTATATTTGTTACTGTTTTCTATTCATTCTTCTTAGTCTTCATTCTTTTGTCTACCACTCTTTTTCTGCCCTTTGCAGTTTTCATTGATGATTTTAGATGACTACATTTTCATTGTCTTTCTTAGCATGTACTTCTTTTTTTAAAACTTTTTTTAACTAGTTGCCATAGAATTTGCAATATACATTTACAACCAATTCAAGTCCACTTCCAAATAATGCTATCCCACTATCCCACAAATAAGACTACTTACTTAACAAAGAAAACACCTAATTCCTCAATATACATTTACAACCAATTCAAGTCCACTTTCAGATAACACTATCCCACTTCATGGGTGACTACCTACTTAACAAAGAAAACACCTGATTTCTCCCTCCCTTCCTTCCATTCCACTCCTTGTATTATTATTCCTTATTTCACTTGTGTATAAGCATATATAATCTATCTGTGTGTATTTATTATTATCTACAAACTTATTGATCAGATCAATTATGAATAAATTCATGTTTTTATTGTACCACAATTCCTCCCTCCCATCTTCCATTCCATTCCTTGTATTAGTGTTACTCACTTCACTTGTGTATAAGCATACATAATTTATCTGTGTGTATTTATTATTATCTATAAACTTCTTGGTCAGATCAATTAAGAATAAATACATAAGTTTTTATTGTACCACAATTCTTTCTTTAATGCTCTTTTAAAAAAAAAGTTGATCCAGGTTTCGGTGATATATCTTTTGTTTCCCTCTAAAGAATTTCATTTAACATTTCTTGCAAGACAGGTTTCCTGGCAACAAATTTCTTGAATTTTTATTTTTCTGAGGAAGGCCTTAATTCTCTTTCACTTTTGAAGGGTGGTTTCAGTGGGTACAGAAACTTAGGTTGGTGGGTTTTTTTCTGTCAACATTTTGAATTTTTCATTTCACTGTCTTCTTGCTTTCACAGTTTCTGCAATGTTGAATGCAGTTCTTATCTTTGTGTCTCTGTAGGTAAGGTGTTTTCTGCCCCACCTCTGGTTTCTTTCAGAGTTTTCCTTTATCTTTTATTTCATATAGTTTGAAAATTATACATCCAAGTGTAGGTTGTTGGCATTTATCCTGCCTGGTGTTCTTGGAGCTTCCTGGATCTTTGGTTTGGTGTCTGACATTAATACTGGAAGTTCTCAGACATGGTTGTTGCAGATCTTTCTTCTATTTCTTCTCCTCCTGGTATTCTTATTACTCTGATTCACCTTTTGTAGTTGTCCCACAGTCTTAGATATCATCTTCTGTTCTTTTCAGTGTTTCTTTTCTTTTTTAGTTTTCGAAGTTTCTGTTGATAAATCCTCAAGCCCAGAGATTCTTTACTCAGCTGAGTCTAGTCTACTAATAAGCCATCAGAGGTATTCTTCAGTCATTTACCACATTTTTTCACTACATTATGTTGATGGTTCTTACGATGTCTGTCTTTCTGATTGCATTACCCATCTACACTTGAATGCTGTCTACTTCATTCATTAGAGACCTTAGCATATTCTCCAGTGGTTAAAAAAAAAATTCCAAAATCATAGCTTTGTCTGCTTCTGAAGCTTGCTCTGTTGCTACAAATTGTATTTTTTTTTCTTTTTTTGCCTCTTAGTATGCCTTGTAATTTTTTCCCCTTTATTCCCAGGCATGAAGTACCCACTAAAAGTGACTGCTGTTAATATAGCTTCAGTAATGTGGTGATGAGGTGTCAGGGCAGGTGATGCTCTCTTAGTCTCTTTAGGCTGCTGTAATAAAATACTTTAGACTGAGTAATTCATAAACAACAGATAATATTGCTCACAGATCTGGAGGCTGGAAAGTCTAAGACTAAAGTGCCAGGACATTTGGTGTTTGGTGAAGGTCAAACATTCAGACACTCGCAACAACCCTAGTGGCAGCAGCAGTGTTCAGGAATCCTATGTGAGGGACAAACACTCAGACCCCAGCTGGAGTGTTCTAGAATCCTGTGTGAGGGAAAAACATTCAGACCCTCATACCCATGTTCTGGAATCCTATGTGAGGGACAAACATTCAGACCCCAGCAGTAGTGTTGTGGAATTTTATGTGAGGGACAAACATTCAGACCCTCGTAGCAGTGTTCTGGAATCCTGTGTGAGGGACAAAGATGCAGAAGGCAGCAACAGTGTTCTGGAATCCTATGTGAGCAACAAACTATCAGACCACAGCAGCAGTGTTCTGGAATCCTATGTGAGGGACAAACATTCAGACCCCAGCAGGAGTGTTCTGGAATCCTATGTGAGGGACAAACATTCAGACCCTAGCAGGAGTGTTCTGGAATCCTATGTGAGGGACAAACATTCAGACCCTCATAGCAGTGTTCAGGAATCCTATGTAAGGGACAATTCAGCCCACAGCAGGAGTGTTATTCAGACCCTCGTAGCAGTGTTCAGGAATCCTATGTGAGGGACATTCAGCCCACAGCAGGAGTGTTCTGGAATCCTATGTGAGGGACACACATTGAGAGCCCAGCAGCAGTGTTCTGGAATCCTATGTGAAGGACAGACATTCAGACCCTCTTAGCAGTGTTCTGGAATCCTATGTGAGGGACAAACATTCAGACCACAGCAGTAGTGTTCTGGAGTCCTATGTGAAGGACAAACATTCAGACCCTCGTAGCAGTCTTCAGGAATCCTATGTGAGGGACAGACATTCAGACCACAGCAGGAGTGCTCTGTAATCCTGTGTGAGGGACAAACATTCAGAACCTCGTAGCAGTGTGCTGGAATGTTAAGTGAGGGACAGACATTTAGACCCTCGCAGCAGTGTTCTGGAATCCCATCTGAAGGACAAACATTCAGGCACTCGCAGCAGTGTTCTGGAATTCTATGTGAGGAACAGACATTCAAACACCAGCAGAAGTGTTCTGGAATCCTATGTGATGGACAGACATTCAGACACCAGCAGAAGTGTTCTGGAATCCTATGTGAGGGACAAACTTTCAGACCACAGCACGAGAGATCTGCAATCCTATGTGAGGGACAAACTTTCAGACCACAGCAGGAGTGTTCTTGAATCCTATTTGAAGGCAAACATTCAGACCCCAGGAGCAGTGTTCTGAAATCCTATTTAAGGGCAAATATTCAGACCCCAACGTGAATGTTCTAGAATCCTATGTGAGGGACAAACATTCAGACCATAGCAGGAGTGTTCTGGAATCCTATGTGAGGGACATTCAGACCCTCATAGCAGTGTTCTGGAATCCTATGTGAGGGACATTCAGACCCTCATAGCAGTGTTCTGGAATCCTATGTGAGGGACAGATATTCAGACCACAGCAGGAGTGCTCTGTAATCCTATGTGAGGGACAAACATTCAGAACCTCGTAGCAGTGTGCTGGAATCTTATGTGAGGGACAGACATTTAGAGCCTCGAAGCAGTGTTCTGGAATCCCATGTAAGGGACAAACATTCAGACCTTCCCAGCAGTGTTCTGGAATTCTATGTAAGGGACAGACATTCAGACCCAGCAGCAGTGTTCTGGAATCCTACGTGAGGTACAAACATTCAGACACCAGCAGAAGTGTTCTGGAATCCTAGGTGTGGGATAAACATTCAGACCCTTGTAGCAGTGTTCTGGAATCCTATGTGAGGGACAAACATTCAGACCACAGCAGCAGTTTTCTGGAATGCTATGTGACAGAAAAACATTCAGACCCTCGTAGCAGTTTCCTGGACTCCTCTATGTCAAGGACATTAAGACAACAGCCACAGTGTTCTGGAATCCTGTGTGACAGACAAACATTCAGACCACAGCAGAAATGTTCTGGAATCCTATGTGAGGGACAAACTTTCAGACCACAGCAGGAGTGTTCTGGAATCCTATGTGAGGGACAAACATTCAGACCACAGCAGGAGTGTTCTGGAATCCTAAGTGAATGACAAACATTCAGACCTTCGTAGCAGTGTTCAGGAATCCTATGTGAGAGACAAACATTCAGACCACAGCAGGAGTGTTCTGGAATCCTATGTGAGGGACAAACATTCAGACTGTTGTAACAGTGTTCTGGAATCCTATGTCAGGGACCAACATTGAGACCCTCGTAGCAGTGTTCTGGAATCCTATGTCAGGGACATTCAGAGAACAGCCTCAGTGTTCTGGAATCCTATGTGACTGACAAACATTTAGACCACAGCAGAAATGTTCTGGAATCCTATGTGAGGGACAAATTTCAGACCACAGCAGGAGTGTTCTGGAATCCTATGTGAGGGACAAACATTCAGACTCCAGCAGCATTGTTCTTGAATGTGATATGAGGGACAAACATTCAGACTACAGCAAGAGTGTACTGGAGTCCTATGTGAAGGACAAACATTCAGAACACAGCAGGAGTGTTCTGAAATCCTATGTGAGGGACAAACATTCAGACCACAGCAGGAGTGTTCTGGAATCCCTTGTGAAGGACAAACATTCAGACCCTTGTAGCAGTGTTCTGGAATCCTATGCGAGGGACATTCAGAACACAGCAGGAGTGTTCTGAAATCCTATGTGAGGGACAAACATTCAAACCACAGCAGGGGTGTTCTGGAGTCCTATGTGAGTGTCATTCAGACAACAGCAGGAGTGTTCTGGAATCCTATGTGAGGAACAAACATTCAGACCACAGTAGGAGTGTTCTGGAATCCTATGTGAGGGACAAACATTCAGACCCTTGTAACAGTGTTCTGGAATCCAATGTGAGGGAGAAACATTCAGACCCCAGCAGCAGTGTTCTGGAATACTCTGTGAGGGAAAAACATTCATACCCTTGTAGCGGTGTTCTGGAATCCTATGTGAGGGAAAAAAACTCAGAATCCCAGAGCAGTGTTCTGGAATCCTATGTGAGGGACAAACATTCAGTCCACAGCAGCAGTGTTCTGGAATGCTATGTGAGGGACAGACATTCAGACCACAGCAGGAGTGTTCTGGAATGCTATCTGAGGGACAAACATTCAGACCCTAGCAGCAGTGTTCTGGAATCTTATGTGATGGACAAACATTCAGACCCTTGTAGCAGTCTTCTGGAATCCTATGTGAGGCACAAACACTCAGAACCCAGCAGCAGTGTTCTGGATTCCTATGTGAGGGACAAATATTCAGACCCTTGTAGCGGTGTTCTGAAATCCTATGTGAGGGACAAATGCTCAGAATCCAGCAGCAGTGTTCTGGAATCCTATGTGAGGGACAAATGCTCAGAATCCAGCAGCACTGTTCTACAATCTTATGTAAGGGACAAACATTCAGACCAGAGTAGGAGTGTTCTGGAATCCTATGTGAGGGACAAACATTCAGATTCCAGCAGCAGTGTTCTTGAACGCTATGTAAGGGACAAACATTCAGACTACAGCAGGAGTGTTCTGGAGTCCTATGTGAGGGACAAACATTTAGAACACAGCAGAAGTGTTCTGAAGTCCTATGTGAGGTACAAACATTCAGACCACAGCAGGAATGTTCTGGAATCCCTTGTGAAGGACAAACATTCAGGCCTTTGTAGCAGTGTTCTGGAATCCTATGTGAGGGACAAACATTCAGAACACAGCAGGAGTGTTCTGAAATCCTATGTGAGGGACAAACATTCAAACCACAGCAGGAGTGTTCTGGAGTCCTATGTGAGTGTCAGACATTCAGGCAACAGCAGGAGTGTTCTGGAATCCTATGTGAAGAACAAACATTCAGACCACAGTAGGAGTGTTCTCGAATCCTATGTGAGGGACAAACATTCAGACCCCAGCAGCAGTGTTCTCGAATCCTCTGTGAGGGAAAAACATTCATACCCTCGTAGCAGTGTTCTGGAATCCTATGTGAGGGGAAAAAACTCAGAATCCAGAAGCAGTGTTCTGGAATCCTAATTGAGGGACATTCAGTCCACAGCAGCAGTGTTCTGGAATGTTATGTGAGGGACAAACATTCAGACCGTAGCATGAGTGTTCTGGAATCCTATGTGAGGGAAAAAAACTCAGAATCCAGAAGTGGTGTTCTGGAATCCTATGTGAGGGACATTCAGTCCACAGCAGTAGTGTTCTGGAATGCTATGTGAGGGACAAACATTCAGACCATAGCATGAGTGTTCTGGAATCCTATGTGAGGGACAAACATTCAGACTATAGCAGGAGTGTTATGGAATCTTATGTGAGGGACAAACATTCAGACCACAGCAGGAGTGTTCTGGAATGCTATCTGAGGGACATTCAGACCCCAGCAGCAGTGTTCTGGAATCCTACGTGAGGGACATTCAGACCCTCATAGCAGTGTTCTGGAGTCCTATGTGAGGGACAATCTCTCAGAACCCAACAGCATTGTTCGGAATCCTATGTGTGGACAAACATTCAGACCACAGCAGGAGTGTTCTGGAATCCTGTGTGAGGAGCAAACATTCAGACCCTTGTAACAGTGTTCTGGAATCGTATATGAGGGACAAACATTCAAACCCCAGCAGTAGTGTTCTGGAATCCTATGTGAGGGACAAACTTTCAGACCTTCATAGCATTGTTCTGGAATCCTATGTGAGGAACAGACGCTCAGAACTTAGCAGCAGTGTTCTGGAATCCTGTGTGATGGACAAACATTCAGACCACAGCGGGAGTGTTCTGGAATCCTTTGTGAGGGAGAAACAATCAGACCACCGTAGGAGTGTTCTGGAATCCTATGAGAGGGACAAACATTGAGAACCTTGTAGCAGTGTTCTGGAATCCTATGTGAGGGACAGACACACAGAACCTAACAGCAGTGTTCTGGAATCCTATGTGAAGGAGAAACATTCAGACCACAGCAGGAGTGTTCTGCAATCCTATGTGAGGGACAAATATTCAGACCCTCATAGCACTGTTCTGGAATCCTATGGTAGGAACAAACATTCAGGCCACAGCAGCAGTTTTGTGGAGTCCTATGTGAGGGACAAACACTCAGAACCCAGCAGTATTGTTCTGGAGTCCTATGTGAGAAATAAACATTCAGACCACAACAGGAGTGTTCTGGAATCCTTTGTGAGGAACAAACATTCAGACCACACCAGCAGTGTTCTGGAATCTTGTTTGAGGGACAAAGATTCAGATCCCAGCAGCAGTGTTCTGGAATCCTATGTGAGGGACAAACATTCTGACCCTTGTAGCAGTGTTCGGGAATCCTATGTGAGGGACAAACATTCAGATCACAGGAGGGGTGTCCTGGAATCCTTTGTGAGATTGAAATTTTCAGACCACTGCAGCAGTGTTCTGGAATCCTATGTGAGGAACAAACTTTCAGACAACAGTAGGAGTGTTCTGGATTCCTATGTGATGGACAAACATTCAGCCTCGCAACAGTGTTCTGGAATCCTATGTCAGGGACAACGATTCAGACCCCAGCAGCATTGTTCTGGAATCCTATGTGAGGGACAAACATTCAGACCACAGCAGGAGTGTTCTGGAATCCTTTGTGAGGGACAAACAATCAGACCACAGCAGGAGTGTTCTCGAATCCTATTTGAGGGACAAACATTCAGACTCTCGTAACAGTGTTCTGGAATCCTATGTCAGGGACAATGATTCAGACCCCAGCAGCATTGTTCTGGAATCCTATGTGAGGGACAAACATTGAGACCACAGCAGGAGTGTTCTGGAATCCTTTGTGAGGGACAAACAATCAGACCACAGCAGGAATGTTCTCGAATCCTATTTGAGGGACAAACATTCAGACCCTCGTAGCAGTGTTCTGGAATCCTATGTGAGAGACAAATATTCAGACCCCAGCAGCAGTGTTCTGGCATCCTGCGTGAGGGGCAAACATTCAGACCTTTGTAGCAGTGTTCTGGAGTCCTATGTGAGGGACAAACCCTCAGAACCCAACAGCAGTGTTCTGGAATCCTATGTGAGGGACAAACATTCAGACCACAGCAGGATTATTCTGGAATCCTATGTGAGGTACCAACATTCAGACTCCAGCAGCAGTGTTCTGCGGTCCTAGTGAGGGACAATCATTAAGACCCTCGTAGCAGTGTTCTGGAATCCTCAGTCAGGGGAAATACTCAGAACCCAGCAGCAGTATTTTGGAATCCTATGTGAGTAGTAAACATTCTGACCACAGCAGGAGTGTTCTGGAATCCTTTTTGAGGAACAAACATTCAGACCACAGCAGGAGTGTTGTTGAGTCCTATGTGAGGTACAAACATTCAGACCCTCGTAGCAGTGTTCTGGAATCCTATGGGAAGGACAGACACTCAGAACCCAGCAGAAGTGTTCTGGAATCCTATGTGAGGGTCAAACATTCAGACCACATTAGCAGTGTTCTGTAATCCTATGTGAGGGAAAAACATTCAGACCACAGCAAGAGTGGTCTGGAAGCCTATGTGAGGGACAAACATTCAGACCCTCGTAGCAGTGTTCTGGAATCCTTCGTGAGGGACAAACTTTCAGACCCCAGCAGCAGTGTTCTGGAATCCTATGTGAAGGAGAAACGTTTAGACCACAGAATCAGTGTTGTGGAATCTTAAATGAGGAACAAACATTCAGACCACAGCAGTAGTGTTCTGGAATCCTATGTGAGGGACAAACATTCAGAACCCAGCAGTAGTGTTCTGGAATCCTATGTGAGGGACAAACATTCAGACCACAGCAGAAGTGTTCTCTAATCCTATGTGAGGGACAAACATTCAGACCCTCGCTGTGGTGTTCTGGAATCCTATATGGGGGACAAACCATTCAGACCCTCGTAGCAGTGTTTTGGAATCCTATGTGAGGGACAATCACTCAGACCCTAGCAGCAGTGTTCTGGAATCCTATGTGAGGGACAAACACTCAGACCACAGCAGTAGTGTTTTGGAATCTTATGTCTTATGTGAGGGCAAACAGACCCCTGCAAAGAGGGACAATTTGACCTCCTCTTTTCCTAATTGAATCCACTTTATTTCTTTCTCTTGCCTCATAGCCCTGGCCAGAACTTCCAACACTATGTTGAATAGGAGTGATGAGAGAGGGCATCCCTGTCTTGTGCCCGTTTTCAAAGGGAATCCTTCCAGTTTTTGCCCATTCAGTATGATATTGGCTATGCGTTTGTTATGAATAGCTCTTATTATTTATAGGTAAGTCTCATCAATACCTAATTCATTGAGAGTTTTTTAGTATGAGGGGCTGTTGAATTTTGTCCAAGGCCTTTTCTGTGTGTATTGAGATAATCATGCGGTTTTTGTCTTTTATTCTGTTTATATGCTGGATTACATTTATTGATTTGCATACGTTGAACCAGCCTTGCATCCCAGGGATGAAGCCATCCTGATCATGGTCGATAAGCTTTTTGATGTGCTGCTGGATTGGGTTTGCAAGTATTTTATTGAGGATTTTTGCATCGATGTTTATCAGGGATATTGGTCTAAAATTCTCTTTTTTGTTATGTCTCGTCCAGGCTTTGCTATCAGGATGATGCTGCTGGCCTCATAAAATGAGTTAGGGAAGATTCCCTCTTTTTCTATTGATTGGAATAGTTTCAGAAGGAATGGTACCAGTTCCTCCTTGTAACTCTGGTAGAATTCGGCTGTGAATCCATCTGGTCCTGGACTCTTTTTGGTTGGTAAGCTATTATTGCCTGAATTTCAGAGCCTGTTATTGGTCTATTAAGAGATTCAACTTCTTCCTGGTTTAGTTTTGGGAAGGTTTATGTGTCGAGGATTTATCCATTTCTTCTAGATTTTCTAGTTTATTTGCATAGAGGTGTTTACAGTATTCTCTGATGGTAGTTTGTATTTCTGTGGGATCGGGGGTGCTATCCCCTTTATCATTTTTTATTGCATCTATTTGATTCTTCTCTCTTTTCTTATCAGTCTTGCTAGTGGTCTATCAATTTTGTTGATATTTTCAAAAAACCAGCCCCTGGATTCATTGATTTTTTGAAGGGTGTTTTGTGTCTCTATTTCCTTCAGTTCTGCTCTGATCTTAGTTATTTCTTGGAAGTCAAATTGTCCCTGTTTGCAGATGACATGTTTGTATATCTAGAAAACCCCATCATTTCAGCCCAAAATCTCCTTAAGCTGATAAGCAACTTCAGCAAAGTCTCAGGATACAAAATCAATGTGCAAAAATCACAAGCATTCTTATACACCAATAACAGGCAAACAGAGAGTCAAATCATGAGTGAACTCCCATTCACAATTGCTTCAAGGAGAATAAATTACCTAGGAATCCAACTTACAAGGGATGTGAAGGAGCTCTTCAAGGAGAACTAGAAACCACTGCTCAACAAAATAAAAGAGGACACAAACAAATGGAAGAACATTCCATGCTCCATGCTCATGGATAGGAAGAATCAATATCATGAAAATGACCATACTGCCCAAGGTAATTTATAGATTTAATGCCATCTCCATCAAGCTACCAAGGATTTTCTTCGCAGAATTGGAAAAAACTGCTTTAAAGTTCATATGGAACCAAAAAAGAGCCCGCATCGCCAAGTCAGTCCTAAGCCAAAAGAACAAAGCTGGAGGCATCACACAACCTGACTTCAAACTATACTACAAGGCTACAGTAACCAAAACAGCATGGTACTGGTACCAAAACAGAGATATAGACCAATAGAACAGAACAGAACCCTCAGAAATAATACCACACATCTACAACTATCTGATCTTTGACAAACCTGACAAAAGAAATGGGGAAAGGATTCCCTATTTAACAAATGGTGCTGGGAAAACTGGCTAGCCATATGTAGAAAGCTGAAAGCAGATCCCTTCCTTACACCTTACACAAAAATTAATTCAAGATGTATTAAAGACTTAAATGTTAGACCTAAAACCATAAAAACCCTAGAAGAAAACCTAGGCAATACCATTCAGGACATAGGCATGGGCAAGGACTTCATGTCTAAAACACCAAAAGCAATGGCAACAAAAGCCAAAATTGTCAAATCAGATCTGATTAAACTAAAGACCTTCTGCACAGCAAAAGACATCAGATTGAACAGGCAACCTACAGAATGGGAGAAAATTTTTGCAACCTACTCATCTGACAAAAGGCTAATATCCAGAATCTACAAAGAACTCAAACAAATTTACAAGAAAAAACCCCATCAACAAGTGGGCAAAGGATATGAACAGACACTTCTCAAAAGAAGACATTTATGCAGCCAACAGACACATGAAAAAATGGTCATCATCACTGGCCAGAGAAATGCAAATCAAAATCACAATGAGATATCATCTCACACTAGTTAGAATGGCTATGATTAAAAAGTCAGGAAACAACAGGTGCTGGAGAGGATGTGGAAAAATAGGAACACTTTTACACTGTTAGTGGGATTGTAAAGTAGTTCAACCATTGTGGAAGACAGTGTGGTGATTCCTCAGGAATCTAGAGCTAGAAATACCATTTGACCCAGCCATCCCATTACTGGAATTATTCCCAATGGTATATAAATCATGCTACTATAAAGACACATGCACACGTATGTTTATTGCAGTGCTACTCACAATAGCAAAGACTTGGAACCAACTGAAATGTCCAAATGTCCAACAATGATAGACTGGATTAAGAGAATGTGGCACATATACACCATGGAATACTATGCAGCCTTAAAAAATGATGAGTTCATGTCCTTTGTAGGGACATGGATGCAGCTAGAAACCATCATTCTCAGCAAACTATCACAAGGACAAAAAACCAAACACCGCATGTTCTCACTCATAGGTGGGAATTGAACAATGAGAACACATGGACACAGAAAGGGGAACATCACACACCAGGGCCTGTTGTGGGGTGAGGGGAGGGGGGAGGGATAGCATTAGGAGATATACCTAATGTAAATGACGAGTTGCTGGGTGCAGCACACCAACATGGCACATGTATACATATGTTAAGAACCCTGCACGTTTTGCACATATATCCTAGAACTTAAAGTATAATAAATATATATATATATAAATTCAATACGGAAAATATATTAAAAAAAGAAAACCTGGTATATTATTTGGCAGTAAAAAAAAGAAAACGCTGTCATTTTTGAACAACATGGATGAACCTGGAGGACAACATGTTAAGTGAAATAAGCCAGGCACAGAAAGACAAATATATCATGACATGACTCCTACTGGTATGTAAAAAAGTTGATCTCATAGAATTACAAAGTACAATGGTGGGTATCAAAGCTAGGGGTAAAGGGGAGTTGCGGTGATGTTAATCAGAGGATACATACTTAGAGTTAGTTAGAAGGAATAAATTTCAGGAGATGTAGAGCAAGGTGATTGTAATTGATGATGACATATTGCATTCTTGAGAAATAGAAAGTTAATGTTATGTGTATTCACCAGAAAAATGATAACTATGTGAGTTGATGTATTTGTTAATTAGCTAGATTTGACCTTTTCACAATGTATGCTTACTTTGTCCCTCACATAGGATTCCAGAACACTGCTGCTGGGTTCTGAATGTTTGTCCCTCAGTTAGGATTCCAGAACACTACTGTGAGAGTCTCAATGTTTGTCCCTCACATAGGATTCCAGAACGCTACTGCATTGGTCTGAATGTTTGTCCCTCACGTTTTACATTACAAAAACTTGCAATATCATATGTCAATTAAAAATAAATATTAATAAAGTAATTTTAAAAAGACAGAAAAAAAAAAACCGGACTACAGCGGCCGTGTTCTGGAATCCTATGTGAGGGACAAACATTCAGACGCCAGCAGCAGTGTTGTGGGATCCTATGTGATGGACAAACATTCAGACCGTCCCAGCAGTGTTCTGGAATACTATGTGTGGGACAGACACTCAGACCCCAGCAGCAGTGTTTTGGAATCCTATGTGAGGTACAAACATTCAAACCCTGGAATCAGTGTTCTGGAATCGTATGTGAGGGAAAAACTTTCAGACCACAGCAGCTGTGTTCTGGAATCCTATGTGATGGACAAACATTCAGACCCTCGTAGCAGTGTTCTGGAATCTTATGTGAGGGACAAACATTCAGACTACAGCAGGAGTGTTCTGGAATCCTATGTGAGGGAGAAACATTCAGACCCCAGCAGCAGTGTTCTGGAATCCTACGTGAGGCACCATCATTCAGATCATTGCATTAGTGTTCTGGAATTCTAAGTGAGGGAAAAACATTCATAATCTAGCAGCAGTGTTCTGGAATGCTATGTGAGGGACAAACATTCAGACCCCAGCAGCAGTGTTCTGGAATCCTATGTGAGGGACAATCATTCAGATCATTGCATTAGTGTTTTGCAATCCTATTTGAAGGACAAACACTCAGACCCCAGGAGCAGTGTTCTGGAATCTTATGTGAGGGACAGACATTCAGACCGCAGCAGCAGTGTTCTGGAATCTTATGTGAGGGACAAACATTCAGACCACGGCAGCAGTGTTCTGGAATCCTATGTGAGGGACAAACAGACCACAGCAAGAGTGTTCTGGAATCTTATGTGAGGGACAGATATTCAGACCATGGCAGCAGTGTTCTGGAATCATATGTAACAGACATTCAGACCACAGCAGGAGTGTTCTGGAATCCTATGTGAAGGACTAACATTCAGACCACAGCAGCAGTGTTCTGGAATTCTATGTAACAGACAAACATTCAGAACCTCGTAGCAGTGTTCTGGAATCCTATGTGAGGGACAGACATTTAGACCCTCGCAGCAGTGCTCTGGAATCCTATGTGAGGGAGAAACCTTTAGACCCTTGCAGCAGCGTTCTGGAGTTCTATGTGAGGGACAGACATTCAGAACCCAGCAGCAGTGTTCTGGAATCCTATGTGAGGTACAAACATTTAGACCCCAGCAGCAGTGTTCTGGAATCCTATGTGAGGGACATTCAGACCATGGCAGCAGTCTTCTGGAATCCTATGTAACGGACAAATATGCAGAACCTCGTAGCAGTGATCTGGACTCCTATGTGAGGTACAAACATTCACTCCCCAGCAGCAGTGTTCTGGAATCCTATGTGAGGGTCAAACATTCTGACCCTCGTAGCAGTGTTCTGGAATTCTATGTGAGGGACAGACATTCAGACCCCAGCAGCAGTGTTCTGGAATCCTATGTGAGGGACAAACATTCAGACCCCAGCAGCAGTGTTCTGGAATCCTAGGTTAAGGGCAAACATTCAGACCCCAGCATCAATGTTCTGGAATCCTATGTGAGGGACAAACATTCAGACCCTCGTAGCAGTGTTCTGGAATCCTATGTGAGGGAGAAACATTCAGACCTCAGGAGCAGCGTTTTGGTATCGTATGTGAGGGACAAACACACAGACCCCAGCAGCCGTGTTCTGGAATGCTATGATTGGGTCTATACTGTGAACCTCAGAAGTGTTCCTCCGTTTAATTAATTTTCCACCTTAGGTGGAACATGATTAGAATGGGCTGCAGTGGAAGGGGATATTTCCCTTTCCCTCCGTTATTTAGTCTCTGATTATACTAGAGCAGATTAGGCTGAAGTTAAGTAGTTTCTCCTGTGGACAAGCCTTGTTAAGATGGGGTGCTCTGGCATATTTCAAAATGGTTTTCCTTTTTCCTTCCAAAAGGTTGAAGCAGGAGGGGAGTTTTTTCAGGTATTTGTCACAGGAGCCTGGTGAAGCTCCATGAGACAATTTTACAGTATTGTGCCCCTCACTCACAATAACTCTATCTCTTTGTAGTTTTTACCACTTAGAGTTGTCCACGCGGATCCTCCAGCCATTCACCAGTTACAGTTTGAGTTTTTCTACTCCAGCACTGATTCCAAAGTTGGTTTCAGTAGTGAGTCCGTTTTCCTGTAAGCCATAAAGTCCTATATTCACTTCTCTGTCTCTGCAATCCTGGGGGCAGTGGTTTGCCCTGTGTCCTCCCCTGAGTTTCAAATCTAGAAAGAATTGTTGATTTTTTAGTCTGTTCGGCTTTTTATTTGTTGTTAAGGTTGTGTCATATTAATTTGTTGTGAAGATTGTTATTAAAAATTATTGTAAAGTAATTATTGATTACTTCCAAGCTTCTTACATGCAGAAATAGGAACCTGGAATGTGTTTCTAAAACTGTTTTCTCAATGCGTATATGCACAGTTAAAGGATTTTTTTCCACAGGACTATGGTCGTGATGAATTATATTAGTAGACTTCCGAATATTGAATTTTTCTTTATTCGTGGAATAAACTCAGAAAGTTCCTTCTTGGTCTTCACAGTCTATTTCTTTTCTTGTGTAAATGTTAGTGTTTCTGTTGATTCTGTAGTTGTTTCTTTTATTCTTTCATTCTCTTATTTTCATTTGTTCTGATGGATTCAGGTACCATTGAAATGCTGGTAGTTTCCAAATCTTTATCTTTAGTTTTGATCTCTCTTCTGAACCACTGGAGCCATATTCCCAATTGCCAGTTGGACATTCCTACATATGGAACCTCAGATGTTTCACACATGATATGTCAAGTCTGTGTCACTTCTGGTTATCATATTCTTTTATTTTTTGCAAACTTCACTTCACAACACCAGTACCAAACTAGCTGGATCATGGCAGATAACTTGGAAACAAAACTCCCCTTTTTACCCACTGCACAGCAAATTGGTACCAAATCCTGTTTCTACATTTTTTTCCTTTTAAGAACTGCTTCCCTATTGTGTATTCTTACACTCCATGTCCTGATGTAGGTGGTCACATCTGTCTTCCTGTTTACTCCCTTCTGGCTTTCCCTTAAGCCCTTTCCCATTCTCTTTCTCAGGGATGGCTCTTAAAATGCCAATATGGTCATGTAACTTTTCTGTCCTTACTGGACCTCCTTATTTACACCTGTTTGTGAAGTGACTATGTTCACCCTGGGTGGATACAGCAATTTTTTGTCCCATAGAAAGGAAATTTTGAAATGCTAGTGTATATGCTTTTAATTATACTTACCCTTTTGTATCCATGGGTTTTGCATCTGTGGATTCAGCCAACTTCAGATTGAAAATATTCCCACAAAAATAGATGGTTGTCTCTGTGCAGAGCATCTACAGAAATTTTTCTTGTCATTATTTCCTAAACAGTACAGTATAAGAGCCATTTATGTAGCATTACATTGTCTTCAGTATTATATGTAATCTAAAGAGTTAAAGTTCAGTCATGCATGGCTTATTAATGGGATTACTTTCTGAGAAATGCATCTTTAGGTAATTTCATTGTTTTGTGAACTTCATAGTGTTACAAAAACCTACATGATATGTATATTTTTATTTATATGTTTTTGGTATATAAGTAACCAGATGGCTCAGAGCCGTTATTGAATATAGTTTTCTGCACTTCATCTGCAATGCCAATATCAGGTTTCTGTGTACGTTTCATCATCATCTTATGGGACTATTGTGATATACATGTTTCATCATTGACTGAAATGTTATTATGCAGCTCATGACTGTATATAGGAGGATGTACATAAGTTTTATGCAAATATGAGACTAGTTTATATAAGAGAGTTATCTAATCTGTGGATTTTGGTATCTGGGAGTATCTTGGAATCAGTCCTCATGGATACTGAGGAAGTAATGTAATGTAAAAATGATAGGTGCATAAGAATTTTTGAAATTAGGTCAAATATTTAAATGCAGAATCACTGCATAATCAATTCCTTAAATATTGCCTTTAGCTTTCATCACTGCCCAGGATCATTCGTCTAGGCATGGTGCTGTCCAGAGTTCCATTAAAGTGGTGTGTGTTCTCTTTGCCTTTGTGAGTAGACTTCTGATACTTTCCCATAGTCATGAGGATTCATGGTTCGTGTGGAAGAGCCAAACACCTGATTTTTCAGTAAAGTGGAACCTCATGATGCAAAATAAAACTTATTTTCTTCTTCTCTCTTATTTTAGTCTGCATTGAACTTGTGTCTCAATGAGTTCACCTAAACATCATTCCCAGTATGTGTTTATACTTATATATTCATAACCAGATCATGAGCTCCTTTGAGGAGTAGAATTTTATTCCTCTTTTTTTTTTTTTTTTTTGAGAGATAGGCTCTCTGTTGGCCAGGCTGGAGTTCAGTGGTGTGATCATAACTCACTGCACTGTCAAACTCTTGTGCTTAAGCAATCCTTCAGCCTCAGTTTCCAGAGTAGCCAGGACTACAGGCATGCAGCATGATGCCTTTTTTTTTATTATTTTTGTAGTGAGAGGGTTTTGCATTTTGTTTATACTTTTATCCCCAGCAATAAGGATGGTTCTAGATCTATAAGGTGAACTTTGTAATACAATTTTATTAATTCATAAGTTATTACAGTGGAAGCATATTTCTACTGTGATTACTCCTTCTCTCACCATAAACAGTACAAAACAAACTACATCTTATGTAAAATACATATAAGACACATGGACACACAAGAGAGTGAATTCCCAGATTCATGTTCTTTTGACCCTGGGCTGATGCTTTGACTTGAGGAAAAATGTGCCATTACAGGGGTTGGTGTCCTTTGAAGATGTGGCTGTGCACTTCACCTGGGAGGAGTGGCAGGACCTGGATGACGTTCAGAGGACCCTCTACAGGGACGTGATGCTGGAGACCTACAGCAGCCTGGTATCATTGGGTGAGTAAAACTTCCCAGTAACTCCCAGGAATGTGTTTTGTTGTTGGTAAATATAGGAACCCTTTTAAGGTATAATAATATTTACTTGTAAGATTCCAGTTGATGAAAAATGTGTCACTACTCTGTAATGAAGTGTTCAAATTGGCTCCTTCATTGCGCAGTCCCTGAAGCCCAGCTGTTGTCATTCTGAAAAGGATTTGACTTAGTGGTTTGACAAAGTCTTCCACTGTTTCTCGTTATCAGGGCATTGCATTCCCAAACCTGAGAGGATCTTCAAGCTAGAGCAAGGAGCAGAGCCATGGATAGTAGAAGAAGCCCCAAACCTGAGACTTTCAAGTCAGTTGGTGAATATTGGGCAGGGAGGCCTGGAGGACTAATGCCCAGCAGATTTTTGTAGTGTTATCTTGTTTTCACCACTTTTTTCCCTAGATCTTTGACCTGAAGACTGTTGGTCTGCATTAAATGTGCATTATATAGTCCCCAGGGGTAACTCTCATGCATATATCCCAGTCTCTTATTTTTCTGAGTATCTTCTATTTACCCCAAATCCAATCCCTGCCATCCTCTCCTCAGGCCTTTTTCTTTGCTATTTGTTTTCTCTATTTCCCTCTTTTCCTCTATTCTGATGTATCTTAAAAAATTTTTTTGGACATTCATGCATTTATTTATCTGTTGAATGTATCTTAAGCGATTTTTAAGAATCAGTCATTATAACAATGATGATGAAAATAGTGTTTCATTTTAAGCTGTAGCTTTATTCTTGTTTTATTTGTTATTAAACAGATAGTTCTCACTCTGTTTCTCAGACTGAAGTGCAGTGGCATGATTATAGTTCACTGTAATGATGAACTCCTGGGCTCAAGTGTTCCTCACACCCTAGCCTCCCAAGTAGCTAGGACTACAGGTGTGTGCCACCACACCCGGCTAATTTTTTATTGTTTGTGGAGATGAGGTCTTGTTCTATTGCCCAGGCTGGTCTCGAACTTCTGGCCTTAAATGATCCTTGTAGACCCCCACCTACAAAAAAAAAAATAGTAGCTGAGTATGGTGACATGGGCTTGTAATCCCAGGTTTTATACTTGGGAGGCTGAGGTGGAAGGATTGCTTGAGCTCAGGAGTTTGAAGCTTCAGTGAGCTATGATAGCAACACTGCACTCCAGCCTGGGTAACAGAGTAAGATCCTGTCTCAGAAAGAAATTATGAAGCTGAGGGGGACCCATCATAGGGGCCTGGATAGGGGTGGTGCTGGACCTGGGAGGAGAACCAGAAGATTCTGGGTCTCAAGTCCAAAGAAACCAATTATTTCCTGTTGAAGGGCTCAGATTTCTGTTTGAGAGTGGAGTTTGTAGTTACCATTTGAAGATGAGAAATGTACAGGAAACTTCATTTTTAAATGAAACTGTGTGACATCTGAAACTCCAAAACACAAAATAAAACCCTTCAAAAATGGTGAATTACCAAGCAGGGGTGTGTGAGTGGAGAGGGGCAGGGCTGTTGATCTCAGAAGGAACCAGAAATACACTTTTCAAAGATGACGGGCACAGCCTGAGTTGCAGAACCAATCCTTCAGATCACCAGTGTGGTTTTTTGACTGGAGCTTCTGTGCCTATTATGGTTCTGGGAAGCAGGGGTTGTCATGTTTAAGTAGGAATTTGCCAGGATCTGTTTTTGTTTAACATGGGGAATAAGAGATTTTCTGCTTGGAAAACCTCCAGACACATTTAACCATTCTCAGGGAAGAGTGAAAGGTTAAATATAGGCAAAATCCTGTCCACAAGCTACTTCCATGCTTAGGAGACAGAAAAATGGCCATCTCCTGTACCTGCCAGTTGCTGACCCAGGGAAAACTGGCTATCTTCAAAGAAGAATAATGAAAAAATAGCAGCTATTAAAACAGCCACTATTATATGAATAAATAGGAAAAAAGAGAGAAAACAAATGACAGATAATGAGCACTTATTAAAACCTATGAGTAGGAAGTAGATGCATATTATTACCAAATAATTCTTTGTGAAATAAAAAAGAACAGGAAAACTTCAAATGCAAAGAAAAACTCAATTGAACATTAGAAAATATACTGATTTATTACATTATGTTAGTAGGAACAGGAAACATATGGGTATAAAACCAATACCCATTATTTATTTTTATCAAATCTTACTCCACTGGGATAGGAAGCAGTTTTTTTTACCTTTACACAAGCATTCTGTAAGACATGCTCATGTGTGGTTCATGGATACCTTTTTCTCATTTCAGCTGTCCAGATCCTTGATGACCTTATTGAAAGGAGCCATGAAAGTCATGATAGATTTTTCTGGCAAATTGTAATCATCAACAGCAACACATCAATTCAGGAGAGAGTTGAATTAGGAAAAACATTTAATTTGAACTCAAACCATGTTTTAAATCTGATTATAAATAATGGAAACAGTTCAGGAATGAAGCCTGGGCAGTTTAATGTTTGCCAGAACATGATTTTCCCTATTAAGCCTGGTGAGACACAGTCTGGAGAGAAACCTCATGTCCCTGATATAACTAGGAGATCCCACAGACATCATGAACATCTTACTCAGCATCACAAGATTCAAACTCTGCTGCAGCCTTTTCAATGTAATGAACAAGGGAAAACCTTCAACACGGAGGCAATGTTCTTTATACGTAAGAGGGTTCATACAGGACAGAGCTTTGATAAATATAATGAATATAAGAAAGCCTGTAATAATTCAGCTGTTATCGTCCAAGGGATAACTCAGGTAGGTCAGCCAACTTGCTGTAGAAAGTCTGACATCACTAAACATCAGCGAACACATGCAGGAGAGAAACCCTATGAATGTGTTGAATGTGAGAAACTCTCCATTAGCAAATCAGACCTTATGATACAGCACAAGATGCCTACTGAGGAAAAACCTTATGCCTGTAACTGGTGTGAAAAATTGTTCAGCTATAAGTCCAGCCTCACTATCCATCAGAGAATTCACACAGGAGAAAAGCCCTATGGATGCAATGAATGTGGGAAAACCTTTCGCCGTAAGTCATTCCTCACTTTACATCAGAGAACTCACACAGGGGATAAACCCTACAAATGTATTGAATGTGGAAAAACTTTTCACCGTAAGTCACTTCTCACTTTACATCACAGAACTCACTCAGGGGAAAAGCCCTATCAGTGTAGTGAATGTGGAAAAACCTTTAGCCAGAAGTCATACCTCACAATACATCATAGAACTCACACCGGGGAAAAGCCCTATGCATGTGATCATTGTGAAAAAGCATTTAGCCATAAGTCAAGGCTTACTGTCCATCAGAGAACACACACAGGGGAAAAACCCTATGAATGTAATGAGTGTGGAAAACCCTTTATCAATAAGTCGAACCTCAGGATACATCAGAGAACTCACACAGGGGAAAAACCCTATGAATGCAATGAATGTGGGAAAACCTTTCACCGTAAGTCATTCCTCACTGTCCATCAAAGGACTCACACAGGGGAAAAACCCTATGAATGCAATGAATGTGGGAAAACGTTTCACCGTAAATCATTCCTCACTGTCCATCAGAGAACTCACACTGGGGAAAAACCATATGCATGTAACGAATGTGGAAAAACATATAGCCACAAGTCATACCTTACAGTACATCACAGAACTCACACAGGGGAAAAACCCTATAAATGTAATGAATGTGGAAAATCCTTTTACTGTAAGTCATTCCTAACTATACATCAGAGAACTCATGCTGGCAAAAAACCCTATGAATGTAATGAATGTGAGAAAACCTTTATCAATAAGTTAAACCTTGGGATACACAAGAGAACGAACACAGGGGAAAGACCCTATGAATGTAATGAATGTGGAAAAACCTTTCATCAGAAATCAAATCTCAGCACCCATCAGGGAACTCACACAGGGGAGAAACCTTACTTATGTAATGAATGTGGAAAAACTTTTTGTCAGAAATCATACCTTATTATACATCAGAGAACTCACACCGGGGAAAAGCCCTATGAATGTAATGAATGTGGAAAATCCTTTCATCAGAAGGCAAATCTTCGGAAGCATCAAGGTATTCACATGGGGGAGAAACCCTATGAATGTAGTGAATGTGGAAAAACTTTCAGTCAGAAGTCAGTCCTCACTGTACATCATAGAACCCATACTGGAGAAAAACCTTACGAATGTAATGAGTGTGGGAAAACCTTTTGTCACAAGTCAAACCTCAATACGCATCAGGGAACTCACTCAGGAGAGAAACCCTATGAATGTGATGAATGTAGGAAAACTTTTTACGATAAGACAGTTCTCACCATACATCAGATAACTCACACAGGTGAGAAGCCATTTCAGTGTAAAGAATGTAGGAAAACCTTCTCCCAGAAGTCAAAACTCTTTGTACATCACAGAACTCACACAGGGGAAAAACCCTTTAGATGTAATGAATGTAGGAAAACTTTCTCCCAGAAGTCAGGCCTCAATATACATCAGAGAACACACACAGGAGAAAAACCTTATGAATGTAAGGAATGTGGGAAAACCTTTTGTCAGAAGTCACACCTCAGCAGGAATCAACAAACCCATATAGGAGAGAAATCTGACGTAGCTGAGGCAGGCTATGTGTTCCCTCAAAATGACTCTTTTTTCCCTTGAACACACAACCTACACCTCTCCGGCTACTATTATAGATTTCTCCATGCTCAGTCTAGGAGAATATGGACACAAATGGTGACCATTACTTCCTGGCCTACCAACAAGAAGGTCTTAACCATGCTGTAACAGATGTGCTATCATGCAGGCTTTCTTGTTCCCATTGTTACAGCACACTTCACACTTTAATGTCACAGATATGGCTGTTTTCCTAGAAGCTCATGTACCAACCTCTGCCAGCTTCAAACATTTCTTCCGCAACTTCCTCACTTCTCTTCTCCATAGAATTGAAGAGAGTTAGGGCCTTTCTCAGGATTAGGCTTTGTCTCAAGGGAATGTTGGGGCTGATTTGATCTTCTGTGCAGACCACTCAGACTTTCTCTGTATCAGTAAAAATCTGTTTTGTTTTTAAAAATCATTCATGTGTTCACTGGAGTAGCACCTATAACTTCCTTCAAGAACTTTTTCTTTGCATTCACAACTTGGGTAGCTGATGCAGGAAGCTTAGCTTTGGTCTGTCTTAGCTTCCAACATGCCTTCTTCACTAAGCTTGATGATTTCTGCCTTTTGATTTGAAGTGACAGACGTGCACACTTCTTTTCACTTGAACACATGGTGGCCACTGCAGAGTGAAGTGGCCTAATTTCATTGTTGTATCTTGGGGAATGGGGGGCTGGAAGAGAGAAATAGAGACAGGGAAATGACTAGTCAATGAAGCAGTCAAACACATTTTTCCATCATGTTTGTTGTCTTCCATAGAGTTCCAGCACCCTGAGACAATTCCAATAGTAACATCAGAAATCACTGATCACAGATCATCATAACAGATGTGATAACTAAAATCTTTGAAAGATTGTGGGGATTGCCAAAAGATGTGACACAGATGTGAAGTGAGCACATGGTGTTGGAAAAATGGTGCTGGTCAGACTTGTTGAGCACTTCGTGGCCACAAATCTTTAATTTGTTAAAAAGGTGATGTTGCCAAGCAAAATAAAGTGAAGCTCGATAAAGTGAGATGTGCCTCTATTTTGATGGGCTCTAACAATTTGTCTTTTCATTGGTACATTTAGACCATTGACATTCAAAGTGATTGTACAGTTGGATTAATTTTGCCATATCATTTTCCATTCACTCCTATTGTTCTTTGTTCTTGCTTTGTCCTCCACTCTTTTTCTGCCTTTTATGGAGTTGATGATTTTATGATTTTTGTTTCCTCTCTTGCTTTTTTTTTTTTTTATTGAGACACTCACCCAGGCTGGAGTGCAGTGGTGTGATCATGGCTCCCTGCAGCCTCAACCTCGTGGGTTCAAGTGATCCTTCCACCTCAGTCTCCCAGTTAGCTAGGACTACAAGTATGCAATTAGCTAGGACTACAGGTATGCAATTAGCTAGGACTACAAGTATGCAATTAGCTAGGGCTACAAGTATGCAATTAGCTAGGACTACAAGTATGCAATTAGCTAGGACTACAAGTATGCTATTAGCTAGGACTACAAGTATGCAATTAGCTAGTACTACGAGTATGCACCACCATACCTGGCCTTTTCTTTTCTGTAGGGATAGGGTCTCACTGTGTTGCTCAGGATAGTCTCTAACTCCTGGACTCAAGCCATCTTTCTACCTTGGCATGAGCCACTATACCTGGCCTGTTTTCTCTTTTTAACATTTTTATAGTTTGGTTTTTACTAGTTGCCCTGGAGTTTGCAGTATAGACTTGCAACAAATCCAAGTCCACCTTCAAATAACAGTATACCAGTTCAGTTACTTCAACTGTCTTCTAATAGAAATGTAATACCAGTTTCTCTCATATTCCCATCTGTTGTGTTATTGTTGCCATTTGTTTCACTTATATGTAAGCATACATAGCCTTGTATATATTAAGTATGTAATTGGCTGGGTGCCTTGGCTTAAGCCTCTAATCCCAATACTTTGGGAGGCTGAGGCAGGTGGATCATGAGGTCAGAAGATGTAGACCCTCCTTGCTAACACGGTGAAACCCCATCTCTACTAAAAATACAAAAAATTAGTTGGACGTGGTGGCACACGCCTGTAGTCCCAGCTACTCGGGAGGCTGGGACATGAGAATTGCTTGAACCAGGGAGGAGGTGGAGGTTGCAGTGAGCTGAGATTGCATCACTGCACTCCAGCCTGGGTGACAGAGCAAGACTCTGTCTCAAAAAAAAAAAAAAAGTATATAATTGCATACATTGTTATTATATACAAACTGTTATATGTTAGGTCAATTAAAAATAAAAAGCAGCTGGGTACAGTGGCTTATGCCTGTAATTCCAGCAGGTTGGGAGGCCGAGGTGGGCAGATCATGAGGTCAGGAGATCGAGACCATCCTAGCTAACATGGTGAAATCCCACCTCTACTATAAATACAAAAACAAAATTAGCCGAGTGTGGTGGAGGGTGCCTGTAGTCCCAGCTACTCGGGAGGCTGAGGCAGGAGAATGGCATGAACCTGGAAGGCAGAGTTTGCAGTGAGCCGAGATCATGCTACTGCACTCCAGCCTGGGTGACAGAGTGAGACTCCATCTCAAAAAAAGCATTTTACCACCACTTATTCCTTCTCTAATGTTCTTTTTAAAGTGTAGATTCAGGCTGGGTGTGGTGGCTCATACCTGTAATCCCAGCACTTTGGGAGGCCGAGATGGGTGGATCATGAGGTTAGGAGTTCAAGACTAGCCTGGCAAAGATGGTGAAACACTGTCTCTAATAAAAATACAAAAAAATTAGCCAGGCGTGGTGGAGGGCTCCTGTAATCCCAGCTACTTGGGAGGCTGAGGCAGAGAATTGCTTGAACCTGGGAGGCAGAGGTTGCAATGAGCCAAGAATGTGCCACTGCACTCCAGCCTGGGCAACAGAGTGAGACTCTGTCTCAAAATAAATAAATAAAAATAAACACAATGTAGATTCAGTTTTCAGATGTATATCTTTTTTTTCTCTAGATAAGGTTTAATATTTTCTCACATGACACATCTGCTGGTAACAAGTTTCCTCAACTTTTGTTTGTCCAGGGAATGTTTTATTTCTCATTTACTTTTGAAAGAAGATCTCACAGGGCACTGAAATCTTAGTTGATTTTTTTTTTTTCTCTCAGCGTGTTTAATATTTCATTCCACTCTCTTTTTACTTTCGTGATTCTGAGATGTTGAATGTAATTCCTTTTTTTTTTTTTTTTTTTTTTTTTTGGAGACAGAGTCTTGCTCTGTCTCCCAGGCTGGAGTGCAGTGGCGCAATCTCGGCTCACTGCAAGGTCTGCCTCCCGGGTCCACACCATTCTCCTGCCTCACCCTCCCGAGTAGCTAGGACTACAGGCTCCCACCACGCCTGGCTAATTTTTTGTATTTTTTAGTGGAGACGGAGTTTCACTGTATTAGCCAGGATGGTCTCGATCTCCTGACCTTATGATCCACCCACCTCGGCCTCCCAAAGTACTGGGATTACAGGCATGAGCCACCGAGCCTGGCCTGAATGTGATTCTTATCTTTGTTTCTCTATAGGTAAGATGTTGTCCAGTCCACCTTTGGTTTCTTTTGGAGTTGATTTTTATACAGTTGGAGAATAATATGCCTAGGTGTAGGTTTTTGGCATGTATCCTGCCTGGTGTGCTCTGAGCTTCCTGGATCTTTGGTTTTGGTGTCTGACATTAACAGTGGAAGTTGTTAGACATGATTGTTGCAAATGTTTCTTCTATTTCTCTCTCTTCTCCTTCTGGTATTCTCATAACTCTATGTTACACCTTTTCTAGCTGTCCCACAGTTCTTGGATATTACTTTCCATTGTTTTCAGTTTTTAAAGTTTCTTTCAATGTTTCCAGAGCTCAGAGACTCTTTCCTTTGTTGTGTTCAGTCTACTAATAAGCCAATCAAAGACATTCTTCAGGTCTGTTGCAGTATTTTTTTTATCTGTTTCTTTTTTGTTCTTTCCTTGTACTTCTGTCTCTGCTTACATTGCCTATCTGTTCTTGAATGCTGTCTCCTTTGTTCATCAGAGCCCTTAGCATACTACTCAGAGATTTTTTTAAAAATTCTTGTCTGATAATTCCAGTATCATAGCTGTGTCTTGTTCTGATGATCTGCCACTTCAAATTGTGTGTTTTGCCTTTTAGTATGCCTTGTGCTTTTTCTTCATTCCTAGATATGAGATACCAGGTAAAAGGAACTACTGTAACAGTGCATCCAGTAATGCTGGGAAGCTGTGGAGGTGAGGGGAAGCTTAGTCCATCCACCAGCATAACTTAGAGCAAGTAATTTGTAAACAACAGAAGTTTATTGCTCGGTTTAGAGGCTAGAAAGTCCAAGGTCAAGGTTCCCGGAGATTCAGTGTTTGATGAGACCCATTCCTCATAGATGGTGCCAGCTATATGTCCTCTCATGTTGGAATGGACAAAGAAGCTTCCTTTGGCCTCTTTCATAAGTGCACTAATCCCAATCAGGATGTCTTTGCCATTACCTTTCAAAGGTCCCACCCCTTAATTCTAGTGCATTGGAGACTCGGTTTCAACAGGTACATTTTGCAGTGGGTCGGGCAGGGACCAAATATTCAGACCGTAGCAGAAGTGTTCTGGAGTCTTATGACTGGGCCTCACTGTTTAAGTGAGTCTCTGCTTTTGGACTATGAACTTCACATGTTTCTCTGTTTTTATCTTCCCCTTTAGGGATGACTGGAATAGGCTGGATTTGGTTATTTCCCTTCCAGCAAGTCATTTAGGATCTGATTATATGAGAGCAGGTTAGGCTGAGGTTCAGTAATTTCTCCTGAGGACAAGCCTTGCAGGGTGCTCTGGCATATTTTAAGATGGTTTTCCTTTCTCCTTCCCAAAGGTGGAAGCAGGAAGCGAGTTTTCTCAGGTATTTGCCACAGGAGCCTGGTGAAGCTCCAGGAGGTAAATTTTATAATATTATGCTCCCTCATAACTGGATCTCCCTGGCGTTTTTACCTCCTTGAGTTGTCCATATGGAACCTTCAGCAATTCACCAGTTATAGTTCAAGATTTTCTACTCCAGCACTGGTTCCTAAGGTGGTTTCAGTAGTAAGTCTGTTCCTGTAAGCCATAAATTCCTATATACACTTCTCTATCTCTCCAATCTTGGGGGCAGTGATTTGTCCTATATCCTCTCCACATTCAAATCCAAAAAGAATTGTTGATTTTTCAGTCTCTTCAGCTTTTATTTGTTTTATTTAATTTTTTTTTTTTAGAGTTGGGGGTCTCACTATGTTGCCCAGGCTGGTCTCAAACTCCTGGACTCAAGGGATCCTCCTGCTTTGGCCTCCCAAAGTGCTGGGATTACAGGCATGAGCCACCACACCTGACCTTTTCAGCTTTTCATGTGTTGTTAAGATGGACTGATTACTTCCATTCTTTTTTTTTTTTTTCCTTTTTTTGAGATGGAGTCTCACTTTGTTGCTCAGGCTGGAGTGCAGTGGTGCAATCTCAGCTCACTGCAACATCTGGCTCCCAGGTTCAAATGATTCTCCCTGCCTCAGCCTCCTGAGTAGCTGGGATTACAGGCACCCACCACCATGCTGGCTAATTTTTGTATTATTATTATTTTATTTTTTAATTTTTTGAAGCAGCTCACTCTGTCATCCAGGCTGTAGTGCAGTGGCATGATCTTGGCTCACTGCAACCTCCACCTCCAAGGTTGAAGCAATTCTTCTGCTTCTGCCTCCCAAGTAGCTAGTACTACTGGCACACACCACCACACTTCGGTAATATTTGTATTTTTAGTAGAGATGGGGTTTTGCCATGTGGGCCAGGTTGGTCTCAAACTCCTGACTTCAGGCGATCCACCCACCTCAAGCTCCCAAAGTGCTGGGGTTACAGGTGTGAGCCTCTGCACCCAGCCTAATTTTTGTATTTTTAGTAGAGATGGGGTTTTGCCATATTGGCCAGGCTGGTCTTGAACTTCTGACTTCAGGTGATCTGCCCACCTCAGTCTCCCAAAGTGCTGGGATTACAGGCATGAGCCACTGCACCTGGCCACTTCTAAGCTTCTTACATGCAGAAATCAGAACCTGGAATCTGTTTCTAAGACTTATCTTCTTAATGCCTATGTGGACAATTAAAGATTTTTCTCCTCAGGACTCTGAATGTGATGAATTGTATTAGTAGACTTTCTAATATTGAGCTTTACTTAATATGTGAAATAAACTCAGAAAGTTCCTTCTTGGTCTTAACAGTCTATTCCTTTCTGTAAATATTAGTGTTTCTGTGGATTCTGTACTTGTTCCTTTTTATCCTTTCATTCTCTTAGGTTCATTTGGTCTGATGGATTCAAGTACCATTGAAATTCTGATAGTTTCAAAATCTTTATCTCCAGCTTTGATCTCCCTTGTGAACTCTGGAACTGTATTTCCAATTGCCAGTTGGACATCCCTACATATGGGACCTCAGATATTTCAAACATGCTGTGTCCAAGTCTGTATCACTTCTGGCCATCATATTGTTCTTTTATTTTTCCAAATTTCACATCACCAGTAACAAACTAGCTGTGATCATGGCAGATAGCCTGGAAATAAAACTCCCCTTTTTACCCTCTGCACAGCAAATTGACATCAAATCCTGTTTCTACTTTTTTTCCTTTTAACTATTGCTTCCCAATTCTGTATTCTCACTGCTCCATCTTCTGATGTAGGAGGTCATCTGTCTTCCTCTTTTCCACTCCTCTGACTCTTCAGCCCTTTCCCATTCTCTTTCTCAGGAATGGCTGTTAAAATGCCAATATGGTTATGTAACTTTCCTGTACTTAGTGAACCTCCGTATTTACACCCTGTTTGTGAAGTGGCTGTGTTCACCCTGGGTGGACACGGAATGTTTCTGGCATGTACAAAGAGAATTTTATGCTGCCTGTGTACAGCTATTAATATGTAAGTACACTCAGCTTTTTGTATCTGTAGGTTTAATATCTGTGTACGTAAATAAACTTGGATGCAAAGTATTTGAAATAAAATCAGACGCTTGCATCTGTAGTGAACATATTCAGACTTTTTCTTGTCATTCTTTCCTAAACAACACCACTGTTTACATCCACATTGTATTTGGTCTTCTAAATGTGAAAGGAAAATAAATCTTGGGACTCCAAACTCATTAAGCTAAAGGGAAAAGTCAAGCTGGGAACTCGGTCATGCAAACCTGCCTCCTTCTTTTGGTTCCTAAATAAGATGGCTCCAAGATAAAAAGCTTTTTATCTAGTAGCCCCCTCCGTCATATTTTTCCCACAAGGAAATTTCTGGTGTGCTTTAAGATCTTTAAAGTATTTCGTTAAAATTAATTATGGCGATGTAAATTGATAGCTTATCCTTTTTTTTTTTTTTTCCTAGATGGAGTTTCGCTATTGTCACCCAGGCTGGAGTGCAATGGCACGATCTCGGCTCACTGCAACCTCTGCCTCCTGGGTTCAAGTGATTCTCCTTCCTCAGCCTCCTGAGTATTTGGGATTACAGGCATGCACCACCACACTTGGCTAATTTTGTATTTTTAGTAGAGACGGGGTTTCTCCATGCTGGTCAGGCTGGTCTCGAACTCCTGACATCAGGTGATCCACCTACCTCAGCTTCTTAGAGTGCTGGGATTACAGATGTGAGCTGCCACGCCTGGTCTGATAGCTCATCTTTACAGTGCATAGGACAGAACTCAGAGTCACCCCTCTGCCCACCTGAGACAAATGCATATCTGATTATTCCCCTCCCTGTTTGTCTATGTTATGTACAAATGCAGATTCACTGAGCCAAAGGCATGAATGACTGTATCAGTCTGTTCTCATACTGCTCTGAAGAAATACTCAAGACTGGGTCATTTATGAAGGAAAGAGGTTTAATTGATTCACAACTCTGCACGGCTGGGAAGGCCTCAGGAAACTTACAATAATCGCAGAGAGCACCTCTTCACAGGGTGGCAGGAGAGGCAATGAGTGCAAGCAGGGGAAATGCCAGACACTTATACAACCATCAGATCTCATGTGACTCATTATCATGAGAACAGCCTAGAGGAAACTGCCCCCATGATCCAGTTACTTCCACCTGGTCCCACCCTTGAATATGGGGATTATTACAATTTATGGTGAGATTTGGGTGGGGACACAGAGCCAAACCGTATCAATGAATGTTTTCCCCCTACCTCAGTCTTACATGAAAACTGTATTTCTCAATATTTCACCCTTTCCCCTTTAAATTTGGAGCCCTCAAAATCATTTTTGAAGAAAGGCATAGACTGTCTCCTGGGTGTGTGTCCTTAATGTTGGCAAATAAACCTCCTAAAATGATTGAGATTTTTCTTGGTCATTTTTCTTGATTGACCGAAGTGTTCCAGAGGTGATATAAAGTACAGTCATGCATGGCTTAATGACATGTGTATGTTCTGAGACATGCATTACTAAGCAATATTTTTGTTTTGTGAACATCATAAAATGTTCTTACATAACCCTAGGTGGTATATATATTTATATTTTTTCATATGAGAAACCATATGTTCTAACACCATCACTGAATATCAGTCACTTTCCCTACTTGATCTGCAGTGATAGTATCAAGTCCCACATGTCAGGTTTTATGGGGGAACCAGCCCCCACCATTTCAACGTAGGTTCTTTCTAGTTTCCCTAAGTGTTGGCTGGTCTGAGGAATAAAGAGTACAAAGAGAGAAATTTTACAGCTGGGCTTCCGGCGGTGCCATCACTTTGGTAGGACCATGATGGCGACCTTGAGCTGCAAAACCAGCCAGTTTTTATTAGGGATTTTGAAAGGAGAGGGGGTGTACGAACAGGGAGTAAGTCACAAAGATCACATGCTTCAAAAGGCCATAAAGATCAAAAGGCAAAGACAAAATTAGAACCCCTGATGAGGGTCTGTGTCCTGCTGTGCACACATTGTCTTGATAAACATCTTAACAGGAAAGAAGGTTCAAGAGCAGAGAACCAGTCTGACTAGAATTCACCAGGCTGGAATTTCCCAATCCTAGCAAGCCTGAGGGTACTGCAGGAGACCAGGGTGTATTTCAGTCCTTATTTCAACTGCATAAGACAGACGATCCCAGAGCGGCTGTCTATAGACCTACCCCCAGGAATGCATTCCTTTCCCAGGGTATTAATTATTAGCATTCCTTGCTGGGAAAAGAATTCAGTGATATTCTCTTACTCACACGTCCATCTGTAGGCTCTCTGCAAGAATAAAAATATGGCTGTATTCTGCCCAACCCTGCAGGCAGTAAGATCTTATGGTTATCTTCCCTCATTCCCTGAAAATCGCTGTTATTCTGTTCTTTTTCAGGGTGCACTGATTTCATATTGTTCAAAAACTCATGTTTTACAATCAGATTTGATATTGTTTGAACAAACATGTTTTACAAACAATTTGTACAGTTAACACAATCATCACGGGGTCTTGAGGCAACATACATCCTCAGCTTACAAAGATGACGGGATTAGGAGATTAAAGTAAGACAGGCATAAGAAATTATAAAAGTATTAATTTTGGGAACTAATAAATGTCCATGAAATCTTCACAATTTATGTTCTTCTGCCACGGTTCCAGCCAGTTCCTCCATTCAGGGTCTCTGACTTCCCACAAGAAGGTTTCTATATGTGTTTATAATCTTAGGGGACCATGGTAATATACATGGTTCATTATTGATTAAAAGGGCATTATAAGGCACATGACTGCATATGAAGGATAAGCATGGGTTATATGCAAATACACCATTTTATGTAAGACTTGAGCATCAGTGGTTTTTCGTATCTGGGGGGGGGGTATTCTGGAGCTGATTTCCCACGGATACTGAGGAACAACTGTACTTTGAAAATGAAAGGTGCATACATTTTTGTTATTAAAATTAGGTCAAATACTTAAATGCAGAATCACTGCAAAATCAGTTCCTTCAAGACTGCATCTATCTCTCTCATCAAGGCCCAGGATCGTTTGTCTAGATACACTGCAGTATGTCATTCCATTAACATGGTGTGTCTTCTTTGTGTCCTTGGGACTGGACTTCTGCTACACCTCATACTTGTGAGATGGTGTGGTTCACATGGAAGTGCTAAACAACTTTGGTTTTTCAGTGAAGTGCAACCTCATAATACCATGCATCACCATGCCTGGCTAGTTTTTCTATTTTTTGTAGACAGGGTTTCACCATGTTGCTCAGGCTTGTCTTGAACTCATGAGCCCAAGTGATCCACCTGCCTCAACCTCCCAAAGTGCTGGAATTACAGGCATGAGCCACTGCACCTGTCCTAACTAACCATTTCAACTACAGATGAAGCAAAGTCTCTCTCTCTCTCTGATATTTGGTCTTCTATTTACAACTCCTAAAATATCTAAATGTGCCCTCCCTCTCAGGGCACACAGCCCAATCCTATTTTCTCCCAAATGATAGGGAAGAAAGAATCACATAACAAACGCCTAGTGATCTTCATTGTGAAGAGCACATGGTCAAAACTTTTTTTAAAATCCTATTTTGAAGTCCAGTTATGCAAAGAATTAATAAATAATGACACAAATTGATGAATGAGTAGCTATCTTACTGAGTCCAGTTTAAGAACACAAATGGATTTCATAATGAGCCACAAAGTCATCTGAGTCCAGATCAAAATGTCAAGGTCTTGAGAAAAGGCCCAACTGGGAGTAAATTATGAAATCTGCATGAGTCTCTTAAGGACGACTTAGGGAAGGCTTGGCTTTTGGTCCTTATTATAAGACTGATACGGTTTGGCTGTGTCCTCACCCAAATCTCGAATTGTTATTCCCATAATTCCCACATATCGTGGGAGGGACCTGGTGGGAGGTAATTGAATCATGAGGATTGTGTTGTTCTTATGATAGTGAATAAGTCTCATGAGATCTGATGGTTGTATGGAGGGAAGTTCCCCTGCATATGCTGTCTCTTGTCTGCTGCCATGTAAGACCTGACCTTTGCCTTCGGCCATGATTGTGAGGTCTCCCCAGCCACGTGGAACTCTGAGTCCATTAAACTTATTTTTCTTTATAAATTACCCAGCCTTGGTCATGTCCATATTAGCAGCATGAGAACAGACTAATACGGAGACTTTCATAATGAGTTTGACAGGAAGGTGCAGAAACAGAGTTCTGGAGTCAGATTATGGGTGACAGCTACATAATCTTTTTTATTCAGGAAAATTGAAAGACTTTGTATATGAGTGGAACTTAGCTTCTGTTCAAGGTTGATGTGGGAAAAAATGAGGTTAGATTTGTGAGCAGGAGCTGAATCATTAAACGTCTTCAAGTCCTTGCTAAAGAGTGAGAACCTAAGTTTTAAGCTGTTGTTAAATGCTTTTAAGTCCTTGAGGAACACAGTTACCTGTTTAGAGATATGTCTGGAAGCGAACAAGATAACGGGAAGTAAGAGGAGTTCAGGCTGATGGAAACATGATGGAAAATGGAAATATTTCAGATGAGAGAGAGGGAGGGTTTCACTGAGTCGAGGAGAGCAGGCTGATGGAAACATGATGGAAAATAGAAATATTTCAGGTGAGAGAGAGGGAGGGTTTCACTGAGTTGGGGAGTACAGGCTGATGGAAACATGATGGAAAATGGAAATATTTCAGGTGAGAGAGTGAGGATTTCACTGAGCCGAGGAGTGCAGGCTGTAGGAAACATGGAAAATGGAAATATTTCGGATGAGAGAGAGGGAGGGCTTCACTGAGTCGGGGAGTGCAGGCTGATGGGAACATGATAGAAAATGGAAATATTTCAGGTGAGAGAGAGTGAAGGTTTCACTGAGTCGAGGAGTGCAGGCTGATGGGAACATGACGGAAAATGGAAATATTTCAGGTGAGAGAGAGTGAGGGTTTCACTGAGTCATAAAGTTGTGGAGAGGAAGCAGTAAGTAGAAGAATACTTAAGAAGTAGAAATTAATAAAACTTTGTGACAGAACAGGTGTGATGGGTCTGGGAGAGAACTATACCTGGAACAGTGAATCTCAGAGTGCTCCATGAAAATAAGACTTTCTATCATAATACCGATATGTTACTTGTCTTTTTTGCTTGTTTTTGTTCTCTGCTTTGGTGCAAATGCAATAGTAAGTAAAACCGTAGCACAAAACAAGACAGTGGCTCCAAACAATAGCAGCAGTTCTATTATTTACAGTCACATCGTTGCCTAAATAAGTAAACATGCCAATTTTATTTTCATGTTGCTTAAGAATATCCTTGATGAAGCAGTAAAAAATATAATTTTCATTAAATCTAGATCCCCAAGTATGTCTTTTCAGTATTCTATTTGATAAAATGGTAAGAACTCATAGAGCACTTATTACTTAAAAATGAACAAAGTGTGACAGGGTGCAGTGGCTCACGCCTGTAATCCCAGCACTTTTGGAGCTCAAGAGTTTGAGACCAGTTAGAGCAACATGGTGAAACCCCATCTCTACAAAAAATATTAGCCAGGGGTGATGATGTAAGCCTGTAGTCTACTGTAGGGATGAGCCCTACAGGGTCTGTGGGTTTTCATCCCCATGTGCAGAGATGAGAGATCGCAGAAATAAAGACACAAGACAAAGAGATAGAAGAAAAGACAGTTGGGCTCAGGGGACCACTACCACCAAGACGTGGAGACTGGTAGTGGCCCCGAATGCCTGGATGCGCTATTATTTATTGGATAAAAGGCAAGGGGGCAGGATAAGGAGTGTGAGTCATCTCCAGTGACAGGTAAGGTCACGTGGATCTCGTGTCCACCGGTCGGGGGCCCTTCCTTGTTTGGCAGCCGAGGCGGAGACAGAGAGAGGACAGCTTATGCCGTTATTTCTTCTATGCATTTCAAAGACTTTTAGTACTTTCACCAATTCTGCTACTGCTATCTAGAAGGCCGAGCCCGGTGTACAGGGCGGAACATGAAAGCAGACCAGGAGCGTGACCGCTGAAGCACAACATCACGGGGAGACAGGCCTCCGGATGGCTGCAGGCGAGCTTGACTGATGTCGACTTCCACAAGACGTGGTGGAGCAGAGTCTTCTCTAACTCCCCCGGGGAAAGGGAGACTCCCTTTCCTGGTCTGCTAAGTAACCGGTGCCTTCCCAGGCACTAGCGCTACCGCTAGACCAAGGTCTGCTAAGTAACGGGCGTCTTCCCAGGCGCTGGCGTTACCGCTAGACCAGGGAGCCCTCTGGTGGCCATGTCCGGGCGTGACAGAGGGCTCGCACTCTTGTCTCCTGGTCACTTCTCACCGTGTCCCTTCAGCTCCTATCTCTGTGTGGCCTGATTTTTCCTAGGTTATAGTTGTAGAACAGAGATTATTATAATATTGGAATAAAGAGTAATGCTACAAACTAATGATTATTAATATTCACATATCATCATCTATATTCTATTTCTAGCACAAGTATTCTTATTCTATATATTTTCTTTATTACACTGGAACAGCTCATGCTCTCAGTCTCTTGTCTCGGCAGTCTACTACCAGGGAGGCTGAGGCGGGAGGATCACTTGGCCCCGGGAGGCAGAGGTTGCAGTGAGCTATGATTGCACCACTGCACTCCAGCCTGGGCAACGGAGCAAGACCTTGTCTGAAAAAAAAAAAAAAGTGAGATTGTCTTAAAGAAAAATAACTGAGCTGTTACTGAAAATGTAAAAAGTTTTCAAGTGAAAATTGAAATATGGAAAACGTATCTGCATTCTTGAACACGATAATTTTTTCAAAATTTACGGATTTTTCTGAGGAGATCAAGGGTAATATTACTGAATTTCAAAATATTTTTTAGTAAAGTGTATCAATATTTGGAACATCTGCATTATTCGATGAACCAATATTTTCCCAATGGCCATGCCAATATGATAAAAATCATGATTGGTAAAAGACCCATTAACATTGAAAATAGACTTATAGGTTTTAATGTTATATAGCAGAAAAAGCATATGATGTGGTGTCATGTCTCCCATTGCAATAACCTGAATAAAGCATTTGTTTGAAGATCAAAGAAGAAGAACAATAGTTGGCCAAAAATACTTAATTTTTTTTTTTTTTTTGAGATGGAGTTTCACTCTATCACCAGGCTGGACACAATCTTGGCTCACTGCAACCTCCACCTCCTGGGTTCAAGCGATTCTCCTGCCTCCGCCTCCCAAATAGCTGGGATTACAGGCACTCACCACCACGCTGGCTAATTTTTGTATTTGTAGTAGAGACGGGGTTTCACCATGTTGGCCAGGCTGGTCTCGAACTCCTGACCTCAAGTGATCCGCCCGCCTCAGCCTCTGAAAGTGCTGGGATTACAGGTGTGTGCCACTACACCTCGTCCAAAAATTCTTTTAAATTATTCTTCCTTTCTACAATTTCATGTCTGTGTGGGGCACTATTTTCTTCACACACTTAGTCAAAACAACATATTGCAACAGATTGAATTCAGAAGCAGATATGAGTATCAAGCTGTCTTCAGTTAAGTCAGACATTTTGCAAAAATGTAAGAACATTGCAACTCTTCAAACTGTTTGGGGACTTGTTTTATTTTAAAATACTATTTTGTTAGCATGAACTGAATTTATTATTTGTAAACATATTACTAATTTTTTTTTTGAAGTGGAATCTTGCTCTGTCTCCAGGCTGGAGTGCAGTGGTGCGACCTTGGCTCACTGCAACCTCCACCTCCTGGGTTCAAGTGATTCTCTGGCCTCAGCCTCCCGAGTAGCTGGGACTACAGGCGCCCGCCACCACGCCTGGCTATTTTTGTGTGTGTGTGTGTGTGTGTGTATTTTTAGTACAGATGGGGTTTCAGCATGTTGGCCAGGATGGTCTTGATCTCTTGACCTTGTGATCCACCCGCTTCGGCCTCCCCAAGTGCTGGGATCACAGATGTGAGCCACCGCACCCTGCCAATATTTACTAATTTAGAAGTCCTAATTTCTCTTATGATAATCATTAATAGAAATAATACATATGAATAAAGTTGGGCGAGAGAGAAAGGTTTGGAAGTTGTCAATGTTTTTTCCTTTTAACTTATTTAAAATTCAAGTGTCATGTCTACAAAGTGGCTGCAAAACTCATAAATTAAAATAGAGACCTTATTCCTCCACACTCCTTCCTTTAGTTTCATTTTTTCCTCCTATCATAGGGTTTATCACTATTATTTTTAATCTTGTCATCCCAACTAAATTATGAAGTCCTGCAGAAAAAGAAAGTTATGTGCTTTATTTTTTACTTATTCGTACTTAGCACCATGAATTTCTTAGGGATTGTTCTTTAAAATAAAAATTAAATAACATCAGGCGTGGGGGCTCACGCCTGTAATCCCAGCACTTTGGGAGGCTGAGGTGGGCAGATTACCTGAGGTCAGGAGTTTGAGAACAGCCTGGTCAACATTGCGAAACCCCGTCTCTACTGAAAATACAAAATTAGCCAGGCGTGGCGGCGCTCGCCTGTAATCCCAGCTACTCAGGACACTGAGACAGGAGAATCGCTTGAACGTGGGAGGCAGAGTTTGGAGTGAGCTGAGATTGTGCCACTGCAATCCAGCCTGGGTGATAGAGCAAGATTCCATCTTAAAAATAAATAAATAAACAAACAAAAACATCAGTTAGCAATGTTGTCATTTAGGCATATTTAGGTATTAATTCTATCACTTACCAGACCTTAATATTTTAAATTGTTGATCATGGAATTTGTTGATTTGAATCTGAACAACCTTAATTATTTTCAAGTAGTTTTTCCTTCAATTAAATTATATTAACTTTATATTTATTTGAAATAATTTATTTTCATGTTTTTATTAAACTTTAATCAATGTTTTGTGCTTTTATAGCCATGTGAAATATTGATTTGTTTCTTAAATATTGATTTTAAAAACAATGCAATCAGTTGATATTTATTATTGAAAAGTACTAGAATTTCACAATCTTAATAAATATTGATAATTATTGTCATTTAGAAAAATAAGACTGGTGTAGGAATGAAGACAGAAGAAGGAGTAAGAAAGGTGATTGCTTTTGATTTTGAGTATTTTCTTTTCTTTTTCTTCTTTCTAGTAAAAATTGGGTCTTGCTATGTTGACTACGCCGGCCTTGAACTCCTGGCCTCAAGTGATACTCCTGCCTCGGCTTCTCAAAGCACTGGGTTTACAGATATGAGCCACTGTGCCCAACCTGATAATTATTTTTATGTCATATTGACAGGTTGTAGACTAATAAAACATTTTTATTTCGTTTATTATTTCAGATTCAGGGGTACACGTGCAGATTTGTTATAAGGATATATAGCATGGTGCTTAAGTTTGGGCTTCTATTGATCCCATGAACCGGATAGCGAACATAGTACCTAATAGTAAGCTTCTCAGGTCTTGCCCCCTTCCCTCCTCCCTACTTTGAAGTCCCTAGTGTCTATTGTTCCCATGTTTACATCTGTGTGTACCCAAGATTTAATTCCCACTTATAAGTGAGAACCTGTGATAGTTGGTTTTCTGTTTCTGTGTTAAGTTGCTTGGGATGATGGGCTGCAGATGCATCCATATTGCTACAAAGAACATTATTTCATTCTTTTTTATGGCTGCATAGTATTCCATGATGTACATATGCCACATTTTCTTTGTCCTATTCATCATTGATGTGCACCTAGGTTGATTCCATGTCTTTGCTATTGTGAACATATTAGTGTATGTGTCTTTGGGTAGAATAATTATAATTTATTTCTTTTGGGTATACACCCAGTAATGGTTTTGCTGGGTCTAATGATAGTTCTATTTTTTGAGAAATCTTCAAACCGCTTTCCACAGTGGCTGAACTAATTTGCATTCCTACCAAGAGTGTATAGCCATTCCCTTTTCCATGTAGGCTTGCAAAAATCCGTGGTTATTATTATTATTATTATTATTATTAATTATTATTATTTTGAGATGGAGTTTCACTCTTATTGCCCAGGCTGGAGTGCAATGGCACGATCTCAGCTCACTGCAACCTCATTCTCCCGAGTTCAAGCGATTATCCTGCCTCAACCTCCTGAGTAGCTGGGATTACAGACATGCACCACCATGCCCAGCTAATTTTTTGTATTTTTAGTAGAGACGGGATTTTCATCATGTTGGCCAGGATGGTCTCGAACTCCTGACTTCAGGCGATCCACCTGCCTCAGCCTCCCAAAGTGCTGGGATTACAGGCATGAGCCACCACATCCAGCCAAGATGTTTTTTAAAAGTAGAATTTTATACTCCTCATTAATACTTTTCCTTCTTGGCATCTCTTTAATTTCTTAGGGCACACACTGAGGCAGATGGCATCTCACTGTTAATCAAGAACAAAAAGTCTTAAATTATGCTAGAAACCACTATAGCAATGTCTGTGTCAAGAGGCTGTCTGCATATCTAAATGTACATTTCACAGTACAGCAAACATTTTTTTTGAACTACGTTATCTGTCAGATTGCCTAAGGCACTGAAATAGAAAATCCCTAGTGCTTGCTGTATTTTGCTAGGTTATACATTAGTTTCTTTTGTTGATTTTTGCTATGAGAGGACCAAAAAGATAGAAACCACAGTATCTGTTTCAATATTCTTTTTTTTTTTTTTTTTTTGAGACAGGGTGACACTCTATTACCCAGGCTGGTGCAATCACAACTCACTGCAGCCTCAACTTCCTGAGCTCAAGCGATCCTCCCACCTCAGCCTCCCAAGTACCCGAGACCACAGGCATGTGACACCACACCTGGTGTATTTTAGTATTTTCTTGTACACAGAGGGTTTTGCCATGTTTCTCAGGGTGGTCTCAAACTCCTGGGCTCAAAGGAACCCCCTGCCTCAGCTTCTCAATGTGCTGTGATTACAGGTATGAACCACCGTTCCTGGCCTTAATATTGTTTTCTATTTGTAAATGGAAAGCTTCAGAAAAGATCCTCAAACAGGACTATAAATGTTTTCACAATACTGTTTGGTACAGCCAGATATTAATAGTATATATAATATAACTCAGGGGTCCCCACCCGTGGGCCATGGACAGGTATTGTCCGTGGCCTCTGAGGAACCAGGCTGCACATCAGGAGGTGAGTGGTGGCTGAACAAGCATTATGACCTGAGCTCCCCGCCTCCTATCAGATCAGCTGCAGCATTCGATTCTCATAGGAGTACGAACCCCAATGTGAACTGCATATGTGAGAGATCTAGGTTGCATGCAGTTATGAGAATCTAATGCCTGATGATCTGAGGTGGAATAATTTCATCCTGAAACTATCCTCCCTGCCATCTGTGGAAAAATTGTCTTCCAGGAAACCCATTTCTGGTGCCAAAAAAGGCTGGGGACCACTGATGTAACTTACATACCAGTATATCACATTTATTCTTACCTTTTGACATATATCCTGAAATTAGGTGTGGACAAGCTGTGGGAGTTAGGTGTGAAATTAACTTAGCAAGTTACACTCCCAGTACAATTCCACACTTCACTAAGCAAATGATGGCTCTTCTTAACTGACAACATCATCACCACCTGTCTCTTACTAACCCTAACAGTATAATAGTATACACGGTAGGAGCCCAGCCAAATGTCTTCCTCCAGCCCCACATCCAATGGCTGGGATGTGCACCCTCTTACCTAAGGTTGTGTATCCCCTTCTCTGCAGCTAGAGCCCACTTGGCCTGGGTTCCATTCCCCACTGCAGAAAAGCCTTCTACTACTGACTGGAGTGGAGAATACATGCCTCAGTTCCGTTGTCCCCCGGCTGTGTATCTCTGAGGTCCATGTTCGACGTGGCTCCCTAGAGTTCTGTCATGGGAGTAAGCACCAGTCGTCTGCAGCATAACTCACTTGGCAACACATCCTTATTTTGTCTTCTTCCTGTTCCCTGTCCCATTCTGTCGCTCCTTGACCCATGCTTCCAGTCTCCTTGGGATCATGCCCCAAATAAACTGCGTGCACTGAAATCTCTGTCTAATGCTTCCAGTCTCCTTGGGATCATGTCCCAAATAAACTGTGTGCACTGAATGCTTTCTAATGCTTCCAGTCTCCTTGGGATCATGTCCCAAATAAACTACGTGCACTGAAATCTCTGTCTAATGCTTCCAGTCTCCTTCGGATCATGCCCCAAATAAACTACGTGCACTGAAATCTCTGTCTAATGCTTCCAGTCTCCTTGAGATCATGCCCCAAATAAACTACGTGCACTGAAATCTCTGTCGAATGCTTCCAGTCTCCTTGGGATCATGTCCCAAATAAACTGTGTGCACTGAATGCTTTCTAATGCTTCCAGTCTCCTTGGGATCATGCCCCAAATAAACTACGTGCACTGAAATCTCTGTCTAATGCTTCCAGTCTCCTTGGGATCATGCCCCAAATAAACTACGTGCACTGAAATCTCTGTCTAATGCTTCCAGTCTCCTTGGGATCATGCCCCAAATAAACAACGTGCACTGAAATCTCTGTCTAATGCTTCCAGTCTCCTTGGGATCATGCCCCAAATAAACTACGTGCACTGAAATCTCTGTCGAATGCTTCCAGTCTCCTTGGGATCATGTCCCAAATAAACTACGTGCACTGAAATGTCTGTCGAATGCTTCCAGTCTCCTTGGGGTCATGCCCCAAATAAACTACGTGCACTGAAATCTCTGTCTAATGCTTCCAGTCTCCTTGGGATCATGTCCCAAATAAACTGTGTGCACTGAATGCTTTCTAATGCTTCCAGTCTCCTTGGAATCATGCCCCAAATAAACTACGTGCACTGAAATCTCTGTCTAATGCTTCCAGTCTCCTTGGGATCATGTCCCAAATAAACTATGTGCACTGAAATATATGTCTAATGCTTCCAGTCTCCTTAGGGTCATGTCCCAAATAAACTACGTGCACTGAAATATCTGTCTAATGCTTCCAGTCTCCTTGGGGTCATGTCCCAAATAAACTACGTGCACTGAAATATCTGTCTAATGCTTCCAGTCTCCTTGGGGTCATGTCCCAAATAAACTACATGCACTGAAATATCTGTCTAATGCTTCCAGTCTCCTTGGGGTCATGTCCCAAATAAACTACGTGCACTGACATCTCTTTCTAATGCTTCCAGTCTCCTTGGGATCGTGTCCCAAATAAACTACGTGCACTGAAATCTCTATCTAATGCTTCCAGTCTCCTTGGGATCGTGCCCCAAATAAACTACGTGCACTGAAATCTCTGTCTAATGCTTCCAGTCTCCTTGGGATCGTGCCCCAAATAAACTACGTGCACTGAAATCTCTGTCTAATGCTTCCAGTCTCCTTAGGATCGTGCCCCAAATAAACTGCGTGCACTGAAATCTCTGTCTAATGCTTCCAGTCTCCTTGGGATCATGTCCCAAATAAACTACGTGCACTGAAATCTCTGTCTAATGCTTCCAGTCTCCTTGGGATCATGTCCCAAATAAACTACGTGCAGTGAAATCTCTGTCTTAAGGTCTGCTCCTGGGGGAACCCACACTAAGACATGGTGAGTCTTCCATACGTAGGAGGAACTGGTTCCTGTTGAAAATGAATTGTTGTGTTTATAGGAGAAAAATTCATCTGTTATGCTGGAAGCAAACAAATCCCACAAGAATCCTGTATCTCCAATATTGTCTGTGTCTCTAGCTGGTCAGGTAAGGAGAGCTGCACTGATGCTGGTAGTTGCCAACACCTGTGAATGACTCTGGAGCCTTCTTGTGGCCCTCCACCTTGGAGGAGGTGGCAAATGCTTAGTAGTCTCCCAGGAGTCAACATGCGGGCACTCACGCTGATCTCCGTATCATTGTGGAGAGTCAATGGCAAGACCCTCTGCCTTCAAAGCTGTCACATTGTATGTGCCTTAGATGCCACCTGCTAGAAGCAAGCCAGGTTTACCTTTGGACACCAACAGCATTCTTTCCATTCATTCATCCTCCTGACTTATCAGACCCTGCTATGAATGACTTGATTGTTCCTCAACTTCCAATTTACCCTCAAAATTGGAAGATTTTCTACCCGTTCAAAGTAAGTGATTTTCCCTTTTTGGAAAGCAGCTCACAAAGAGATTTGTTGAATAAATAAAAATTGATCCATTTTTAGGAAGCATGTATTTGGATGTGTCCGTTGGACATACCTATCATTTGTTGACATACCTATCACACTGTCTGGAATGACATCTCAGTTTTGTCCTTTTTCTTTCAAAGTAGGCCATTGGGAATCACATTTACTTTTATATAGAAACATGATTTTTCCTCTCAAGAGCTTGTCTTTGGTATTTAGCAAAAAAAGCCTACTCCATTCTGTAGAGAAAATCCCCAAATTGTGCAAAACCCCTGGAGAAAGCACTGAGTCCAGGAAATCAGCATTCCAAGAAAAAGACTCTGCACACAGTGTCTGCAATTGTGTGCTGAACTGTTAAATGCAGATGTAGTGAAATTAATAGCTTTTTCAAAATGTACAATATAGTGAATAGGTGTTGCCAATACATTATAATTACCCTGGACTTGTGTGAGGTGGATACTTTGGATGAGAACTGGCTTCCTCAGATGAAGGGAATCCTTTCTGTGAATGAAGAAGACAAGGAGGAACATAGTATTCTTGGGAGAGGCTGCCCTGGTTTTCATGATGTCAGTGGTCCTTTAACCCGAAAGCCCACAGATGTTCTCCCTAACTAACCACAGAAAGTATAATTGTTTACCACCCCCCAAGAATCTTCCAGACTATTTTTTCACTGAGTTCTTTTTCGGAAACCTAGATTGAGAGGAATTACTCCCTGAACCAGGGTGCAATACTCACCTTTGAGCCCTTTGAGCTCTTTGCTTTCTTTCACAGCTTGTTTTTTCTTGCCTGTTTTTCCTGTATTCTTTCAGGCTAAGACTCCCTCCTTTTGGTAGAGGCTTTTTATGCCATTTGGGAATGGTTTGGATAAGCTACCTTAATGAAGGACCACACAACCCTCCAGAGATGATAGAAGACTTTTTGTCTTTTCTGGTAAGCCCTTTCTGGAATAAAGATCAGTGTCTTTCTGGATTAGTCTTGGTTTCTACAGATTTTACTTTCTGTCTGTGAGGTATATATTCTAGTGAATTTACTTTCAAATTGATCTGCATGCCTAGTTTAATATTTTGATCTGCATGTCTAGGTTAAAATTTTTGTGAACAATCTTCTCTTGGTTTCTTATGATTTTGTTTGACTCTTTATCCTTGTTTCTGAAATTCTCCCAAGAGCAAATGTAAACATTCCAAATGGTGGGTCAGGATGGCTAACTAAAAGCTGCCAGGACAGCTGTCACCCTCTAAAACAATGGCCTAAAGCCCTGAAATTCCATGACAGGATTTATAGGATTTTCTCTACTCTTGCAAGATTAATGAAAAACAGAATGGTTGCCCGGTGCTGTGCCTCACGCCTGTAATGCCAGCACTTTGGGGGGCCAAGGTGGGTGGATCACGAGGTCAAGAGATCAAGACCATCCTGGCCAACATGGTGAAACCTCATCTCTATTAAAATACAAAAAAAAAAAAAAATTCGCCAGGTGTGGTGCCATGTGCCTGTAGTCCCAGCTACTCGGGAGGCTGAGGCAGGAGAATCGCTTGAACTTGGGAAGTGGAGGTTGCAGCAAGCCGTGATTGTGCCACTGCATGAGAGTCTGTCGACAGAGCGAGACTCCATCTTAAAAAAAAACCAAAAACCAAAAAACAAAACAGAATCGCATTCTCAAACATTAAGGCATGCTAGGTTTTCTGGGACTCCAGCTGGTTATATATTATGGGTTATATTTTTAACTTGCTGGAAAAATTACATCAAGGAAAACTCAGATCTCCAATAGTCATTATTTGAAAAACCTGCAATTATAGAGTTAACATGTAGAGTTTTCTAAGTTCTCTGTATACCTCTCTCTGTTCTTCTTCTGCCCATTCTTCTTCTGCCCTTTCACTGTTTATGGAATTCTGGCCTGTGCCCCAAATCTTAAAGAGTTTTCAAATTAATGGCTTTATAAATTACAACAGCTTCATGATATCAACAAGTGAGATAATTTTTAGAAATATAAATTTAATTCTAAAATACCGTGTGTTAAGAAAAAGTAAGAAATATAAATTTAGATTTACCTGACTTACAATTGTGTACAATGACAGAATACTTAATTAGAAGTTAATATAAGAGAAAAATAACTAGATAAATATTTATGAAATTAGGCTCTCAGATCAAACAGGTCAAAACCTTGACCTTACAGCAATAATCTAAGGTATGTCTAGCACAAAAATTTTGCTATTTCTGCCATGCAAAAGCAAAAAATAAAAATTATAAATAACTTAAAACCGCTAAAAATCTTTCCTGTCCACACTTGCTAGTCAAGCAAATCACACTGGCAAACAGAAAATAGATTTGCTACTAATTCAAGGTTACATGGAGATTTTATTTTCCTTATACCATTTATCCAGTCCCAGCTTAAATGTAAACATTGAAAATATAACCCTAAACTCATTTGAAACTTAAGAAAAGGTGAAAAAAGTTTTTTAAAAAGTCAAACTGCCATGGAAACTGCTTTATCCAAACTGTGGTTCACAGCACTTATTAGATTACCTATCGTGGCAAATAAATTTTAGCCATGTTTTACATTTTGCCAAAAAATATAATTTGGGTCCAACTGTCTTTTATAAACTGGTGGATTAGTAATACTATCTCATGACTAGAAGTCTAACATAAAAAAACCATGAGATCTGTTATTTGTGTGTGTATATGTAGTCAGATGTGTTTATGCATATACACATGTATTTTGTTATATGTTTTGTCTACATGGTAAAATCTGGTGTAGTGATCCAGAAATCCCTTAATAAAGTCTATTTAGATAAATGGCCTCATGAAATATACAATAATTAACCTAAATGCTTTTTAATTCATGTGACTTAATTAAATCTGTGATAAATAAACTATTCTAAAATTAGTGGTAAAATAAAAATAGAAATATCTTCAAAATGGTCAGTGTACATTTTACCCGAGTTTACTGGTCAGATGGTTTTATATTTGTCTCTTCTAGAAATCTGTTATTATGTGGGTGGCAAGCCACCCAGGTGCCCAGGCAAGAGATGGAGGGCAAGAGCTGTTTCCAGTGTAATAAAGAAAATATATAAAATAAGAATAGTTAAACTAGATATAGATCATAGATATGATTATAAATGAATATTATTAATCATTAGTTTGTAGCAATTACTCTTTATTCCAATATTATGATAATCCTCACTCTGCAATCATAACCTAGGAAAAACCAGACAATGCAGAGATAGGAGCTGAGGGGACATAGTGAGAAGTGACCAGAAGACAAGGGCTCCTTGGTCTAGCGGTAACACCAGTGTCTGGGAAGATGCCTGTCACCTAAGCGGACCGTGGTCTAGCAGTAGTGTCAGTGCCAAGGAAAAGCACCCACTACTTAGCAGACCAGGAAAGGGAGTCTCCCTTTCCCCGGGGGAGTTTAGAGAAGACTCTGCTCCACCACTTCTTGTGGAGGCCTGATCATCTCCCTGGGATGCTGTGCTTCAGTGGTCACGCTCCTAGTCCGCTTTCATGTTCCATCCTGTACACCTGGCTCACATTTTAGATAGCAGTAGCAAAATTAGTGAAAGTACTAAAAGTCTCTGATATGCAGAAATAATGGTATAAGCTGTCTCCACTCTGTCTCTCTCTCTCCCCACCTCAGCTGCCAAACAGGGAAGAGCCCCTGTCCAGTGGACATGTGACCCACGTGACCTTACCTATCATTGGAGATGGCTCACACTCCTTACCCTGCCCCTTGTCTTGTATCCAATAAATAACAGTGCAGCCTGGCATTTGGGGCCACTACTGGTCTCTGTGTCTAGGTGGTAGTGGTCCCCTGGGCCCAGCTGTCTTTTCTTCTCTTTGTCTTGTGTCTTTATTTCTATGGTCTCTCATCTCCACACACGAGGAGAAAACCCACCAACCCTGTGGGGCTGGTCCCTACATTATTAGTCATAATTTTGGTTGCTATGTTAACTTTTTCCTAGAGTTATATTTATGTAGATATGTTATATGGATTTCTATACCCATATAACTTTCTATATTGCTATAAAATTGTTCTCACCCATAAAATACTGATAATACTGATATGTGACAGATTTCTTGCTTCCTAAGTTTTCACTATAATTTAAGGTTACTACAAGTTTAAAATTCTAATTAATATAGGCCAGGTACAGTGGCTCATGCCTGTGATCCCAGCACTTTGTGAGGCCGATGCGGGTGGATTGCTTGAGCCCAGGAGTTTCAGACCACTCTGGGCAAGATGGTAAAACCCCATCTCTACAAAAAATACAAAAGTTAGCCAGGCATGGTGGCACATGCCTGTAGTCCCAGCTACTGGGGAGGCTGAGGTGGGAGGGTTGCTTGAGCCCAGGAGGTTGAGGCTGCAGTGAACTGTGATTGTGCCACTGCACTCCAGCATGGGTGGCAGATTGAGACTTGTCTCAAATAAAATAAAATAATAAAATTGTAATTAATATGGATAATTCTTTTTGTGGGGTGAGGGAACAGGATCCCACTGTCTCACCCAGGCTGGAATGCAGTGGCATGATCATAGCTCACTGCAACCTCAAACTCCTGGGCTCCAGCAATCCTCCTGCTTCAGCCTCCCAAAGTGCTGGGATTACAGATGAGAGCCACCATGCCTGGTCTAACTAATATGTTTAATTCTATATGAAAGTGTGCCTTAAAAAGTAGGACGAGTTTTTAATAAGAAAAAAATGTATAAGAAATGCCTACAAATATGCTCTTTATTGAGAAATAAATAATAATTTTATACAATTTGAAGGTTATTTAAAGGTTGTTTCAAAATATTGATTCAGGAAAGACAGTGAAATGCAAAAGAAGAACCAGTAAGTAGAAGAGAGAGATGTGAAGAAAGTTATTGATAGGGAAATGGAGATAGGAGAAGGTTGAAAAGAAAAGAAATATTTCACATGACAAAGAATCTTGTGTGGTAAATTTTCATCCTAAACTAAAATGCCTAGTTATTTAAGAGGGAAGGTACAGGACAAAGTGGAAAGCCCAAGCATGTCACCAATGGTCTGAGTAACTCATTTGTGAAAAGAGAATTTATGCAAGATGTTTTGCATGTGACCAAGTTGGTTACAATCAGAAGAAAATTAAATTATAAGTCTTTGTAAGGATTTAACTTTGGCATTAAAAATACACTAATACAAAACTGAAAATATGTGGTCCCCTATGTTAGAACAACAAGGTTTTCTTAAAGTATTGATTAGTTTTCATATAGTTGCAAGAAGTTTTGAGTTTTAATTCTGAAATCTGTTCCCTTTACAGCCATCTTCTAAACTACAGACAATTTACATTTCTGTCAAATATCTTTCTGAGATCTATTTAATTTGCATAGTTTGAGGATGGAGATTCAGCTCCCCCCCTTTTTTTTTTTTTTTTGCCTAAAAAGGCATAACATTTTGCTTGACTGAGGTGATAACTTTCCTTCAACCTTTTTTCAACTCTTGTAACTTTTTTCTGTGGTTCCAACTCTGCTGTTATGTCCTGATGCTGAAATATATGTCCTGAAAAATCTAGAAAAACAGTGTTTTACTCCAACATAACTTGAAATTAATAAAAGTCTGATTGTCCTGATGTGATGTAGTCAGTCATGATTCTGGTTGCATGAAATAAAAATAACCAGGTTTCATTGTCAGTTGGGACTTTGATCAGATTTTAAACCATGGCTATTCCAAGTTTTTGTCATTCACAGTTGTCATGAAAATTTCTCCAAAAGCGTTTGCAATCTGCTATATTCCAAAACTGCTTTTCATGGAAAATAACAAATACTCTTGAACACAGAATTCTGATAAATTTTTTGAGACAAGGTCTCACTCTGTTGCCCAAACTGGTATACAGTGGCACAGTCTTGGCTCACGGTATCCTCAACCTCCCAATCCTCTAATCTCAGCCTCCTGGATAATTTTTGTATTTTTTTGTAGAGATGGGATTTCTCCATATTGCCCAGGCTGGTCTCAAACTCCCAAGTTGAAGTGATCTACCTGCCTCAGCCTCCCAAAGTGCTGGGATTGCAGATGTGAGCCACTGTGCCTGGCAAAATTTTTGATAATTTAAGATCAGTAGACTAAATAAAAATCTCCAGAGCTCAAATAAATAAACTGATGGGTTTATAAAACTGTTAATCAAGATTAAACAAAACAAAACAATTACATGAAATTAAGTGTTTCATGAAGACGATGTTTTTATGACTTTTATTTGAAACATTATTCATTCTGAAATATTTTGTTTTCCAGATTTAAGAAAACTTTATCTCGTAAGCTACCTATAGTTTACAAAAATTCGGTAAAGTATACTTTTTTGAACAAAGATGGAAGCATTCATTTTGTCTCCCTATTTGATTCCTCCAAAATTTGCAAAGTATTTGTGAGTATTCTATTTTTACTTGATAAATATCTGTTTCTCTTCATAAACAGAATACCATTGAAAACATTGGTTATATTATTAAGGCTTTAACTGAAATCTCATATTTAAGAATGTGCATAAAAAGCCTGGCTTCCAGTGCTTCCACCCTGACAGTGAATGAGTAAAAATTGTCACTTCCTGGCAGTCTCAAGAACTTTAAGATTGTAAGTAAAATCTGAAACCTCCCTTGCTTTGGCCTCAAGAGGTTTTTAAACCTGAACTTTCTGTAGATTAATGTAGAGAAAAAGTTCAGTTTCTAAAGAAAAACTATAATGCACCTGTTAGTAGATTGTAAACCTGTGCATTCTTTTCAAGTTCTTGTTATCTACGTGTAGATTATACTAGATCCTGAATTTTCCTAATGTATTTCTCCTAATTTGGCAACAACTCTCCAACTAAAAGCAAAAGCTGCTCTGTTACTAAAGCCCTATGAGCCGAAACTAGATAAATTTTAAAGAATAAACATGTGCCTGATGTATGGATCACAGAAAGAGTTCACCAAACCAACTGATGTCATGACCAAAGACATTCAAACTACAAATCAGGAGAAGTTAATGTTTTCATGGCGATTTTCCCAGGTCAGTAGAACAGATTTTCCCAGGTCATTAGAACAAGACTCCATGTGATGAGATATTTACCCCTCCTCCTCCTTAATGCTACATTTTTCACCTGGCAGAATAATGATGTGAATGAAAATTCACAATCAATAACTTCTACTAATAAGTATCATTTGGTTAAATGAGGAAATGACTGCGTTATTTTCAATACTATATGCTGTACCTGGATAAATTTCTCCAGGAAATTAGAAATTTATAGACATAAAAGAAGAAGACAGGCCACGTGGTTACACCATTTCACCTGATTCCCTATGATTATTTGATTTATTCAATTAGTTTTCTGTAAGCCTAAGTTAATGGCTCAAAGCCATTATGCAAACTAGAATTGTCCTATTACTATTTACTTCATAATTTCCCTTTTTAAACTGTGTATCCATTACTTAAGTTTTTTTTTTCCAAAAGTACAACTCCTAATAGAATAATGCCAGTACAGCACTTTGAGATGATAGCAAAAGACTACAGAACAGACAAATTCGAACTTAATAATTAACTCCAGGTAGACTTAGCCTGAAAAATACTCCCTTCAAATCTCCCTTGTTGCTCCAAATGTGCCTAAAAGGATTTTGACACTGACTCTTAGGTGCCAATTACCCCCTGCCTCAATGTGGGACGAGACCAAAAACCAAAACAGGTCCAACCTAGTACCAAGGGCCATCAAAACCAAACTAAAAGATGATTGATCAGTGATGCTTTTGGAAAAAAGATCTGGAGCACAAAAGGGAAATGTGAAAGTTGTCAGAATCAAAATGGAGTCACTAGTGATAAGAAAACTCTGACAGCTCGAGCTGGGGAAGGCTATGAAGAGAGCATTCTCATGCATGTATGCCTGATGATGAAAAAGATTCTACAAAAATTACAACGTTGCACAAAGTCCATGACAACGTTATACAAAAAAAATATTTCTGTACTGGACATTCTGCCCAGTAACTACTGCCTTCCAACCATGGACTGGCATCACGACTGTTTTTGATTTTTGTAGCCAAGGATAATTATTTCAAAACAATTATGTAACTTTCCTCATTGTTTCCTTTGAAAACCTTTGTCTTTCATGTAATTTGGGTGTTTGCCCTCTCCAAATCTCATGTTGAAATGTAATCTCCAGTGTTGGAGGTGGGACCTGGGGAGGTGACTGGATCATGGGGGAAGGTCTTCATGAATGGTTTAGCACCATCCCCTTGGTGATAAGTTCTCACCCTGAGTTCATGAGAGATCTGGTTGTTTAAAAGTGTGTGGAGGCCGAGCGCAGTGGCTCACGCCTGTAATCCCAGCACTTGGGTAGGCTGAGTTGGGCAGAGTACTAGAGATCAGGAGTTTGAGACCAGTCTGGCCAACATGGTGAAACCCCATCTCTACTAAAAATACAAAAAAATAGCTGGGCTTGGTGGCATGTGCCTGTAATTCAAGCTACTCAGCAGGCTGAGACGGGAATCGTTTGATCCCAGGAGGCAGAGGTTGCCGTGAGCCGAGATCACGCCACTGCACTCCAGCCTCGGTGACAGAGTGAGAATCCGTCTTAAAAAAAAGAAAAGCTGTGGCACCTTTCCCATCCCTCTGTTGCCTCTGCTCTCACCATGTGATGTGCCTGCTCCCACGTCAAATTCTGCCATGAATAAATGTTTCCTGAGGCTCTCACCAGAAGCAGATGCCAGAACCATGCATCCTATAAGGCCTGTAGAACCATAAGCCAATTAAACCTCTTTCCTTTATGAATAACTCAGCCTCAGGCATTTCTTTACAGCAACATAAAAATGTTCTAGTAGAATCTTTACCTCCCTGCATATGCACATGGTTTACTATGGCACACATATTTCTATTCAATGCTCTACTCCCAAACAAGTGTATTTTCTTTTAGAGAGACTCTGTTTCCTGTTTAGGTTGATGGTTCCAGCTGATCTCAGAAATACTGGAAAAGTGAAGCAAAACTGTGGCAGACCAGGTCTCATTAACAGTTGAACAGGCAGGCCTCCATGACAACTGCTTCCACACTGACTGAACTGGTTAGGCTAAATATTAAAGGCTGAACAAGGAGTTGCCCTTACACAAAGGCTGGAATGTAACAATAGCCAAACAAAAGTCTGGCCTAGGCCTTCCCTTGGCCTTGAAGTGCAACAAGATAACAAAGAAATGCTTATATTCCTCACACCAGGATGCGTTTAGGATTAAAAAGCTTCTATTGGATGTCTGAAGAAACTCCCCCAGACCTCCACACCTTAGCTGGAGACAAGATAACAGTAATCACCTCCAGCACCAGGACCCCATCTAGATTAGGTAAACTTATTGAGGCTCTGGAGGAAGGTCTCCAGGACCCAGACCTTAGTTGTAGATTAGGTGGAATCTGTCACTTTTGTCCTTAGGAAAATGTACACTTACACATAGACATACAGCTTAGAATGTATATAAGCACTGGAAAAACTTGGTAACTTTTAGTTGGTCTGGTGATGTTTTCCCCAGCCTTCTCCCTATACCTGGTTACAGAAATAAAATCTCTTCTTTCCAAGTTTGTCTACATCTCATTACTGGACCACGAGAACAAGCAGCCTGACTCTTGGTTTGGTCCAGGAACACAACCAGCTAGAGAAAATCTGAATTAGAATTAGAAATATGGAGGTACGTACACAGATCAGTTTGAATATTGGGCTCCAAATCCTTTCATAGATATTAAACATATACCTGAAATTACAAGAAATGAGGTAACCATTCAAAAGTTTACTCATGATTGAAGAGGGGCTGGGATACCCCTTTCTTCTTTGGGGACATGCTTTTCATTAGCCCTAATCTCATAATCCACATAGGAGCTCCTTTCTTCTAAAGATTTTTGTTTCTTTACCACTTTCTTCACTGCTGCTTGAAGGGCAACCCCAGATGCAGGTTGAGCCAATGGTGGCAGCCAGAGTCTGTAAGAACTGGGGTGCACTGTAAGAACTGGGATGCACTCCCACCACCATTGCCAGTGCTTTCACACCCTCCCATGGGATGCAATAACCACGGCAGAGGAGCACTCTGAACAGAGCTGTGGCTTACGAGGTTGCATCTGCAGTCCACACTCTTATCAAACCACGAGATCAGTGCTAACTCCGTAAAGCAGGCTAGGAACACAGATCCTCCTTCAGGCATCTCTGGGAAGCTCTAACTTCTTGTTGCACTTAAGATAAATTTTCATGCAGCAATCCCACTACCAGGAACTTATCAAAAGGAAATATTTGGAATGCACACAGATGCATGCAGTTATTCATCTGTAATTATCTGGATGTCTATCGGTAAGAAATTAATTATTTAAATTCATTCACATACATTCAAATGACAACTCCACAACCTTTAGAATAAAAATGGATTTCAAGGATCTTCTCTCTCAGAGAGGCAGTGTAGAGCGATGGCTGACAGTTCCAGCTGGGGAGCAAGCTCACCTGGACTCACATCTGAGCTCTATACTTACTGTCTGTGTAGCCTTGGGTAAATTATCCAGGGCTCTGAGCCCCACATCTCCCATCTGTAAAACGGATTTTTAGGAAGACTAAGTGGATTTTCATGTAAAGTGCCCAGGACACAGTCTACTTGGGACATAGCAAGAATTCAGTGAAAATTAGTCAGTATTGATGACATGTCCTTAAATGAGTAAAACATGTTATGAAACCGCATGTAGATGATGATCATATTTTCGTTTCCTACGTGAACCCAAAATATCTGAGACAGGTCTTAGTTCAGAAACTTAATTTTGCCAAGGTTAAGAACATACCCATGACACAGCCTCAGGAGGTTCTTATGATATGTGCCCAAGGTGGTTGGGATACAGCTTGCTTTTACACATTTTTTTTTTTTGAGACAGAGTCTCACTGTGTCACCCAGGCTGGAGGGCAGTAGCTCAATCTCAGCTCACTGCAACCTCCTCCGCCTCCCAGGTCCAAGCAATTCTCCTGCCTCAGCCTCCGGAGTAGCTGGGATTACAGGGGACTGCCATCACGGCCAGCTAACTTTTGTATTTTTAGCAGAGATGAGATTTCACCATGTTGGCCAGACTGTCCTCGAACTCTGACGTCGTGATCCACCCGCCTCGGCCTCCCAAAGTGCTAGGTTTACAGACGTGAGCCACCGTGCACAGCCACTTTTATACATTTTGGGGAGAAATGAGACATCAATTAATATATGTAAGATTTTCATTGGTTTGATCTGGTAGGGTGGGGAGCTTCCAGGTCATAGGTAAATTTAAACATTGGTTGTAAAAGTTATTATTAGTAGAAACGAATGCCTGTGTTACAATAGGCAGTTATGAAGACCAAGGTTTTTTCATGCAGATGAAGCCACCAGGTCGCAGGCCTCAGAGAACATAGATTGTAAATATTTCCTATTACACTTGAGGTCTGTATTGATGTTAATGCTGGAGGGCTACAATGAGGCATCTCCAACCCCCTCTTTCATCATGGCCTGAACTAGAGTTTCAGGTTAACTCCGGAATGGCCTCGGCCAAGAGGAGGGGTCCATTCAGATGGCTGTTGGGGGGCCTTAGAATTCCACTTTGGGTTAACACTGCTCTCCTTCTGGCCAAGTCAGTGGCCATCCAAATTTTATTTTGTCCTGTAGTGTTGCCAGGGTGGCGTAGCTGCCTATTTCACGTTCACCCTATTTTTATAGCCTGCGAGTTTCAGGTGATTACCTAAGAACCTTAAGATACATGATTATTTTACCAATAATTCAAGATTTAACTGTTTTCATTAAACCCACAATATTAACATCTAATTGGTTTAAAAGCTACACAAGCAGAGATAATGCTATTTGGTGGCTGGGTTTATAGTTTTATAACTTTTTTTTTTTGAGACAGAGTCTCACTCAGCCACCCAGGCTGGAGTGCAGTGGCACCACTTGGCTCACTGCAACCTCTGCCCCCTGGGTTCAAGAGATTCTCCTGCCTCAGCCTCCTGAGTAGCTGGGACTACACGTGCCCGCCACCACAGCTAGTTTTTGTATTTTTAGTAGAGATGGGTTTCACCATATTGGCCAGGCTGGTCTCGAACTGACTTCGTGATCCAACCACCTCGGCCTCCCAAAGTGTTGGAATTGCAGGCATGAGCCACTGCGCCTGGCCATTTTTATAAATTTTATGCCAAATTCTGACACCTTATAGTATGTGGCAGAGATAAGTATGAAATTGCTTGATCAATAAGTCATGTGAACTTGAAAAACATTTGGGCGAATATTTAATTCATGAGTACCCTTTAAGCCAAATTTGTTGCCTTGTGGTCAAAACATGTAACAAAATACATGTACATACACATAAATACACACATACACACTCGTACAAACAAAGATCCTATAGCTTTTGCTTCAAAACTCTAACCATGAGATATTGATACAGACACTTAGGTTTGCAAAACAGTAACAAAAATAATTGGATGCAAACAGTGGATTTTATCTTAGTGAATAAATCTTTACTGCAAAGCCCCTCATCTCAGTCATTGTGTGTCTGTGTGAAGGGCACAGCAAACCTGGTTCTGTGTCACCGGTGTGGCCACAGCTGCAGATGCCACCTGAAATGACCCAGGGCTGAAATTGTCAATCTCTTCTGGCCAAAGCTGTGCTCTTAGGCCTGTTGGGAACCCAGGTGCCAACCCTTGCAAGGACCCCAGGCCATGCACCTCTTGCCTGGGCCCATGTCTGAGGCCTGACTTAAGGTCCTGGGTGGGTCTGATCTGGGGGTCCTTAAAACACCCCATGGAATTTTTTTTTTTTTTTGAGATGGAGTCTCACTCTGTCTCCAGGCAGCAGTACAGTGGCATGATCTTCAGCTCACTGCACCCTCCACCTCCCGGGTTCAAGTGATTCTCCTGCCTCAGCCCCCTGAGTAGCTGGGACTAAAGGTGCACACCACCATGCCCAGCTAATTTTTGTATTTTCAGTAGAGATGGGGTTTCACCATGTTGGCCAGGATGTTCTCGATCTCTTGACCTTGTGATCTGCCCTCCTTGGCCTCCCAAAGTGCTGGGATTACAGGTGTGAACCATGGCACCAGTCCAACACCCCTTGGAATTTTTAACATGCTTGGTGAGAGGCAATGGTACTGGGAAACCATGGACCTGCACACAGGGGGTGCCTCCTGTGGTATTACCCAGGGCCTTGCTGCCACAAGGAGACCCCTGGCCTGTCCTGCTGGCTGCCAGCTTGTTCTCCACCACTGCCGCCTGTGGTCCTCCCAGTCATTTCCAGTCCTCAGGGTTGCTTCTCCTCAGTCTCCTCAAGCCCTCAGCTCATTGCTGCCCCTCCAACCTCACTGAGACCCTTGGCGGTTCACTTCCATCTTCAGCTCCCTCACAGACCCTGGGTAGTATCCAGCCACACTCAGCTCTCTCTCCTGGATGCTCTGTCCTCCCGTGGCCACTCAGTACTACAGTATTCAAGTCCTATTGGTTATAGTCTTTGTTGGGGGTATGATGATGACTAAGAGCCATAGTTCACAGTGAAGTGGCCTGATTCAAGTTAGTCTTAGAGTCTGGTTCTGGGTTAGGGATTGGGGTGTTAAAATAAAAGCCTTAGACAAGTTCAATTTAACAGAGTTTAGTTGGGCAGAGAAAGGTTCATAAACTGGGTAGCACTCAGGAAAAAAGTGGTTCAGAATCCTCCACCCCACACGGGGGTGCAAGCTATATTTATAGCCAGAAAATAATGACATACAGAGAGCCTTTGTTGGCTGCAGTCAGCATTTGCCTTATTTGGTCATGCTTTCGCAGCTTTCAGCCTGAGACTGGCTGCTTGAACCTTCAGCCAAGACTTGGCTCCTTGACACAAGAATGTATACTCTTGGCTTATAGTTTGTGTTCACATTCAGTCATGTTACAGTTCACCATGTACAGAGTCAGCTTTATGCCCAACTTGATTTAACAATTACCTGCTTTGGAGAGGGAGCTTTGTGAAACTGACCAAAGGCATGAGCAATGACACTACCTTCTGTCATCATCATGATGAATTTGTTTGATCTCAGCATGGTATTCACAATTCACAATGTCAAAATAATTACATGATTCTCATGTTTTCTTCAAGGTTTTGTTACTCCAATAATAATGAGACTAGTTGATGTACAAAGAATGGGCTGCATACTAATATGTAAGACTTTTAAGTGAGTACAACACGTTAGTGATGACATCATGATGGTTATCAGAAGGATAATACCAAGAAACTGCAATTCACTCCTTAACAGGAATTTCAGCAAAGAAAACATTAAAATCAAATAATTCTAAATTCAGGCAATAAAGAGAGCACTACAGTATTCAAGTCCTATTGGTCACAGTCTTTGTTGGGGTATGATGATGATTACGAGCCATTGTTCACAGTGAAGTGGCCTGATTCAAAGAGGTATTCATGCTTTCAGTTGGTCTGTGTTTTACTCCATTTGTATTGTTATAAATAAATACTTGAGGCTGGGTAATTTAGAAAGAAAAGAGGTTTATTTGGCTCACAGTTCTGCAGGTTATACAAGCAGCATGGTGCTGGCATCTGCTTCTAAGGAAGCTCAGGAAACTTACAATCATGGCAGAAGGCCAAGAGGGAGGTGGCCATCACATGGTGAGAGTGAGCAAGAGAGAGAGTAGGGAGATGCCAGCCTCTTTAACTCACCAGACCTTGGCTGGGTGTGGTGGCTCACACCTGTCATCCCAGAACTTTGGGAGGCTGAGGCGGGTGGATCACGGGGTCAGGAGTTTGAGACCATCCTGGCTAACACAGTGAAACCCCATCTCTATTAAAAAACAAAAAAATTAGCCAGGTGTGGTGGCAGGGACCTGTAGTCCCAGCTGTTCAGGAGGCTGAGGCAGGACAATGGCATAAACCAGGGAGGTGGGGCTTGTGGTGAGTTGAGGTCATGCCACTGCACTCCAGCCTGGGTGACAGAGTGAGACTCTGTCTCAAAAAAAAGAAAAAAATAAAAACAGATCTTATGTGAACTCAGAGTAAGAACCCGCTCGTGACAATGAGGACAGCACCAAGCATTCATGAGGGATCTGTCCCCATGACCCAAATACCTCCCAGTGGGCCCACCTCCAACATTGGAGGTCACATTTCAACGTGACATTTGGACGGGAGAAAACATCCAAAGCATATCTGTGGGATAACACAAGTCATAGTAACCTGGGCTAAATGAAACATAAAAATCAGAAAACGTTGGAATAGTCAAGTCCAAAACTGGACTAAATGAAACATAAAAATTAGAAAACCTTGGAATGATGCCACCCATCATTCAGGGAGCCTACAAATCAGCCATATGCTGCTCCCAAAAGCACGTCATGTGTTTGTTTCCCCTGAGAAATTCCCTTAATGTATTCAATGGCAGTATTTAGAGAAACAGTATTACTGGCCACCTTTTAAATTAAGTTCTCCATAGTAGTAAAATCAGGGGAAAGATACGTGGAATATTTAGTTTTGTTCAGCACCACATACAAGCCCCCAGCATGGGCAAAGTGATGATCAAAAGCTGTGTCATGTTCCACCAAGTGTTTTTGTTGGACACAAACTTTCCTATCCACCAGTTGAAGGGTGGCCTCTACCTGTCTAAATCCCAGTGAAGTATGACTGGCCCCCAAATCCAAAATTTTTCCCAACTTACAGATTAGCTTCAAATTCCACACAACTGGCACCCCACTACCACCAAGTCTGAGGCCCCAAGAACCCCACTGGAATCTTGCCTCAGGGAAACTAACTCATCTTCCTCTATTTCAAGGTTGGTAGTAATTTCCGTTATTGACTGCTTTGACCTCTGATTGTGGGAAATATTATGGGAACTTTTAAGGAAAGCTATTTGGAAGGCAAGACTGAGCCAGGTTAAATAACAACGTCCAAACCAGCAAGGAGGCAGAACGAAGAAAATTCTCTGTGGACCCAGGAGATACCCTGGCAGCTGGAAAACGGGTCACCTCATGGCCTGTGAACCGAGCTCAGTTGCATCGGCCTACCCCTAAGTCTGCCTAGCTCCTGATGAAGTTGCAGGGAGAACTTACTCTTAGATGGTCCACTTACAGCTGTGCAACCTGCAATGTGCTCAAGGTGCAGCAGCTGTAAGATGTCAGAGCTAGCAACAGCCTAGTCCCTGAGGCACTCTGTGAAGTACCACATACCCCTCACTGAACTGCATCTGCTGAGTACCACATACCCCTCACTGACATGCATCTGCGGAGTACCACATACCCCTCACCGACCTGCATCTGTGGAGTACCACATACCTCTCACCGACCTGCATCTGCGGAGTACCACATACCCCTCACCGACCTGCATAGGAAGGTGAGTGAGAAATAAGTTATTTTCTGAAAATTAGCGAAAATTTTAAAAACTATACAAAACAAAAATAACCATTCACAGTCTCTGGAAATGGTCCCAAGAGCATACAGCTAATAAAGTTTTACTCACATGCAGAAGCTCAAGGAACTTCTAATTAGACAAACATAAAGAGATCCACAGACACATCATAGTAATGACGCTGAAAGCTAAAGACACATAGGAAACACTGAAAGCAGAAGTGAGATAAAGAAAGAGGAGCCATTGAGCTTAAAAGGGATCCTCTAAAACTGTTATAAGTAGGAGGAATCCCAAGGAGACTAACAGCTGATTTCTCACCAGAAACAATAGAGGCCAGGAAGAAGGGGAATAACATATACAATGTCTGAAGAAAATATCCTGTATTCACCATGGCTATGGTTAAAAAATGATGGTGAAACAAAGACATACCTAGATTAACAAAACTGAGATAATTCACTGCTACCAGACCTATCTTACAAGAAACATTAAAAGAAGTTATTCGGCTGAAAATCATAATCCAAGACAATAATCAAAATTTACACACACACACACACACACGCACCAGTAAAGGTAAATATGAAACTCTAAAACGAATATATTTTATATTATGAAAATAATAAAAGGCAGTATAAATGCACATTTTTCTATTTTTTCTCTGGATTTAGAAAGCAATTTATAAAACAATGTCTATTGAATGTATTGTTTGTTCTGTGACATACAAAATTTAATATGTTTGCCAATAACAGTCTGACCGAGATGAGTGGGAACAAAGCTGTATTGGGTTAAGACAACAACTCCATATATCACACTACAGACAACTCAAGTCTATAAAAACAAATGAAGAGAACCGTAAACGATAATTAAGGTTAACTTAAAATTTTATATAATTATGTGCTTTACTTTTTCCTCTCAGCTTCTTAAAAGACATGGTTATATGACGTAATAATTGTAACAATGTATTGTTGAGTTTTTAGTATTTATAGATGTAACATAAATAAGAATAATACCTTAAAAAGTACAGTAAGAAGAGTATAGAAGTACATAGGGTACAAAGCTATGTGCAGAAGGGTGTGGAGCAAAGTAGGGGTAATGTTTTTGTGTCTAACTGAAACTATTCTGAATTAGCATGAATCTGAAGCTGATTCTGATAGGTTAAGATGTATAATGTAAGCCCAAGAACACTGATTAGGATAATAAGCCAAAAATAGAGTACTAAAATCATTAAAGAAATGTAATTGTCATTTTAGAAAATATTCACCATTGCCAGGCGCGGTGACTCACACCTGTAATCCCAGCACTTTGGGAGGCCAAGGCGGGTGGATCATGAGATCAAGAGATTGAAACCATCCTGGCCAATATGGTGAAACCCCATCTCTATGAAAAATACAAAAATTATCCAGGCTTGGTGGCAGGCACCTTCAGTCTCAGCTACTCAGGAGGCTGAGGCAGGAGAATCCCTTGAACCTGGGAGGCAGAGGTTGCAGTGAGCCGAGATTGCGCCACTGCACTCCAGCCTGGCAACAGAGTGAGATTCTGTCTCGAAAAAAGAAAAGGAAATATTCACTGTTTGCAAAAGGAAGCAGAAAACAGGACTGAGGAATTAAAAGGACATATGAGGAATAAAAAACAAAAATTAAGTGTATGATATGATCCAACTATATCAATAATAATATTAAATATAACTTGATTAAACAAACTAATCAAAAGTTAATTCTTGTCAGACAATAAAAAATAAGATCCTCTATGCCATGTACCAGAGTAACATTTTAGATTCAAAGATATAAATAGGGTAAAAGGATGGAAATACACATATCATGCAAACAGAAACCCTGAGAAAGCTATTCTAAAGTAGCTATACTAATATCAGACACAATGAATTTTAAAACAAACAAAAAAAACCTGACCAGGTGCAGTGGCTCATGCCTGTAATCCCAGGACATTGAGAGGCCAAGGTGGGCAGATCACCTGAGGTCAGGAGTTCTAGACCAGCCTGGCCAAGATGGTGGAACCCTGTCTCTACTAAAAATACAAAAATTAGTTGGTTGTGGTGGCATGTGACTATAATCCCAGCTACTCAGGAGGCTGAGGCAGGAGAATTGCTTGAAACTGGGAGGCGGAGGTTGAGTGAAAGTTATGTTATTTCCTCAGTGAGCTGAGATCATGCCATTGCATGCCAGCCTGGGTGACAAGAGAGAAACACTGTCTTAAAAAAAAAAAATTGTTTTTAGAGATAATCTGAGATATTTTACAACAATAAAAAGGCCAATCCATCAGTAAGAAAGAAAGCACAAGTATAAACGTATATGCATCCAATTAAACATCACCAAAGTACATGAAACAAAAACTGACAGAAATGACAGTCGAAATTGATGATGACTGGAGACTTCAATACTGCAATTTAACTAACGGATAGAAAAACTATGCAGAAGAGCAACAAGGAAACAGAAGACTCAAACAACTTCATAGTCCAACTAGACCTGAAAAACACGCGCCAAACATTCCATACAACAAGAGAAGCTACATTCTTCTCAAGGGCTCATCAACATTGTCCATCATAGACTCTACACTAGGCCATTAAAGGAACTAAACAACATGTACTCCAATCACAATAGAGTGAAAGTAGAAATTAATAAGAAAAAAATAGGGAAACTCAAATACGTGGATATTACACAACACATCCAAATTACTAATCAAAGAAGAAATCAAAACAGAAATTTGAAAATATACTTAGAGGAATGAAAATGAAGTCACAACATACAAAACTTAATAAAAGACAATTACAGACATGCTTACAAGGAAATTTATTGCTTGTAAATAAATTTATTGCTTGTAAATACAGATAACAAAAAAGAGAACTATTTCAAATCAATAACATAACTTTTGACATAAGGACACCGGGAAAAGAAGAGAAAATGGAAGCTAAAGTAAGCAGAAGGAAGGAAATAATAAAGATCATAGCAGAAACCAATGAAACAGAGAATAGAAAAGCAATAGAGAGAAACAATGAAACCAGAAGCACATTCAAACAAGCTTAACACAATTGACAAACCTTATTGTCATGAAAATGTATTCTGAGTATACGACCAAGAAGTAGTGAGTTGTAGGACACAGGAACTGGAGGTCCAAGATAACTGCTGTTGCTAGGAACATCCCCCTGCATCCCCTCACCTAAAAATGTTGACCAGATTGTAGGAAACCCGAACAATTCCTTTAAGTAGAAAGCAAATAAATTAAGAAAGCAATTTAGATGGCTTTTTTTTCTTTTTTCCCTTGTTATTTTCATGATATAAAAGGTTAGACAGGCCTGAACTGCAAATGTGGAGACCTGTGTCATCTTTCTGCTGCCAAGACTATCCCAGTGAGTTCCTCCTGAATAAATCTTTGACTATCTACCAGCCTGGAGTGGTCTATCTATTTCTTTGGTCTGAGAGCTTCCTCTCCATTATGTAGGATAGCTCAGTTCTGGCAGGGAGTTTTCCTAACATTTTTCTAGACTGACTAGGAAAAATAGAAGACTCAAGTAACTAAAATCAGCAATGAAAGAGGATATATTACTAGCAGCATTGCAAAAAGAAAAGAACATTTAAGGAAAAATAATATGAACAATGGTATGCCAAAATATTAGATAATTTAGATACAATGGAAAAATTCCTAGACACAAACCAGTGACACTGATGCAATAAAAAATGCTCTCACTAGACATAATAAGCAAAGAGATTGAATTATTAATAAAGAAACAACTCCACACCAAGAAAAGCCCTAGCCCAGAAAGTTCACTGGTGAATTTTGTCTAATATTTGAAGAAGATTTAGGATCAATTCTTTTAAACTCTCCAAAAAATAGAAGTGATAGAGACATGTCCCAACTCATTCTATGAGGCCAGTATTACCATGATAGCAAAGCCATACAAAGGCATCACGAGGAAAGAAAAATTCAGACCTATATATCTTATGGATACAGATGCTAAACTCTTCAATAAAATACAAGCAAATGGAGAGGCCAGGCATGGTGGCTCATGCCTGTAATCCCAGCACTTTGGGAGGCTGAGGCGGGGGCATCACAAGGTCAGGAGATCGAAACCATCCTGGCTGACACAGTGAAACCCTGTCTCCACTAAAAATACAAAAAATTAGCCAGGCATGGTGGTGGCACCTGTAGTCCCAGCTACTCGGGAGGCTGAGGCAGGAGAGAGAATGGCATGAACCCAGGAGGTGGAGCTTGCAGTGAGCCAAGATTGTGCCACTGCATCCCAGCCTTGGTGACACAGCAAGACTCTGTCTCAAAAAATAAAATAAATAAAATAAAATAAAATAAATAAAATACAAGCAAACAGAATACAGCAACATGTAAAAATAATAATACCTCGTGACCAAGTTGGATTCATCCCAAGTATAGGAGGTTGGATAGCAGCCAAAAATTATTTAATATAATACACTATACCAACACAATAAGCAAAACCACAGTCATCTCAATAGTTGCAGAAACAAAATCCAACATCCTTTCATGATGAAATATTCAACAAAGATGGAAAGAAGGGAACATCTTTAAACTAATAAAGGACATATGAAAAACCACAGCCAACAGCATACTTAATGTTGAAGGCCTGTATACTTATATGCTAAGATCAGGAACAAGACAGATAAATCCACTCTCACTACATCCATTCATCATTGTGCTGGAGGTGCTAGCCAGGACAATTTGGCAACAGAAATAAATGTAAGCCATCTAGATTAGAAAAGGAGAAGTGGGCCAGGCATGGTGGCACATGTCTGTAATCCCAGCACTTTGGGAGGCCAAGGTGGGTGGATCACCTGAGGTCAGGAGCTCGAAACCAACATGGCCAACATGGTGAGAACTCGTCTCTACCAAAAACACAAAAATTAGCCAGGTGTGATGGTGCATGCCTGTAAACCCAGCTACTTAGGAGGCTGAGGCACAAGGATCACTTGAACCCAGGAGGCGGAGGTTGCAGTAAGCTGAGACTGCACCACTGTGCTCCAGCCTGAGCAACACAGCCAGACTCCATCTCAAAAAAGAAAAAAAAAAGCTGAGCTGGTGCGTACCTTAAATAAACAACCCTCCTGTACTGCATATCAGCCTCTCTCGTCCTCAGTTTCCTGCAACATTTTTGGCAACCATGAAGGGAGCAGAGATGGAAAGTTTACTGTCTCCTTTGCCTCTAGGGGCTACAGCCCCGGCCTCAGGAGACCTGTGACCCCAGGCACCACCAGGAGAGCTTCAGCCCAGAGAGCAGATCGACTTTCACGTGACGCGGCGCCCCTACCGAGCAGTGCAACAGAACCTAAAGAAAGGCTCCAGGATGATTCCAGAAACAGTGTGCTTCAAGAACTGCGGTAAAGTTTTAAGGCCCAAGGCAGGACCCATCCCATAAGGGCGGAAAAGGAGCCTGATCACCTCCCGAGGTGTGCCTAATAGTCCAACCCAGAGAGGCTAAAGGCGGTGAGAAAGGCTCACCAATTCAGATGAAACTCACACACCAAAAAACACAAGATGTGAGACTGTCTTGCTAAGTCTGTTAAGAAAAAGAAACTACAGATGGTGAGAGTGGCTTGCCACCCCAGTTAGGTACACAGGAACTAGGAGTAGAGAAGTGTGTGAAAGTGTGTGAATGAAAAGGCCTAATTAAGCTCATCAGCCGTGAAGTAAGGAGTCACAGATCTCTTAGCGTGGACTGTGCGCTCCGAGAAAAGTGTAAGGCCGACTACGAACAGTAGCGATCTGCTAAAGCTCAGAGTTGTAGCAGGAATAAGGAACTCTCCAAAGCCAAGCAGCCTCTGAAAACTCCCCTAATAGGAGATGGTATAGTAGGCCGAAATGAGAGGAAAGAGTGTGCTGTGCCATAAAAGAAAGAATAGGAAGAAAGTCATCAAAACTTACCGCGTTAGAGTGCATGTTACAGAACTTTAAGAAAGGTTTTGCAGAGGATTATGGAGTTAAGCTAACCCCACAGAGGTTGAGAACTCTCTGTGAATTAGAATGGCCTTCTTTTAGTGTTAGATGGCTGACCGAAGGAACTATAGATAAGGAAATAATTGGCTGTGTATTTAAGGTGGTGACAAGAGTCAGAGGACACCCAAGGCATCCAGATCAATTTCCTTATATTGATTCACGGTTAAATATAGCATAGACAAGACCAATCTGGATCCAGCCCTGTTTAGCAGCTTATTGTGAAACAAGTGTGGCCTGAGCCCAGACAAGAGTGAAAGTAAGAGCAGCTTCACTGGCAGACACAGAGTTAAAGAAGTCCCAAAGAGAGCAAGAAAAGTCAGTTTTGCAGGAGCTGCCAGAAAGAACAGAGATTCTTCTTCCACATGTCCCAGCCTACCCCCCTTTACTGAGTCCAACATCCCCCCGGGAGCCAGACTGAAGAGCCAGCATGCCCCAAGTTTCACCCCAAAGGGGAGGATCAGAACCTTGAAAGGCCAGGGAAGGAAGTCAAGATAGTCAAGCAGGCTGTCTCAGAACTGGTGGTGCTCAAGCTCTGCAAATGCCTCTCTAGGAGACACGAGGACCAATTTATTATGATGACCAAGGCCAAGTCCAAAGAAGGCAATGGACTTTCATCCGTCAGCCCTTTTCAACCACTGATCTTTTAAACTGGAAACACCATACTCCCTCATACATGGAGAAGCCTCAAGCTCTTATAGATCTGATACAGTCCATCTTTCTGACACACAATCCAACCCGGCCAGACTGCCAGCAGCTCCTCTTCACATTATTTAACACAGAGGAACGCAGGAGAGTAACCCAGGAAGCTCTCCACTGGCTAGAAGCCCAGGCATCAGCAGACACAGTGCATGCTCAGGCACACACGCAAGGTCAGTTCCCAGATGCTGGCTAGGAGCCCAGGCATCAGCCGCAGTGCATGCTCAGACATGATGCAGACACAGTGCATGCTCAGGCATATACTCAAGGTCAGTTCCCAGATGCTGGCTAGGAGCCCAGGCATCAGCAAACGCAGTGCATGCTCAGGCATACACTCAAGGTCAGTTCCCAGACCAAGATCCTAACTAGGACCCAGAGGATGCAACTCAGTTTCAGCATTTGCAGAGGTACCAAGAGGCACTTCTGCAAAGGCTGAGATGATGGAAAGAAAGCCATTAAGATAAAGAAGATTTCAGAAGTGCTTCAAGGAAGTGATGAGAGCCCTAGCCAGTTTTATGAAAGATTCTATGAGACATACCGGCTTTCACCCCGTTTGACCCTGAGGCCACTGAAAATCAGTGTATAGTGAATACATCATTTGTAGGACAGGCCCAAGTGATTTCTTAAACGAAAGCTTAAGAAGTTAGAAAGTTTTGGCTGGGCACGGTGGCTCACGCCTGTAATCCCAGCACTTTGAGAGGCCAAGGTAGGTGGATCACGAGGTCAGGAGTTCAAGATCAGCATGGCCAAGATGGTGAAATCCCGTCTCTACTAAAAATACAAAAAATTAGCTGGGTGTGGTTGTGGGCACCTGTAATCCCAACTACTTGGGAGGCAGAGGCAGAGAATTGCTTGAACCCAGGAGGCAGAGGTTGCAGTGAGCCAAGATCGTGCCACTCTACTCCAGCCTGGGCGACAGAGTGAAACTCTGTCCAAAAAAAAAAAAAAAAGAAGAAGAAGAAGAAGTTAGAAAGTTTTGCAGGTATGAATGTCATCCAGCTTGTAGAAGTAGCCACCAAAGTGTATGTTAACTGTGACCAGGAGGCAAAGAAAGAAGCAGACTGGAGGCTTAAGATCTGTTGGCAGCAGCCCTTATAGAAAAAGAGATTACCAATGTAACATGACGTGGACGCAGACGTGGATGTAGAAGAAGTCAAGTCAGACAAGGATTTGAAAGTTGACCAAGGCTAGAGAAGTATCGGTGTGCGAGATGCAAAAAGAAAGGACACTAGAAAGATGAATGTCCAGAAGGCAATGAAAGAAATGGCCAAGGCCATGAGACAAAGAGGCCATTGGCCAAAGGCTGCCGCACCTTAGAGGAACCAGATACTGATCTGATCAGGCTAGCAGGAGCTGAAAGATGTGAGGACTAAAACAGACCACACTCCTTCTCATTAGGCCTCCAAGAGCCCATCGTCATATTAGAAGTTGAAAGCAGCAAGATTCTGCTGTATCTAGATTATAAATTTCTCACTGATGGCTAAGCCATTATATGAAATTACAAAAAAAAAAAAAAAAAAAAAAAAAAAGAGAGAGAGAGAGAAAAAAGAACCCCTCCTCTAAGAAACTGAACAGGAGAAGGAGCCATGCCTTCATGCCTTGTGAAAACTTGCTTATGGACTTTATCAAAATGCCCCATGGCAGAGGCTATCAGTCTATGCTAGCGTTTATTTGCACTTTTTCAGGATAGGTTGAGGCTTTCCCCATCAGGACAGAAAAAGCACGAGAAGTGACTAAAGTACTACTAAAAGACATTATCCCTAGGTTTTGACAGCCTCTAACTTTAAAGTCAGACAATAGGCCAGCATTTGTAGCTGAAATAGTGTGAGATTTAACAAGACTGTTAAAAATAAAATAGAAGTTAAACACAGCCTATCGGCCGCAAAGTTCAAGAAAAGTAGAACGCATGAACCAGACACTCAAGCAGCTACTGAAGAAATATTGCCAAGAGACTCATCATGAGAGATCAAAGGAAGGTCCTCTCTTAAACCAAACCAGGGTCCCTCCCTTTTACCAAGGGCCTATTTCTCTGTATTTTGATGCTTGTCAGGCAGCAGACCAAGACTCCCCTGTCTGTGGTAACCTACCTTTAGAAAGATACTATAGAAATGACTACAAATACGTATGCATGCCAAGAGTAACTCCATCTTGTTCCCCTAGGACCCCAGAAAAATATTGTTGGCATTGCATATCGTAGCACCCTAGCACACAACAAAGGTCAATTATGCTTACCAAAATGCTGGTGAAACCAGATTGTGAAGCAAAAACCTGTAATCCTATAAATTTCACCATTCTAAAGCTAGACTTACCCATGTACACTGCAGGTTACCCCATACATATGTATATACACACATACCCAGCAATCTACCTATATGTTATCAAAAAAGAACCCGGACCCATCCAGCCCAGCAACAGTTCCAACTCTTTAAATCATTCTATAAGCATGTAGACCAGAAGTTACCAGAGCCTACTCCTTTAGCCAAAAACCTGTTTGCTCAGCTGGCTGAAAACACTGCCGGCAGCCTAGGCATTTCATTACGTTTGTAGAAAGACTAACGTAGGAGACCAATGGCCTTAGGAAGCAAAAGAGTTAATGCCACAAGATAATTTAACTCTAATAGACTCTTCCCCTGAACGGATGCCCACAAGTTCAAGTGTCTAGCTCTTAAAGACTTCTATTATCAGGAGATACTGTGTTGCTCCCTGAAGAAAGGCTTTTACAGACGCAGTAGAACTAACCTGCTTTGGACAGCAATATTATAATGAAACACTAAAGAAAATTTTGTGGCGAGGCAGAGATGACTCCAAAGCACCTCATCCAAATCAGTTCTCCTGTTTCTCTCCTCTAAACCACACCTGGTATCAGCTTGAAGCTCCAAACAATTGGCAAGCACCCCTTGGTCTTTATTGGCATCTGTAAGCCACAGGCATATCAACAGTTGCCAGCTAAATGGACAAAGTCCTGTGTGTTTGAAACAATTAGACCATGTTTCTTCCTACTCCCGCTGCAACAGGGACAAACTTTAAGGTTTCCCGTCTATGATGGAGTTAGAAGAAGCAAAAGAGATGCAGACATAAAAAGAGATATAGAAATAGGAAATTAGAAAGACACAGATCGGCCCCCTGAAAGAATAATTTAATACTATAGGCCAGCTACCTAGGCACAAGATAGGTCGTGAGGGTACTGCACTCCTATTTACATGCTTAGCCGCATCATAAGTTTGCAGGCAGTACTTGAAATGATCACTAATGAAACAGCAAATGCATTAGATTTACTGGCCCAGCAAGCCACAAAATGAAAATTGCTATTTATCAGAACAGATTAGCTTTAGACTACCTCCCAGCCCAGGAAGGAGGAGTATGTGGAAAGTTCAATCTAACTCATTTCTGCCTGGAAATTGATGACAATGGAAAGGCAATTGTAGAAATAACGGCAAGAATGAGAGAATTACCCCATGTTCCAGTTCAAACTTGGAAAAGGTAGTCTCCAGATTCCCTCTTTGGAGGCTGGTTTTCTTCCTTCAGTGGATTCAAGACTTTAATAAGAATAGTCCTGGCCATACTAAGAGTTTGCCCAGTAGTCCCTTGCCTCTTACCCCTCCTTGTTAGAAGCACTCAGTCAGCTATAGAGGCAACAGTAGCTAGGCAAACTACCACTCAGCTAATGGAGCTATATAAATATCAGCCTGTGCCTAAAGAAGAAAACTTGTCTCTTCAGGCAGAATACCCTACATACCCTAAAATAAACAATCGTCCTGTTCTCCATATTGGTCTCTCCAGTCTCTGGAGTCCTCTATTTCATGTTGGTCTCCCTAGTCTCTCTAGTCCTCTAGTCCAGCACTTTTGAAGGCCAAGGTGGGCAGATCACTTGAGGCCACGAATTCAAGACCAGCCT